>NW_026442074.1:10211545-11562854 GCF_026898425.1 Galleria mellonella | reverse complement strand
AAAACACCTATGTTACACCCGCTGTTTTTATCCTCACATGTCATTTGTCACTGTTGCCCCGCTAGTTTATACCGATAGCGCAGGCAGAGTTACCATTCCATTTTCATACATTAAAAAAGTACAAACGAACAGAGAACGTCCGATATTTGGAACTTAGAAATGTCAAAAATTTGCACTATTTACCAGTAGGGTTTTCCATATCGTTCCGCTTGGTGCCTATACAATCATTTGAAACATTACAAACCATCGTTAAAAAGCTTTTACGAATTCCCAACCGTAATTTCGCGTAGAACTAGATAAAATAATCCTTTGGCTCATCTGTCGGCCATCAAATCCTCTTGGGTGGGATAGGATAGGAACGCTGCTACCTAGTACCTACCCGTGTGTACGAACTGGGCTATTTCAACCGGTGTGTCAACGTCGCATTCGAGCGCGGTTGCTCCGGCCGGTACCGCTATGCGACGTTGCCGCATCGACACTTCCAGCGGCAACGCCTTTTTTCACACTTTGCTAAATTGTCCGGGGTTTGTTTTCTTAGCATAATTGCGGACGATTTTTAGATTCCGCTGGCTCGGGCGGGTCATTTATTTATTTATTCAACTTTAATACGCCTAGACAGTAAATATAACCTTGTGTAAATAGCGGACTTAACACCATATGGCGTTGTCTACCAGGAGTAACAAGAAAATATAATGGACGATGCTGCAGTGATTAGCAAATAAATGGAAAAATAAAAAAACTGTTACTATTTATTTTGAACAAGTAACGTTCATATAATACTCATGTTATCTACATTATACATATATATTATTTTATAATAAATAGTGTCGGACGAAAAACCACTCGGATACAAGGGAAAGAGCCACCTCGCTGTAAGTAATTTCACAGGTACTATATTGTGACGTCACTGTTTGGTTTACCTTTAATGCATTGTACAGGCCAGGTAGAATAGAAAGACAGTTCAAGATTTTGTTCAGTAAAATAACAACTAACCTCCTCATTACAAATAATCCATCCCATACAGTGAACTTAGATCAGTTAACCTATCGTCATAAATTCATCGAGAATTAACCACGACAGTTTCTAAGAGGGTCCACGTAGAGGTCGATCTGATAGTCTGTATTGTTGGAAATGAGGTTCCTAGGCCCCATTACTAACAATCCCTTCCGTTGTTACTTTCTCCTCCGTTTAAAACATCTGATTTAAATAAAAATATATAAATATGATGTAGTCGTAAGGACTAGAATTCTTAGTAGGATAATTTTTACCTACTTGTACAACAATTAGTCCATCACCTTAAGGTTGTCTTGTAAAGATCGCTCTCAGCAATAAGGCCGCCTTACTGTACTTATACAACTGTATCGTTACATTTATTGTCTTGCTTATTTCCTATATTGTAATGCAAATAAAGTATACCATCAGGTGGGCCGTATGCTTGTTTGCCACCTCAACGGTATAAAGTCCATTCATTCATTTTTTTTTAATATAGGTGATATTTGAAAATACTAATGCTAATGTTTACATGGGATTTTCCTCATTAATTTCACATATAGATAATTACAATTTAATACAAACGTAAGGTTTGAGCGTATTTTAATTAGAGACACTATAAGATGTGTATGTGTATATATATATATATATATATATATATATATATATGTGTGTGTGTGTGTTTATTTCATAATGAGGTAGAGGCATTTGTCGACTGTTATCTAACTAAATATTACTGCTTAATGTTTCATGCATGCATGCATGCATACGCAATTAACAATTAATCAGTCTCCCAACACAGTTTTTATCAATTTTTTTTGTTAACGTGCAATTTGTTTTCTTTAATTTCTGATTATTCGCCGTTATTCTCTCACTTCATTAATTATCACTTAATTTTTTTTCTCTTTTCATTTAAAATAGAAAAAAAAAAGGTTACCTAAAATTTCAATATTATCATCATACCAGCCGTTAATTGTTGCTGCAAAATATGCTTCTACATATTTGGAGAATTTTGCCAGTAGTTACCACGCTTGGCAGGGCGCATTGGCAACCGCAGATTTTTTAATAGATGATAATGGGGTATCAAACCCCGCCGCATATAGGTATGCGTTGGCGGGGCACCAGTGGGATGGCTGAGATCGAAGGGGCGGTCAGTTAACCCATCGTGATGACTACACCTGGAATTCCAACTGTAATAGTTTCCAGGGACCATATGAGTCGACCTGATAAGATGTATTGTTAATAATAAATTGGACTGGTAGTCCGCGTTACCCAACAATCCCTTCCTCCTGGCAACAGTAGTTAAGCTTTGGTGATGTTTAAAGAACGCTACTGTACGTTCATAGGATTTTTATTATAAAATCATATTATTATATTGTTTGGTCGCATAATAAAAATGTTACAATGCACTATACAACTATGGTTTTCACTGTTCCCAGACGTTAACGACATACTAAAATGTAGGAACGTTAGTGTTTCTCTCTGTATATAGACTGTACGTATATACTTTAATGTGCGGACTAGTAGTATTTTTATTGTTGTACTTATTCTTTAGTTTATTTCGTTGCTGTAACGTGTATTTACCAGAGCTGAATGACATCTATTGTTATGCATTATACTTAATAAAAAAAAAACAAGTATTATGTCTGTGGCGTTTTTTAACTAAAAAAAAAAATAACTCTTACAATCACGTCGATTTCACAGTCTAGAAATTAACAGAAGACAGCAGCTTTCGTATAAGACTTAGTCCTTTTACCTTCCTATTCTTAAGAGCTAAACAAAACAAAAAAAAAAAAAAACGTCGATTGCTCAGTATAGAAGGTATAAAGTCTGTAAGTATTATAAAAAATTGGATATTTATAAATAGAGGCCTCAAACCAGATTAAGAACAGCCAAACACGAGACAATGCCGTATTTAAAAAATGCCAACTTACATATTTATGTATGTTCATACACAATATATGTATCTACTTATATACAGAGGTGTCGATTACGGTAAGTATAACGTGTTCAATAGCTTTTTCCCATTTCAAAAATGTCCAACGCGCCTAATACAGTTTTTACTTTAAAACTAAAAAAAATTGTTACATTAAAATGTGACTGAAAGTAAAATCAATAAAACGCACACAATACTGTATACGTTGAATGGTATTCTTTTTTCAAATCTGCAAATTTTGACATTTCAAATTCGAATTGTCAGCGATTCCGCATCGAAACTCTATTTCAACGTATTCTGACAGCAGTGACAGCCAACCAAGTCCGCGTCATTTGGAATAAAAAACCACTTGTGTGATATCTATGCAACCGATTCATTGAATTTGAAAATTTTATGGTTTACAGCATAAATAAATTTTCTATATCTAATCTTTTATATATTCATAAATAGTTTTAAAATATATTAGTTTATTTTGTGTGACATATAATCGTTTTTATACCAGTTTTGTCAATATATGAGCAGTGTCAACTCTTAAATAACATGATAAATACTTATTCTGTGAAACCAACAGGTGCCATCCTTAATCTATGAACGGGCTGTATCATAGGCGCGGCCCCACTGCCTTCGTGTGCATTTTTTTGTGTGTGCCAGCACTCATATGATCCACACACAATGCACATCCACTTCATGTCGGCGCATTAGGTCTGCATCTTCATGCTCTCTTCTGCATATGCATACGTAATACACCTGAGAATGTTCATACTTGGGATCGTTTCGCTCGGTAAATGAACAATTTTATAGCGTATAACCAAGATATAGCGATGGAAGACTTCATTCCCTAGTATTTGTACGTTCATTGTGATAGGATACATTAAATATTAATTGTGTTGGTATTTTGAAGCGTAATGACATACAATTACATTAACATTTGTGAAACCAGAATTGTTTACCAGTCAATCATCCACTGGTATCATTTATTAAAGAGAATTGAGAGGGTGGGATGTGGCAGTGAATTTACTGGGTACGGAGGAATAACACCTGAGTCCTCAGGGGGAATGGCAACGCATGGGGGGTGTCATGGGCGAAACAGTATACTCTGTTATGTACATGAGCATATATGTCTATAGGCGACAGTTACCACTTTTCCCTCAGGTGGGCGATAAACATTTGCGGTCTGATTTAATATAAAAAAAAACAATCATTTTACCGAGATTGGGTACTTTCTGAGTTTTTCATAATAAATTAAGTATCTCAATATATAAAAAAATATAAGCATTGTCTATGTCTATATTTGTTATTTCTTACTATTGCTTACATATGTTGCATGCACGATGAACATTTTGTTTGGACGAAGTTTTATCGTCTACAAGGGTCATTATTGATCAATATCAACGTCAAAATTATATTTGTACGAGTATCTATCGAACACTATCTTATATTCAGAACAAATAAAAATATGTGGAAACATACAAAAGCAATGAAATCCAATAAAAGCATTTATATTAAAATATATATTTAGTATCTACTAAGTCATGTTGTTACAGTGTTTCGAATAGGGCTCCATTTGAGTTGAATATTTTGATGGGATTTATGTATTTTATATAATATTTGTTTAATTCTCAAATTCCGTGGCACGGGAAATATTTACATCTACATGTATTACGTAATTGTGGTGTTTTGACTTCCATCTTTACATGTTCATTTACGTTCGTCACGGTGGGTGCCCGCCATTATTCCATTGCCTGTCACCCAGACAAATGACAGACGGCAGCCATTTTGTCCAATTACCCGCGTCTGTATATTCAAATTTCGAATTTGTGTCTTAGTATTTTATTATGATTGTTCAAATTTAGAGTCCGTTTTTAAAACTATAAAAGACAAAGTGTACACAGGATTCTGAAAATTCTTGGCAATATCATGAATTGTATGTTTATGTATAAAATGTAACTTGACCTTCCTTTCCCGTGGGTGTCTTAAGAGGCAATTAATAGTCGAGGGATGGACAGCAAAGTCTTTCTTAAAACACCAAAGCTGAACTGTGGTTACCAACCCGTCTGCCAAGCGTAGCAGCTACTGACAAAACTCCCTTTACCTAGGCTTTCTCTTAAGGCTATGTTAAAGCCTATATTCAGTATATCTGGACAGTTAACAGCTGGTATGGTGATGATGATGATGATGTAATTTAACAGAAGCGTATCTCTTGAGTGTTCATTAAAAGACAAGATACGTCTAGCAGTTCTATTGACTTACACTGGAACTTTACAGACAATAGGCAAAAGGGCCAGCCGTCAGACAATAATTTTGTACCTACTGATGAAGTTGATTCCAAAGTTGAGAACGATTACGAGCACTTATATGTAATTATTTATATTAAGTTCCTCTTAATAATTTAATACTAGCGAGACGCCCCGGCTTCGCTCGGGTGCAATGTAGAAACGATGTGGTATTAGTGTAACGTAATTAAGGTAAGAAAGGTAGATTAATATTGTTTTGTCTTAATTTGTTAAAACATGGCGAGAACTTTCATCAAAAATACAAAATTTTGTTTTATGCAACTTAGAATGGCAAACAAGCTGACGGCCCATCTGACGGAAAGTGGTAACCGTCGCCTACACATATGAGCAGTATCATGGACATAACAGAGTATACTGTTTCACCCATGATACCGCCCATGCGTTGCCATTCTTGAGGACTCAGGTGTTATTCCTCTGTACCCTGTAAATTCACGCCATATCCCACCCCTCAAACCGAAACACAGCCATGCAACAACTGCTTCGCGGTAGAAACACGAATGGAACAGAGGTACCCAAGCAAACGACTTTTGTACAAAGTCTCCCTTTGTTTACTATTGTATGTATATTTATACAACCATAATGTGCAGTAGTTCTGCATTATACTATATATCACATACATGTAAATGTTTATTTACAACAATTATCAATTTTTTTACCGTTCATAATTATATTTCTGTTTCGCCAAAGGTTGACTGCGAGAGAATGCTATATATAGCATTAAGTCAAATTATTAAGTTACATTATATATTAAAAAATTATATCCAAAAAGAAAACCTTCAAAATTGACAAAACCAATTATTTTGATCTAAAAACTAAACTACTAAACCCAATTTGATAAGATTTCTATAAGACCAATCTATGAGTATATCTTTTCAGAGAAAAAAAAGGAATTTTCCGAATCGGTGTACAATTGACAGAGTTATAAGGTAAGAAACATGAAGAAAATACAATCGAATGGAGAACGTCCTTTTTAAAGTCGGTTGATAAGATGTCAAAAACACAAACTCTATAAGTAAGTACCATATCAAGCATATCTCGGTAAGAAAGTAAACAATAACTTTCATATGAAGCTGTACTAGAATCGAGGTGCCACTCTGCCTCGGCTCGGTGTGAATCCTTATAAAATGCTGTTCTCGTATTTACTCAAACGCCTACGAGATTATATTAAAAACCTCTGTTGGTGTAGGTATGTTACGTGGTTATGTCATATGTAGGTACCTAAGTTCCTAAACCACGTGTTACGTCAACAGATAATGAAAACAAAATTATACTTATACCTAGTAGGCATATAGTCTCTTAACATATCTGTTTTCCTATCTACACTACGTTCTTTGTTATAGATATGTATGTGAACATTTACGTAGGTATGTTTCTATTTAAAATTAGATAAGCTATCTACCGACTTACTGATGCCTATGTTATTATTATATCAGTTGGTTGATTTTACAAAATGCGTAGATATTTATTGCAAGTAACATATTTTAATAACAATAATTTTCAATGTAATCTTGAACACGACTCGAATCCAGGCTGAATGTGAAGTGCTGAATCAGTGCGCGCCGTTGCCACACCGCGGGCCGCGACGTTGCCGCCTCGGCGGATACCATGGCGCCGCGTTGCCAACTCGCGCGGTCCGGGGCGCCACGCGGCGTTGCCGCTCCGCCGCCGCTAAGCCGTATAATACCATTCATTCAATTAGTGTGTGGCGACTTCTATCAAACTTTTAATGAATTCAAAGAGATAAGCGGTTATGTAGATTCACAAAATCAAAACACATGCGTTGTGACGATTGTAATACAGCGGTCGGTCGCTGGGTTTCACTTAAACGGCGCGCTAATAACAAAATACGCCAAGCGGCCGATCGATAAATATCTACCTAGGTATATATACGACAAGCAAGTTCCTCCGCTCAGATGATATTTTTTCGGGAGCGTTACTGTGAACGGCCTCTGATTTGGGCCCGATCGCTTCGCTAATGGTCCGGAATTTCGTTGATTGCGCGATTTCCGCAGCCCCAATCCCGTCCATCCAGTAATATCGGTGTGGAGCCCCTTTCGAGCGATGGAAGCGCTCGAACACGGTTCCAGGGTTTTATTCCGAAAGAGGTAGCCTCTAAATCGATTGCGAGACCGTTTTGCTCAAACTGTCGTGATATTTTCAAGATAGATAGGTTCAACAAGAGTATTTTAGAGGACTAGCTGATCCGACAAACGTTTTGTTATCTTAGTTCAAGATAGATTGAGATAGAAACCGTTCTATACATCCAGTTGGAGCGAACAATACCATTTTTATGGGTGAAATTGGAATGGTAGGCCAGCCTGCACTATCGGTATAGTCTGGTAAATACAGTATTTATTTACAGGAGGAGGGGAATATTAGCAATGATGGTGTAGCAATATACTCTGTCGGGGGGAAAAAAATATGAAATAACAAACACTGGCCATCTTATTGTTTTATTGCTCCATTCCTTTTATTTTATTTTTTTTTATTATAATGCCTTTTACCTTCTTTAGATGTACCAGCTCTATCGTACCCTGAACTGACTTTTCATGTAAAGTTTTATCTACTTTCCCTAGTCATGGAAAAAGAGGAATTAATGGGTATTAATAATTTATAGAGATGTTCAAAAATATCTAACTTGGGTTCAGCTAACATAGAGTGAATAAGACCAATATTAAATTTATTTAAGTTAAAGTGGCACATGAGTTCTCTTTCCTTCGCGTTCATACGACACTCTAACAGTATATGTTGCACATCATCCATGGTATCACAAATTTGACAATGGGGTAACCAATTTTTGGGGGCATTTTACGATGTGGTAAAATGTTTAAATTAAATAAATAAATTCCTATATATGATTTTTCATTTGTTTTCTGAGCGTGTATAAAAATTTATTTATTTATTTGTAAAAAATATATAAAGCTCTAGAGTTTACCTAATGAATAATATATAATAAAACTAATAATAATTAATAAATAATATATTATAAATAAATAAATATATCAAAAATCCACGAGTACAGTAACCGCTTCAACCACCTCAGAGTTACAGAGTTAAGAATGTTCGAAGCTTTTTATGGCGTCACGCTATACATATTTATAATATTCGTTGATACACGACCAGACTATGCGTGGCGCGGCCATAAAGTCCTAATAAAGTACCCCGGTGGCAATTTATTGCGCGAATCTGAATAACCCTTGGCTTCTGGGAATATGGCGCCCTCGCTTTCTTTTTGGCACGCATTTTTCGTATAAGTAACGCGAAAATATGGATAAGTTTAGGAAATACTGTATTAATTCCATATTTTATTGGTGGTATATACTTATTTTACTAGAAACTTATTGTTATGACTTAGAAAAATTAAGTAAAAAGTTAAAGTGAAAAAAAAAAAACAGTCCATAGAATACTTTATGTACTAATTTACGCGGACAAAGCCGCGGGAAACGGCTAACCGGTCTCAATAAAATTTATCAAATTTATTTCCTAATAGTGTCTATTTGTTACAGGTACTAATACAATACATCTAAATGGAAGGAGTTTGAATTAGTAAGTTTTATTCTTGCTTTTATTGCGAAAATAAAAATTGGAGATTATGCGTCAAAATATGGAAACCATTTCATAATATTTTTACCTAACACAAACTTCCTGCGCTACTAAACAAAACTATCTTTCGATGATTCAAATCGGACCTAAAACAATAACAGAAAAGGTTCTATTTTTAATAACATACAGTATACCTAATTAGGGGGGAAGGGATCGTTAGTAATGCGGGCTACCAGTCCCATTGCTAGCAATATACCCTGTCAGGTCGACCTCCACGCGGTTCCCCCTGGAAACCATCGTGCTGAGTTCTAGGTGTATTCATCACGATGGGCTGACTGATGTGCTTTTTTCATTATTCACCTATCATCCCTCACTGGTGCCCCGCCAGCGTATAATGTTAGCGCATGCGGGGTTACCACTCCATTCATCATCCATTAAAAAAAAAGTATACCTAATTGGGGGGGGGGGGGGGGTTTGAATATGATCTAGAAATGAGGTATAGTAGCTCCATTGCTAATGATATACCTTGTCAGTTCGATCTCTTCTCGGTTTCCCCCAGAAACCATTGTGCTCAATTCGACTGACAACTGACCTAACTGTAGGTCTAATATAATATGAAATGAAATTCCAAATTTTCGGGCTCAATTTCGTCTTTTGTTTGTATCGAAATCGGCCTAGTAAATGGAGTTTAGCATTTCGTTTGTCATAGATCCTATAGGAACAATATTTTAACATTTTTTAATTGAACATAACTATGTAGTTTTAACATGAAATCGGTGTTTTGTTCGGTCCCAAAATTTCGGAAAATATTTCATGGTAGGCCCTCAGTTCATCCTTACCCGTCATCAGTCAATGGTATACCATCAGGGGGGAAAGGGATTGTTAGTAATGGGGTCTAATAGCCCCATTACTGGCAATATACCCTCTCAGGTTGACCTCCACGCGGGTCGCCCTGGAAACCATCATGTTTAATTCTTGTCTGATTCATCATGGTGGGCCAACTGACCTGCATTCATTCTCACGTATCATCTTCCACTGGTGCCTCGCCGGTGTATACTGATAGCGCGGGTGGGGTTACCAATCCATTTTCACCCATTAAAAAAAAATGGTATACCATTATATATATATACCGTTAGTGCAGATGGTATTACCATTTCATGTTCACCCATTAAAAAAAGTGTACCTAAATTAAAAAGGAATAGAAAGTGTATGTAGATAGATCTGTATGAAAAAGTTGAATTATATATCCTGTATGGATATATAATTCAAGGTATGAATTGACGAACTCCTTCATTTTGAAGTCGGTTGATAAGTGAGTTTATTTAATTTCTTCTTAGCCACTTTACCGTTCTGCCAACCGTCATAAAATTTTATATAAAATACTCGTAGCATTTAGCATCGAAAAGGTCATAGACTACTTGTGATTTCGGACGCTTAACATTAGGTAACAGTAATATATAGCAATATATATATATTTTAATTACAATATCTATATACTGGTCTAATAACGAATATATTAAAAATCCGTTATCCAAAAAATTACATTGTATAACAGACTTTTAATATATTCGAAAATAGATATCCGACCGATATGGGCGATATCGAAATGGGTGATGACCTTTTTTCCGTCAATATCCAGTGGAACCCAATATATAGATATCGGATCGGTATCCATATTACACATGCCTAGTTAACAATACCGATTCCTTTCTGTTTAATATAAAAAAATAATATTAAAAACAAGAAAAAAAAAACAAGGGATAAAAATTCGTCAAATTTTATTGGTTGCAGGTATATACATCATACTTGCTAGCTGGAGTTGTGTTTCGGGGGTTTAATATTGTAAACGAGGGTGGCCCCAACCCCGAGGGTCTAACAATGTCAGGCGAACCTTGACACCCCCCGCCCCTCGTTACGAGTTTCATTCTTGCCTAAAAATGTTCCATGAAGCAAAATAAAGGTTTTCGTCTTTGCCTTTTCAACTTGCTTAAAAACGGAAAAGGTTTTTAATTCGATTTTTCGACTTCTTTATGTGACGCGTTATATATACATATATATAACGCGTCGATTTTGAGGGTTATTTATACATTTTTAATTTAGGTTTACTTCTTTTGCGTATTCTAAACTTCAATTAATTCATTGTAATTCTAGACTCCATTCAAAATAATCTTAAATACTAGGCTTAACTAGTCTCAAATACTAGAGGGAGACTTTGTACAAAAGTCGTTTGCTTGGACACCTCTGTCCCATTCGTGTTTCAACCGTGAAGCAGTTGTGTTTGCATGGCTGTGTTTCGGTTTGAAGGGTGGGATATGGCGTGAATTTACAGGGTACAGAGGAATAATACCGGAGTCCTTAGGAATGGCAACGCATGAAGGGTATCATGGGCGAAACAGTATACTCTGTTATGTCCATGGTACTGCTCATGTCTATATGCGACGGTTACCACTTTCCATTAGGTGGGTCGTCAGCTTGTTTGCCATTCTAAGTAGCAAATAAATACAACTCGTTTACACTAAAATACACATTTTTAAATATCACATGTGAGATTGGGGGATGAGGGAAAGGGTCGAGCTAAATCTCAGGACATTTTATCAAGGAAGGTGGTGGTGACGGTTGGAAAATCACCATGATAGCCTCACATAATTAATTACAGACCGGGATAAAAACAAGCGTATTTCCATTCCATTTTGTACGTATAAATACCAAATGTCATAGTGATAGGTTAAGCCGTTAAGACTCTAAAATGTAACAAACAGGATTTAATTAAGGAAAAACTCACATTTGAAGCAGTCAAAATATGAAAATGAATTTGATTGTTACCTTTTCGAGATTGCCTTGATCACCAGTGATCAGTATTTTAATTTTACATTCCTTTTTATATTAATACCCGCCCATTATGTACTTTTTATTATAACACATTTGTGATTTGTTAATCTTTGTCGGGTGCCTACGATACAGGCTCGCCTAGTGTGGGGCCCAGTGTATCTTGTATTTGTAACTTTGTGTTTTTGTCAAATAATAAATTTCTATTCTATTTCTTTTGTCACCTTTACTACTCAAGTAATCATTATGTTTGCCCGCAAAACTAAAGATGTCACATGCGTAAATTCGTCAGGAACTGTGGTGTTTTTCGGAGAACACATCACAGTTGTAATATAGCTAGCAAATGGGGCCTATGGTCCCCCTTTATTAACAATTCCCGACCCTCGCTGAAATAAAGGGTGAGTGAACCATAGACGTAGTATAAATGAACCGAGTAAATTTGCGAATAAATTTTATAAAGAAAAAAAATTACCTTGTCTTTATTTTTTTACTATTATTCTAATCATGCATCGTTAGTAATTTAAATTATTTACATAAAAAAGTCCCAAAGAAAAACCGTTAAAGTCTCTGAGAAAGTTTGTTTTTTTTTGCAATTTCAGAATATTGTTCGTGCTCGAACAGTAAATTATCTTTACCAATATATTTTATAAATATTTATAATACATACAGTAATAACGTCTAGGTAAGAAAATAGTAAAATAAAACTCCGCAACAATATTGTATTATTCAATTTCATTCTCAGGTTGTCGTAAGAGTGAGAGATGAATGGCAAAACAAAACGCAATATAACAGTGTGAATGAAAGAACAGAAAAAAAAAAGAATTTCATGTAAACTTAAGTTGACGCCATTTTGAATAGTCATTTTTTTTATCAGTCTTCTGAGAATTCGTAATAAATTCACAGGCAAAAGACTTCTGACAAGAAGGATTTAAGTAAATTGTTCTAGCAGTAAGTCGTTTATATATCTCGAGAACTCGACAACCGACACAGAAGAACAATTTTCGAATCTCTCTTTTCATTCAAGTTTCCTCTTGTTTGTGCGACTAATTCATGCATCTTCTTCCAGCCAGTTCTATCCTAGGCCATATCCTTGACCTCTCTATACGACATGACACCTAGTGTTTCTTTTATAATAACCAATATTATCGTCTAATTAACCAATATTTTCAAATGCAGTATAGTATTTATTAATATAGGAAATTGGTAGTAGCACTCACCAGTATTAAGCAACGCCGGGATCAGGATCAGTGTTAAGGAAAACCAGCACTAGGATTTTGGTTACCTACACTAGTTAATATTAGTCAGTTAGCAAATTCAGTCAATGTTCATAGTATATAAGACAAAAGGGGTAATCAGTCGTTTTTATTCTAATATTTTTTTTTTTTTTTACATTGACAAGCGTTGCTAGAATGCATATCGCCTGCCATTGAACCAAGGAGGTGCTTAACATTTATTCCACAGCTAGGTGAAGTAACGTGCTAGTTTAGGACTCACTCAACAACGCGACCCATCGCTCCGCCAATGCTAACTTTATTTTATATCTAACATTACTTTCAAACGAATAGAAGTCATATTTTAATTTCTTTTTTGTTGTTTTTTTTATGGCATGATAATGGAATGGTGGTGGTAATGAAATTAGTTGCATAGAGATTTTATTAAAATTGGTCCAGCAGTTTTTTATATCAAAATAACTGATTTTGTCACAATTATAATCTGTTTTTTTTTTTGTGGTACACAATTTTTAATTAATATTAATGGAAATGGAATAGTAAATCCGCCCACACTATCGGTGTACGCTGGCGAGACACCATTGCTTTCACTGATGCCTCGCCAGCAAGTAGGTGAGAATTTGTCGATGGAGTTACTATTTCATTTTCTTCCATTAAAACAAAGACCTTACCTCCATCCTCAAATTTTTTTTAGAACACAGGGGCATACGAGCGTGCGGCTCACCTGATGGTAAGTGACTACCGCCGCCTATGGTCACCAGTGGCATTGCAAGTGTGCTGCCGGCCTTTTAAAAAGGAATATACTCTTTTTTTGAAGGTTATGTTGTCGTATCGGTTCGGAAATACTGCTGCTGGAAGTTGATTCCAAAGAATGGTTGTGCGTGGAAGAAAGTGCCTTGATAAACGACTTCATGTTTCAATAATTTTTTTTTTTTGACCCAAATTATGAATATACCAGAGGCTTTTGAAAAAGAGACGGCATAACTGATTGTAATTTGTAAGTTTACTCCTTCCCTGGTACCTATACCTTTGTACTTATTATAATTATCTCTAGTAAAATACCTATTTTTAGATCCCTTAGTTCATATTCCAAGAAATTCGAGATACGAAAATACTTTAATCTTAACGTTCGAGTACCTATTGACATAACCTATCTGCACCTCCAGCCAGTTTTATTGACGTTAAACGAACAAAACAACTTCGTAAACACTGCGAACGAAGCCGCACCGCGCTTTGTAATAAAATAATTTTAAGATTGTGTTTTTTTTTTATACAACTTAGAATGGCAAACAAGCTGACGGCCCACCTGATGGAAAGTAGTAACCGTTGCCTATAGACATGAGCAGTACCATGGACATAACAGAGTATATTTTTTCGCCTATGATACTCCCCATGCATTGCCATTCCTGAGGACTCAGGTGTTATTCCTCTGTACCCAGTAAATTCACGCCATATCCTATCCTTCAAACCGAAACACAGCCATGCAAACACAACTGCTTCACGGTTGAAACACGAATGGGACAGAGGTACCCAAGCAATCGACTTTTGTACAAAGTCTCCCTCTGGTGTGTAAAACCAGTCATTTTTATTTAAAAACTACACCATTAAATTAATTTTGTTATAATTTCTATGGAACCAATCTGTAAGTATATCCTGGATTTACGAAGTCAGCAGCAGTATTTCCGAACCGATACAACATCATAACCTTCAAGAAAAGAGTATATTCCTTTTTAAAAAGCCGGCAGCACGCCTGCAATGCCTTTAGTGTTGTGGGTGACCATGGTCGACGGTAGTCACTTACCGTCAGGTGAGCCGCATGCTCGTTTTACCCCCTGTGTTCTTAAAAAAAAAAAACGGAGTTATGAGGTAACAAACATAAAAAGAAATATACAACCGAATTGAGACCCAAGTTCTTTTTGAAATCGGTTGAAAAACGCAATAACTAATTGGCTTACTACTCTGTGCTGTTTACATGTTATACCTATAAAACCCACACGAGTCTGTGAAAGTATACATTCAAGCTGGAAACTCGAGCTGACTGCCTGCCGCGACTAGAATGTCTTGTACTTGCAACGAGTAAACAAGTACCTATGTTGTAGTCGATAACTTGTTTTATTATTACAAGTAGGTACGTTTCATTTTAAATGGAAACTACCACAAACCCGTTATGAAACATCACATCGTTATAAGTGAAGGACAAGCATGAGAACGCATTCTTTATTTAAAATTATGTTCAACCCGAATGAGTTTTATTTTTTAATTGTCTTATAATTTTTTATCTGTATTCCTTGAAGCAACAGCTGAGTTTAATTGTCATAGACAAAATGAACAATTTTTATTGTTTACTTTTATTGCAATATATTTTCTTTTTTTTTTAATTTAATGTAATGTGTACAGATGATTAACGGAGCGGCTCGATGTAACATCATCGTGTAGGCAGGCAGGCAACATGCATATGGTAGAAAGTAGCGGAAACTTGTTTATGCGATCCCCACCTTGGTTGGTCAAGCTTCATGGATGGTAAATGTGGCCTTGGTGTTTTTCCGTCATTATTGTATTCGTGAAACTCGATATACCGTCTGCTGCCATAAACATTTTAAATATTAACTGTGCCTTCGACTGCGTTCACATGACTTCGACATAACGAGTGAACAGAATATTAATGTATTTTTTTTTTTAACTTTTTAATATAAAATAATACAAATTTGTTTTCACCTTTTTTTTTTACTAGTTATTACCTTCTACTTTGTCCAGATTACGGGATTATTATGTTTATAATCTGGGACACTTCTCTATTTCAATTACTACGTGCATGTCAAATTTTATGACAACCGGTTGAGTCGTTAAGACGCCAAGAGGTTATAAGCAAAATCACTTTTACATATAATATTAGTAACTTTATTTTGGAAGCATAATTATGGTATGTTTCAAAAGAACTCATTGAAAACGTAAACAAACCGATAAATTTAACCGACCATAAATAAGACTGTCTGCTGATGTTAAAACAACGATTAATTTATTGAATATACTCATAAATATTTATATTTGTTACTAATTTTATTAAGAGAGATGATATGTAAGATTTTTTTTATGCAACTTAGAATGGCAAACAAGCTGACGGCCCACCTGATGGAAAGTGGTAACCGTCGCCTATAGACATGAGCAGTACCATGGACATAACAGAGTATACTATATCGCTCATGATACCCCCCAAGCGTAGCCCTTCCTGAGGACTCAGGTGTTATTCCTCTGTACCCTGTAAATTCACTGTCATAGGAGTGGGACCCTTCAACCGAAACACAGCCATGCAAACACAACTGCTTCACGGTAGAAACATTAAAAAATTTCAACAAGACTTGTATACGTTTTTATTAGGATAAAACAGTTAAAAGGTAGCCAAATCTGTCTAAATACCAAAAATTTAAACACATATCTCACAGTGTAAGCAATAGTTCTGTAGTACTTGTATCGAAGTACATTATAGGCATGTCTAGTTTGTAAGCTACATTATATATGTACGTAGTTGAAGGAACTGGCCGCTGTTTGCACATGTCATGTTCTGTTATAGCTTTCCCGATGAAATAAAATGGAAGGCAGGTGACATGTATGATACGGATGCCAGTCGCCAGCCGACCTGTCTAGCGGATGTTCATTCAATATACATTTTACAATTCAATAAGCAGTTGTTGTTTGTATTTATCATTAATTCACTAATGTTTTTTTAGAAGTATTTCATCAACTATCTAGTTTACACTCGTTTTATCTTAATTTCTATGGGAGTAACTAGATGTCGCTACTATCATTTAAGAACAGATTATGGTTGGTTATTATCTCCCGTCCTTCAAGTAAAATTGAAAGAATGTTTTTTTTTTCTTTCATTGCTCTTTTTTCGGCTAAGGTGTTAACGTATACGAACTAAAATCAGTGTGTTTCTTTGGAGTATTTCTAGTGCGCTTTATATCAATCGTATACGAACTAAAATCAGTGTGTTTCTTTGGAGTATTTCTAGTGCGCTTTATATCAATCGTGTCAAACAGTATTTGATAGGATAGTACTAACATTTTCTACAAGAGAGGTTAGTATAAAGCTAATTGTATAACTACCTATTAACTTATTAAAGAAAGATTATGTTAAGTAAAGACATTATTTATTAAAGTTCCTTATAAAAACTTAATTTGATTCGATCGTTCCCATTGACACGTACAAAGATATTTTGCATGAATTTGACATTACATGTCAAATTAACGACCATTGATCATTGAGCAGTGTTATTTTTTTATCCCCCTTATTTCATAAAAATTAAAGCCTAGAAATCTGTTTTAACAATTGAAGTATTTTGTGATTTTCTTTCAAATTAGAAAGAAACAAAATAATAGCTAAAATAGGTTAATGAGACGTTTGGCATTTTTTATGAATAAGGGGATATAAATAAGGGATTTTTTATTAATATTATAAATGTAAAAGATTGTAAAGATGTTTGGTTTTTACAATTTATTACTTACTCAAACATATTTGACGGACGTGAATATACCTAATTCGGTACAAAGACTGAATATAGGATAAGCAAGCTGAAATGGCAATGGGCTGGTCACATAGCTCGAAAAATCGACAACCGATGAGGTAGAAAGGTTCTTCGAGTGGCGACCCTGTACAGTGACACGCAGTGTAAGACGAAAACTAGATGGAGTGACAACATCAAATGCACTGCAGAGAATCAGTGAATGCAGGTAGCTTAGCATCGTTTGTTATGGCAGTCTACGGATGAAGCCTATGTTCGGCAGTGGACAGATACTGTTTGAGAAGATGGTCATGTTGATAATATTCCGACTGATATAGGATATTGTTTATATAAAAACGGGCAAATCCACGGAGTACAGCCACCGACGAAGTTTGATTGATGGAATCGATTCGCGGCCGATTGTGTAGGCAACGTCGCGTCGCCACCATAATTTATAAAACAACAATGTTTTTATTTTGAGAGTGTGTGGCGTAACATAACAACTGACTAGCTCTCATCTGAATTGCAAATGGCGGCAGCCGGTAGCGTGCAGCGCGGCAACGCAGCGCGCGCGGAACGGCAACGGCGGGCTTCGTGCGTATTTTTATCAAAGCAGCAATCTGAATTATCTGTTATCATGTTTGTATTGCTCGGCTGAATCTCGCCGCATTGTATATACCTAAATGTATAAACGCATCCAGTTATACTAGAGCTCTTGGCAAAGGTTCGCGAAAATGTTTTCCCAAGCGGAATAACAACAAAGAAGTCGTTTGGCATGTGTCTCTTCATTTTGAATGCCACGCGGTTATATAAAACAATGAGTTAGAGGTTTATTCCGTTAGTTTAGCCGTAAAACGTTCCCATATATAATAGGTACTAGATAAAATGATAGTATTCAAGACGCTCAACTGAAACCACTTTCCGCGGAGATCGAAGACGTGTTGCTAAAATTTGCTGCGGATTTTTTATACTTCATAAACAATCTAACATGTCTTTTAACAATATTCCTTATATCTACTAAACATAGGGCTCCTCCATAAGGGGAAGGTTGGTTAAATAGTAGTTACCGCGCTTGGCAGACGAGTTGGCAACCGCAGTTAGACTTTTGTGATGTTTTAAGAGAGACGCTGCTGCCCATCCCTCGCTCTCCCTTAGTCGCTTACGATATCCAGGTGAAAGGAAAGGGTGGCCCATTCTATGCTGGGACATGATATTAATATTAGTGTTAGAAAAATACATAATACAAACAAAAAATATAAATAAATAACTAAATATTATCACATTAATAGTATAAAACTTTAATTCATGTTCACTAGGTTTGAAGGGTGGGTTATGGCAGTGAATTTACAGGGTACAGAGGAATAACACCTGAGTCCTCAGGAATGGCAACGCATGGGGGGTATCATGGGCGAAACAGTATACTCTGTTATGTCCATGGCACTGCTCATGTGTATAGGCGACGATTACCACTGTCCATCAGGTGGGCCGTCAGCTTGTTTGCCATTCTAAATTGTAATTGTAACTATAATTTTATTATATTATTTACATTAAATATTTATTATTATGATTATTTATAGTTATTTTAATAAAAGTCGTACGAAGAGAGATTACATGAATGAATAAATGAGTACACTTTATTTGCATTATATAATATAGGAAATAAGCAAGACAATTAATAAATGTAACGATACAGTTGTATAAGTACAGTAAGGCGGTCTTATTGCTGAGAGCGATCTTTGAAAGACAACCTTGGGGTGATGGACTAATTGTTGTACAAGTAGGTATGATAATATTGTGTAATTAAAAAAATAACAGAATAAAATATGAATGAAAATTATAAGTACCTCTGTGAAATACATTTATATGCATTTTCATAAGGTCGTGATAAAATAAATATCTTTCTTTTATGAAACTGGCAACCTTTTATAGGTAGTTTAGAAGAAAACACTTTCGATAGGTGGTCCACTGTGGTATAGCGTGTCTACATTTACTTGTATATACACGTTGGTTCAAAGCGAGCACTCAGCCTCTATTCTTCCCCTAATGGCGACCATAACTCAAGTTTCAACTCAAGTATAAAATGACTTGGCTTTATTCTTAATATACTTTCTATATATAGGTTGTTCTTTTTTTTATTATTATAAGTATTAATTTCAGCTGATGTCTTTGAAGCGATGACTTACCTTTTTTTAATTTAAACTAGCGTAAATATCAACTCGGTCACCTGCATTCACTGATTCTCTGCAATGCATTTGAATAGCAGTGAATTTACTGAGTACAGAGGAATAACATCTGAGGCCTCGGGAATGGCAACGCATGGGGGTATCATAGGCGAAACAATATACTCTGTTATGTCCATGGTACTGCTCATGTCTATAGGCGACGGTTACCACTTTCTATCGTCAGCTTGTTTGCCATTTTAAGTTACATAAAAAAAAGAGTTCATAACTCCATCTAGTGGGTACGAGTGGGGGTCGTCTTAAACTACGTTTGCTTAGGGGGGGAAGGGCGTTTTGGTAATACGGACTAATAGTCACATTGCTAGCAACATACCCTGTCTGATCGACCTCCACATGGTCCTCCTTGGAAACCATCGTGTTGAATGACAGGTATATACATATATCACGATAGGCTAACTGATCTACGTTTTCATTCTCACCTATCATTATTCACTAGTGTCCCACCAGTGTATACCGTTAGCGCAGGCGGGGTTACCATTTCGTTATCATAAATTAAAAAAAAAAAACTACGTTTGCCAATACGGAGACGCCACTCAAGAAACTTTCTTCCCCATCGGTTGTCGGTTCTTCGAGCTATGTAACCAGTCCATTGCCACTTCAGTTTTCTTATTCTTGAATTTAAACTATTTTTTTGTTTTTATTTATATCTGAGCATACTTCAACAGAATACATATTTAGTGATTATTTTTTTATACAACTTAGAATGACAAAGCTGACGACCCATCTGATGGAAAGTGGCAACCGTCGCCTATAGACATAAGCAGTACCATGGACATAACAGAGTTACTGTTTCGCCCATGATACCTCCCATGCGTTGCCATTCTTGAGGACTCATGTGTTATTCCTCTGTACCCAGTAAAATCACGCCATTTAGTGACGTATCATGTTTACTATCCTTATCATTATATTAATATTACAAAAGTTGTTGACGCTGAGCTGACGTGTAACAGTCATTACAATGTTATGACAAAATAAATCTTTCTAATAATCCTGTAATAATTCCTAACTAACATTATAAATATGAAAGTCACCTTGTTTGTTTGTCACCGCATAGCGTACTAACGGCAAAAACAATCGCTACGACATTTTGTAAACACTTTTTTTTTTATGGGTGAAAATGGAATGGCAACCCCGCCCGCGCTAACGGGATACGCTAGCGGAGCACCAATGAAGGATGATAGATGAGAATGAAAACAGGCCAGTTAGCCCATCATGATGAATTCATCAGGAATTAACCATGATAGTTTCCAGGAGAAACCGCGAGGAAATCGACCTGGTTGGGTATATTGCTAGCAATGGGATTCTCAGTCACCATTACTAACAATCCCTTTCCCCCCTTTAAACACGTATTGTATACGACAGTGAAAGTCATAATTTTATCCCAATTAATGTACATATTCTAGTCATGCAGTCAAAGTCGTGAGTAAAAGGCTGAAAGCTACTGAGATATGTTTTTTTTTCAATGGATGATAATGGTATGATAACCCCGCCTGCGCTAGCGGTATACACTGACGGGGCACCAGTGAGGGGTGATAAGTGAGGATGAAAGAGCAGGTCAGTTAGCCCATTGTGACGAATATACCTGGAATTCAGCACGATGGTTTCCAGGGTGACCACGTAGTTGTCGAATTGATATTGTATATTGCTAGCAATGGAACTGATAGTCCACATTACTAACAATCCCTTTCCTCCCATTGAGATATGTGTAGGTGTGCGTGCGTGCGTGTGTGTCTATGCATTATGGTATATGTTCTTTTTCATTTAAAAGAGCGAAAATAATAAAAAAATTATTGCTTTTTTATTACATTAATAAAAATAATTTCCAAAAAAAAAAATCTTTACAACTCAAAAATTATGTTTATAAGTTTATGAAATTAAGAAGTTTTTTTTTGGCGTATGTAATTCTACAAAAAGAACCAGTCAGTCGTAGGGACTGTTTTTTTTTCTGCTGTCGTTAATTTTTACTGTCGTGTTTGTAAACGTTGCCCTTGTGAAAGTTATTCAGTTTTAATCAAACTTGTTCTTTTTATGAATACTATCACTGGGTTTCGTGATTATTTCTCCTTTATAACTACCCTCTATATTTATATACATAAATAGATTTAAATGTTTTTACGCTTCTACAAGCGATAATGAACGCTATTCTTAAAAAAAAAATGGCATCTTTTCATTTCAATTGGATAGCTGGACGCATAGTAGCTATATTAGAAGCTTAGAATTCTTCGTCGATTCAGTTTTATCTAGTAGATTTTGATGAAGATGAACTAAAAGAACTCAGAGGCTCTGATCACACTGTTTATAATTACTCCTCTCCATCCAAAGGTTGCCTGGAAGAGATCGCTCTTAACGATAAGGGCGTCCATTGTTTTCTCATTGTGATTATTTCTTGTAATTGTTTGTATCTATAATAAGTTTACTATTGTAATCTTTTGGAGGAAACAATAAATAGTATCTATCTATCTAAAATTCAAATATCGAACCGTACTTTAATATTGTGGAATAGCTTTTCCCGTGCTGTGTTTCTGTGATCTCGTATCCTTCAAACGTAGCGTGAAATAGCACTTAGCGATGTGGCCAACCGTTGAGAGTGGAACGTTCTCTTTTATAGTGATCGCGTTCATGGGCCATACCGTCCCTGTAGCAATATTGTTACAATATAAAAATCATAAGCCAATACGTGTTTCTACCGTGAAGCAGCCGTGTTTGCATGGCTGTGTTTCGGTTTGAAGAGTGAGATATGGTAGTGAATTTACAGGGCACAGAGGAATAATACCTGAGTCCTCAGCAATGGTAATGCATGGGAGGTATTATAGGCGAAACAGTATACTCTGTTATGTCCATGGTACTGCTCATGTCTATAGGCGACGGTTATCACTTCCCATCAGGTGGACCGTCAGCTTGTTTGCTATTCTAATTTGCATAAAAACAAATCCAATAATTACCGAGTGATTGAAAAATTTTAAACGGGCGGAATTTGAGCCCACATCTTCTATGTTATACAATATTAACGTATTTCCTTAAAATCAGTGTTAGTATTCATTAATAGGATCAGATTTTTTTTTCTAAAACAGATTTTGTTACCGAAAATAAATAAAAAAAAAATTTGAAAAAAGAACAACCTGTATCTGTACCAACGTCACTACAAAATACAAGGTATGTAATACCTATTTTTATGCGCTGCCAATACAGGTTGTTCTTTATGTCGAGAATTAATTTTTTTTTTAGTTTTTGTAAAGACGTTCGAATATTTCTGAATAATTTATTGATAGAGCTGTCTTCAATTAACTTAGTTATTTTATATTAATTAAATACATATAAAAAAAACTAGTTTCAATTTCCGCAAAGCGAAATCTTTTCATAACGTACTTTAATTAATAGCTCGCAGCCAACAGAGACTCGTAAGGTCTCTTCCTCATAATATTCAAATTGCGTCTTAAATAAATAACTTGTTACACATTAAAATACCAGTTATGCCCGCGACTTCGTTTGCGTCTTCTACATATACTTCAATCACACTTAGTTCTTTAGAGCATTTCTCTTTTTTACGCCATCTATTGTAAGATAGATTTAAAATTCAGTTTATTTTTTGTATCATTTGAGGGTCATTTTTAACTTTTTATAGTGTACGTACCATATTTTATCTTAATCTGCTGTGAAAACTTTATGACAATCGGTCCATCCGATTGTATGTGAAAACCCAACAAATAAATTTTCTAACACGGAGAAAATTTTCAAATGAATACGGTACTGAAGCAAAAATGATAGATTTTTAATTTAGTACCGTACGAATTATATCTATACTCATAAACTACAATTGTAAAAACAACGGACCCACTGTTACGATTTTATTATAAGTACACTAATATTATAAAGAGGAAATATTTGTCTGTCTGTTTGATTCTTTATTTGTTGTCACAAACTCAGAAGTATTCGGCCGTTTCTAAAAATTCTTTTACGTATAGAAAGCTACATTATTATTATTAACATGTTACTGTTATTAATAGTAATAATATAAATTATTTCCCAAAATTGCATCTACTCGTGCGAAGCCAGGCCAAATCGTTAGTGAAAAGATACGTAGAAAACGATATAGACTCGTGTCGCCCCTGGAGAGTGCGAAATAGGATATTTGCTCATTGCCTCGCCCCGTCCCTGCCTCTCCCCACTGGGTGGGGCGGTAGGGGTGGCGCTCTCGGAGACCTTGAAGCCGGCTCCCGGGACCTCCGAATCAGCTGTTCCTATTTGTCGAGTAATTTTATTACGACGGACCGTGGCGATAAATAGAAATGGACACGCAGTGGAATTCGAGTGACATTTCAGTTAGAACACAGTTGTTTTTATTTATTTACAACTTTTTGATTGATGTTTAATTTATAGATATTTAAAATATAAAAATATTCTAAAATTATACATGATTAGAAATAATAAATATATAGGTATCGATTTTTAAAAGTCTTTTTTCGAATGGCAACACGTGTAATACTATCAGCATCATTCTACTGTGTCCGCCATTTTGTTATTCTTAAGAAACATAAAAAGAAAATTATTCAGAATTAAGTATTAGAGTAGTTATTTCGCCCTGTATATAAATATTTACAGATAATATGTAACATAATTATAACAAAATACCAGTTCAGATTAATTTATTCAAAAAGTTAAAATATCAAAACCTTTTGTTAACAAATTAATTAATAATCTGAGCATATTTTCGATGAAAAATGTGGCTTATGTACCAATATCCGTAGTTTAGTAACCCTCGACCGGTGGAGGTCGGTGACGTCCCTTGAAAGCCAATTAATTAAACGCCCTCGAGAAATATGAAGTCCGACCTTGTTCTTGCCGAAATTTGATTTCGGGTCGCATGCGCCTCTAAGGGGCTTGATCTCTACCGACCCATCTTATTCTAATAAGGTAAATGCCCTACCGACACTTAATACAGTGAATTCATTAAAGGCAAGTTCAATCGATGTCAGACGTTGTGTACGTACAGTATCAGAAGTAGCTTTAATTATAGTGATTATTACCATTACAGAAAACTGTGTTCCTAAATTTAAAAAAAAAGTCCCTTTCAAATTATGTCCGAGTGCATTTACTGAAGTTGGTGAATTTAAATAATTTAATTTTAGTAAAAATAATAAAAAAATCCCTTTAAGACTTTAATCTCTCTAATTCTCAATTTACTGTGTTTCGAGATAATCAATCACGATTTACTATATTTTTTTCTTTTCCTAATCCATTATTAAGATAGTTTTATTGTCGATCATCATAAAAACTTCGACAGTAACAAGGGCAAATAAAAAACAGGTAAATCCTGGTTATTTCTTGATTATATTTTATTATTTAGTTCTCCATCTACGCCAATTTGTCTAGATTATATTATAAAATAAAATGAATCGCGAAACAAACAAAGACATGAAACTTACACTTATTGTGAAAGCCATAAATACTTGTAGGACTTTTAATCTTTGTTTTACAAAGAAAATAAATATATTTTTTCATATTATTTTATTTACAATGTGTGGGTAAACAATATTTAATAGTATTTCTCACATCGACAGCACTAGTAGTTGTTGAAATATAGCGCTATCAAAGCAGATTTCATAACATTTTGGACTTTAAAAATGGCGACTAAGAACTGTCGTATATTATTTGACTATTGAAAATTTTATGTATTACCTACCTACTAACTACAATCAATAGTTGTACACAGCATCATTGATCTATTATCGCAGTAGCTCGAGCAAAACAGATAAAATGGCGTCGCGGTTCGCTTCAAACTGTATTTGTAACCAGTCCGACCTCTAGACGGTCGTAGAAAATTGGTAGACGCAGATTAACAACAGTAGCCAGAGCTACCGCCAGTAAAATAGTTCTGGAGTGCCGATATAATGCTATGTAAATGCTAGATTTTGTGACATTAGACAGGCCTTGAACCTAGTAATTGGATTCTACATTTTAATCTAAAAGCTATTTAGTGTAAGGCCATCAAAAGTGTATTATCTCATTTGGAGTGGAGACCTCATAAATCCGATTAGATTGATAATGCTTATGCAATTACTAACGGATGGAGACATACCACGTTAATTCTCAGGGATGACAATATATGTGTAGTGCCAACATCAGAATGTTCGGCTGTACCAACATTCTGTGATCATCAATATAAGCGACAGTTATTGCTGTACATGTCAGGATATTCGAAATTGTAAATTAAAAAGAAATATTATCCCGGAGAGATATATAGCAAAAAAATTTACACAAGATTAATAGACTGAGAGAGAATTATCCAAGCTCCTCGCTATTGTCATCATTTTGCTAAACTCCCTTGGGAGATTAAGGGTAGTACTGTTATTGAACTATTTTATATATAAAACATAGATTTCTGCTGTAGTATTTACTCTTAATATACATAATTCTAATATTGTTAATCACTAATGGCTTTTACAGGCTAAACTCTGCCGAGGTTTTCCCTAGAGACTAAAGTTTAAGCACTAAGAAACTATGGGGTTATCCAAAAAGGGCATTTTAGGGTTCGCTACGTACAAGTTACACTCAAGTTGCAGGCGTCCATTGGTAACTGTTCACCATCAGGTGGGCTGTACGGTGTCTACAAAATATCTCGTCGTTCATCAGTCAGCAAGCTCACGTTAACACGATTAAAAATGTTGTATAAAATTTGTTTTAATTTTGAAAATTTTTAAAACCAATTTCAAAATTTTACTGTACTTGTATAAAGTACCTAGGTCTTTTATGATACCTACCGATGTCAGTGTTTTAGATGGAGTATTTTTTTTATAATACCATGATTTGAACATTTATGCCATAGCTTACTTGGTAGTAAGTGATTATGAAATCTATGTGGGCTGCAAGTCCAACGTAAGATTGCATCTAATTTGCGGCCCACACTACACCGACTTATATAAACACTTTTCCACGCCTCTCTTGAAGGAATCCAAGTTATATTTGACAGGAAATACATATACTATATTTTATTATATTGATACTGCCAGGTGATTGCATAGATTCTTATTCAAATTTCGTAAACGTTTTCGTCAGTATAGTGTCGACTCCTAAATTACGTAGTGATTACATAGTTTGTAACCGTTGGTGCTTTTTAATATTAATTTTGTCACGAAAAAGACGTTATTTTTTGCTGTGAAAATTCTACATATAAGATATTATCTAATTACCCTTAATTTAGGCAACATCTACTTTATTACAAACGAGCTTTAGCTTAATTTCGTAAAAACAAAATGTCGATGCCTATCTCTCAGTCTAGCTATTCGTACTGCGAACAAAATCTGAACTACCGCAAAGTTCTTATGCAAATAGGCAGACGGCTCAAACTCGAATAACAGTAAATGTGAGCAGGAATGGAAGTGATCGTAAATTCTTCGTGGCCATCGATCGATTCGTAAATAAGCCTGTGCTTTGCATCGAATTACTTACGTTTATCATTTGTCTCAGTTGATATAGAGTTGTTCTGTCTCGGTTCGGTATCCTTCCGTTTAGTGGATGTTTGAATACTTAGCTGGACACTTTGATTTCTTTCGTATCAAGAAGTTATGTACTGTTATTGTTAGTATTGGTCCGCATAACTAACAATCCCTTCCCTTCCCAGTAATGGATATTGCAGAATACATCGTGATGAATAGGTATGAACATAGAAATAACGAGAATATTGTAAGGGGGCATCCATTAATTACGTGAGCTCAGAATAGGGGGGGGGGAGGGGTCTGATGAATTCTCACCAAATCTCATTTATACCTAGGGGGGGGGGGGGATAATCAAAAATCTCACGTCAACTTCAAAAAATATAAAATATTAAAGATAAACGTAGACGTTTTCAATGTTTCTGACAAATATTTAAAAAGTTCTCTGCTAGCGAACTAAATCGTTTAACCATGCAACAATATTCTTATAAAGTGGTTAATAAAAAAATGAATTTTAATGACAAAAATGTTATTGTAATATTCCGAAACAAAATATCGAAGTACTTTTTATATAATTAATCAGAAACATCCAAAATTTTTTTTTTTTATAAATTGTTAAGTACTTGTGACATTGCCATATTCTGTTATAAATGCTGTTAATTTAATAATTTTATTAATTTATAACGGAATATGTTAATTTTTTTTTATTTAAATTATTTAATTTACATTTGATGATACAATCATGTAATGAAGGTTACGTTTTAATTAGGTACACCTACTTATCTGCTTGCTATCTATTTCTTTGAGTTTAGACCTTCATTGTCCAATAACGTGGGCTCCCCTCATGTACTAACACAAGAACACTTCCGAAGCTCCTAAATTACTGTAAAATATATTGTATTATTTCACTACTTGTTTTATCAGAACTTTACTTCGTTTATAACTTATTATGAACAAAGGAAAGTTCTGATAGAGTGGGCAATGAAAAAAATAGAAAATGTATTAACTTTATTAACTGTTTTACATTATTATCTATCAACTATGAATTTATTACTTTATTAAAATGAACTTTAAATGTCTTGTAGTGTATATGGACAAAAATTTCCTTTCTGTTCGACTATATGTCCATGGTACTGCTCATGTCTATAGGCGACGGTTACCACTTTCCATCAGGTGGGCCGTCAGCT
Organism: Galleria mellonella; assembly: GCF_026898425.1. Lineage (NCBI taxonomy): Eukaryota > Metazoa > Arthropoda > Insecta > Lepidoptera > Pyralidae > Galleria > Galleria mellonella. The sequence goes on along the minus strand of NW_026442074.1, from coordinate 11,534,681 downwards.
TGTTTGCCATTCTAAGTTGTATAAAAAAAAATGTCTAGGTCTTTAAATTTGACAAGTTACAAATCTTAAGTGTACATTTTAATCCAGTCTTAGTAAACGATGTAATATGATACAGTACTACAATGCATACTGTGTGTGTGTGTGTGCAAATATACAGTTTTTATAAGGAGAGATTTTGTCCGACTACCATCTGTTGTGAATGCAGGTTATTGTCCAAAATCAAGGCTTATATAAACTCGCTTATTTACCAAATCCGTTCAATTTTTATTATATGCAACTCCATCCACGTGAATTAGTATATAAAATATTCTGTGTACTAATTCGAGCTCAGATCGAGGAATGGGCAGCAGCGTCCCTCTTAAAACATCACCAAAGCCTAACTGCGGTTGCCAACCCTCCTGCCAACTACAGGCGAAAACCCTCTTTATGAAGAAGGCCTATGTTCAGCAATGAGTAGTATCATGTAATGCTGAGTTAGGATATAAACCTGGAAACCGTTGTGATTAATTGTTATGGAATTCGTCACGATAGGCTAAGTAACCATTGATTCTCATTGATCATCCTTTACTGGTGCTCCGCCAGCGTATACCGATAGCGCTGGCATGGTTACCACTTCATTTTCATCTGTTAAAAAATCGTTTATTAAATTTCGTTCAAATCCATTCAGTGGTTTTTGCTTGAAAGTGTACCAAACATCCATAGATCGTTGCAAACTTTCGCAATTATAATATTTATAGGATTTATAGCAACTAGATTATCTATTTCCAGCCGTTGTTTGGTCCCCAGCCCAGAATTCTATAACTGGATAGTCACCGTTCACAAATAAAGTCGTCTCTTATCGATCGGCCGCCATTTCCAACGGCTATCGGAACCAGGGCACCTCGGTTCGGTATAAATAAAGCTGACCATAAATGATTAAAACAAAAGGCCTAGGTATTTATTTTATTTACTCTACAATATATAGATATCCTTATCATTATAAACAGTGGCAATAAAATATCTTTGATAAAACGTTATGGGGTAATTAAACGGTCGACGTGATTTAATTAACCTCATACCTACGTAGATGTCAGATTATATATATATACATTATATATATATATATATATATATATAATGTATGTATGTATATGAGCTTATATTTTATACGAGTATAAACAGTGTGTAGGAATCAACACACACGGGTAGTGGTTTCATTATTGACAATATACACAGGACGACCTCCACACAGTACCCCCTTGGATACCATCGTAACTAATTCCTGGTGAAATCATACATTGACCTGATTTTATTCCCACCTATTATTTCTCACTGGTACCCCGCCAGCGCATACCAATAGCGCGGGCGGGGTTACCGTCCTATTTCCATTCATAAAAAAATATCGAGTAATCTACCAAGATGTTTGTTGCCCAAACGGCTAAAAATATTTATATGAAATTTGGTACAGAGATGGTACCTATCCTATAGTGAAACAGGATAACTTGTCCATATTTAATCAAAATGATTCGCAGGATGTACGGTAGCTATATTTTACATTTAAGATTACCACGAAACTTAGATCATAAACGTTTTCTGCGTATTTTGTAACTTATTTATACCACAAAGTACGTAGATAGCTAAATTTGTCTTAATGACCTTGACCTTGCTGCCATGACTCATCTTATTTGTTACGTACAATCATTTATTTTTTACACCATTGTAACCTTTAATAAGTTTGTAATAATGATCTAATTAATAGGTAGGTATATTTTTATAATACAAAAATTTTAATTGCCTAAAATATATTTCACCGAAACCAGCGTAGGGTAAACCTTTTCGATCGTAAAAATTTGGTATAAAAATCTATTCAGAATTGTCAAAGATATAAAACTACTACATAAAAAAAAAAAAAAAACTATCTAATACGGAACCTATTTTTAAAGTCACTTAAAAAATGTCTCTGTACCGGGCGCCTTTTTTTTTTTTTTAATAAATAAATGTACAAGCCTTAATAAAAGGTAAAATTTTATGGCACGCAATATTGTCTATGAATTAAATATAATTCATTAGGATCTCAAATTTTACCTACTGCGCAGTAATGTTATACTTATCAACGACTTGACGTCTACAAAATTGTAAGGCGTGAACGCTGAACAATGTAGCGCGAATAATAGCCGAAGTGGAACTAACTACCACTAATTTTGTCCACTGTAATTACTTCATTGTATTTCTCGCCAGTTGCTAGGTACTGCATCTGATTGCTAACGGTCATAACAGTTTCGATATATTTTTTACTATGCATTTCTTGTTTCAGGTAATAAAAAATGGCGGTGCCAAAGATAATACCGTAAGGAAAAAGTATATTTTTTTTTACATTTACAGATAATTTTTATTTTTTTTAACCGTAATTGAGACACATCAATCACACTTTGATTTCACTATGTTACATCGCTACCTTAATTGATTTTCTCATCTACAATTTTACCTACTACTGCGCATGATGTATTTTTTTTTATTTTGTTTTAATTATATAAGCTATTACAACACTTTTAATAACCTATTTAAATGTACTTCTACTATTTTGTTTATATTTTATTTGGACACTGAGATCTAAATTCACGTCCTTTCGATTTTCGAACCATTCTCTTAACATTATTGAGCACGTAAAACACGTCGAATGTCCCCGGCGCGACTGCCGCGAAATTCATTCAACAGGCTGAGAGGATGTGGGCGGGGCGTGCGGGACGCGGCGTCATTGGCCGACCGCCAGCCGCGCAGTGATGGCCGCCGCCGCATTCAGCCAATGAGCGGCGCGCGGGCCGTACGCGCGTCCGTCCGGCGACTGGCGCGACGTTGCCAGCTTTTCAGAAAAAAATACCAGATTCGACCTTCTTAGGACCCCCGGTTTTTTTTTTGTTTGGCCGCGTTATCATTCGGGAACGTGTATTAAGGTCCTTATCCGTTAGTGAGATGGTGCTCTCGGTTCGCAGGTGGACTTTACGTGTAGTGTTTTAGTGATATGGTGTGGTCGACTCCATCGGGGGAGGTGTTGATAGACATCGTAACAAGGTAGCTATGTGATCATTACCTAAACCTCCGGTTGAGTCATGTGACGACGTGGCTGCAGTGCCTCGTGGGGACCAGACGACGTGTTCGTTGTCTATGGCTCATGGGATGGTATCGATAGTTCGTCTGGAACCAACATGCCCAGTACTAGTTAGTAATTAGTATATAGTTATTAATATAGATATAGTTAAATAGGGAAATGTTTACTATTAATCTTGTTACAGCCATACCTCTATGTACAGTCCTTATTCTGTAATATAGTGTTGTGTTGATTGGTACCTATAGCTACCACGGTGTATTGCACCATAAAGCTGTACCATAATTGGCATAAATACGATTTCCTATCTTACTACAGTCCCTATCTTCTATATTTCAGCAAATAGATGTTTAGGTATATAATATATGGTTTTATACTTTGAGCTAAGAAGTTTTTAGGCTACATACTACATGTCTATAATATTGAGATTTATATAGGTATATATATTTACATAGATATATGTTTATGGTATGGGGTATTTTCCTCATGGGTTGGTATTATAAATGAAATAAATAAGATTGTGGTGCAAAATCAGAATTTAATTGCGGCAAAACGGGTTATTTTGGTATTAAAACTTAATTACTGTACCGATTTTGATAAAATTTCTATTGGACCAATCCGTAAGTATATCCTTTCAGATAAATAAGGAAATTTCCAAATTGGTTTACGTCTGATGGAGTTATGAGGTAACAATTATAAAAAAAAAAGAAATGCAACCGAAAATATTTTTTGAAGTTAAAAATGACAAATAATTTTAAGCCTGCCAATACTAACACGATGCATTTGTAATTGTATTTTTAATTTACGAAATCTTTATCCTACTTGTAATGTTTTATATTCCATGATTATAATATTGTTCAACCGACTTCAAAAAGAATAATGTGCTCAATTCGGTTATATATATATTTTTTATGTTTATTATTTCATATCTCCGTCAGTTGTGAACCGATTTAAAAATCCTTTTTTTTTGTATCTGAAAGAATATATTCAAAGCATAGTCTTATAGGAATTTTATCAAAATCGGTTCAGCGGTTTAGATTTTAAGTGAAAACAGTAGGTTTTGTCTTAATTGAAGTTTTTTTTTTTTGTAGGACACAATCTCTAATTCATACGTATAACGACTTTGAAATCACCTTGTAAAATGCGCGGAGTAAGATACCTAAGTATTTTACCTGTCTCTAATAATCTAAGTATGTATGACATTCTAATCAGATAATGTTGGGGGGAAGGGATTGTTAGTAATGGAGACTGAGAATCCCATTGCTAGCAATATACCCAACTAGGTCGACCTCGCGGTTCTTCCAGGAAACTATCATGGTTAATTCCTGATGAATTCATCATGATGGACTAACTGGCTTGTTTTCATTCTCATCTATCACCCTTCACTGGTGCTCCGCCAGCGTATCCCGTTAGCGCAAGCAGGGTTACCACAGCATTTTCACCCATCAAAAAAAAATCAGATAATGTTTAAATAAATAATAATGAAAATAATGAATTATTACAATAATTAAATAATTAACTACCGAATTATTATTTTTATAAACCACTTGCAATTTGTTTGTCACGAGTCGAGGGAGAATTTTAGAAAACAATATATAACTTAGTGTTTTTCGTTGATAATTAACTTTCTGTAGGTAAATGAGTTTTTTTTTTTTTAATCTGTACTAGGAATTTTTGAGTTTATCCATTATATATTATATTATAATTATCAATTGTAAAGAGATTTTATTTATTTATTTTTAACTATAACAGTTAAGTCGATCGGTACACGCGTATGACTGTAACTACTAATGAACTGTCAGTTGTTCTCATATTGGGTTTGCTGGAAGAAATCTCTATTGGAGATAAGCTCGCCTTTGTGCACTATTATGTTTGTTTTTACATTCCAATAACCTTTTGTGTAAAATAAAGAATAAAGAAAGTAATCAGCAAACAGACAAATCTTTTTTCCTTAAAATATTAGTTACGCCCTTATTCATAAGAATGTAATACCTCCTACAAACCCAGTTTAACTTTTGGGAAAGGGCTTGTTAGTAATGCGGACTACCAGTCCCATTGCTAGCAATATACCCTACCAGGCCGACCTCCACGTGGTGCCCCTGGAAACTCGTTCTGAATTCCAGGTGTCATCACGGTGGCACATGCTTTCATTGTAACCTATCGTTCCTCACTGGTGCCCCGCTACCGTTAGCGCAAGCAGGGTTACTATTCCATTATCATCCATTAAAAAGAACGTTTTTATTACATTGTTTTGATACTTTCTTTCAAACTGAAAATTTATCATGAAAAGAGTCAATGTTTTTCAGTAGCTAAAATAATAATAATATACCTATTTATATCTGTCTCCTCACAAACAACTTAGATTTACACATGATGTATTTTAGGATAAAATAAGATTGTATTAATACAGAAAAACTGCTGTGAGGAGCTGGTGTCTGAAAAAGGTTAAAACATATCACCAAACTCCCAACTGATATAGAATATAATATATATATAATAGCTAATATCAGAGGGAGACTTTGTACAAGAATCGTTTGCTTAGGCACCTCTGTCCCATTCGTGTTTCTACCGTGAAGCAGTTGTGTTTGCATGGCTGTGTTTCGGTTTGAAGGGTGGGATGTGGCAGTGAATTTACAGGGTATAGAGGGAATAACACCTAAGTCCTCAGGAATAGCGACGCATGGGACGCAGTATCATGGGCGAAACAGTATCTCTGTTAAAGCTATGGTACTGCCCATATCTATAGGTGACAGCCCATGATTCGTTAGTCACCTCTTATGACACCCTCAGGGAATGAAGGGATGGCCCATTCTATGCCGGACTACACGGCAAAAGGCCACACTATGCTCAAGTAAATTCGTTACTTGGATACACACCTAGTCACGTGCTTTTGATGATTATATCTAAGCCCAGATAGGACGGACAATACATACACACAGATGGCAATGACGTCATCGGCCTTTTTATATAATGGGTAGGTATGTTCTTATCAGTTGCTTATAATGCCACAAAGTAAATACCTAGATTGAATGAAGGTTATCAAGGTGCTATGTTTTATAAATAGTATAAATTACAAAGGTGAAGGTCAATCCGATGACCTCCGTGGTGTAAAGGTTAAACGCGTAAAAGTGGAATGGTAATCCCATTTGCGCTATCAGTATACGCTGGCGGAGCACCAGTGAGGGATGATAGGTGAGGATGAAAGCAGGTCATTTAGTCGACTGTGACGAATTTTACGACAATGAACCACGATGGTTTTTAGAGGGAACCGTGAGGTGGTTGACTTGACAGGGACATATTACTAGCATTGAAACTGTTAGATCCGGGGGGAAATGGATTGTCAGTAATGGGGTCTAATTTCCCCATAACTAGCAATACACCCTATCCCTATATATGACATTCAAATACCAATTTTTGTTTATGAATAAATAAAATAAAAAAAAACAGGTCTCGACTTCCACGCGGTTCCCCCTGGAAACCATAGTGGTTAATTCTTGTTCAATTGATCACTATGGGCCAACTGAGTTGCCTTCACCCTCACCTGTCACCCTTCACGTGTACCCTGTCAGCGTATACCGATAGCGCAGGCAGGGCTACCATTTCATTTTCACCCATAAAAAAAACGGTATACGTCGAGGAGGACCAGTCAGGGATAATAGGTGAGAATGAAAACAGGTCAGTTAGCCCATCGTGGTGAATACACCTGGAATTCAGCACGATTGTTTTCAGGGGGGGGGGGGGGCAAGTAGAGGTCGACCTGATAGTGTATATTGCTAGCAATGAGACTGGTAGTCCGCATTGCTAACAATGTCTTCCCCCCATGCAGTTTGCTATTAACTGATAGATAATGCCTATGTGTGCCAGGCCTCTTGTATTCCTTTTTCGCAATGCAGACATGATGCATCATATCCAACAATTTTAACCATAGACTATATTTCACGTCATATTTGACCTATAACAGGCTGATGTACATATCGTAGCAGTCTGAAATAACGTTACAATAATATTACGTTTGGCAACACTCCCTCGCCCAAAATGGCCGAATCATACTAATATCATAAATGTTAGTTTCTGAAATATTACGTTGGGATGATTGATATCAAATCATGCAATAATGGCTGAACGCATTTGGATTTAATTTGGAATGCTATATATTTATATATGTGCATATTATAGTTGTTATTTTTTACAAATACGTTATATATGTTAGGATACTTTTATCCTAAGCTGTTTAACATTATGCTTTTGTTGTTGTGAAAAAAGTATTGTTGCCGACCTTGTGCTACTAGCTTAGTCGCAGGTTATCTTTAATCTATGAGCTTAGGGGGGAAAGGGATTGTTAGTAATGGAGACTGAGAATCCCATTGCTAGCAATATACCCCAACCAGGTCGACCTCTTCGCGGTTCTCCTTGGAAATTATCATGGTTAATTCCTGATGAATTCATCATGATGGGCTAACTGGCCTGTTTTCATTCTCATCTATCACCCTTCACTGGTGCTCCGCCAGCGTATCCCGTTAGCGCAGGCGGGGTTACCATACCATTTTCACCTATCAAAAAACAAATCTATGAGCTTAGTTCTTACATAGTAACGAAATTGAATAGAAAACACAACACAATTATTTAGTAACTTAATATGACATTATTTTTTGTTACGTTTAAATATTGGATTTTTTTTTCCTTTAAAAAACCTAATTTAGTTTTAAACTTTCGTGTTATTGACACATATTTTAAATACACTATTGGGATTTAACAAGATGAAAAATTGCCAGTAAATATTATTTTTTTGCCGACGTTTCGACGTGGCTTGCATCACGTCGTAGTCATAACAGGACTTCCTGTTAAATACAGGAATATAAAATAAATCAAATTTTGACAAAAGTAATATGGGATAATAGAACTAACACAAACGTTTAGATTAAATAAAAAGAATCATTAAAATCCGTTCATTATTTTCGAAGATATAGCGTACAATTCAATAAATACAGTCGAATTGAGAATCTTCCTTTTTGATTTTTTTTTATACAACTTAGAATGGCAAACAAGCTGACGGCCCACCTGATGGAAAGTGGTAACCGTCGCCTATAGACATGAGCAGTACCATGGACACAACAGAGTATACTGTTTCGCCCATGATACCCCCCGTTCGTTGCCATTCCTGAGTACTCTGGTGTTATTCCTCTGCACTCTGTAAATTTACTGCCATATCCCACCCTTCGAACCAAAACACAGCCATGCAAACACAACTGCTTCACGATTCTGTTGAAAATGTTAGCAGCTTATATGTGCGAGTGATTCACTCGTCCATATGACTTCACAGTTCACACACACATAGATGTGAGTATAGAGATTAGCAGATAATTTGAGAAATATTAGATCCGGCTAATAAGTGAATCATTGTCGAAATCTGGTGGATGGTGTGGGCAGTTATTTTAAGTCTACGTTCACATTTTTTTTAATGTATGATAATGGGGAGGAAAGGCATTGTTAGCAATGGGGACTAATGTCCCTATTGCTGACAAACCCTGTCAGGTCGACCTCCACGCGGTTCCCCCTAGAAACCATTGTGACTAATACTTGTCGCATTCGTCACGATGAGCTAACTGACCTGCTTACATGCTCATCTATCATCCATCACTGGTGCCCCTCTAGTGTATACCGATAGCGCAAGCGTGGATACCATTCCATTATCATCCATTAAAAAAAGAAATGGATGATAATGGAATGGATACCCCGCTTTCGCTAATAATATAACGTTGGCGGGGCACCAGTAAGGGATGATGGGTGAGAATCAAAAGGCAAGTCAATTAGCCCATCGTGATCAATATATATTATAGTTGTTTTCCAGGGGGGCCACGTGGAGGTCGACCTTATAGGGTATATTGCTAGCAATGGGGATGCTAATCCCCATTACTAACAATCCCTTCTCCCTGCGATTGCTCGTTATTATTATACTGTACAAATATTTGTAAATAATATTATTATATGTGAAAGTCAGTTTGTTTGTTGACTTATAACGCCTTAACGGCTTAACCAATTACTATGAAATTTAATATAGTAAACTATATGGGATGGAAAAGGATATACGAGTTTTGTCCGGAAAGTACGTATAAAAGTTTTTTAAAAATTTTATTTTACAATTATTCAGGTAAATCAATTTTATCCCCTTCAAAGTACTACCCCTGTGACATAATGCACTTGTGCCAACGCCGTTTCCACTGTGAGAAGGCTCCTTGAAAGTCCTCTGGTTGTAGGTTTCTCAGCTGCCCCGTCGTAGCTTTTTTTATCTCATTTATGTCCCCCAAATGCCGCCCCCGAAGTACCAATTTGGTTTTTGGGAACAAGAAGAAGTCACACGGGGCCAAATCCGGCGAATAGGGGGGTGTTCGGTCACCGTAATGGAATTTTTACTCAAAAACTCACGGACAACAAGAGAGGTGTGGGCAGGGGCATTGTCGTGGTGAAGAATCCAACGCCCCTCTCGCGCCAATTCTGGACGAACTCGTGCCACACGAGCTTTGAGGCGTCTGAGCACATCGACGTAGAATTTTCCATCAACTGTCTGGCCTGGAGGGACGAATTCTTGATGGACAATCCCCCGAACATCGAAAAAAACAATCAACATTGTCTTGACATTTGAGCGGGATTTTCTTGATTTTTTTGTTCGTGGTTCCCCGGATGTCTTCCACTCTTTGCTTTCACGGCCATTCTTGCCGAGTTTCGAGAGAAACTTGATTACGACGCGCTGCTCTTCAACGGAAGCGGGCTCCGGTGCCGACGGGGTTTCGTTAAGAGGTAACTTCACAGATGGCGTGACAAGCCAGTTCGCACCGCACGGCGGTCAGACCAGAACTGAAGCATTGTTAGGGACATAAGGAAGGGGTCCTGCGCTTACCTGGCCTCCCCACTCCTCTTTCTCGCATTCCAGAACACTTTTATACGAACTTTCCGGACAGACCTCGTAGACGACTTTTTATCTTGATCAGTAAACATATCCCCGACACACGGACGAAGTCGCGGGTAAAAGCTAGTACTAATATATATTATATAAATAGTTTGTATGATTTTTTGTTGATTTGAATGCGCTAATTTCTAGAACAATTTTTTTGTAATAATGCAAATTTTTGGCAGATTTGGAAAATTAATTTTGCATTCGATAGCTCATCTCTCGAGGAAGGTCATAACAGACAATTCAGTTGTTCTCAGATGTTTATTGCCTGGTTCTTCATAAACAGGGTATTTATACCTAAACGACACATGCTGACTAGGAGCCTTTCTAGTGACTAGAATTTATTTTTATTGTTAGCCGTTCCAATGTTTGCCACTAAATAAATTATTTTTCTTTCAAACAACATAGTAATTGAATAAAAAGGAACATCACGACACTACCACGGGTGAAGTCGCGGAATACAGCTAGTATTTTTTTAACAAAATCCTTTACAACGTATATTGTTCAGCGTACACTACACTGATACATAATTTACGCATCCCAAGTCTTAACCCGCTTAACAAAGGCTCGGAAAACAACCATTATATCCTAAAACTCGCATCCTCCCTCATAGCGCAATTCCCCTGAAACGCTGGGGGAGCTATTTCGGCCCCCATTAAGGCTCTACAACGCTGAAAAAACAAGTAACCAACCCTCCGGCGGCAAGAATGATAACTTCGTTTTTCTTATCCACTGCCTGTATAACCAAGTACCTACATGTACGATACGTATTTTAAAACTTATTATACTTACATCATTATATAGTACAAAACAAATTTTCAAACCGTGTCTGTCTGTTCTTTTTTCTAAATAAAAATATTTTTTATTCAATTAAAGTGGTAATTAATGCTCCTTCCCACTCAGTGTTTGCTGGAAGAGAACTCTTACAGAGTTAAGCTCGCCTGTTGTACATCTTTATTTTATATAGACTTTTACTATGTAATTTTTGTGTACAATAAATTATAAATAAATAAGCAATTTTGAATAGCACAACCACTCTTTGGAATCAACTTCCAGCAGCAATATTTCCGAACCGATACGACAACATAACCTTCAAGAAAAGAGCATATTCCTTTTTAAAAGGCCGGCAGCACACCTGCTATACCTATAGTGTTGTGGGTGATTATGGGCTGCGGTAGTCACTTACTATCAGGCGAGCCGCATGCTCATTTGCCCCGTATTGTAAAAAAGTATTTTATTTTTATGAATCTACATTTCGGAATGCAATTTCAGCTGAGAAGAATGGGCAAGAAACAAAGCTGTTCATCATGCAATTGATTTTGATACAGGTTTCACTGTCATTTAGATATTTTTTTAATTACTTATGTTTTTATATTAATGGAATGAACATGGAATAGGGTCACCGCTAGCGCTGTGTGTATATGCTGGCGGGTTACCAGTGAAGGATTATAGATGAGGGTAAAGTCAGCTCGGTTCGCTCGTCGTGATTAAGTCACCAGGAATTACCACGATGAATTTACGCTGACGAGGGTTGAGGGAGGAGGGGATCCACGTCGTCCGCTTAAAAAGTCCATCATCCAGATCAACTTGATAGCAATGGGGTCATTAATTTAAACTTACAATTCATCCCTCCCCCCCTTCACTGAATGTTTTGTAATGAATTACAGCCGTGAGAATCCGGAGTGTGATCATCGTTATCATATCACTCGTTATCACTGATGAACATTTTGCCCTATAGAGTGGGTTTTGCCAGTAGTTGCCACGCTTGGCAGGCGGGTTGTTACCAACAGACTTTGACTTTTTCTTTTTAGAGGGACGCTGCTGCCCATCCCCTGACCTCCATTAGTCGCCTCTTACGACACCCACGGGAAAGGTAGGGATGGCCTATTCTATTCTGAGACCACATGTCATTGTCGTTTTCCATATTGCTACACAAAAATGTGACTTTAACATCTGAATTTGCTATTAAATTATCCAATCTCGAAATAAGATATAGATGTTTATTTATAACCGATCGCTCGCGGGGGAAAGGGATTGTTAGTAATGGAGACTGAGAATCCCTTCGCTAGCAATATACCCAACCAGGTCGACCTCCTCGCGGTTCCTCCTGGAAACTATCATGGTTAATTCCTGATGAATTCATCATGATGGGCCTGTTTTCATTCTCATCTATCACCCCTCACTGGTGCTCCGCCAGCGTATCCCGTTAGTGCAGGCGGAGTTACTATACCATTTTTACCCATCAAAAAAAAAAAAACCGATCCCCCGATTAATAGAGTTTAATTCTTATCTAAATCTAACTGTCATTCCGAATCTTCAACTCCTTGAGTTCATTCGAAATCATATGACTACATATATCAGGCAAATATTTGTCAAGAATTTCATACTGTGGTTTTGGCAGACACTGCTAATATTAAGTCACCTGTTTATCTTATCACGAGCTTATCAGACAAAGAAGTGTGAGGAACATTTGCGAATTAATATAAATATTGGGCGTTTGGGGAAGGCAAACGAAGGTTGCGGTGACCTCCGTTTGCACTAAGGCTTACTGCGTACTGGGTGACACCTATGTTCAAGTTTTGTCACGTCCTTTTTCCATTCTGTTATCAATTTGTGTGTATATTTTTGTTTATTTTACCTCATACTTGTATTAGTGAAATAACATAATTGTAAATGCCCTATTAGGTCGACCTCCACGCAATTCCTCCTGGAAACCATCTTGATTCATTTATTGTTGAATTCGTCAGGATGGGCCTGTTGTAGGATTGTTAGTACTGCGAACCACCAGTCACTTTGCTAGGAATATACCCTGTCAGGTCGACCTCCACGTGGTCCTCCCTAAAAACCTTCGTGCTGAATTCCAAGTGTATTCATCACAATAAGCTAACTAAACTGCCTTTTTATTCTCACCTATCAACCTATCACTGGTGCCCCACCAGCGTATACTGTTATCGCAAACGGGGTTACCATTCCATTATCATCCATTAAAAAACGTATATTCATACATACATACATACATATCTGTCACGCCTGTCTCTCATTAGGGTAGGCAGAAACAATGGAACGCCAAATGCTTCGATTCAAACAAACCTCTTTCGCTTCCTCCACATTCACGTATATCCAATTCTACCTACGAGTATTTTATTATGATCAATTTGATCACACTTCTAGGAAAATGTAATAAAATAATACCAATGCGTAATCAAATCATTAGAATCTACCGATATCTAAATATAAAATTTCCACTCTCGAACAATTTATTTATTCTATAAAAATGCAGATGGAAATCGTGTCGTCCATAAGTTCAAAAAGCATAAATAGTAAAACGCATTATTTTAACAATAAGTGTGCCATAATCTATATAACAAAATGAATGGACACTCATTTAGATAAACCTATTGTAGTGCGTAGTTATAGATAGCTGCATATTTACATCGTCACCAATTATGACATCAGAGGGCCTACCGTGAAATGTTTTCCGAAATTTCGGAGCCAAACGAAACACAAATTTGATGTTAAAATTACATAATACATGCCGTTTGGAAATATTAAAAATGTTAAAATATTGTTCCATTGGACTTTTATGATAGGATGTATGACGAACGAAATGTTACACTCCATTTATTGGTCCGATTTTGGTATAAACAAAAACACGAAATTGAGACCCGCAGATGTTATTTTTCTTTATATCAATATGTACCTCTCCTTTATAACATAGTCAATGACCCCAATTCTCCATCGTACCTCCGATCCCATCCTTCATCAAATCATCAATTCCTTCCTCCCTGAATTGGATTTACTAGTTAGTATGTTGATATATGGATCCAGAGTCGGTATATCTATTATAGGTACTGTAGGCAACTGCCTGCGCAGCCCCTAACAAATGGGGGGGGGCATTTGTTAGGGGCTGCGCATCCAGATAATATTTTATTTTAGATTTTTTTTTAAATTAAAATTTCATACAAAAATTTGTATCTAATAAATCCTCAATAAAAAGATTATTGTCTTTTTAATATTATATCATTATAAGAATTTTAAGGAATGTAAAAGACGGAATGTACCAAAAGGAGACTTTGTACAAAAGTCGATTGCTTGGGTACCTCTGTCCTTTTCGTGTTTCAACCGTGAAGCAGTTGTGTTTCGGTTTGAAGGGTGGCATATGGTGTGAATTTACTGGGTACAGAGGAATAACACCTGAGTACTCAGGAATGGCAACGCATGGGAGGTATCATGGGCGAAACAGTATACTCTGTTATGTCCATGGTACTGTTCATGTCTATAGGCCACGGTTACCACTTTCCATCAGGTGGACCGTCAGCTTGTTTGCCATTTTAAGTTGTATGAAAAAAAATGTACTGAAATAAAAAAAAAACAATGGTAGTCCTGTATTAATCAACTTTTCTATTTATAATAGTAATTGAAATTTAAAAGGTATATCAACGTTACTAAAGTATGATGTATTACACAAATAAAGCCAACAATTCTGCAAGTGACCCCCACGCTGTGTCCCGGTCACCACGTGTTACTTCGTCCTTGCGCCGCGCCGTGGCGCCACCGCGCTCGACTCCCGCGCATCGCGAGGTATTTATACGTACCACTAGGTACGTAGACACTCGGCTGTCAAACTCGCGCGTGACAGTGACTATTTGTTTACTTCACTGTAGCGTTACTGTCTCAAGGACACTGTCTCTGTCTTTGTGTGGGTCTTCGGAGTCGAGTGAGTAGTGATCTCTGGCTAAATATAATTTATTTTTCTTAGCCAAGCGTGACAAATTCAATGATAAATTGGTCACGATAGTTTCCAGGGGGAACCGCGTGGAGGTCGATCTGATAGGGTATATTGATAGTAATGGGGACTAAACTCCCTATTACTAACAATTCCTTCTCCCCGGTTAACCTGTTAGGGTATGTTAGCAATGGGGCTGTTAGATCCCATTATTAACAATCCCTTTCCCCCCTTTGTGAGAGGGTTGCCAACGTGCCTGGTCCTGCTATAAGCAATACAGTATATTTTGTTTACATTTACCCTAAATTTTCATGAAAAGACAGAAGGTTCTGGATTCCAAACTCAAGTTTTTGAATATTGATTGACATAATTATAAAATACATTATTAATTTTTGAAAAACAGAAGGGACGGAAACCTCCATTACTGTATCTTAACAAGTGGAATTCAATAAATCAATGTCCGACAGTCGGAGCCAAGAGTTTGTTAATGAACGTTGAAACAAAAACATTTGAGAATTGACTTGAGAACACTCTCAGATATATAAGTAAATACACATGTTTTCCTTATTAGGGGAGTTACATCATATACTGTGATGACTCACCGTCTGTAGGCTGAGTGGATTGGTGATTATTTAAATAGTGTGATTACTTCCTTGTGTATAAAGAGATCTGGGGGTTTACCATCGAATGAATTCCTAATTTTTGGACTCAGTTTCGTTTGTTTTTACAACAGTCAGATTGTCAGTAATGTTGAGGTTAGTTCCTATTGCTGTCAACTTACCGTATCAGGTCGACCTCCACGCGGTTCCCCCTGGAAACCATCGTGACATCTAATTTATCGTTGAATTTGTCACAATGGGCTAACTGATCTGCCTTTTCATCCTCACCTATCATCTCTATCACTGGTGCCCCGTCAGTGTATACCGATAGCACAGGCGGGGTTACCGTACCATTATCATCCATTGAAAAAAAACTACCTGCCTTTTCATTCCCACCTATCATTCCTCACTGGTGCCCCATCCAATAGATACCGATAACGCTGGTGGGGTTACCATTCCGATATCATCTATTAGAAAGTGAAAGGTTGGCTGTCAGCTTACAATAGCTGTTCTTGTCTCTTGAACAACATGAATTCGTATCATTATCATCATATCGGTCGATAATTGTCCATTATTGAACGTAGGCCTCCCCTTGGGGGGTTTTCCTAGTAGTTGCCACGCTTGGTTAGGCTAATTGGTAATTGCTAAATTTTTACTTCAATTTTTATATTCCCTTTTAAAACGTCGGCAGCACACCTGCAATGCCTTTGTTGTTGTGGGTGATCATGGGCGGCGGTAGTCACTTACCATCAGGTGTGCTGCACGCTCGTTTGCCCCCTGTGTTGTAAAAAAAAAATACTTTTTTGTTTACTAACATAGTTTGTAAGGAAATTGTTGCTAACAAAATGGATCTAATTGTAGTCTAAAAATTAAAAAAAAATTATACATTGCTAGCAGTGGGGCCTTTAGCCCCATTTTTTTTTTTATACAACTTAGAATGGCAAACAAGCTGTCGGCCCACCTGATGGAAAGTGGTAACCGTCGCCTATAGACATGAGCAGTACCGTGGACATAACAGAGTATACTGTTTCGCCCATGATACCCCCCATGCGTTGTCATTCCTGAGGACTCAGGTGTTATTCCTCTGTACCCAGTAAATTCACGCATTATTATTAACAATTGTCACCCTTGGTTTGTAGATATATATCATTAGTCGAGTATACGCGCTTGGTTGACCATTACGAGATCCTGTTCCAATGTACAGCTGGTAAATGAGTACAGGAAAATTATATGATACGTAGGTACATTGCATTTTAACTAGACGGACCGACAGTAGACAAGATAATTGGGAAAGAATAACTAGTAGTTGGCGATATCATTTGAATAAAGTAACTTGTAACAGTCGATCGTTTATATAAATACGCCGGTCAAGTGCGAGTCGGCCTCGCGCAACGAGGGTTCTGTACAAAATCATCAAGTTAATTTTTTTTTTTGTGAACTTACTACAAATTTACGGTTTTAGGATTTTTTCCTTTACATGGCATTGGTGTCCTTTGCTACATGGCATTGGTTCTTGTCAAATTTCATGTTCAACAGGAAGTACCGTTATAGTTATATGGTTTTGATTCCCTTTGTGAATCTCAAAATATGCGATATAAATGGAACAAAAACGGCCGTATCTTTTGATTGCGTCGATTTAGAAATTCGATTTTTTCTCTGCTTTAAGAGATTGCAGACCTGTGTATATGATATTAATTTCAATTTGATACCTCCACGCGCTCCTAAGAAAAAGGGTCTTGACACACGGACGGACGGACAACGAAGTGAGCCTATAAGGATTCCGTTTTCCTTTCGAGGTACAGAACCCAGAATTAGACAGACAGAATTTACAGGGTACAGAAGAATAATACCTGAGTCCTCAGGAATAGTAACGCATGGGGGTATCATGGGCGAAACAGTATACTCTGTTATGTCCATGGTACTGCTCATGTCTATAGACGACGGTTACCACTTTCCATCAGGTGGGCCGTCAGCTTGATTGTCACTCTAAGTTGCATAAAAAAATTGTTTAATGGCAAACAAGTAGATGATAAAACACTACCAGATGGCAATAAAAATCAATAAAAAAGTTTTACTAAATTGACGCTCAACCACCAATACCACCTAACTGACATTTACAAATTCCTTATCGAAATTTCTTTTAATTAATTTTATTTTTCTAAGTTACATAGAGAAATGACTGTAATATTATAGAATATTGGTATTAAAACCAACTCTTTTTTAAATTAATTATATTTGGAATAAATACAGAAATATGTTTTCCGTGTCTCGTGTAAAATATTGTCCGCCTTATTATATAAGGCATTCGCAGATAACCGTTGTGATGTCGTTAAACGCTGAAAATAGTGAATTTGACATCTTTCCATCAGTCTATGAACTAAGAATTGCTTTACTCTAATCGGTCTGTCGTAAAATGTTGCCACGTTGTAGGCTAAAAAAGATCCGGTACTATCCGGGCCTGATACGTAACTGTATGAAACATATTCTTAAGGCGCTGTTTGCACGCTTCAAATGTATTTACGCGAACTCTTGTACAAACTGAACATTCCTGCTTGTGTGTATATATGTATCTACCTATAAGTAGGTACGACGTCGCGTATCAGTCGTCCGCCTATCTCGGTGACCTTCGGAGCGCACCGCCGGCTGGCAACAGCGGCAGCGTAGCGTAAACCATATCTATACCTACGCTATGCTACAGATTTGATCAAACAACGCTACCTATAGCTATATTATGTGGCGCGCTTAGCACGATGACCCGTTCCCCCGGCCCCCGCGCCCCGCGCCGCTCCCTCGCTGCCGCTCCGTGACGCATCGCATTCTCGACTCGGCACAACAGAATAACGTAATTCGTCAGCCACGCTTCTTATATCCAACCTTATTGTGTTCTTGTAAAAAGTCAGTTTTGTACGCGACCAGTTGTCGGTTGCGACGTGAACTGTCGGTGCAGCCGCGGGAAAGTGTTCATTGTATTTATTTTTGTACACAGCCGGCGCAGGCGGACACAAGTGCACTGTTCTCGGAACAGTTTCGAAAGCAGACACGTTCGTTGCGAAGCAGATGCGAAATGCAACTACTATTATTAGATAGCTGCCTAATTTTTGGGCTGTGCGATGTACCGAGCTTTGATAATGAAAGCGGGTCATGAAAAGTCAAGGACTTGCTCAATGGAGAGAAATAAAACTACGAAATAGGCTCTTGTTTTTTTATTACTTCTTGTTTGATATCGTTTTGTACTTTTGTCTCATATAATTGATAACCTATGAACAAATGTAGCCGTTCCGAGGCACTATATCGTATAAATAAATAAGATTGTGTTCCGCAGTCTTGTTATAAAATAAATTAACATTTTCCACAAAAAAAAAAAAAAAAAAAAACTCGACGTGGTAGCAAAACGAGTTATTTTGAGTTAAAATCTAAACGATTGAATCGATTTTGATAAAATTTCTATGAGAGCGATCTGTAAGTATATTCTTTTAGATAAAAAAACAATTTTATAAATCGGTTTACAACTACAGGAGGTCCACAACCTCTTTCTTTATGAAGTTGGTTGAAAAAAAAAATCTGCATTATTCATTTATCTACACCAAAGCGTAAAAAGATTGCTTTAAAAAAAATTGTGTACTTCTTTTTTAGTCGACAGTAATTTCACGCGTATAGTTTTATTTATATACGTTCCAAGATTAAATTTAACTGTTCCAACAACAAGATTAGGATTACATTAACGATTTGATATCGCGGTACCGTTGTTGCTATAATTTATTAGTTTAATTCCTAAAAACAGGAAGCGTGTCATTTGAAATTCAATACGTTGTTTTTCTACAAGTTTTTAGGTCGATAACGGTATCGGGCATCGGGTGCATGCGAAATACACCCATTTGCAAGCTATAAACTGTTTTTAAGAGCTCGCCTGAATGTACTGTGCCACTTGTGCCTGACAACTAATATTTGCGCAGCTCTTGGGCGCGCGGCTAAATAATTTACTCGTATGTAACACTCCTCCGACACTTCGGTTTGTCTTCGACTGCATTGTATGGCACTGTGAAATCTATTGAAACACGGCTTTTAGTGCATTCAAACTTCTTCCTTGTCCAACCACTATGAAGTGTCTACAGCTAAAAACAGAGTCTTTTATTACCCCATTGTGTTTGCTGGTTTTGTAAACTGTACTGTACTGTGTACATCTTTGATTTTTTTTTAACTCCTCTTTCAGTAAATAGTTATACAATGACAATATATATTTATTCCTTTATATATGTAATTTTAGTATGTATGTATATCAATAATTACTAGTACCGCATTCGAGTATTCTGACACTTCCCTATGGTTGACTGGGAGAGAATACTTTTAGCATTGAGTCCGCCATGTACACATATTTGTATTAATGAATAAATAAATAAATTCTGTAATATCTAATATTTAATGAATAGACATCAAAAATATGACTAATCAAATCCGATTAACCGAAGACTTTGATCGATGATCATTTAATATACAATTTACAGTAATACCTACTCGCATGAGAAATATTCTAAATGAGCACGCTAATGGGCCAACGGTATCAATTAATGCCGTTGGGTGTCACAAACAAATGAATCACTACAAAACTTGCATATCTATCAATGTAAGCAAAATTATGTAATAGTGTTAAATAAAAAATCTATTAAGATACTAAAATTAGTTTGGATTTGGTGTTATAAAAATGTGACAATCAGGGCCGTAGCTAGACCCAAGTTTAAGGTAGGGCAAAAGAACTTTTTGGTATGGCAGAAGCCATATATACTGGATAATATTGTAACAGATCCTTAGACTATTTCTAAAGTGAAAGAAGTGTTGTCCTGCTCTCTCCTACTTGCTGTGCCCAACAGGGTCCATAATTGAAATGTTATCTACTGATTATATTATGGAATGCAATAAGAAATAAATAAATATTTCTTGGGGCCTTTCATTTTAAGGTAGGGCATTGGGTTTTTTAAGGTAGGCATTGCCCCCTAATGCCACCCCATGGTGACAATGTAACGAAGAGTTTGAATTATAACACGATATACAATTAGAGCGGAACAATGATAATTATGAGCGACTAAACGAACTTAATGGCCGAGGGATGGACAGCAGCGTCCCTCTTAAAACATCACCAAAGTCTAACTTCGGTGCCCGTTTGCCAAGCGTGGCAACTGCTGGCAAAACCTCCCCTATAAGCCTATGTTCATCACAATGAACTGCTGATGTAATAAAAACAATGTATGCTTTCCAAAAATTTGCAATGTCTTTTCTTTGCCACCAGATAAAGCCGATCAGGTGATGTCTAATAATATACTTTTGTATTTCAATATCAAAACGTGCTTTCTCCGCAACATTCGACTGAGCGTCTATTGTTAGGTGTTTGTTTTCTTTCCCAGTGCCCTTTATACGAGTTCCGAACATGTGATCCACGTTTTGTAGCGCGGCATTTAAACGCCAGATCAAAGGATGAGCTATCAATAAAATGTACAGAAGCAAACGTTTGTGTTCCTTGCTTGGTTTTGGAAATAAGATGTTCTAAGTATCTTTTTGTATGTATACAAATACGTATTTAGACTATTATTTTGTAAATTTTTGAAGATTATCACAGACTAGCATTTACTCGTGGCTTTGTTATGTTTTTACTGACCGGGATAAAAAGTAGAATAAAAGTCCTTCTTCATTCCATATAATACGTGTGTACTAAATTTCATATTATTTTTTTTATACAACTTAGAATGGCAAACAAGCTGACGGCCCACCTGATGGAAAGTAGTAACCGTCGCCTATAGACATGAGCAGTACCATGGACATAACAGACTATACTGTTTCGCCCATGACAACCCCCCATGCGTTGCCATTCCTGAGGACTCTGGTGTTATTCCTCTGTACCCTGTAAATTCACCCCATATCCCATCATTCAAACCGAAACACAGCCATGCAAACACAACTGCTTCATGGTTGAAACACGAATGGGACAGAGGTACCCAAGCAATCGACTTTTGTACAAAATCTCCCTATGGTAAAGGTTAGCCGCTAAGGTTCTTTAACTATAGATTATGTAATTATAGATTATGTGTAGTATTTTTTTTTTTCTCTAAATTTACTTAGTAAAAAAATCTACAACTGTTTTAAAAATGTCAGTTAGAAGGTGTTGGTGGTTATCCGTCAACATCTGAAACATTGTACAACACTATTTCAACGTTCCTTTGAAACAAGTTGTGCATCGAAATAGTAGTAACGCCATCTAGTGGTGCGTGTTCAGCGGAAATTGTCAGCCATTAACCGACGGGCCGCCGGCCGTTCCTAGAAACATTCTCCTCTTTCCTAAGCCCTCGGACTCGAACTGTGTCTGCGGTGCGTATATATAGTTTTGTAATATTACTCTTGCTTTCATATTCATGCTGTTTAAACGCCTGATTCTTTTTTGTTGGCCGAGAGGGCGGCAAGAATAAGTTGCTTTGAATTCTCTATTCTATCGTTGGTTATTCGTTATAAAAGTCATACAAATTAGTCTCCGTCTTTAATTTGATTATTTCCAAAATTACATCGTAATAAATCCTAAACACATGCTATGTACAAAATGTATGTAGGACTGGTCTTAGTCTGAGTCTGGATTTAAGGTTAGGCTTTTTTTTAATGCTTGATAATAGAATGGTAACTCCATCTGAGCTATGTGGCATATAATAGCGGGGTACCAGTGAGGGATGATAGGTGAGGATGAACCATGTTAGTTGGCCCATCGTAACGAATTCAGCTAAAAATCAATCACGGTAGTTTCCAGGAGGAACCGCAAAGAGTTCGACTTGAGAGCGTTTATTGCTGGCAATGGGGTCGCTAGTCCCCATTAAGTTTTAGAAGGAATAAGGGGTTCCGCCCCTACCTAAGGATTCCGTTGTTCCTTTCGAGGTACAGAACCCAGAATTAGACAGACAGAATTTACAGGGTACATAGGAATAACACCTGAGTCCTCAGGAATAGTAACGCATGGGGGGTATCATGGGCGAAACAGTATACTCTGTTGTGTCCATGGTACTGCCCATGTCTATAGGCGACGGTTACCACTTTCCATCAGGTGGGCCGTCAGCTTGTTTGCCATTCTAAGTTGTATAAAACAAAGTCATGGACACTATACCTCATTTCGGTTACCTTATAACATTGCAAATTATAATAATATGGTATAATATTTTATCTTTACCCTATTCCAATAATGAAGTACCGCATTCGTGATTCACTGTTCATCCCAAAGGTTGACTGGTAGAGCTAGAGTACTAGCATTAAGTCCGCCTTTTGCAACATTTTTTTTTAATAAAGATATTTTAATATTATAAAAAAAATTAATAATAAGGACACGTAATTTAAATTGTATAAATAAAATGTAAAATTAAGAATAGAATGAATAATTAATTATATTATAAATAACTTAGTCAGAATATGCTATTAATTTTATATTTTTAACAAAGTTAACAACGATTATTTAGTAGAAAATAAAATTATAGCCATGTTTTAAAAATGTTTATTTTATGAAAATTCGTCGGCTTTTATAATTTTGTTTTAGAACATATTTATGATTTTAATTTGTTCTATTTGCATATTCTATTTGCTCTATTCGTTGCTATTTGCATAGAGTGGATGGTCATTAAAGTGACAAAATTTTACGAATCTCTGTTCGTTCACACCATGTGCAGTTCGGACCACGATGTGAATAGACACTATTGCTCTTTTCAATAGAGTCTGGGATATTTCTCTGCCGGTAGTTCCAATAAGAACTTTTTTAATAATTTCGAGTCTAAATCGCCGTATTGAAAAAATTTTAAACTCATATTATGACTCTAAGGTGACGATAAGAAACTCAAAGAATAGTATTTGAGATGAAAAAACGGGATCATCTGGAATTGTAGCCCATTATAAGTGACACAGTGTATTCCGTGATGTATTTTTTTTTTATACCACTAAGGTGCCAAATAAACATACGGCCCTGATGATACCTGATAATAAGCGGTTACCGTAGGACCTGAGGTGTGCTGGTGAACTTCCTGTCAATGCCAATCTCAGAAAGTAGTCGTGGACATCATAATGAACAATTCCTCTGAGCACAGTCCGTTGTACAAGCGGTAGAATACACAAAAAGAGGCAAAATATCTCCTAAGTCTTAAGGGCTCGATTTTTTTTTATACGACTTAGAATGGCAAACAAGCTGACGGCCCACCTGATGGAAAGTGGTAACCGTCGCCTATAGACATGAGCAGTACCATGGACATAACAGAGTATACTGATTCGCCCATGATACCCCCCATTCGTTGCCATTCCTGAGGACTCGGGTGTTATTCCTCTGTACCCTGTAAATTCACGCCATATCCCATCCTTCAAACCAAAACACAGCCATGCAAACACAACTGCTTCATGGTTGAAACACGAATGGGACAGAGGTACCCAAGCAAACGACTTTTGTACAAAGTCTCCCTCTGGTAATGGTTGTTGCTTGGCTCGGTCTCTAGAGAACGCCTCGTCTTTAGAGTACCCTTACTGATCATTTGAGCAGCTTGTTTGACATTCCAAGTATAAAAATCATTCAAGTAATGAGTCATTGTCACCTTTCCAAGTTAGTCATTGGTACAATGGTGCCGGTTCGATTCGTGAATCATAACTTGGTCAATTCACTGGGGTGTAGGCTACACTGCTATGCCATTAGGTAGCCGACCTATTGTTTGAGAGTAGCGGTATGATAAGGGGGTGACCTTGTATTTGTAATAGCGGATGTGATTAATCTATTTAGTTGGTTTAAGTACGCATTTTATTTATTTATTCTATATATATATTAGTCACGTACTGTGCGGTATCAGAGAAATTTTCTCCCACGAACGCTCAGGCTATGGAATGGGTTCCCTGCCGAGGTTCTCCCTTGAGACTACAGTATGGGGTTCTTCAAAAAGGGCATATTAAGATTTCTTCAGGATCGGCAACGTGCACGTGGCACCTCTAGTGTTGCAAGCGTCTATAGGTTACAATGGCCGTTTATCATCAGATGGGCTGTATGCTTGTTTACCACCTTTGTGGTATAACAAAAAAGTGATTGATATAGCTCAAAGAATCTGCAAAGCCGAAAAAGAAGGTGAAGTGAAGTGATTACTTACAGCACACAAATTACAATACAAACATACACATAATACACAGTAAAAGAGATAAAAGAATAAAAAACAAAAAAGCAACAAAAAGCAAAATATATAAAACAACAATTTTCTTTTTTTTTCATGCGTGTGCCATAGTAACACAAAATGGTCACAACTCAGTTTATGGCTTTGCCCTCAAAAGAGCAAAAAGTTCCATGAACCGAAAATGCAAACATGGTGTGATCAGTAATTTAGTTATTAGTATCGGTTTGAAGGATGGGATATGGCGTGAATTTACTGGGTACAGAGGAATAACACCTGAGTCCTCAGGAATGGCAACGCATGGGGGGTATCATGGGCGAAACAGTACACTCTGTTATGTCCATGGTACTGCTCATGTCTATAGACGACGGTTTCCACTTTCCATCAGGTGGGCCGTCGGCTTGATTGCCATTCTAAGTTGTATAAAAAAAAAATTAGTTTTAAATTCTCCATTGGTGAAAATAAGCTTCCCTCGTAGACTGCCATAAGGAATAGCTCTGATTTAAAACTATATCTATTTTCAGCAATAGATTTGAGGAAGTCACAGGAAGAAGGTATGGTATGTATTGACGTAACCTGATGGACAATTATTCGAATTCTGTCACGTGGCCAAACACTGAGCAATTTTGTTACAACACAGGGCGCAAACGAGTATACTTGTGACTCACCTGATGGTACCTAATATAATAAATGGGGGGGGGGGGGGGGGGGAAGGGATTGTTAATAATGGAGACTGAGAAACCCATTGCTAGCAATATACCCAACCAGGTCGACCTCCTCGCGGTTCCCCCTGCAAACTATCATGGTTAATTCCTGATGAATTCATCATGATCGGCTAACTGGCCTGTTTTCATTCTCATCGATCACCCTTCACTGTTGCTCCGCCAGCGTATCCCGTTAGCGCAGGCGGTGCTACCATACCATTTTCACCTATCAAAAAAAATGGAAAAGTTTGTACCGATGGTCGGATTAATATATACATGTTTCTTTCTTTTTCACACAAAAACTATTCGATAGATTTGAATGAAATTTGGTACATGGATAGGTTATATCCTAGCGTAATACATAGAATACTTTTTGTACTGATTCACACGGGCAAAGCCACGGATCACAGCTAGTTAACTCAGTAAAAACTTGCTTTACTTGCGTTGCATGTTTGTTCTCGTTGGAGGATGGCACCGTTGAAAGTTTAAAACTCTCGTTTCATATGAAAAATCTTAATTAGAGTGCAAATGCATTAAGCCAGCGGAGGCATCGCGAGCGACGCAGGGGGCCAGCGTTCTGGCTAAATAAAGTGTACGGCTGCTATGCAAATTTTATGTAAATAAGTGTCATTTCAATAAATTACGTGAGCTTCTTTAAAAAAGATTTTTTAACGAATATTTTTTATTTTTAATTATGAAAAAATTGCTAGCCATGTAGGTACGCAAGCATTTTGCACCACTTAAGCAAGAATCTTTAATTATTTTTAAAAATTTGTTTGAATATTAATAAATACGATATGTTACGATATGTTAACTACAAGCTTGCTGTTCGTAAATAGTTTTTTAGAAAAAGATTTCGACTCTTTAAAGGAATGGAGGGCAAATCCCTTTCGGTAAATCGCTTTCAATGAATTTAAAATTTTCATAACGAACCAATTTTTAAATATTTTTATTATTTATTTATTAACCTACTTTCATAAGAAGGAATTTTTCAATTTGTCTGTGTCTTTCTGTAGCTATGTTACGCGATAATTCTTTCGCCAATTCTGAATCAATATTATTGGAAGATTGTTAGTAATGGGATATAAAAGTACCATTGCTGTATCTACCCAATCAGGGTTGCGTCCCTGCTGTTATCCTGGAAACCATCGTGATTTATTCTTGTTGAATTCGTTGTGATGAGTATTGAAATTTTGCCCCGTCAGCGTACACCAATAACGTAGAACATTGAAAATTCATACTAGTTTTTCCCAAAGTAAAATTGTATTTATTATTGTTTCGATTAAAATAGTAATTTATAATATAATAAATTGCAAAATTTGTAGATGGATGGATATTTGTTAATCTTTTATGTACAAGCTACTAAACTGTAAGATACTTTATATTCTGATTCATGCGGACAGAGCTGCGGGTTAAAGCTAGTATATAAATAAAGATAATGTACCGCTAATAAGGACAACATTACACTCATCGTAGGTAAATATATGTTTAACATTTATGAAACCCAATGGTTATACGAGGTCTGTCCGGAAAGTTCGTATAAAAGTGTTCTGGAATGCGAGAAAGAGGAGTGGGGAGGCCAGGTAAGCGCAGGACCCCTTCCTTATGTCCCTAACAATGCTTCAGTTCTGGTCTGACCGCCGTGCGGTGCGAACTGGCTTGTCACGCCATCTGTGAAGTTACCTCTTAACGAAACCCCGTCGGCATGGAGCCCGCTTCCGTTGAAGAGCAGCGCGTCGTAATCAAGTTTCTCTCGAAACTCGGCAAGAATGGCCGTGAAATTTTTGCCGATCTCAGAACAGTTTATGGGGATGATGCTGTGAAGGAACCAACCGTCCACAAGTGGCTAAAAAGATTCAGAGAGGGCCGAGAAAGGTTCAAGATGACCCACGTTCAGGACGTCCTTCCACTTCACATTCCGACGAAAACGTGGAAAGAATTCGAACTTGTGTTAATGGGGACCGTCGTTTAACGGTCAGACAGGTGGCTGAAGATCTTAATTTGGGCAAAACCGTGGTCCACGAAATTCTAAGAAACGAACTTCAAATGAAAAAAATTTGCGCCAAGATCGTTCCGTGAGTTTTTGAGTAAAAATTATACGGTGACCGAATATAAAAACCAAATTGGTACTTCGGGGGCGGCATTTGGGGGACATAAATGAGATAAAAAAAGCTACGACGGGGCAGCTGAGAAACCTACAACCAGAGGACTTTCAAGGAGCCTTCTCACAGTGGAAACGGCGTTGGCACAAGTGCATTATGTCACAGGGGGAGTACTTTGAAGGGGATAAAATTGATTTACCTGAATAATTGTAAAATAAAATTTTTAAAAAACTTTTATACGTACTTTCCGGACAAACCTCGTACAATAAAATTCTAGTTTTCCGGCTACCCATCAGTAGAAATGTTATTTCTGGCGTCGCAGTGAAGCTTCCGAGAAACAGGTTCGAGTGATTCCTCGTAATCACCGAGTTTGTTCGTGGAATTATACGAATATAAATGACACAAGTGTGCGGTTTAGTTGTTGTTATATTGTACGAAATTGGATTGAATCTACGCTGAGTTGTTTATCAGTTGAAGTATCAACTTGTAGAAGGAAAGATTGCGGAGTGGGAAAGGGTTACACCAAAAAATAAATGAGCCGAATAAAAGTATATATATATAAAGTTAAAGAAGCAGAGTCACAACGGGAAGATGAGATCAAAAGAATAGTCGGCCCTAACTGGGTCCAAATGGCAAAAGACAGTCAAATGAGCATCTTTGGTGGTTATTGCATATAGTATATTCTCTATATGCAATAACCACCAAAGATATATAAACTAATTAACTAACAATTAAAATAACTTAAAATTAGCATACCTATCAGAAATAATATTGTAATTTTGTAAGAAATTAAAGGCTTTATTATTATTATGTATAGTTTAGGACAACACGCATTCGAGAAAGTTTTGGCTGAAAGAGTTAGAATTAGCGGACAAAAGATCTAAAATAACACGACGTGTTGTGAAAGTCACTAATTCAAAGGGTTTCTAAAAGTTGCTAAGTTATTTTGAACGAAATTATGTATATTACCTTAGTAATTTTTTTCTTATTTTGTATATAGAAAATGGATATTTATTAGAAACTTGAAAAATCAAGTTGTAAACAAAGTCGGGACAATCGTTAAATCAGATTCATTTATTTCACTCAACTTTTGTTTCCGCTAGAATTTGATGTATTGTCACCCATGTCAAGCGCAAAAAACAAAGGGAAAATTAAAGTATCGCAATAAAAAAAAAATACATTTAAAAAAACTGACCAATTTAGATCATAATAATGAATATTACTATCATATCAGCCTTTAACTATCCATTGTTGAACAAATGATGTCCCTTTGGCGGATTTTGCCAATAGTTGCCGGCGGCAGGCGGATTGGTAACCGCAGTTAAGATTTGAAGATGTTTTAAGAGAGACGCTGCTGTCCATTCCTTACCCTCCTATAGTCGCCTCTTATGACATCCACGAGAAAAGAAAGGGTGGCCTATTCTATGCCGGGACCACATGGCAAATAAAACACCATAATGATTCACTCACCGTCATATGAATACTGCATTAGATTAAACTCTCTACATATATTGTGCAAAGTAATTCATCCCATAATATCAAAATGTTATAAAATTATAATACTCGTAACTCAAAACAAAAAAAAAAAAAAACTTAAAACCAAACCAAGTAAACCGCAAATTTACCATTACGTTAAAGTTAGCGAAGTGTAAAATACTCGGAGCATTTAGTGAAACGGTATTCCCTAAGACAAAAAAAAAGAAGCTAATTATAAAAATAATTATCCAAGTCTTTTTGTTTGATAAACGAGACAAGTCTTTTAATAAGTTAATTTATTAACTAAACAGGAATATGGTTTTTTTTTTAATGGATGATAATGGAATGGTAACCCCACCCGCGCTATCGGTATACACAGGCGGGGCACCAGTGAAGGATGATAGGTGAGGATGAAGTAGGTCAGTTAGCCCATCGTGACGAATTCAACAAGAATTGTTCACGATGGTTTCCAAGGGGAACCACGCGGAGGTCAACCTAATAAGGCATATTGCTGGCAATGGGGCTGTCAAACTCCATTGCTAACAATCCCTTTCCCCCCAGGAATATGATATTAGGTGATTTATTCCATATTATAATATACAATTACTAAATTAAGTACAGTCTTTTGACTCAAAGTTTACTGTTAGAATGCTCTCAACCTCAAAAACAAAGGACCAACAGTAGAGCACTAGTTACACACAAAATTAATTTATTATTATAAACAAACAAATTAATTTTTTTTATATCACTGAGGTGGCAAACAAGCATACGGTCCACCTGATGGTAAGCGGTTACCGTAGCCTATGAACGCCTGCAATACCAGAGGTATTAACGTGCGCGTTGCCGACCCTGAAGAAACCTCTTTACCCCCTTTTGAAGAGTCCCATGCTGTAGTCTCTTGGGAAAACCTCGGAATGAGCTCCCTCATTCCATAACCTGAAAGAAGTGTAGAATGAAAAACGATGTAGTGACAAAAATCGAAAAGTGAATGTTGCGTTGATTTGGTCATTTGGAGAGGATGGATGAAAGAAGAATTACGAAAGAGATATATCGAGCAAGCATGAATGGAGATGCTGACGAATATGCGACGTGCTGTAGAAGGGCCAAATTAAAAGTACCCGTAACCGGCGAGCGTGTATGAAAAGATTGATGAATGTGGAAGAAGCGAAAGAGTTTGTTTGAATTGAAGCATTTGGCGTTCTATTCTTTCTGACTACCCTAATGCGAGACAGGCGTGACAGATATATATGTATGTATGTATGAATGATAACAAATACGTAGAAGAAACATTACGTGTTATTGTTGCTATGGTTTAAATCAGCCTTTCTCAAAGTGGGCGATAACGCTCCCTTGTGGGCGCTGCAGGCTTAAATGAGACCCAGAAAAACAATGGGGGCGTTGTGTAGAGGCTCGTTTAGAATTAATGTTTAATCTCCGCTAATATAGCTCACAATAATTGATTAATTGTAATTTGAAGTAATAGTGGTTTTTAAATAGGTAAAAAAAATGGGGGCTCTAAAAAATAATTTATTCTCAAAGTGGGCAGTAGACAAAATAAGTTTGGGAACCCCTGGTTTAAATCATAGTAACATTCTCGTCATTACTGGGGCCGGAAACAGGGTCGCCGTTGTTTCTTACTCTGTTATCGGTACGCGGTGTCTCGATTGCCAACTTTTTATAGACAAGCAACACTAATGACACCTCCATGTTAGGTATACAATACAATAACACGAGACATACAGGGGATACAATACAATACAATACGAGAAACGTATGGCCCAAGAGTAGTCCAAGTGCAATGAGTAAACGATGAACGTAACAAACATACAGTTTAGTTTACAAATTTAGCAATGCATTATCATTGCAGACGCTTCTAAAGTTAGTGTAAACAGTGATCTTATAAATTAAAAAAAAAAAAAAAACTAAAATGAAGTGTGCGCTTAATTTCTTTTTGTTTCTCGTCTCTGCATTTTTGTCTGTAAAGATTTTATTAATGGATGATAATGGAATGGGAACCTAACATCCCTCGCTGGTGCCCCGAAAGCGTATACAGTTAACGTAATCGAGATTTCTATTCCATTCCTTTCAGCTCTTAACTATCCACTGCTGAACATAGGCCTCCCCTATAAAGTGGGGTTTGCCAGTAATCGCCACGCTTGGCAGTCGTGTCGGCAACCGCAGTTAGGCCTTAGTAACATTTTAATAGGGCTGCTGCCCATCCCTCGATTAAAGTTCCTTAGTCGTCCTTTACGGCACCCAAAGGAATGGAAGACGTGATCCATTTTTAGAGTTTCATAATTTATTTAACCTAGTTATGAATGATTTTTTCTAGTTGACGCTTAGTTTCTAATATGTTGCCTTCGTTGTTCCCAGGCCCGGGCAGACGGAGCACGGGCACGGCGGCGGCGCGCTGGCGTACGGCGCTAAGCCGGCGGGGGCTGTGGTGGCGCCGCCGCAGCCCCGCGCTACGCCAGCTGCGCCTTACGCACCACAGTACTCCCCCCAGCTCCGGCTGCACCAGCCGGGGTATGGCTCGGCGGCGCTTACATACAGGTAATTACGTGTCTCATCTTCTTTCATTAGACCAAAGACAGTTTGTGGATTTTCGTTCTAAATTCGTGCAAAGTCGAATTCAAAGGTTGAGATCTGAATGTACTCTGTGATCGTACTGTGTAGAACATAAGAAATACAAAGAGTAACCAATTATATTTAATGTTTATTGCTTGATGTGAGTTTCCTTTGTCCGATATAGATAATGATTGTTCTATGAGCTCCGCTTCATTTCACGTGTAATTTTTGTCGTATACACTCAAAGCTATGCAGGGAATTTTCCTATTTTTACCATCCGAACCAAAGTTTTTGACAAAACGAACTACTGTTACGGAAGGTCGTCCGTTTTCGTCGCTTCGGGTTTGGCTTTCATCTAAATTTTGGCGTATCTGAATGCTTGGCGGAAAGTACTTTCTTGGCAGAGGTAGCTGAAACTTTTCGGCTTTTGGTTTGGAGTTCTCATAATTACTCGAATTTGCGAGCAGTTTTTGTGGAGAATACTGAATGTTAAATCTAAATAAATATTTCATTGACACAGCTCTTTTCAACGACTTCAAAAAGAAGGTTCCCAATTCGGTTGTATACTTTTTTATGTTTGTTATCTCATAACTCCGTCAGTTGCAATCCGATTTGGGAAATTATTTTTTTGTCTGAAAGGGTATACATATTGGTCACATAGAAATTTTATCAAAATCGGTTTAGTAGTTTAGTTTTAAAATCAAAATAACCAGTTTTTGCCTGAATTGAAGTTGATTTGTTTGGGAAACACAATTTAATCCTTCTTTGCATAATGGTGGAAATTTCCATCATAACATTGAATGCCCAAAAATTATTTAAGATAACATGTTCATTATGAGATGATCGTGTCCGGATACCTTTTTAATGTCCATTGCAGAAAAAAAAACATAGCTGTCAAATTTATTTTTTAACCATTTTTCCTTTAATTTTGAATATCAATTATATCACCTTGATTTATTTCGCCAATAAAAAAAAAACATGCAAAGAAGGGTTACTTATACTGTATGTTGTAGTGCAATAAAGACAGATGGAGATATATTCACGTAGAGATTTTTTTTTTTAATTTAGACTTTAATTGAACTGAATTTAATTGCTTTCTATTTGTATACTATTTGTTTTTGTTTGTTTTGTTTCTTTTTGTTTTGTGCGCTACTGTGTGGGTCGCATGCTTCTTCGATTAAATTCTTTCTTTCTTTTTTTTCTTTCATGTCATGTAATCTAGTTCAAGTACATATTTGTCTATGCTTGTTCAAGAACTTGTTCAGCTTACGTGTATATTTAGATGCCTATCGTTATCATTAATATAATAATATCGGAAAACATTTGACTAAAGATAAGAGGGAAATACTTTTATCTAATTACTTATCTCTTGCCATGATGAAATATACGTTCTAGAACCCCCTTAGTTTATCAATATATGTATGTAAACACTTGTAAACACTGCAGTGTTTGTTGCTACTTGGCTTTGTCATTTCCTTTTGATAAATATGTTACAATTTATTAAGAATGCATTGGTAATGACGTCAGTTTTAGATATCAGTGTTTAATTCAATTGTGTTTACATAATTGGTCACATTATTAGCCAAAACTTTGTAGTCTTTTTTTTTTAATGGGTGATAATGGAATGGTAACCCCACCCGCGCTATCGATATACACCAACGGGGCACCAGTGAAGGATGATAGGTGAGAATGAAGCAAGTCAGTTAGCCCATCGTGACGAATTCAACAAGAATTGTTCACGATGGTTTCCAGGGGGAACCACGTGGAGGTCGACCTGATAGGACATATTGCTAGCAATGTCGAACTCCATTGCTAACAATTTCTCTTCCCCCCAAAACTTTGTAGTGTTTATGTAAGCGATATACGACTAATAAGTTTATTTAATTGTTAATTTGTAAGTTTTAAATGTATGTTCTCTGTTGATAAAGTTATTATTGTCTCAGTTCAAAGTACAACGTCTCTTATCAGCATTAGCTTAGAAATATTTTCAATTAGTACAAATTTCGAATTAATTGGATTTGTTAGGTTTAGAATATGGAAATATTTGTGCTTGTTTTAAAGTTATAGTAGGATCGTATTGTTTAGTTATTTTTTCCTTTTTTTTATACAAGTTTCCACTTCAAAAGTTGTATGGCTGTAGTTCTCAACATTTTCTGGACCACTGCCTATTTTGGGGAAAAAAAAATTTAAAGCCCAAATTTCATATAGTCAATATGAATTATAGTAACATAAGGATAAATCAGCCTGTGTACTTTGTCATTTACGTTATAATCTCTTCTATATTAAGTGTGAGTGTATTGCTTAAATGTGTGTGTGTGTATTTAAAGCTTACACAATAAATTATGAATAAATATTAATAATAACATCCGAGTCCTCAGGAATGGCAACGCATGGTGGGTATCATGAGCGAAACAGTATATAACTGTTATGTCCATGGTACTGCTCATGCCTATAGGCAACGGTTACCACTTTCCATCAGGTGGGCCGTCAGCTTGTTTGCCATTCTAAGTTGTATAAAAAATTAATAATTTATGATTACTACGCTACAAGGAGAAAGAGTACTGCATCATTGCTACACAGGGTTAGGACAAGCACCAACAGCATTCTAAAAGTAATAGGCGAGAAATATGACTCGCCTATAATTGGGCATTTCATTCAGATGCTGATCTAGTCGGCTGGCTCACATCTGAGTGAACTGCTTAATTAAATTAATTTGCTTTTTTTTTACTAATATAGTTTGTAAGAAAATTGTTACTAACAAAATGGACCAAATTGTAGTTTAAATAATAAAGTACATTTTTATTAATAAAACAAATGTTATGTCCTTCAGTAGCTTCTGGATTTTATACCGCCTATATGGGTGCTCTACCGTCCACTGAGGTGAAAAGGACCGGTATCTGTATTCTATAACTTTTAAGTTAATTAGTAAATAATGGAGTGACGACCTGAAATGCGTTACAAGGAGTCAGTGGAGACAGGTGGCTCAGGACCGTTCTTTATGGCAGTCTATGGGGGAGGCTTATGCCCAACAGTGGACGGTTAATGACTGAAATGATGATGAAAGTATACTAAAGAATACGCTCTCGGTTATTGAATGATTAAATGATGTAGTGGCGTTAGTTGTAGGGGACAAATCTACTGCAATTTCCCGAAGTCATTTATTTTGTTAACGTAAATAAATGATAAATAATATCATCGCCATTAATTGTTGTAATTGTAATTTTCTTTTGCAACTTGACATTGCAAAGAAGGCTTATTAATAATATGGATTGGTAGTTAGGTCTTCTCTAATTGTATAAAAGTTAATTAGTGTACATTGACGCTTATCTGTGAGAGCTGTATACACCTTTAATTGACGTGTTCATATGGCCTTAAGCTTGGTAGTGAGGAGTAAGATTTTTTTTGTTCAAACTTAGATTTAAGCATTTTTTAATAGTAGTTTTTTCTCTTTTACTTACTAATAACATTGTATATTGTCTACTTAATTATTGTGAGTATATTGTTGGTGTGTCTTTTATAAATAAATAAATAAATAAAAGAGGTTAACCTGTCCATAGACATTGCCTAGACATAGACATGAATTACTTTTCTCAAGACTATGGTGCTATGCTTTCGTACTCTGTCATTTTGCTACCATATCGCATTTTTAAATTGTAATACGATTATGCGATATCTTAGAATCCGGGTAAAGCCGCGGTATGGACATAGTTAGCATGATAGTAAATTTGTATGTTCAACGTAGACAAGCACTGCACCCTGTCGTGTTATAACACGAAACAAGAGTAACCATTTGTCACGAAATAGCTCGACCTGAGCCGACCTGCGACCCTTAAAGGGCGTGCCACAAAATGTCGCAGCTAAACGTAATATTACAGCTATTGTTTTGAAAGGACGCGAGCAGTTACCGCTAGATGTAGCTCTTAAAGGTCGTACGAAGTTGGGGTTGTCATCTGAAATCAATAAACCAGATGCGGTTCAAATATCTCGGCCTTTTTAACATAAAATCTGAGAATTTAATCCATTTTTTTTTCTATAAGCACTGCAATAAAAGTAGTTTAAAATAATATATGGATTCAGAACCTTTAAAGTTGTAAAAATCCACTTGGAAGCTCTCCAAACGTAAACGAGGAGAAATCCAGGGAAACCCGGACAGTTGGCAAGATTGTCTGAAATGCAGTTGAGAGTAGGGCACTCTATCAGAGAGACAAATCATAAAATGTTTACGGTTGTCCCAAAACCAGTTATCGAATCAAGTTTTAGAATATGTCCTAACTTTTAATACAGAGAATAAAGATATTGTACTGCATACAACGCCAGGCAACTTGGATTATCGATGACCAACGATTTGTCGATCAACTCGAACCAATAACATTGTGTAGAAGCATCTCGATGTCTCGACTTATGGAGCCATAATTTTGCGTCTTTTATCGAATATATTATGGGGAACATTTAGCAAGATTATTCGTAATTATTTTAGCTTTTGAATTTTATCATCGTACAATTCGCCACAAACTAAAGTTTCATTCCAACCGTCTGAATGAATGGCGGTCCTCTAACCGTGCGTTTCTGTAAACATTTTCTTCTATGCAAAATCAAAGTATGGAACCAACTCCCAGCAGTAGTATTTCCGAATAGATAGAAGGTCAGTAACATACATGCAATTTTTCTGATAACTGGCGGTAATCAGTTACCATCAGGTGAGCCGAATGCTGATTTGTCCCCTATGTTAAAAAAAATCGTATGACAGAAATATTATGAGAAAGCTGGATTAGTAGACACTTTTCAAAGGAAGTTCTCAATTTGCATGACATTTTTACAACTATGTTCATCTACATTATTGCTTTACATTTATGTCGCCAATTGATCGACTTTGACTAGGAGAGATTACTGTAGTTCGCCTTTCGTGATGTGGTCATTAAAAAATAAAAAAAATCTTATCCGATATCCACTATTCTTTTTGCTTTTCATTTACGTCCGTGTTGGTTCTATATAAACTTTGTAACGACTAGATGCATTTTTTACGATAAAAAAACAGGTCCTTCACACGGCAAAAGGAGACAAAAGCTTTTCAACAATTTATATATTTTTAATCTATTCTGCGAAGAATCTCGTTGCTTATATGTTTGTTTTATGGTATTCGTTTTAAAATAAGAATTGTTATATTACTAGCCAATATTAATTAATGGAGGTGTTTTTTCACCGGCCGGAGCACACTTGTTTATATATGTTTCACACGATGTACCATAAGTCCGCGCTGAAGGTTGAATAAAAATAAAAACGGGGTCCTTGTTTTGGAATATAAATCTCATGTGAGGAGACAAACAATATGTCTTCACAACACAAGAGTTATAAATATTCGATCAATCTCGTGTTCCGATTGTCTTATGAATGAAATATCACGATTTACAAATACAAAAAGTAACTACGTTGTTTTAACAGATTATAATGCTTTTGTATATTGTTATATTTTTATATTGTTACATTTTTATTGGGTAAAATTTCCAAATTCAATATGAGCGTGTTGCTTTAACGGATAAAGTTTTTATACTCGTATGTATTGTTTTATATTTATGGGATAAGTGACTGTTATTGAAATTTTGTACTTTATTTTTTGATATCTCCCGATCGTGAGTTCATGACACTTAGCTATCCTAAGTCTTTCTCCATATAGAAATGTAAGTAAAGTAGGAAGAATCTCTAATCGTTTGTATGTTTTTGTTCCCATTTCTGAACTGATTTGGATACTTATTTTTACAATTTATATGGTTTATTCCGCAGATCATTCTGTTGGTCGCATTTTAATTTTATCATGATTGAATGTGTTAGTTTTGCACATACTTTGAAGCATTAGTGCTTTGTGATAGATCTACAGATATTCTAAGGTACCCAATGGTGTCCAATCAGATGACATTGACCAAGTCTCCTTGTAAATATAACTTTATAGTGTACCGTATACATTAATGTACTTTTAATACATAGTTTAATAATAAGAATTCGTTTGTCTCCCTCGCGACACACAATAACAAAACAATGCACGTCGAATTGTGCGCCCGCGGCGGCCGAGGCTGCGCCTGCGCAACCAGCCAGCGCAACGCTCCCATTGTCGTGGCGCGCATTTGTAACTCATTGTTACTCGTTACGAATACATTTTGTAGTGATTGCACACGTTTTATGTCTTCATTTACATTGTACATTTTATGTTTTAACGTTAATTAATGCATCTAAACATCCATTATAATCAACTGATCGGAATTAATTTTGCATAGTTGTGTACAGGCCAATTTTTTTATTAAAGGACAAAGTTTTTTTTTATTTTCTTTAATGTTTTATGCTGTTATTTCAAATTTGTTCAATTATACAACATTATCATGTCTACTTGTGCAACAATTACTTTGTTACCCCAAGGTTGTCTTGAAAAGATTTCTCTCAGCAATAAGATCGCCTTACTGTACTTGTACAACTGTATCGTTACATTTACAAATTGTCTTGCTTATTCCCTATATTGTATAATGCAAATACAGTGTACTCATTTATTCATTCAAAGTTTTTATTTCCTTGCCCTTTCCATATATTTGTGTCTTTCTCTTCCATAAATCCTCTTCTGCGCATACTATCTTTTCCAAACTCCATTTACTGTTTCTCTGCTTGTTTCCTTCTATTCCCATCCAAGTTTGTATTTAATATCTTTTTCAAAACATGGCTTTCATTTCTTCACATGACATGACTATACCAAGATAATCTATTATTTTGCAACTTCTCTGTTACTGTTTCAGCATTCAGCTATCTGTAAACTTATATTCAGAGTCAAAGTATTGAATTACTTTGCATTATACTTGTTACAACGAGAAGTGAAGTTGATTGACTAAGATAAAAAATGTCCTTCTTCACCTCAAATATTACGTATAAGATATTTATAATCACATGATTTTTCACTGGTGTTCCATAAGCGTATACCATCAGCGCGGTAGGGATTCCATTATCATCTATTAAAAAAAAACTGGGATTACATATGACAAGTAAGTTTATTGCGTTATAATCTTCACACGGTGAAATCTTACTGAGACATGAGTGAGGAGTAGTTGTTATTTGTCGGCCGTGTCGATT
This sequence comes from Galleria mellonella, assembly GCF_026898425.1. Lineage (NCBI taxonomy): Eukaryota > Metazoa > Arthropoda > Insecta > Lepidoptera > Pyralidae > Galleria > Galleria mellonella. Next base: position 11,496,222 of record NW_026442074.1, on the reverse strand, counting down.
CACACGCCAGCGTGTATTTGTAACTTTGTAATGTTATCTCGGATCGGGGTTACATGTCGGAGAGCATCGGCAACTTTAGTTTTCATGTCAACAAAGTCTTCAAATAGGCCAAAGTCTATAACTACATTGAAACTAGCTTTGCCAACCATTTCGTTCGCGTTTTTTAGGAATATATTTTACATTCCATATTATAAGAGGGACGCTGCTCTCCATCACTCGACTAGTTCTAAGACTAGAGACTAAGTTCCCAAAGCCACCATTTTTTTATACAACTTAGAATGTCAAACAAGCTGACGGCCACCTGTTGGAAAGTGGTAACTTCTTACGATAGCTAAGGGTAAGGAAGCAATTTAACGGTCTGTAAATGAAAGATTTTTTGTTGATTTTAAAAAGTCTTTCAGCAGTCATAAAATCTTTCTTCATTATATTAATAGATATACTATTATGTTTCTATATAATAGACTACTCCAGGGGTATTTAAGCCTGACTAAAAATCCATATTGCACGGAAAATTTATATCTTTTGCCACGACACACCCGACCTAGACGACAGTCCTGCATCACTCATATCTGCTTCTCGGACTCGATTCATCGTAGTCTAACCATATTAAGGTGGATCGACAGCAGTTCGAGTTTGGGCACTCCTGGACTAGTCGTTAGCCGCGATTTCGGTTGCATAGTAAAGTAATAGTATCCTATATTCTTCTCCATCTCAAATATTACATTTACACAAAGTTTCGTGACAAATTGCCCAGCCGTTAAAGCGATAAATGACAATAAACAAAATCAGTTTGATAGTATTTTGCAAATAAGGATAGATCTTTAGACCTTTATTTAGTATTAGGTTTAAAAAGTACTTTCCGCAATCCTCACAATTTCACCCAAATTTGAAGACATTTAGCTCGGACAGCAGAAACTGGGTTTGAAGCCCATCGGATCGAGTCGTTGGAAGATAATTATTCACAATTTACCCTGATAGTAAATAAGCACTGGCGTGAATTTACTGGGTACAGAGGAATAACACCTGAGTCCTCAGGAATGGCAACGCATGGGGGGGTGTCATGGGCGAAACAGTATACTCTGTTATGTCCATGGTACTGCTCATGTCTATAGGCGACGGTTATCACTTTCCATCAGGTGGGCCGTTAGCTTGTTTGCCATTCTAAGTTTAGTATTAAAAAAAAAGCACTAGTTCAAATTGTTATAATTACGTAGCATCTATTTATACCAGAGGGAGAGTGTACAAAAGTGGTCTGCTTGGGTACCTCTGTCCCATTTATGTTTCTGCCGTAAGGCAGCTGTGTTTCGGTTTGAACAGTGGGATATGCCAATGAAACTGTAGGGTACAAGAGGAAGAGAGAAGCATAACGCCTTAGTTCTCAGAAATGGCAACGCATTAAGCGATACAGTATACTCTGTTATGTGCACGGAGCTGTTTGTATCTATAGGCGACAGTTGACACTTTACATCATGGGGACTGCCATCGTGTTTGCTATTCTAAGTTGCATAAAAAAAAGTACAGTAAAACTGAACATTTCCAAAAGAAATATGGGTCGGAAAAAAACAAAAAAAAATATATTTTATGCTAAGTTAACCTTGCTCAGTAGTGGGATACCACAGACTATAAATGAATTAATTTATAAATACTATACCTTGGCAGCTGGTCACAGTATATCCAGTATGGGAAAATAAAATTTTTTGTCATTTCACGATTACATCCTATTGGAAAAATTTTATAAACCGACTTTAAGATGAAAGATGTTCTACATTTTTTAAAATGTTATTCTTTATTGTACACAAAAGGTTATTGAAATGGAAAAACAAATATAATAGTGTACAAAGGCGAGCTTATCTCTAAAAGAGATTCCAGCAAACACAATATGAGAAAAAATGACAGTTTATTAGTAGTTACAGTCATACACGTGTACCGATGGACTTAAATGTTATAGTTAAAAATAAATAAGTAAATATATATATATATATATATATATATATATATATATATATATATATAATACACAAATATAATAAGTACGTACATCAGCATTGTGAGAGGTAATAATTCTTCAGACGCGATTTATTTTATGTTTGTTACCACATAACTCTATCAGTTGTAAACCGATTTGGGAAATTCTTTTTTTTTTATTCAAAAATATATACTTATATATCGGTCCTGTAAATTTTTTATCAAACCGGTTTAGTTTTTAAATCAGAATAACTGGTTATGTCATAGTTAAAGTTGTTTTTTTTTTTTTATGGAACACAATTTTGTATAACATAATGTTATAATTTTCAATATATATATAATATGTTTTCTCTGCCTTCTACGTCTTATAAGTGACGCCATAGTGCCACATAAGCAACTTTCCGAGAAGGCGACTCGTGTGGGAATCATTTGGCGTACGTGATCCGTTTTGCTTGGTAGCAACAAACCGAGGGTTCTTATATTTCACAATTGATGCATTTATTGTTGGAATTTTACCTGGAATCTTACTGAATTAGATATATTGTTATATGTAATGAGAATCATTGTCTTATTATAAAAAAAAAAAAACAAACTCTTTAATACCCGAACTCATAAGTCGAATTTAATTTTGTAACAAGGATTGCTCTAATCCGTTGTTTATTTAGTGCCAACTCTAGTGTTATCAGTCAGTGCTAACTTTATGTGTTATTTTTTTTTATGCCACCAAAGTGGCAAAGACGAGACTTTGTACAAAAGTCGTTTGCTTGGGTACCTCTGTTCCATTAGTGTTTCAACCGTGAAGCAGTTGTGTTTGCGTGGCTGTGTTTCGGTTTGATGGATGGGATATGGCGTGAATTTACTGGGTACAGAGGAATAACACCTGAGTCCTCAGGAATGGCAACGCATGGGGGGTATCATGGGCGAAACAGTATACTCTGTTATGGCCATGGTACTGCTCATGTCTATAGGCGACGGTTACCACTTTCCATCAGGTGGGCCATCAGCTTGTTTGCCATTCTAAGTTGTATAAAAAAAAAAATATAAAAAGAAAACAAGTGTACGACCCACCTGATGGTAAGCGGTTACCGTAGCCTATGAACGCTAGCAATGAAAGAGACATCACGCGCACGTTGTTGACCTTGAAAAAAGTTCCCATTTTTTAAATACCCCATGCTGTAGTCTCTTGGGAATACCTCGACTGGGAGTTTATTCTATATTGTGCGTTTGTGGGAGGAAGCATCTCTAAAATCGCACTGTACACGACCATCCAGGCTGCAAGGTGTGAGGGTAAACCTTCTATCAATGGCGAGCTGTACGATGGTAGAAAGTGGCCGTAGACAATTTGTTAAACAATTCATCCAATCCGTTGGACAAGCGATAGAAGAAGCAGTGAAGAAGTCTCTCCTAAAACGGGTTTGATATCGCTTGTGAGCTTGAGATTACCAACAATTCTTATGCCACGTTCTCATAGTTCATTATGTTCCCATTGTCCAATATTGCCTGCAACTTTGTAAACGGGGATTTTGAAAGGAGACGACCATTTGTAAATGGTGTATCAGGATTAAAACATATCAAATTTTTATTTATACTTAAAAGAAACATAATTGTGTAAACCTACTGATATGAACAACACCATGGGTTATGGGATACACTGTGACGCCTATATTCGTTGCCTAGTTTAAGGACTCTGCGATATTACGTTTCACTGTCATTTCCAACATGTCTCCAATGCCTAATGTTTATTCGTATACCGAACATTTTTTTCCTCGCGTTCCGTCGCACGCGTGCCAAACATATGAGTGGCGACGTAGTATTATTAAAATTCAGCGTTCTGGACGTTCGCCAACCGGACCGACAGTTGTGAAAGGACGCACAGAAATAACTGATTGCATTTTATCCTAATTTTGTTGATGCAATTTGTTTGAATGTTATGTACGGTATTCTGGTGTGTTTATTTTTAGGTTATGTTACACGTCAACACGTCAAAGCGAGTGGTAATATTTTAATGTCATTGGTTTTTTTAGAATTAGAATAGGAATTTGACAGCAAACGTAGGTAGTTTACATCTTTGGTAGTTTACATCTTTGGTAGTTTATATCTTTGGTAGTTTACATCTTTGATAGTTTATATCTTTATAGTTTACATTTTCGGTATTTTACGTCTTTAGTAATTTATATCTTTGGTAGTTTACATCTTTGGTAGTTTACATCTTTGATAGTTTATATCTTTGGTAGTTTATATTTTCGGTAGTTTACGTCTTTAGTAATTTATATCTTTGGTAGTTTACATCTTTGGTAGTTTACATCTTCTTAGTTGTTACTACAATATCATTCCCTTTTTACTAACTTTTATTATTATATTAGCCGTTAACTGTTCACAGCTAAACATAGGCCTCTCTTATGAGGCAGGTTTTGCCAGTTGTTGACAGACGGGTTGGCAATCGCAGTTAGGCTTCGGTGATGTTTAAAAAGGTCGCTGCTGCCTATCCCTTATGACTCGCTGATGACTATGTTTCTTGGGCTGCTCTTACGATACCAATGAAAAAGGAAGGGGTCGCCCAATCTATGCCAGGACTACAATCATAAAAAAATCTTAGTTTTTAGGCCATTTTAAAACAGAGAAAGACCCCAATTCCATTGTATTTTCTTTGCGTAAGTTACGCTATATCTTCTTCAAATTCTGAACAAATTTCGTGTTACTATTATTGTTGTAGAATAAAATTGTAAATTATTTATTTTCTGGATGTACGACCGGTCAAAACTTAAAAAAAAAATATATATTTTACTTATTTTTTTGTTATATGTGTATACAGTATATAATAATTCTTTTGTACATTTATTGTTATTTAAATTATGCGCATGACGCACAAGCATGTGGCGCGTGTGGAGATAGTACGCTTGGATGCGTGAAAATAAACAATATAAATTATAAAGCAGACAAAAACTCCGATTCTGAACTATGTATATATCTCTAACACTAATGATAACAGACGGCTAAATTTAAATGAATTATTAACTAACAATGCTTAATAGTATATATGGTATTGTTTGCACGCGATGTCATTAAGTTCATTTAGATATACACATACATGTATGTGTATATCTAAATGAACTTACCAGAGGGAGACTTTGTACAAAAGTCGATTGCTTGGGTACCTCAGTCCCATTCGTGTTTCTACCGTGAAGCAGTTGTGTTTGCATGGCTGTGTTTCGGTTTGAAGGGTGGAATATGGCGTGAATTTACAGGGTACAGAGGAATAACATCTGAGTCCTCAGGAATGGCAACGCATGGGTACAATGGGTACGCAATGGTACTGCTCATGTCTATAGGCGACGGTTACCACTTTCCATCAGGTGGGCCGTCAGCTTGTTTGCCATTCTAAGTTGTATAAAAAAAACATGTATAGATGTTTAAACAGTCGCATCAATTCTGAGGACTAAAGTGCTTTTTTTTAATGAGTGAATTTTTTTATACAACTTAGAATGGCAAACAAGCTGACAGTCCATCTGATGGAAAGTGGTAACCGTCGTCTATAGATATAAGCAGTACCATGTACATAGAGTATACTGTTTCGTCTACGATACCCCCCATGTGTTGCCATTCCTGAGGACTCGGGTGTTATTCCTCTGTACCCAGTAAATTCACGCCATATCCCACCGAAACACAGCCATGCAAACACAACTGCTTCATGGTTGAAACCAGAGAGGTACCCAAGCAATAGACTTTTGTACAAAGTCTCCCTCTGGTACTAAGTCTCCCCGTCTCGCGTTCTGAATTCAAATATTTTCAATGTTTATATATTTATAATTATCTACATCGCCGTATGCGCCCGGTATAGAATAGATCACACCTTACTTTCCTGCAAGTGTCGTAAGAAGCAACTAAGAGAGAACTAGGGATGGGCAGCAGTGTCCCTTTTAAAACATATCTAAAACTCTAACTGCGATTGCCAATCCGTCCGCTTAAAATAGCAACTACTGGCAGTACCTCCCAATAGAGGGAGGCCTATCTTCAGCAGTGGGCAGTCAACGGCTGATGTCGTATGGTATGGTACCTACAAAACATGTCGTATCACGCAAGCGGTGTTTTTTTTTTTTGTATGAAAATGGAATGCCTACATTGCCCGCGCTACCGGGATACGCTGCACCAGTGAAGGGTTAACGATGAGAATGAAAACAGGCCAGTTAGCCCATCATGATCAATTCATCGGGAATTAACCATGATAGTTTCCAGGGGGAACCGCGAGGAGGTCGACCTGGTTGGGTATATTGCTAGCAATAGGATTCTCAGTCTCCATTACTAACAATCCCTTTCCCCCCACGCGAGCGGTGTTGCCATTCCATTATCAGCTGTAAAAACCCACATGTGCTCAATCCATCATAGTGGGCGACGCCTGACAGGTGTTAATGTACGGATTGACAATTGAAAATTAGTATACGGCATGTATTTTGCGGCTTTCGACTGGTTAACACTTGACCACGTGCCATCTGACTCGCCTATTTCGACAACAATACTGTTTCACCAGGTCAGAAATCTGATACGTCAATTGACACCCACTGTGTATGTAGGTATGCAGTATGCATGTCAATGCATCGTAATTATTCCTAATATATAGAGGTCATTGCACTTTGTGTCATAGATCAAATGTGGTTACGCAATATAAAATATGTAATTGTATGCATATTTCGACTAGTTATAGTATGATATGCTTGTTTAAGTACATTGATGTATAAATAACCTAGAAGTTTTCAACCGACTTCAAAAAAGGAGGAGGATCTAAGTTTTTTTTTCATGGATGAAAATGGAATAGTAACCCCACCCGCGCTATCGGTATACACCGGCGAGGCACCAGTGAAGGATGATAGGTGAGGATGAAGTAGATCAGTTAGCCCATCGTGACGAATTTAACAAGAATTGTTCACGATGGTTTCCAGGGGGAACCACGTGGAGGTCGACCTAATAGGACATATTGCTAACAATGGGGCTGTCAAACTCCATTGCTAACAATCCTTTTCCCCCCGGAGGATCTAAGTTAGGTTGTTTGTTTTTATGTTTATCGCCTCAAAACTCCGTCATTTATAAATCGATTAGATAACATTTTTTGTTTGAAAAGAATCGGATAGGATCCTGTAAAAGTTTTATTAAAATTCGTTCAGTATTATAGTTTCTAAATTAAAATAACTGGTTTTGCCACGACTGAAGTAGTTTTTTTTTTGTTATTTTTTTTTATTTTTGTACACCTATTTAAAAATAAATGTTTTACTCGTATATTAACTATAGAACCTATTTTTTAGATTAACGATATGGTATTCTCTTTCTACGTGTTCTGCCAAAGGAAATGTCATGCTTTGACATCCTGAAATGTTCCACTGCCTTTACGCCTGTTTTTTAATATCTTACTGCATCTATTGGAGAATTATAATTCAACTAACAAACTAAAATTTAAGATTTATGACTCGTGGCCATTCTAAATACTCCTGATAAAGATATGGTAACTTTGTCTTGTTAGAACATGGATGTACGAACTTGCTGAAGCTCAGGCTGTATGGCTTAGTTCCTTTGCCATTCCCATTATAGAGAAATTGATACTACTTGTACGACTGTCAATTTTGTGACTAATGAAGAAGATATGGCGACTCCGCCTTGTTATAACCCGGATATAGAAAATACATTACTAAAGATTAGGCTGTATGGCTCAGTATCTTTGCCTTTCACTGAGTGGGATAATTAAACTATTACTACAACTGTCATGCTTTGTCTGATTACGTACGATTCTCAGGTGAATGTTTCTTTTTTTTCGTTATTACTCACATTTGCTATGCTTTTTCCCGTCCGTTTGTTACCACCACGGTCGACATGTCATTGATATGTGTCGTGATTTAATATTTTTAATTTTTGTTTGGATTTCGACAATTGTATTCTTCAGAATATGTTTTCCTACGATTGTTGCTGCCGCAGTATGTATTGGTATTTATTTTATTGTTGTTACACTATATGAATTACTAATTGCAAATTCTGACTGTACCCGCATGTATTAGGAATTTAGGACATAGTATATGGGCGGTTCTATCTTTTGCGAAGAAAGAATTGTTATTAATGGACTCAGTTGTAAATTTAGCATGCCTAGTTATGGCGAAATATCCTGATTTATACCTATTGTTAACATCTGTGTATTTACCACGTTTCTTGTGAAATAAATATGCGATCATTTATTCATTCATTTAGTACACACATAAATTATATCTTATTTTAACATACAGGATACTGTATATTTGATTCATGCGGGCAACACCGCGTGATGTAGCTAGTAAAAAATATCTAAGTTGTCAAAATTGTTACCTCTTGCATTCGATGGCAAAGGGACAGTCAATAATGGTAACTAACAGCTCCGTTACTAGCAAAATACCCCATCAGGTCCGTCTCTCCGAGGTTCTCTATAGAAACCATCGTGGTAAATTTTATTGTTAAATTCGTCACGATGGGCTAACTAACCTGCTTCCATTCTCACGTATCATCTCTCACTAGTGCTCTGCCAGTGTATATTGATAGCGCAGGCAGGGTTACCATTCCTTTGCCATCCATTGAGAGATGATAGGTGAGGATGTAAGCAGGTCAGTTAGCCACGCGGTTCCCCCTGGAAAACCACGAGGAGGTCAACCTGATAGGGTACATCGTTAGCAATTGGACTGTTAGACCCCCATTACTAACAATCACTTTCCCCCAGGAGGGGGACGTCGGGCGTCTCATACATTACCTGCCCTTCAAGGTAGCATACCCTGTGCTATGAGAAACCAGACAGGCATTAAACATCTGGGGACAACTCAAAACATCCAAACCCGAACTAATTCAGAAATGTTCGTCTCTTTTCCTGAATTGGTTCGACTTGGAATCGAACCCGACACCTTATTGACGTAAAACAACGCAAATGGCCATGTCACCAATGCGCCAAAGAGATCATCATACATACTCGTAATACATTTGATATGTCGAATAGTATCTACTTATATTATTTGCTATATTACATTTATTTACAACTAGCGTCCCGCCCCGGCTTCGCACGGGTGCACATTACACACATCACATTAGAAACCTCTAAAATTATCATTGTTTCTCTACTATATTACGCATGTATTATACATATAAACCTTTCTCTTGAATCACTCTATCTATTTAAAGAAACCTCTTCAAAATCCGTTGCGTTAAAGATTTAAGAATACATAGGGACGGACAGACAGCGACAGCGACTTTGTTTTATACTATGTAGTGATAATTTATCAGAGGAAGGCTGTATGAAAGTCGTTCGCTTTTGGGTAACGTAAAGCAGTTGTGTTTGCATGGCTGTGTTTCGGTTTAAAGGGTGGGATATGGCAGTGAATTTATAGGGTACAGAGGCATAACACTTTAGTCCTCAGAAATGGCAACGCATGGGGGGTATCATGGGTGAAACAGTATATTCTGTTATGTCCATGGTACTGCTCATGTCTACAGGCGACGGTTACCACTTTCCATCAGCTGGACCGTCAGCTTGTTTGTCATTCTAAGTTGCATAAAAAAATTATTGGTGAAAACTTATTTTCAGAATAACTACGTATTCTGCAGCATCGATTTTCAGCGCGACTTCAATTCATTCGTCAATGAACTAAATTCCTAAATTTGTTATTTTCAGGGATAGCGGATATGTGCGGGGCGGGGGCGGCGGCGCGGCGGGCGAGTTCCGGCCGGGGGCGCGCGTGTCGTTACTGGGCGGGCCGTACATGCCTGCGCCCGCGCAACACCCCCCGCCGGCGGACCCGCCGCCTTTCAAGAAGATACGGTTCGGTGTCGAGCGGTCGCCCGCCACCGCGCTGCCGTTACACCAGCCTCTCAGGGTCGACACCAGGGTAATAACCGTTTTATTATTTTGATTTTTTCAAACAAAATACCATGATTCTGAAAATCAAAGGCCCTGGAAATGTCCAAAAGCAGTGCAACTGCGGGAGATTTTTCATTAAATAATCCCACAGATTACGATTGATCATAAATATACCTGATTGGTAGGTCGTCTTTTGTTCAATTAATAAAGATGGTTTCCAGGGGAAACCGCGTGTAGGTCGACCTGATAAGTCGAAGTGATAAGACCTATGATCTGATGAGTATTGTTAGAGCAATGGAGCTGTCATATCTCCATTAGCTGCTACAGCTGCATTAGCTGCACAACATTGTTAGTAATCTATTGTTATTGTTAGTAATATATATTCTTATATAGTCGTAATGGAGATGTCGGTAGGGGACACTAGGGGACCCTAGACGGACGTATGTCGACCAAATAGGCGACGTGCTGAAGAAGGGCCAAATTAAAAGTACCCGTAACCGGCGAGCGTGTAGGACAAGATTGATGAATGTAGAGGAAGCGAAAGAGGTTTGTTTGAATCGAAGCATTTGGCGTTCCACTGTTTCTGCCTACCCTAATGGGAGACAGGCGTGACAGATATGTGTGTATGTATGTATAGTCGTAATCCAATTATTTAGTCAATTTATTAGTTATAATCTTGATAATCTTTATAAATCTCATTCAAATTGATGTGGTTTTTTTTTAAATGGATGATAATGGATTAGTAACCCCACCCGCGCTATCGGTATACACCGGCGGGGCACCAGTGAAGGATGATAGGTGAGGATGAAGTAGGTCAGTTAGCCCATCGTGACGAATTCAACAAGAATTGTTCACGACGGTTTCCAGGAACCACCTAATAAGGTATATTGCTAGTAATGGGGCTGTCAAACTCCATTGCTAACAATCCTTTCCTCCCCAAATTGATGTGATCAGGACTTTAATATTTACTAATATAAGTTATGATTAAATAAAATAATAAAAAACCATTGAAATTCATAAATCTCCTATACGTATGTTGTTAATACAGTATTTTCTAATTTTCTTTCATTATTCTTGAAAAAAGTAAATTAATGAAAATTGATGTATTCATTAGCGATGTATGAACTTTTCAAGATTAGTACGGAAGCAATCCGCTATTCCATAAGTACAGTTAGTCGAAAGGCGGAAATTTCGTTATCGTTCCAGAGTGCAGTTCCAAACTTGTATTTCTATGTGTTAGTCTATGGAAGTATTGTCTATTGGAAATATTGTCTATGGAAGTATTGTCTATGGAGATCTTTTTATAATGTTTGTAGCACTTACTGTCAGATGAGATACCAAAGTCGATTTTTATTTTGATACCCACATTTGTGTATAATTTATGATATTAGATTTATGTAATTCGTGACATTTCGTATTCGTTGTCGACTATATTTATTTATATCTCATTTTGCACTGTTTTATGTAATTTGTTTAGCTTTAATCCTGATTGTTGTTTTGGTAATCTATATGTGGCGAGTAATAGGATATATATTTGAAAAATTAATTTTAAACCTTTAAGCACTTTAACATGCGCCAATTAAAAAACTTGTAAAAAAAATTAGTTCGACCACTCAGTCTACTAGTGACCACGATTGATAACCAGGTCGAAACATCCAGATAACTCAGGTAAATTATCCTGGTTTTATTAACTGATCGTGTTAGGTCGACCTCCTCGCGGTTCTCCCTGGAAACTATCATGGTTAATTTCTGATGAATTCATCATGATGGGCTAACTGGCCTGTTTTCATTCTCATCTATCACCCTTCACTGGTGCCTCGCCAGCGTCTCCCGTTAGCGCAGGCGGGGTTACCATACCATTTTCACCCAGCAAAAAAAAAAAACTGATCGTGTTAATTTTCGTCTCTTATAAAACACGATTGGTAATGAGGAGGCCCTGCTTAGGGTTAAGGAAAAGAGACAAATTATAAAAACTATTGAGTGCAGAAGGGGAAAAATGTTGAGACACTTGATACGACACGACGAACTTATGAACATTATAATAGAAGGTAAGATAGAAGGAGGGAGTGGAAGAGGGAGACCGAGACATAGTTACATCAGGCAGATCAAGGAAGGAGTTGGTGTCGTGTCGTATCAAGAGGTGAAGAGACTCGCTGATAATCGTAGTGAGTGGCAAGAGCTCCACCGACAAGAGCGCAGCTCTTAAATAGGATAGATAGATAAAACACAATAAAGTCATGCCTCACGCACCTTTTTGTGATTATAGTCGCGTAATACACTGTTGTTCACAAAATATTCCATTGTTTTCCAGGAGCCGGTGAACACGTATAGCACGGTGGATCTATCACCGAATCCGCCGTCCGAGTCCACCGAAGACCAGAGCTTCAGAACCACTAAGGATGACCTCCTACAACAGATATCTAAGGTAAGTTTTTATGGAATTGTCCTACCATTATAAACTGGACATGGGCAGCAGCGTTCCTCTTAAAACATTACCAAATCCTAACTAACGGTTGCCAATCCGCCTGCTACGATTGTAGCTGTAATAGGCAAAACCTACCTTTATGGCGATGGCCTATGTTTTTTTTTATACAACTTAGAATGGCAAACAAGCTGACGGCCCACCTGATGGAAAGTGGTAACCGTCGCCTATAGACATGAGCAGTACCATTGCGTACCCATTGTACCCATGCGTTGCCATTCCTGAGGACTCAGATGTTATTCCTCTGTACCCTGTAAATTCACGCCATATTCCACCCTTTAAACCGAAACACAGCCATGCAAACACAACTGCTTCACGGTTGAAACACGAATGGAACAGAGGTACCCAAGCAAACGACTTGTACAAAGTCTCACTCTGGTTCAGCAACGGATAGTTATCAGCAGATGGGATGTGGTCCTTGAAAACATTATGTAAATCGAACGAATAATAATCTTTTATAAAAATTATAAAATCAAATCTAAACTAATAAAAAGGATACATTTGATTTTTGTTTGTAATTGCTAAAATCAGAAAATACTTAACTGAATTTAAATGTTCTTGCACCTGTAGGAAGCTACGTTATCATAAATGTACTGTATTCTATTTTCAAAAAAACCTTGTATTGATACTCGAGAAAGTTGGTTGAACACTTATTTATTCATTGAAAAAATAAATGGAACAAATTGTTACCGGCCAGTACTTAATGTTTTTTTATACCACTGAGGTGGCAAACAAGCATGCGTCCTAACTGATGGTAAGCAGTTACCGTAGCCTATGAACGCCTGCAAAACCAGGGGTATTACGCGCGCGTTGCCGACCCTGAAGAAACTTTTTTACCCTCCTTTTGAAAAACTCCATGCTGTAGTCTCTTGGGAAAATCTTGGCAGAGAGCTCATTCCATAACCTGAGTGTTCGTGGGAGAAAACGTATCTGAAATTGCGTTGTATGCGACCATTTATGCTGTAGGGTATGAGGGTGAAATTTCTATCGATGGTGAGCCGTACGATGGTAGAAAATGGCTGTGGGCATCATATTGAACAATTATAATTTTATTAGTGGCCAGTATGTAAACGTATATTACGTTACATTGCAAACCATGCAGAGATTTAATAAAACAAGTATTGTCTTATATTCGCAGGTGGACCGGGAGATGGCGCTGTCAGAGGCAACGCTATCGAAACTCAAAAAGAAGCAGCAAGAGTTAGAACAAAGTGCATCGAAACCAGCGCGGACAGAAGAACCGGAGGAGGCGCCGCCCCGACACAGAAGTCTCGCGCAGTGTGTTTACGCAGAAAATAGGAAAAAGGTTCGTAAAATATTCGCCCCTAGACAAGTAATGAGCGAATCTATGGATAGAATAGTTTATTTTAATTAAAATGAAGTAGAAAAAATATGTGTGTTTATTATATATCTTATATATAAAATTCTCATGTCATGGTGTTTGTTACCAAACTCCTCCGAAACGGCTTTACCGATTTTTATAAAATTTTGTGTGCATATTGGATAGGTCTGAGAATCGGCCAATATCTATTTTTCATACCCCTCAATGATAAGGGTGACCCTCCCCAATATTTGTTTTTAATGGGCTAAAAAAATATTCTCCAAATAATGTATATGGCATAACAACGTTTGCTGGGTCAGCTAGTAATAGTATATAAGTGTATATAATGAGTAGGGATATATATATATTTACATTATGACATGTGTCACATCTCTATATTTAGAAATAATAGAATTTCATCGTGCCTCCGATCAAATTGTTTATAATTACTCCTCTCTATCCAAAGGTTGCCTGGAAGAGATCGCTCTCAGCGATAAGGTCGCCCATTGTTTTCTCACTGTGATTATTTCTTGTAATTGTTTATATTTATAATAAGTTTACTATTGTAATCTTTTGGAGGAAACAATAAAGAATATTATCCTCTCCTGCGCTATCAGCACATATTGGCGGGGTACCAGTGAAGGGAAGATAGGTTTTTTGGAGTCTAATGATCATCAGTATCCTTAGTGACTGTGATGTCTACATTGAACCATTTAGCCTTTTGTGTATGGTGGGTGACTCATAACCAAACCCTCCTTATGGGGTAGGTGTTCAGCAATGGACAGACAACGACTGCTATGACGACGTTGACAATCTTAATTATTTTATACTTGTACAACAATTAATCCGTCATCCCAAGGTTGTCTTGTAAAGATCGCTCTCAGCTATAAGACCGCCTTACTGTACTCATACAACTGTATCGTTACATTTATAAATTGTCTTGCTTATTACCTATATTGTATAATGCAAATATATATATATATATATATATATATATATATATATATATATATATATATATATATATATATATATATATATATATCATTAAAAGTATGTCATCAACACAATCGGATATCCAAGAAATGGTTCTAATTCAGCTTGCAAAATAAAAAGCTATCTATGTTAAACAAACTAATAAATAATAAATACACATTGCAAGTTAAAAGTTTGTAAAAAAACTAATAAGTGATGTTTGTTACCTCCACCAGGCGGCGTCAGCGCACAGTCAGCTGGCGCACCTGGGCCCGGCGCCGGCAGCGCCGCCAGCGCCGGCCGGGGACGATGGGGACACGACGCGCACCGCCGGGCCCTCCCCGCCCTCGCCGCTGTCCCCGCGGTACCCGCTCTACCCGCTCTACAACCAGCCGCAGGACACCGAACTCTACCACGAGAACATTCGCAAGCACAGACTGTTCCGGAAACCCCTCGCTGAACACATCCGCCGGCTCAAGCAGGAGGCTGAGATGGTGAGTACATTTCTAGTAAGAATAAGGGATTGATACGAGATAAGAAAAACAAAATGTTACTGCCAGTAAAATGCTTTTTTAATGGATGATAATGGAATGGTAACCCCGCCTGCGCTAACGGTATACGCTGGCGGTGCACCAGTGAGGGAAAATAGGTGAGAATGAAAAAGCAGGTCAGTTAGCCCATCGTGATAAATACATCTGGAATTCAGGGGAGCCACGTGAAGACCGACCTGACAAGGGTGTTTTGCTAGCAATGGGACTGGTACCCCGCATTGAAAAATCTGAAAATTCCGGCGTTAAATAGCCTTTCGTTTACTTTCTCGTGGATATCGTAAGAGGCGGCTAAGGGAACTCAAGGGTCAAAGATGGGCAGCAGCGTCCTACTTAAAACATTTCCAAACCCTAACTGCGGTTGTCAATCCGTCTACCAAGCGTGGCAACTACTGGCAAAACTCCAATTCCACTTATGGCAAAAGCTTATGTTCAGCAATGGACAGCTAACGGTTGATATGATTGTTTCATTAGTGCTTATAGTATAGAGATATGGTGTTTAGTGACCATGGTGAATACGCCCCATTTGGTCGACCAGCCTCAAGAACTTTGAGTAATGTGTCATGTTTCCTATTTTTTTTTTATTGGGTGACAATGGTATGGTAACCCCGTCTGTGCTATCGGTATATACTGGAGAGGCACCAGCGATAGATAACTGATGAGGATGTGAGCAGGTCAGTTAGCCCATCGTGACGAATTCAACTAGAATTAGCCACGATGGTTTCCAGGGGGTACCACGTGGAGGTCTACTTGACAGGTTATATTTTTTTTTGATGGGTGAAAATGGTATAGTAACCCCCCCGCCTGCGCTAACGGGATATGCTGACGGAGCACCAGTGAAGGGTGATAGATGAGAATGAAAACAGGCCAGTTAGCCCATCATGATGAATTCACCAGGAATTAACCATGATAGTTTCCAGGGAGAACCGCGAGGAGGTCGTCCTGTTTGGGTATATTGCTAGCAATGGGATTCTCAGTCTCCATTACTAACAATCCCTTTCTCTCCTGACAGGTTATATTACTAGTATTAGAGCTATTTCACCCCATTACTAATAATCCCTTCCCCCCATGTTTCCTATTACAGCGCGAAGATTTATTAGCGGAAGCGTACAGTCGAAGAGCAGCGGAGTGGCTGCGACGGGTGGAGAGGATAGAACAAGGGCAGAAGAGGAAAGCGAAGGACGCGAGGAACAGAGAGTTCTTTGAGAAGGTACCGCTAGTTTTACATTCATTATTGTTTATTGGCAAATTGTTTACGAATACTGCAAGAATATCATGTATATACAGGGTGAAAGGAGCAGATTGGTCAAAACGAAAACAGCTGATTCAAATGATTGATCCGAGTCAAATGACAGATTGTTTTCCCACCAAAAATGCGTTACAGCCATATAATTAACGATTGTTAGTATTGACGCCGCGCAATGTATTTGAAATTTTGCGATTGAATCGACGCGTGATAACTACAACGCGCGCTCAATAGCGTTTCTTCGTAGGTAGTTTTTGTACGCTTGTGGCGTTGACCTCACACAGTTGATTCCGCGCTTCGCTGCAGGATTTTAATATGAATATTACATTGTTATTTATTTATTTATTCTTTATTGCACAATAAAACTTTGTCCAAATGGCGAGCTTAATGCCATATGGCATTCTCTACCAGCTAACCATTAATTTTTCTTGGTATTTCGTAGTATTTCACTATAAAATATTATTATTTCTTTATATTACGACATAATGTTATATATTATAGACATGGATTTAAATAAAAAAGAAAAAAAATCAGAAAAAAAATTGAAAATTTCCGAATAAACTTTCCATTGGTTTTCAGTTCAGAATAATTTATTTATTTATTTATTTATTTATTCTTTATTGTACACAAAAAATTACAACATATAATATATATAAAATAAAGATGTACAACAGGCGAGCTTAACTCTGTAAGAGTTCTCTTCCAGCAAACACTGAGTGGAAAGGAGCATTAATTACCAGTGGGCAGTGTGCGTACAATAATAGGAGGAAACATTATAGATGTTTCTATTAAAAAATAATAAATGAATTCATTGTATCAGTTTTTGTCAACTTATCACTTACACCCTGTATAATCGTTTTTGTTTATATGTACTATTGTAAAAAACTGTATATATTTACTGAAGATAATAAAGATGGTATATCCTTTGCCATCTTATTTAGTATGTGTACAGCATGGGGTTCTTCAAAAGGGGGGTAAAGAGGTTTCTTCAGGGTCGGCAACGCGCGCGTAATACACCTGGTATTGCATGCGTTCATAGGCTACGGTAACCGCTTACCATCAGGTGGGCCGTATGTCTGTTTGCCACCTCAGTGGTATAAAAAAAAATGTGTATACCTAATTTCATAGTGATTGGTTAAGCCGTTAAGGCGCTATAAGGTAACAAACAAACAAACACCACTTTCACATTTTTAATATTAGTAAGGATGAATATTCATCTTCAACGCTGCATGTTTTATGTTTTAAAGCGTCCATTTGGACAAACTGCCATAATTTACTTTACTTATCTTGACATATCTGCCCGGATACATTTCGTCCGTCTCGTCCGCCAACGTCGACGGCGGCGACCCCCCCCCCCCCCTCGTTACACCGACCCCCGTCCCTGATGGGGACCGAAGTGCGGTAGCCTAAGTCGACGTTCGAGCCACTAAGACGCCCTCGGGCGCAAACACCGCAATCCATCTGAAAGAGCTGACGCCTTACGTCGCTCCCCTCTCGCGGGCTTGGAGTGCCTTCCGCACTCGCCCCTGTACACGCGCTCAGTGAAGCTGTAAAGGCCACCTGCGGCCAACAGCATATATGGTACGAAAAAAAACGACATCATGACCTTCAAGAAAAGAGCATATCCTTTTTAAAAAGGCCAGCAACACTCCTGCAATGCCTCTGGTGTAGCAGGTGCTCATGAGCAGCGGTAGTCACTTACCGTTAGGTTTTCTCTTAGTCACCTGTCATAACACCCACGGAAAAGTAATGGGTGGTCCACACCCTATGTGGAGACCACACGGCTACAAGTCTATTAATTCTTCAAAACTTCCAGGTATTTCCCGAGCTCCGGAAACAGCGGGAGGAGCGAGAACGGTTCAACCGCCTGGGCGCGCGCGTCAAGTCCGAGGCGGAGCTGGAGGAGATCGCGGACGGCTTGCATGAGCAAGAGCACGAGGACAAGAAGATGCGGTCGCTGACGGTGGTGCCGCCGCTGTTGCGCGACCCCACCGACAAACGACCCGTATACGTGGACACCAACCGTTAGTTGACACCCCCCATACTACCATACCATAGCGAGCCAACAGCACGAGCAGAGAGAGAAGGGATTATTTATAATGAGATCATTAGCAACACTAGTTCTTGTCGCTAGCAATAGGCTTCATCACATCGACCTTACGAATTCGACTTCTATACAAAATCTTTGGTCTATTTTTCGGAAGCATCTGTTGATCGGTTTCATTTTTCATGTAAAATATTTTAATTGTAGATAGATAGATAGATAGATACTCTTTATTGTTTCCTCTAAAAGATTACAATAGTAAACTTATTATAGATACAAACAATTACAAGAAATAATCACAATGAGAAAACAATGGGCGACCTTATCGCTAAGAGCGATCTCTTCCATCCTTTGCATGGAGAGGAGTAATTATAAACAATTTGGTGGGAGGCACGATGAAAATTTTTAGATATCTGAAGAAATAAGTATGCTAACCCGACAAATAAACAAATTAAGAAGATGACGACTTGCTCAAATAAAAAAACTTTAGTTTTGTTTTAAAACTAGACAGACATTTTATATTTCGTATTGAAACTGGTAATAGTATGTAACAAGTACATCTAAACTAATCAGGCGGCCTGGCTTTGTCATCACCAAGCCGAGCCCAGCCGTGCCATCCTTTTCTCGCAGCCATTTACGGTACTCTTGACACTCTGTGACTTCATTGTGGATAAAGCAAGTAGTTTGAAATTGTAGTGATCAGTAGGACGTACTGTAACTGGCTTAAAATCGAAAATGGAATGTTGCATTGGTTCGGCCATTTGGATGGATGAATGAAGAATTAGAAATGTCGGTAGGGCACAGAGATGTGTTGACCAAATTCAAAATATTTTCAACCGGCGAGGTGTATGACAAGATTGTGTGTGATGGACATTTGGAGTTTCTGCCTACACTAATGGAACACAAAGTATGTATATATGTTATTATACCTTATAGTTTACGAAATGTAAAGAAGAAAGATTTTTTTGTTTATAAAGGTTAGATTCGAAAAATACCCTAACGCATATTTTATAATTCTCACACCTATAGAAAGCTATATTATAAGCGAGTGACATGGACTGTATTTTACTAAAAAGAACTCGTGCGAAGTCGGGTCAGGCCCCTAGTTATGTATATTATTACTGAGAGACGAGCTTTTCCAGGCAGTAAAACCTGTGACACTGCGACTTTACATCTCTTGTGCAAAGAACTGTCAATGATAAGGTTTTGTGTAGATATTTTTTTATCCAGCGCTAGTTACTGCAACGAGGCAAACAAGTGACGCCCACCTGATGGATTGTGTCAGGTAATGGAAATACTGAAAATCAATGTAAACTTATGACTATAAATTTACAGGGCACAGAGATAAATTCAAAATATTTTCACAGGTCGGTGTATGGACATGGAGGCGGAACACAAAGAGCTCGTTCAGACAGCGAATGAATGAATGAATAGCCAGCTTTCTGCCGAGGAAAAGTGAATGAAATACTAAAAATTATTGCTACAATGTGGCTACAATACAATAAAGTTTTATCGTAATATTACCGCGTGAATATGTTCATAGATTTTCATAAAACGTAGTAGAATACAATAGAAATAATCTATTGAAATAGATTTGTTTACAAGCCCTTTTTAATCGTCAATTATTTATTAAATATTCTACTGCTGGGTTCGGGATGTTGTTATCTGCTGAGAAGAACTAGCAAGAAACTCAACAGTTACTCTTCTCAAATTATTATGTACACGATAATTTTCCATTTGCATGAGTACTGTAAAATATAATTAAAATTAAGTTTTATTTATATGTATGTGTGTGTGTGTGTGTGTGTGTGTATATATATATATATATATATATATATATATACACAACCTATTCTCTTCTAAATATATTCAACTGCTTATGATTGAACTCCGTCACTTGTAAATCGATGTGGAAAATTCTTTTTGTATCTGAAAGGATATGATACCGATAGAAATAAAACAAACATCAAATCTGTTAAGCTATTTCTGAGTATGTACAGATAAAGAAACAAAGAGACAAAAATACTAAAAATCATTGTTTTGTGTTTTAATAGTTTAATATCTTTCATGTACAGACAGCGAACTGTTAAGAATTTTATTATATCTATTGATAACTATCTGACTCGGCAAACGTTGTTTTACCATATACATTATTTCGAGAATCATACATGAAAATTTCTTGTACTAAAACTATTGTATTCGATTGTCATCTTGCAACCCTATTGCGGCATATAAAAATCGTGATTTAAAAACAGAGGTTGATCGTAAAAGCGTGAAAATTTGAATTTGTATGTATTTTTCAATGCTTAATCATAATAAAATAAAAATAAGAAAATTTGTCAAAAAAAAATAAAAAAAAATATTTAGGGGTGGTTCACCCTTCTGACTGTGGGGTATAAAAAATAGATGTTGGTCGATTCTCAGACCTACCCGATATGCACACAAAATTTCATAAAAATCGGTTAAGCCGTTTCGGAGAAGTTTGGTAACAAACACCGTGACACGAGAATTTTATATATTAGGTATATCGGAGTACACTAACAAATATAGTGGGGCGTGATTCTGAGACGCCATTTATCTCTTAATCTTAAATATTTTAATTTAATATTTTCGAGATATTACCAGTTTATGGACCATTATGAATTAAATTTGTAATATTTTTTACTTGTAATGTAAATTGGACTATCTTTTCCGCGGTAATTCTTAAATAAATCCCTTCGAAGTTTTTGTATGAAAGAGTAAAGAACACCCATCTATCCGTATTTACAAATGTTCTGATCTGTAATAGTAATATTTATTTATTTATTTATTACATCCACTGGGTGAAAAATAACAAAAATAATATAAAAAGATTTAACTCAAACAAAAAACGTCTGAACACAAATACTCTGTGGCCACTTGACGAAACTCCAGCAAGTTGAAAGCAAATACATCCAATTGCGGATACTATAATTCTATGTACCTGATAGGTACCCAAGTCAGTACTCGAGTCAACCAGACTCTGCATTATCACTTGAAGTATTTAATTCGCGTATGTCTTATTGTACAGATTTTACTACTTATCGAAGAAGGCTGAGAACTACAAGCAGTTGCTGCGGAAACCCCGGCAGCGGCGCTCCAACCGCAACCCGCAGCGGCCCGCAGCCGAGCCCGAGCTGCCCGCCGGCGTCACCACGCGGCTACAGCGGTCGCAGGGTTAGTCTAGTCTAGTTGCTCTGTCATCATCTTGTCAGACTTGTACAGTCTTACCATAAAAATAATTTAGACTGGACCCTACAAGGTCCAGTCAGCAATAGCAAAGGTCTCTAACGGCCCCATTGCTAGCAATATATCGTATTAGGTTAACCTCCACGCGGTTCCCCTTGGAAGTAATCATCGTTGACGATGACGCGACTTCGTCTACTGACCTGCCATCATCTTAATCCATCATATCTCACTCTTGCTCCGCCAGTGTACATCGATAGCGCAGGCGGGGTCCTTATTTTTTTTTATACAACTTAGAATGGCAAACAAGCTGACGGCCCACCTGATGGAAAGTGGTAACCGTCGCCTATAGACATGAGCAGCGCCATGGACATAACAGAGTTTACTCTTTCGACCATGATACCCTCCATGCGTTGCTATTTCTGAGGACTCAGGTGTTATTCCTTTATACCCTGTAAATTCACGCCATATCCCACCCTTCAAACCGAAATACAGCCATGCAAACACAACTGCTTCACGGTCGAAATACGAATGGGACAGAGGTGGTCAAGCATTGCTAACTATCCCTTACTCTCCCCATAGACTTGTAGTCATAACACTGTCAATTTTCCTCAATTTTGCAACATTGACGGTAAACTTGATAGTGTATGGTCTTTTTCTCAAACATGCTTGAAAATGTGAGCATTATTTTGACAATCTTCTTCGAGATAAATCAAAATTGCCGTACTGGCCAGATACATGAGGGCAGCGGCCGGCAAAAGTTGTATGAAAATCTATATCTGTCGTGTTTTGCGGCCAGATAAATTACTATGTAAACTCATATCTGTCCTGTAGTTTAAAAATGGAATGACCTTTTACTTCGTACATGGCTACCAAGGAGGTAACTAATAAAAGGTTTTATTTAAATTTCGAACTGGCTCGCAAATAGAAAGCTGTTTATTGAAAAAAAAAACAAAGGAACATTATGGCGCGTGAAAAATTATTATTGTTCGTTATTCGTCATTGAACTTAAAAAGTAAAATTGTGTTTTTGATTTCCGCGCATTGTTTGAGAAAAGTACTATACAAGCCTTGGCCACAACTAGGCATTGATGGACTCACGTATGTGTGCCTCGGCTACGCCTCGGCCCACATTTGCACGTTCGTCCATCAGTGCCTCAGTTGCTGGCCGCTGCAGTGATGTACTATTTTGTCTGACAATTAATTATATAGGTGCGTGTATATTTGTAAATACGTAGCATTTCCCTTAGGTTCGAGCGCGCGCACGGCGGACAAGGAGCCGAGCGCGGAGGATGGCGGGCCGGCCGCGCTGCTGCCCGCCGCGCCCGCCGCGCCCGCCGCGCCCGCCGCGCCCGCCGCGCCCGCGCTGCCCGCCACTCCTGCGCATCCTGCCAGGTTAGTTACACACTCACTACATATCTACTCTTAAATCTATTAGCGAATGGACTTAATCTAATTCTTATATAATATATTGATAACTAACTCGACCATAAATACGTTTTTTTTTTTAATAATTAATTTATGATTGTGTTTAATAAAAAAAAAACCTACTTAGTTGTGGCGAAACGTTAATAATAAAAATATTTTTTTATTCAAGCAAACTGGATAATAAGCGTTTTTGAATAGACTTTTTTTTTAATGAATCTACCGCCCAGTTCGGAATGCAATTTCAGCTGAGAAGAACTGGCAGGAAACACGACTGTTGCTTTTTTTTAAAATAAGTGTTAAATGTACAGTAAAAAAAAAATATGACTGGATAGAATGACTATCACAGACTTCGTATTGATAAAAGACAGAAAAAAACTACAATCAATCGACAGTATTCTTGAACAGGCCAGTCTTTACTAGAAGCACGCGTTCCCGAGTATGACGGATGAGTCTACCATCATTATAATCAAGCATAAACCCCCTAAAACTAAACTAATCAACCGTGGCCGGGGAATTGGCAATTGCAGTTAGACTTTAGAGATGTTTTAAGAGGGACGCTGCTGTCCATCCCTTGCCCTCCCTTAGTCGCCTCTTACGACACCCACGGGAAAGGAAGCGAATGGCCTATTCTATGCCGGGACCACACGGCCAATTGTGGTTTACCAAGTCACTGATATTGCAGGCACCTGTAGATTATAATAACCGCTTTCCAATTATTCGTATTAGTCGCTTTTTTATACAGCTTAAAATGGCAAACAAGCTGACGGCCCACCTGATGGAAAGTGGTAACCGTCGCCTATAGACATGAGCAGTACCGTGGACATACCAGAGTATACTGTTACGCCCATGATAGCCCCCATGCGTTGCCATTCCTGAGGACTCAGGTGTTATTCCTCTGTACCCTGTAAATTCACGCCATATCCCACCCTTAAAACCGAAACACAGCCATGCAAACACAACTGCTTCACGGTTAAAACACGAATGGGACAGAGGTACCCAAGCAATCGACTTTTGTACAGTCTCCCTCTGGTGGTGATAGTGGTGGTGGGATATGGTGTGAATTTACAGGGCACTGAGGAATAACACCTTAGTCCTCAGGAATGGCAACGCATGGGGGCTATCATGGGCGAAACAGTATACTCTGTTATGTCCACGGTGCTGTATATGTCTATAGGCGACGGTTACCACTTTCCATCAGGTGGGCCGTCAGCTTGTTTGCTATTCTAAGTTTTAGAAAAAAAAATATAGAGATTCATTAACAAACAAACACACTTACACATAATAATATTAGGAACTTCCTGCATAGTCGTAGTTTTTTTATCTCATTTATGTCCCCCAAATGCCGCCCCCGAAGTACCAATTTGGAGCCGCCCCGAAGTACCAATCACAAGGAACGGTCTCGGAGCCACCTGTGTTCATAAACTTCTTGCAGTACATTTGAATCGTTTTAATGTTAGTCAGATTCATTAACAAACAAACACACTTACACATAATAATATTAGGAACTCATGTACGAGTACAAATTAGTTTAAATTGCACTCATATTTAAATTAGGGCGAGGGATGGACAGCGGCGTCTCCTTAACAACCCTTCTTTGCATGATTTTTTTATTATTGGTGAAATAAATCAAAGTAATATAATATATAATTCAATATATAATAAATTATTTTAAACAAAAGGAAAAATGGTTAAAATAATAAATTTGACAGCTATGTTTTTTTTTCTGCAATGGACATTAATAAGGTATCCAGACACGATCAAGTTAAAGTGAACTTGATCTTTTATATAAGTTTCGACTATTCAATGTTATGATGGAAATTTCCACCATTATGCAAAGAAGGGTTAAAACATCTCCAAAAGTCTAACTGCGTTCATCAACCCGCCTGCCAAGCGTGGCAACTACTGGCGAAACTCCCCTTATGGGGAAGGCTTATGTTCAGCAGTGGACAGTTAACGGCTGAAATAATAATAATAATAATAGACCGAAATCATTCCAATCGTTATGTTGGTGAACGGTCTTATCCCAACCAGTCTGGAACAACATCTCAGACGGTTGGGATTCCGAGGCGGCTCACTTCCGGGAAAGATGCAGAAAGCGGTGCTCTTAGATTCTGCCCGCATTGTACGCCGGTTTCTCTCCCTGGGACCCTGAACCCCGGCCGACTGTGCTTCTGCCGGGGGTTAGTCGCCATCCCCTCTCCTTAAGAGGGGAGATGAGAATTATAGTAAAATAAAAAAAAAAATAGTTATACCTTACCTTATTGATATCGCAATTCCCAATACACACAATCTACAAAAAACAATAGCTGAGAAAATAAACAAATACGCTGAATTTAAAGATAAAATCACCAGAATCTGGAAACAGGAAAAAGTTTACATAGTACCGATAGTCCTCTCGTCTACAGGTGTCATTCCCAACCATTTATACCATGGTCTAAAACAAATAGGTCTACGAAAAAATCTCTACATCTCCCTACAAAAGGCTGCTATATTAAATACTTGCAGAATAGTTAGAAAATTCTTAGATATAGATGAGGATGAAGTAGCCACCCGTCATACACAAGCATAACCTTCCATACAAACATACACACTGCACTTACCTGGTCATGTACCCGTAAGTGTAGTATAATTACCAGCGCTAAAAGCTGAGAAATAAACAATTTGTATTTATACTCTGTATCTACCCTCAGATAATGATATTGTTATGGCTCTTAAACAAAAAATGCGATGCGAGCAAATATAAAATGTCTCCTTCAAAAATGAACACCCTGTGTATATATTATTGACATATCGTCATTCAATTGAGACATTTCAAGAATCAAATAGCATGAAATAAAGGCACGAATATAAATACGGCGGTGGTAAAAAGTCCACATAATATGTACAATATCAATACTGTCAGAAATCCTTGCGAATCGAGCGCGGTCGGGCTTTTTAATTACGCCGTGTCAACACACCGCGCTCCAGCTATATGAATTATTCACCGATCGCCGAGAGACTCGCGGTTTTTTTACGTACCCCGGCTCCTTCGCTGCGACTTTTTGCCCTGTTTGCACTCGTTTCGCATAAGGTGGTATTAAGTGGATGAAGAACGACTCGGTACGCTCAAGTTGGGAGTAAATCGTGATTGTTCGAATCTCAAAACTCGTTCTGGATTAGTATTTTGCACGTGCGTATCGTAATTTTTTTTTATTGGTTTTTTTATGCAACTTGGCATAGTAAACAAGCTGACGGCCCACCTGATGGAAAGTGGTGACCGTCGCCTATAGACATGAGCGGTACCATGGACATAACAGAGTATACTGTTTTGCCTATGATAACCCCCATGCGTTGCCATTCTTGAGGACTCAGGTGTAAGGTGTCATATTCCTCCCTTCAAACCGAAACACAGCCTTGCAAAGATCACCTCTTCCTGTCCCTTGGGTGTCGTAAGAATCGACTAAGGGAGGGCGAAGGATGAACAGCAGAGTTTCTCTTAAAACATCTCTAAAAGCCTAACCGCAGTTGCCAACCTACCTGTCAAGCGTGGCAACTACTGGCAAAACTCTTCTTATGGGGAAGACTTATGTCCAGCAGTGGACATTTAAGGGCTGAAATAATAATAATGGGAGGTTTTGTAACATCTGGTAGTAATAGTGGTGGTCAATCTTCGAGTGTTGGCAATCACACGCATACTAATGGAATCGGAATTAAACAATCAAATAACCAGTGATATGGACTTCTGCAAAACAACACACCTAGTTCAGTGAAATATTTAAAGAACCCAGTACCTCATTTATGTAAGCCACATTCACCTACTGCGCCGCGGGGCCTTCAAACTTATCGGATAAAAGCTTTTAGAATTATATTAAAATTAGAACATGTTCCAAATCTAATCTCGATAAAACGTTGGAGCGGCCGAAAGGAGTTATTGTAAAACAAGCGATCCCGATTCCAGAGGAACACTGTTTGCCCACTCACTTTTAAGAGTTTCCCCGAATAATTCAATTTTTCATCTACAGATTAGTCGTTTAAAATTCACTTTTCTATTTGAATCCGCTCCTGTTACGGTTGGAGAGAGTTATTTCTGTATTTTCGTAACTACCATTTATTATTATTATTATTTCAACCATTAACTGTCCGCTGCTGGACATAAGACTTCCCCGTAAGAGGACTTTTGCCAGTAGTTGCCACGCTTGGCAGGCGGGTTGCAGTAGCAGTCGCCGTTAGCTTTTTAGTGATGTTTTAAGAGGGACGCTGCTGTCCGTCCCTCGCCCTTCCTTAGTCGCCTCTTACGACACCCACGGGAAATTTAGGGGCCGCCCATTCTGTGCCGGGACACACACGGCGACTACATACCATACCTGTGACTGTATCTCGGGTCTTTTCTGTAATTATTATAGTAATATATAATGGTATCAGTGGTTTCCAACACCTGTATCCTTGTGAATCCATATAAAATTTTATCTTATTGTGTCAGACAGAAAGACAGGAGATTTTGTACAAAAGTCTTCTGGTTGAGTACCTATGTCCCATTTATTTAGAATGGTAATCCCAGCCGCGCTATCGGTATACACCGACGGGGCACCAGTAAAGGATGATAGGTGAGGATGAAGTAGGTTAGTTAGCCCATCGTGACGAATTCAACAAGAATTGTTCACGATGGTTTCCAGGGGGAACCACGGGGCTGCCAAACTCCATTGCTAACAATCCCTTTTCCCCCCAAGCACTTGTGTTTGCATGCCTGTATTTCGGTTGAAAGAGTGGGATATAGCAGTGAATTTACAGGGTACAGAAGCATAACACCTTAGTTCAGGAAGGAAGGATTGTTAATAATGGAGACTAAGGGCCCCATAGCTAGCAATACATTCAACCAGGTCGACCTCCACGTGGTCCTCCTGGAATCTATAGTGCTGAATTCCAAGTGTATTCATCACGATGAGCTAACTGATCTGTCTTTTCATCCTCTTATCTTCCCTCACTGGTGCCCCGCCAGCGTATACCGATAGTACAGACGGGGTTACCATTCCATCATCACCCTTTAAAAAAACATCTCAGTCTTCAGGAATGGAGAGTTATGGAGAGTATCATGAGCGAAATGGTATACTCAGTTGTTTGCATGGCTGTGTTTCGGTTTTAAGGGTGGGATATGGCGTGAATTTACTGGGTACAGAGAAATAACACCTGAGTCCTCAGGAATGGCAACGCATGGGGGTTATCATGGGCGAAACAGTATACTCTGTTATGTCCATGGTACTGCTCATGTCTATAGGCGACGGTTACCACTTTCTATCAGGTGGACCGTCAGCTTGTTTGCCATTCTAAGTCGTATAATAAAAAAAAATAGATTTGATTATTGACTCGTTTCAAAGTCGGTTAGCCAAATAAAGAAGTACAAATAATGACAGATGAAAAAAAGCTTTCTACAACAAAATCATACCGTGTCCCGCGGGACGTGGGGACCCCTCTCCCCGCCTTAATAAAGTGAATACACAATAATGCCTGTGCGCGTATGTCGACAATCGCTCCAGCGATTAATTGAAGACGCCTCCCGAGGGAGCTGCCGGCGCTGAGCTCTGGCAGCCCACGTGTTGCTGACTTGTCGATTTGCTACGACTATGTATGACAGGGTTTTATTTGAGTAAACTTAAATTTAAACATTTATTTATTTATTTAAAGGAACACTATCAGCATCGGTTTGAAGGGTGATATGGCGTGAATTTACAGGGTACAGAGGAATAACACCCGAATCCGGGGGGAAAGGATTGCAATTTTTTTTTTTTTCTGAACATAATCTATAATAATTTTATAAATAGGAAAAATAGGCGCGGGTAAAGGCTAGTATATAGCAAGAGAGTTGGGAATTTCTAAAACAAGGATATGAATATTTGTTTTCAATCAATCGATTAATTAGTCGAGAATCGAGCCCGACTGTTCCATCCGGTACATCGCCCGCGCGCGCCACCCTACCGTGCTTTCTCCCGGTATGTTTAGATTTTTACGCAAACACCGCCGCGGCCCATCTTTCTAATTGCCTTAATTAAACGCTAGCAATCAAGATATATACACAAGCTGGGGGCGTCGAACAAAAAGCATTCGGCAATCGAATGTGCTCCCCGTCTCGTTCTCATCTATTCCTGTAATATCTATGGCATAATATGGACTTGATTTGATTTGACTAATAAATAGCTTTGTCCTGTTTGTTTTAGTCTGTGTTGTCAATTTGTAATTGTAAAATCGACTTTCGTTTGAAAAAAACAGTTTAGTGTCTGGTCCGTTCACCTTGGTTGAAATTGCATTCCGAATCACGCTAAATGACTATTCAGAAATGCTTATAATTAAGTTTCAATTTTAAGTTCATACATACTTTGATATTATATGCTTTTTTTTTTTTTTCGTATGGTAATTTAAAGTGATGTAGCTATGACCTGGCCGGTAAAGTGAAATGTAACGTAAAACGGGGTGTATAGAATTCATTGGGCGAATAGAAACGGTTTAAGGAATGTTTTACAAACAGAATTATCAATTTGTGGCAAGAAAAAAAAAACAATCGGATATTTATTTTAAAGACAAAATATATTTTTCGTTGTTCTGTTAAGACCGATTTCTTACTTTTGGAACTTCGCCCCTTAGGTATTTTAAAAATATATTTGAAAGTCTCCAATCATTTCGACTAGGTTTAAGCTCTTCAAAACTTCAACCCCATATTTAATAGACAAATATTTATTTTATTTATTTTTTATTGACCATATTACTAAAAAAATGGTACAATAAATAGTAAAAAAATGGTATAATCTAAAATATGAGCATTTTGATCCCTACATGTTACGAGGTGAGGTTCCGAGTGTAAAAAAAAATACACGAGCTGCGCTAGATTCGGTTTATAACAAACCGAATATAGATAGAGTAAAGGCCGGGATGAGATTAATTCGATTGTTATGTTTGCCCGCGCCGGCCCGCTGTTTACTCGCCCCGCGGCCGCCCGCCCCGCGTGTAATTACCACCCCATTCAGTATTAATTGGTCAAATTTAAATGATGTACAAATAACAGTAAAACTGCTGCGCTGCGGATTTTTTTTTTTTTTCAGTAATAAAATATTCTCTTTATTGAGTCTATTTGTATAATTTTATATATTGTATAAAATAGTAAGTAAAGAGACTTTTTACAAAAGTCGATTGCTTGGGTATCTCTGTCCCATTCGTGTTTCTACTGTGAAGCAGTTGTGTTTGCATAGCTGTGTTTCGGTTTGAAGGGTGGGATATGGCGTGAATTTACTGGGTACAGAGGAATAACATCTGAGTCCTTAGGAATGGCAACGCACGGGGGGTATCATGGGTGAAACAGTAAACTGTTATGTTCATGGTACTGCTCATGTCTATAGGCGACGGTTACCACTTTCCATCAGGTGCGCCGTCAGCTTGTTTGCCTTTCTAAGTTGTATAAAAAAAAGTAATTTAGCTTCTCTGAACAAGGTAGATTGGACATTACATTCTTTTTCAAGTCCTAATGCAATGAAAATGGCAAATGAAAATGGGTAAAAGCTATTCTTGTGTAAATAGAAAATCCTAATGAATATACTGAAATGTTCCAAGTATTTAGATAACTGATTACATATTATCTTGATAGTTTACTTTCGTATTATTAGAATTAAATTCTTTTTTTTTATGGCAGTATAAAATATTAAAATTTTATACTGCCATATCATGCAAATATTAAAATTTAAAAAGAATAAATGTTAAATAAGTCATTAAAATTTGACATGTTATATAAAAAAAAACATCAAAAAATGTCAGACACTTGTCAACAATAAAAAAGAAAGAAATGTCACTGTCAAATCATGGACTATTGACAACAGCTGCATTGTAACACGATAGGTAATTCAAATAGGTTGTTTACCTTTTTGTAACAAAAATTCAAATTAATACATTAATATAATAAATATCACATAAAACAGCATTAAATTTGCACTCCAATAACTGCTCTGCATAAAATTCGATATTATATACATTAAAAGAAAGACGGCTATAAATTTAGAGTACACAAATTGGTAGCCATAATGTAACATTACAAGTATTATATTTAGATTGAATTTGATTAATAAAAATTAGTCCTGGGCTAAGGTCGAAATCTGCGCGGCCGTGAAGGCGCGTGTCGGCACCGTCGCCCTGGGGTTACCCGCTAATTAAAACTGTACTGAATCGAGCTAATTATGTTTACTATCGCCTCCCCTCCCTCCGCCACACCATCCCCTCGCCACTCTCGCACTGTACGCGGATTTATTTCGTAATAAGTAATAACTCGTTTAATTTAATTTAATGTTATGTAAATATGTCCAATAATTAGGTCATGATGTAGATGTATCTTCAAGTTGGGCCTCTTAAAGGGTAGACAGAGGCTTCTTTTTTTTTAAAGGCAAACAAACAGATAGAACAATACATAATTATATATTGAAATAGTAATTTGGTAGCCACTAAAATTTGCACAAATAAAATACAAGTAAAGGAAACACAAAATTAGACAATACTAAATTAAACAAATTTAAACAAGTACTATTGAAAACTGCAGTAACATTGTCAATAATAATGCTCAGAAGTTAATAAAATATTTTTTTCAGAAAAACACATTATTTGAGAATAATATCTGTATAGCCATTAAATAAAAAAAGTAAAATTTGATAATAAATTAGAATAAAAAAAAATTAGAAAAATTAAGACTTCTGACTGTATATTAAAGAAAAATTATATAAAAAAGAATGATGATTCTGAGTGATAAGTTTACATTTTTACATGCTCTCATACGTTTGATCGTAACGTCTAATAAACATATGTATTTTCAACCGACTTCAAAAAGAAAGAGGTTCTCAATTTGGTTTTTTTTTTCTATTTATATTTGTTACCTCATAACTCCGTTAGTTGTAAACCAAATTGATATAATCTTTTTTATCTAAATGCGGATATATATACTTACAGATTGGTCCTATTGAAATATTGTCAAAGTTATTAGTTTAGTTTTGACATCAAAATAACTGGTTTTCTACAATTTTACAGTATGCAAGAGTTTTGATACAATTTCTTTTTATACAACATACAATGGCAAACAAGCTGACGGCCCACCTGATGGAAAGTGGTGACCGTCGTCTATAGACATGAGCAGTGCCATGGACATAGCAGATGATGCTGTTTCGCCCATAATACCCCACATGCGTTGCCATTCCTGAGGACTCAGGTGTTATTCCTCTGTACCCTGTAAATTCACGTCATATCTCACCCATCAAACCGAAACACAGCCATGCAAACACAACTGCTTCATGGTAGAAAAATGTTTACCTACTTGAATTACCTATCGTGTTACAATGCAGCTGTTATCAATAGTCCATGATTTGACAGTGACATTTCTTTCTTTTTTTATTGTTGACAAGTGTTTGACATTTTTGATTTTTTTTTCTTATAACATTAAGAATTTTAATGACTCATTTAATTAACATTTATTCTTTTTAAGTTTTAATATTTGCATGCCTAATTATGGCGAAATATGAGGATTTATACTTATTGTTAACATCTGTACACACTTACCATGTTTCTTGTAAAAAAATAAATAAAAAATAAATTAATTAAAGACGCTTCTTTGTGGAATACTATTTTTGTTTTATAAATGTCATTATGAATTTGTTTGTTTACTTTTGGAATTTTAACGCCTCAATCAATCGATCATGAAATTTGATTTATACGTAGTATTTAGGATGGAGAAGAACTACTTTTTGTTTTATTTTGTTTTTTTTTTTATGGATTAAAATGGATTGGTAACCCCGTCACGCTAACTGTATACACTGGGGGGTACTAGTGAGGGATGACAGGCGGGAATGAAAAGGCGGGTCAGTTAGCCCATCGTAACGAATAGGTCTGTATTCAGCACGATGATTCCTTGCTGTCGACCTAGTTAGGCATATTGCTAGCAATGGGGCCCTTAGTCTCCATTTTTCTTATTGTTATGTATGACATAGGGTATTTCAAACATGAGAAAAATCACTCAATTCTCTCTCGAGATAAATAAGTATAATTGTAAAAGATGTATAATTTATATAATAATATTATATTAGTAATTAATGTTATAATGAATAAACAAAATAAATAAATAATTTCCCCTCAGGACGGAGTTAATACGAACGCCGCCGCTGCCGCCGTCGCCGCCGCCGGCGTCGTCGGCGCCGCCCGCGCCGGTCACGTCGACGTCGAGCAGCAGCGCGCCGGCGGCCGCCAGCCCCGTGCCCGTGCCCGTGCCGCCGCCCACGCCGCCCTCGCAGCAGCCGGACGCGGACACGCCGCTGCCTGCACCACCGCCCAGTATTGTGGAAGTGGTCGTCTGTGCAGCCAATATCGAAGTGAGTATATGCAGACATAAAACTGAAGTAAAGCCCTCAGGAATGGATTATGGAAACATAAGTTTGGACCATGGGTGTCACAGAATATTCTGTGACGTATTTGACGCTGTTCGTGTCTATAGGCGACGGTCACCACTTACTAGTTCGTCACTTTAAGTTTTATAAAAAATAAGTATAATATATTTATTTTATGCAACTTAGAATAGCAAACAAGCTGACGGCCCACCTGATGGAAAGTGGTAACCGTCGCCTATAGACATGAGCTGTACCATGGACATATCAGTACACACACATACTGTTTCGCCCATGATATCCCCCATGCGTTGCCATTCCTGAGGACTCAGGTGTTATTCCTCTGTACCCTGTAAATTCACACCATATTAGTCGTTATTCTCCGACCGCTATTAAGTCCACGCACGTTTTGCGACACGTGTTGCACCTCTAAACCAGGCATCTTCAGGCAGAATAGAGCTAAGAGATTAGTGTTAAAATAATTCTATCTACAGTTGCCGCCACCACTGACCACAGCGTCGACGCTCACGCCAACATCGTGCGTGTCGTCAACGAAGGTGACGTCGTCGATTACGTCACTGCCGACGTCGTGTCCGGGCAGCAAGCCTCCGACCCCACAGCCCGCGCAGCCGCCGACGCCGACGCAGCCGCCGCCAACACCGGAGACTGGTAAGTGATCTATACCAAATAGGTTTGCACATCGATATAAAATAACCCCAAGATGATTAAAAATTGACACGTAAATAAAGCGCGTACAGCCAAATTATGGATGCACTTCTGACCAGCCTGTAATTGTCTGTTGATGACGGTTACCACTTTTAATCAGGTGGATAGTTAGCTTGTTTGCTTTTATAACTTTCACGAAAAAAAAAATCCAAAATCTTTTATTAATTTTGTAAAAATACAGCATATATAATGCTAAAAAGATACGAAATTGCATATTACTGGTATGTTATTGTTTTGTAGCGATATGTTACGATAAAATATTCAATGTTTTAAGATGTATCTTGAGCTTTTTCTATATCAATGGGTTTACTCTATAAGTACATCCCAATTTAATGGGAACAAAGAAGTGCGTACACCAGTTAAGCATAAACCAGTGCGAAAACGAAATAGTGAAGAGACCTATGTCTGGGATGTTGAACGGGTTATTACGATGTTGATAGTCGATTTATTGTAAGGTAGTTATTCGCTCGCTGCTTCGTACACGTGAATTTCAGAATTAGGAAAATTATATTTATAGTATTTAAAATAACGGCCAGAGTTTCGTGCCTCCCATCAAACTGTTTATAATTACTCCTCTCCATGCAAAGGTTGCCTGGAAGAGATCGCTCTTAGCGATAAGGCCGCCCATTGTTTTCTCACTGTGATTATTTCTTGTAATTGTTTGTATCTATAATAAGTTTACTAT
This sequence comes from Galleria mellonella, assembly GCF_026898425.1. Classification (NCBI taxonomy): domain Eukaryota; kingdom Metazoa; phylum Arthropoda; class Insecta; order Lepidoptera; family Pyralidae; genus Galleria; species Galleria mellonella. Next base: position 11,461,377 of record NW_026442074.1, on the reverse strand, counting down.
TGTAATCTTTTGGAGGAAACAATAAAGAGTATCTATCTATTTATCTAATGAAATATGTATATCATATCTAGATTGCGTATCAAAAAAAAACAAATAGCAATTTTTAAATTAGATTTTCAGGAACAGAAAATAAAGACTGCATTCAATTTGGCGCAGTAGTTTTGGTATCGGTGTATATATATATATATATATATATACAGACAAATATTATTTCAGCTTGTATTGGTCTTATTAAGATTCCTTATACACAAGTCGTCCAGTAACAATTTTATTATTCGTAGTAATAAGTAAAAAAAATGGCTGAATCTTAGCCATTTTAAATCATTCAGATATATAATGTATTTGGACGTAATCGACTACTGTGATTAATTGTATAATTATATATATTTTTTTTTATACAACTTAGAATGGCAAACAAGCTGACGGCCCACCTGATGGAAAGTGGTAACCGTCGCCTATAGACATGAGCAGTACCGTGGACATAACAGAGTATACTGTTTCGCCCATGATAGCCCCCATGCGTTGCCATTTCTGAGAACTCAGGTGTTATTCCTCTGTACCCAGTGAATTCACTGCCATATCCCACTATATAACAATAATATATGTAATAATATAACATAAGCAATGGACAGTTAAAGGCTGATACCGAAGTGTGGACAGTCGCATATAGGTATCGCTCAATTTCCAAAAACAATTAAAAATTTTTTTAGGTTTTTTTTTTATTGATTATTTAAGAAGTACTGTGATAACGAATTAAAATATTAGTCATGCAATAATATTCTTATTAAACCGTCATTTTAAATTTGAATTTTAACGGCAAAAATGCATTTGAAAAGTTCCGAAGCAAAATATGAATTAAGTGCAGTTTTTAGTGGTATCTACCGCATATTATACGTATAATATGTATATAACACACGTTGCATATAAATCTTTATATGCATCGTGTGTTTTAATATTAACGTTTTAACTCCACTAGTAGAATACTCGTTTAAAAACTGATAATTAAGAATTCATGTTAATTTTTTTACGTCGTTACAAAGTTATGTCTTACTGAAGGGAATCTGTCAAGATATTAAGTATGATGATTTATTTTTATTGATCTTTAATTTATGTTTTGTTTAATTTAAACGTTAATATATTATTGGCAAATATATTATGAAAGACAAGCGGAGAGAAAAATTATTTAAAAATAAATTAATATAATATTACATTAATTTAATTTTGTGTAATAATATAATATATATATATATATATATATATATATATATATATATATATATATATATATATATATATATATATATATAAATTTATAGTAATTTACATCAAAAGAAATTTTAAAGGAGTGATTACTGTAGTATTAAACTCTCAGTAGCTTTTAGGTACTGAGTTAAAAAAACTTTTATTTTTTTATGTTTTTTCAACTAGTCTCTTTGTTAATTATAAACCTCTTACTATGATTATTTTTTAATCGTTTTATATTGATTTTATTCCTTTTTTTTAAACTAGAAAAATTTACTCGGTTCTGGGTGTTGCATGTTATGTCTTCCAGATATTAAGAGTTTGGTTCGTAGCACAGGGTGTTCTAGTTTCGAGTGTAGAGTATATATTACTAAAAAGACGAATTTAAAACATCATGAATAATTAAACTTTTTATTATAACAACTTTACAATCGAATCAAATAATTATTTAACCTACGGGGAGTAAGCTCGTCTGAGATCACCGAATACTGATATGTTTCACAAATTCACTACGGAACCGCTTAAACATTTGATCTCCGCCGGCACGCGGGAACTCGGCTGCCCGACGCGACCTTGCCGCGACGTCCGTTTGTTTTCCTACTAATTCGTCGCACTCGACGTCGACGGCTCCGGCTGCGCGTCGGTGCTCGCCGGCGCGCTCGGCTCGTCGGCGTGACACCGCTTCCGGTGCTTGTGCACGAAGTAGTACGACGGAAACTTGGAGCCGCACGTCTTGCAAGGGTAGTAGTGGAGCGCGGTCTTCGCGTGGCTCGCCTTGCGGTGGCGGCACGTCCACGCGCGCTCGGCCGCGGTGTCCTGCCACGCGGCGTTGAGGACGCGGCTGAAGCGCACGGGCCCGTCGCACGAGGCCACGTCGAGGACGGTGGTGGTGTGGCGCGGCGGCGGGTCGGGCGCCTCGATGCGCTCGACGTCGAGTTCGCTGGAGGCGGTGGAGGCGACGGAGGCGACGGAGGCGGGCGAGGGCGAGCGTGGCGGCGGCGTGGGCGCGCGGGCGCGGCGCGGCACGGGCCGGTGCGCGCCGGGCGGCGGCGCGGGCCGCGCCACGCTCGGGCCGGGCCCCAGCCACGCGCGGTACAGCGACAGCATCGCGCCGCGCTCTCTCGCCGACTGTGCCGGCCGCGCCGCGCGGCCCGCTTATATACGCGCCGCTCCGGCCCGCGGCCGAATTATAATTTAGATTCTCCTCTCTGGGACCGTGTTTGTTTTCCTAATGTTATGTCAATAATGAGATAGAACGACTCTTGTCCCGGGGAGTGATACCGGTTCGATGTCGATGGAACTCGTTCCGCTAATCGCAGTGAATGATGTTCCTCTTGTTTGCTTGTTTGCGTAATATTTTTATATCGAATGTAAACAGCGACAAGTTGATTAATTAAATTTGTAGGCAAATTGTTTGTTTACTGATCTATTCAATAATTACTTTAAATTAAATACTCAAGCTACGATACCGTGTGTTATGAACAACTAGGCGACAAGCATCAGGGGTTACAATCCAGCACACTCAGAATCACGCCAACTCAGAAAAGTTGGTTCCAAACTTAACCCGATCGGAAATTGAATCCGGGACCTCATTTACGCAAAGCGACGTACTCACCATTGCGCTACGGCGGTCTTCCTATTGCTGTCGTATATCACAACCTACTTTAAAACACGAAAATGTCTTTTTCTTTCACTGTTATACATGTCAGCAGAGAAAAAAATCGAACGTTATGTTTGGAGTAAATAAAATTTTGTCTATCCAAAATTTTCTTATTTTGCCTTTAAATGCTGTTATTTTTTTTTTTTTTTATTATTTTTGTTAACATATTAATATAGTCATAATCAAATTAAATAAAAAATAATTTAATCATATTATAATGTTTTATATGTAAAAATATATATGAACGTAAGTCACGCGAGTGTAGTGCTTTTTACTCATCCCAAAAAGTTCCCAACGTTCTTAAAGAAGTAACTTTAAAAATCTAAGTATTATAGGTAGATAGATACTCTTTATTGTTTACCTCCAAATAGGATTACATTAGTAAACTTAGATACAAACAGTTGAAAATGAGCGGACTGCGAACTGAAAAAAAAAAACAATGGCCTGCCTTATCATTGTAACGTTTCTCCACAAATCCGCTCTTATGAAACGCAATAATTTTCATTGGAGACGTCACTTTTTCTAAGCGTACAATGAATAATATATTGTCCCGTTTCGTTTGCGTAGGACAGTCGCGTTTTAACATCTATAGCGCGGTCCCGTGGGACGACCGCCGGCTACAGAGTTTGATGAGTTTATGCAACATTATGTATAAAAATACTAATATTTAAATTTAAAAATTAAATTAAAATACTTACGCCTGTAATTTCTAAGTTAGTATAGATAGGGATAGTTCAGTTCGACTGTTGTCATTGTTGTACATTTAAATGAGGGAGGAGACTTTGTACAAAAGTCGATTGCTTGGGTACCTCTGTTCCATTCGTGTTTCTACCGTGAAGCAGTTGTGTTTGCATGGCTGTGTTTCGGTTTGAAGCGTGGGATATGGCGTGAATTTACTGGGTACAGAGGAATAACACCTGAGTCCTCAGGAATGGTAATGCATGGGGAGTATCATAGGCGAAACAATATACTCTGTTATGTCCATGGTACTGCTTATGTCTATAGGCGACGAATACCACTTTCCATCAGGTGGGCCGTCAGCTTGTTTGCCATTCTAAGTTGTATAAAAAAAAATGTTCTATCAATTAAATTCCTTGTATCTAATATTCTTTTTTTTTTAACGACCACAGATAAAGGAGAAGCTTTCAATTAGATTGTATTATTTATTTATTTATACATTGATGCACAGTTTAATTGTATGTTCATTTGTCAGTGTTCTTTACCAGTCAACTATTTTTTTTTAATCTATATAATGAACTGAACTTAACAGATTTTATTCCACACTTGATGCCACTTTCTTCCTCTGAAATAGAAAATATGTATTTGTTTTATAATTAAATTTTGTATGAAAATTCATTAATAACGTTCTTGTCAAATCAGTAGTACCTATTGTACGCTAAAACAAAAATTGCATTAATAAATAAAAAAAACATTACTTCCAAATTTAAATTTTCTTCAGATTAGTAGCTATTGCGCGCCAAAACAAAAATTAATGCATAAAAGTTTTGATTCCAAATTCAAATTCTTTTATTATAAAAAGTAGTTATCTTTGAAAGGTAATTTTTTTTTTTCTAAACAATGTAATTGTTTGGATTGTAATGTATAGACCATAGATTAAGGGTACAATCAACGGTATTCTATAACGAATACAAACAGTGATAGTATTAATACTCCTATAACTATCAATAGCAGAATTTAGTAGTTCTATAAATAAAAATGTAATTTCTTGGCTCTTTCCGACATCACCTCGTCCGGGGGGCTATGGGATGTTTTGAATGGTTTATTATTCGAACGATTCTACCAGATCCATAAGTTATTTGCATGATAGTCTATCTCGGTCCTCCGGGGCACAGTTCTGCTCAATTGATTCTTTTTATTACAAGTATATTGTAGCAAATTTATACATATGTGTGACAAAGTCACAATAAAACACAGACTAAAATATGTGATTCGAAACAAGTGTAATAACTCATGTCTGGAAATGCAAATATTTAGGCTTTTTTTTGGTAGGTAACATAGAAGTGTTTTATATTTATACTTCTTCTAAATTCTAAATTTCCCACATAGGTTTCTCCAGTTTGAAATAAACATATTTTGTGTCTCCATGTAGGCCTTCCTCGATGTCTTACAGTACGTGTGATTCTCCGTTTTTCGCACTGCAGCCACGTATGATTGGTCCTTTTCATTGGAGAGTTTATGTCCATAAGTCACCTTGCTGGGCAAGTGGGTTGGAGACTGGAATTCTTGGAAGGATTTTTGAAAGGATTTTTAAAGGAGTTTAGGTAAAGGGATAGGAAGGATTTCACTACGTGGGGGGATAACAGCTTTGGTCTTCGGGGTCACATATTCGTATTTATCGGAAACACGAACCGAAGCCGAAGAATTTCAAATGTTCGGCAAAATGTTTGCGAATCGATAGTGAACATACTAATGAACTGTCAGTTTTCTCATATTGGGTTTGCTTGAAGAAATTTCTATTGGAGATAAGCTCGCCCTTGTGCACTATTATGTTTGTTTTTACATTTCAATAACCTTTTGTGTACAATAAAGAATAAAGAAAAGAAAGAACATATAAAAAAAATCTTTAACCTTACAAACCTGTGATTGGTTTCATAAATAAACAAATATATGAACAATAGTAGCAGAGAGTAATATAATTCATTAATTAGAGTGAGCGGTCTGTTCCACCCCGTAGCTTATTTAATATGCCGTATGTGGATACAGGTTAGTGCCGAGTTAACCCCTCGGATTATGTCGCTACAAAGGGTTTAGCTGCTGATCCGATGATGGCTATACTTTATATGTGTCAGAATGATAATGTGGAAGTATTTTAGCAATTAAGATAATGTAATTAAAATAACATTAACTATTTTCAAGTGCAATCACGTTTTTTTTAATACAACTTAGAATGGCAAACAGGCTGACGGCCCACCTGATGGAAAGTGGTTACCGTCGCCTATAGATATGAGCAGTACCATGGACGTAACAGAGTATACTGTTTTACCCATGATAGCCCTATGCGTTGCCATTCCTGAGGACTCAGATGTTATTCCTCTGTACCGTGTAAATTCACGCCATATCCTATATTTCTCTCAGTTAGTTGTCTAATGTCGTGAAGGTAATAAAGTATAGATGGCGCTGATTTTTATTTTTATACATAGACGATATCAACCAGATATATTGAGACATTTAATCTGCAAGATGCGGCCAGGGGGCTGTTTGCACGGCAAACACGCGACGCGGCAAGCTCGTTAAATCGTCACGCTCGACAGCACGCCGCTACGCAAACACGCCGCCTCTGTGACGAGTTTGATGGCGTTTGTAATAGATTTACACTAGTTTTACGAGATGAAAACCCAGTGTAAATATTGTCATACAAGTATTTAATACATTTAATATTTCCCTCAAAAAGACTGTTAAACGTTGTAACAAAAATTTAATTTTAAATTAAAAACTACGGTTTCTCGTCGTGCCTTCCAATCGAATTGTTTATAATTACTCCTCTCCATCCAAAGGTTGCCTGGAAGAGATCGCTCTTAGCGATAAGGTCGCCCATTGTTTTCTCACTGTGATTATTTCTTGTAATTGTTTGTATCTATAATAAGTTTACTATTGTAATCTTATGGAGGAAACAATAAAGAGTATCTATCTAAAAAAATAAATAATGATTTATTTGAAAATTGATCGCTATTCGTGATTGATGATAAAACTATACTTGATAAATAAATCCTTATTAATATTATAAATGTGAAAGTTTGTTCGTTTATTTATTTGTTACCTCCTGGCGTCTTAATGACATGAGCAATTGTCATAAAGTTGAGTAGTTTACTATACATCTAACCGTATCGAATAAAAAAAACATAGGCTACTGTTATCCCAGTTAAACAACATATTCCGATCATGCAGATGAAAAAATTGGTGAAAGCTAGTGACGTACTAACAATCAACACACACACACACACATTATATATATATATATATATATATATATATATATATATATATATATATATATATATATGTGTGTGTGTGTGTGTGTTGATTGTTTGTACGTCTGTTACTTAATCACACTTAAACGACTGAATAAATTTGGTACACAGACCATATACTGCAATGAACACACATGTGGTGCCTTTATCCTAATTTACGCGAGCAAAACCGCATGTTACAGCTACTATGTAGGTAATGTCGATCTGCGTGTGCGCCATTCCTACAGAATGTGTATTTAACGGAGGTCCCACGTTGGGCGCCATTATAACTGCTAATCTCTGAGGATGGATTTTCTCAATTCGTCTGCTCTTTTTGTGATGTTACACGGTGACATCGCCATCGCTAATTGTATATCCATTTTTAACCGACTTTAAAAAATGAGGAGATTATTAATCGGTTGATTTTTTATGTTTATTGCCTCATAACTCCGTCAGTTGTAAATCGATTTGCATTTTTTTTATATCTAAAACGATATACTTTTAGATTTGTCTTAATAAAAATTTTATCAAAGTCGATTTACTAATTTCATTTATAAATCAAAATAACCGATTTTATTACGGTTTCAGTCTATTTTTTAGTTTTGTGATTCAAATTTTTTTTTAAATATACTGCACTTGACGATAATATATATATTCTTTATTGCACTTAAACAATATATGCGACGATTAGTTTAACAACTTGTTAGCAGGGGGCAGGAGGGCTTGTCTCTGAAAGAGATCTCTTCCGGCCAACCCAGTGTAGTTAGAGAGAAAATAATTTAATTTGGGTAATCCAGTGCAGGAAAGGTACCGGTGAAAATATATCCATGCGTGCAATTAATATGACTAGTTTAAATTATAAATTATGTATCCAACATTATAGGGTCCGGGCCCCGCACTGGGCGCCAGTCCAAAATGTGTGCTCATCATAAAATCATGCCGCGTTTAATCACAACTCGAGCGAGCGTAGCGCACCGGATCCAATTAGTTCTTGTTCAAATATCTGTAATTGGAGAGATTAATCGACAGTGGTCCACCTAGAATTATACCAAATGGAAGCGCTCTACATATAAACATTCGTGTTTCTACCGTGAAGCAGTTGTGTCTGCATGGCTGTGTTTCTACCGTGAAGCAGTTGTGTCTGCATGGCTGTGTTTCGGTTTGAATTTTTTTTTTGTACAACTTATAATGGCAAACAAGCTGACGGCCCACCTGATGGAAAGTGGTAACTGTCGCCTAGAGACATGTATACTGTTTCGCCCATGATACCCCCCATGCGTTGCCATTCCTGTGGACTCAGGTGTTATTTCTCTGTACCTAGTAAATTCACGCCATATCCCACCCTTCAAAGCGAAACACAGCCATGCAAACACAACTGTTTCACGGTTGAAACACGAATGGGACAGAGGCACCCAAGCAATCGACTTTTGTACAAAGTCTCCCTCTGGTGGTGATGGTGGTGGTGGGATATGGCGTGAATTTACTGGCTACAGAGGAATAACACCTCAGGAATGGCAACGCATGGTGGGTATCATGGGCGAAACAGTATACTCTGTTATGTCCATGGTACTGCTCATGTCTATAGGCGACGGTTACCACTTTCCATCAAGTGGGCCGTCAGCTTGTTTGTCATTCTAAGTTGTAGAAAAAAAAAAACATTTTTTCGGTATAAAAATAAATTCTCTTCCACTCAGTAGATATATCGGTGTCATGGTACGAATGACGTAGAATCTGTAAGGCAAACGTCTGCGGTTTGCACAGAGAGCGCGCTAATTAGTACCGACTGGGACGGGCTTGGGAAGGTTGAGGATCATAGCGCCCCGTCGCCTTGTAACCTAAGAACAAGGAATTACATAGAAGGAATGATAAAATAAAAACTGTAAATCATATGATTGTCTCCTTTCTTCTTATGCAAATATAATTAGTAAAAAGGGGGCAAAAGATACACCATCAGTTGCTTTTTTTGTCAATTCATAGCATCTTAGTGTATAGAAAATGTTATACGTCCGTATAACCCTACCTAATTCAGATACAACCTGCTTGCATACTTTCTACATAAACCGTGTCGAATATATAATCTAGTAATGTAAAATTTGTTATTGACAAATAATTGACATATCAAACATTTTCTATACACTAATCTGCTGTGAATTGACAAGAATAGCAACTGATGGTGTATCTTTCGTTCTCTTTTTACCAATTATATTTGCATAAGAAGAAGGGAAGTAACTGTATGATTTATAGTTTTTATTTTATCATTTCTTCTTTGTAATTCCTTGTTCTTAAGTTGTAACAAATTTTTTTAATTTAATGTAACCGCAGTCAAGCTTTGGAGATATTTTAAGAGGAACGCTGCTGCCCATCCCTCGCCTTCTCTTAATTATCACTTACGGCACCCATGGGAAAGGATGGGGTGGCCTATTCTATACCGGAACTACACGGAAAATAGCATGTGTTACTAACTGATATTGTAGCTTTCTATAGATGAAAGAATTTTTAAAATCGCTTGAGTAGTTTTTGAGTTTATCCGTTACAAACAAAATGAACAGTACAGATAAAATTAATAAGGTTATTGGAAGCAGTGATTTATGTTAAGCAAACGTTAGGTGGGAATGTATATTTGCCCCGTTTTGCTATTCGTATATCCTGAATTATTCCATCCCGTTGTGCATAACTTGTCTAAAAGTTACCCCCGCTTACCAAGAGTTAGGACTGACTAACTGACAGCGCACAATGCCAACGCTAAATTGACCGTTAATTGTTGGCTTGAATCTGGAATGGCTGCATTTCCGTGTTTGTATGTTGCCCAACTTGTAGTTCTTTTGTTAGCATATTTTTTAAGCGATTCAAATATACTATAGATTACTCTCACAACTTCGAATGTGGATTCGTCAAAGATCCTGTGACATACAAAACCAAAGATGGATACAGGCTACTGATTGCAGGCAATCAAAATTGGCCGTACTTATGTTGAATCAACGACTGTCAAAACGTTTATTACATCTAGACAGAAAAAACCTCAAAACAATGATAGGGACAATAACGGGTCATTGTCCATTAAACAAACATCTATACACAATAGGAGCCACAGACAGCCCTCTATGTCGAGGCTGTTTCGACGCCGAAGAAACGGCTGCTCACGTAATCCTGGAATGTGAGGCTGTGGCCCATCAACGTTTAGAAATCCTCGGAACAGTGAGGTCGCTCCGTGAGGCCTGTGAAGAACCCAGGAAGCTTCTGCGCTTCTGGACGGAGCTAGGTCGGCTGCACTAGCCACGACTCATATGCACAATGGCCCAAATGAGAGGCTAAGTGTGGAAAATGGAGTCCTTTTCATATTCACATTCAAATATACTACAGACTAATACTTGGCAAGTCCTCTCGACATAGAATAGGCCACCCCTTCCTTTCCTGTGGGTGTCATAAGAGGCGGCTAAGGATATTCTTAAAACACCTCCAAAGCCTAACTGCAGTTACCAATCCGCCTCTAAATCGTGGCAATTACGGGCAAAACCCCCCAAGGGAGAAGCTTATGATCAACAATGGATAGTTACTTAATTGCAAGCTGATATGATGGTGATGAATAGGTACTTATGCGAGGGTGTCACCATCTGGTATCAAGTGTTTTAGGCCACCATCATTATACGAATGACTAGTGACTATAATAAATGTGAATCAGAGTTTACATTACCTATTGACGCCGTTTGTTTTTTATTTTGCGCAAATTCTAGTGGCTATTAAATTACTATTGAAGTGTATAATTATGTATTATTTTAGCTGTTTGTTTGCTTTAAATTAATTAATTAATTAATTACCTCATAAATTAATCCAGAATAAATCTAGATATTTCGTATAAATAATGCATCGGGCAGCCATCGCTCTCGAAACAATTCGACTAATCCGCTTTGCGATCGCGCCCACCCGCTGAATATTGCAGCACCTTGTCTGGCGCGGTTGCTCGCCGTTGATTTACCCCGTGCCGTGTACCCTACTTAGTATGCACCGTGTTTGCGTGTACATCTCATTATATGGGTCGGTTCACTGTCAATATGGTGATATCAATTAAGGTATTTAAGATCATTCTCCAAGAAGATCCTGACCCATTATAAAAGGCGGTTACGTAGTCTCAGACATGTCTTTGCGTAGCCTCGTTTGCATCTTGAGTTTGCGGTCCCAGAAAGACAATTCTGGGCAGGCATGGTACACCGGGATCAGGCAGCTGGTTTGGCCTGAAATATATTCCTGGTAAAATAGTAAATGCTGCGTAATAATAATTGTCAAAGGGTTTTTTTTTTAACCATAACTAACGCTGGTGTATCCCTCTTGGTTCTCTTGAAAACTGCTTGCGATATCCTAGTAAGTAAAAGAAGATGGAGACATATTTTTATTGCTTTATTATATATTTACTACCTATTGCCTGCTGTGTGCATAAAAACTAATTAAATAGACAAATTCTGGATGTCGTATCAAGATGGTACATGCACCTGATTTTAAATTAAACCCCGTTGTGTTTCGGGAACATAGCTGTTAACTTTATCCAATTTGGTGGAGTAGTTTTTGCGTGATGGCTGAACAAAAATATAGCCAGGCACAAAATGAAGATCCCCCTCCCCTCATATCAACTTTTCTTAAATACTTTCCATGTATAGACATTGTCTAGTTAAAATGTTCTTATAAGAATATTAATGAATAAGATAAAGTTGTATTGCATTGTATTCCCATGAGACAAGACAAATTTTGATGTGATAATTTTCTTTTTTTTTTCTATAATCTATTATAATTTAAAACATTGTGATATAGGAGACTATAATAATGGAACTTCACTAATATTTACTCATATATTAAAAGATTTGCCCGCCATTTATGGTACAAATATGTACCATAAATGACGTTAATGTACCATCTGTAATACACATATTTGAACAAATAATTTATTAGAATTACGAAAGAGATTTATCGAGCAAGAATGAATGGAGATGTCGGTAGGGGCCGCCCTAAACGGACGTATGTCGACCAAATAGGTCGTGCTGAAGAAGGGCCAAATTAAAAGTACCCGTAACCGGCGAGCGTGTATGACAAGATTGATGAATGTGGAAGAAGCGAAAGAGGTTTGTTTGAATCGAAGCATTTGGCGTTCCATTGTTTCTGCCTACCCTAATGGGAGACAGGCGTGACAGATATGTATGTATATATGTATGTATAATTTATTATTACTATAACAGCTGTGATCATTGTCAACAGCGCTAATAGAGCGGGTGGGTACCCCCTCCAGCGTGACGACGAGTGGCACTACGACGATCACGAGCGTGGCGAGCGTTGTGAGCGGTGCCAGCGGTCCGAGCGGTCCGAGCGGTCCGAGCGGTCCTAGCGCTAGCTGCGCGGTGTGCGGCTCGGCGGGCGCCACGCGGACCGTGTCCCGGTCCCGCGCGGTGCACTACGGCCTGAAGGAGGAAGCGGTCGGGTCCCGGGTGTGCGAACCCTGCCACTGCCGCTGCGTACGGTCGCGGTACACGCGCTGCCCGGTGCCCACGTGTCCCGGCCCGCGGGTTCGAGCCAAGAGGTTACGACACCTGCCACCGCGGTGGCATGATCTCGCGCTCGACCTCAAGAGGCCACTAATGGATGAGTTTCGTGAGTCGTTATTTTATTTTTTAATTTTACATAATACTTCATGATGTGCCCATCGACCTCATGTGTCTATAGGACACAGTTACCACTTTCCATCAGGTGGGCCGTCAGCTTGTATATTATTCTAAGTTGCATAAAAAAAAAGTTAAAAATGGCTATTATTATTTTTTACTTTGTATGCTATTGTTTTCATAACATTACCTTAATCTTTTGCAGAAATACCAAGCGATCTCAGCAAGTGTTGTTTGGCGTGCTTCAAAAGGATCACGAGACGACTAGAGTCGACGGGCGAGGCGACAGAGCCCTCGGAGGAGGAGGTGTCCCGGCTCAGGAGTTTACTCCGGGAGCACGGAACCGCCTGGGAGAGGATAGCGCCGCTCTTCGGTAGAACGCCGGCAAGTTTGAAGGCGTTCTACTTCACGTATAGGTTAGTACTGGAACATTACAGGAAACTGTTGAAGATGACAATCATTATGTAGTTAAATTAAGTGTCTTTTTAAAAAAAAAATAAAAGTTGAAAAAAAAAAATTGTGCATCATTGTTGTAATCAGTCGTTAATTCTCTACTGCTGAATATAGTCTCCATCATAAGGAGAGTCTTGGCAATAGTTGCCACGCTTGGTGTTGGCAACCGCAGTTTTTGGTGATGTTTTAAGATGGACGCTACAGTCCGTACCTTCAGCGTGAACTACGTTTTAAAATTTGTGTTACGAATATTATATTAGGTATATCGAGGATTTTTTTGTAAAGAAATATCGTATCCGGCTCGAAGGACCATGCTCGTATTCTATATTTCTATTACGAAACCGATCATAGTAAATGATTCAACTACTATACTGATTTTTATCACAGGGTTTATTGTTTTCAAAATAACAAATACGATACGAGACGATATACGTTTAACTAGTTCAGAATTTTGTTTAGGAAAGATAGAGGGCGAGGGCACCATTGCCACTATAATAAATTTTGATCTGTGTTTGGTTGCCAACATTGGTATAATACGTATTAAAAAAAAAAGTAGCTCATGATACTTGTTGTACAATAAAGAATAAGAATGCCTAGTCGATGCTCTAACGTAAAATTTTTATAATTTATTCTATTCTAGAAAGTCAATCGAAAACGAATTTCGAATATCGACAATCTCATCCTTTTCGACGTCTACAACGATCGCGGGGGCTTACTTGTAACAAAGGCTAAACTTTACAGAAAAAAGTACCAGCTGGAGGCGGCGGTGGCGGAGCGCGCGTGTTCGCCGCCGGCCGGGAGTGCTGGGGGTGCTGGTGGTGCGGGGAGCGCGGGCGGTGGTGGCGGTGCACGCAGCACGTCCGAGTCGAGCGCGCTGAGCTCGGGCGACACGGACACGTGCAGCGGCGAGTCGCTGCCGCGCGCGCCGCCGCTGCCCGCGCGCCGCCCGCGCCCGCCGCCCGCGCCGCGCCCGCGCCGCGCCCGCCGCGACTACGACTCCTCCGCCACCGAGACCGCCGACGAGGAGAACGAGCCCAGCACCAAGGTACGCGCGCGCACGCGCACGCGCACGCACGCACACTAACAAAAGGAAAAATAATCAAATTGTATTTTTCTCAAACATGCTTGGAAATGTGATCATTATTTTGACAATTTTCTTGGAGATAAATCAAACTTGCCGCACTGTCCAGATACATGTGGACAGCGGCCGGCTGTATATTGTATGAAAATCCATATCTATCGTATTTTCCGGCCAGATAAATTACTATGTAAACTCATATCTGTCCTGTAGTTTAAAAATGAAAGGACCTTTTACTTCGAAACATGGGGCTACCAAGGAGGTAACTATGTATTAGTTCATATATAAGAACATCTATGTATTTTGATTACGATTACTATATATTGGCTCAATAACGAATATGTTAAATATATATCTATAAAATATCGAAATGAAGAATTTAATTGAAATGGTTTTTTTTATACAACTTAAAATGGCAAACAAGCTGACGGCCCACCTGATGGAAAGTGGCAACCGTCGCCTATAGACATGAGCAGTACCATGGACATAACAGAGTATACTGTTTCGCCCATGATACCCCTCATGCGTTGTCATCCCCGAGGACTCAGGTGTTATTCCTCTGTACCCAGTAAATTCACGCCATATCCTACCCTTCAAACCGAAATATAGATATCAGACCTGTATGTGCGATTTCTGAATATATAGATATTAGTAAGTTACTGATATCTATATTTCATATATCTACTTATATTATAAAAAATATGGTTATTTCCAGATCCTACCTCCAACAACGATACCGGTACCGGCATCATCGTGTCCGAGCACGACGCAAGCACCATCATCCACCAGCATGACGGGCGTCACGAGCGTGGCCAGCTCGGCCGCCGTTACTGTCACGGGGTCCGCTGCAGTTACCGTCGCGAGCTCGGCTGCAACACGCAACGGGCCCGCGCAGCAGCTGTCGGTCCGAGACCTGGTGCTCAACATGATAGAGATCAGCGTCGCCAAGCCCCCGCAGCCCGTACCACCCGCAATCAAGCCACAGCAAATCAAGGTACTTATAATTTTAGCTCTTTATTAGAGCTAGGGTCGCCGTGTAAGGCCCGGCATAGAATGAACCATTTTTTTCTTTCCCGTTGATGTCATAAGAGGCGACTAAGGGAGCTTATGGTGGAGGGATAAGCAGCAGCATCCTTCTTAAAACATCTGTAAAAGCCTAACTGCGGTTGCTAACCCTCCTGCCAAGTGTGACAATTACTGGCAAAACTCCCCTTATGGAGAAGGTTTATGTTCAGCAGTGGACAGTTAACGGCTAAAATAATAATAACAATAAAGAACTAGAGAAGATAAAGAAGAGATTGTAATGACTCTATTGCTAGCAATATACCCTGTCAGATCAACTTGATAAATACTCCACGATGAGTTGACGGACATGACTTGATCCTCACCTGTCATCCCTCACTAGTGCCCTGACAGTGTATACCGACAACGCAGATGGGGTTACCATTCCATTTTCCTCTCCAAAAATAATCAATAATTCCATATTAAACCAATATTCGGTCGTCAATCCGCGAGCCAATGCCAATACATACTGACGTAAACATCAGTCAGATCTTCTGTCGATAAGGAATTGGCATGTTTTCTTGATCCTCATGATATATCTTCATGATACCATTTCATCCATATGATACACCACCGGTGAACAGTCCCTGTAGACTGCTATTTTAGCAGTTGATATTTAGCCGAGCTTAAAATGGGCATGGTTAAACCACTTTGTCAATAGAGGAGATGAACAATGGATCAAAACAATATCGGAGAGATTGTCGTGACAGACAGAGACGAAATATAATCAGTAGACCACTAATCCGATGGTTGGATAATATGGATAGTAGGGAAGTAGTGGACGAGGATAGCACAGGGACCGCGACAAAAGCGAGTCATCCTGCAGTAGGTGGATGCGAGCTGATCATATATATACATCTAATTCCAATATTAGATAGAGATTGATCGTTATGTTTGTTTTTCAGTCAACACCAACAGGGACGGGTCGTGATGGTCGGGAGACGCTAGCTACTCTGAGCGTGGTCAGCAGCACGCACAGCGCGCGAAGTTCCCCGCGATCCCCGCATCGCCCCGCCACTATTACGCCGCTACAACATCAACCGCATCAACATCAGCCCCAGCACCAGCAACATACGCAGAAGGACGGTGTGGTGGTGCTGCATATAGAGCCCCGAGTCGAGCCGCGAGCCGAACGCGCCGAGCCTCTGCTGGACCTCAGCGTGAAACGACCGCGGCACGATCTCAATTTCCCTCACCCTCAAAAACCGGTAAAGTATTTGAGAAATTTCCCCAGTACCTTATTAATTTTCGATTCAACTCGAAGGATTAGACTTAGTTTGAGTAAGGAATGAATGGAGACTTTAAGTATAAATTTATCTTGTTGAAGTATATATATATAACTTGCATGTTAGTAACTAAAAAAAATCGTACCTTATTACTTTTAAATCCGGCTCGAAGGATCAAAGTCATAGGAAAAATTGACTAGAGAAATTTAAATAATCAACCAAAATTTAAATTAAGTGTGATAGAGTAATGAATGAAAATATAAATATATTTATACACTTTCTCATTTATTATAGTAGTAAGAATATGATAATGAACGAATAAAGGAGCAATGACCATTCTCTCTGATCAGACATATCGCACATCGCCGGGTGACTACCCGTCGTACCGGGCGCAGGCGGCCCCGGGTGGTGCCGGGGGAGGAACGGTGGCCGGGGCGGGGGCGGGGACGGGGACAGCGGACCGTAAGCCACAAGCGGGGACTGGCCCTAAGGGCTCCATCACGTTGGGCACGCCGTTACCCATGGAGGCGCGGTACGAGCCGCTCAGGACGCCCGAGCCCAAACCCGGCTCCATCACGGCCGGCACGCCCGTGCACGGCCACCCCCAGCACCAGCAGCACCCCCAACACCAACAACATTCGCAGCACCAACAACATCAGCAGCATCAGCACGCGGACAAGAGGAACTTCGACTACTACAAGCGGCGGAGTCCCGCGAGTGGGTACTACACCACCCGGCCGCACTCGCCGTCTTCGTTTTCACCGGTAATCTATTTATCTACTTTTTAAAGCTTCGTCGTATTAACGATCGTTTAAATATCTCTTAAAGCGAATAGTCAACAGACCGTTCGCTAACTGCGTTCCTTACATAAGAATAATACATAAAAAGCGACGCTGCCGACCTTTCGCCAGTGGAAGATCTGTTGATGATCACAAAGGCGTTGAATTCGAGCGTTCTGTAGCTTTATGTTGACGTAATTCCTGATTTTTGATGTAGTGTGACTAGAAGTAAATTTATGCACCTCGATATATTGGAATCTCGTCGCGGATGATCGGCGACCGGAGATCAGATTAATTTGAAATTTCTATGTACCTGTTTGTGAGTAATGCGTGAGGGCAGAGGCCCCTGGGGCTGAGTGGCTTCCGGGCCACCTTCGTTTAGAGACGAAAGTCGTACTGAGTAGCGAGGCCGTGGAGGCTGACAGCGACGCTTCCTTGGCAGCAGCAGACGGCGCCGTACTCGCGCAGCCCGTACGGGCTGGAGCAGCGGCAGATCATCATGGCGGACTTCATCACGTCGCAGCAGATGCACGGCGGCGCGCGGCGCGCGGGCGAGCGCGCGGCGGCGCCCGAGCGGCCCGCGTCGCCGCACGTGGCGCGGGGCACGTGCCGCGACCGCGAGCCCGTCTCCGTCATCCAGCGCCACACGCCGCACGCGCAGCACCAGCAGCACCAACAGCAGCAGCAGCAGCACCAGCAGCAACAGCAGCACCAGCAGCACCAGCAGCACCAGCAGCACCAGCACGCGCAGCACGTCTACTCGCAGCAGCACCCGCATCCGCCGCCAGGTACCTACTGCTTCTGTTGTCTATGGCCGCGACATACTTTTATTTTATAGTAATAAAATTAGTACAGTGGATATTGTTATTATTTGACAATTAAGTAAGTTATCTCAATAAATATAATACATTACTGCAGCGGCCAGCAACTGAGGCATTGAAGGACGAACGTGCAAATGTGGGCCGAGGCGTAGCCGAGGCACACATACGTGAGTCCATTAATGCCTAGTTGTGGTCAAGGCGTGTATAGTACTTTTCTCAAACAATGCGCATGTATTTGGCCAGTACGGCAATTTTGATTTATCTCTAAGAAGATTGTCAAAATAATGCTCACATTTCCAAGCATGTTTGAGTAAAATAAATTTACTTCGTCCTCTATTATACTATTTTGTTTAATTCCGCTACCATTACTATGCGTGCGATTGCCAACATTCGATGATTGATTACTATTATTACCAGTACTTCTCATAGTCTCCACTATTCCAGTAGTAGTAGTTAATTTTGTTTAATTTGTCAAGATAGCTTATTTGCTTTCATCCTCACTTATCTATTTCATCTCTCACTCGCCAGCGTATAACTGATAACGCGAGGTTACTGCTCCATTTTCACCCATTATAAAAAAGAATGATGATGTGATGAATCATGTTGTGCAGGTCACGAGGCGTTCACGTCGCTAGTGAACGTGGCGTCGGCTGCGACTGCGCTGCCGGTGCCGCGTGATGCACCCGAACACAAGACAGACCACAAACACCACGACGTACGGTATGTTGTCCATTGCATATCATTATAATTATCTCCTACCAACCAAACTATAAAAGTTAACTTTAAAATACTAATATATGTGATTCGGTAAACGTACTCCTACCGCCACCTTTCGAGTATTTTTTTCTTATCATAATCAAAATTGATTTTATCTATCTTTGTTGTTGAATAAAACAGTACACAATTCTAAAACTTCACTAAAATTAATTGAGCTATTTTGAATATAGCAATGAACGAAAATACTAAAAATAATCCGGCTCGAAGGATCAATTTAAAAAAGTTGTTACAAAACAGTACTCTAATCGTTTAGATTTTACTAAAAAATGTTTTAATATATTTTAGGTTAGCAATATCGAAATTCCATCAACAGCAAATGCAGTATCAAGTAAGTACTTTGAGAAATATCATTTATTTAATGTACCTATTATAAAATACTATCACTACGCATGGCTAATATCCGTACCGCTCCGATACCTATATATTGGGTCCTCTGAACATTAATAGCGGGAATAATGACATCACCCTTTTCGTTGATATCGCCTATATCTATATTCATTAGTTATCGGGTTTCTATATTACATATCTATATTATAAGAAGGTGAAAAGGTAAAACCAGTATTTGATATATCCGTTGTTATAACTATATATTGTAACTATATATAGATATTGCTGTATATTACTTTTAATTATCACTGTAGTCCTTCTCAGGCTAGATAGTGCCCAGGACTTCTCTGCTCGCATACATTTCTTTCTGTATGAACTTTTATCACTCATACATACATTCCAGTTTCTGAAACTTCACCCTCCCCCTAAACACCATATGATATTGATTGCTATAGATCAATCTAAGTTACCTTTTTATTTTATACAACTTAGAATGGCAAACAAGGTGACGGCCCACCTGATGGAAAGTGGTAACCGTCGCCTATAGACATGAGCAGTACCATGGACATAACAGAGTATACTGTTTCGCCCATGATAACCCCCATACGTTGCCATTCCTGAGGACTCAGGTATTATTCCTCTGTACCCAGTTAATTCACGCCATATTCCACCCTTCAAATCGAAACGCAGCCATGCAAACACAACTGCTTCGTTGAAACACGAATGAGACAGAGGTACCCAAGCAATCGACTTTTGTACAAAGTCTCCCTCTGGTAAAACCTATTCTAATATATAATATATATAGATATATGTACATTATATTTATGTTTTTCAACAGATGATAGAAAGAGACAGAAGAGCACAGCAGCAGGCACAGTTCCTCTCGGAACGTGATAGACAAATCGTCATGCAGAATAGAGAAAGGTATAGTCCATTTTCGTCACAGATTGTACTCAATAATGAAAGTCTAAGAATAGTGTTTGATCGTGGGCACACGTGGTGGCTCTGTAGATGGCTCAGTAGATGAAACTCGAAAATAGTGTTCGGTCGAGCACTAGCAACCGCAAGTCGCAACTATTAGTTCTGTCGATCGTGGCAAGGCAAACAATATAATGTTTTGCTAATCTAGTGGAAGATGCTCACACGCAATGTTCACGCTAATATAAATAAATAGTTGCTGAGAATAATTTTCAGTTTTATGTTTCCCCTCTTAATAAAATAAGAAATACACTACAATACTACACAATTGTGTACTGAACTATGTTGTTTCATTTGTGATTTCAAGAAGTTATGTAATTGGTAGATCGCACAGGGTTTCGTCAGTAAACAGTAGGTCTTGTTGTTGACTCTCCTAGTTGGTAAATATAAATAAATAAAACAATGTATACTTAACCCTTCTTTGCATACTGGTGGAAATTTCCATCATAACATTGAATGCCCAAAAATTATATAAAAGAACAAGTTCACTTCAAGTTGATCGTGTCTGGATGCCTTTTTAATGTCGGTTGCAAAAAAAAACATAGCTGTCAAATGTGACAGCTATGTTTTTTTTTTTTGCAACGACATTAAAAAGGCATCCAGACACGATCAAATTTTTTTAACCATTTTCCTTTAATTTTGAACATGAATTATATCACCTTGATTTATTTCACCAATAATAATGATACCATAAAATCATGCAAAGAAGGCTCAATAAGAGTGTGCGTTCGTGTGTCCCAGGGAACGTATGGCGATGCAGGAGCGCCACATAGCGATGGAACAGCAACACCATCAAAACCAAATGATGCACGACAGGCATCACATACAACATGTAAGTGTGAAGTACACGCGCCGGGAAATCACGGCTTGTTTTTGATTTTCTTATGACTTGACGCTGTAACAAGTTTGCTAAAACTTATTTATGTTTTGTTATTTAATGTTGGTGGCATAATGGGTTATCTTATAACTCCATTATGAACCGATTGGGAAATTCCTATTTTATTATTTGAAAGGGATATATTGTCAGGTGTCAGTCAGTTTGGTCCTGTAAAAATGTTGTCAAAATCGATATAGGAGTTTACTTTTTAAAATAACTGTTTTTTTTTTATAAATCAAAATATGTAATAGATTTTTTTTTATAATTGAAATCATTTTTTTTTTTCGTAACATAATCTTAATGTGTATCAATTTTTTTTAATAAATCTTTAAACACAAATTTGAGTAGTTATTAAAAAGTTAAATTCCAAATTTAAGTAAAGGAGTTGTGAAGTAACAAACATAAAGTAACAAAGTATTAACATTACGTATAATAACAACTGCCTGCTTTTTTGAAATCGGTTGAAAAGTGCCATTTCATTGTCGTACTATACACGGTACTAATTGCAATATGTGAATAAGAAACCTATGGAAACGAGTGTTTATTTGATTTGTGCTTTCAGAAAGCGCAAAATGGTCTCCTCCGAGATTTTTAAAATTAATGCTTTTTAAAAATTCCTTCTACTCTTCATTATTGTGTCTAATGTGTATCAGTAAAAATTTTTGTGTATACGTACAGGCGAGCTGCGATAGTAATCGTCCAGGGCCTGGGGTGGGGCCGAGTGCAGGCGCGGGCTACGGCGCGCCCAAGCTGCGGGCCCTGGCGCCGCACCTGCTCGACAGGAAGGACAGGTGCCGTTCAAGTTCAATTGAACTTCTCATCAACGTTTCCTTTGTCTTAGAATGACAAACAAACTGGCGGCCCACCTGATGGAAAGTGGTAACCGTCGCCTATACACATGAGCAGTACCATGGACATAACAGAGTATACTATTTCGACCATGATGCCATACATGCGTTGCCATTCTTGTGGACTCTGGTGTTATTCTCTGTACCCTGTAAATTCGCTACCATATTTCACTCTTCAAACCAAAATAGAGTCATGCAAACAACTGCTTCACGATAGAAACACAAATGGAAATTGTCTTATTGTTAAAAGTATTTTTTTTTACACTACGTTTAATTGTCGGATACAGGTTATGGGCCCAATATCTCTACAATGTTTACTCTTTGAATTCTATAATCGAACAAAAGTATAAAGTTGCTAAAATTGACACACATGTAGTCATAGGCGTATTTAAGGATGGGCCGTGCCCACCTTAAAATTGTTTTGTGCCCACTCTAGGATTTAAGTAAAGTATTGCACTGACGTATCTGAGAGTAGAGTTTTATTTATGGGGTGAAACTCATCCTAGAAAATAAGCTTAAAAACGCCACAATACATTTAGTCTCTGCATCTATTTAAATCTATTTGTACATATATCACCAATTACTATTATTATTTAATAATTTTTTTGTTTTATCTTTTTTATTTAGAGGCTTTTATCCTGTAAGGATATGTCAGCCTCATCATACCCTAATTTTATAAAATACCTCACATACTTAAAACATTGACACATAAATAAATAATACATAATGTCTTAGTAGTCTATTTTGATAAAGGTAATTTTTGATACAAAAATATAGTAATTAAAGATTTTGCCATTCCGGAATGTGGCTCTGCGAGTATATTTGAAAATAAACCAATCTCCTGTCTATTGAGACTGTATTTAATAGTTACTGTTATTATTGTTAACTTTGTCGACATAGGTCGAATAATATTTAGGCCTATATCGACAGACAACTTGACCAACATAATGGTTGCTAGAAAGCTAGCTAAGTAATAAGTAGTATGTAAGTTAAAGTAAAATTGTGGTCAGAGATTAAAGGCTTTATTATTATATTGTTAACTTTAATGAAACTCCATCTCATTCATGTTGTGTTAACACATTTCAGGATATCGATGTTATGTCTTGTACGTCTATTGTTGATCGATATATAACATTTGCATTACAGCCGACCTCCCGCGGTAACAGTGAGTTCGGCGGGCCCGACCGGGACTGGTCCAGTGGCAGGGCCTGGGACGGCGAGTGGGCCTACGCCGGGACCAGGGGCCGGGCCCGGGACGAACTCAGCGGCGACGGCGAGCGCGGCGGCTACTATGAGTAGCGAAGCGCGAGCCCGAGCCGCCGAGGGGAAGCTGACTGCCGCCTCCCTCATCGACGCCATCATCACGCACCAGATCAGCCAAACCTCTGACACCCAGAGGTTCCCGGTTAGTAGCCAACTCAGTTGAGTCAAAGACATACACACGCACATAAAAAATATATTTTTAATATTCTGTCTCTTTCTTTCGATACAAATATTTTGCAATAAAATTACAAAATATACTCAACTAAAATAGGTTTAAGACAAATAAAGTTTGTATGATAAATAAGATTATATTCTTTAAATAATTCTCTTAAATAAGATTTAATTGAAAATACACCGGATTCCCAAAATCCCACAAATATATGTAAAGAGACATATAATAATGATACTTTATTTAATCTCTCTTAAATGTTTTAAATTAAGCAATTAAATACTCGTTCCCTATATTTTTCGACTCAACAATCTGTTTTTATAGGCGATGCGGGAGTGTGATAACGGGCCATCGAACCAGCAGCAGGACCGCCCTGATCGCGGGCCGACGCCGGCTGACCGCGAGCGCGAGCGTGAACGCGATCGCGAACGTGACCGTGACCGCGAGCGTGACCGCGAACGGGACCGCGAGGAAGCGCACGCGACTGCAACCGCGGCCGCCATGGCTGCTGCGCACACTACCAGCATCAAGCTCGGAGACCTCGCATCCAACATCATCACTAGGGACTTCTGCAGTCCCACTACATCCCTTATGCACCACAAGTGTGTTATATTTTATTTTCTTATATTTGTATATGCCTCGACTTGTTTTATTTGTCCTCCAATTCTGTGTTTTTATTTATTTAATAATTATTAAAATACTTGTGTAAAAATAGAATAGTAATGTACAGAGCTTCCGGATCTCCATTATGGGGAATGCTCCATTATAGGAGAGGTGTTATGGAAACTTTCTGTAGATGCTAATTTTCATGTTGTGCCGGCAGTAGTCGGTTCGCGCCGACGACGGAGTCGTACGGCAGCGACGAGTGGAAGCGACGCGACGGCAAGCACGGACCCTTCCTAGAGCCCGTGTCGCCGCCAGACACCCATCATCAGAACAGGTAACTCGTTTACTCTAGAACATCCACTGTTTTTTTTTTTTTTGGAGGATTATGAGAGGAGGAAGTTAAATCTCATAAAAACGATCTCTCGTATCACGCCCTCACATGCATTTTAAAGAGTCAGTGGATGCAGGTGATTCAGGACCATTTCTAAATTCACTGAATAACTTACTGACACGTTTCAGTACATTTTGGGTTAAAAAAAATTTTTTTAAAAATATGTTAAATTCGAAAATATTTTACTAGATCACGGATATCAATAATATGGATTCCAGACTAACATTGTCTGCTTTTTATTTCCATTCACATGTTTAAATGTATGTGTTGTAGCTTAGCGACTCGATAGCTGGACGTTGGCTGTCCTGTGACCTCTATTAATATATTTTTTGACAAAGGTTTCTTTATCTAAAGAAACCTTTATCAAAAACTGAACGTTTTATCTAAAACATTCAGTTACATTGGTAGAATACTTCTTTCAGATTTTTCATTTAAATTCCAATTTCACCTTGTTTAATATGAATATTAACCGAAGCCATTCTCCGTTGTTTGCAGAAACAACAGCAACCGGCGTTACAGCGGCGTGGGTAGTGTGGGTGGCGTGGGCAGCGTGGGGTCGGTTGGCGGCGTGGGCGGCGTGGGCGGTGGCGGCGGCGGCGTGCTGACGGCGTTCGACTACGTGACCAACCGCATCGTAGAGGTGATGCGTAGCGACGCGGACGAGCGCGGCAAGCCGCTGCCGTTCCCGGCCGCCGCCGCCTACGCCTACCCGTACTCCGCGCTCAACGTCGCCACGCCGCCTGCCCAGCACCACGCCACCATACAGGATGGTCAGTATACTCACTCTCTCTCTGTGTGTGTGTGTCTCTTACACTTACTTCCTCTCACACTCTATGTGTGTTTCCTTTACTCCTCTCTCTTCCACACTCTCTTTCACACACCGAGTACACTCTCGGTAAAATAAATAAACCTCGGTAGAAATTTCTTTCACTCTTCTTCTCTCTTAATATTTTTCTCTTGTATACACACTGTATAAAGGTCAAGTCTATATGGTAATATTATTAGTAATAGCCCTGTTAGTGTCCGTTACTGACAATTCTCGTCCTCCATACTTGGTTGTTATTTCACTCAAACGTAATATTTAAAAACAATGCGCTCTCAATCTTCTCTTTCACTCTCTTTTTTTTATCTCGTAACAACACAATAATGTCCCTAATGATTTTTTATTTGTCAATGGATGTAAATAGAATTGTACCACCGCCTGTGCTATTTATATACTATGGTGGGATACCAGTAAGTGACAGATAAAGTTGGAGACCCAGACAACCACGAGAGTTTCCATCAGGATCGATTGAAGATTAACCTAACATGGTATATTCTTTATGAACCCCATTACTAGTAATTCTCTCCCCCTTCCCCCGAATATATAATAGTTTGATGAATTTTGTCTATGAGTATATATATTTATCTTTGATTTTATTTGCAGGCGCGTCGAGTACAAGCTCGGCGTCGGGCTCGGCGGGCGGCGCGGTCGGCGCGGTCGGCGCGGTCGGCGCGGGCGGCGTGGCAGCGCCGGGCCCGCCCGAGCCGGCGCCGCTGATGTCGGCGCAGTACGAGCCGCTGTCCGACGAGGACTGACACCGCCGCGCTAGCGCCGCCACCACGTGAACAGTCCGTGGACCTCGACGAGTCAACTTATTTTATAGTAACGTAATGCAGGGATTACCGTACGTGTGTTGTGGGAAGCTTTAAGTGTCCGACGTGGAGGAATCTGCCGTAGCTGATACCGCTCACCTCTCGAACCTCGAGCGCTCAAGTGGACCGCCAGTGCAGTGAACGGCTCGTGAGCGCTGACTCTATCGGTCGCAGTTCGTCGTCAGCCGAGCGACGCGTCCCGCGGCGCCGTGCCGCCAGTTTACTACTCGATTGTGATACAGTCTATGTTTAATTGTTTAGTCTCTAGCCTGCGAGCGATGAATTTGAAAATTCTGTATTCTAGTAGCACTGCCGCTAAAGTGATGCAAAATTACCTCAGTATATTTTAAGTGGCAGACGAGGGATATATCGATGTGCGATTCTAAAAGAAGTTAAATTGTTTGTAATATTTTTATCCAGTCTTCCATCGCCACTCTGACACTGGAGCCGGTTACGAAGGCGCGGGTCCCGCGGGACGGCCGTCCCCGCTGTCACGCAGCCGTCCCGCGGGACCAGCACCGAACCCCTCTACTAGGATAGGATCTCCGCGCGACTTCGTCCATTACTTAGCTACACTTAGATACTTGTACATTGTATATATATTATTGTCGTATATGTATGACTCGACACTAGCCCGGCCGCATATTCGCAGATTCCTCGCTATGTGTTTCCGCCGAGCCCGCCTGCCGTCGGCGGCCGCGGGGGGAGCTGCCCGTCGATCGTTAACTCAAATATTGGACGTAAGCTCGTAGGCGTTATATATAGCCAGCTCCAGGATCGACCCGCCGCTCCTCCCTCCTCTGTGTCGATGTGAATTGACTTATGAAGCGTGCGTGTCGATGCGACGCGACGCGACGCGTTATATTATTATGTTGGTACACTTTTGTAAGATTTATTTTGTAAATGCTTCGCTTCGGATTTCGCTGTCACATTCACGTCACTTAGCATAGTGTAAGTACGCATAGTGAATATCGTTTCGTGTAAATAGTTCATCGCATTCTTTTTTTTTTTTTGTATGTATAGTTTGTGTACGTCGGCGCCGGCGCAGCGAAGTCCGGAACGCATCGAATCGCAACTTTTCTATACTCGACGAAATTCGGATCTAGAATATTGAACTGTTTAAAAACTCTAATTATATATATAGCGTACTCCGGAAAAATGATAAAACGGTAAATTATATACATATGTAAAAGTGTATGGTTATGTGTAAACACTGTGCATTTGTAATTATACAGAAGTTAGTTAAGCTTTACTATAGAGATTTCTTTTATTAAGTTAGACCGGCCGACGTGGCCCGTTATAAATATTGAAGGATGGTGCGAATGCGACAGGGCGTGTGGTGCGACCGTGGTGCGAACGTGGTGTGAATGCGGCGCGTGCGTAGTGCGAGTGTGGAGTGTGGTGCGAGACGTGAGGCGTGCGTAGTGCGAGTGCGGAGCGTGCGTAGTGCGAGTGCGGAGCGTGCGTAGTGCGAGTGTAGAGCGTGCATAGTGCGAGTGCGAGTGTGGAGAGTACGTAGTGCGAGTGTGGAGCGAGCGCGGCCGTGAGCGCGGCCGCCGCCGGCGCTAGACGTCACGCACTTTACTTTGCGACAAATACCACACGGTTGCGTTTTTAAACTACCCGCTATTTCCGCCTCCGCCTAAATATAGTGCTAGATCTTTTCCCAGTTTTTTTTTTTATTTTAATTTTTTTTTTTTATTATTTACAATTTATTTCAATTTTTGACAATCATGATAAATGACGATTCAGTATTCGAAGGATATGAACTCTGTACAACAATACAATATGTATATATATTTTGTTATCGTTGTACCTGAATCTCTTGATAATTCATCAAGCTTGTACAATATGCTTATATTTTCATACACACACATTTAATAAGATTATCTAATTATTATTATTATTATTTAGAAAAAAAAAAATATCAACTCAAGTGTTCGCCGGTGTGTTTAAAAGCGCAAGCGTCATTATATATTTGTAAATGTTTTCGAGTTAACTTGTAAAATAAAACGACTGATTAAATTAATTTGAGAGCGCGCCCGCGAGCGGCCGGCGCCGCGGCCGACAGCGGCGCCCACTCACCACATTGTGATTTCTTTATAAAACTGTAATGTAATTGTAAGTAGCCGAAAAGAAAACATAATCCTTGTAAGTCCGAACATAAGCGAAAACAAAGTTTTGGGAGGACAAATCAATAAATATGATGCAAATCTATCTTTCCGTTTTATTTTCTAATCAATTCACACCATTATTGGCTAATGTTTCCTTAACAAATGTACCAAATATCGTACACAAAGCAACCACGCTTCGAAATCAACTTCCAGCAGCAGTATTTCCGAAACGATACGACATTATAACCTTCAAGAAAAGAGAATATTCCTTTTTAAAAGGAATATGCAGGCAGTACACCTGGAATGCCGTTGGTGTTGTGAGCGGTCATGGGCGGCGGTAGTCACTTACCATCAGACGAGCCGCATGCTCGTTTGCACTCTGTGTTTTTAAAAAATAATGTACACAATAACACTAGTAAAAGAAGGAGACTTTGTACAAAAGTCGACTGCTTGGGGGTATCCAAGCAATCGACTTTTGACGAATGGGACAGAGGTATCTATCCCATTCGTGTTTCAACCGTGAAGCAGTTGTGTTTGCATGGCTGTGTTTCAGTTTGAAGGGTGGGATATGGCGTGAATTTACTGGGTACAGAGGAATAATACCTAAGTCCTCAGGAATGGCAACGCATGGGGGGTATCATGGGCGAAACATACTCTATACTCTGTTATGTCCATGGTACTGCTCATGTGTACGCGACGACGGTTACCACTTTCCATCAGGTGGGCCGTCAGCATGTTTGCCATTCTAAGTTGTATACAAAAAGAGGCTAAGTATAATTTCACGCTACACTAAGTGCTACCTTATGGATGCAACTTGGCAAATGGTAATAGTCGCTTTTAAACATGAACGGTACCATGAACATAACAAAGTTGTTTAATGGGAGGAAATGGAATAGTAATCCCCCCCACCCCTTGTACTGTCGGTATAGGCTGGCGGAGCATCCGTGAGGGATGATAGGTGGGGATGAAGCAGGTCAGCATCACGACTAAGATAGTGTCCAGGAGGAACCACGTGGAGGTCAACCGGATAGGGTATATTGCTAGTAATGGCGTCGTTAAATATACATTATTAACAATCCCTTCCCCCGGAACTTAACACAGTTAACTTAACACTTGACGAGTAGCACTTGACACTCGGACACTCGACACTCGCACCTGACACTCCACACTCGCACCTGACACTAGACACTCGCACTTGACACTCGGACACTCGACACTCGGACACTGGACTCTCGACACTCGCACCAGACACTCGGACACTGTACACTCGACACTCGGACACTGGACTATCGAGACTTTCGCGCTTGTCACTCGGACACTGGACACTCGACACTCACACCTGACACTCGGACACTGTACACTCGACACTAGGACACTGGACACTCGACACTCGGACACTGGACACTCGCACTTGATACTCGGACACTCGACACTCCGACATTCGGACACCGGACATTCGACATTCTCGCACTTGACACTTGGACTCTCGACACTCGCATTTTACACTCGGACACTGGACACTCGCACTTGACTCTCCACACTCGGACATTGTACACTAGACATTCGCACCTGACACTCAGACACTGTACACTCGACACTAGGACACTGGACTATCGACACTTTCGCGCTTGACATTCGGCCACTGGACACTCGACACTTTCGCACTTGACACTCGACACTCTAGCACTTGACACTCGACACTCTCGCACTTTGACACTTGGACACTCTCGTACTTGAGATTCGGACACTAGACACTCGACACTCGCACTTGACACTCGGACACTCGACACTCGCACCTGATACTGTACACTGGACACTCGACACTCGGACACTGGACACTCGATATTCGCACCTGACACTCGAACATGGACACTTGACACTCGTACCTGACACTCGGATACTGGACACTGGACATTCGACACTTGCACTTGACACTCGAACACTGGACACTGGACACTCGACCTTCACACCTGACACTCGAACATGGACACTTGACACTCGTACCTGACACTCGGACACTGGACACTGGACACTGGATACTCGGACACTGGACACTGGACACTCGACACTCACACCTGACACTGGACACTCGACACTCACACCTGACACTCGGACACTGTACACTCGACACTAGGACACTGGACACTCGATATTCGCACCTGACACTCGAACATGGACACTTGACACTCGTACCTGACACTCGGACACTGGACACTGGACATTCGGACACTGGACACTTGACACTCGGACACTGGACACTCGACACTCGCACCTGACACTCGGACACTGGACACTCGACACTCTAGCACTTGACAATCGACACTCTCGCACTTTGACACTTGGACACTCTCGTACTTGAGATTCGGACACTAGACACTCGACACTCGCACTTGACACTCGGACACTCGACACTCGCACCTGATACTGTACACTGGACGCTCGACACTCGGACACTGGACACTCGACACTCGAACCTGACACTCGGACACTACACTCCACACTCGGACACTCGACACTCGACACTCGGACACTGTACACTCGACACTAGGACACTGGACACTCGACCTTCACACCTGACACTCGGACACTATACACACGACACTAGGACACTGGACTCTCGACACTCGGACACTGGACACTCTCGCACTTGACATTTGGACACTCGACACTCGCACTTGACACTCGCACTTGACACTCAGATACTCGACACTCGCACACACTCGGACACTGGACACTCGACACTCGGACACTGGACACTGGACACTCGACACTCGCACTTGACACTCGACACTCAACACTCAACACTCTCGCACTTGACCCTCGGACACTAGACACTCGACACTCGTACCTGACACTCGGACTCTGGACACTCGATATTCGCACCTGACACTCGAACATGGACACTTGACACTCGTACCTGACACTCGGACACTGGACACTCGACCTTCACACCTGACACTCGAACATGGACACTTGACACTCGTACCTGACACTCGGACACTGGACACTGGACACTGGATACTCGGACACTGGACATTCGGACACTGGACACTTGACACTCGGACACTGGATACTCGACACTCGCACCTGACACTCGGACACTGGACACTCGACACTCTAGCACTTGACAATCGACACTCTCGCACTTTGACACTTGGACACTCTCGTACTTGAGATTCGGACACTAGACACTCGACACTCGCACTTGACACTCGGACACTCGACACTCGCACCTGATACTGTACACTGGACGCTCGACACTCGGACACTGGACACTGGACACTCGACACTCGAACCTGACACTCGGACACTACACTCCACACTCGGACACTCGACACTAAGACACTGGACACTCGACACTCACACCTGACACTCGGACACTGTACACTCGACACCAGGACACTGGACACTCGACCTTCACACCTGACACTCGGACACTATACACACGACACTAGGACACTGGACTCTCGACACTCGGACACTGGACACTCTCGCACTTGACATTTGGACACTCGACACTCGCACTTGACACTCAGATACTCGACACTCGCACCTGACACTCGGACACTGGACACTCGACACTCGGACACTGGACACTGGACACTGGACACTCGACACTCGCACTTGACACTCGACACTCAACACTCTCGCACTTGACACTGGACACTCGACACTCGCACTTGACACTCGACACTCGACACTCAACACTCTCGCACTTGACCCTCGGACACTAGACACTCGACTCTCGTACCTGACACTCGGACACTGGACACTGGACACTCGGACACTGGACACTCGATATTCGCACCTGACACTCGAACATGGACACTTGACACTCGTACCTGACACTCGGACACTGGACACTCGACCTTCACACCTGACACTCGACCTTCACACCTGACACTCGAACATGGACACTTGACACTCGTACCTGACACTCGGACACTAGACACTGGACACTCGACACTCACACCTGACACTCGGACACTGTACACTCGACACTAGGACACTGGACACTCGATATTCGCACTTGATACTCGAACATGGACACTTGACACTCGTACCTGACACTCGGACACTGGACACTGGACACTCGGACACTGGACACTGGATACTCGGAGACTGGACACTGGACACTCGACACTCGCACCTGACACTCGGACATGGACACTTGACACTCGTACTTGACACTCGGACACTGGATACTAGACACTCGACACTTGCACTTGACACTCGGACACTGGACACTGGACACTAGACACTCGCACCTGACACTCGGACAGTGGACACTCGACACTCTAGCACTTGAAAATCGACACTCGCACTTTGACACTTGGACACTCTCGTACTTGAGATTCGGACACTAGACACTCGACACTCGCACTTGACACTCGGACACTCGACACTCGCACCTGATACTGTACACTGGACACTCGACACTCGCACCTGACACTCGGACACTACACTCCACACTCGGACACTCGACACTCGACACTCGGACACTGTACACTCGACACTCACACCTGACACTCGACACTAAGACACTGGACACTCGACACTCACACCGGACATTCGGACACTGTACACTCGACACTAGGACACTGGACACTCGACCTTCACACCTGACACTCAGACACTATACACACGACACTAGGACACTGGACTCTCGACACTCGGACACTGGACACTCTCGCACTTGACATTTGGACACTCGACACTCGCACTTGACACTCGCACTTGACACTCAGATACTCGACACTCGCACCTGACACTCGGACACTGGACACTCGACACTCGGACACTGGACACTGGACACTCGACACTCGCACTTGACACTCGACACTCGACACTCAACACTCTCGCACTTGACACTCGGACACTAGACACTCGACACTCGTACCTGACACTCAGACTCTGGACACTCGACACTCGCACCTGACACTCGGACACTACACTCCACACTCGGACACTCAAAACTCGACACTCGGACACTGGACACTCGGACACTGTACACTTGACACTCACACCTGGCACTCGGACACTGTACACTGGACATTCGACACTCGCACCTGACACTCGGACACTGGACACTCGATACTCGTACCTGACACTCGGACACTGGATACTCGACACTCGCACCTGACACTCGGACACTGGACACTCGACACTCGCACCTGACACTCGGACACTGGACACTCGATACTCGTATCTGACACTCGGACATGGACACTCGACACTCGTACCTGACACTCGGACACTGGACACTCGACTCTCGACACTTGCACTTGACACTCGGATACTAGACACTGGACACTCGACACTCGCACCTGACACTCGGACACTGGACACTCGACACTCGTACCTGACACTCGGACACTTGGCACTGGACACTCGACACTCGCACCTGACACTCGGACACTGGACACTCGATACTCGTACCTGACACTCGGACACTGGACACTCGGACACTGGACACACGACACTTGCACTTGACTCTCGGATACTGGACACTCGACACTCGTACCTGACACTCGGACACTGGACACTCTCGCACTTGACATTTGGACACTCGACACTCGCACTTGACACTCGCACTTGACACTCAGATACTCGACACTCGCACCTGACACTCGGACACTGGACACTCGACACTCGGACACTGGACACTGGACACTCGACACTCGCACTTGACACTCGACACTCGACACTCAACACTCGCACTTGACACTCGGACACTAGACACTCGACACTCGTACCTGACACTCAGACTCTGGACACTCGACACTCGCACCTGACACTCGGACACTACACTCCACACTCGGACACTCAAAACTCGACACTCGGACACTGGACACTCGGACACTGTACACTTGACACTCACACCTGGCACTCGGACACTGTACACTGGACATTCGACACTCGCACCTGACACTCGGACACTGGACACTCGATACTCGTACCTGACACTCGGACACTGGATACTCGACACTCGCACCTGACACTCGGACACTGGACACTCGACACTCGCACCTGACACTCGGACACTGGACACTCGATACTCGTATCTGACACTCGGACATGGACACTCGACACTCGTACCTGACACTCGGACACTGGACACTCGACTCTCGACACTTGCACTTGACACTCGGATACTAGACACTGGACACTCGACACTCGCACCTGACACTCGGACACTGGACACTCGACACTCGTACCTGACACTCGGACACTTGGCACTGGACACTCGACACTCGCACCTGACACTCGGACACTGGACACTCGATACTCGTACCTGACACTCGGACACTGGACACTCGGACACTAGACACACGACACTTGCACTTGACTCTCGGATACTGGACACTCGACACTCGTACCTGACACTCGGACACTGGACACTCGACACTCGTACCTGACACACGGACACTTGGCACTGGACACTCGACACTCGTAATTGACACTCGGACACTGGACACTGGACACTCGACACTCGCACCTGACACTCGGACATGGACACTCGGACATGGACACTTGACACTCGTATCTGACACTCGGACACTGGACACTGGACACTCGACACTCTCACTTGACACTCGGACACTAGACACTCGATACTCGTACCTGACACTCGGACACTTGACACTGGACACTCGACACTCGGACACTGGACACTCGACACTTGGACACTGGACACTCGACACTCGTACCTGACACTCGGACACTGGACACTGGACACTCGACACTTGCACTTGACACTCGGACACTGGACACTGGACACTCGACACTCGCACCTGACACTCGGACACTGGACACTCGATACTCGTACCTGACACTCGGACACTTGACACTGGACACTCGACACTCGCACCTGACACTCGGACACTGGACGCTCGACACTGGACACTCGACACTCGGACACTGGACACTCGACACTCGGACACTGGACACTCGACACTCGTACCTGACACTGGACACTCGACACTTGCACTT
Organism: Galleria mellonella; assembly: GCF_026898425.1. NCBI lineage: Eukaryota > Metazoa > Arthropoda > Insecta > Lepidoptera > Pyralidae > Galleria > Galleria mellonella. The sequence continues at coordinate 11,426,471 of NW_026442074.1, read as the reverse complement.
GACACTCGGACACTGGACACTCGATACTCGTATCTGACACTCGGACATGGACACTCGACACTCGTACCTGACACTCGGACATGGACACTTGACACTCGGACACTGGACACTCGACACTCGCACCTGACACTCGGACACTGAACACTCGACACTCGTACCCGACACTCGGATATGGACACTCGCACTTAATACTCGACACTCTCACACTTGACACTTGACACTCGGTCACTGGACATTCGGACTCTGGACACTCGACACTCACATCTGACACTCGGACATGGACACTCGACACTCGTACCTGACACTCGGACACTGGACACATGACACTCGGACACTGGACACTGGATACTCGACACTTGCACCTGACACTCGGACACTGGATACTCGACACTCGGACACTGGACACTCGACACTCATACCTGACACTCGGACAATTGGCACTGGACACTCGACTCTCGCACCTGACACTCGGACACTGGACACTCGATACTCGTACCTGACACTCGGACACTGGACACTCGATATTCGTACCTGACACTCGGACACTGGACACTCGACACTCGGACACTGGACACTCGACACTCGCACTTGACTCTCGGTCACTGGACATTCGGCACTCGTACCTGACACTTGGACACTCGATACTCGACACTCGGATACTGGACACTCGAGACTCTCGCACTCGATACTCGGACACTGGACACTCGACTTTCTCGCACTTGACACTTGGACACTGGACTCTCGAGACTCTCGCACTCGATACTCGGACACTGGACACTCGAGACTCTCGCACTCGACACTCGGACACTGGACAATCGACACTCGAGACTCTCGTACTTGACACTCGGACACTGGACAATCGACACTCGCACTTGACATTCAGACACTGGACACTCGACACTCGGACTTAACACTCAGACACTAGACACTGGACACTCATACCTGACACTCGGGCACTGGACACTCGACACTCGACACTCGGGCACTGGACACTCGACACTCACACTTGACTCTCGGTCACTGGACATTCGACACTCGTACCTGACACTTGGACACTCGCACTTGGCACTCGACACTCGGACACTGGACACTCGAGACTCTCGCACTCGATACTCGGACACTGGACATTCGACTTTCTCGCACTTGACACTTGGACACTGGACACTTGAATCTCTCGCACTTGACATTCAAATCTCTCGCATTTGATACTCGGTCACTCTTACAGTTAATAAATATACGATACAATGGTATAAGTATAATAATATAGCAAAATGGATAATAAAATGGTAACCACGCCTGCGCTATCGGTATACGCTGCCGGAGTCGACAGCGCAGGCTTCCAATTCTATTGTTACCCGTAAAAAAATAACCCTAATATTGCTTTAAATGTTTGTTTATACAACTTAGAATGGCAAACGAGCTGACGGGCCACCTGATGGAAAGTTTAATGAGAGCCCCAGGAAAGAACACCTGATGGAAAGTGGTAAACGTCGCCTATAGACATGTGCAGTACCATGGACATAACAGAGTATACTGTTTCGCCCGTGATACCTCCCATGCGTTGCCATTCCTGAGGACTCAGGTGTTATACCTCTGTACCCAGTAAATTCACGCCATATCCCATCCTTCAAACCGAAACACAGCCATGCAAACACAGCAGCTTCACGGTTGAAACACGAATGGGACAGTGGTGCAAGTAGTACAATAGTAGCAATCGACTATTGTACAAAGTCGCTCTGGTAACTTAGTTAAGTTACCAGAGCGAGACTTTGTTACCAGTTACCAGTTGGTAACCTCCTTTTTAGAAGTCGATTGAAAATGAAACAATGCAATAGTAGTAACAATTTATTACCATCATTCGTACACGCGTAACAAAACATCATTTATTTACATTCGTCATCTGGTGGCAACATTGGTACAAGTATCCAATTGAAAAACGTCCAAAGAAATTTTTATGTGTATGGCAAAGGCACCTCTTAGCAGACCCAACATTTTATTAAAACAAAAGCATTTAATTTCCCATGCTTTTTTACACAGTAAAAAGGCGATTGGGTCCGGCAAATCACTTCTATTACCAGGCTTTACAATAATTCCATTTAAATTAAAGTTTAAATAAAAAATATATACATAAATTGTGTACAAATAAATAATACAGACATGGGTAATATAAATAATAAAACATCTAAAAGTGTGTTACAGTTAAATATTTACTACAAGTTACAATTAATTGCTAGAGTATTAAGTTACACTTATGTACCATCGCCACCTATCGGCCAAGTTGTAAAATTAACTACATGATAAATTATAGAGGGCGCTACTTGATATAAACAATTGTCTTTGCTCACTGATATCACGATTGACTATTAGCGTATAAATAGTAGAATACGAAAATAAGAAATAGTAGAATACTAAAATAAGAGATAGTAGAATACAAAAGAGCTTGTGCTTACTTCGAAATCATTTCAATCATAAAATATATCGAAATACGTTTTTAATATTTTAAAGACTCCACCTCATATCGTCATATAAAATAATATTTTTGTTTTTGTATATATTTCACTAATAATCATTGTATACCGTATAGCGACATCTTGGTTTTTAAAATAATTGTTATCCACTATTGACAAGCAGCGCCCTCTACCGCACAAGTCCACAACTGGCCTGGCTACGAAGATATGACATTTACTTCTTAACAAAGTCTTCACCAGTCTTAATGTTCTTGAGGAGTTCAGGGATGGCGGCCTTGAGGAGCTGCTGCTCGAACTCGTTCAGCTGGCCGTAGCCGAGGTTCTTCTCCACTCCGTTCTTCCCCAGCACGACAGGGTTCGCGAAGTAAGCCGCCTCCGTGAGGTCAGACTTGATGTAGGCGCACTCCACGACGTTGGAATCTCCCTGGAGAAGATTTAGATTGACTGGATTAGATTGTTAAGGAATGCTTTTTCGATTGACTTCATAGAAGGAGGGTGTAGGTTGTATTTTTTATGTTTGTTACCTCAAAACTCTATCAATTATAAACCAATTTGGAAAATTCTTTCTTTATTTGAAAGTATATTGTTTTCTATCGGTTCCATAGTGATTTCATCAATGTCGGCTCAGCAGTTTGTTTGTAATTTCACTTCAGTGTAAAGCTCTATACTTGGTGACAGCAACACGAGTGGGGAGCGGAGGGATTGTTAGTAATGTTATATAATATATTCTGTTAGGTCGACCTCCACGTGGTCCACACTGAAAATCATCGTGCCGGGTTCCAAGTGTATTCATTATGATGGGCTAACTGACCTGTCTTTTCATCCTCACCAATCATCCCTCACTGGCATCCCGCCAGCGTATATCGATAGCGCAAGCGGGGTTGCCATTCCATTATCAGCCATTAAAAAAAAAGCAACACGAGCAAGACAGAAGTCCCCATGCACAATTTGTTTCTTTTATCTGATGTTCTTAATTTATTTCTAACTTTTACGTTGTTTTCATTCCAAGATCGACAATTCATTGTCTGATACTGAATGCTCACCTTCAATCCCCTGAGGACGGCGTCAGCGAGACGAGCGCCAGCAAACGCCATGGAGAGGGTGGCGGAACCACCACCGGCCTTCGCTTTGACCACCTAAAACATTATTACCAATTTTATAAATATCACTGAACATATTATACAACCCCATTAACCATCAACGTATGGTCCCGGCATAGAATGGGCCACCCCTTCCTTTCCCGTGGATGTCATAAGAGGCGACTAAGGAAACTTAAAGATCGACCAATGGGCACCAGCGTCTCTCTTAAAACATCACGAAACGCCAAATTCTAGTTGCTAACTCGCCTTCAAATACTTAACAATTCATTGCTAGCAATATACCCTTACCAGGTCGAACTCCAGGAGGTTCCACCTTGAAATCATAGTGAAAATTCTTGTGGAAATCTTTATGATGAGCTAATTGACCTGCTTTCGTTCTCACCTACCATCTCTCGCTGGTGTTCCGCCAGCGTATACCGATAGCACAGGTGGTGCTACCATTCCATTATCACCCATTAAAAAAAAACCGAAACGCAGCCACGCAAACATAACTGTTTCACGACAAATAATATCAAAATCTTTCTTTGTTAAGTTGGTCGAAGAACTCACCTCAGTGCCGGCCTCCTGTATCCTCTCCGTCAGAGCCTTGATCTTGGCTTGGTCGGTGAGCTTTACAGCCGGTTGGCTCTGACTCAGCAAGGGGATAATGGTCACTCCGGAGTGTCCACCGATGACCGGTATGGTAACAGAGCGAGGGTCCACGCCGTTGATTTCCCCGATGAAGGCGGCCGCGCGGACCACGTCGAGGGTCGTCACTCCGAGCACGCGGCGAGGGTCGTACACTCCAGCCTGAGGATCAATTAAGAATTTTTATTGTCAATTAAAATAATATTTAAATGTAAATAATAATAAATTATTATTATTTACATTTAAATTCTTTTTTATTAAAAAAAGAATTACAATATTGTTAATATTCATAATCCGTATAATTATAATATATTAATACATAATTTTTTTTGGTTCCGTTTATACCAAAGAGAAAGGCTTTGCCCATACATTTTTATTTCTTTTCTCCAATGGCAACCGGTTTTTACTTTTACGACCATTCCCGCCAGCGTTTAGTATTTCAATTTGAGTTTCATTCTTCAGAATATCGCCATGTTTAACGTTTCTCGCCTTTTTCGATCACCATGTTATACATTCGACCACCATGTTGAATCGACGAAAAACCAACCAACGTCGACCACAATTACAGTAGTAGTAGTGTATATATATATATATATATATATATATATACCCAACAAGGTCGACCTCCTCGCGGTTCTCCCTGAAAACTATCATGGTTAATTCCTGACGAATTCATCATGATGGGCTAACTGGCTTGTTTTCATTCTCATCTATCATCCTTCACTGGTGCTCCGCCAGCGTATCCCGTTAGCGCAGGCGGGGCTACCATACTATTTTCACCCATCAAAAAAAAAAAAACATTGATTTTGTACCCCCCCCCCCCCCCCCCCCCCCCCACACTTCTTTACGAGTAGGTCCAAGTTCAGCAGCGGGCAGATAACAGCCGACACGACGATACAATGTATCATGTATCACATCTCCCATATTTAGAACTAACAAAATTTTTCATCGTGTCTCCCACCAAACTGTTTATAATTACTCCTCTCCATCCAAAGGTTGCCTGGAAGAGATCGCTCTTAGCGATAAGGCCGCCCATTGTTTTCTCACTGTGATTATTTCTTGTAATTGTTTGTATCTATTTATAATAAGTTTACTATTGTAATCTTTTGGAGGAAACAATAAAGAGTATCTATCTTTTTTTTATTTTTTTTTATACAACTTAGAATGGCAAACAAGCTGACGGCCCACCTGATGGAAAGTAGTAACCGTCGCCTATAGACATGAGCATTAGCATGGACATAACAGAGTATACTGTTTCGCCCGTGATACCTCCCACGCGTTGCCATTCCTGAGGACTCAGCTGTTATTCCTCTGTACCCTGTAAATTCACAATCTATCTATCTATCATGAGCACGTGTGCGTCTATTCGATTTTAACTTTCGCCTTGACTGACTAACTACTGCGTGCCAAATACCTGACTGATAAAGTCCAAGCCATTTATTCATATACAATTCACTACTTATGCGCATCTCGTCTTCTTAATTTTATATATATTTATAAATACCCGTGTCACGATGTTTGTTTGTTTCACGTTAATTTCCGAAACCGATTTTAATGAAATTATGTAAACGTGTAAAGATTGGTGTCTGGAAGAGACTGCTTCAGCGATAAGACCGCCTTTTGTACTTCATATGTGTAATATATATTACAATACTAGCTGACCCAGCAAACGTTGTTATGCCATATACATTATTTGGAGAATATTTTTTTAGCCCATTAAAAACAAATATTGGTGAGGGTCACCCTTATCATTGAGGGGTAGGAAAAATAGATGTTGGCCGATTCTCAGACCTACCCAATATGCACACAAAATTTTATAAAAATCGGTAAAGCCGTTTCGGAGGAGTTTGGTAACAAACACCGTGGTGACACGAGAATTTTATATATAAGATATAAAATATGTATAATATATAAAATTTGCTATGTTGACTTAAAAACTAAACTACTAAACTGATTTTGATAAAACTTCTATAAGAGCGATCTGTACAAAAGTCGATTGCTTGGGTACCTCTGTCCCATTCGTGTTTCAACCGTGAAGCAGTTGTGTTTGCATGGCTGTGTTTCGGTTTGAAGGGTGGGATATGGCAGTGAATTTACAGGGTACAGAGGAATAACACCTGAGTCCTCAGTAATGGCAACGTATGGGGGGTATCATGCGCGAAACAGTTTACTCTTCTGTCTGTCCATGGTACTGCTTGTGTTTATAGGCGACGGTTACCACTTTCCATCAGGTGAGCCGTCAGCTTGTTTGCCATTATAAGTTGCATAAAAAAAAGTAAGTCAATGTTTCTACGACACACAAGCAGTAGTAAACATATCTATTGCGAGTCTCGTTAACCACTCTACTAGGTGGGCTTATGTAATAAAAAGTTAATACAGTGATATGCATGCCATATATGGTATAATACAATAACAGTTATCTATTTGATAAATTTAAATCAGAACTCAATTGTAATCTATCAACAACTGTATATCTTATTTATTTATTCATTAGTACATATATGTGTACATGGCGGACTTAATGCTAAAAGCATTCTCTCCCAGTCAACCATAGGGAAGTGTCAGAATACTCGAATGCGGTACTACTAATTATTGATATACATACATACTAAAATTACATATATAAACGAATAAATATATATGAATAACAAATATACTTACACATATATGACATATACTATATTATACACGAAATTGAGAATAATATAAAGCACTTACTGCTCGGATAAAGTAAAAAAGTGAGCATGAACGTTTTTTTTTAAAGACAGTTTAGTCGGTAGTCTCTTAATGGTGTCAGGAAGCGTGTTCCAGAGTCGTGAAGAATGTAGGAGAAAAGAATTTGAGCGAAACCAGTATCTTTACTTCCTCCTTCCTCCATCCTTTATAGTATTTATTCTTTATTGACTATATTACAAACAATTTTTAGTAAGAAAGACGGACTCGATGCTATATAGTATAGGGATGGCCGACTTGTTTAGACCCAAGATCCACTGTTTACTGACGAAACCCTGTGCGATCTACCAATTGCATACTTCTTGAAATCACAAATGAAACAACATAGTTCAGTACACAATTATGTAGTATTATAGTAGTTTTTATTTTATTAAGAGGGGAAACATAAAACTGAAAATTATTCTCAGCAACTATTTATTTATATTAGCGTGAACATTGCGTGTGAGCATCTTCCGCTAGATTAGCAAAATATTATATTGTTTGCCTTGCCACGATCGACTGGACTAATAGTCGCGATCGACCTGTTAGCCACCACTGTTATATTGCATTCTCTCCCAGTCAATCTTTGGTAAAACAGAAATGTAATTATGAACGGTGAAAAAAATTGAAAATGGTTAATAAATAATAATAATATTAAAGGCAATAATATCCAAATCATCTTTATATATATTTTTTTATACAACTTAGAATGACAAACAAGCTGACGGCCCACCTGATGGAAAGTGGTAACCGTCGCCTATAGACACGAGCAGTACCGTGGACATAACAAAGTAAAGTTATAGCATTAAACGCACCGCACGTGAGATTATGGTACGGTCAAAGTCCGCCCCGACAGATCGGTAATGTTTTTTTTTTTTTTTATGGATGATAATGGAATGGTTACCCCGCCTGCGCTAACGGTATACGCTGGTGGGGCACCAGTGAGGGATGATAGGTGAGGATAAAAATGCAGGTCGGTTAGCCTATCGTGACTAATTCAATGATAAATTAGTCACAATAGTTTCCAGGAGGAACCGCGTGGAGGTCGACCTGATAAGGTATATTGATAGCGATGGGGACTAACCTCCCCATTAATAACAATCCCTTCCCCCCAATGTTTGGTATTAATCGTACTGCACGCAGTGTTGCCACCGACGCAATGCAACTTTATGGCCTTACTAGTTTATTCTAGGGGGGAGAAGAGATTGTTAGTAAAGGGGATTAGTAGCCACATTGCTAGCAATTAACTATATCAGGTCGACCTCTTCGTGGTTCCTCCTGGAAACCATTGTGATTAATTTATTGTTAGATCCGTCACTGTGAGCTAACTGACCTACTTCATCCTCACCTATCATCACTCATTGGTGCCCCGGCAGCGTATACCAATAGCGCAGGTGGGGTTACCATTCCATTATCAAATAATCATAAAAAAATAGCATTTCTATATTTATTCAGAAGTTAATATAGTTGCTTAGAAATATTGAAAATCGATTGATAATGTGAACACGTGGCCAGACTTCTGTACGAATGACCTGAAGCGTGATTAAGTAACAAAGTAGCAAATATCCAAAGTCCGAAGATCTTGTCAGCTATTATCACACACATTCATCTACATACAAATTATAAATCTGTATGTAGACAAATTAAATGCTCACAGATTATTTATTATTATTCAGAATGTATCCCGCATGTATCGTTTGCTTTCGTCCAATATACGCTTTCGTTATGTCAATATACGCTTGTTTTAATTTTCATTAAGCTTTATAAAACAGATTATTTATTATTATTCACCAGAATGTATCCCGCATTGTACAAAAGTCGTTTGCTTGGCCACCTCTGTTCCATTCGTGTTTCTACCGTGAAGCAATTGTGTTTGCATGGCTGTGTTTCGGTTTGAAGGGTGGGATATGGCGTGAATTTACAGGGTACAGAGGAATAACACCTATGTCCTCAGGAATGGCAACGCATGGAGGGTATCATGGGCGAAACAGTATACTCCGTTATGTCCATGGTACTGCTCATGTCTATAGGCGACGGTTACCACTTTCCATCAGATGGGTCGTCAGCTTGTTTGCCATTTTGTTGCATAAAAAAATATATCAGCCGGCAACTATCCACTGCTGAACATAGGCCTCCTCCATAAGGGGGGTTTTACTAGTAGTTGCCACGTTTGGCAGTCTAGTTGGCAACCGCGATTAGGCTTTGGTGTGGTTTTAAGAGGGACGCTGCTGTCCATCTCTCGACCATTACGTTCCCTTAGTCGCTTCTTACAACACCCATAAAAGAGGATCATTACTCAAATTTCGCTTGTAGTAAACCCTTGTTTCATACAATTGCTACTACTCGAATTAAAAAATACATGATAAATAAATTATATATATATTTTTTTTATCAAAATGTCCGGTTCGATATATTTGATAATAAATTAATTTTATCACAGATAATCAATCAAACACAATCAATAAGAATTCTGGCACTCTAGACAAGTGGCATGCGAATTTGTCGATGGAATCGACATAGCTAGCAAGTCCGTAAGTTGGAATGAGACATCCAACGTTGCTATCTCATTCTATCTTACAGACTTGCTAGCGATGTCGATTCTCACGACGAATTCGCTTGCTACTTGTTTACAGGGCCAGATGTAGACATGTCCAGAGTAGCAATCGAGCGGGAAACCTACAAATTGGCTTATTTAAGACTAGCTAGTCACTATTAGCTAGGCACACTTCCCTACTAGGAATAACTACATAGGAAACACTAGGTGTCATGTCATGTAGGGAGGTCAAAGATATGGCCTGGGATAGAGCTGGCTGGAAGAGGATGCATGAATTAGTTGCACCGACAAGAGGAAATTCTTAAATGAAGAGAGAGTAGTATCCTGCGTCTTCGTCCGCGTGAATAAATACATAAACTGTGTGCTAAGTGAGAATATATTCTATCCGTGCACCAAATATCATACAAATCTGTTCAACAGTTTTTTCATGAAAGTGTTACAAACTTTTACATTTATTAATACGATATTTTCAACCCCCAATCGGTTTTTTTTTTTACAATGAGTGAATATGGAATAGTAATTCTATTGGAGCTAACGGGATACGCTGGCGGAGCACCAGTGAAGGATGATAGATGAGAATGAAAACAGGTCAGTTAGCCCATCATGATGAATTCATCAGGAATTAACCATGATAGTTTCCAGGGAGAACCGAGAGGTCGATCTGGTTGGGTACATTGCTAGCAATGGGATTCTCAGTTACTAACAATCCCTTCCCCCCCAGTGTATACTGTTAGCGCAGGCGAGGTAATCACTCCATTGTGATCCATTAAAAAAAGGCCTATGCGTAGCAATGGCTTGTTGTATCTACCAGGGCCATAGCTAGACTCATGGTTAAAAAAGGCCAAAAGAACTTTTTGGTAGGGCAGAAGCCATAATGAAGTAAGAACGAAAAATAAAAATAAAAAGTAACGAAGAAGACTTCGAAAAGGCGAATTTGTCTAAATTTCTTGGGACCTTCCATTTTAAGGTAGAGCATTGGGTCTTGTAAGGTAGGGCATTGCCCCTCAATCCCCCCCCCCCCCAGCCATGCTCTACACTTAACTAAATAAAATGATAATTACAATAAGAAAAACATATGCAGGAACATGACGTCAGCACGTGTTGTTTATTGTATGTGTACAGTCGATGAATAGTTCACTGTCCCAATAGTACCATAAATATAAATGACAAATACCTTATCATTTGTATATATAATGTCATAACAGTAAAGTATGTGTAGATATTGCGTAAATTTTTTTTTTATACAACTTAGAATGGCAAACAAGCTGACGGCCCACCTGATGGAAAGTGGTAACCGTCGCCTATAGACATGAGCAGTAGCATGGACATAACAGAGTATATGGTACTGTTTCGCCCATGATACCCCCCATGCGTTGCCATTCCTGAGGACTCAGGTGTTATTCCTATGTACCCTGTAAATTCACGCCATATCCCACCCTTCAAACCGAAACAGCCATGCAAACACAGCTGCTACACGGTTAAAATACGAATGTCACCACCCGTGCGACGCCGGGATAGCGGCCCGTCCCGGCGTCGCACAGTTATATATGTTTTAAAAATTAGATAAGAATTAATATAATTAATTATAAAATTTGGTTACGTCTCCTCGTCATTTGTGAAATAAATAAATATAGCAAAAAGATTAAAAAAAGTGGTACCCAAAACGTAATTTAAAATTTAAATTTGCAAAAAAAAAAATGCATTTCAATACTGATTGAATATCGCACCTAAATTGTTAAAACAGTTATTAAAATGGGCTAAAACACCGCATAAGATATCCTAGATACCTACACACATAAAAAATATAGTGGAATTGAGACTTCGACCTTGAAATGACCTTCTCCTTTTTAAAGTCGCTTAATAACATCTAAAAACTAATCTACGAAAAAGAAGAAAATGTTAGCCGTGTGGTCCCGGCATAGAACAGGCCACCCCTTCCTTTCCCGTGAGTGTCGTAAGAGGCGAACAAGGTGGACATGAGATGTGCAGCAGCGTCTTTCCTAAAACATCTTCACAAGCTTAACTGCGGTTGCCAATCCGCCTGCCAAGCGTGGCAACTACTGGAAAAACCCCCCAAGGGGGAGGCTTCATCAAGCGTTGGCAAGTGGAGAATCGACCCCAGTTTATTTTAAGTAATACACAGATAATAAATCAAAATCAGTTGCATGGTTTAGACATCAATGGAAATACAGACCTACACTGTCGATAATTAAGTTTATATGTTTTTTAAATTTATAAACTTATTTTATACTGACCTTCTTCAAGACCTCGGATGCAATTGGCACCATTGAATTGACAGGGTTCGTAATGATGGCCAGGATAGCTTTGGGCGCATTCTGTGCGATGGAGACGGCCAGGTCCCGAACGATAGACGCGTTCGTGTTGAACAAATCGTCACGTGTCATGCCAGGTTTGCGGGGCACGCCGGCCGGGATGACCACCACATCGGCATCTAAGGTCAGAAGCCATTGTTAAAACTAACTGTTGCAGTGATGATTACTCCATCAATTGTCTTACTGTATATAAAATTTAGGGCATCCCAGAAATTAAATTCTAACAGTATCATAATCTCATAATCAGAAAATAAAATAAAGGTTTTCATGACCCTAGAAAAATATCATCAAGAATAATATATTATTGCACTTGGTCACACTCAGTAAAACACAGCTTTCCCTTTTTATTTGTGATTCAAAGATTCCATCGTCTTGGATACTATCTATCTATCCTATTTAAGAGCTGCGCTCTTGTCGGTGGAGCTCTTGCCACTCACTACAATTTTCAGCGAGTCTCTTCACCTCTTGATACGACACAACACCAACTCCTTCCTTGATCTGTCTGATGTAACTATGTCTCTGTCTCCCTCTCCCCCTCCTTCCTTCTATCTTACCTTCTATTATAATGTTCATAAGTTCGTTGTGTCATATCAAGTGTCCCAACATTTTTCCCCTTCTGTCCTCAATAGTTCTAATAATTTGATTTTTTTCCTTAACCCTAAGCAGGACCTTCTCATCTTGGATACACATAATAAAATTCTGTAAACTATGCCATCTAGTAGTAACAATTGTATCCCTACTTTAACACTAGGTAGTGTTAACAAATATAAAAATATTTGTAACAAAATGACAGAGGGCAGAATTAATGAGAGAATATATCTAAAACGGATAAAAATTCGTGTTGAATGGTTTGATGTTGGGAAGATTGAAGAAAAAAAATTACAACAATCTCTTAGACAAATCCTCCATAAAATGATTGTAGAATAATTAAACTCTTATTCATAAAAATGTCAAAACTCTCAGAAACCTATTTTAGCTATTGAAACATTTCATTTCTTTCTTTTACACTAAATTCCCAATTTGAAAGAGAGCGACAAAATAATGTAATAGTTACAGCAGATTTGTAAGTTTCAGTTTTAATTAATAAGAGGATAAGAAAACAATGTGTAAAATTTTTTAAACCCTGGCCATTTATATTATATAGCTTTAAATAAAACTAATTAATATAAATGACTAGAGTTAAAATTATCAGAACAAGTCTCAAGTGATCACACAAAATTAATCACTTTGCCATAAACATTATAACATTTATTTGCCAATAACAAATAGTAACAGTACTTCACAGTTACAGAGGTGCAATTATTATCCAGTCAATTAGATATGTCATCTTTATAACTTTCATAACAGTATCAAGGTCATGGCTCATAAAAAAATAAGTACAACTGATGAGAAATTATATTTTAAGAGGAGAATCCCATACAAATAATGTGACCTTGACTACTATCTATAAATAATGTGACAGATAAGGAATGTCTTGATACATTACAAAATAATCTATAAAATACTATTATGTAATAATAATATTACAATTAAATCACGACCATAGAGCATAAATCGTATTTTTGATTTATTTTTTTTAATTTATTTTAATTACCTTTAATGGCAGCTGAGAGTTCTTCTGGACCCTTATGACCTGAGACCTTGGCTGGGGTGTTCATGTGAGAAAGGTCGACCGCAACACCTGGCGTGACCGGGGCAATATCATATAACGCCAGCCGGGTCACCAGGGGATTCTGTTTGAGTAGTAGGGCCAAAGGTTGACCGATACCGCCAGATGCGCCAGCGACAACCACTTTGAAATTCCTCTGAAATACACAAACTCTTAATAATAGAAAAAGCGCTACAATGTATGTTAAAGTATTTATTCAACGGTATTGCAGTTTAAGCTGTAATTTTAAGTCATTATAACCTTTTATCAGACGGTACAAGTAGGTAATTCGTACCTGGCATGATGTAGAGAAATTCTTAGTGCCATTCTGGGCGACCACAGTCGATACAGGCTTTAGGGTACGAGAAAACATTTTTAGGTATATTTTTGATACAACTCTTCAGTTATAAAGTAAAAAATATTTAAAAATTAGCCTGACCTACACGACCTTTCGATTCGAAATAATGAATGAATGATGTACATTGTACTTTACTGACAACACGTCTGAAATGATTTTAATGACGTACCGCTGTCATATATGTCAGTTACTGTTAAATGCAAATCAAAAATGCTTTATGACATTACTCTATAGTTAAATTCCCTTTATAGTAAAGATTTCTTAACTTTTATAGCCTCTATAAATGATGAATACTTAGATACATTGTAGCGTAACTACACTATTTAGAGCCCGCAGTAAATTTATCAGATAGGATTCATTCTTAGATTCCCCCATTCTTAGATTATGTAGTATATATGTATGTTATACTAAGCTTATGTTCACATTATACAAATGTCCTAAAAAATAATTTATATTTTGTGAGTCGATAAAATAAAAAATAAGATGTCTATAAACATTTTTGTAGTAATTATCGAAGTAAAGTATTTAGGAATTTACTTCTTAAAAATAATATTGTCTAAATCTATGCGTTCATGGCATTCATTTTCACATTACAACAATAAAATTTCCAATGACGGCTCGGCAAGTTGTCATAAGCTAAACAAATGTAAACTTTCTTTTGAGACACTTGTATAAATAAAAAAAAAAACAAAGAATTTTGGTGAATAAAACAGCCAAGTAGCATAATTTATCCTTCATCTTGATAGTTTATTTACATATTTCCCGAGTGTTCTTGAATTAATACTCTAAATCTTCAAGTGATTAAATTTTACAAATTTATGCAATAAATAAATATAAGATTCCATGCTCATGACTTTTCGGACCAAGGGATTTTTCAAGCCAAGGGCTCGTGGCATTTACTTGTTCTGTCATCTAACTGTAACACTATTACATAAAGTATGTATTAGATTAATTATTTATCTGAGGCGCTCATTTTTTTTTTATTATCCATTTATTGACATTTCCCATCTGTGCCTGCCTCTGTGGGCTAACTTCAATTTCAATCAATCAGTTGTCATTCCAGACAATTTATCTTTTTGAAGACTAGGCAGCATGGTCTCCGACCTTAGCCTGTTCCAAACGGAACAAACGTACTAAAAAAAAAAAAAATCAATCAGTTGTCATTCCATTGAAGTAAATGGGCATCGAATCCAGACAAATTATCTTTTTGAAGACTAGGCAGCATGGTCTCCGACCTTAGCCTGTTCCAAACGGAACAAACGTACTAAAAAAAAAAAAAAAAATCAGTTGTCATTCCATTGAAGTAAATGGTTTATATTCGATTGTTTATTATATTTTGTCTAATTTAAATAAATAATACAATTGATGCAATACTGTAGATATTTAAACGACGAAAGAATCTAAATATTCAAGATGAACGTTATACAGGCAGTGAAGATGTACATAACTAAAATGACGGAGGAGAGTGGTCCAGGAATGAAAGTCATACTTATGGATAAAGAAACAGTCGGTATCTCGTTTTTAAATTATATTTCTTTACACTTGCTTTAATTTATGTTTTCCCAGTTACTATTTTGTTATCATTTTTAACTTCTGTCTATCCGTCTTCCAGTATATTGAATATACAATATGTCTCTTCTGGATTTTACTACAATTTTTCTATTACAGTGATTATTAAATATTCACAAGATGTGAAGTGAGTGCGCCTATAATGTAAAACCTTTTTAGTAAAAGACATGTACATATCATTATCCAGTAAAAAATCTAATAAAGTGTTGTTAAAATTCTAAAAATTACTGTACTGAAATTGTAGTCTTTTTTGCAGTAAAAAAGACTAGTTTATGTCCAAAACTTTAACAATTTGTCAACAATAATTACCTCTGTGGCGCAGTGGCAGCCATGTTACATTGAATAGGTGAGATTCGAATTTTGCTTCTTGGTCAGGATACTTTAGAAAGCTTTTTAATTTACTCAGGTTTGGATGTTGTGAGTTGTACCCTCAGATGTATGTTACCTGGTCCTTCATAATATAGAAAATATGTATTTATTAATAATTTATTCTCTTTACAGACCAGCATTGTGAGTATGGTATTCAGCCAGTCTGAGATACTTCAGAAGGAAGTGTACCTGTTTGAAAGAATTGATAGCCATTCTAAATGGGATAATCTTAAGCACATGAAGTGTATTGCATTCCTGCGACCAACGTCTGAGAACATTGCTCTGTTATCCCGTGAACTTAGGTATCCTAAGTACGGAGTATACTTTATATGTGAGTACATATAATTATATTTACGTAAAAAGACTAGGCGTACTTCAGGTTTATCTATTATATAGTTAGCTGATTGAAAATGTATATATTTTCATATTGCTCCCTCTTGCCAACTTTTGACAAATTTGCCAAATAGACTTTATTGGTGCCAAGAGAAAGGAATAAAGATTATCCTATTTCTAAAATTGGAGACAAAAATGCTTTTTTTTTTTGAGAAAAGATTTTTTTCATCCTTCTGTATATATGTGTAGGGTTCAATTTAATCAACTGTATACACTTTTATTGTTGTATTAAATATATTTTAGTACTCAATGCCTATTTTTGTATAACATAAAAAATGTAACTATATTTTTTAATAATCCTTTGTGCCTAATTAAAAATAAAATAAGAATCAACATTGTTAGTAATATACCCATGAGGTTTCCCTTGGAAACTGTCATAATTAATTCTTATGGAAATCATTACAATGACTAATAAGACTAACTGACCTGTTTTCCTTTTTTTTTTATACCACTGAAGTGGCAAACAAGCATACGGTCCACCTGTTGGTAAGTGGTTACCGTAGCCTATGAACACCTGCAATACCAGAGGTATTACACATGCATTACCGAACCTGAAGAAACCTCTTTACTCCCCTTTTGAAGAACCCCATGCTGTAGTCTCTTGGGAAAACCTCGGCAGGGAGCTCATTCCATAACCTGAGTGTTCGTGGGAGGAAACATCTCTGAAACTGCTCAGTACGCGACCATTGAGGCTGTAGGACATGATAAATAACTCCCTGTCGATGGCGAACCTTATGATGGTAGAATGTGGCTGTGGACATCATATTAAACAATTCCTCTGAGCACAATCCTTCTAACCTACTATCACTGCGGGGAAAGGAATTGTTAATAATGGAGACTGAGAATCTCATTGCTAGCAATATACCCAACCAGGTCGACCTCCTCGCGGTTCTCCCTGGAAACTATCATGGTTAATTCCTGATGAATTCATCATGCTGGGCTAACTGGCCTGTTTTCATTCTCATCTATCACCCTTCACTGGTGCTCCGTCAGCATATCCCGTTAGCGCAGGCGGGGTAAAAAAAAACCTACTATCACTGGTGCCTGCCAGTGTATACTGATAGCTCAGGCACAGTTATAGTTCCATTCTCGTCCATTAAAAAAACTACCTATATTAATTGTTCCAAAAACATTCAAAATTAATTTATTTAATTACCAAAAATGTAAAAAAAGATAATATATTTCAGATTTCAGCAACGTGATTTCTAAAGCGGATGTGAAGACACTAGCAGAGTGTGATGAGCAGGAGGCAGTGAGAGAAGTGCAGGAAGTGTTTGCAGACTATCTCGCAGTGGATAGACATTTGTTTTCATTCAACATTACCGGCTGTTTGCGTGGTAAGTTTATCATACAACAATAACCCACTGTTGGGAGCAAGAGGGGGGGGGGGTTCTTAGTAATGGGGAGCTTCGACCATTTTTCTATCAGTATACTCAGCAGTGTCCCTCTTAAAACTAATCAAAGTCTAACTGCGGTTGCTTACTTGCTTGCCAAGCGTGACAACTACTGGCAAATTCCCCCTTTAAGGGGGGGAACCAATGTTTAGCAGTGGATAGTTAATGCTTAACTTTATCCACACCCATCATCATTCTCTGATAGATGTCAACACTGTCTATGCTATTGCACTATCGAAATGACCATTTAGTTGTTCCATCCCATTAAAATATTTATAGTCTTTTACCAGAGGGAGACTTTGTGCAAAAGTCGATTGCTTGAGTACCTCTGTCCCATTCGTAATTTACCGTGAAGCAGTTGTGTTTGCATGGCTGTGTTTCGGTTTGAAGGGTGGGATATGGCGTGAATTTACAGGGTACAGAGGAATAACATCTGAGTCCTCAGGAATTGCAACGCATGCGGGGTATCATGGGCGAAACAGTATACTCTGTTATGTCCATGGTATTGCTCATGTCTATAGACGACGGTTACCACTTTTCATCAGGTGGGCCGTTAGCTTGTTTGCCATTCTAAGTTGTATAAAAAAAGTCTGGATTTTCCATGCGCCAAGTTCCTTGTAGGGTAGGCAAAAATAACCGCAAACATGGAAACTGATGAATTGCGTGTCTATTTTAGAAGTAGGATAATTATCCAATTAAACCATTTCAAGATTAAGATAAAATATACATCTGTTTTTAAATTAGACCTTTTGGGACACAACTGTGCAAAACTGCATCCAATTTGGTGCAGTAATTTTTGCGTGATGCCAGAATAAACATACAGATAAATAAAATTTCTAAAAAAATATTGTTTTAAACACCTGTTGGTTTATTAAGACCTCTCTCATAAATTTTTCTTAAATATTTTTTTATACAACTTAGAATGGCAAACAAGCTGGCGGCCCACCTGATGGAAAATGGTAACCGTCGCCTATAGACATGAGCAGTACCATGGACATAACAGAGTATACTGTTTCGCCCATGATACCCCCATGCGTTGCCATTCCTGAGAACTCAGGTGTTATTCCTCTGTACCCAGTAAATTTACATCATGCATACATACATCGGTTTGAAGGGTGGGATATGGCCTGTAATGAATAAACTCAAAAAACTACTTTGCCGATTTCAAAAATTCTTTCACCATTAGAAAGCTATATTCACCCTGAGTAACATAGGCTATATTTATTGCCAGAAAAGATTGGAAATCCTTACTAAAACTTTAGTAACGTAACTCAAGGTGTAAAAAAATGCTATAAAATATCTTTCGTCACGCGCGCTGCGGAAACTATTGGTGATAGAACAAAAGTATGTTCTACAATATTGAAGAAAATATCAATAACTACAAAAAACTTCACGATACTATATGTCCAACTATTATCGTTATATCACAATAATCACTTTTTAAAATGTTGTAAAAATGTTCACCCGTGCGAAGCCGGGACGGGCTTCTAGTGTTTTTTTTTATACCACTACGGTGGCAAACAAGCATACGGCCCACCTGATAGTAAGCGGGTACCGTAGTCTATGAACGCCTGCAATATCAGAGGTATTACGCGCGCGTTGCCGACCCTGAAGAAACCTCTTTCTCTCGGAAAAACCTCGGCAGGGAGCTCATTCCATAACCTGAGTGTTCGTGGGAGGAAACATCTCTGAAACCGCGCTGTACGCGACCGTTTAGGCTGTAAGGTTTGAGGGTGAACTCGCTGTCGATGGCGAGCCGTACGATGGTAGAAAGTGGCCGCAGGCATCATATTGAATAGTTCCTCTGAGCACAATCCGTTGTACAAGCGGATATGTATGTATGCGTGTATGTCGGCTGGCCGCTAGGCCGCACGTGGGGCCAGCAGGAGCTGCAGCGCTGCGCTGCAGGCTTGGCTGGCGCAGTGCTGTCGCTGCGGCGGCGGCCGGCGCTGCGCTACGAGGCGGCGTCGGAGGCGTGCGCGCGCCTGGCCGAGCGCGTGCGCCAGCTGCTGCGGCGCGACGCCGCGCTGCTCGGCGCCGCCGGGGACCTGCCCGCGCCGCAGCTGCTCCTCGTCGACAGGAGGGACGACCCCGTCACTCCGCTGCTCAACCAGGTACACCCGCACGAGGAATTTTTTTGCTATGTTTGCCACAATTAGTCAATAATTTTGATCAGCTTGTCTTTTCGTCGAGTAAACTCATTTGAAAATAAAACATAAGTTAATAAGATTGTGTTATACTATAGTACATTACTGCAGCGGCCAGCAACTGAGGCATTTATGGACGAACGTGCAAATGTGGGCCGAGGCGTAGCCGAGGCACACATTAGATACACACAGATATGAGTTTACATAGTAATTTATCGGGCCGCAAAATTCGACAGATAGATTTTCATACAACTTTTGCCAGCCGCTGCCCGCATGTATCTGGCCAGTACGGCAAGTTTGATTTATCTCGAAGAAAATTGTCAAAATAATGCTTACATTTCTAAGCATGTTTGAGAAAAAAACATTTACTTCAATTGTGGCAAAACTTGTTATTTTGTCATATAAAGTAAACTACTAGACTGAAAGTGATAAAATTTTTACGGGACAAATTTGTAACTTTCAGAAAAAAAAAAGAATGTAACTTTAGACATAGAATGTTTAAATAAATACACATAATGTTTACAGAGATTGAAAAGAGTAACTGTTGAGTTTGTTGCGGGCTCTTCTCAACAGATATCAACTTTCCGAACCGTGCAATAAATTTAAAAAATAAATGACTATTTAAAAGTGCTTGTAAACAAATCTATTTAAATAAAGATAATTTAAATTTGAAAAATGTATTAAATGGGTTTACAATCGATAAAATTATACATACATACATATCTGTCACGCCTATCTCCCATTAGGGTAGGCAGAAACAATGGAACGCCAAATGCTTCGATTCAAACAAACCTCTTTCGCTTCCTCCACATTCATCAATCTTTTCATACATGCTTAATATTATAAGGTAACAAATATTAGTCTTATTCGATCTATATTAGTTGAACTCAAATCAGAAAAATTTTGAACAATTTTTTTTTTTCTGGGCATTTGTATGGAGACACTCTGTCTGTATAATCAAAAACTAGACCAATTAAATTATAGAATCGATCATTTAAATTAATTAATTAATTTAATTTCAAACTGTTTATAATTACTCCTTTCCATCCAAAGGTTGCCTGCAAGAGATCGCTCTTAGCGATAAGGCCGCCCATTGTTTTCTCATTGTGATTATTTCTTGTAATTTGTTTGTATCTATAATGAGTTTGCTTTTGTAATCTTTTGGAGGAAACAATAAAGAGTATCTATCTATCTCTGTAAATAATTGATACCCGTTAATAGTACTAGATAAAATTTTATCTAAAAAATCAGTTCAGCGTTACGATAGGGCTGATATACCTGAAGAAGATAAAAACCCTTATGAATTAAGAAAAAAAAGCAAATTTTTTATGGTATTAGTTTTTTATGGTATGAAAATTTAATGGTAATTTCACTTGCGCTGTCAATATGTCCTGGCCATGTATAAAACATAAAACATGCAACACGAAATCTAAAATATTTTTTTTAATGGAGGACAATAAAATGGTAACCCTGCCTGCGCTATCGGTATACACTGGTGGGCAACCAATGAATGATGATAGGTGAAGATGAAGCTGGTCAGTTGACCTGTCGTGATGAATTCGTCAGGAATGAACCACGAACGAATTTTTAGAGCAGACCGTGTAGAGGTCGACCTGACAGGGTATATTGCTAGCAGTGGTGCCTCTAGTTCCTATTACTAATAATCCCCTCCCCCTTTACAGTGGACGTACCAGGCCATGGTGCACGAGTTGCTTACAATCAACAACAACCGCGTGAGCCTGGCACACGTGCCCGACGTGCCTGCCGACTTCAAGGAGGTCGTACTCTCGTCTGAACAGGACGAGTTTTATGCTAAGGTAACATGCGAATGGAATATATATATATATATATATATATATATATATATATATATATATATATATATATATATATATATATATACATACATATATGTTACTGTAAAAGCCCATACATTGGTAAATCTGAGGATTTCATAAAAACAAGATCATTTTTGTATTTTTCACCAAACCAAACCTAACCTCACCTATCCTCAGAAGACTTCTGTAGGGGAGGCTTATATTCTAGCTATATATTATTCTGGAAAATTCTATGTACCTTTTTTTTATATACAATTTAGAATGGCAAACAAGCTGACGGCCCACCTGATGGAATGTGGTAACCGTCGCTTATAGATATGAGCAGTACCATGGACATAACAGAGTATACTGTTTCGCCCATGATACCCCCATGCGTAGCCATTCCTGAGGACTCAGGTGTTATTCCTCTGTACCCAGTAAATTCACCTGCGCAAAGCAGGCCGGATCACTAGTCATTGATAAAATAATATTACCTTCAACTTAAAACATAAAATATAATATATATAAACATAAAATAATGTGTAACAGTGGCGTCCTTTGATATTAAGTGTTTATTGGACGCCTACGTTGTACACGAAAGCCTATGACCTGGGGAACTAGACCTGGGGGACTAGTCTCCATCTGGTAAATTTTTACATTTAATTTTTCAGTGATTCATACATTATTTTGAAAAACTTCGCAGTTTAGACTGGTATTCGATTTTGGGATCCCAAGACGTAGT
Organism: Galleria mellonella; assembly: GCF_026898425.1. NCBI lineage: Eukaryota > Metazoa > Arthropoda > Insecta > Lepidoptera > Pyralidae > Galleria > Galleria mellonella. Next base: position 11,404,240 of record NW_026442074.1, on the reverse strand, counting down.
CAAGTGTTGTCCCACTGACTTATCACTGCTTGGTCATAGCGATGAGCCAACCAATTTATTTTCACAGAATCTGTACTCCAACTTTGGTGAGATCGGTCAGACAATGAAGTCGCTGATGGAGGAGTTCCAGAAGAAGGCCAAGAGTCACCAGAAGGTGGAGAGCATAGCCGACATGAAGAACTTTGTGGAAACCTATCCTCTGTTCAAAGTAAGATGGCAATTTTTTTTAAGAAGAAAGTTTTATAACATCTCACCGCCCATGGTCACTCGCAACACCAGAGGCATTGCAGGTGTGCTGCCGGCTGTTTAAAAAGGAATATGCTCTGTTTTCGAAGGTTACGAAGTCGTATCGATTCGGAAATACTGCTGCTGGATATCCAATTCCTCATCAAATTACAGCAGAAACATGTTGTTGAGGATCATTGGAATTATCCCAATAGATTATTATAAATAGATTATGATCAAGGTCTGATAAGGAAACAGGAAGGATAGATGAGGATTAGGAATAAAATCTATTGTTTTTATATATTTTTTTTCATGGTTGAGGGATAGGCAGCAACTAACTGTAGTTGCCAACCTGCCTGTCAAACGTGGCAGCTACTGGCAAAATCCCTCTTTTGGGAGAGGCCTATGTTTAGCAGTGAAGTTCTGAGATGATGATGATGAGATGTTCATAAACGGAGAACCTGTTCCTCAGAAAATGTCCGGCACGGTGACGAAGCATGTGACGGTGGTGGGCGAGCTGTCGTCCGCCGTGGGCGCGTACCACCTCCTCGAGGTCTCCGAGCTGGAGCAGGAGATCGCCTGCCAGAGCGACCACTCCAAACACTTGCAGGTACTATATATACATAGCCTAAAACCATTCAAGGAGATGTACTGTAATTTCCTAATATAATAAAACTACCTTTTACCCTCGGCTCCTTTTAAAGGGGGTAGGGATTGTTAGTAATGCGGACTGCCAGTCCCATTGCTAGCAATATGCCTTGTCGATCTCCACGTCGAAATCAGCGTGCTGAATTCCAGGTGCATTTACCCCGATGGGCTAACTGACCTGCCTTTTCATTCTCACCTATCATCCCTCACTGGTGCCTCGCCAGAGTATAACGTTAGTGTAGACGGGGTTACTATTCCATTATCATCCATTAAAAAACCCTTCTCAGGGGGGAGGTCTATGTTTGTGGACAGTTAACGGCTGATATGATGATGATGATGATGAACATACATTATATGTTATTTTCGAAAATTCTATCTATCCATTTGAAACTAAGTTAATTTTGATTTAATTTCTACTGAACAGCGTCTAAAGTCGTTGATCTCCAACGAGTCCATTCGCCACCACGACGCTGCGAAATTGGTGGCGTTGTACGCCCTGCGATACGAGAAGCACGCCAACAACGCGCTGCCAGCGCTGATGGAAGCCCTCAAGAACCGAGGGTGTCCGGAGCACCTAGTGAAGGCGGTGGTGAACGTGCTCGAGTATGGCGGGGCTCACGCCAGGCAGAGCGACCTGTTCGGGCTGCAGGACGCGGCCAAGATCACCAAGAGGCTGTTCAAAGTGAGTTACACATAATATATGCTTTTTTTATGTCTATATCTTTTTAATGGAAGAAAATGGAATGGTAACCCGATCTGCGCAATTGGTATACGCTGGCCAAGCACCAATGTGGGATGATAGGTGAGGAAGATGTAAAAGAGTTCGCCCATCTCGATGGATACATCGAAATTTAATCACGTTAGTTTTCATGGAGTTTCCATGAGGGTATATGACTAATAATGTTAAATCCTTTTACTCCCACACTTATTTATATGTTTGTGCACTAAAGTTTTTGTTTTGAATGTTTGATACTGAAATTATACGTACAGGAGGCATAGACAAACTTCATTGCTCAAAAATGGCGACTGTGTATTTCATATTGTCTATGGTGCTGTTCATATATTAGGAAGACAAAACTATACATTACATACATTTATATATGCTAGTAACATATAAATAAAGTGCAGTTTACTTTAATGTTTAGAAATGGTTATATTTGTCATTTATTTATGAACAGTGTTGAGCATTTTTGAAAATAATGTTTCAGGGTCTGAACGGCGTGGAGAATATATACACACAGCACACTCCGCTACTCAAAGACACGCTTGAAGACCTCATAAAGGGAAAACTAAGAGAGAACCTCTACCCGACCCTGGGTGGAGACGATATCGGCTACGGCAGGCGGCCACAGGACATCATCGTGTTTATAGTAGGTGGCGCCACCTACGAAGAGGCGCTGTGCGTTCACCAGATCAACCAAGCGTACCCTGGAGTCAGAGTGGTGCTTGGCGGGACCACGATCCACAATTCCACGTCGTTTCTTGAAGAAGTGAAAGCAGCGATGCAGGGTGTACATAGAACGCATACCAGACATATTAAAAATGTTTAAGTATTTATTGATTAGCAGTATTTAGTTATACGTTTATCCAGCGACGTCCAGTTTTGCGGTCATCTGGAAGAAAAAGCTAAGATGGCCTCCAAATGTTAGGAGGGCTTAATAGAGTGAGACGGTATTTCACACCAGGACGTCTCTTGCAATTGTATAAAGCTCAAGTCTGGCCATATATGGAATACTGTTCTCATTTGTTTTTTCAACTTAGAATGGCAAACAAGCTGACACCCCACCTGATGGAGTAGTACCATGAACATAACAGAGTGTACTGTTTCGCCCATGATACCCCCTATACGCTGCCATTCCTGAGGACTAAGGTGTTATTCCTCTGTACCCTGTAAATACACTTATGGGTGGGAGCGTCACAGTACCAGCTTCTTCCATTGGACCAAATTCAAAGTTTAACAGAAAAGCAAAAATCCTACATTTTTTAAAATTGTCCGCAAAAAGTATTACACTATGTCGAGTGACACTCGACAGTGGAGCTGGTGGAACAAAATCAATGTCGAGTGACACTCGACATTGGAGTGGAAAGGATTAAAATATTTGTTTCACAAATCGAAACCAAATATTACTTTTACCCTATCACAAAGTTGTCACATGGTTTTTCACTACATTTTGCCATGATCACGGCAAATGAAGAAAGAAGAAGAAAGAAATAATTTAATCAAAAGAAACATGCGGCCCACACAGTAGCGCACAAAACAAAACAAAAGAAATCAAAAACAAAACAAACAAAAGAAAATAATAATTATATACAAATAGATAGCAATTAAATTATAATGTACGCGTGCGCGCGTGTGTGTCGCAATGTTCTGTGATGTAGGTCCGTGCTCAGCATATTGCTGCAGCGCTGTTTTTCAGCAAGAACCATAGCGTCACAAGTAAAAAACAGTTATATAAGTAGTGCGTTGGTATTCTATACATATACAAATCTACATTATACACATACACGTACATACACAGTCACATACACATACATATATATATATATATATATATACATACACATACATACACATATATATACACATATACACATACATACACATTCACACACATATACAGAATAAAGAAAAATGAGATGGCAATATATAGTGTTCTATCACCTAACCTAGCCATACTATTACTGTTCAATCAGATCAGCGACGCGGGAGGCTGTGTTCATGCATTGAGTGCAAAAAAAAAACTCAATTTAACAATGAAATGAATGAATCATTCTTTCAGTTCTTATTCTATTCTCTACCTTCTCTGTTTTGCTATCTCTCTCTCTATATACATATTTTACCAGTACCAAAACTGTCCTAAAAATTACCCAAATTTATTTCACTTTTCTCCAAAAATTTTCTAACAATAAGAATTTCATTTTTCTAAAATATCGTCAATAGAAAAGCTTTTTAATTACAATTGCTAAAAACAATATCCATTCTGGCAACACTGGTGCTATATATCAACGTAAGGCCCTTTACACACGAGTCATGAACTCATCGCGTCGCAGACTTTGCAAAGCAACAGAAGCATCGTGTGTGAACGCACCGGTAACGTATGAGTTATGATGTACAATATAAAAAAAAAACCTTCCAACTTATGTTTGTCCAGTTTGTGTGTTACATTGTTCCACGTATTGTTAATAATTTAGATTCGCGTTTCATACGAAGTATCGCACAGTTCAATATGAAATATAAATTTAAAAAGTATTTTGTTAATAACCTGAAGTATTTCATTTCATGTAATGTTCAGAAAGGAGATTCAATTCGGTTGGTATTTGTGCTCGATACCTTTTACTCGCGGAGTAAAAGGTAACAGTAACATAAAATGCCATCGAATTTAGAACCTATTTCTTTTTTAAGTCGGTTGAACATTGAGTTTGCGCACAAGTATGATTATGCGAAATTTTTTTTAATGTCAAATGATTTTTCATCACTTTATGCATCACAGTTATTACATGCATAAAAAAAAAACCAAATGTTGAATTATGTTCAATAATGCATCACTGTAATATATTATTCATTTTCACTGTGATCTTTAAATGTAGTTTTTTTTTTATTATATAATTTTTAGCACTACCCTCAAATAAGTTATTATGTATTATTTAAGACATTCCTAATTTATGTAATAAACTTGTTAACCTATTCATTGTTTTATTCACATTTTCGATTTACAAAATATTGCATTCCATAGTTATAACTTTTACTTTGACAGCGATCAGTTAGTAGTTAACCGCAGTTAGGCTTTAGAGATGTTTTAAGAGGGACGCTGTTGCCCATTTCCGACCCCTTAGTCACCTTTTACGACACCAACAAGGGGGGGGGGGGGGTTTCTTTCGATGGATGAAAATGGTATGGTAACCCCGCCTGCGCTAACGGGATACGCTGGCGGAGCACCAGTGAAGGGTGATAGATGAGAATGAAAACAGGTTAGTTAGCCCATCATGAATTAATTCATCAGGAATTAACCATGATAGTTTCCAGGGGGAACCGCGAGGAGGTCGACCTGGTTGGGTATATTGCTAGCAATGGGATTCGCAGTCTCCATTACTAACAATCCCTTTCCCCCCAGGGGGGGGGGTTATATTAATGTATATAATGTGTGTACTGTTGATGTGCAGTTCAAATAAACAATTGCCTTTTAACCAGGAGAAAGCCTATTGGGTTAGACGCCTTGTTCCATTACAGGTCCAAGATAGGGCAATATAAAATAAAACACCCAACTGTTGTGTTCAAAACACATTTTTTTTTATCTTTTTTATTGAAAAATATTCGTCGACACAGATGTTACATGTCAATCAACAACGTAGTAATAAAACAATGCCGTTAAGTTTGGCACAAACCAGTTGTATCATCTCGCCTCAGTTTGCAAACTACTTCACAATACAATTGCTGCGAAGCGCATATACATTATCAAAACAATGATTTAGGCTCTGAATGATCAATTATACATTGTTCACGCTTATAAAAACCAATTACATTACTCTCATTCATATTCCTTCAGTCTTTACATAGTTGACGCTGTGGACGGCGCGTTGTCGCAGCGGCCGGCGCGTGCGCAGCGCGACAACGCCGTCACGTTGGTAACACTCGAACGCCCTTTGGCGACACATTTATAAGGCAATTTATAGAATCTTTTTATCTACACACTTCTCGTACGTTCCACGACAAATATTTACAGTAATTATTTAAACTCGTCCGCGCTGTGCACAGCTAATGCAGAGTTGGCTTGCCGTTTTCATGTTACACACAAGAAATACGCGTTACCTAAAATTTTACTGCGACATGTCGACGGGGAATTTACAATGTGGCAAACCTTCTTTGCTAGCGCAGTCGAGTGCGGTGCCAACTCGAGGTTTAAAGTTATGAAGCTGCACAATTCCAGAGATATATCATCTGCAGCCTTTTAAATACCGACATCTGAAGGTTGTGATTTTGTGAAATTATTATTAATACCGCAATATATATAGCATTCTCATTTTGAAACAATTCGTGATTTCGAATTTATTAAAAGTTCAAGGCACAAATAGTAGTAACCGCTGCAGTGATTGTTCACTTTCAATAAACAATATTTTAAATTATAGTGTCTCGACAATGGGACCCCATACGATATCATTTCGAATGCGGTGGTCGTGGTGCACACGACACCTACATATGTAATGTGCGTAAGCAATTGATATCATACACAATACACGTAAGGAGCAATATCGCCTGGCAGAAACGCTGCCAAGTCGTTTCACTGAACGCAATCAAATAACGTACAGGGGACATCCCGTAAAAAAAGTTAAACCACAACCGCGATAAATAGCAGGTCTAAGGAACTTACAAATGTAGTAGCTTACACGTATTAAAAAAAAAAAAAAAAAAGAGAACGGTCGCCACGTAACAATGACGAAAGGTGAAAACTAAGCCCCCCTACCACGATCACGAACAAAAGCGTCGCCTGCACCGCGACGCGGCAAATCATATCGATATACATAATTATAATAATATATATATGTTTTCATATTTATAAGGTGCTTAACAATCAACACACGCACATAGAATCTCAATCTTACCGTCCTAGCAACAAACATACGCGATGGACGCACTCACGCGATAATAAAATTTAAATGAAAACAAAAAAAAAAACAATATTCGCGGGGCCCGCCCCCCGCCGCCGCCTAGACGCGCGTGACGTGTCGCGTACGACGTGCGACGGGGCGCGGGTACAGTAGGCCCTTTCCAATTTTTTTTTTGTGATTTTTTGAATGTTAACATTTTCATACAATCGAAAATCTTTATACATCACAAATTATACACGAATATAAGCCGTTTTTGGGAAAGGACTCTAATAGATTTCCCTTTCTATTATATATCCTATACATATATACATATGTACAATTATCATATGTTTCATGGACCTTCATGAATGTTGTCCATCTCATAATTGTAAATATTACTATTTTACATCTAGTTTATATCTAAAATTCATATTTCCAGCGGGTAAATATGTTATTTGGATCGAGATTATAATACAAGTATTTTTTTTTTTAATTATTGGAGATGATTTGAATTGTCTGTGGACAGGGCAATCGGTAGCGCGATAAAACTACATCGGGTCGGTCTACCCCCCCCCTAGTTACAAATGCAAAGTATTGGCAGTGAGGCATTCTGCCGCGAGTGAGCGCTGTACGGCGCTCATTACGTTAGGTTTTGTTGTCCGTTTATCACGGTCATAGCTTCGACTGGTGAAAACCCCCGCGTATAATGAACTGACTGATGAATGTCCGATGGTTTAATTTTAAAAGCCAACACAGTTCGATGTTTAAAAAGTAAAATTTCCATTCGAATTTAGAATAGGATGTAATGTTTGAACATTGGTAATTTTACGGTTTTCGCAAAACGGACAACAACCTAGTAATGTAATGGGCCCCAGAGACGATCCCCGACCGTAATGTGAATAGAATAATGTCCACATTTGGCGTAACCCAGGGAGCACCGCGCGGAGGTCATGGACTGAGCTCCCCTTGATCCTACGTTGACAATATTATATTTAATAAAAAAAAAAATCTCCATTGAGCATTTGTATTTCTTAAATCGATTTTAATTACGGATAAACTTATGCCGATGCCACGATACAAATGAAAAAAAAAAAACAGTTGTGCAAAACAGTTTAACGCGTTAAAAAAGTATTATGTGACAATATTTGCCGCGAGCCTGGCTTGATTATCTCATCTCGACTTCAATCATTAGATATTGTCCACTCGCTTCTCAGGTTTGAGTCTTACGTCACATATCGACGAGACCTCGACCAGGTCCGTACACGATCCGGGATGTTGTATTTCAATCGGGGATTTGGAGAACGTGACCGCCGATTCCCCTACACCTAACCTATCGATTTATTGTCACTACACACGAAACGCTTACACCGGTCGTATTGCGATTACGTCGATCCGTCGAATTTGAAGACCTCCATAAAAACTCTTTGCGATTCACAACTAATTGAGAATTGAGGAACGTGGTCGATCGACCGTGTAACGCACGAACGATTGAACAAATCGTTCCAATGAAATTATATTATTCCTCTTTACCGAACACAAACGTAGTTCCATAGTATCGCGTAGTGCTAATTGACACTTCAACATTACGTAAAACTAACATAGCGCTAAATAAATACCAGGCAAAGTGCGAGCCGTGCTTCGTTCGGACGGCTCGCGCTTGCCTATAACGAGGGACGGGTGGGAGGCGGTGTTGCCATTGGCAATATACTGAGTTACCAATGTTATTTGTATTTACAATTAGTCAAGGCATTGTACAGTTTACTATTGTAAATAGATATACTCATAATTATAGGGCATACATGTGAATTACCAGTAATAGAAAATGTACATAAAAATAAATTATTCACTGTTTTCTCAAGTCGTTCATATTTTTAATACCACTTACTACTGTAAGGGCGTTTTCTTTATTATAGAATAAAATGTGGCGTGTTTTTATTATTTAAAAAATAAATAAAAAAACCAGAAATTTGCATGTACTTAACTATTAAAAATAAATAAATAAAAAAAAAAGTATTCTCATCGGTGAATAAAACACATTTATGCACTCTATAAAATCGTGTAACCAATCACGAAATAGGGAAGCACGACACTACTATAAAGGGTCAACCTATTTAGATAATATATTAAGCAACTATAATAGAATATATAAAAATATAGCAAATTTGAAACTAAACAATCCCAATGAAATGTTACAATGTAAACCGTACAAACCGACTGTAGCCCCGACTAGTACAAATCTACCATAAACTCCCACCAGTCTATTAAGAAATTTCTCTACCTATAGTACACGTCCGCCCGAGCCGCCGGGCCGCCTACCGATACGCATATCAAACAAAACTCGATCATTCCCGCCGTGCTAAGCCAACCGCTACCGTTTCTACCAATATGGGAGATTTCCTTACACTGGCAACACTGTAGTACACACATTTTGCTCAATGTTGCCAACATCAAAATGTAAATACTAGAGAAACGCGTACGAAAAATATTTTTATACACCAATTATTGCAGGATCAGTGTTGCCATATGCAAAAGGCAATAAATTATTACTTTCTGTTAAAATATTACATGTTTGTTATATAACATGTTCACAGTTTGTGCCAGTGCACTAAATAAAAGCGATGGAGTAACAATTATTATATAAATGATAGAGCTAATATTAACAAGTTAAAAATATACATAGATTACGACAGTGGAAAAAAACTGTAACAAGTTCAACTTTTGAATAGTCCATGTCGTACATTTATGACGATACAAAGTTTATTATAAATAGCTACGTTAAACTCAGACAAGACATTCGTAAACATTTACAGTTATAATCAAAACTATTATTCTAAATAGAAACAAAAAAAAAAAAAAAAAAACCAGCGTTTCAAATGAGTACAGTAATATTTCGTTGTATGTTAAAAAACAAGGAAATTAACAATGACAAGCGAACAAGAAGGATTTTATGATTTTCTCCTTTTAAAACAGCTGCCTTAGAATGTAGTAACTTTAAAATATATACCGACTAAGGATGTTCAATTAGGTCATTTGTACAATTACTAATTTGTATTTAATCTTTAAGATATTACAAAACCATAGAGTCACCAGTTTAAAAAAAAAAAAAAAAAGCTCATCGCTTAGAAAATTGATAAAATTAACAAGAGGTAAGTATTACTTATTGTTACATAAGTGATGATTATTTGGATAGAGAGTCAGTTTCTGTCTCTCTCCCCTGCCTGTCAAATTATTATAAAATGCAATGGCGCTCTACGCCTACAATCGATAATTTTTAAATAACATGCATTCAGAGATTTTGTTACAACGCTATTACAATTAGATTATATTATTGAAAGGTAATTTCATAATTGAAAAAAAAAATCAGATAATCCTGATATTGATAAGGATCAATTCTGAAGCGTCATTCTTCCTCTAACGAACATTGTCATTATTATATTAAAGTCATAATTTTAAGGACTAATATGGGTATATTTTTTTATACAACTTAGAATGGCAAACAAGCTGACGGCCCACCTGATGGAAAGTGGTAACCGTCGCCTATAGACATGAGCAGTACCATGGACATAACAGAGTATACCGTTTCGCCAATGATACCCCCCATGCGTTGTCATTCCTGAGGACTCAGGTGTTATTCCTCTGTACCCAGTAAATTAACGTCAATTCAATAAATTCACGGGTATATAAGTATGTAATAAGTAAGTCTTATAAACAAAAATTCCTTTTTTAAACGTATATATAGAGACTTCAGAATCGATCCAATTTTACAACAATAAGTATTAAAAAAAAAAACAGTTTAAAAATTAGAACAAATTCAAAATTGTGACAAATATACATAATTTTTTAATAAACAAAACTTATTACTAACCCTATCATTCTATATAAATCGCAATCAATTCCTGTTCACGTGTAAATATATATTACAAAAGATACACCACGCCATATTGTTGCCTGTTCCATAAAACAATAAATACGATGTTTAATGTAAAATTGACGTACAACTTAACCTATAGCATGTACGAATTTCATTGTCATTTAAAAACATGTATTCTAACATGTCCCTATAGGATATTTTTGGTAAACTTTAACTGTAGAATACAAGTTATGTATTTTGTTAAATGTTTTTGTTATTTTTGTTTAAACTTTTTTGCTGCTTTCCTTTATTAGTAATATTCACTGTAAAATGTATACTATATAATACAGTACAGCAATTGTTTTCTCTATCTCTCTCTCTCTTCTGTCTATCGCTGTGGGGTGTGTGTACATCTGTTTGTCTGTTGTTGTACCACTAAACATATTGTCTTTAACAACCACATTATTGGGATAGAATGATTTTGCTATAGGTTTACAAATATTGTATACTCAGTAATTTATAACTATTTATATTTAAATATACCAATATGTTCAGATTGGAATTAACATTCCATTTTGAACATTCCCACGCACGGTATGCACGTGTGAACGTGGCGCGTGCGGCCAACACATTCACATATAAAGAATATTAAAAATCTAATCAATAAGAAGGAGCTTGGCTCCTTTAGGATTTATTTCGTTGAAAATTTCACCTCGAGTACATAAGTATCAAATACAGACGTACACACAAATAGATGTCGCATACATGTTCATTTTAGCCGTGACCCATTCTTTTTTTTACTGTAATGTCATCTACATATATTTCTTGACAGGAAATCTTCCGTTCGAAAGATACAATAATTATTTACTGTATAAGTAACCAATGACGTTTTTGAAATCTTACTGTTTCTACATAATCTATTCTATATAAACATAGGTACTCTGATGTAAAATATAACCAGAGTCCATATATGCTCTGTTAAAGTTAAACCGACACGCAATTGTGTGACATTTTTTAATCCAATATCAAAACTTAGTTACAAATTTGTAATAAATGGTGTAGGTTCACAACCTATCTGTTGTGTAATTTTCAATCACACATTAATTGTCGATTTTTTATATTCAAGGTGTTCCCGTTGGAGGTTATAACTGTCACGCGGCGATGCGACATCTATTTCCATGTTGTCTGGCTGGGCGCGAGTGTATATTTACAGGTGAACAGTAGTGACGGTGGTGGCGGTGGTGGCGGCGGTGGCGTCGGCCTAGCACGGCGGGCGTGTGCGGCGGCGGCGCGCGTGTGGCGCGTGTGGCGGGTGTGGCGGGTGTGGCGGGCGTGGCGGGCGTGGCGGGTGTGGCGGGTGTGGCGGGCGCGGGCGTTACGGGTGCGCGGCGTGGTGCGCGGCCGGCGTGCTGGCGCCGCCCGCCGCCTGGTGCTGCGGCGGCAGCAGCACCTGCTGCGACCCGGACACATTACTCTTTATAAATCCTCCGTCCTTCAACAACTTCTCGCCTCGCTTAAGTCCTTATATTTAAGTTTATACTTGAAACAAAAGTAAAGGATTTTTAATAACTACTTTCTTCTTTCCTCAAAAAAATCTAATTTTAACTAACATTGAGTTAAAACAACTATAATGATATAAAACAACAATATATTTTAACAACACGGGTGAAATATGGCGCGAATTTACTAGGTACAGAGGAATAACACACGAGTCCTCAGGAATGGCAACGCATGGGGGGTATCATGGGCGAAACAGTATACTCTGTTATGTCCATGGTGCTGCTCATGTCTCTAGGCGACGGTTACCACTTTCCATTAGGTGGGCCGTCAGCTTGTTTGCCATTCTAAGTTGTATAAAAAGAAAGTATGCTAAGGTTTGCATTTGCTCACTATATAAGGTCTAGTTAGCGATTCTTACATTCAACTTCTACGATTACATTTCACTAATAACGGAACGTCTTCAATTAATCACGGTAACATCTCTACGCAGTGAATAACTGCTATTTTTCAGTTAATGCTACCTGTAGCATGAAAAAGGGAAATTTGACATGGTACATGCGAAATGTAGAGATGTATATTTCACATGTATCATGCCAAATTTCCTACATATTTATTCACATGCCCAAATAGGCGACGGTTACCACTTTCCATCAGGTGGGCGCTCAACTTGTTCGCCATTCTAAGTTGCAGTTTACAAAGTCCCGTGTAAAGTACGTACCTGTATGGGGTGGGGGTGGGGATGTGGATGTGGGTGGTGCGGCGGGCTGGCGGTGGGCGGCGCATGGTTGTGGTAGGCCACGTGGTGATGCAGGTGGTGGTGGGCGCCCGCGCCCGGGCCCATCAGTGGGCACAGCACCTGTGGAGGACACATTTCACAATCAAACACTTGACGGCCTCCGTGGCGCAGTACTCGGCACGTTGCTTTGCGTAAATGCGGTTCCGAGTTTGATTTTTTTTAACTTCGTAAAAGAAACTTATCTGCACTGGTTCAGGTTTACCTAAAGCTACCTTTTATCGCCATACCGTTGACCATCGACAGGGAATTCATTCTCACACCCTTGAGTTTAAATGATCCCGCACAGTGCGGAACAGTTGCAAAGGGATTTTCTCCTATGAACGCTCAGACTGTGGAATGAGCTCACTGCCAAGATTCTCCCTAGAGACTACAGTATGGGGTTTTTCAAAAAGAGTATGTTAAGGTTTCTTCAAGGTCGACAACGTGCGCGTGACACCCCTAGTGTTGCAGGTGTCCATAGGCTACAGTGACGGTTTATCATCAGACGGGTGGGATACTTGTTTGCCACCTTTGTGGTATAAAAACATCTGAATGTTCTAGGTTGTGCCACCAGATGCAAGTTGCCTGGTTTCCCATATAGCCTGATTCTGGTTGGGACTAGCAATATAATTTCAAATTTGTCAATATCAGTACGCCACTTGGTTATATTAGCCTGCATGTTTTGGGAAATACACGCTTACACTTCTTTCCTCACTTCCCCTTCTGTTCCCGAGGGTGTCGTAAGAGGCGATTAGGCAGCAGTGTACTTAAAACACCGAAATCTAACTGCGATTGCCATCCTACTTGCCAAGTGTGGCAACTACTGGCAAAACCCACTGTATTGAATCAGCCTATGTTCAGCAGTGGACAGTTAATGATGATAACGCTTACACTACACTAAGGACTGTAAACAACCCTAAGGACCTCAGAAAGGGCGTAATAAGGTTTTTTAAAAGTCGGCGAAGCGCGAGTAACATCCCTAGTGTTACAGGCGTCCATATGCTACGGTAACCTCGTTTACCACCACACAGGCCGTATGCTTGTTTGCTACCATAGTAGTGAAAAAAAAAAAAAAAACAAAATGTATATTATGTATGACCCGTCTATGTAAAGTGTTATGCAATAAGGAATTAGTATTGTTAAATAGTATAATTATATTAAATTACATAGACAATAAGTTGCCTCAAAAAAACCACAAGCGCTGGAAGTCGCTATTATTCAGGCATATTTTGATGTGCTAATGAAGTTTTAATATAAATGCGGAAAGATGGCGCTAAACAGTTTTTGCGTACCCGCTATTGTATTTTTTTTTTAATATATTGGAAGACTTAACATTGTAAGTTGATTTGATTAAAGCGTTTTGAGCTTGTCCTATATTATTATAGACTTCATTTAATGTTATTCATTTTTGACTCATTATTTTGATTTTTTTTTAAAGAGAGCGCCATCTAACGTTATCTATTTGAACAACTAAGTAGCAACGATAAATGATATTTTTCTAATATTCGTTTATACTAAAGATGCTTACTGTTAAACATTGTCCTAAATACCACGTTTTATTTTCATGCAGAGTTTTTTAACAGTCTATTTACAATAGTCAAAAAATGAAATTAATTGCTCTTATTGATAAAATTTTAAACATCTAATAAATTTACATCAGCTATTGATTTGTTTTATCTTTTTCTATAAATCTAATATATAAGAAAACATACTAGTAGTTAAAATAGGTTAGTAGGTTATAGTTTCTTTTTTAATGAATATGGTAAAGCTTTTATTATTAAAAATTACTTTTAATTTTAACAGAGACTATCCGTTTCCATTTCTAAACGCAAGTGTAATACTGACTAGACTTGTTTTTCTAATCTGTGGAGGAGGGCGAGGCGATGGGTGATGGCGCGTGGCGACGTACCTGGTAGGGGGGCTGCTGGTAGTGGTGGTGGGGGTGCGGGTGCGGGTGCGGGTGCTGGTGCGGGTGCGGGTGCGGCGTGTGCGCGGGCGACGGCGGCGGGTACAGCGCGGGCGACGCGGCCGCCGCCGGCGACGGCGCGGGCGGCGGCGCGTACCCCACGCCCGACACGCCCACGCCCACGCCCACCTCGCCACCCACGCCCACGCCCGACCCCACGCCGCCCACGCCACCAACGCCGCCCACGCCGCCCACCCCGCCGCCGTACATGCGCATCTGCGGCCAACCACGTGCACTTTTACGATGCGATCCACATTACAATACGAGTACGAATCTCAAAATAATTCTGAAGCCATGTATTCAATGAGTGAACAATTAATTAATTTCAAACAGTAGTCTATATGAGCTAAGGTAACGTACTAACGTTACGAATACTAATTCATATTTTTAAAAAACTATTAGTAACAAAAGTCAAAATAATTTAACCATGTAAAACTTTTATCGTTTATGTACAGCAATATTTTAATCAATCATCCAATTTAGCAACAATATTCACGGTGAATTTTTATCAAACAATAATAAATTTATTGTTATCAGAAAAAGAGAAAAAATATGTATTTTTAATGCAAAAGAAAAAAATATGAAAACTGTTTAAATAACAATGGTAATAATGACTCAAACTGTTAGATACTATAATTATGATAAATATAATTTAATAAATATTATTTTAAATAATGTACAGTCATGAATCATGAAATCAGTGAAATTGCAACATGCAATTAATTGATGACCGAAATGAATGAATGATTTCTCTATTTTATCTATGGTAACCTCTGATCTGAGATCTAATTGACATCCTGCTCTGATAATTCGGCTTTTGTACTAAACTGCTATGTATTATCTTTACATTTCTTTACTTTACACTTCGACTAATTTTAGGAAAGGGATTGTTAGTAATGTGAAGTTATTGCTCACTGCTAGCCATATATCCTGCTAGGTCAACTTCTACTTAGTCCCACCTAGAAACCCTTGAATTCACCACAATGGGCCAACTGACATGATTTCATCCTCATCTATTATCCCTCACTGGTGCTCCGCCAGCATATACCAACAATGCATTCTACTGCATCATTCTATTATTATCAATCAAAAAAAATCTCAACTAATTCGACTAAATTTAGCCTGAGCAGAGATTATATATTTTACTGCTTAAATAGACAGCTGTCCTATTAACATTATTAATTTGAAAATTTGTATTTTTTTTTAGATGATTGTTACTCATCACGCTTAAATGACTGAACGAATTTGAATAAAATTTTAACATACGGGTAGGTAACACGTAAGATATTTTATATACTAATTCATGAGAAAAAAGCCGCAGAAAACAGCTGTCTTCCTTATTCAAACAAATAATATAAAGAGAAAGATTTGATTTTTTATTTGTAACAGATAAATTTAATTTAATACTGAACCAATTTAAACTATTCTTTCACCTATTGAAAGCTACATTATCAGCGAACAAAATACTTTTTATAATAAAAAAAAAAAAGTTTTCTACCTTTATACAAATGTGAAGCCGAGGCACGTTAATAAAATATGAAATTTACACAAAAATTTTACATTAATATGAACGAGCAAGATTTATTGGAATTTTAGATACGGATCACATTTGACTTTTTCACTTGATAGTTCTAATAGTTAATAGTAGATGGCGCTATATTTAAGACACTGCTACAACAGTCATATAGAGTAAAAATACATGAAATAAACGAGCGAGTAAGCATTTTACAGGCACTATGCATTGCAGCGTTTGTTTTTTTTTTATGAATAAAATTTATTAGTACACAGTATTTTTAGCGCCATCTTTCCGTTGATAGACAAAACTTTATTATCACGTAAAGTTGTGCTCGAGCAAAATCTATTAGCATGCGTTTTTTGAGGCAACTTACTATTGTTAGCTTTTGCAACGCCATCTGGATCTCTTCCAGTTTTAGGAAGACACTATTTTATGTTGGACTTTAAAAGTCTATTTATGCAGTAAAATATGTAGTCTCTGGTACAAGTTTTTTAAACTCAAGAGGAAAGCTTTTAGTATTTATTTGTACCGAATAAACTTAAAAGATAATTGACCGATTTTAAAAATCCTTTAATCAACAGATAGCTACATTATCAGCGAGTTTGATTTGAAAAAAAAAAAGGCAGTTCGGTAATGGGTAGCGAGTACTCACCATGTGCTGGTACTGCAGAGCGGGCTGCGCGGCGTGGGCGGCGTGGGCGGCGTGCGCGGCGTGGGCGGCGTGGGCGGCGTGGGCGGCGTGCGGCGCGGGGTGCGGGTGCGGGTACGGCACGAACTGCTGCATGGGCGCCGGCGCCAGCAGCGGCTGCCCCGTCGCCGCCGCCACCTGCACGCCCGACCCCACGCCCACTGTTGGGGAGGGCAACCACACGTTTTCAATACAGGAAAATCGGTACATTCTCTCGACTAATTAAACATACGACTGCAGTATCAAATAATGAACTATTTCCAAAAAAAAATTAGGCAATAACTTTTTAAGATGATGTAAGAATTTTAAGGATCCCCTCACCCCATTAATCTAAATTTGTCACATGAAACCCAAAAACATTAATCTTGTTTTGTCAGTCGTGTAACAATAATCATATCAACTATTCTATCTAAATATTTAAATCTAAAGCCAAACTGCGGTTGCTAATTTACCTGCCAAGCGTGGCAACTACTGGCGGACAGATTGGCAGTTGCCAATCTGTAACCCTCCCAGGAGGAGGGTTATGTTTATGATAATGACGTAACAATAATAACCCTTTAAACAGGATTATGAGTAATGGGATTTATAAGCCTTTAAGCATGACTTCCACGCGGTCACCCTTGGAGACCATCGTTAATTCTAGTGAATTTATCAAGATGGGCCAACTAACCTGACTTTATCCCCACCTATCATCACTCACTCAGTGTACCCAGCGTAAATTGACAATACAAGCAGACTAATCATTCCTTTTTCATCCATTAAAAAAGCCTTACTAAATGATTCAATAAATCCTATGTGATACATAAATAATATAAATCGAGTCGCTAAATATAAATAACTCGATTGCATTTTTTTTTATATACAACTTAGAATGGCAAACAAGATGACGGCCCACCTGATGGTAAGTGGTAACCGTCGCCTATAGACATAAGCAGTACCGTGGACATAACAGAGTATACTGTTTCGCCCATGATACTCCCCCATGCGTTACCATTCCTGAGGACTCAAGTGTTATTCCTCTGTACTCAGTAAATTCACGCCATATCGCACCCTTCAAACCGAAAACTATGGGAGGAAACTTCTCTTCTATAGAATTACACTGTAAGCTACCATGAAATTTTGAATAGTGCCAGAGCACAAATAACGTCACTCTACTCACCCTTCCGGAAGTTCCTCTGCTGGCCGGGCTGCAGGGGGCCGTGCTGGCCCGCGCCCCCCGCCACGCCCGCGCCGCCCCCCATCGCCGCACCGTACGCGAGCTGCACACATAATAAAGACCTATTATTATCATAAAAAACACACTTTTTTAACAATTTATATACGATTATACACTTGTAAATTTATTAATTGCAAACTGTTATAGAATTATTATTAAAAAAAAAATCGCGAGTTAAAAATATTCTAACCTACATTTACATACAGGTGTTGCATTTGAATCTTCAATTTTATTCCATGCATTCAAAACTTTAACCATAATTAAAAAAAATGTAACACCAAGTCTGACCGGCGGTGAAGAAGTTATATTTTTTTATACTTAGCACATTTATTATATTTAGCGTGACAATTATGATATCAATTAGGGTGGTTGATCACTAAACAAAATTAAACAAGAAATACGAGATGGCGCTGTAATCGAGACTTTTGATTTTTGTCGATAATTTGAAGTAATTTTATAATTATGTATGAATTGTGAAGTAACAGGTGATACTTGATCTTTTCCTGAATGAAACCCAAGCAATTGTAATGTTTCTTGCCAGTATGTTTTTTTTTTTATTATAAAATATAAGGCAATAAAGACAAACATGACGATACATTATTACTATATCTTTTTTCTATTTAATTTAACTTACCCTCCAAAAATAAGCAAAATATTGTTTGGTATACAAATTGGGAATCTGTAATTGGCTAATGTGATGGTGTAAATATAATATTTTTAATTATTCTAATATAAGCTGTTGATTACAGATGTAATATTAAAATAAAACAATAAATATTTATCGGTAAAAAAGAAATTAAACCATTCGTCAATTAAGAAATTTTGCCTCAAATTATCTGTAATTACAAAATAATCAACAAAAATCACAAGTGTCGATTTCAACGCCATCTAGTATTTCTTGTTTAAATTTGTTTAGTGATCAATCAGGTTAACTGAGTATCTTTTTTTATCATACTTATTTATGCAATGTTATACTTACATACAGACATATAAAAAAAAAAAAAAACATACTAAGATAGTTTTCTAAATAAGCTAAGTATAAAGAAATATAAGTACTTTTAAGTCTCAATTTCGTATACAATTAAATCATTTTCAAAATGGATATCATAATATTATATATATACATATACATATATATATAAGTATGTATGTATATAAATACCAGACCCATTTTATTACATTGGATTGGAGTAACACACGTCTATTAGTGTAATACTAGTTTACACGTTTGGTACTCGACTGAGATCACAAGCATCTACAAACACTTATTCACGTTTACTTGTGTAAATTTGTACAGCCACTCTAAATGTAAAAGCTAAAATATACAGTAAAAAAAAAGAACACGAGTCGACAAACGATAACAAATTAATATGGAAAGGTGAACAATATTTATTATTAAATATTTCGTAAGCACACATTATATTTCAATGTAATTACTACCGGTTCAACTTACGTGTAATTAGGTCCACTAGTTTCGTGACCAATTCGGAACCCTCAATCATGAGCGGCTGTGACGCGAGGGTGAACGTTACACGTAAGTTATACCAGTACTTATTACATTAAAATATTATGTATTGTTATTTAAATTGTCATTATTAGCACTTGACGCGATTTCAATTGTTAATAATTGAAATCGCGTCGCCATAAACTCCGAAAGTGAATTTAAAATATGTGTCAATAACGCAAAAAATTAAAATTAAGTATTTATACTGTATTGTACACAAAAAATTACACTGTTATAATATATATAAAATAAAGATGTACAACAGGCGAGCTTAACTCTGTAAGAGTTCTCTTCCAGCAAACCCTGAGTGGAGAGGAGCATTAATTACCAGCGGACAGTGTGCGTACAATAATAGGAGGAAACAGTATAGTTTTCTTTTTTTTTTTAAATAATAAATATGCTTACCTAAATACAAAGTAACTTACATACTTACATACAAAATATATACATATACATACATAAACATAATAATTCCCTATTAATTTTAAATTTAGGAAATTATATATATATATATATATATATATATATATATATATATATATATATATATACACACACACATACATATCTTTCACATATGTACGAATAAAATAAATATGTGTGTGTGAGTGATCTATTATTATTGGGTTTGCTGGAAGAAAACTCTTTTAGATAAAAGCTCGCTGTTATGCACTATTATATTTAATTATTATCCTGATATTAATACCTTTTAATGTACAATAAATAATAAAACATGTACAAATTTACACAAACCAAGACAAACACTATGTCCACACACTTGTGCTTGTGGGTGCTTGCCGCTGTTTAGTTTACCAAGCGTGTAAATCCTAAATACGAGTACATAACAATTAGTTTATTACATATATGTAATTAAAAAAAAATTAAACCAATTGTGTTAATATCAAACAGTAAATTAAAAACCAGTGTTATATACTCACTAAAATTACATTAATTTATTAATTATGGCTCGTTTCATTATTTGATGATAAACTATTGGTATATTGATAAAATAGATAGGGTATTTAATGTTTCCATCTATATCAAAGATGTCACCGGATATCGTTTTATATATATGTTAATATCAGACATATAAAAAAACAAGCCTTAATTACTACTTAATTATTAATAATATATTAGAAAATTTAACACACATGATAGAGGGTCATTTTTTTATTGTTATGATTATATTGTTACGTTTCAAAAATGTCCCATTTAGTTAATTTAAAAATATTCTATTTATATATAATGTATTTAAAATATGCTCCATCTATTTACCCTAGTAATACAAATTAGTGTTACCATATACTGAAGAATAATAATACCCTATCGCCCTTATTCATAAAAACGTCATACGTAATTTTTTATGAATTCATCAATTTGGGCTACCTGACCTGCCTTGTCATCTTCACCTATCATCTCCCACTGGTGCCCCGCCAGTGTATACCGTTAGCGTAGGCGGGGTTACTATTTCATTCCATTTAATGGATCCATTAAAAAAAATCATACCTCTCCTCTATAAACCTATTTTAGATATTAAAGTGTTCTGTCCTTTTCTTTTGCGCTAACTTCTCAATTTGATAGACAGTAACAAAAGGTTTGTAGAACGTTATTTAGTTTTTATGAATAATGGGGTAAATATACCAGTGTCAGATTTAACAATTTTGTCGTTTCGGGCAAAAATCATATTTGCCGCCTTTTTTAACGGTCAGCGGTCGCGTGGATCTTGATCTCGACCTCGTAATGCTAATAATGGATCAAAACAATCCCCTCCCCCTACCGCCACATTAGAGTAGCCACTCAGCTGTGGAAACCCTCCGTATTCTCATCCTTGGATGGTGTCAATTCAAAAGTCATATTTGTCGAACGTCATTATTGTGAAGTCATGAAAATGTTTCGGTATTAAAAATATTTAACTTATTTATTTTACACTTTATTGCACTAAGTAAAAAGAAAAATAACAAATACAGTAAATATTAATGAGAAGTGATACAAAAGGCGGCCTTATCGCTAAGCAATCTCTTCCACACAACCTTTGGTTGGAGGACATTGAGAAAAAGACAAAGAGTAGGTGGCGCACTATTATATAAATATTTAATGTATAATATTTTACATCATTTTAGTTGTTAACTTTACACTGCTGAATGTAATGTCCCTTTAAATTAATATATCACCAAAGCTTAACTATGGTTACCAAGCTGCCTGCTAAACATGGCAACCACTAGCAGAACCTGACAAGGGGAGGCCTATGATCAGAGAGGACAGGTAACGACTGACATGACGATGAGGTCAATATTATCGTAGGACGATCTTTCAGTAGAGGACGGAGGGATTGCTAGTAATGGGAACTATTAGTCCCATTGCTAGCAATGTTTTTTTTTTGTTTTATACAACTAAGAATGGCAAACAAGCTGACGGCCCACCTGATGGAAAGTGGTAACCGTCGTCTATAAACATGAGCAGTACCGTGGACATAACAGAGTATACTGTTTCGCCCATGATACCCCCCATGCGTTGCCATTCCTGAGGACTCAGATGTTATTCCTCTGTACCCAGTAAATTCACGCCATATCTCACCCTTCAAACCGAAACACAGCCATGCTAGCACAGCTGCTTCACGGTTGAAACACGAATGAGACAGAGGTACTCAAGCAATCGATTTTTGTACAAAGTCTCCCTCTGGTAACCCTATCAGGTTGATTTTCTCACGACATCGGAATCGTCAAGACTAGACAACATACAAAAGACAACGCCTGTATAGACTTAGTACTTTTGCCTTTAAAATAAACAAAAAAAAAAGTTGCCATTATCACAGAAAAAAAAAACACACAAATAAGTTCTTTTTACGAAATTCAAACAGCCGTTTCCTTGGTACATGCTAAATCGAATATCTAAAGTTACAATAATTTATAAAATTATCAATAATTTTGACATTACGACCTTAATTATCACACTGTGAATAATTACGATTACTAATTGGCATTGCATTTATAATTAACAGCTAAGTCTTTGTCTGTCCATTATTATTTATTACAATGTTTGAGAATTATTAGAGATCTGATAGTATCGCACACTTCAGCAAAGTCTTTGTTCTCGAGAGAACCGAGAGAGAGATGAGAAAACGAGTTTTCTCATCATTGAGGGTCTTTTTTTTAATGGATGATAGATGAGGATGAATAGGGAGGTCAGTTAGCTCATCGTGATGAGTACACCTGGAATTCAGCACGATGGTTTCCAGGGGAGACCACGTGGAGGCCAACCTGGTAGGGTATATTGCTAGCAATGGGACTAGTCGTCCGCATTACTAACAATCCCTTCCTCCCCCCATCATTGAGGGTCGTGACTACATGAGAATGTTACTCTCGTCACCAGTGCTCTCCAAGTTGCGTTGCATTCAACCATTCGTAGTACAGGGGGGAAGGGATTGTTAGTAATGGGATCTAAATGCCGCATTGCTAGCAATACACCCTCCTATCAGGTCGACCTCTACGTGGACCCCCCTAGAAACAATCGTGGTTAATTCTAGTGCAATTCGTCACGCTGGACTAACTGACCTGCTTTCATCGTCACCTATCATCCCTCACTGGTGCATAAATCATCATAGTACAGAATAATAGTAAAGTCAACAGACACTCCACAGGCGTACTATCGGCCCTAAGATCATGTTTTAAATATAGTCGACTTATACAAAGTAAACCAAGGGTATTCGGCATAAATCCTACAGATACAAGTTAGTGCAAAGTCCACATACCGCTGCGGAGCACGCGGACACGTCCTCCTGTGATAGTCATGTAAAAACCGCTATCCGATAATAGCGAACGCCTTTTATCAATTGTCATTACATTATAAACACTGCTAAGATTAAAACGCAATGTTTGTTTAATTTCTGCCGTTCGAATATAATTCAAAAATGTGGTTCCTGTGGGTGCTAGTTACTTTGTTGTTGATAAAAGTGTTGAATAAACTGTCCAATGGAAAATGTTATTCTGATAATGTGATGTGTGGCCAAGTGGTGATAGTGACTGGAGCGAATAGCGGAATCGGGTACGCCACAGCTTTGGAACTGGCCAGACGGGGCGCCAGGGTGATAGCGGCGTGCCGAGACGACGTTAAAGGGAGGACAGCAGTGGAATCCATAATCAGAGCCACAAAAAACAAATCTGTCAAATACATACATCTAGATTTAAGCTCTTTGGCGTCTGTGAGAAAATTCGTCGAAATATTCAAGAGTACGGAGGCTAAATTGGACGTATTGATTAATAATGCAGGCGCCAGTGGTATGGGGAAGGAGAAAACAGCTGATGGCATCGTCAGGGATATGCAGGTGAACCACTTCGGTCCTTTCCTGCTGACTTTATTGCTGGTGCCTATTTTGAAAAAGTCCGCACCCAGCAGGGTAATTAATGTGTCCTCTGTTTTGCACAAGTTCGGTACCATAGAGAACATCAATGAGGAAGGCAGGTACGGGTACTTCCAGGTGTTTTGCAATAGTAAACTGTGTAATGTACTATTTAGCAACGAGTTGGCGAGGAGACTGGAAGGCACAGGGGTGGACGTGAACAGCTTGCATCCCGGGCAGGTGAACACTTGTCTGTACAAGTCGACTGCCTTCGAGAAACTGAGAAGTTTGATTTTGTACACTTTCTTCAAGAGTCCAGAGGAAGGCGCGCAGACTTCCCTGTATTTGGCTGTATCGGATGAATGTGACCAAGTGACGGGCAAGTACTTCGCGGACTGCGAGGAGAGCAACATGTCTTTGAAGGCGCAAGACGAGTTACTGGCAAAGAGGTTGTGGAAGATGTCAGAGGAATTAGTGAGGATAAAGCCGGAGGAGACCATCTGACTTGTTACATGTGATAATTGTTATCATTTTGTTGGGCGAGGTCGCTGACCAATCTCTTTGATAAGATAAATATATCTGTCAAAAACATTTATGTAACTAGATAGATAGAGTTTAATCCGGACTGTATTATTAATACCATTATCAAAATTATGATAATGATAATTCTTAAAAATAGGCAAATTAATATAGATATTAGGAATGAAAAACAAAGCAAACGGAACCGTATCAATAATATCTTAGAGTTGATTTTCCCGTCAACAAAACACATTGTGTTATGAAGCATTAAATTGTTATTGTAAGCTGCTACCTACCGGATGAAAGGTTAATAAAAATATATACCATACGTTTGAGTCTAGTATATTTTTAATCCCTCATTTTTCAACGTTACACGAATGCATTCAGCTAAAAAACTGCCCTCTATATTTTCACTCAGACACCCAGCGATTTATAAAAAAAAAAAAACGGGAATTAACAGGATCATTTAGGTAAACTATTATAGTTTATTTGAAATAGCGTTTTGAGCAGATGACACCGACCATAGACATTAATGTAACACTGCCATATTTCCGCTTTTGAGGCATAATTTTTTTACCTACTCATTGCCAAATAGTATAAAAAAAACATTATCTCGTTATAGTGTGCAGTCGATAAATAAAGACACGATCATTATTGTGTGTAAAAAACTGACACAATTTGTATGATGTACATTTTCTCTCATGTCAATTATTATTCGCGGTTTAATCAAGATAGCCGTACGCAAATAAACTTTTTAGTCCACAACAAGGAATTACATAGAAGGAATGCATAAAATAAAAACTGTAAATCATATGGTTGCCTCCTTTTTTCTTATGCAAATGTAATTAGTAAAAAGAGGACGAGAGATACACTATCAGTTGCTATTTTTCACAATTCATAGCAGGCTAGAGTGTATAGACAATGTTAGATATATCAAATGAATGAATGAATGAATGAGTATACTTTATTTGCATTATACAATATAGGAAATAAACAAGACAATTTACAAACATAACGATACAATTGTATAAGTACAGTAAGGCGGTCTTATTGCTGAGAGCAATCTTTTCAAGACAACCTTAAGGTAATGGACTAATTGTTGTACAAGTAGGTATAATAGTGCTTTATAATTAAAAAAAGCATCTTTTGCAAATTAAAAATATATAAAAATTATATACATATATACATACATATACACATACATATATATACATACACATACACACGCATACATATACATACACATACATATATACATACACACATACATATACCTATCAATCAAACAAAATTATATAATCCCATGCATATATGTCAAATATGTACCCAATACTAAGATACATATTAATAATTATAGGCACAAGGAAAACAAACTATCATAAAATAAATAATTATATAAATACATAAATAAAGAATGCCAATTTTTTAAATGAAGAAAAATCAAATAGAGAAAAGATAATCTTTCACTTGTCGTTTGAAAGAATCAATGGATTTTGTACTTCTAATAACAACAGGCAATGAATTCCATAACCTAATGCTAGAAACAGTGAAGGAATTGTGATAAAATTTAGTGGAATGAGAAGGTGTCATAAGGGAAAGGTTTTCGGAAGAACGTAATGTTAAAGTATGGGTAGAGGAGATGAATTTAAAACGTTCTTTAAGATAGGCAGGTGCACCAGGGTTAAAAAGAATATTATGTAACAAAGAGAGGGTATGTAAATCTCTTCGCCGGCGTATGGGAAGCCACTTAAGCTGAGAGCGATAGTGCGATACATGATCAAATTTGCGCAGACCAAAAACAAATCGTATGCAGAGGTTTTGAAGTATCATCAAATATTTGTTAATAACAAATTTTACATTACTAGATTATATATTCGACACAGTTTATGTAGAAAGTATGCAAGCAGGTTGTATCTGAATTTGGTAGGGTTATACGGCCGTTTAACATTTTCTATGCACTAGCCTGCTGTGAATTGACAATTTTATCACTCCTATGTAATTCCTTGTTCTTAGAGTCATAAAGTACACAAAAAAAAAAATACATTCTCACTTTCGACGACACGTTTCGTGGACATTTCATACTGATAATATTTGAATTTAGAACTCGACATCGCAACAAGCAGTTTTTTCTCCGAAAAACGACAGTTGATCGCGAATTTTATAACGAGCTTTCTTATCTGACACTGGTATTATTATATTCTTCTTTTTTTCGCATATTCGAGATCTGCATTTGAAAATCTTTCCTTTTCGAACCTATCAGTAAATATATATATTATATAACGCATTGGCTTCGTAAACTATGACATTGTTACCGCAACCTTTAATTACGTATTCAGACTTAAAACTGTATTTACATAGTGCAACGTATTGTAAAGGGCCGGTGCAGGCAAAGACATACCTCGGGGTATTTTTGACGCGATCTCTCTTCAATTCTGAAGGTGAATGAACTTCATGGGTTAAAATAGAATAGAAATAATTCCAAAGAATGACCTCCTCAGTCCCATATATAATAGTTTGTTATATATATATATATATATATATATATATATATATATATATATATATATATATATATATATATATATATATATATATATATATATATATATCACCACTACATTTTTATGAAGTGCCTGGGGTGTGTAAATGAATATACTAAAAGAAAGGTATTGTAATAGCAGATAGGTATAGTAGGTAAATGAATTAGTTTGCGAATGCAGTGGAACAAAAAAGGCTCATACTATATCTTTTTGATCCTTCAAGCCGGATAAAATGTGCTAATACAATAGCTTAATATTTTCCAAAAATTATATGCATTGCTCGTGTACTTCAAAAAAGTACCCAGAGACAAATTTTCTCTGCCTGCACTGACCTTAACTATACTGTTATTTTTAATTATAATAAACAATTATAAATGTAAACATTACAATAATGCAAATACAATCTTTTACAATTTTATTTAGTTTCCTAATACGCATATTATGTTAACAATACCCACTACAACTTATTATTTGCTAGAATACCGTAAGTATAAAAACCTTCCCTCCTAGACAAGTAGCAAATTATTCTATCGACAGCCCAGTCATAATTATGAGTTAAAATTATTTAAGATTTTGTTCAACAAAAATATCATCGACTTCAAATGTGGTAAAACCAGGGTTATTTCGATTTAAAAACTAAAAAACTGTTTAAAAACTAAACAACGATATAATTTCAATCTGAAAATATATATTTTTAATTCAAAAGAACTTTCCAAATCGGTTTATAAATGAAGTAGTCATGAGGTAAGAAAAGTAAAAAAATACATTCGAATTGAGACCCTTCTCTTTTTAAAATCAGTTGACGAAACAGTAACATTTAGCGTCTCGTTCTTTCTCATACATACGCTAACGATATCGTATTTATACGATAGATTCGTCTGCAACTTGTCTAGGGGGGTTTATGGGGTTATTGGGGGTCAAACGCACTCAAACACTGGCAAAAATCCCTTTGCACACAATATAGCACTGCTCGACTACAGCTTTAAACAGTGTAACATTGATGTCCGTTTAAATACGTCCAGACTTATTCAACGACTATATAATTCTATTATTGATTTTACAATTCAAGTAATAAGTTCAAACAGCTGCTATGACCACAATATTAACACGTAATGGTAAATGGTAACTGTAAAATATGGCTACAATTTTCCATCGTTATATCACTTTGTCTTGATACATTATGCGTTTTTAAGGAATACAGTGTAGTCTGTCATGTAAGAGGAGTAATTTATTAACTAACAGATGAAAATGCAAAATAGCATTGATTTAGGCCAGTCTTTCCCAAAGTGGACGATAACGCCCCCTTGTGGGCGCTGCAGGCCTAAAGGGTAAAAAAACGGTTATTTCAATATTACAGACAATCCAATTTTATTTATATGTATAGATGTAATTAGGACGTCAATGTTACACTATTTAAAGGTCTCGTACAATACCGCCATCGAAACAGAACGTCGTCAGCAGTGCTGTACTTACGAGTATTATTGCGGTCACAAGTGCGAGGTGAAACTAACTCAACAATGCACACGACAGGGTGACGACTAGCTTAGATCACGTGTGAAAACAGTTGGTTATAACATTATAAAAATTCGACATAAAAAATATATATATAGTAAATTTAGAAAAAAAAAGACAACGCGCTCGCTTGTCACCACCCTTAAAACCCGCTTCACACGTCGATCCATCTTGCACAAAGCGTCCTCTCTTTTACGGGAGCAACTAGCTTTTCTCGGGTAAGAAAGATAGGACGTCATGTTAAAGACAGGTGTGTGTATTAAATATGTTATAGAATTAATATCAAATAAAAGCTACACAATTGCTCGTCACCACCCTATAAACCTGCTCCACACGACACATCTATCTTTGGTTAATGAAAACTCTATCTTTACGGGGAGGCGTGCTCTCTTTTCTAGGTGGAAAGATAGGACGTCGTGTAAAACAGATAGGTGTGTGCTCACCGCGTCTGCGCGGTCACGTTTGTCGGACACGAGGAATAGCGGCTGCGCGTACTGACGGCAATCGCATCCCATCTCCATCTGCGCCCATGGCAATCGACAGTCGATCGCATCAGTAATAGTACAGCATATATATTTATATACACTTGATCCAAAAGTTTATAATTTCGTTATTAGTTCGTAAAGTACTTATTGCATATAAAAATACTTATTAAATCAAATATTACAACAATTTAATTCTAGGATATATAAAACAATTGTCTATGGATTCTGATGGTAAGTTTCTAGAAGTTACTGTTGGTTATGTGTCGATGTTGTTGTGTTTCTTACGTGTACTGAATGTCAGTAAACTCATTTCAAGTAAGAATTTAATATCTACAATCCCCTTACGTTCTTCATCAAATTCGGCATTGTTGTTTGAAAAAATTAAAAAAAAAGCTAATGCCACAAAAAGAAAAATAACTATTTATTATTTTAATATTTTGTAAAATAAATATAATAAGTAATATATAATATATAAGTAAAACTGACAAAACTAAAACTGTAAACATGTTTCTTAACATAGTAAATTTTTTTATAAGGTACCTTTTATAATCATAACACACTTGAAGTATGCAAACATCAAGTGATAAAGTTTAAATCATATATATATATATATATATATATATATAGTAACCCCTCTTTGCTAGGTTGTTATTATTATGTAATGCCTTTCGCAATTTTTTTTTATACAACTTAGAATGGCAAACAAGCTGACGGCCCACCTGATGGAAAATGGTAACCATCGCCTATAGACATGAGCAGTACCATGGACATAACAGAGTATACTGTTTCGCCCATGATACCCCCCATGCGTTGCCATTACTAAGGAATCAGGTGTTATTCCTCTGTACCCTGTAAATTCACGCCATATCCCACCCTTCAAACCGAAACACAGCCATGCAAACACAGCTGCTTCACGGTTGAAACACGAATGGGACAGAGGTAGCCAAACAAACGACTTTTGTACAAAGTCTCCCTCTTAAATCCAGCAGATCAGCGTTCGACGTAGTAACAGTATTAAGATCGTAACGGGAGTGTACTTTGTTCACCCGTACTCACACTATAGGGTGGGAGTAAGAGTGTACAAGTAAGTGAAATCTTATCCTTTTATAATACATATTATCAGTGAATTTCAAAATATTTTGTATTCTATATTGTTACAGTGTATCTAAATCAATTATAAACATTCAATCCAACCAATAGTGTGGATATAAATATAGTGTAATCAGGTGTGTAATGTTCACTCACACTAGAACACTTGTTCACTCACACTATACACTATGAGTACAGCGTGAGTACGAGTGTGGGTGTCGTGTGAGTACATGTGTGGTGTTGTGTGGTGTTGTGCGAGTACGTGTGTGTGTTGTGTGAGTTCAGGTGTTCTGGAGTGCAGTACTTACGGGGTGTGTGTGCTGTAGGTATGCGGGCGGCTGCTGCGCTGCCACCATCGCGTACGCCGGCATCGCAGTCACCTGCAGGGGGAGGTTAACGCATATAAATTCATTGAAATATCTTCATTACTGTAGGTCTATTATAGACTCTTAATTAATTCTATGGTTATTTTAGAAATTAAATGTAGCCAAGAAAAAATCAACAAAACCATGATGTTTTTAAATTAATATATTGAAATAAAATACTTAATATTTAGGTAAAATGATTGACTATTATATTTATAGAATGACTAAATTATAACAAAAAAAAAAGGTAAATATTTATTCATCAGGTAGATAAGTATTGTATAAGTACAAGATGATACACGGAGCTTGTAGGCTCTTGCAAATATTTTGGCCTTAGAAAGGCGAACTTCTAATTCAAATTTCGAAAGAAAACACTCCATCTAGATTTTACTAGTCCACGTCAGTATATATATATTCAGCCAGCAACTCACCATATGCGGTGGCGCGGGGTGCGGCGCGGGCACGTAGCTGACGCCGGTGCCCATGACGCCCACGCCGCCCAGCCCCACGCCCACGCCCACGCCACCCACGCCCATACCGCCTACGCCCACGCCGCCCACCGGCGTCGCCGGGGTGTGCGGGCTGCATAACATTAAAATATATAAATAATTCAATAATAAGGATGAAAGGAATTATTATTAATAGGGTCTGTCAACATCATTGCTAGTAATATCCATCAGTTCGTAGGCTACGGTAACCGCTTACCATCAGGTGGGCCGTTTGCTTGTTTGCCATCTCAGTGGTATGAAAAAGAAATATCAGATCAACTTCCACACGGTTGCTCCTAGCAACTATTACGGTTAATTCTTGTGGATTGTCAGTCAAGTAGTTTTTGAGTTTTAGAAAGACTAACGAATAAATTTTTATATATATACACAGATGGTTACCACTTTCTACCTTAAGGACCATGTAAAAACATGCTGCGCCGATTTCAGATAATTGGACAAAGACAAGGCAAATAATGCAATTATTAGATTTCGTCGAGGCTGTTTCGACGCCGAAGAAACGGCTGCTCACGTAATGTTGGAATGTGAAGCTGTGGCCCATCAACGTTTAGAAATCCTTGGAACGCTGAGGTCGCTCCGTGAGGCCTGTGAAGATCCCAGGAGGCTTCTGCGCTTCTGGGCGGAGCTAGGTTGGCTGTACTAGCCACGACTCATACGCACAACGGCCCAAAATAGAGGCTAAGCGCGGAAAATAGAGTCCTATTCACATTCACATTCATGCAAATTAGAGCAAAACGCTTACCGGCTGGGGTTCGGCGTACTGGGACTCCGCGGGGTGAACGGCTTGGCGGCGGGGTTGAACTCCTTCGCGTTGGGGTTCAGCGTGGACTTCTTGAGGGTGGCGCTGACGCCTGGCGACGCGGCGGCGGGCGGTGACGCCGACTCCGGCGACGCAGACGCCGAGCCCGAGCCTGAGCCTGAGCCCGAGCCCGACGCCGAGCCGGACGCTGAGCCTGATCGCTCCGATCCGGTCGCTTCGGGCGCTGCCGGCGTCGTCGGTACTGGCGGCTGGCAAGTACACGTTATAATTAATATATTATTTATTCATACCTAGTCATTGTTAAGATCAAGGAAGTAGTCGGTGTCGTGTCGTGTCAAGAGATGAAGAGACTCGCTGAAAATCGTAGTAAGTGGCAAGAGCTCCACCGACAAGAGCGCAGCTCTTAAATAGTATAGATAGATAGATAGTCATTGTTAGAGTAGATAGATAACCTCAATGGTAAAAATATTAAATCCTTTTTTATTATTGATATTCTATTGTAGTGCGCTTGTCTACCAATAAAACTTGAAGACCGATGTCTTTTTCCTGTCATAAATTATTTTATTAAGCTTTCTCCAACATGGTAGCAGAGCGTAGTTTTATTGTATAACTAGATAACAGTTATTGTATATATATATATATATCGTACTCATATACTGACAAACTGGAAATGCAGAGAGAGAGATAGAGAAAGAAAGAGAGAGAATGAGAGAAGAGAGAGAGCGAGAAAGAGAGAGCGAGAGAGAGAGAGAGAGAGAGAAGAGAGAGAGAGAGAGTGAGAGAGAGAGAGAGAGAGAAAAGAGAAGAGACAAATCAAATATTATTTTTTTTATATTTTACCACACAATAGTTGTGGTTTGTTTCTTGTGGTTGATTCTTACTGAATTAGCCACGATGGATTAACTGATCTGCCTCATTCTCATACATATAATTTCTCACTGGTGTCCCGCTAGCGTATATCGATAGCGCGGACGGGGTTAGGGGCACTAGGTAGTTTAAGGCTGGTAAAGTAATGTAAATTGGATTCTTTTTCTGCATTAAGCCTCTTATTTCAGCCCTAAATGTGGTAACGACTGCAATTTGTTTTTATACTACAAAGGTGGTAAACAAGTATATAGCCCGTCTGATTGTAAACAGTCACTGTAACCTATGGACGCCTACAACTCTAGGGATGTCACGTGTACATGGCCGATTTTGAAGAAATCATATACACCGTTTTTGAAGAGCTCCATAAAATAATGTCTTTTCACAAAATGATTTTGCTAGACACTGGTCTAAACAGATAGAGTAAATGGCAGTGCCAATGCACTCTCTCTGTTTAGCGTAACGGTTGATTGGTGAAAAATGCCATCAGGCACTAAATCCGCCTTGTAGACATATTTTAATGTGTGCAAAAGCATAAATAAATAAGTAAATGTGTACGGAAAACCACGGAAAGGAGTACATTTCACAAGTTGAGCATTGGCGAGAGAGAGTCTCTGAACCTGCACCACGAACACATACAGAAATGTTTTGGTCCGTGCTCGTCAGTACAGTCGACTAGTGTGCGTGTGTAGTGTGTAGTGTAGTGTGGTGTAGTGTGGTGTAGTGTAGTGTAGTGCGGCGCTCACAGTGCGCGTGCGCGCGGCGGGCGAGTGCGGACGCGGCGGCCGCTGCTTGTGCGGCTCGGACACGGCGCCCGCGTTGGCCGACACCTCCGGCGGGCTGCTGGCCGGCGGCGGCTGCAGCTGCCCATCACATTTCAAAATTTAATCATTTCACCACCTCACATTTTCAGTCTACTCCACAAAAGGTTTTCGATTCAATTGTACTTTTTTCATGTTTGTTACCTCCGGAACTCAGTTATGAACCGATTTCGACAATTCCTTTATTATAAAAATAAAATATTGCAGATTGGCCTTGTTAATTTTATCAAAATCGGTTCAGTAGTTTAGTTTTTAAATAAAAATTTTTGTGGTTTTGTCATAATTGAACTTGGTTTTTTGTGGAATACAACCTTATAGTAAAAATATAAAGTATCAAAACATAACATTATAGTCCTCAGAAATAGCAACACATACGGTATATCATAGACATGAACATTCTGTGATCCTCATCATGTGATCTCATCATCATCATCATCATGTGATGTGATGATGTGATCATGTCTATAGACAACAGTTGACACTTCCCATCAAGTGGACCGCCAGAGCTTGTTAGCAATCCCAAGTATCATTAACAATTGTGCATTTGATACGCTTAGGCCAGTGCTACATTACGTCTATGTCCGATCGCATATTATCGGGGACAACACGTCGATGCATTTTAAAAATTTTCATGTATAACGTTACTGTTTCACCATGTAACTTATTGACTTTTCCTATAATAATACATATAAACCCATTTTTCAATATTTACAACTTACTATTATTTACTTGTTCACTATCCAATTGGCTAAAATATCTTTTTATATTAAGATACATACTTTGTTTTAAAGCGGTCATTTAACCTGTTCA
The DNA here is from genome assembly GCF_026898425.1 of Galleria mellonella. Lineage (NCBI taxonomy): Eukaryota > Metazoa > Arthropoda > Insecta > Lepidoptera > Pyralidae > Galleria > Galleria mellonella. The sequence continues at coordinate 11,370,162 of NW_026442074.1, read as the reverse complement.
TGATAGGATTAGGTATATATGAAATGTCGATAGATTTAGTGTTAAATCATGCCCACCGGCGTACAAGCGGTCCCCAAGTAAAACATGTCGTGTGCCCACCCGTGAGCACGCGGGTCAATAACGTTGTTGCGGAGTGACCCGCCGGTGGGCATGCGCTCTAGATGTTCCTGTCTCGTTTCATCCCAAGCATACGTTCAATTGAAATTCGCTATAACGTGTAGTGCAATTTACTTACCGGCGGCGGATTGGCCGGCGGCTGCTGGGGCGGCGCAGCGGTCGACACCAACTTGAAATCTTGTCCAAAACGGCGCAACTCCTGCAGTAAACATGCGTATTAAGTCATATACTCCATTTACAGTGAAAAAGGTATTTAAAAAATATAATTGTATAGTGGCCTACTCTATATATATATATATATATATATATATATATATATATATATATATATATATATATATATATATATATATATATATTATACAAGATAGAATAGAAACGTCGCGAGCGGTCCAAGATTGCAGAGCCCAAAACCCGGACAATTTAATAAGTTTTATCAAACATAGTCAGTTAAACGATTCGGTTCGCCGGTTGATCGCGGCGTGCGGGCACAATGCGCGTCGCGAGCGGTCCAAGATTTTAAATTACGCCCCGCCCGGACGCTCCCCGGATGCCCTCTAAACTAGGACAAATCCGGAGAAACCCGGACGGATGGCAGCCTTATATAACATACATGTGATCAAAAACGTTGCATTGAGACTATCAAATTTAAACAGTATTTTCCAAAATAATATATAGACCATGTAATCTTTTGATAATGTAGCTAGCTAATGATTCAAATATTTTTTAAACACCTTGCAAATCTTTCCTCTTTATAATATTAGTGTAGGATAAGGCTTAAATTTTTCCTTCTTTTTCAAACCAAGTTTATTTGGGAAAAGGCATAGTTTCTCCACTCAAATTTTAATCTGATTTTATATAATTTACAGATCAAGTATTGTTTTGTTTTTATTGTTATATTAACTATCCACTGTTGTACATAGACCTTCTTCATTAGGGGAGTTTTGGCAATAGTTGCCACGCTTGGTAGACAGGTTGGCAATCACAGTTAGACTTCAATAATTAGGAAGTTATAATTAATTTGTTTATCGATGTAAAATTACAACATAATAAAGAGAAAACAACTGATGAGATGTGCCTTGCTGTTGTTTTTAAACATACAAGTGCCATGACGGAAGCGATGTACCAAACATAAAAATCAATAAGAGAAATACTTTTGTGCCAGTCAGTGAATTAGTTTCATACAATTTTTCCAAGAATACTTGTAATTTCCTAATGTTTTCATCAACTATACAATGAGCGGGCCCCAAAATGTGTTTCCGCGAACAAGTGAAGCAGTGTGTATGTGTAGGGTTGCGTGTACTGGTTGGTCGGTCGGTCGGTCGGTCGGTTGGTCGGTCTGTCGGTTACCTGCACGTCGTCGGCGCGGCGCGGCTCGGGCGGCGCGTGGTGGCGACCGGCCGCGCCCGCCGCAGCGGCTGCACTGCTCGGGTTCTGCAACAACGCATGTTAATCTTTACAACTGGCAACACTCGGGAGGAAATTGTTAGTAATGGCGACTGAGAATTCCATTGCTAGCAATATACCCAACCAGGTCGACCTCCTCGCGATTCTCACTGGAAACTATCATGGTTAATTCCTGATGAATTCACCATGATGGGCTAACTGGCCTGTTTTCATTCTTATCTATCACCCTTCACTGGTGCTCCGCCAGCGTATCCCGTTAGCGCAGACGGAGTTACTATACAAAAAACTGGCAACACTCGTGGTATGGTACGTGGCAACACTACGCATTATCATTGGGAAAGTTTTTGATGGATCATGAAGGAATGGTAACCCCGCCTACGCTAACGGTATACGCTGGCGGGGCACCAGTGACGGATGATAGGAGAGGATGAAAAGGCAGGTCAGTTAGCCCATTCGCCAATAGCCAACAAAAATTCAAAAACTATTGTTTTGGCATGTACTAGTGTTAATTAAGACCTCACATATCAAGTTTTATTAAATACCTCCCGTGAACAGACACGATCAAGCTACAATATTGTGATATTGGCAGTATTGTACTCACGTGGTGGTGGTGCGGCGGAAAACTTTGCCTCGGGTGTGTCCCGTTGAGTTTGCCGGCGCTCGCGCCCGCGGCCGCCGCGACGGCTGCGCCCGCGCCGCTGGCCGCATTACTGCCGCCGCTGATAATGCAAAATATAATAAAATTCATAATTTTATACCTAAAAATAAACATTAGAATGACAAGTAACTAAAAATATATGTGATACACTCAAAGCTCTGTTTGTGATGGATTTAAATCTGCGACTGTTAATTGGTTGCCTCGCTCGTTGACAGTGTCGTTCAGGCGAGTGTTGACACACGACGTGTTATCATTGTGGCATTATGTTTAGCACTATACTTACCATATGATGGGGACAGTATGGTGGTCAGTTGATTAGAATTATTTTGTTTGATTCCACTACCAATATTTCAAGATTATTCAAAATTTACCAGAGGGAGACTTTGTACAAAAGTCGTTTGCTTGAGTACTTCTGTCCTATTCGTGTTTCAAGCGTAGAGCAGTTGTGTTTGCACGGCTGTGTTTCGGTTTGAAGGGTGGACTACGGCGTGAATTAACAGGGTACAGAGGAATAACACCTGAGTCCTCAGGAATGGCAACATATGGGGGGTATAAAGGGCGAAACAGTATACTCTGTTATGTCCATGGTACTGCTCATGTCTATAGGCGACGGTTACCGCTTTCCATCAGGTGGGCCGTCAGCTTGTTTGCCATTCTAAGTTGTATAAAAACAAAAGATTGACTACTATTATTATAAGAATTCCTATAATATTCAATATTATTACATTATCGAACGACCAATGCCTGGCTCTGAGCAGTGAATTTGATTGTTGACGCTACGTTTAAAGGTGAAACACGTGTTGCAACATGTGCGTAGCCTGAATAACGGTCGGAGATTGATGGCTAATGCGGAAGGTTCAATCAAATCAAACCAAATTTTTGTTGAGGCTTTAGTACACCGGTGTGACTATGCCAGCCTCATAGGGATTGTCAAGTCAGTCTGTCAGTCCGTCAGGGACACCTTTACCCATAGATTATAATTTCTTCTAGTAATAACAATAGCCAATCCTGAACTGTTGGCAGTCCCACACTCACAAAATAATAATAGAATTGAACTAAATAATTCTAATCAACTTAATACTGATATGGATTTCTACAAATACCATATGAGCCGTTAACTGTCCATTGGTGAACATAGGCCTCCACCATAAAGGAGGGTTTTTTGCCTGTAAATGCCACGATTGACAGGCGGCTTGACAACTGCAGTTAGATCTTGGTAATATTTTAAGTTCCCTTAGTCGCCTCTTACGACACGCACGGACATTTCCGTAGAGGAACTGCAAAATAATGAATGAATGTATATACCAATGTGGTTGCAAATATTTTTGTATGTATAATTAGAGAGTAGATCTGTTGTTTTTCTAAGAGTATAGTAGAGGGAAAAATATACCGACCTGTGCGGCTGGTGGTGGGCGTGCGCGGCGTGGGCGGCGTGTGCGGCGTGTGCGTGTGCGTGGGCGTGCGTGTGCGGCGCGTGCGGCGCGTGCGGCGCGTGGTGCGCGTGCGGGAAGGGCGCGTGGTAGCCGCCCGCCTGCGCCGCGTAGCTCTTGCCGCCTGCACCGCCTGCACCGCCTGCACCGCCTGCACCGCCTGCACTAGCCGCCGCTGCGCCCACCTGTATGCATCGCAAATGCATCAAATCATTATAGGTATTACTCCAGCATTGTAAACTTTATTTATCTCTGCATTTTTTTATATATTAACTTTAAAAATTACAATACATTTAATAAACAATAATTAAAAATTTAATAATACTGTTTTTAAAATAAAAAATGCATGTATATTATTCCGAAATAAAAACATGTACAAAAACCCTTAATTATTTCAAAGCAGAACCCCAAAAAATGCCTTTATTATTGTTTTATGCAGACAAACACTTATTAATAAATTAGATAGAGAATAATGGGATGTATCAGATCCACTATTATTATATTGGAGTTATTAGCCCCAAAGTCAGTAATATACTGCCACTAGGTAGACCTAGAGGGAACCGCACAGATGTAGACATCTGTGCGGATCCCTCCTCCTGGAAATCACCTTTAATTATTGTTATACACCTATCATCTTTCACTGGTGCTCTGTCAGCGTCTACCGATAGCACAGGCGGGGTTACCATTTCATCGCCCATTAGATCACTACGCGAATCTCGTACTACGCAATGAATAAATATATGATCATGTACATTAGGCCAACACTAGCAATCGTGTACAAAGAGCTCACCGCGTCGTCCTGGCGGCGGTCGGCGGGCGGCGTGAGATGCGGACGCGGCGGACGCGGCTGGTCCTTGTCCTTGGGCGGCGCGGCGGGCGAGGCGGCGTGCGAGGCGGCGTGCGAGGCGGCGTGCGAGGCGGCGTGCGAGGCGGCGGGCGGCGCGGCGGGCGGCGACGCGGCCGGCGCGGGCGCGGCCGGCGCGGGCGACACGGCGGCCGGCGGCGGCGCCGCGTACGGCTTGCTCGAGTTCGGCGACGAGCCGCCGTTGTTGCTCACTGGCTTCACCAGTTTCCCGCCCTGGAAACGGCCGCGTTTTTATTACAACCACTTACAACATGAGGTAAACATGCAGAGCGCCATCTAGTCTAGATTCTAGAAAACATTTAGAATCCCCAAACAAAACATATAGGTCCTAACTACTTAAGGAGTAAATTCCAGTATCTTTTTGAAACCCATAATCGTAACCTTCGTTCCAATAATACTCTCCAATTATCTTTCCCCTCTCACCGTACTGGTTACGCTTCAAACTCTTTTCTCCTACATTCTTCACGACTCTGGAACGCGCTTCCTGATGCCATTAAGAGACTACCGACTAAACCGTCTTTCAAAAAAAAAACGTTCACGCTCACTTTTTATCTTTATCCGAGCAGTAAGTGCTTTATATTATTCCCAAATTCGTGTATAATATAGTATATGTCATATATGTGTAAGTATATTTGTTATTTATATATATTTATTCGTTTATATATATAATTTTAGTATGTATGTATATCAATAATCAGTAGTACCGCATTATTCTGACACTTCCCTATGGTTGACTGGGAGAGAATGCTTTTAGCATTAAGTCCGCCGTGTACACATATATGTACTAATGAATAAATAAATAAGTAGATTGATTAATATATTATGTTTAAAAAACTGACTTCAAATGTGACGAAAGCAGTTCTTTTGATTTAAAAACTACTTCCACCGATTCTAATAAAAGTTCTATGAAAGTAATCTGTTTGTCCTTTCTTAAAAAAAATCGTCTATAGACTACAGTGAATATTTACCATCAAACAAGCTGGCTGTAGGCTTGATTGTTACTTGCTTGGTATAAAAAAAAAAGATGATTTGAGACGCTAACCCTTTTAAAGTAAGCTAAGCTATTTTATGGCCACCTAATTAATAGACGTTCCTTATTAATGAGCAAAGAACAATACCTGTATATTATTATTCTTTCTCTTATTAGGTATGACGTATTTCCCGGCGGCGGAAGCGCCATCTGGCGTCCGCAACACGGCCGCGAACGCTGCCTCCTCGTCGCCGTTCTCTGCCTCGATCCGATTCTTATACGAGGGAGTATTTTCTATTTCTGCAGCTATCTCTTCAGCCTTTGCTTCTGCGTCTCTGTATATAACAATTACATTAATATTAATTAAAAAATAAAAAGAAATTTACTAAGGAGCTTTTATTACAAAAACAAGTAAAAAGTAAAAAATAAGTCAGTAAATGTGGCTATGTAGTAAGCTGTTTCTTTTTACCACAAACAGAAACAGTAGATTCAAATGTCGCAAAATAAGTAATGCTACCAACACACAAGCAAACCTTATTGAATGTAAAAAAAACTGACATAATCGCTTCCTAATTGACCATGTATAAACGTTTCCTTTGTCTATGACAATAAAAAAAAATAAAACCGCCCAGAGTTGCCCCTTTATTTTGCTTTTCTGTAACTAATTATTTATTTTGTTTGTGTACATATTTGTGTTATTCTTTATAATCTGTAACAAACTCTGAAGGGAACAACAAAGAGTTTTCATTGATTCATTCAAAGACAACTTTGAATCTCATTGTGGACTCAAAAACTACTTTGTGGGAATTGTTTAACATTAAAACCAATTTAAACAAAGATTATTTTTTTATGGCAAGTAGGAATATTAAATAAGCTGATGACTCACCTATAGTCATGAACTTGTACGAACATGAACGGCAGCATAGGCATCACAGAATACACCGTGACACCCATGGGTTACTATTTCTGAAGACTAACGTGTTACCTCTCTATACCCTGTAGTTCCACTGCGATATATTATTCTTCAAACAGGAACTAGAACTTGTCATGGGTCGTCTTATCTAAGGACTATGGTGTTATGCGTCCGTAGCTTATAATTCCACTGCTATATCCCACTCTACAACTACCTTACTCTTGGCGTGTGGTTTCGGCTTAAAATGGGAAACCCCTTCCATTCTCGTGGGGGTTGTAAGGGTCAATTAAGGAAACTCAATGATTGAGGGATGGGCAACAGTATCCTTCTTAAAATATTCCCAAACCCTAAATGCAGTTGCCAACACGCCTACCAAGTGGAAGCTGCTTTTAGGCTTTGGCGATACTGTCAAAACCTCTCAAGGGAGAAGCCTACGCTCAGCAGTGGATAGGTAACAGCTGATATGATAATCCAACCCTGCAAATGAGAACCGGATCTTGACAAGGGTCGCTATTACTGAAGACTATGGGGGGAAAGGGATTGTTAGTAATGGAGACTAAGAATTCCATTGCTAGCAATATACCCAACCAGGTCGATTCCCCCTGGAAACTATCATGGTCAATTTCTAATGAATTCATCATGATAGGCTAATGGGCCTGTTTTTATTCTCATCTATCACCCTTCACTGGTGCTCCGCCAGCATATCTCGTTAGCGCAGGCGGGGTTACCATACCATTTCCACCCATCAAAAAAAAAATAATTCCTGAATACTATGGTGTTATGCCTTTGTACCCTGTAATCCCACTACCATATTCCTTGCCCACTACCCTTCAAACACAGGAGCTTCACTGCGGGGGAAATGGATTGTTATTAACAGCATCTAACGGGCCTATTTTGCTAGAAAGGTCGACGTTCACGTGGTCAATGTGTGGAAACAATGGTTTCCAGTGGGAACTACTGGAAACCATGGTCATTAATTATATTTCTCACCTATCATCATCTCTCATTGGGTTCTCGCTAGGCTATATCAATAGCGTAAATGGGGTTACAATTTCATCCTGAAGCAAAGCTGCTTCGCTGCAGAAGCACGAGAAAGCCATTGACCAGCTCACCTATAGTCTTGGGTATCCTTTTTCTGCAACTGTACGGTATACCCGGCCAGCGAGTGGTCGTACGTGCTGTGGACGCCGTACACTTCCTCGTTCTTTCTGAACATGTCGTTCGCGTCCCAGCCGTTGGCGCGGTGGTCCAGCTCGAGGTCCTCGAGGCGAGCGTCGCCGTTGAGGGACGGCGAGTCGCCGCCGTCGCCGTCGCAGCCGTCCCACGGCTCCAGCTGCCGTTCCTCGGCAGAGCGCCCGTTGCCTACACCCGTCAAATGGTTAGTTACAATAAAAAAGAATATTAGGTAGGGACTTAAAAATAATGAAGTCTCATTATAAAGTCACAATGGGCACTATGAAAATATATATATATAATTCCGCCCGTTGGTAATTAATGCTCCTTTCCACTCAGGGTTTGTTGTAAGAGAACTTTTACAGAGTTAAGCCCGCCTGTTGTATATTTTTATTTTATATAAATTATAATAATACAATTTTTGTGTACAATATAATATAAATAAATTAATATTTCTCGAGTTTTATTAGTCACTAGTAGTTCCATGCAGTTTTCTAAAAGCATTAAGGTGTTATAATTTTAATTTTTTGTTTTTAATTAATGTGTTTATATATCAAATTTCATTCAAATCCATTCAGTCTAAAAGAGACTGAATGGATTTGACCAGAGCGATTCTTTGTCCAAAAGTCGATTGCTTGGGTACCTCTGTCCCATTCGTGTTTCTACCGTGAAGCAGTTGTGTTTGCATGGCTGTGTTTCGGTTTGAAGGGTGGGATATAGCGTGAATTTACTGGGTACAGAGGAATAACACCTGAGTCCTCAGGAATGGCAACGCATGGGGGTATCATGGGCGAAACAGTATACGCTGTTATGTCCATGGTACTGCTCATGTCTATAGGCGACGGTTACCACTTTCCATCAGGTGGGCCGTCAGCTTGTTTGCCATTCTAAGTTGTATAAAAAAATATATAAATAGTAAGCGTGTACCGAATTCCATAAAGATTAATTAAGTCGTTAAGGCGCTATAAGTCAACAAAAAAAAAAAACAAAAAAACAATTTTACTTTTATAATATCATTAAAATTTATTCCTATAATTCGCTATCTTCTTTTTATTTTCTACACAGTTCACTCGCCGTGTGTCCCGGCATAGAATGAGCCACCCATTCCTTTCCCGTGGGTGTCGTAACAGGCGACTGAGGGAGGGCAAGGGATGGACAGCAGTGTTCCTCTTAAAACATCTCTGAAAGCCTAACAGCGGTTGCTAACCCGCCTGCTGCGAGTGGCAACTACCGGCAACACTCTCCTTATGGGAAAGGATTATGTCCAGCAGTGGGTAGTTAACGCTTGAAATACTATACTAATATAAGTTACTACAATAAAGAGACTTATAATTTTGTTATTGCTTGTTCAGTTAGCACAGTATAGTGTCATCTACTTCACACAGTGACTATTTCAAATATTTCTTGATAAAGTTCACAATTGTTATCACCAGATGAGTCAACGTGTACAGTTGGATTCTTAGAATTTTAGCCTGTTAATTAATTTAAATTGTACATTTTTATTTTATTTTAAAGGGAAACATACAATACCTAAAACATATAAATAGTAAACACAGCCATAACATAAATTTGTGAAGTTTCCACAATAAACTAATCAAATAAACGAGAGCAGAAAATTAATATAAAAAGACATATATGGTACATGATAATAAAAAAAAAAACAAAATAAACATAACAATTAACAATTTAAAAATGTTTATTTCCTCTCTAATCAAAATGGACTTTGCCCGAAGTTCCTCTCTAACGTGTTTTTACATAAGTTTAGATCATCTCCGAATACGTCTAAAGAGAGGAACTGCTGATTATAATAAAAAAAAAATAAATAAAAAAAAACTCTTCGATATGACGCCTACAGCCACACCATCGGCAAGGAATCTATCCTCACACCTTAGAACCAGACTGATCACACCCAGAACAGTGCGGCTTCAGTGGAGCTTCCTCCCGCGAACACTCGGGTTGGACACTCAGGACTTTCTCTAAAGACTACAACAGCATGGGTTTCTTCAAAGAGCGTATTAAGGTTTATTAAGGGTGATGAACGCGCGTGACATCCCTGGTGTTATAGGCGTCTACAGGCTACGGTGAGCCCGTTTATCATCAGATGGGCCGTATGCTTGTTTGCCACCATAGTAGTATAAACAAAACCATGTAAGACTGTAAAGATATTTTTAGAGGTGTGTATGAAATATGGTACACTGATAAATCATGACATAATTTATAAGTGAGAAAACCTGCAGGATACAGCTAGTTCTAGAAATGATGGACTAGCTGTATTCCATGGCTTGGTTTGCGTGAATGAGTACATGAAGCATCATGTGTGCTATGTCAGGATATAAAACTACTCCTGTACAAAATATCATTCGAATACGATATAATAGGGGGAAAAGGGATTGGTAGTAATGGAGTTTGACAGCTCCATTGCTAGCAATATGCCTTATTAGGTCGACATCCACGTGGTTCCCCCTGGAAACCATCGTGAACAATTCTTGTTGAATTCGTCACGATGGGCTAACTGACCTACTTCATCCTCACCTATCATCCTTCACTGGTGCCCCGCCGGTGTATACCGATGGCGCGTGTGGAGTTACCATTCCATTATCATCCATTAAAAAAAAAATACGATATAATACAAGGTACCGGCAGAAAGTCAGCGTCCTTCGAAGGGTCCTTCGCAGCTTAATGCTGAGTTGGTTGCCTTTTCACCGTAGAGACATAAAAACACCAACCAATTTTTTGTTTCGCTTATAAATTCATGAATTTACATGCTTGTAATGGTGAATAAATAATTTATCTATCTATCAAATCAGTTTAGTAGTTTTTGACTAAAAAAGTAACAAACATGCATCCATTTTTAACGGTATGATAATCATGATGAGCATCACAATGTATTTTGTAATGCCCATGGTCTATAGGCGACGGTTACTACATTCCATCAGGAGACCCATCAGCTAGCTAGCTATTCTAAGTATCATAGAAAAGGGGTCTCACCATTAAATTTACTGGATATCGCACTATCAGTCTGAAACACATCGTGCGTGGCGTACTCCAGGTCCGAATCCTTCGCCCGGATGGAGACCACGTCTTGGGGTTTGAAGATCAATTTATCGACTACCGAATCCACTGGCACCACGCCGTCTTGATCCACGCGGTGAGCCATCTCTAACACCACCTGGAGGCAAAGATATCAAACTTCTTTATAATAACATTTTTTATTTTCTGTAATAGAACGAAAAATGAGCGCACAGTTCTCGTGACGGCATGCATTTGCCATAATATGGATCAAGTCATTAAATGACATTTTAAAGACATCATTAGAATAATTATTATTACGCAAATGAAACATTTTTAGTTCTGGTTCGTTACTGGTTTGTCACTGGTTCTTTTAATAATTTGGCTATATCAATTTGCAATTAGTAAATTGCCTATATAATCTAATTAATGCCTTTAATAATTATTTATTAATGTTTATGAAATTGTTACTCGGCTGTGCTATTTGGATTACTTATCCATTTATAGGATCATCCTACAGGATTAGGATACAGCGAAGCATTGCAATACAATACACTAGTGGATTAGGTCTAACTGTTCTTACATTTAGAGGCAACCACAGCATATTTCGTTTTTGTGAAACATTATTAATGGAATTAAATTAGTACATGTAATAAAAGAATAAATAAATTCACCGTGTAGTCCCAGTACAGAATGGACCAATCCATTCTTTCCTATGGATGTCATAAGAGGTGACAAAAGGAAGTTAATGGTAGAAGGTTGGGCGGCAGCGTCGCTCGTCAATTATCACCAAAGTCTAAACGCGATTGCCAAACCGCTTGCCAAGGGTGATAATTATTGGCAAAACCCCCTAATAAGGAGAGACCTATGTTCAGCAGTAGACTATAAACGTCAATATGATGATGATGATGATTAAATGAATAAAGTAGTATAGTTTAAAAATAAAATTAACAACTGCTGAAAATTAATATTAAAATATTACAAATTAATTCAAGTTATAAATGATATATAATGGCGATGTACATCAAGTTTTTAATTTGGACATAAACATAGAGTGACTGTCATAGTGAATATCAAGTTTAGGCTTGGTTTTTACAATACCAATATATGATTACCGTGGCCGGGTAACAGTGGTGAATAATAGGCAAGGATAAAAGTCGAGTTAGTTCATGGTGAAGGATTCACTGTGAAATAATGACGATAGTTTCCAAAATAACTGCGTGTAGGTTACCTGACCACCACTAGCAAACCCTTTCCATTTAAAGTTTCAATAGAATAGTAAGCAGAAAAAAAAATTACAATAAATAGATAACATTGAGAAAACAATGGGCGACCTTTGGATGGACAGAAGCAATTGTGAACACTTTGGTCAGAGGCATGATACAGTTAATGATGTACATACATAAATAAACATATTTACTATCTCATACATATATAAAACAGATATCTAAGAATGAGAAGTTAAACTAGAGACGTATTACAAATACAACAACTTGTTCGCATAAAAGTTTTCTTTTGTTTTAAAACTTGGCAGACATAGATTTATTTTCTTATTTTCAGGGGAGGCAATAGGCAAACGAACTTCAGTTGAAGGTCAGAACGAAAGTCCAATTGATGGGAAGTATTTTTTAATGGAAGATAATGGAAGGGTAATCCTATCTCACCTGGACTATCGGTTTACGATGGTGGAGCACCGTGAAGAATAATAAGGGTGAAAGCAGATCAAGGTGGTCCTCCACGAGGTTTCTCTTGGAAATCATCGTGATTGGTTTATTATTGAATTCGTCACGATGGGGTAACTGACCAGTCTTTTCATCCTCACCTATCACCCCTCACTGGCACCCCGCCAGCGTATACCGTTAGCGGAAGCAGGGTCACAAAAACAAATCCTATTCCACCTGGGCTATCGGTATACGGTGGCGGGATACCGTGAGATGTGATAAGAATGAAAGCAGGTCAAGGTGGCGCATAATGACGAAGTCAAATGGAATTAACAATGTTTCCAGAAGCGATACAGTGCAACACAATCTGATAATATACCCTACCCTATTGTTAGCGATAAAACGGGACCAACTTCTAATTCTCGATTACTAAAAGAACTATGATTAGTACCCTCCCCCCCCCCCCCCTCTCCCACCATTCTGGATCATTTACACACCCACATTTGGATCATTTAAAAAAAATACTACCACTCTCTTCGCGAATTGGAGGGCAAGTCAATCCGTCGTCCTGCAATCCACGTCTGAGGACCTCGTGTACAACGAAACTGGCCTAGAAGCCCTTAACACCACAGGACGCGACCGTCGCACGAGTATTAAAAATACACTATCGGATCATTGCACGACGAACATTTCCATGTTTTTATTTAGACAGAATACATATTAAACAAATTTGTGTTATTTAATTATGTTTGTTTTTGTAAATATATATGTAAACATATAAATTACGTTTACTATGACTAAACATATTTCGACTTTTATCTTGTTACCACACAAGTGCACTATGAGATAGCGACAAATTATATATACAACAACGGTCTATTTAAACTTAATCTACATCTACACTAATATTACAAAGAGGAAAGATTTGTATTTTTGTGTGTATGTTTGTAATGAATAAACTCAAAAACTACTTTGTCGATTTCAAAAATTCTTTCACCATTAGAAAGCTACATTTATCCTGAGTAACATATTTATTGTTAGAAAAGATTAGGGATCCTTACTAAAACTTTAGTAACGTAACTCAAGGTGTAAAAAAATGCTGTAAAATATCTTCGCGTCGCGTGCGCTGCGGAAACTATTGGTGATGGAACAAAAGTATGTTCTACAATATTGAAGAAAATATCAATAACTACAAAAAACTGGGGGGAAGGGATTATTAGTAATGGGCTTTGACAGTACTATTGCTAGCAATATACCATATATACTAATGGCCTACTTATTGGATTATTAACTATTGCGTTCTATGATTTATGGTATTTTTTTTTAATGGATGATAATGGAATGGTAATCCCGCCCGCGCTATCGGTATACACCGGCGGGGCACCAGTGAAGGATATAGGGTGAGAATGAAGCAGGTCAATTAGCACATCGTGACGAATTCACTTGGAATTCAGCACGATGGGGGGCGGGGTTACCATTCCATTATCATCCATTAAAATGACACTGCAATAGCTAAAAATAGATTTATGGGAGGTTTGAAGTTTTTTTTTTTTTATAAATAGGAGGAAATAGGTATTATTTAATATAAGAAATAAATAAATAAATAAAACGTTCAAGTACTTCAAGTAAGTCATATTATTACGCAAGTGTTAAAAAACCTAGCAGTTAACATAACACTTGTTGGTGACTGGTGATTCCTTATCACAATTTCTCGTGAAGTACTTCAAGTTATCTAATTTATGACGTTTCATATTTTTTGTTTCTACATTGGATTTTTTTTTATGTGTGAAAATGGTATGGTAACCCCGCCTGCGCTAACGGGATACGCTGGCGAAGCACCAGTGAAGGGTGATAGATGAGAATGAAAACAGGCCAGTTAGCCCATCATGATGAATTCATCAGAAATTAACCATGATAGTTTCCAGGGAGAACCGCGAGGAGGTCGACCTGGTTGGGTATATTGCTAGCAATAGGATTCTTAGTCTCCATTACTAACAATCCCTTTCCCCCCTCTACATTGCAATTGAAATGTTAACTTGAGATTACATTTTATGCCCACATCACAATTTCTGGAACAGCAGTTACGTAAAACAGATGTGAATGGTAAAGTAGAATGAGGAGCTTGACAGTTTCCCAATTCGCTCCTCACCTTAACCTCATCGCCGTCCCTCCTGGAAACTATCATGTTGAATTCCAGGTGCATTCATCACGATGGAGACTTTGTACAAAAGTCGATTGCTTGGGTACCTCTGTCCCATTCGTGTTTCAACCGTAAAGCAGCTGTGTTTGCATGGCTGGTTTTGCATTGCATGTTGGTATATCTTTCTTTAGTCAAAATATAGAAGTATTATTATTAAAACGATCATGTACTGTTATTCGGCTTTGCCTAACTTATAAGCGTGTAGGATGGGTGTATAATTATAAAAAAAAAATCGCATAAAATCAATAGGTAACTATAAATATCGGCGAGACAAAGGTGAACCTGTTAATGAACTCGTCGAGTTATGGCGTCAAATTCTTCGAAGTTTATGCCAAATTTTATTGCTTATGCCATATTGTTGGGAGTCGATTAGTGATGTGCCGAGTCCACCTTTTTTGGTATATACAATCGAGTATTTTGATATTTGTTAAAACATAATCGAATCCTAAATCGAGTACATGTTTCGGTATTCGAGTATATCATTACACTCAAGTAATTTTCCTATTTTTTTTGAGGGATGATAATGAAATGGTAACCCCGCCTGCGCTAACGGTATACACTGGCAGGGCATCAGTGAGATGACAGGTTTTTTTTTTATACAACTTAGAATGGCAAACAAGCTGACGGCCCACCTGATGGAAAGTGGTAACCGTCGCCTATAGACATGATCAGTACCATGGACATAACAGAGTATACTGTTTCGCCCATGATACCCCCAATGCGTTGCCATTCCTGAGGACTCAGGTGTTATTCCTCCGTACCCAGTAAATTCACGCCATATCCCACCCTTCAAACCGAAACACAGCCATGCAAACACAACTGCTTCATGGTAGAAACACGAATGGGACAGAGGTACCCAAGCAATCGACTTTTGTACAAAGTCTCCATCGTGATGAATGCACCTGGAATTCAACATGATAGTTTCCAGGAGGGACGGCGTTGAGGTTAAGGTGAGGACCGAATTGGGAAACTGTCAAGCTCCTTAAGTTGGTAAACATAAATAAAATGGTGCAATTAATATATAAGAAGCTACAATAAATACACGACTTGTATCACATCATCGAAGTACTCGTAATTTGCGCCTGTTGACAAATGGCAAACGAATTTATCGATAGACACGTTATCGCTAGCGAGTCCGCGAGGTAGAATAAAATGACAATGTGCGCTGACTTCTTTTTTCACACGTTCAACAAGGCACAATCGTTTGTTTATTTACTAGGCTGTATCGAGTCAGCTAAATTCGATACATCACTACAGTCAATACAGGTTACGTTGGCTAAACAAAGATCACGTGTCGGCAAACATCAACTTTATTTATATAGCATTATGATTTAAATTAATCTGTTTTGGTATTGTTATTCGTACGGGTCCCTAGAACTGATTTTTTTTTATGGGTGAAAATGGTATGGTAACCCCGCCTGCGCTAACGGGATAACGCTGACAGAGCCCCAGTGAAGGGTGATAGATGAGAATGAAAACAGGCCAGTTAGCCCATCATGATGAATTCATCAGGAATTAACCACGATAGTTTCCAGGGGAAACCGCGAGGAGGTCAATCTGGTTGGGTATATTGCTAGCAATGAGGTTCTCAGTCTCCATCACTAGCAATCCCTTTCCCCCCTCGTAGAACTGATTGTGTCTAATAGAAATATTTAACTTTATTTCTATATAAATAAAAATTTGAGATTGGCTGAGTCGGTTTGCTTGTTTTTTTTTTGAGCAGAATAGAACATTCTCGTTACTACTTCTTTTGTGCATGTATAACTCGATATCTTCTCAAATTGCGAATTAAATTTAAATTTCCAATATCAAATAGTCTTTATTTAAATATACTTCTTTTCAAGCACTTTTAAATCGTAATTTTTTTTAATCTATTGTAGGGTTCGGAAGGTTGTTATCTGTTGAGAAGTCCCCAGAGGGAGACTTTGTACAAAAGTCGATTGCTTGGGTACCTCTGTCCCATTCGAGTTTCGCTCATGATACCCCTATGCGTTGCCATTCCTGAAGCTTCAGGTGTTGTTCCTTTGTACCCTGTAAATTGACTGTTATATCCCACCCTTCAACCGAAACACGACCATGCAAACAACTGTTTCACGGTTGAAACACGAATGTTAGTTAGGATAAATATACCATTTATTCAAATCCTTTCAGTCGTTTAAGCGTAATTAAATAACAAACATCCAAACATACAAAATGTCTTACAAGCTTTCATATTTATAATACAGGATGTCCACATATTGAATTCTTTAAATCAAAACAAGTAATAAAGTAGGCAGTAGTTCATCATATGTATGTATGTATTTTTATATGTAGGTATTAAAATATATGTTAATTTTATGAATGTTTGTATGTATGTAATTACCATATTATACTAATACATAAATAACTTTGTTTCTTTAAACCGCCATCGAGTATTTCTGCACATCCTAAATGGTGGAGAATGCCTGTAGCATTAATTTCGCCTTTTGTACCACATTTTATTGGTGAATAAAGTTTAAATAAATAAATCTTTTTTCTTTCTCCTCTATCCAAAATTTGTCCGGTAGAGATTGCTTTAGCGATAAGACCTCCTTTTGTACTTCATAAGTGTAATATATATTTATATTTTATTATTCTCTAAGTGATGCAATAAAGAGTATATAAATAAAAAAAAATTGATGTTTGAGATTTGAAAATTAAGAGGGCAAGCCTCCACCAAGATCCAAACCCGGAGCACAGCTGTCAAGCAGTCGTACACGACATCCGCAATGCCGGAAGTGACGCTGCGTTTATTGATTTGCCCCAGTTTCCCGTGTACCTACGTGCACAGAGCGCCGAAAACCTTTAATGCACGCCGACAGTGGAAAAGCGTTGCGTATTTGTTCTTATTTCACCGGATTATAGGTTACACACGATTTATATATATATATATATATATATATATATATATTCTTTATCGCACTTGAACAAAATATACAGCGATTAGTTTAACAACTTGTTAGCAATGGCGGGCTTATCTCTAAAAGAGATCTCTTCCAGCCAACCCAATGCAGTTAGAAAGAAAATATTTTTTGTGACGCTTAAAATAAATCTATGTACATACATCGAAGATATAAGTAGGCACTGGTTTTTTAATAGATGATAATGGATTTTCAAAATAATTGAAAAATTTGCAAAATATACTATTAATTACTTAAAAAGTAATCTATTAGCGAATTAATACGTTAATTACGTAATAATATTGTTCTCCAGCTGTCAATGAAAATTTGGATTTAATTGACAAAAGTTTTTATTTAATTAATTATTTATTTATTAAAACTTTTGCGATGAAAAAGCTTTTACAGGTAAATCATATTGTGTATTTAAGAATATGTGTAAATAACGCGAAAATTTAAAAATTTAATACACTTATAAAGTGTAAACGGCGGACTTAACACCATGTGTTTATAAATATACTGGTTATTTTTAATTATGTCGCTGTATATTAATTTTATTAAATTTAAATGAAAACGTCGTCTGTTGACGTGATGTACTATGTTTTTTTTTTTTGTTACTATTAATTTGTTTTCTATTTTCTTGTTTTATAAAAACTTATTTAAAGAGGCAACGAGCATGCGGTTCACCTGACGGTATGTGACTACCACCGCCCATGATTACCCGCAACACCAGAGACATTGCAGGTGTGCTGTCTGTCTTTCAAAAAGGAATTCTATTTTCTTGAAGGTTACGATGTCGTATCGGTTTGGAAATGCTGTTGCTGGAAGTTGATTCCAAAGAGTGTTTTTTTTAGTGGATGATAATGGAATGGTAACCCTGCCTACACTATCAGTATACACTGGCAGGGCACCAGTGTGGGATGACAGACGAGAATGAAGCAGGTCAGTTAGCCTACCGTGACGAATCTAACAATAAATCAATCACGATGGTTTCCAAGGGGAACCACGAGAAGGTCAATCTGACAGGGTATATTGCTAGCAATGGGGCTACTAATCCCCATTACTAAGAATCCCTTCTCCCTCCTCCAAAAAGTGATTTTGCGTAGAAGAAAGCACATTTCTAATAAAGTGTATTTGAAATATTCTTAAGAAAAATATGAAATAGGTGCAATGTACCGCATTCGAGTATTCTGACACTTCCCTATGGTTGACTGGGAGAGAATGCTTTTAACATTAAGTCCGCCATGTACACATATCGTCATAGTCGTAGAATACTGACGGATCTGACAAAGATTACATATAAAGATCCGTCAGTATTCTACGACTATGACGATATATGTACTAATGAATAAATAAATAAATATTTATAGTGATAAATTTATACGCAACGTATTCTACGATTACCGTTTTAGTTCGTTAGCAGAGCACTTTTTAAATGATCGATTAGAAACATTGAAATTGATTATTCTTTTAAGGCTGACATATGATGACGACGTTGCCATATTTCTCCTGTAAGCAAAAGTACGAACGATCTTAATGAAATGTGATCCATGGATTTTCCATGGTACTTGGTTACAGATAATAATACTTAGAATCGTGCCATCGTACAGAGGTTTTCAAACTTTCAAGATAACAAAACACCCTTTAAATACCTTTTATTTTATGAAACAATAAATAATTACAAATGAAAGATACTGTAATTCAAGTGAGACCAAAAACTTTTATTACAAATATTGTTATTTTATTGCAAATGTCTTTGCACTTACTATGTACACATGTTTGCAAATAAATTTATCTTTATCTTTATTTTAAAAGTGAAACAAAAGAGTGAAATTGTTTCACTGATTTACACCTACCTACTTACATCATCATCATTATCATCATATCTGCCTTTAACTGTTCACTGCTGAACATAAGCCTGCCCCTTGGATCGTTTTGCCAGTAGTTGCCACGCTTGGTAAGAGGATTGGCAACCGCAGTTAGGCTTCAGAGATTTTTTAAGAGAGGCGCTGCTGCTCATTCCTCAGTCTCCCTTAGTCGCCTCTTACGCCACCCACGGGAAAGGAAGCGGATGGCCTATTCTATGCCGGGACCATACGGCTTAATTACATACCACCTATTTACATAACAGGAATAAATTATACTCATTATGTATTTTGAGTTATTTCAAAATTATATTTGTAATTAACTGTGATATTATTTGACAGATCGAAATTCATAATTTCCCAGACCTTTGGTGATTTTTCTATGGAACCACTAGATTGCGTGGAATCCACTTTTTAGAATTGCTACTATAGTATATACTAGCGATCCACTCCGGCTTCGCACGGGTAGTATTTTATATTAGCTTAAATTTTGGGTTACTGTAACTTTCGTAATTTTTTTTTGCCTATTATATTTGTCGATAATGTAGTTTTTTTTATAGATGAAAGAATTAAAATCGGTTGAGTAGTTTTTGAGTTTATACATTACAAACAAACGATCAAATATTTCCTCATTATAGCACTAGCAATCCGGCCCGGCTTTGCACGGGTACATAAAATTTTCCTAAATAATCCGTACCCTACTGTGAAATACAGGTCACATATACTGTTTATAGTTTTTATATGACTATTTAGCAAATTCCAAATTGATATGCATCTCTATTGTTTCGTTTTGACTTCCCTTCACGACCCTAGTCTACTAAGTTCTTTTCACCAATATACATACCTACATATATATAATAAGGGTAGGAATATATATATATATATATATATATATATATATATATATATATATATATATATATATATATATATATATATATATATATATATATATATATATATATATATATATATATATATATATCCAATTTACATTCCCGGTTCCCTTTCTCGCCCACATCTATGTTACTCAGGGATAATGTAGCATTCTAACGGCGAAAGAATTTTTGAAATCACTCCTGTAGTTTATTAGTTACAAACATACAGAAATACAAATCTTTCCTCTTTATATTATTAGTATAAATTTATAATACAAGTATAAATTAACCTTTATACCGCCCTCAGTCGGATTTATCCGGCAAAGGTTATAAAGCCCGTAACATCCGTGTCGTGTTGTTTTGACTTGTACGAAAGCGAACTTGTATTGTTGTAAGTTTTTTTTTTTTAATATTTAATTATAGAATCAAAGTTTAGTTTTTTTTTTATATAATTTAGAATGGCAAACAAGCTGACGGCCCACCTGATGGAAAGTGGTAACCGCCGCCTATAGACATGAGCAGTAGCATGGACATAACAGAGCATACCGTTTCGCCCATGATACCCCCCATGCGTTGTCATTCCTGAGGACTCAGGTGTTATTCCTCCGTACACAGTAAATTCACGCCATATCCCACCCTTCAAACCGAAACACAGCCATGCAAACACAACTGCTTCACGGTTGAAACAATAATATAGTAATATTTAAAAATTACTTGTCATAGACTAAAACGTATAATGTAAATTTGCTTACTTGAGTCGAGAGTTTTTTTAAGGGGGAAAATGGAATGGTAACCCCGCCACGCTATCGGTATACGCTGGCGGAGCACCAGTGAGTAATGATAGGTGAGGATGAAAGCACGATGGTTTCCAAGGGGAACCGCATGGAGGTCAACCTGATAAGGTACATTGCTAGCAATGGAGCTGTTAGACCCCGTTACTAACAATCCCTTTCCACCACACAACAATCACACCCATACCACGACCAACAGTCTAACAGTTTGAGAACCGCTGCTTTAATACAATAAATAGTACGTGTTAACCCACCTCAAACTGTGCACTGAATGTCTTGAAGACACCCTCCCAGACTCCGCCAGATTTGGTTAGCACTTGAACTATATCACCAACGTGTGTGGTAGCTGCGTGCATGAAGTGCGCGTTGTTGTACACGCCATCCGGCACTACGCGGCTTCTCGGGGACCTGTGACAAATAATAACAATAAATAAAGTTAAAAAAGTAAAAAACGTTAAATAAAGTATGGACATGGTTGGGTATAAGGTCAGAGGAAGACCTAAAAATACATAGACTTAATAAAGAAAATGATATGGCCAGAGTGGGAGTCTATGCGGAAATGGCTGCGAATGGTGAAGAGATGCGAATGGAAGGGAAAAATGTATTACGGCGATCTCAAATAAAAATTGAGTTACGGGTAGAAAGATGTGACGTTGTTGGCGGCTTGTGACAAATAACAATACCTAAATCGACGTTTTTGGCAGTCTGTGACAATTAATAATAGTAATAAGAAAAATATTAAATATGGATGTGGATGGCTATAAGGACAGAGGAAGACTTAAAATACATAAATGGACTGTGTGACAAATATTATGGCCAGAATGGGACTATATGTGGAAATGACTGCATATGAGAAAGAATGGAAGAGAAAAACATTTTACGCCGAATACATAATAATTGAGATAAGGATAGGAAGATGTGACGTTCTTGGCGATTTGTGACAATTAGCAATAAATCGACGTTTTTGGCAGTCTGTGACAAATAATATTATTATTTGTCACATATAAATACTAAATGTCGACTCATTATTGAACCTTGCATTCATTGTGCCCTGTGACAAATAAGAAGTCGACGCTCTTATCGTCTTGAGATAGATAATAAGTAGGCATTCTTGGTAACCAGTAATAATAGGTCGACAATTGTGACGACCTGTGACAAAATATGATAATTGAATTTTTTAATTGTCGTTGTATATTTTTATGTTTCTGGTGCAATAAAAAGTTAAATAAATAAAAATCTCGACGTTCTTGTCAATTGGACAAGTAATAAAAAATAATAAATCGACATTCGTGGGAATCTGTGACAAATAATAATAATAAGTCGATCTTTTTACCAACTTGAGACAATAAATCGATGTTCGTGGCAATCTGTGACGAACAATAAGTCGACACCACTGGCGACCTGTGACAAAATAATAACTCGACCTTCTTGCCAACCCGAGACAAATAATAAATCGACATTCGTGGCAATCTGTGACGAATAATAAGTCGACATTATTGGCGACCTGTGACAAATCATAAGTATTTTTAGATGATAATAGAAAGGAAACCCTGTCCGCGCTATCGAAATACGAAGAGCACCTTGAGGGATAATAAGCGAGGATAGAACGGACCGCACTGTGAAGATCTGACAAAGTACAGTAAGCAATGGGGGTGCCTGATCCGATTAATTACTAACAAAACTCTTCTATCCAATAAGAAGTGTCACAGATCGAAAGCAACTGCTTGGTTCTCAAGCTAATATACATAGTGCAATGATAAACTAGGTAACCGACATCTGAGGGCGCCACTTGGAACGCCCAAGTGAATTTAAATTATTTTGTAATGAAATTTCTAAACTGTATCCAGTTTTGTTTCCTTATTGTATAGCAATTATAATTTTTTTTTATACGACTTAGAATGGCAAACAAGCTGACGTTCCACCTGATGTAAAGTGGTAACCGTCGCCTATAGACATGAGCAGTACCATGGGCATAACAGAGTATATATTTTAGCCCATGATACCCCCCATGCGTTGCCATTCCTGGGGACTCAGATGTTATTCCTCTGTACCCAGTAAATACACGCCATTCATAAATAATAATGAGTGCATTATTTATCAGCAAATAACTGTACGATTACAAATTACAATGACCTATAGCGATGATGTTGATAACAGTGCGCGGGAAACGGCGATAAACTCTGTTAGAAATCGCTGTTAGAACGATAGTCACAAAAGGTCAAGGAGCGATGAATTTTAAACACAAAAAAAAAAAAAGAAATTGTAAAAAGAATTGTGTTTTTGTTCTAGCAATATATGTATTACCTGTTAAAATTAAATGTCAAATTATTTAAAAGACAGAAAGAAAGAAATAATTTAATAAAAGAAGCATGCGACTCACACAGTAGCATATAAAACAAGAACAAAAGAAACAAAATAAAAAAAAGACCTTAGTATACATATAAAAAGCGTGTGCTCAATTAAAGTTTAAATTAAATAAATAAATAAATAAACAGTAGGATAACTCTTGAATTTAATATCGATATCAATCCAATCTTTTTTTTTTTGATGGGTGAAAATGGTATGGTAGCCCCGCCTGCGCTAACGGGATACGCTGGCGGAGCAACAGTGAAGGGTGATAGATGAGAATGAAAACAGGCCAGGTTAGTCCATCATGATAAATTCATTATGAATTAACCATGATAGTTACCAGGGAGAACCGCGAGGAGGTCGACCTGGTTGGGTATATTGCTAGCAATAGGATTCTCAGTCTCCATTACTAATAATCCCTTTCCCCCTAGGAATTGGGTTAGAATTCGGATCGATATGCAATAGTTTATATTGGCAAATTATACTAATATGTATTCATTAGAACAATATAAAACTTTTTAGTTGCTATTGTCACAATTCAAGAAAGTGCGAAAAGTGCGAAACATCGGCGTAATATGTTTTTTATTGAGGGGAAAGGGATTGTTAATAATGGAGACTGAGAATCCCATTGCTAGCAATATACTCAACCAGGTCGACCTCCTCGCGGTTCTATCATGGTTAATTCCTGATGAATTCATCATGATGGGCTAACTGGCCCGTTTTCATTCTCATCTATCACCCTTCACTGGTGCTCCGCCAGCGTATCCCGTTAGCGCAGGCGGGGTTACCATACCATTTTCATCCATAAAAAAAAAAAAAGATTTTTATTCATATAAACATCTCAATTTAACAAAAAATAATAATAATAAAATAAAGATAAGAAATTCGTTCAATAACTGACGGAGATATTAGGTAACAACTTAAAAAAAAAAATACTACCGAATCGAAATCCTCAATTTTTTCAAGTCGGTTGCAAATGCCAATTTCCAGTAAATTCCAGTGTATTCATATCTACAGGTTTATTGGCATCTTTCGAATCCGTTTTGATATTAATCAAACGGGTTTAATTACAGTAATGCTCCTGATTGTGTTGGAAACCCTGAAATCGACTGTAAACACGTGGGCCTCGCGACATAACACGAAGCAAATATATTAACGTACCTAAACGCTTGCGTCTTTGTTGTCTGGAGTGGAGAACATGCGATACGTAATGCGAATGACAAAAAAAAAAAATTGATAAGACTAGAATTTTTTTGTCAACCGACTTCAAAATTATTTTATTAGCCATTGAATGACAAATGTGTATGATGTTAGTCGATCATGCACGGGCCTTTAACTACCACGCAATTTTAGATATAGTACATTTAAATACACATAATGTTAAGAGATTTAAAAGATTAACTGTTGAGTTTTTTTGCAGGCTTTTCTCAACAAATAACAAGTTTCCGAACTATGAAGTAGATTAAGAAAAAATGACAATTTTAAAGTACTTGTAAACAAGACTATTTGATTAGGGAGACTCTAAACTTGAATGTATTTGTATTTTTTTTTTGTTTATTCCCTCATTATTCGAATCAAGAATTCTCCAAATCCGTTTACAATGTCAATTGTGAATTCCTTTTTATTTGAAAAGATATTACAGATTTTTACCATAGAAATTTAAAAAATTAGAACCGATTTTAATTTTGAAATCAAAATTTGTCGGGGGAAAGGGATTGTTAGTAATGGAGACTGAGAATCCCATTGCTAGCAATATACCCAACCAGGTCGACCTCCTCGCGGTTCTCCCTGGAAACTATCATGTTTAATTCCTGATGAATTCATCATGATGGGCTAACTGGCCTGTTTTCATTCTCATCTATCACCCTTCACTGGTGCTCCGCCAGCGTATCCCGTTAGCGCAGGCGGGGTTACCATACCATTTTTACTCATCAAAAAAAAAAAAAAATAACAAAATTTGTCTTTGCCACAATTGAAGTAGTTTTTTCAGGTGGCCTATTCTATGCTGGGACCACACGGCCGCAGTTTATTTAATATATAAGATTATTGTGGAAACTTCACTGATATATTACTATATTTATTATTTATATGTTATATATTGTATGTTTCCCCAATAAAGTAAAAGTGAAGACATTAGGAGTATTTATATAAGAAATAAATTGAAGCAATTTAAAATTAGAAGTATAACATGTTAATTAATATATTAATATTATAACGTAACAGTTTCATTAATGTTTACGTAAACTATGTATTTTGATGACTCTCTAATGACTGACAAATACTGCCTGCAAACATTTGCAAGCTACTGAATATGGCGAAACATACTAGATATTAAAAAACAAATTGTGTCAACTTATTATGTAACTATGCTGCCAAATAAATTATTATTAATAATAAATGCAACAAAACCACATCTACCACTTGGCCTTCAAGCTAGGATGCCCTGTGTCATGGGGAACCAAGCAACTAACGTCTAGTGTTACAACAGGACACTCAAGACTCGAGCCAATAAAGAATTATTAACATGTGGCACAAAATGACATCTGTCACTTTGTCATCAAACTAGGATGTCCCGTGTCATGGGGAACCAAGCAGCTTATGTCTAATGACATAACAGAGACCACATAAGACTGGAGCCAATAAAGAATAATTAACAAGTGGCACAAAATGACATCTGCCACTTGATCATCAAATGAGGATGCCATGTGTCATGGGGAACCAAGCAACTAACGTCTAGTGGCACAACACTCAGACTCGAGCCAATAAAGAATTATTAACAAGTGGCAAAAAATGACGTCTGTCACTTGGTTATCAAACTAGGATGCCATGTGTCATGGGGAACTAAGCAGCTAACGTCTAGTGGTACAACAGGACACTCAGACTTGAGCCAATAAAGAATTATTAACAAGTGGCACAAAATGACATCTGCCACTTGATCATAAAACTAGGATGCCATGTGTCATGGGGAACCAAGCAGCTAACGTCTAGTGACACAACACAGACCACTCAAGACTGGAACCAATAAAGAGTTATTAACAAGTGGCACAAAATGACGTCTGTCGCTTAATCATCAAACTAGGATGCCATGTGTCATGGGGAACCAAGCAGCTAATGTCTAGTGGCATACTATAAAAATTCGTTTTATAAATTAGACCTACTGGGAATCGAAAGTAGGACCTCTTTTATGCAACGTGCCTACCACTGCGCCATAGATATCGTCAAAGTTTAGAATACGAGCCGATTTTAATTATACTTTTTAATAGAAAGCTTTAAATGCCTTTGAAAACTATTGTCTTTTGTTACAAATATAATTAAGTATTTAAAAATATCCAATAGCTATTATGCCCGCCCAATTTGATTTATTATGACAGTTAAGATGTCACAACATGGCGGATAGTCAGTCGTCCCTAAATAATATTATTTGAAACACGTTCCGTGATTAATTGAAACAATACCAGTGTCAGATAAAATGGCGGCCCACTAGTTGTTAATATACATAATTACGTAAATTAATAGCATTCAAGTTTCAAATAGTATCAATACAATTCCTGTTATAGGTATATTAAAGTTGGACAAGCGATCGGCATTTTACAAGATAGGTACATTTTATATCCAATAATTAAAAATGTATAATTAACGTTGAATGACGTCATTTCCTATTGACCTACATAATTATATCGTAAAATGGATAATATAGATAAAAAAGTTTGAAATATATTAGGCATTGAATGAGTAATTTTTTGATAAATTCTATTCTGGATTTGGCTGTAATTTTTAAGTGAATATTTCGCGATACGCTTCAAGTTGCTCAGCGAGCTATGGGGATGGCTATGCTCAAAATCCACAAAAGAACTAGAAACTGATCGATATAGCCCCGAAAGACAAGCAAGCTGTAATGACAATGGGCTGGTTACATAGTTTGTAGCAACGACAGACGATGGAGAAAAAAGGTTCTTGAGTGGCGACCCCGTATAGACAAATGCAATGTAACTTAACCCTCTACTGGTTGGGGCGATGACCTCAAATGCATTCCAGAGTCAGTGGATGCAGAAGGCTCAGGACCATTCTTTATGGCAGTCTATGGGAGAGGTTTATGTTGAGCAGCGGACAGTTAAGGATTGAAATGAATTAAATAAAAATTACAGGATATCCTCTGATAGGATCCTGCGATAGGAATTAACAAAAGATAATTCCTATCGCAATCAATGGTTTACTCTCGTGTTTTTGATGAAATAGATTGACAACTAGGATGATAAGTGAAGATGAAGATATGCTAGTGGATCCTTCGTGACGAATTCGTTGGGAGTTAACCACGGTCGTTATTAGGTCACGATAGTTCCAGGAATCGCGTGATGATCAAAATAACAGAGTATGGTGCTAGTAACGGGGCCCATAGTCCCCGTTACTAAGAATCCCCTTCCTCTCTTACGCGTTGATCTTATATTAATTTAGTCACAGACAGTGCAGTTTTTATAAGTAATATTATAAATGTGAAAGTGAGTCTGTTTGCTACCTGTTCTTTTAATGGATGATAATGGAATAGTAATCCCACCCGCGCTATCGGTATACACCGGCGGGGCACCAGTGAAGAATGATAATAGGTGAGGATGAAGCAGGTCAGTTAGCCCATCGTGACGAATTCAACAAGAATTGTTCACGATGGTTTCCAGGGGGAACAACTTGGAGGTCGACGTAATAAGGTATATTGCTAGCAATGGGGCTGTCAAACTCCATTGCTAACAATCCTTCCCCCCCCCCCCTGTTTGCTAACTGTTAGCGTCTTCACCGCTCAAACAATTCAATAAACATACATATTATACCGATTAATGAAAATATAAAAATAAACAAAGTCGCGAGCAAAAGCCAGTAACAAAATACGTAAGATATATCTCTTAGATTTCATTGGTAAATTAAAAAAAACCTACTATTCAGCTTTCAAAGGATATGTCAGCATTTCCCGTCTCTGTGTACCTATTACAGACAGTTTGCCTAGCGCCGAGACCACGGGTCAAAGTTCAAACGTACTCAATGCCAAAACGTGTCAGTGTTACGAGTTAAATGTTACCGCTTTGTTAGCAGTCCCTTGCAAATTTTGTTAATATATGTCCAAATTGTGTAAACAATTATCATGCCCTATTTTTAATAAAAAAAAAGCCCACCACTTTCAACCGACTTCAAAAACATAGATTCTCAATTAGGTTGTAATTTTTTTTTTTTATATTTGCTACGTTATAATTTCATTAATTCTAAACCGATTTGGAAAATTCTTTTTTTTTTCTGATACTTACAGATTGGTCACATAGGAATTTTATTAAATTTGGTCTCTAGTAGTTTAGTTTAGAGATCAAAATAACTTGACACAATTGAAGTAATTTTTTTGTGGGGCACAATCTTTAAATATCTTTAAACAATTTCGTATAACTTTTTTTTAATAAGTAAGTTTAAGGATAATATTTCGAAAGATTAAAATAAAATATTTAATCGCATTCTTACTGATTTTATTGATGTGCATTTATTTGTTTTTGCACAAAAACAGCTTAACATATTTAATTTTTCGATGAAATGTTATAGGTGCATTTAAGCCTAGTATTTGAGATGGAAAATGATATACAGTATTTTTAACCTCGCAAATAAACACGCGGGATGTAAAAGTTAATTAATAATAATAATTATTATAAAAAAGAAATAAGTAATTCTTTTTTATATCTAAAAATCTATTCAAAAAACTTCAGACCATACATCATTACAACAAGCCATTATCATAACCCAGAATTTAAGTTTCAACCAATAAAAAAAAAATACTATTATAAAATTTATCACTGTGGCCGGGTGTCATGGTTGGATTATAAAAAATTACTTCACTTGCAAACTGGCAATAGATGGCGTTGTATAATGAAAAATAAACAATACAATGAAAAGAAAAAAACACTAATTTTAACAAAAAAAAAAGAAACCTAAAATATAAATAGACAAGACACAAATCACTAATGCAGGCGCCTATCAAGTAATACTACTATCACGAACTCATGCGCATGCCCTAAAAAGAATAATTTGAAGTGAACTATGCTACAACAAACATTCCTAGCAAGGTTATCAGGACAGTGCCGGAAAATGTGATGAATCACCAGAAGAATAAACATTTATATTGTTTAATTAGAACGGATTGGTGTAGTACATTATCGTGAACAGTGGCGTTGCTAGTTCGATACCGATAGAAAATTATTATATTAATAACGAAGAATGGAATACCTTCCATTCCTTCCATTCTACCAGGGGGTGATGATAAGTGTGGATGAAGTCAGGCCAGTTGGACCATGTTAAATTCACTAAGAAGTAACCACGATGGTCCGTTTCGCGAGGAAGTCAACCTGACAAGGTATATTGCTATCAATGAGACTGTAAGTACCCATTACCAGCAATCCCCTCCAATATCCACCCTCCGACAACAGGGTCGCAAGATTGATGCCAATTACACGATTACCAAATAATGGAGGTAAAGCCGATTGGTAAAAGCACTGGCATCTCGTAGAAGACGCGGTTTCAAATCCCGAGCGGTTCAAAAGTATTTCAATAATATAAAAAATATGATAACGTCTTGGCCTAGTCGTAATCTATATCTCACTTATGGCCGACATAAAATTTGTGCCAATTAAAATATCTGATAAATATTCCAGTGATGTAAAACATCGTTAACAAATTAAAAGCAGGCTCGTCCCTGCCACGTTGGATTCTAATATGCTCGGCGAAATGCGCGCATATCGTCAATTACGTTCTCCTCAACGATAATAATAGTCATATTCCTCTGATTACTCTATCAACGATTACAGTCGTGAGTATATCTCAATTAGAAAACGTCTTCCATATTTTAAGAAAATTTTTAATAGGAATTATCTCTTGCCATTGATTCTTAGTTCGATTTTCGATGTCGGTTTACAATTGAGAGAGATATCGCGTTGTAATACTGTATTATAGTATTATAGAATTGAATGATTTATATACCGGTAAAAATCATCTTTTCTAAAAATAAACAGTCAATATAACACGAATTCATCTAAGATCCACTTTCATCGCTTTATCAATGGTACAATGACAAGCATATTGCTATAGATAATAATTTATTATTATTTGTAACTAGTTATGCGCGCAATTTGGTTCGCGTGTTACCTATAATTACGTTATTTTGCACAGTATTTTTCACTTTCATTTTTTACGCCATCTATTGCAGATTTGAGTCAACAAGAAAATATCTTTTGTCATGTTTTTTTTTTTTTAATAATATTGGAACGGTAACCTCATCTGTATCATTGTTATATATTAATGAGGTACCAGTGAGAGACGATGGAAGAGCATTCAGCTGATCCATTGACCATTGATATCAAATCCATCAAGAATTAAACACAATAGTTTTCTTTACCAAAATCCCTTCTCTCCCTGGAAAGTGGTGTTGACATTAATGTATGGGACGGGTACCAAGCATATTTTGAGATGGTGCTGTACCAGTCTTTATTCTACCAGATGGGCAATCAATTCGAGACAGTACAGTAATTTGTGTTAGACATAAAAAATTAAGTTAATTCAAGGATCAAACCTCAATGTTACATTGAGTTTGATTTGATCTAACTTAAATAAGCTTGGTGACAAGTATTTTTAAATTAAAATTAATAATTCCAGCGCTGAGTGAAACAAAAGTTTTTAAAAATACATTTAGAAAAAAAAAAGCAAATTTAAATTGCAAATTTTTGTAAATTAAAATAAGTACCTATTTAAACCTTGAAACAGCTTGTTTAAGAGCTAAATTTAGAATTATGTAATTTTAAGTAGGATCTACATAAAAAATTACCTTTAAAATGTTTTTTTTCAAATTTAGATGTTATAAAGCTAACCCCCTTATTCATAAAAACATAAAATCTCTCATTAACCGACTTTAACTATTGAACTATTTTATCTTTTTCTCTGGAGTTAAATTCCCAACTTGAAAGAAAGTGACAAAATAGTGCAATTGTTATAATATAATAGATTTATAGATTTTAGCTTTTATGAATAAGGGGGTAAATTTAAAAAGGAAATACAGATGTTTTAAAGATAAATTGAAAAGATTTAAAAAAAAAAAGTTATAAATATTAATAACTAAATCAAATATTATTTGATTAAGTATTTATTGACTTCAGCATTTCACTAGCAACCTATTATTGGTTTGACAAATAGTCTCACTGTTCGATGGTCACGGGTTTAATTCCCATACAAGATTTGTATTGTATTAATAGTCATGGTATTTAGAAAAGAAAGTATTTAACTATGTATATCAGTTTTCTTTGCTGTGTAGCCTCAGTATAGAATAAGCTGCCATTTCCTTTCCTAAGGGTGTCGTAAGAGGCGACTAAGGGTGAAGAATGAGCAACAACTTCCCTCTTAAAATATCTCCAAAAATCTAACCCGCAGTTGCCAACCCACCTGCTATGCATGGCAACTACTGGCAAAACTCCCCATATGGGAATAGCTTATCTTTGCAGTGGACAGCTAATGGCTGACATCGTATGATGAAATGCCTATTAAAGTCAGTATTTCACTAGCAGTCTAGTAGTTTAATACTTTGCCTCAAAATTCAATGGTTATAGAATTTTTTTTTATACAACTTAGAATGGCAAACAAGCTGACGGCCCACCTGATGGAAAGTGGTAACCATCGCCTTTAGACATGAGCAGTACCATGGACATAACAGAGTATACAATACGATACAAGATTTGTATTCATGAGTATAAACTGTTTGTATTGGTATGGGAAATATATGTAAATACATATTACACAAAACACATACATATACAGGTACACACGTGTGTACACACACAAGTACATAGCGCCATCTAGTTGTAAGCCAAACAGTGTACTGTGAGTAGTAGAAAACTGATAGACATAAACATATATAAATACATATTATATACAGAAAGCACTAGAATTTTCTGTATGTATATTCTACTACCCAGAATTCAATTACTATTTAGTTTGGGACTAGATGATTTTGTGTAAATGTAGAGTGATGGGGGGAAGGGATTGTTAGTAATGGGGAGGTTAGTCCCTATTGCTATCAATATACCCTAACAGGTCGACCTCCACGCGGTTCCCCCTGGAAACTATCGTGGTCAATTTATCATTGAATTGGTCACAATGGGCTAACTGATCTGCCTTTTCATCCTCACCTATCACTGCTCACTGGTACTCCGCCAGTGTATACCGATAGCGCAGGCGGTATTACCATGCCATTTTCACCCATAAAAAATGTACAGTGATATTTATTTTTTCCTACAAGGTATTCTTTGGGGATATTGGCAAAGTCCTTTTTAGTCTTTGCTGAAAGACAAGTCAGAAAGTAATTGTTTACAATCATAATATAAGTTTTTTTTTATTAAAGTAAACTTAACTTCAAGCATTTCTGAATAGTATTTTTGTATGAATTCGCTGCCCAGTTCCGAATACGATTTCAGCTGAGAAGAGCAAACAAGAAACTCAATATCACTTACAAAGAATATATGAATATATATATATAAATTTGTGTTAATATACAGACTAGCACAAGAATTTTATTGTTATTATTGACTAAGGATCACAAATTGATTCTGACACGAGTTAAGTTTTTTCAATGTAATTACTAGATGTAAGTTAAACTAGCAATTTTTACATTAAGATATAGTAAAAGAGTTATTTAATTATTATAAATTTAAATTAAATTTTGTGTCAAACAAAATATATTCAGATACATGTCAGATCTTATTTGTAATTTAAATAATAAAATAATAATATGCATAACCATTTGGAGACAGGTATGTATAATATGACCAGAGGGAGACTTTGTACAAAAGTCGTTTGCTTAGGTACCTCTGTCCGATTCGTGTTTCAACCGTGAAGCAGTTGTGTTGGCATGGCTGTTTCAGTAAGAAGAGTGGGATATAGCAGTTAAAATAATTATGCACTACTTAAAGGGACAAAAAACTAAAGTCAAATTATATATATAACACATTTTGAATTGTTTGTTTTACAAAAGTAAATAAAGCTAGTTTTTTTTTTCGCCTTGATAGACACTTTAATAAGTATGCAGATATAATTATGGGTAAATATCACAATAATATTAATAGTAAAGTAGTGTAGGAGTAGATAAACAGATAGATAAATAATTTATTTGCATTACTTACAGCACACAAACAGCAAAAGACACAAATGCAAAGGAAAAATAATAAAAAAAAGATACATGTACAAAAAATTAAAAAAAAAAAAAAACAAAAACAAAATCAGAGTACACAAAATAAGAATTACAACACACCTACAGTAACCATGTGATTATTATTTTGTATGTTAATCAATTTCGAAGCAATATGTCTTACATATGGGTGACAATTTGGACTAAGAAATAACTACTACAGATATGGTAAAGCAACTTGTGAAGGTTCTACAAATTCTACAAAGCAATTTTCATGTCAGCTTTTAACTGTCCACTGCTGAACATAATCCTCCTTCTATTGGGGAGCTTTGCCAGTGGTTGCCAAATTTGGCAGGCAACCGCAGTTAGGTTTTGGTAATGTTTTAAGATGGGCCTTGTTGCACATCTCTTGAAAATTAAGTTATCTTAATCACTTCTTATTAGAATCGAGGGAAAGGAAAGATGGCCCATTCTATGCCACATGCATTGATGCCGGTACCACAGAACAATTGTGAAAGAGTAAGGGATAATCAGATTAACTTTTTGACTCTAAAAATATGACCTAATACAGTTCTTTTAGAATAAAAACGGTTAAAATTTCTTCTGTCATTTATATGTTACCAAATAAAAAAAAAAATAAAAAATATATGGACTATATATATATATATATATATATATATATATATATATATATATATATATATATATATACAACTTAGAATGGCAAACAAGCTGACGGCCCAACTGATGTCAAATGGTAATTATATATATATATAATTATTGAAAATCAGAAGTGTTTCTGCTGCAAGACAGCTATACGTGCATGGCTGTGTTTTGGTTAAAAGGTGGGATACAGCAGTAAAAATACAGGGTATGGAAGCATAAAACTAATCCACAGAAATGGCAATATATGGGAGATACTATGAGCTGTTCATGTTGTGAGGCTACAGTAACCACTTACTATCAAGTGGACCATCAGCTTGTTTACCACTTCAAATCCTATAACAAATATTACTAATACTTAATAAGTAGAGAAAGGGTATGTTTTTTCTAATGGGTGACAATGGAATAGTAACTCCCCCTGCACTAATGGTAAATGCTGGCAGAACACCAATGAGAGATGAAAGGTGAAGTTGAAAACAGGTCCTCGGCCCATCTTGACAAATTCCACAATGATTAATCACAATGGTTTCCAGGGGAAACCATGTAAATATTGACCTGATAGGATATATTGCTAGCAATGGGGCTATTAGATCACCTTACTAACAATGCCTTTCTTCCCAATAGGGGTATATTAGTAACGGGGTCAAACACAAGTGTATGCCGATAGTACAGGCGAGGGGTTTTTTTAATGGGTGAAAATGGAATGACAGTCCCGCCTACACTACCGGTATACCATAGCGGGGCACTAGTGAAGGATAAGTGATAGATGAGAATGAAAACAGGCCAGTTAGCCCATCATGATGAATTATCAGGAATTAACCATGATAGTTTCCAGGGAGAACCGTATAGAGGTTGACTAGGTTGGATATATTGCTAGCAATGGGATTCTCAGTCTCCATTACTAACAATCCCTTTCCCCCCAATAGTACAGGTGGGGTTACTATTTCATTTACATCCATTAAAAAAAGATGGGGTCTAACAGTCCCATTGCTAGCAATAATATACTCTACCCTATCAGGTCAGTCTCCATGTGATTCACCCTACCGATCTCAGTTAATTCTTATGGACTTGAGATGGACTAACTGAGCTGCTTTCATCCGCTTCATCTCTTACTGGTACATTTAGCATATACTAATAGAGCAGAAGGGATTACCATCGCATTCTTACCCATAAAAAAAAAGTTTATGAAGATATTGGATGTTTATATTCACAGAGTAGCTTAATGGCTAAACAGATTTAAATAAAATTTGGTTGATGGATTATCTGTATCTTAGACTAACACAATGTAAAAATGGTTAATGAAATAAGAAAACAAAATGGCAAAATTATGTGTTACTACTGTCAACTTAGTTCTATACGTAAACACTGTTGTTACAAAACGAAAGAAGTACAAAATCTTACCGTTAAGGGCTAACAGTTATGAAAATGATTGCTACAGGGTTACAAGAATTGAAATCAGTTTAAAATATTTAACCAAGACAGAGTATAAATTAAAAATCACACTAATTAAGAGGTTTGGAGCAATGCCAAGCATTTCCATTGTTAGAATATAATATAGTGAAAGCATTACAAATGGCATAAAGCTCTTAGAACTACAATGGGATCGAGCAAATAGTAAAACATCAAACTCTGTGTATACCTAGAAGAGATTATTATGGTTACACACAACAAAATTAAGTGCTTAACAAGTAAAGGTGATTAACATATCTGAGGCAAGCTTTAGGATCAGCTGATTGCACGCGCCTATATTAATCGGAGATCTAGACAAAAGTAGGGCAAACATCTAGACTAGGGGTGACGCGCCGCACCGATCGCGCCTTGACACAACACACCCTATGATTTGTTAAAAATCTCACCTTATTTACACTTCTCCCACGCTAGCGATCTCCATACTGTCAACGTGACAACCCAAACCAATGCCGTATTGCACTGTGTAGCAGGCCTAATAACAAAGACATGTCATCCTGATGCTTAAGTTAATGAATGTAATGACAATTACCTCGGCGGCCCTTGACGGCCTTTGCGTTTACTGTTCATATCTCCGTCGCCTGACTGCCCCGGTGGGTAGGCACCTTCTCGTCTGCGCGTAGGGACCGGAATTTTGGCTAATTATTACTTCTTTCTTTTACAACACAGTCCTTTCAACTTTCGCGGATGCACTAAACTGCAGTTGAAATTAAGAGTTAACACTCAAAATGCGACAACAGCGATGCATCGATTTCA
Organism: Galleria mellonella; assembly: GCF_026898425.1. Lineage (NCBI taxonomy): Eukaryota > Metazoa > Arthropoda > Insecta > Lepidoptera > Pyralidae > Galleria > Galleria mellonella. Next base: position 11,333,886 of record NW_026442074.1, on the reverse strand, counting down.
CTAAAGTTGTTTGACATTTGCCAACAAATATAAATTAAAATATATTTGAGTACAAAATCGCAGTTCGATTTATTCTCGGGAACTAATCCCGAAAAATAAACGGGTTGGCAGATTTCTCGTGCCTGCAATCAGCGCAGGAATACAACATGGCGCTGTGACGTATTCATCAAACAAATTGCAAAAAAGTAAATATACACTTTTTCAAATACAAATCACTACAGGCATATCACTAAATATATAAGTTAATTTTTAGAACACTTTTAGAATAAATATCGCTACACGATAAATAGAAATATTGAATAGGGTCAACGTTTGACCGACTTCCCACTTCAGAACTTTCAATATGGCGGAAAGGTATTTGACTTTTAGTGTTGTTAGTACAAATATCAGGCGGTGCTATCTACTCTGTGGTATCAATTCATTGAATCAAATAAGAAATTTAATAATATAGAAAATAAGCAGAAGGTACAAAACATCATATTATAAAATATTCCAAAATATTATATTACTACTGATAAAATTCAAAACGATTAGTAATTTTCTACATATTAATTAGACTTTAATATTCATAGTTTTGTAGAATAAAATTATTTTTCTTAAAACGACTTAGATATTTATTAATTGCAGTGGCATAACTTAGTCGGAAAATTGACAAGAAAAATTATTTGTTTTTTTTTTACATTGTTAATGTCATTGACTTCCGTGACGCAAGTTTACAACATACCAAAAAGGAGTACCTATGGACACAGCGCGCGCGCGCCAAATTTCATTCGATAGATAGCCCCGTTGCGTTGCAAATTTACTATCGATCGCTGAAAGTTACCAGGACTAGGTCACTTCGTGAAAATGAGTCTTAAAAATGGGATGAAAATGTCCCAACGCGAAAAATTCGAGCTGATTAACTCGGAAGTGCGTTCTTTTTACGAATATTGTAAAGAGGCCGGTATGACTGATGAAGAGATGGATATAATATGTCGCCCGCTCACCAATGCTGTAAGAAAGGCATCCATCAAGAGATGGACGAGGGTAGTGCTTTTTGTAATCATGGTGGTTGCGATCGGATATACCGTGGTTCAAACAGATACGTTTCAATGGCACGCATCTGCGGCTGCAAGGATCGTATTGATAAAAATGCTTCCGATTTGGGATTGGACGCCATTGTACTATAATAAGTGTTTGATTCAGCGGTCACAACCTCAGAACTTGGATAACAATGTAATATCAACGTCGGATTGTATTGCTTGTGAGGCTATAAGTAAGTCTTAGATATTAATTGTAATTGTTAAAAAAAAAACGGTTAAGTACTACAACAAAACATAGAATTAATTTTATTGCTTTTGTAGAATTCATGAGATTTTCTATTTATAAGTAATCTTCTCTACGTAATGGATTCCATTTCCGGTTGGGTCAACTTTTTTTAGGTATAACCGTCCATCTTTTCTAGACATTTTTGCTATTGCAACTTATTAAAAAAGCCAAAAAATAAGTAAGGATTTTGCATATACTTAATTTAACGCATTTGCGTGAATTTTCGACTTTCCTGTGATCTTACTTTATTTTTAACGTATTTCTCGAAAGTAATTATTAATTTAGAAATTGTTTATTGTCATTGGAAAATATTTTGCTTCTAAGTTTGCAACACTTAATAATTTCCACTAATTTAAAAACTTTTTAATTAAAAATAAAATTAACCGTTGCCTTTCATTACGTTTAAATTATAATTATTATAAGAGTAAGTTCTCTATGGTTGCAAGCAAGCATACAGCCCGCCTGATGGAAAACGGTTATCATTAACATACAAACATATGTATGTTTGCGTACGTTATCAGCGCATCAGGATGTCCAATATTGGTGATCGCACCAAATACCAACGTTCTTGATTTTTTTAATGAATGATAACCATGTCTAAAAGAGACATAGAGGGGTAATGTCCTACCTTAAAATAAAAAGCTCCAAAAATTTGAGACAAATTCGCTTTTACAAAATCACTTGATTATGGCTTCCGCCCTGCCAAAAAGTTCTTTTGCCCTACTTTAAACTTGGGTCTAGCTACGACCCTGATGATAATGAAATGGTAACGCCGCCTGCGCTATCGGTATACGCTAACAGGGCATCAATGAGGGATGATAAGTGAGAATGAAAAGACAGGTCAGTTAGCCAATCATGATGAATTCATCAGGAATTAACCAGGGGGAACCGTGAGGAGGTCGACCTGGTTGGGTATATTGCTAGCAATGGGATTCTTAGTCTCCATTCCTAACAATCCCTTTCCCCCTGGTTCAGTCAATTCAACAAAAAAATCTCTCACTAGCCGTATCACGCGGTTCCGTCCGCGTGAATCAGTACATAAAGTATGTATTAAGTTAGGATATAACTTACCTATGTACCAAATTTCGTTTAAATTTGTTCAATCGTTTTTGCGTACATGAGTAACAAACATCCATTCGTCCATTTATATAAACTATTGTATTTATACTGTTACAGTATTTATAGTATTGATGAGATATTAATGTTTATTTATTTATTTATTTAAATAACTTTATTGTTCAAAAGAAAATATGGTGCAAAAGGCGGACTTAATGCCAGTAGCATTCTCTAATATAATACGAGTATAATAGCGTGAATTTACTGGGTACAGAGGAATAACATCTGAGACCTCAGGAATGGCAACGCATGGGGGGTATCATGGGTGAAACAGTATTCTGTTATGTCCATGGTACTGCTCATGTCTATAGGCGACGGTTACCACTTTCCATCAGGTGGGCCGTCAGCTTGTTTACCATTCTAAGTTGTAGAAAAAACTTTGGGATGAACGGTGAATAACGAATGTGTTAAAATATTTCGACATCTATATCTATAATAAAATAGTCGCTATCTGTATGTATATATATATATATATATATATATATATATATATATATATATATATATATATATATATATATATATATATATATAGAAAAATTATTAAACGCAAAATAACCTAAAACAATGATTTTTAGAATTTTTGTCTGTTTGTAGGTTTATCTCAGTTGCTCCACTTAATATTTGGTGCTTATTTCAATCGGTTCGTAAATAAAAAAATTATATCAATCTAAAGAATCACATATAAAATGCTATAAAATAACCAGTCAGTGGAATTGACTAAAACTTTATAAAGATATTAGGTACGTAATTATCATTTAAGTACATAGTACAAGATCGGATTCATGAAGAGTTCCAATGGGAATGATGTACGGGATCTACATAGTTACAGTGGGTAATGCCGCGGGAAACAGCTAGTTTATAATATTAATAAGATACCTAAGTAAATTTGTTAATTTAGACCATTATTTTCCAGATACCGTCGCACGCATATCAGATGTGAGTTACCACGAAGTGTTCAACCATCACCTGCTCCGCGGTGCTCCTGTCATCGTCGTGGACGCATACTACGACTGGTCCATATCTCGCACCGACCTCAACTTGACCAATCTCATCAGCCAAGACGACCGGCTCCGGGGCTCTGTACCCTGCAGGGTACTAACCAACATCAGGCTGGGCCGCCAGCCCATGGACCTGGAGGAGATCGTCTCCAGAATCACCAACACGGATATCCCCAGCTGGTTCGTGCATTTCCAAAACTGCGACATAAGAGCTGTAAAGTCCTTTAGGGTTTTGGCGCCAAGACCCTACTTCCTATCGCCGCACATACCCCCATCTCATTTTAATTGGTTGCTGATGTCTAAAAATTATGATACACACAGGTATAAATATTTAGAGCTGGATGTCGGACTTATAATTATGTCTCAGTTGAAAGGGAAAACTTATATAAGGCTAAAACCTCGGGCGCCCTGTGAAGACGAGTGTTACACTCTAAATTTGGAGTTGATTGAAGGGGAGACCCTAGTTTTGGGGAATTCTTTGTGGGAATTGGAGTATTTGCCTGGTAAAGGCGAGAATGTGGCAATGATAACGGAAACCGATTGGGTGGAGCCATAATGTTGTGGTGCCGTAGTTAATCTCGATGTAGTTGGTGTTTTAATTTTCGTGGTCAACGTGTACCTTCTCCCACACTCGTAAGAGACACGACGTGTATACCTCAATTCATATGAAAAGTGTAAGCGTAAATACTGCTCAGTGTAGAGTCCGATCTAGTTATTTGCCGCTTCGGGCAAATGTAAATAATCTGCAACCTTTTATAATGAATATACTCGCAGTGAAATTATTTTGCCGCTCTGGACATTTGCCTTGCAGGCACTTTTCTAGATCAGATCTGGACTTGATGATGGCATGGTGCGGGGACAGCTCATCTTTCGTCGAGAGATTAAGAATTCGAAAGGGGAATAAAAGTAGATTTTGAAGCCAATCGTAACAAATTAATTCAAATGTTTTGTGGAATAAGCCAAGTTGCTTTTTAGTAGTGATATATATGTTTCAATACTATTGTATGTATTTTATTATTTTTAATATGTTTGGTTGTTTATGGCGTCTAAAATAGAAAAAAAAAACAACCATTGATTGGGAACTTCTGATCGATCAATAACTAGATGTGAACTCATGGGATTTTATCCATTCCAAAAGTGTTTAAAGGAGTTATTACAAAAAAACACCTGTCACTAGCACCATGCTATATTCCATAGAGTAGTCTTGGTATTCCAAAAAACCTTTTATTAATAGTAAATTTCGCAGACCCTTTTGAGAATACCATCTGTAACGCTGTCGATACATTTTCGTTGTATACAATTATTACATTATCAGATTATATTGGACTTCTAAAATCTCTGTCATCCATTGCCAAATATTGTCATATCGTTCACTATCAGCGTTGCCAGATGCAATATGTTCTTTCTAAAATGTGGGTATTTTAAATATTTTTCCTCGAAATTGATACAATTTGCTTCGCTAGATCTTAAACTATGGACGGACTATGTCACAAAAATACTCAAATTTCTCCATACAGTTGTTTGCATGACTGTAAATCACAGCCATGCAAACATACAGTATGTATAGAGTCATAACTTCTCAGAAATGGCAACGCATGAAGGACATTATGGACGAAACAGTATAAGTACTTACTCTGTTGTCCATAGTACTGTTCATGTCTATAGGCGACGTTTACCACTTTCCACTAGGTGGGCCGTTAGCTTGTTTGCCATTCAGAGTTGCATAAAAAATGTCCAATTTCTCTCCAAAAATTTCGTTTCCCCAATATTTCACGAACAGAATTTTTTTACCCATTATTGTGAAAAAAAAATGCGCATTCTGGCAACGCAGTTTGCAATCCAGAAATTGCATTTTACAATATAATTGAATGACCTGCAATATTGAAATCAAGTAACTACTGTCGTAATAGGTTAAGAAACGAGTTTACACATATCAAAAGAACTGCGTTATGTTTCTGTAAGTGTTATATAGAAATAAGTATAGCAATTTTCACACGTTCATAATTGTGCACGATTAATATCAACATAAAATACCTACTAGCGTAAGATTAAAATTTTAATTGTGATTATCTAAGTACCTCGGTATTAAATATTATGTGATGCATATATGTATGTTCATTTTATTTATCCATATACGTCGACATTTCCCATATACCACCAAGATTTTACAAAAAAAAATAACAATAGCCAAGTTCGTAAGTAAGTACCTTTCAAAGGCATCATCGACACCTCCATGCCGTAGACTGGATGGTCGCATACACAATTTAGGAAGGGGGGGGGGGGCATATTTTTGCTCGTAGTGGCAAAATAAATGAGTCTGGTTTTTAATTGATGAAAATGGAATACTTCGCCTGTGCTATCGATATACGCTGGAGGGACACCAGTGAGAGATGATGAAGCAGGTTCGTTAGCCTATATTGACGCATTTCATAAGAATTAACCACAATGGTGTCCAGGCGGAACCGCGTGGAGGTTGTTAGCAATGAGGCTGTTAAACCCAATTACTGGGGGAGGGGGATTAATTGTTATTAATGTGGACTATCAGTCCTATTGCTAGCAATATACCTTATCAAGCCGACCTCCACGTAGTCCTCCCTGGAAACTATCGTGCTGAATTCGAGGTGTATTCGTTACGATGGGTTAATTGACCTGCTTTTTATTCTCACCTATCATCTCTCACTGATGCCCCTACAGTGTATACCGTTAACGCAGGCGAGGTTACCATTCCATTATCATCCATTAAAAAAACCCCGTCTCTAACAATTCCTTAGCCCCTGTAAATCTAGCATCTCTCTCTGTAACGTTTTTTTGCGTCTTGACTATCAAACCAATGAACAAATTGGGGATGGGATTGTTGTAACGCGGTCCCTCTGCTGGCAACACATCTTGTGAGGTCAACTTCCATTAGGTTACCTTGAAAATCATAATGCTGGTAAAATCGTTATGATGGACGAACTGAACTGACTTAATACTTTGCTGACCCATTTGTCACCACGAGTTAGCTCGTCTTTTCATATCCCAACATTGCTGACCCACTATTAAACTCGTCATTGCACTACCATGTAGGTATGTCCTCCTACCACGACGGGCAACACCGTTTGGATTACAAAACGTTCATGACCAAAAAACTACTTTTCTTTGTATTTAGGTTTTTGACACTATTTTAGTTTAATTCTAAAGATTTCAATCATGAGGGAATTCTCGGTTGACAACGTGTTAATCATCACCTGACATCACTCATTGGTATACCTAGGTAAACCATACGAATAGGGGGGGAAGGGATTGTTGGTAATGGGGTCAAATAGCCCTATTACTAGTAATATACCCTATCAGGTCGACCTCCACGTGGTTCCTCCTGGAAACCATCGTGACTAATTCTAGTTTAATTCGTCAAAATGGGCTAACTGACCTGCTTTCATCTTCATCTGTCATCCCTCACTGGTATCTCGCCAGTGTATATCAATAGCGCAGACGGGGTTACCATACCATTATCACCCATTAAAAAAAAAACAAAAAAATAGGACAGGCAGAGTCACTATGTATGTATATATGTACGTATGTGTGTATATATACAATAGTATATTAGTATATAAAATAAGCAGCGATATATATTTACATTATTACATGTGTCACATTTCTATATTTTAGAAATAATAGAATTTCATCGGGCCTTCGATCAAACTGTTTATAATTACTCCTCTCCATCCAAAGGTTGGCTGGAAGAGATCGCTCTTAGCGATAAGGTCGCCCATTGTTTTCTCATAGTGATTATTTCTTGTAATTGTTTGTATCTATAATAAGTTTACTATTGTAATCTTTTGGAGGAAACAATAAGGAGTATCTATCTATCTATCTATTCCACTTTAATTGTTTTAAAATAAAACTGTTTATAGAAACACAGATAATTTTATTTAAAACACATAATGCTGACATCACTCAGTCTTCTCTTTGTGAACGGCCTTTCCTCTGAACCACAACAGCAGGTTCTTCAGCGAGAGTATCACCGGGAACATGATTGGCAGGAACAAGGGGATGTAAATGGCATACCTGGAAAAGATGTCATAATGAATATTGCAATTTGCTAAGTTGGAATATAACCTACTCGTGTACCAAATTTCATTCAAATCCGTTTAGTAACTTTTGTACCGAAGAGCAACCAAGTATCCATGGTTATAAACTTTCGTATTTATTATCTTAATAGGTTTTATTCAGTTAACTGGAAACCATTCGTGGTTTACCTTAAAATGGCAAACAAGCTGACGGCCCACCTGATGGAAAGTGGTAACCATCGCCTATAGACATGAGCAGTAACATGGACATAACAGAGATATACTGTTTCGCCCATGATACCCCCCATGCGTTGCCATTCCTGAGGACTCAGGTGTTATTCCTCTGTAGCCTGTAAATTCACGCCATATCCCATCCTTTAAACCGAAACACAGCCATGCAAACACAACTGCTTCACGGTAGAAACACGAATAGGACAGAGTTACTCAAGCATATGACTTGTATAAAGTCTCCCTCTAGCGAATTCATCACGATGGCCTAACGGCCTGCTTTCATCGTCACCCACTATCTCTTACCTGGTACCCCGCCAGCGTATACCGAAATTTTATTATCATTCGCTTATTATCACTGGCTATGTGTGCTCCGGCATAAAATGGTCGATCCCTTCCTTTCCCGTGGCTGTCGTAAAAGGCGACTTAGGGAACCTAATGGTCAAAGGATAGGCAGCAACGTCCCTTTTAAAACATCTCTAAAAGCCTAACTACGGTTGCCAACCCACCTGCCAAGCGTGGCAACTACTGGCAAAACTCCCTTTACAAGGAAGGCTTATGCCCAGTAGTGGGCAGTCAACGGTTTAAATAATAATAATGAAATTACTCTTAAAATAAACCCACTTCTGGTCGTCCGGGAAGTATAACAGTGCCAACAGACTGGGCTCCATGAAGGCCGTCTCCGCGTCGATGTGGGCGCGAAGCGAGAGTCTGTACGCGGCCAGCAGATCCTTGGACAGCAGCTCCTCCGCAGCCTCGATCGACTTCACGGCGGAGTTGATGGACGCGCCCACTTCGTCATTGATCACTATGTTTGATATTTCACCTGGAAATATAGTATACAAATTTATAGGGCGTATTTTTTAGCGGTATTTTAGACTAAATGTTATCCCGTGTCTAGTCCTAGTGTTAGTCTAGTCCCGTGTCTAGTATTGTCCTAGTGTCACGTACTGTAGAACATATTAGGATAGAAATTTCGGCAATCAAAAAATTTTAAATGTATTGTTAGCATCTTTACATTTAGTATACCAATATTTTATTATATTTGTATCATAACATAGCTGTTGTCAAGTGCCACCGTTGCTGATTTAACTATAAAATGGTGATTTGTCATTTCCGCAATAATTATTTACCCGCCAAAACAGTCTACATAAAAACTAGAAGTAACGACCAACAGTTGACAGTCGTTGATTGAACATTGACCAGTAAAGACGTATAATTTGGTAAGTCGTTTTAATACAAATGTATTTTAATTGCAATGTTGTGGAACTGTTGATACATGAGTTGGTTTCCCCTATAATGAACGCGAGTTTTATTTCATAATCACCGACCTCTAAAAGTATTAAAAATTTTGAGTTTCCTATACTAACAACTGAATATGTTGTGTTAGTATGCGAGATTTAAAATTTGGTAGTTATTTGATTAGAATGGTTTTGTTTAATTCCGCTACCATTGGTAACATATATATGATGGCCACCACTCAAATATTGATTTCCACTATTACTACCAAAAGTTTCACAGCAGGTAGACAAAATTGTTGCCGCAAACGTGAGCGAATAAAGTGGCAGTCGAAGATTGATAGCTAATATAAGGAAGGTTATGGAACTTCTGGTAGTAATAGTGGTGGACGATCTTCGAGTGTTGGTAGTCATATACATAGTAATAGTTAGCGGAAATAAACAAAATAATACCGTGCCTACGACCAGGATGCGAGTGAAACTCCGTGAAGACATGTCTGGGAGTACAAATATGCCTTTTTAATGTGAATAGCCATTCCCAACAATAAACAACTGTAGTGACCGAGCAGCTGCGCGAGCGAGGCGAGCGCGGCGTGCGCGGCGGCGAGCTGCTCGAGCGTGCGCAGGCGCAGCAGCGCGTCCAGCTCCCAGCGCCGCGCGCGCACCGACCGCAGCGCCGCCGCCGCCGCGCCCTCTATGCTCGGCTACATCACCACGACGGATTTGAACAAATGAGAAACATTATTTGAAATTATTTCAGTACAATACAAATTGTCAAATAGCCTCGGTTCCGAGCACTTTTAAATCGTTATTTTTTTATGATTCCAATGGTGGGTTTGTTTGAGAGATGAATCGATAAGCGAGTAATTTTGTGTAGGAAGGTTATGTACAAGTTAAAAAACAACTCAGCTTAAATACACAGTACATACATATGAATACATAATATGTAGAAAACTATTACATATAGGGAAATAGTGGAGGGGAAGGGATTGTTAGTAATGCAGACTACCAGTTCCATTGCTAGCAATATACCATGTCAAGTCGACCTCCACCTGGTCTCCCGTGGAAACCACCGTGCTGAATTCCTCACAATGAACTGACTGACCTGCTTTTTTATCCTCACCCTTCACTGGTGCCCCGCCAGTGTATACCGATAGCGCAGGCGAGGTTACCATTCCATTGTTATGCATAAAAAAAAAACAGAAATTGCTGATAAGGAACACAATCCTGTACTTTGTACCCGTACGTCAGAAGTGTAGTATCAGCGTTCCAAATCTTCGTTGCATCACCGCGATGGGTAACTGCTAAATCGACATTTAGTATACATCCGTGGCACCGTATTCGAATGGACAGTGTGTCAATTTGGTACCAATTTCGTCTTTTATTTATTATTATTAAAAGACAGGCATCAGGGATGTTCTCTAGAAATCTGATTCTAAAATAAGGGCATACGGATATGCGACCCCGGCTTCCCAAACCGCTGCAATGTCTCCCCCCCCCCCCTTTCTTTTCCCACATAAGTCCCTTATTCCTCTCATTCACCAATTTCCTTTACGCATTTCCAACGTTCCCTTCCTTTTTTCCTCAATCCTTACCTCCATACCGTATGTTCAAAATGAACCTTTTTTTACATATACTGACAATTATAGTTTTTTTTTATAAAAAAAAATATTTATAAACAATTGAATAAAAGAACAAAATGTATACAATACTTCAAGTAAACAGACGGCATTTTTACATACAAATAATATAATTAATAAATATTATATACATAATAAGAACCAGCATATTTTACAAACACCGTAGGTGGCGGAAGCCACCAACAAATGCATTCCCAAAGAGGGTTGACGTCAGGCAGGTGGCCGGTCGTAAAACTATAAGCCAAATCTTTTTGTAATATGGCTAAAATCATATTACGCCCGACCCCAAATGATTGGGACAAGGGTAGGAAGGTGATGATTATTGAAAGACAGGCTTTTTCCAGACAGAAAATCCTGTATAACTTCGATCTTTCCATGGCCGGCAGCACACCTGTAATGCCGTAGGTGTTGTGGGTGACCATGGGCGGTGGTAGTCACTTACCATCAGGTGAGCCGCATGATAGTTTGCCCCGTGTGTTGTAAAAAAGAAATCTCTTGTGTTCGCCCTTTTTACCTATAGTTCACTTAATTCCTATTAATAATAGGATTTTTTGTTCTCTATCTCCTCAGGTTATAAAGTGTATTTTGTAAAGGAGATATATCGTTTACGTATGCTGAGCTTTTTTAAATGGGTGATAATGGTATGGTAACCACACCCGCGCTATCGGCATATACCGGCGGGGCACCAGTGAAGGACGGTAGCTGATAGGTGAGGATGAAGCATGTCAGTTGGCCCGTCGTGACGAATTCCACTAGAATTAACCACGATGGTTTCCCGGGAGAACCGTGTGTCAGTTAGACCCCATTACTAACAATCTCTTTCCCCCCAGATTAAGACCATCGGGTTCCCCGGGTCGGGTGAGAATAGAAATGTGACAACGCCTGCGCTATCGGTATACACCGGCGGGGCAAAAAATTTTTTTTTTCATATTTTAAAAGTATGGTATTTCAAAAATATACAGTTAAAATTTGGTAACAATATTCTCAGTATTTTATGTTGTAAAACCCATTTAAAAGGTCCGCGCCAAAGTAGGTAGTCTAGCCGGTCGGCCCAGTGAGTAATTCTATTGTTCGGCGGAACGCATCTTTTTTTTTATACGACTTAGAATGGCAAACAAACTGACGGTCCACCTGATGGAAAGTGGTAACCGTCGCCTATAGACATGAGCAATACCATGGACATAACAGAGTATACTGTTACGCCCATGATACCCCCATGCGTTGCCATTCCTGACGTGTCTCATAAAAAAAACTTATTTCAATTGTGACAAAACCATATCGATTTAAAAACTAAACTACTGAGCCGAATTTGATAAAATTTCTATGATACCAATCAGTATGTTCTTTTAGATAAAAATAAATTTTCCAAATCGGTTTAGAACTGAAAATACGAGGTAACAAACATTACAGCCGAATTGAGAACCTGCTTTTTTGAAATCGGTTAAAACCCCTTCATACGTGTCATTCCATAGGACAACCAATATACTTCAGTACTCTGTAATTGGGGGAAAGGGATTGTTAGTAATGAGACTTAACAGCCCCATTGCTAACAATACACCTTATCAGGTCGACCTCCATGCGGTTTCTTCTGGAAATCATAGTGGTTAATTCTTGTTCAATTTGTCACTACGGGTCAACTGACCTGCTTTCATACTCATCTGTCACCCTTCACTGATGCCCCGCCAGCGTATACCGATAGCGCAGGCGGGGTTACCATTCCATCTTCACACATTAAAAAAATAGTACCCTGTAATTTAACTGCCATATTCCATCCTAAGAACCGAAACCACGCCATGCAAGAACAGATGTAGAAACACGAATGGAGCAGAGGCACGCATGCACAAATTCTCTCTGGTAGAAGCCCGAGGATCTGCTATATGCCTGATGTACTTACGGTATCAGCAATGCCCAGCAGCGTCCTCAGCTGCGCCAGGAAGGTGCCCATGATGAGTCGGACGTCGGGGCTGGAGGTAGGTTCAGCGGCGCGGCAGTCTGCAGCGCTAGGACTGTACATCACCACTCCCCCCCACTTAGGGGACATGAAGGCTTGTACTGGTGATTTTATTGGCTTATCTGCAATATGTAGAGACATACCCCATTATTCATAAAAACTAAAACTTTCGATATTTTAATCATTACATCGTTTCGTCACTTTCTTTCAAATTAGGAATTTAGCATGAAAGAAAGAGACAAAATACGTGGCAGTCGATCTGTGACAGGGTATATTGCTAGCAATTGGATTGGTAATCTGCATTACTAACAATCTGTTCCCGCTTCCCTTTGGCTTTTTTAAAGTGTGAAGATGGAATGGTAACTTCTTTATTAGTATACTGATAGGGCACCAGTGAGGCATGATAGATGAGGATGAAGACAGGTCAGTTGGCTCATAGTGACCAATTGAACAAGAACTAACTACTATGGTTTCCAGGGAGAACCGTGTGGAGGTCGACCTGATATTTTTTTTATACAACTTAGAATGGCAAACAAGCTGATGGTCCACCTGATGGAAAGTGGTAACCGTCGCCTATAGACATGAGCAGTAGCATGGACATAACAGAGTATACTGTTTCGCCCATGATACCCCCCATGCGTTGCCATTTCTGAGGATATAATGCTAGTAATGTAGCTGTTAGATCTCTATTACTAACACCCCCCCCCCCCCTATTCCTGTGATTTAATCGGTGCCTAGTAATTATTTGAGATCGAGGCAACAAACTTTTTAAAGCTTTTTTTTAATGGATGATACTGTAACCTCGTCTGCGATATCGGTATACGCTGGCGGGGCACCAGTGAAGGGTGATAGGTGAGGATGAAAAGGCAGGCCTGTTATCCCAACGTGATAAATACAAGTTGTGATACTGAAGCATCTAGTGTCCCTGGGTTTGTGTACGCTAACCGTTGTTATCATATATGAGAAGCGGCGCCTGGTGGCAGGGCAGCAGATACAGCGCTAGGTTGACGGTGGGCCGCGAGGACACCTGCGGCGCCGCCCGCTCCTCGAGCCTCGTCAGCATCAGCTGCAGCCGCTCCTGGCGGACTGCGAAGTGGCGGCCCCATTCACTGGTGTCTTTGACCTGGAATATTTTGACGGTTTGTAGTATCGAGTAGGATAGCTAAATATTAGTGTCCGACCGGACTTTTGATCTATGTAGTTTCGGTTAAAAATGGGTTTCGGTTTAGTTTTTATTTGGACTACTATCCGAGCACACGCATGCGCACGCGCACACTCACACACACGCACGCTCGCACACACGTATGTACGCACGTACACGCACACGCGCATACATAACCGACTTTAAAAACAATGAAGTTTTCAATTCACTTGCATTTTTTATGTTTGTTACCTCATAACTCCGTCAGTTATAAATTTGTTTGTAAAATTCTTATTATGTCGAAAGAATGAATGAATGAAGAATGAAAATCTAAATTGAATCGATAATAAAGTCGGTTTTTTTTCTAGGACACTATCTTAAAATATTATATATATATATATATATATATATATATATATATATATATATATATATATATATATATATATATAACATTTTTTTTTTTAACGTCTGGAAAATCCTTTATGCACCAAACACCTTGTGGGAGGTGAATGGAAATCCCCCCATAGGGCGGGGGTGTACCCACCAAAAACCAGACGATATACCCTCGAGGTGCCTGCCATATGTCGAAGACATGGGTTTGCCTTCCCACTCACCACATCTCCGACGGCAGCGACCCGCCCCCTGATTTACCATCAGGGGGCGGGTCGGTCTCCTCTCTCAATCCACATTTACACCTACCTCTTTCGCCTGGAAGTCGAAGTCTAATAAATAAAGCCACTGCGATTTGAGTGTGAAGTTGTGAAGTTCGCTCAGTTCGTCCACGAACGAGCCGATGTAATCTGAAAACAAAAATGGGCATATCATCATGCTAGTTCCTTTTGCAAGAGACAGTCACTGTTGGAAATTTTGTTTGTATAGAATTCAGGGTACCTGTCAGGTCGATTTCCACGTGGTCCCTTCTGGAAACCATCGTGCTGAATTCCAGGTGAATTCACACGGTGGTCTAACTGAGCTGCTATTACATCTTCACCTATCACCTTCCACTAGTGCCCTGTCAGCGTATACTATTAGCGCAGGCGGTTACCATTCCATTATCATTCATTAAAACGATCCGAGAGGGCTTGGGATAAGGAATTATTAGTAATGCGGACTACCAGTCCCATTCCTAGCAATATACCCTGTCAGGTCGATCTCCACGTGGTCTACCCAAGCAACAATCGTGTTGAATTCTAGGTGTAATCATCATGATGGGCTAATTGACCCGTCTTTTCATTGGGAAAGGGATTGTTAGTAATGGAGACTAAAATCCCATTGCTAGCAATATACGCAACCAGGTCGTCCTCCTCGTCGTTCCTGCCTGATGAATTCATCATGATGGGCTAACTGGCCTGTTTTCATTATCATCTATCACCCTTCACTGGTGCTCCGACAGCGTATCCCGTTAGCGCAGGCGGGGCTACCACTCCATTATCATCCATTAAAACCTACTTCACCCCACTACTTGCTCTAGTTACAAAACTACGATATAAAATCAAACCAAACTGATTTCTTATTGAGGTCGTTAAAATTGGGTAAAAAAAAAATAATCATTAATTTGTATGTACCTATTGCTCTCGAATGCTTTTTTATATTCCATTTTTTTACAGCCAGTCAATAAAAACAGCATCCTCATTTTTGTTTTTATATGTTTATCTAATTATTTTGATAGCGTCGAGAACTAGTGGTCACTAACCTGCCTTATAAACATTATATTTACCAGAGGGAGACTTTGTACAAAACTCGTTTGCTTGGGTACCTCTGTCCCATTCGTGTTTCAACTATAAAGCAGTTGTGTTTGCATGGCTGTGTTTCGGTTTGAAGGGTGGGATATGGCGTCAATTTACAGGGTACAGAGGAATAACACCCGAGTCGTCAGGAATGGCAACGCATGGGGGGTATCGTGGGCGAAACAGTATATGTGTGTACTGTTATGTCCATGGTACTGCTCATGTCTATAGGCGACGGTTACCACTTTTCATCAGGTGGGCCGTCAGCATGTTTGCCATTCTAAGTTGTTTAAAAAAAACGAAATACGGTTGACTATATTCAGATATTGTTTCAACATTAAATATTTTTTTTACAATAACCTGTATTTAAGCACATAAAGTTAGCCCTAAACGGACGTATGTCGACCAAATAGACGACGTGGTGAAGAAGGGCCAAATTAAAAGACCCTTTTTTTCTGAACGTGTTTGCTGTCGACCGTGAGTGGCCTTTATAAAGCTTTACCGAACGCGTATGCAGGGGCGAGTGCAGATGGCACTCCAAGCCCGCGAGAGGGGAGCGACAGAGGTGTCAACTTTTATTTATGGACGGCAGCATGCGCCTAAGGGCGCCAGAGTGGCTCGGGCCTCGGCTTCAGGCCACCGCACTTCGACCCCCGTCAAGGGACAGCGAAGGGTCGGTATGTTGTGATGGGTGGGAACTCTGAATCGTTGGTACTCGTATGCGCTCGGCGCAAACCTGATCGGTCGGGGGAAAAGGGATTGTTAGTAATGGAAACTGAGAATCCCATTGCTAGCAATATACCCAACCAGGTCGACCTCCTCGCGGTTCTCCCTGGAAACTATCATGTTTAATTCCTGATAAATGCATCATGATGGGCTAACTGGCCTGTTTTCATTCTCATCTATCACCCTTCACTGGTGCTCCGCACGCATATCCCGTTAGCGCAGGCGGGGTTACCATACCATTTTCTCCCATCAAAAAAAAAACCTGATCGATCCGCGCGACCGTGTGTTGCATGGAATCTTCGTTCCCGCCGGCGGGGACGATGTGTGCGGTGTGCGGGTGTATTTGCAGGGGCTTTCAACGAAGATTCCGCGGTAGGGAGGGTAGGGAGCGCGTTGGCTACCGTAATTGGATCATCGGGGACCAAGAGTGCGTGCCTCGGGTGACGACGTCGGGGATTTAAAAGTCCCCGTAACCGGCGAGCGTGTATGAAAAGATTGATGAATGTGGAGGAAGCGAAAGAGGTTTGTTGAATCGAAGCATTTTGGCGTTCCATTGTTTCTGTTTATCCTAATGGGAGACAGACGTGACCGTTAAGTTATCATTCATTTATTCCAAGATTGGGGATTCGAATCTGTCCGACAGACAGTTTGTTTATCAAATTAAAGCTCCGAAAATATTATTCACAAATCAAAATAAACCGAGAGAAGATGGTGGCCGGTGAACGATGAATGCTTGGATAAATCAACATATAAAGTATCATATATGTTATGTTAGGATATAACTTACAAGTGTGGGGAAAAGGGATTGTCAGTAGTAGTTAGCAATACACTCTATCAGATCGACCTCCACGTGGTCCTCCCTGGAAACCACCGTGTTGAATTCCAGGTGTATTTATCAGAATGGGCTAACTGACCTGCTCTTTCATTTCTCACTGGTGCCTCGCCAACATATATTGATAGCGCAGGCGAGGTTACCAATCCATTATCATCCATTAAAAAAAACCTACCCGTGTACCAAATTTCATTAAAATCTGTTCAGTAGTTTTTGCGTGATAGAGTAATAAATATCTATCTATCCATCCTTACCTTCCACGGCGTCCTCAGCATGAAACTCAACAGCCAAAGCGTCAGGTTTCGGATGCACCACGGACAGTACGACGTGGTACTCCTCGCCGGGCGGGAAACGGGTCTGACGGGCTACATCTGGTTTCTCCAGGCGGCCGCCCTCTAGTACCGAGGTCTGGTACACCCACTGTCTTAAGACCTCGACTAGGGTTCTTGACGCTGGAAAGATTGTCTTATTTTTGCTGTATATGCTTAAGAGATAGGTATCCGTTTCTCAACCGACGTCAAAAAAGAAGAAGGATCTCAATTAGGTTGTAATTTTTTTATATTTGTTAACTCATAACTCTGTCATTTATAAACCGATTAGGTAAATTCATTCTTATCTGAAAGGATATACTTACACACTGGTTCAATAGAAATTTTATCAAAATCGGTCCAGTAATTTAGATTTGAAATCAAAATGACTGTTTATTTTACAATAAAAGTTGGGGTTTCTCGTGAAAAACAAAATTTTTATTATTAGTGGTTATTTCCTAGAAACTGCACTATAGGTACGTAATGGTATACCAAGGTTCCTTTAGGATCAGCAACGCGCACGTGACACCGCTAATGTTGCAGGCGACCATTGACTACAGTGATCGTTTACTATCAGACGAGCTGTATGCTTCTTTGCCACCTTCGTGGCATGAAAAAAATAGAGACAAAGTAACTTATAAATTTACAAGGTGCCATCAGCACATAACACAGTACCTGTGGGGGAAAGGGATTGTTGGTAATGGAGACTGAGAATCCTATTGCTAGCAATATACCCAACCAGGTCGACCTCCTCGCGGTTCTCCCTGGAAACTATCATGGTTAATTCCTGATGAATTCATCATGATGGGCTAACTGGCCTGTTTTCATTCTCATCGTTACCTTACCATTTTCACCCATCAAAAACCCAGTACCTGTAGCATCTTTGAAGAAAGCCAGCCTCTCTCTTGACAACCACACGTCCTGGTACAGCTGTGACCGTTGCACCACGTAGAAGGTATTATGCTTCTTCAGGTCATACGCGCCTGCTACTTCCTCGACGGCTTCCTGGTCATCCGCCACCGAGTCCAAGGTGCGACGCAGGCCGTCCGGGAGTATGAATTTCTTGATGTTTAACTTTATCACATCTAGAAACAATATTTATAATATGTTACCTTTTTTTTATGTAACGCTAGTTGTATCCCATGGCTTTGCCCGCCTGAATCAGTACATAAATAAGTGCCTTTATTAAATAAATAATTTTTAATTAAATCTATTAGCCACTTGACTAGGCCGAGCCTGAATCTCAGTGGATAGTTAAATAACTTTTTTTATGCAACTTAAAATGGCGAACAAGCTGACGGCCCACCTGATGGAAAGTGGTAACCGTCGCCTATAGACATGAGCAGTACTTAGACATAACAGAGTATACTGTTTCGCCCATGATACCCCCCATGCATTGCCATTCCTGAGGACTCAGGTGTTATTCCTCTGTACCCTGTAAATTCACTACCATATCCCATCCTTCAAACCGAAACAGCCATGCAAATACACAGAACGGCAAACAAGTTGATTATCTATTTACCTAATAGAGAGTGATAGGGGGTAAAGGGATTGTTAGTAATGGGGTCTAACTGTCCCTTTGTTAGCAATATACCCTATCAGGTCGATCTCCACGCGATACCCCGGAAACTATTGTGGTTAAGCAATGTGGACCTGCTTTAATTCTCAGCTATCCTCCCTCACTGATGCCCCGCCGGCGTATACGGGGTCCCTATTTCATTTTGAAGGTGATATAGGTGGTGAAACAATAATTGTTATTGTTATTGTATGGGGCTTAAAATGGATATCATAATATATTTTGTTATGTCTATAGTAATGCTATGTCTATAGGTGACGGTTACCATTTACCATCAAGTGATCTGTCAGCACGTCTGCCATTATAAGTTGCATAAAAACCAGATTTTAACGTAATAACTATCTTTTTTTTTAATGGATGATAATGGAATGGTATCCCCGTCTGCGCTATCGATATACACTGTCGGGGCACCAGTGATAGATGATAGGTGACGATGAAAGCAGGTCAGTCAATCTTGACAAATTCCACTACGATGGTTTCTAGGGGAAACCGCGTGGAAGTTGACCTTACAGGACTACTACTAACAATTCCATTATTAACAATCCCTTTCCCACCAATAACTATCGATTTAACCTATGTGTAATTTGATCGAGCAAGTTTCATTAGTTACGGGATCATTCGGGACCCTTCATCTTGAGCAGCTGTGATGATTAAAATAAAATGTGTACATACCAGATTCCTCAAATTCTTTCTTTATGTTGTCCACAATTTGATCGGCAGTAGCATCGTCGTTGGCCACTACCGTCAGCTCGGTGGTGACCGCGTGTGACAGAGTGGTGAACGTGTTTATTTTGTCATACGGGAGCGCTACCCTGAAACGGAGAAATTAAATTTAATACACTTGACATCTCATCATTATCGTGTCAATCGTTATTTGTCCATTGTTTAACATAGACTTCCCCATATACTGCTACATATAAGCAACCGCAGCTTCCTTATGGCAGCAGTCGTAAAAAATCTAATAAAAAAAACATATCTAATGTACTAAAAACATACCCTATATTGGTAGCAATACAGTAGTCCCTGTTACTAAAAATCCCTTCCTCCACACGAGAGAGAGAGAGAAAGACTCTTGCAAAAAATTCCATCTGATCTCATATAAAAAAAATATATAAAATCCAGCAACTTTGTCACATCGGGTGTAAATAAATAACTCCACACCACGCCACGAGATGTCGCCACTAGTCAGCCAATGCCGAGCCAAGTCTCCTCCAGTCAGTCACCAGCCATTAATCCGTCCAATGCTGGACATAGGCCTCCCCCATAGTCTGTCATAAGGAACGGTCTTGAGCCACCTGCATCCATTGATTCCCTGCAATGCATTTGAGGTCGTCACTCCATCTAGTGAGGGGGGTCGTCTTACACTGCGTTTGCTAGTACGGGGTCGCTACTCAAGAATCTTTCTTCCCCATCGATTGTCGGTTTATCGAGCTATATGACCAGCCATTCCATACCATTCTGAACGAATGACGAACCTCTGTCTAATAAAAATGCAACCACCATATCTGTTGTTTCAAAATTTTGCCACTCGATGCATTTTTTTGGGTAGCTGTGATGTTCTATTCCGATTATACTCTGTCCATTGTGGCACGATGCGATTGACAGCTGCCATAATGGCTGTTTTTATTATAAAATAACTGTATTACTGGTACTTCATACTGAGTGATATAACCGCGTGGAGGTCGACCTGATGGGGGATATATTGTTAGCAATAGGACTGTAAGATCCTATTACTGACAATCTTCCCCCCTCTATTGATGGATTCGCTTGCCATTTGTTTATTTATTTATTTAATTTTATTGTTCTTTCTTTTATCTCCTACTATTAATTATTGATTGTATTTTTATTTTTTTGGATTGTGTAATTTCAGTGAAATGTATATTGTTTCATTATTATTTAAACACATATCGGTTGGGGGCCTGATGGTTTTAACCCATTTCAGACACCAGCTCCTCACAGCAGAGTTCCGTATTATATTTATTTTATTTAATCCTAAATACTTATTTTTTTTTATACAACTTAGAATGGCAAACAAGCTGACGGCCCACCTGATGGAAAGTGGTAACTGTCGCCTATAGACATGAGCAGTACCGTGGACATAACAGAGATACTGTTTCGCCCATGATACCCCCCATGCGTTGCCATTCCCTAGGACTCAGGTGTTATTTCTCTGTACCCAGTAAATTCACGCCATATCCCACCCTTCAAACCGAAACACAGCCATGCAAACACAACTGCTTCACGGTTGAAACACGAATGGGACAGAGGTACCCAAGCAATCGACTTTTATACAAAGTCTCACTCTGGTTAAATTTAAGTTGTTTTTGAGGAGACATAAATAAATATATTATATATATATATTATTATAATATAGAGTTGTTACAATGTTCTTATGTAGAGTGTAATGTAACATGAAACCCTGTTTGGGTGAAGCAAAATTATACTGATAGGTAGCTAATATACATGCATTAATGTCAATTTAGTTGTCAAAAATACATTTAGTTATTTTACATATAATTGTTTAGAACTAGAGCACATGGTTCTTCAAAAAAGAGGTAAATAGATTTCTTCAGGGTCGGCAACGCGTGCGCAATGCTCTTCACACATTGCAAGCGTTCATAAAATACGGTAATCGTTTACCATCAGGTGGGCCGTATGCTTGTTTGCCACTGCAGTGGTATAAAAAATCGAAGGACTCGGGCACAATTAGTAGTTCAAAATAGTAATTACTATTTAGTAATTAGTATTTAGGTAATCTTTCAACGGCACCATGCTACTCCTATAATGTACGGAGTGTAGAACGCGACTTTTCGCACACAACGAATACAGGGTGATAAAAAAATGAAGATAAGCATTTAACAGCCGATAGTAGAATGTAAATAAACAAAAAAAGCTAGTTAAGTGCGAGCCGGACTCGCGCAACGAGGGTTCCGCACAAAATTATCAAATTTAATTTTTTTTTGTGAACTAACTACAAATTTACGGTTTTCAGATTTTTTCTTCACTTGCGCTACATGATATTGTTTCTAGGCAAATTTCATGTTTCTAGGTCAACGGGAAGTACCCTATAGGTTTTGATTCCCTTTGCGAATGTCGAAATATGCGATATAAATGAAACATAAACGGCCGTATCTTTTGATTGCGTCGATTTGGAAGCTTGATTTTTTTTTCTGCTTTAAGAGAATGCAGACCTGAGTATATGATATTAATTTCAATTTGATACCTCAACGCGTTCCTAAGAAAAAGGATCTTGACAGACGGACGGACGGACAACGAGGTGATCCTATAAGGGTTCCGTTTTCACCTTCGGAGGTGCGGAACTCTAAAGAAGACGATAATAAATCTATAAAATTATATCACGATTTTGAAGGACAAAGCGTGAATAAAATGTTATTTTATACAAAATATGAAAATCACTTTTTATTCGACGATAAACTCGACCCGGACCAATTATTTTCTCATTAAATTGTTTATGTAACGGTTTAAGTAACGTTTTAATTATTAAATTTATCTTTATTGATTACTTTCGGAGGTTATCTATAACAAAATTGTTTTTAATGTACAATTTCTCTCTAGAAGTTTTGCTGAAAAAAAAAAGAACAATGCACTTTGCTCCCCCTAGATTTTATTTCCACAAAAAAAATACGATCGTGGGGAAATCAGTTATTTTGATAATTAGGAGGTATCACGGGCGAAACAGTATACTCTGTTATGTCCATGGTACTGCTCATGTCTATAGGCGATGGTCACCACTTTCCATCAGGTGGACCGTCAGCCTGTTTGCCATTAATTTAAAAACTACTGGACCGATTTTGATGAAATTTTCATGGGGCTAATCCGAAATACAACCGAATTGATAACCACCTTTTTTTCTGAAGTCGTTTAGGAGCGTGTAGTATTTTTAGGATCGATAAGAAGAATATACTCGTATTAATCACTAATTAATTAATTTAATAATATTAATTACCGTTAATTATTCACTACTAAACATAAGTCTTCTACAGAAGGGGAGTTTTGCCAGTAGTTGCTACATTCGGCAGGCAGTTTGGCAACCGCAGTTAGACTTTTAGTGATGTTTTAAGAGAGACGCTGCTGCCCGTCAATCAACCATTAAATTCCCTTAATCGCCTAAGACATCCACAGGAAAAGAAAGCGTGGCCTATTCTATGTCGGGACCTACATGGCTTGTTTTTACATAAAAAAAAATAGTAATTAACAACTACGTGTAGTCAGGGGGGGAAGGGATTGTTAGTAACTGAGACTAAGAATCATTGCTAGTAATATACCCAACCAGGTTGACCTCCTCGCGGTTCCCCCTGGAAACTATCACGGTTAATTCCTGATGAATTCATCATGACGCCTGTTTTCATTCTTATCCCTTCATTGGTGCTCTGCCAGCATTTCCCGTTAGTGCAGGCGGAGTTACCATACCATTTTCACCTATCAACTATAAGTTAGTATAACCATAAGTTAACCGTAAGTTGTCAGGTGAGAAGCGGACATTCCTCCGCTGACGTCACAGTGTAAACCATAAACGACATGTCACAGTAGTGTCAACGATAATGAGTGTGTTCTTATCAGTTATCAAGGCTATATACAAACCGACGTCGCGGACGTCGTAGGGGCGGATACAGAATAATTTTACGGGGGTGGGAGCAGTGGTGGTGGAGGAGGGGGATTCATCTTTACTAATATTATAAACTAGCGGCCGGTCCCGGCTTCGCACGGGTGGACATTTTTACATTTTAAAAAGTGGCCATTAAGGCTGCACACGCGAAGGAAGCTTAAAAATGGAGTAACTTCTCTCGTTTTCTCAACATTTCCCTTCACTGCTCTGCTCCTATTGATCGTAGCGTGATGATAAGTACACTATAACCTGCCCAGGAGTATGAAGAATAATTGTACCTAGTTTCGTTAAAATCCGTCGAATAGTTTTTGTTTCTATAACGAACATACAGACAGACAGATAGACAAAAAATTTACTGATTGCATTTTTGGCATCAGTATCGATCACTAATCACCCCCTAATAGTTATTTTGGAAATATATTTCATGTACAGAATTGACTTCTAAAAGTCATTGTTTTCAGGTGTACTGCGTTCATAAAGCCTCTTTATAATAGTTTTTCTTAAATATCTTCCACGTACAGGCAGCGATCAGTTACGATTTTATAATATGTGTTGATTGGGGGGAAGGGATTGTTGGTAATGGGGAGGTTAGTCCTCATTGCTATCAATATACCGTACCAGGTCGACCTCCACGTGGTTCCCCCTGGAAACCATCGTAACTAATTTATCGATGAATTCGTCACGATGGGCTAACTGACCTGCCTATTCATCCCCACCAATCATCCCTCACTGGTGCCCCGCTAGTGTATACCGATAGCGCAGGCGGGGTCATCATTCCATTATCATCCATTAAAAAAGAAAAAAAAATGTGTTGATTGATATAAATGTACATATATATATTCCTAGTTTAATGTATGCAAAGTACAAAGTACACACACGTATATATATATCAGGATTCGAGTCAGCTTTACAACTCAGTTACACGGTTTACATTGTAAACAAGTTAACTGTAAGACAATTCTTTATACTTTATTGTTTTACTGTACACAAAACATACTGTTAATTCATCATCTTCCTACCCTTATCCCAATCATTTAGGGTCGGCGTAATATGATTTTATCCATATTACAAAAAGATTTGGTTTAACATTAACATAATTATAAACATAAATAAATAACATAATTCATTATAATGCACAAAGGCGAGCTTATCTCTAATAAGAGATTTCTTCCGACAAAACCTTTTCATGTTAATTGTGTTATTTTAAAAATAAAAATAAGCAGTCATACGATATCTGCATATAATGTGACGTGAATCTCACTGATCATACTACTCGACTGTTATTTTGAAAAACTTTATTTATTTTTTTATACAACTCACAATGGCAAACAAGCTGACGGTCCACCTGATGGAAAGTGGTATCCGTCGCCTATAGACATGAGCAGTACCATGGACATAACAGAGTATAACATACTGTTTCGCCCATGATACTCCCCATGCGTTGCCATTCCTGAGGACTCAGGTGTTATTCCTCTGTACAAATAATTGATGCAAGTTTTGACAATTTGTGGTGATTGACTAGTTCGCACTTTTTTTTTAATGGATGATAATGGAATGGTAACCCCGCCTGCGCTATTGGTATACGCTGTCGGGTCAGCTTGTTTGCCATTCTAAGTTGTATAAAAAAAAAATGAAAAAATCAGGTCGACCTACACGAAGTCCTAGAAATAATCATGGTTAATTCTTGGCAAATTTATCACTTGAGGCCAACTGATCTGACTGTCTCTTTATCTATCACCATTCTGCCAGCATATAATTACAGTACAGGCGGGTATACCATTCTATTATTACTCATAATAAAACCTTCACTTACCTGTAAACCTCCGTCGTCTTCCACCATAGAGGTAAGCCGATTACAATGAGTACGCCGACGAAAGAAGCGCTCGCCCACATCCGATTGGACTCTGCAATTAAGTTTACATTTTAGTAATTTTTAGCTTGTATGAGGGATTAATTTTATTTATTTACTTCTTAAGTACTTGCACTGTAGTAATATAATTATTCTTTATAATTTTTTTTTTTTTGATGAGTGAAAATGGTATGGTAACCCAGCCTGCGCTAACGGGATACACTGGCGGAGCACTAGTGAAGGGTGATAGATGAGAATGAAAACAGGCCAGTTGGCCCATCATGATGAATTCATCAGGAATTAATCATGATAGTTTCCAGGGGGAACCGCGTGGAGGTCGACCTGGTTGGGTATATTGTTAGCAATGGGATTCTCAGTCTCCATTACTAACAATCCCTTTCCCCCCTCTTCATAATATTAGCGTAGATTGTTATAATAAAGTTGGCGTAAAGAATCATAAGAATGACTATTCAAAAATGCTTAATATTAATTTTACTGGAATAAATATATTTCCTACTTTTAATTTTTTTTAATAGGTAATAATGGCATGGTAACCCCGTCTGCGCTATCCGTATACACTGGCGGGGCACCGGTGATAGATGACTGATGAGGATGAATGCAGGTCAGTTAGCCCATCGCGACGAATTCAACTAGAATTAGTCATGATGGTTTACAGGGGAAACCACGTAGAGGTCGACCTGATATTGCTAGTAATGGGGCTATTTGACCCCATTACTAACAATCCCTTTCCCCCCGAGCGAAGCCGTAGGATACAGTTAGTAAGTGAAATGCGGAAAATATTTGTCTGTATTAGTCGTTTAATGGCGCGTTAGTTTAGGAGATATCGTGGCTAAATTATTTATACAACAAACAACGTGAAAAGTGGCGACAGTTGACGGGTACTAAGCCTGTCCGACATTCTGAGCGGATGAAATAGCGACGCGGCTAGGAAAACAAAGGTGAAATATATACTCGTACGTGAAGGTTAAAAGATAACTGTATTTATTAAAGTTACTTCATAAAACCAGAGGGAGACTTTGTACAAAAGTCGATCGCTTGGGTACCTCTGTCCCATTCGTGTTTCTACCGTGAAGCAGTTGTGTTTGCATGGCTGTGTTTCGGTTTGAAGGGTGGAATATGGCGTGAATTTACAGGGTACAGAGGAATAACACCTGGGTCCTCAGGAATGGCAACGCATGGGGAGTATCATGGGTGAAACAGTACACTCTGTTATGTCCATGGTATTGCTCATGTCTATAGGCGACGGTTGCCATTTTCCATCAGGTGGGCCGTCAGCTTGTTTGCCATTCTAAGTTGTATAAAAAAAATCAGTAAATTCTTAATTTGAATGTTTTCAACCGACTTCAAAAAGGAGTTTCTCAAATCGATTGTATTTTTTTTCTATGTAATAACTCCGTCAGTTATATTGCATTGCATATTGCTAACAATGGGGCTACAAATCCACAGTACTAACAATCCATTCTCCTCCCCCCTTACGCCTGTGTTTTTTTTTAATAGATGATAATGGAATGGTTCCTCCGTCTGCATTATCGGTATACACTGAGGGATAATAGGTGAGAATGGGGGGGGGGGAGGGAATGTTAGCAAAGGAGAGGTTAGTCCCCATTGCTATCAATATACCCCATCAGTTCGACCACCACGCGGTTCCCCCTGGAAACCACAATGATTAATTTATCGTTGAATTATTCACGATGGGGTAACTGACCTGCCTTTCATCCTCACCTATCATCCCTCACTAGTGCTCCACCAGTGTATACCGATCGCGCTAGCGGATTTACCATTCCATTATCATCCATTAAAAAAAAATAGATGATCTTTGTTGGATGGTGATGGAATGGTAACCCCGTCTGCGCTAACGCTATACGCTGGCGGGGCACCAACGATGATGAATCCATGAAGTTAGTCCATCGTGATGAATACACCTGACGATAGTTTCCAATGGTAACCGCGAGGTGGTCGGCTTGACGGTGTATATTGCTAGCAATTGGATTGGTAGTCCGTATTACTAATAATCCCCCCCCCCTTCCCCTCTTATGCCTGCGTTTGTCCCATACCTTGTGACCACTGTTAAATCTAGCTTCTTTGTGTTATATTAACAATCACTTTCTCTCAGAAAGAGGACAAGCAATCGTGTGTTCCCAATTCATTAGGTTTCCCGAAGTAACTCACTTGCATAAACAATAATCAGAATTGAACTCGCTTCAACTTGTAAAACAACAATAGAATGCGCATGCGCTGGAACAAAGGCACGTGTTTATAAACTGCGTACAAGTGGCCAGATCTCAAATATCATCCATTTAATACCTGTATGGATCACTTACTTGTACATACATACAACAACTAGACTTTATAACTAGAAATAATACAATATTAATTATTTATTTATATGCTTTTTTACATTCACATTAAAATAGATATTAGGTTATAACAAAAATGTACACAGACAATATTTTTTTTTATAACGCAGGGGGCAAACGAGCATGCGGCTCACCCGATGGCAAGTGACTACCGCCGCCCATGATCACCCACAACACCAACGGCATTGCGGGTGTGCTGCCAGCCTTTTAAAAAGGAATATGCTCTTATCTTATAAACTTTTTTTTATACAACTTAGAATGGCAAACAAGCTGACGGCCCACCTGATGGAAAGTGGTAACCGTCACCTATAGATATGATCAGTACTATGGACATAACTGTTTCGCCCATGATACCCCTATGCATTGCCATTCCTGAGGACTTAGGTGTTATTCCTCTGTACCCAGTAAATTCACGCCATATCGCACCCTTCAAACCGAAACACAGCCATGCAAACACAATTGCTTTACGGTTGAAACACGAATGGGACAGAGGTGGCCAAGCAAACGACTTTTGTACAAAGTCTCCCTCTGGTATACTCGTAGTATATATAGTACCTACATACCTGCTTCTTTATTGGCGACGTTTCGACGTGGATTGCACCGCGACTTGGTCACAACAGGACAGGTCATTAACATCACGTTAAGTCCCGATTGTTTATTTAAAAACATATTTGTTTAAATCTTAAAAAAAACACTTGATATACAAAATTTCAGGTCCTTGGACGTGTCTTAGTGGCGTGTCATATAAAATTACGCTATCAATAACCGAGGTCGAATGTTAAATGTGTGAATAGGTGCTAATTGGGACCAATTTACATTAATAGAATGTTAATGTAGCAACCCTGAAGACTGATGGTAGTGCAGGTAAGAATCCCTAAAAGGCAAGAAGGTTTCAGTTCCTAGTTGTAGCGACGAAAAGTCAGGAAATAAGTAAGTCCATATCTATACCTGACAGGTTTAAAAAAAATTAAATCGACTTCAAAAAATGGGGTTGTCAGTAGATGCCACGGTAGGCGGATAGGCAATCGCAGTTAGGGCTTGGAGATGTTTTAAGAGGAGAAAAATGGGTTTGCCAGTAGTTGCCACGGCTGGTAGACGGATTGGCAATCGCAGCTAGGCTTTGGAAATGTTTTAAGACGGACCCTGCTGCCCATCCCTTGCCCTCCCTTAGTCGCTTCTTACGACACCCACGGGAAAGGGAAGGGGTGGCCTATTGCATATCTATGCCGTCTATGCTGTACAGGGTGACATGTCTATGCCGGGACCACACGGGAGTGTGAAGTAAAAATAGGTTATAAAAATAAATAAATATCAGTTGTCGAATATACAATAATTAAATGAAACACCCGACAGGAACGAATGGACATATCCGACTGGTAAAGTCGATATTGAGAGGGAGACCTTTATTCCGCCGTCAATTTTTAGAGAAACCCAATATATAGATATCGGAGTGATATCAGTACTGATATTACTTATGTCTAACAGGGGCATGTGTAATGTTTTTTTTTTTTTGATGGTTGAAAATGGTATGGTAACCCCGCCTGCGCTAACGGGATACGCTGGCGGAGCACCAGTGAAAGGTGATAGATGAGAATGAAAACAGGCCAGTTAGCTCATCATGATGAATTCATCAGGAATTAACCATGATAGTTTCCAGGGGGAACCGCGAGGAGGTCGACCTGGTTGGGTATATTGCTACCAATGGGATTCTCAGTCTCCATTACTAACAATCCCTTTCCCCCCTGTGTAATGTTATGTGAACCCACTATCGACTTGTACTTCGGCCTTTCTGCGCCTTTAATAATACAAGATGCCATTGAATACAAGATATTTGACCTGAATATGTGAGTAATGCTTGCAAATTGCCATGCAACATTAGTGTCACCACACTGATTTACAGATAGGCAGGATAAAATACGTGTCCCACTGGTGGGACACGTCCCAGTTTATTTTGATAGAAGAATTCTCACTTATCTCAATATTATAAAAGCGTTTAACAATCCTTACTAATGTTATAAATGTAAATATGAGTTTGTTTGATTGTTACCTTATAGCGTCTTAACGTTTTAACCAATCACTATGAAATATGGATACGTTTTATCTCAGTGACGCAAACGAAATCGTGGGTAAAAGGTTCTGCGTTAATAAAAGCTCCATCCCGACCATATGGATGAGTGGCAGTCCTCCACCGTGCGTATCTGTAGACACACACCTTCCGCGCACAACCAAACTATGGAACCGACTCCCAGGAGCAGTATTTCCGAACAGATACGATATAGGAACCTTCAAAGAAAATATTCTTCCTAAAAGACCGGCAACAAACTTGCAATTTTTCTGACGTTAAAAGTGCGTATGGAGTAGAGAAGTCCCTCCTCTCTCGTAATCATGTTTATGGTGTTAATTATTGACTTTTATTATAAGTCAGTTTATGTAACATGTAATATGTAGTTTGAGGATCTTCTTATGTATCTTGAAACAGCTTAATGTGACTGGGGACCGGGAAGCTAGAGCCGAAACGTCCATATTTTTAATACGTCAATAAAATAAATGATAGTTTTGACAGCTGTCATTAGCTCGATGCCAATCTAAATGTTACCGATTATTATTATCATCGATATTTGGTCACTGATAGTTTCGCGATATTTTGTAGAAGACAAGTTTTTTTTAATGCAACTTAGAATGGCAAAAAAGCTGACGGCGCCCTGATGGAAAGTGGTAA
This sequence comes from Galleria mellonella, assembly GCF_026898425.1. NCBI lineage: Eukaryota > Metazoa > Arthropoda > Insecta > Lepidoptera > Pyralidae > Galleria > Galleria mellonella. Next base: position 11,303,469 of record NW_026442074.1, on the reverse strand, counting down.
CCGTCGCCTATAGACACGAATAGTACTATGAATATAACTAAATATATTGTTTCACTTATGATACCCCCCATGCGTTGCTATTCCTGAGAAATAAGATGTTATGCCTCTGTACCCTGTAAATTCACTGCCATAGCCCACTTTTCAAACCGAAATACAGCCATGCAAACTCTACTGCTTCACGGTAGAAACATGTATGGGACAGAGGTTTCCAAGCAAACGACTTTATATTAGTATTGGATTATTGTGTTATTAAAGTATTAAAGTTGTAAATAGTGTCTGAGCGTTTTTTTTTCTGAACTTTTTAAAAATATTTAGATTTATCGCAACATAAAAAAAAAGTCAATCGCCTAATATCAAAGTCATGGGTCACTGACCTGTGAATGTTGTTTTAGGTACTTTGTGCGATGTATTTATTAAATTTGAACTACTTAGATAGAGTATGAGAAATATGTTGTTATTCAACCGACTTCAAAAAAAAGAAGCTCCTCAATTAGGTTGTATTTTAGGTCAGTTGTAAACCGATTTGGAATATTATTGTTAATTATCTGAAAGAACATGTTTATAGCTTGGGTCTATAGAACTTTTATTCAAATCGGTTTAGTAGTTTCGTTTTTAGATTAAACTAACTAGTTTTGTCCCAATTAAAGTCGGTTTGTTGTGGGACACAATCTTAAATTATGGTATGTAATATAAACATTTTTTTTTCAAGAAAAAAATTAAAACCTTATTATACAATATTAACTTTAGTTTTAAGGAATAGGTTACGTTAATTAAAATACTGTATTAAAAGTCCTAATGTAAAATTTCATATTATTATGTTTATAGCATAAACACTTTCAAATGTACAATACGTTTATCTGTTACCTCTTTTGGGACACTAGAAGACGAAAAATCTATTACATTGCTCATGGTAATTCTGGATGTCCCACTAATTCTGGGGACGTCCCACTAATTTCTGTACAACATGGCGACCCTACCACTTCACTGAGGCTGTAAGTAACACAGTAGTGGCCTGTATTATTTGACCCCCACGTAAAGCCATTGGCGGGTACGGTAGTGACAGTAGATATGGGACATAAATTATCATTAGAGTACATAAATACATTGTTCTAACGATCGTATATAAGTGGTGTTATTGATGCAAGTAGGTCTACACAACTCGTGTACATCGATAACGTTATATTCTATATTGTTGTACAGATATATATATATATATATATATATATATATATATATATATATATATATATATATAAAATTGGAGTGTCTGTTTGTAGTATTGAAATATCCGTTTATTACTACATGTTTATAAATATATATAACGTATATACACCAAAATAACATTTTTTAAAATTTTTGTCTGTCTGTTTGTTCCAGCTAATCTCTGAAATGGCTGGACCGATTTTGATGGAACTTTTATTGGCAGCTGATGTAATAAGGAGTAACTTAGGCTATGTTTATTTCAGAAAAATCCTTTTATTATAGAAAAATAAAATAATGTTGCAATGTCCAAGTACTGTCCAGTAACGCGCGCAGTTAGGCGAAACGAAGTTCACCGGGTCAGCTAATCTATCTATACTTATAATAAATCTGTAGAGAGGTCAATTCTGTACATGAAATATATTTCCAAAATAACTATCAGCGGGTGATTAGTGATCGATACTGATGCCAAAAATGCAATCAATAAATTTTTGTCTGTCTGTCTGTATGTTCGTTATAGAAACAAAAACTACTAGACGGATTTTAACGAAACTTGGTACAATTATTTTTCATACTCCTGGACAGGTTATTGTATACTTTTCATCACGCTACGATCAATAGGAGCAGAGTAGGGAAGGGAAATGTTGGGAAAACGGGAGAAATTACTCCATTTTTAAGCTTCCGTCGCGTGTGCAGCCTTAATGGCCACTTTTTAAAATGTAAAAATGTCCATTTGTACGAAGCCGGGACGGGCCGCTAGTAAATAAATAAATAAATAATTTCTGTATTATGTAATAAAAAAATAATAAACCTTTATTTCTCGCAAATAAATGATTTGATTGATTGACTAACATACTATATCAGCCTTTAACTGTCCATTAGTCGTTAATTGTCAGTAGTTGCCATGCTTGGCAGACCGGGTTGGCAACCGCAGTTGCATTTTTTTTATACAACTTAGAATGGCAAACAAGCTGACGGCCCACCTGATGGAAAGCGGTAACCGTCGCCTATAGACATGAGCAATACCATAGACATAACAGAGTATACTATTTCGCCCATGATACCCCCCATTCGTTGCCATTCCTGAGGACTCAGGAGTGTTATTCCTCTGAACCCTGTAAATTCACGCCATATCCCACCCTTCAAACTGAAACACAAGCACGCAGACACTACTGCTTTACGGTAGAAACACGAATGCATATTTTTAAAGGAACGCTTCTGCCTATCTCTCAACAGTTAAATTCCTTTAATCGTCTCTTATGACATCCATGGGAAAGGAAGGTGTGGCCTATTCTATGCCGGGACCACGCTGCACACGACTTTTTAATTATATATTGACAAATCTTCAAATATTTTTTAAAACTGACAGATAACTGCGACGTTGCCACACATTGTATGATCGCTTTTTAGCGGCAAATTTGCGAATGGCTGAGTTTGCTTCCGTGTTAGTTCCATATTAGTTATGTCACGTTCACTTCGGCGCAAGGAAAACAACAAGTATTAAACATAGTTGGCGTTTTTCATTGCGGACTTGGACGTGCAATTCTGCGTTTTTATTAATATTAAAAATATTAAAGTGAGTTTGTTTGTTACCTTATAGCGTTGCAACGGCTTGACCAACTATGAAATTTGGTATACACGCACTATATTGGATTGAGAAGGATATAGGGTATTTTATTCCCGCTGACGGACACATCTTGGTCACGCGGATATAATCGGGTGTAAACACTAGTTAATATATAATATATATATATATATATATATATATATATATATATATATATATATATATATATATATATATATATATATATATATATATATATTTTATACTACTTAGAATGGCAAACAAGCTGACGGCCCACCTGATGGAAAGTGGTAACCGTCGCCTATAGGCATGAGCAGTACCATGGACATAACAGAGTATACTGTTTCACCCATGATACCCTCCATGCGTTGCCATTCCTGAGGACTCAGGTGTTATTCCTCTGTACCCTGTAAATTCACGCCATATCCCACCCTTCAAACCGAAACACAGCCATGCAAACACAGCTGCTTCACGGTTGAAACACGAATGGGACAGAGGTACCCAAGCAATCGACTTTTGTACAAAGTCTCCCTCTGGTACGGGTGGTATATATGTAATATATATATATATATATATATATATATATTATATATTATTGCTATTGTGATATAACGTATTGTTTAAAAGAGCAAGGCGCCATCTTACGATTACGTAACACCAAGATAACAAGTGTTCGCATACCTGCGCTAAAATAAGTGACCAAACAAACATTGTCAAATGCGAAAATTCACTCAATATTGAATCGACCTTGAGCGGCACCAGAACGATTGTCATTATGAACTTTATTCGAATTATAAAAAAAAATTTTAACTCAATTTCGCTAATCGTGTTTTTAAGCGAATTTATAAAACGAGAAGAGAATTTCACTGTATTTTTTCAATATTTTGCAGCCTATAGGGTATTTTTTTATGAATAATAGAATGGTAACCCCGCCTGCGCTGTCGGAATATGTTAACGGGGCAACGGGGCATCAGTGAGGGATGATAGGTGAGGATGAAGTCAGATCAGTTGGTCCATCGTGATCAATTTAACAAGAATTAATGTAAAAATATTGTGTATATATATAATATTGAATTTACACTGGGTTTACAGGGCACAGAAGAAACCTTAGTCCTCAGGAATGGCAACGCATGAGGTATATTGGTACTGCTCATGTCTATAGGCGACGGTTGCCACTTTCCATCAAGTAGGGCCGTCAGCTTGTTTGCCATTATAAGTTATATAAAAAAAAGGTACCCGTACATTCAACCATACACATGTCATACAAAATTTCACATGTATGATAGCGAGTGGGATTACGTTTATGAGTATTTTATAATACAACAATAAAACGAGATCCAGATTACAATGCAATCTGGGTTAATTAATTTACTTAGATTAGGTGGATTTATTCAAAACTACGTACTAAGAAGAAATGTCATTCAAACAAGACTATACATATATACCTATGTATTAAAAAAATTGTTATGCAAAAAAAAACCGAAAATCGAATCTACTGAATCGATTTTGATAAAATTTCTATGGGACCAATCTGTAAGCATTATCTTCCACATAAAACAAATCCTATTCTCTTTTTTGAAATTGGTTAAAAATATTTTTTAAGCAACAGAATGACTAAGCTAACTACGTTGACTGCCTATCTGATGAACTACCTTACCGACCTGGACTGAGGGGAAAGAGATTGTTAGTAATGGAGACTGAGAATCCTACTGCTAGCTAAATATACCCAACTAGGTCGACTTCCTCGCGGTTCCCCCTGGAAACTATCATGGTTAATTCCAGATGAATTCATCATGATGGGCTAACTGGCCTGTTTTCATTCTCATCTATCGCCCTTCACTGGTGCTCCGCCAGCGTATACCGTTAGCGCAGGCGGGGTTACCATACCATTTTCACCCAAAAAAAAAAATATAAAATAGAAGAGGGGAAGGGATTGTTAGTAATGCGGACTGCCAGTCAAATACCTAGTAATATACTGTGTTAGGTCGACTTCCACGTGGTCCCTCTAGAAACCATTGTGTTGGATTACAGGTGTATTCATCACGGTGGGCTAACTGACCTGCCTTTTCATTCTCACCTATCATCCCTCACTGGTGCCCCGTCAGCGTTAGCGCAGGCGGGATTACCATACCATTTTCACCCATCAAAAAAAAAAATTACCTGGACTATCTAAAGAATCTCTATTTTCTTCCAGCTGGACCTTATATTTGACCTCCCTATACACCTAAATGACACCTAAAGAATTATCGACTCCAAAATTTTTATTCTTAATTTCTGCGGACAGTCCATGCCGTTATCTCTTTATTTTTAAATATACATATCAAAATATATGTATATTTAAATATTATTGTACATGGATTATCTCAAACTTCGACTATAACTTTTGGCCTGTTTATTTATCTCTATATGTTTTTTTTTGTTTGTTTTTATACAACTTAGAATGGCAAACAAGCTGACGGCCCACCTAATGAAACCACCTGACAAAAGTCGATTGCTTAGGTACCTCTGTCCCATTAGTGTTTCTACCGTGAAGCAGTTGTGTTTGCATGGCTGTGTTTTGGTTTGAAGGGTGGAATATGGCGTGAATTTACTGGGTACAGAGGAATAACACTCGAGTCCTCAGAAATGGCAACGCATGGGGGGTATCATGGGCGAAACAGTATACTCTGTTATGTCATTGCTACTGCTCATGTCTATAGGCGACGGTTACCACTTTCCATCAGGTGGGCCGTCAGCTTGTTTGCCATTCTAAGTCGCATAAAAAAAAAAAAAAAACTATTTCCTTCTTCGATTGATTTTTCTCTGAAAACCCGCTAGATGGCGCTTAATACATTTCGATTTCCAGCGTTGATATTATCCCGTGGCACGGGTTATCGCCGGCAAATACTGATTACAAATTTTTATGTATAAACTTTGAAACTATATAATAAAGCGTGTGGCGCAGTTTCCTAAATATGCTGATTATAACGGTACACATTTCATCATCATCATCATAGAAAATCTTAAAAGGCACTTTATCTTAGTGCTTATGGGCATAACCGAGGGTCATAGCTAGTTAGTAAATATCAAAGGGTAGGAAAGGAAACATACTAACTTATGACAAAGACGGAAATATGGCATTTAGTGAGAAGAAAAGAGCGCGCGAACCTAAACACGGACGTTTAGATAACAACTTCACAGTTAGTGTGTGAGCGAGATAGAATAACGTCATATTGTATTAAGTGTAAGTGGGACAACACCACTTTTATTTTACAATCCTGGATTCCAAAGAATATATCGCATAAGGCGCTATTCACACGACTCCGAGTTGGAGTACAATCAGGACACGAAATAAAAACATTGTACTCTTCAAGAAAAAAAAACAGCCACATTAATTGTAAAAACGCTCACACCAATTAACGTAGAGATATTTTGTATATACATTAGATTGAAGAAGTTAGAATTTAGAACGCATAATAGAATTCTCTGCAACAAACAGGTCTTATTTATTTCTTTAATTCTTTATTGGGCCAAAAATATAAATATATACAATGACAATAAGAAAATTTAAATAAATAACATAAATTAGATTCGGCCGTTGGATCCTGATTTTTTTGCAATTCTCAATATTTTCTGTTCAATGTTGTTACGTCTTTCGCGGATATTTATTTTTGCGGAGCAAAATCTTAAATGAACAGAAATGGGCATTATAATTGGATTAAGATTAACCTTTCGAGCGTTTATACATCATACGCTGTACCGAACAAAAGTGTGGTACCGCGCACTAATGCAACAGCGTCTGTTGCATAACTTGAATTTGCAGCGTCGTTTTCATTAAATTTATGTAGGTTATTAATTGATGTAGGTAATAAACCCATTTATCCATAAGCTCTAATCAAAATTTGGTAATTTCTAAAAACCGGTGAGTGTAGCGAGCTAGCCTACAGCCGATCACTCCACAGGTTAATACACAAGTATACATATGTATAATTACAAGAAATTAGGGGAAAAAGATTGTTAGTAATGGGGATCTAACAGCTTCATTGCTAGCAATATACCCTATCAGGTTAGGTTAATTCTTGTGGAATTCGTCACGATGGGCTAACTGACCTGCTTTCATTCTCATCTATCATCTTTCACGGGTGCCCCGCTAGTGTATACTGATAGTGTAGGCGGAGTTACCATACTCTAAACACTCGTTAAAAATATTGTTAGAAAGTTGGGCATGTTCCTGGTTTGTACCGGTGGTTTTTTTTTAATGGATGATAATGGAATAGTAAGCCCGCCTGCGCTAACGGTATACGTTGGCGGGGCACCAGTGAGGGATGACAGGTGACGATGAAAGCAGGTCAGTTAGCCAATTGTGATGAATTGCACTAGAATTAACCACGATGGTTTCCAGGGGGAACCACGTGGAGGTCGACCTGATATTACTAGCAATGAGGCACTTAGATTATTTTATTATTTTATTACTTATATTACTTTTTTGTTAACAGGCTTTTAACATATTCGTTATTGTACCAGTATATAGATACTGTAACTAAGATATATAGATATAGCTATATATTACCCACCTCTACTGGCGGTGAGCGGGCTCGGAGCTGTGTGTAAAGTCAAGTGATCAACAATTATAATTAGAAGAGATAGTCACATGACAAGGTCAAGGTATAGAAGCGCGCATGCAGTGACGCAAGCGCACACACCCACAAGCATGTATAGCAACGAATGGGTGTGTCTACAACATGCTTGGCGCCTTATTTACCGCATTATAGAAAATTCTAGTGTTTTTTCTTAAAGAAACAAGTTGAATTTAGTAATTCAATCAACAAATATGGAAGGACCATACAAAAGAACAATAATATTTTTTTTATTTTAAATTTTTTACAGCACAGGGGGCAACAATAAACAAAAAATAATGAAAAGAATAAACACTAAAATAAGTAAGTACTTCGACTGAGTTTTTTTTTTAATTAATGGTAATGCAGGTAACTTCTCTTGCGCTAACGGTAGGTATACACTGTCAGGGCAATAGTGACGGATAACAGGCGAGAGTGAAAAGGCAGGTCAGTTAGTCCATCGTGATAAATACACCTGGATTTTTTTTTTTTACGGCCCATCTGATGGTAAGCGGTTACCGTAGCCTATGAACACCTACAATATCAGAGGTATTACGTTTGCGTTGCCGACCCTGAAGAAACCTCTTTACCCCCCTTTTGAAGAACCCCATGCTGTAGGCTCTTGGGAAAACCTCGGCAGGGAGCTCATTCCACAACCTGAGTGTACGTGGGAGGAAACATCTCTGAAACCGCGCAGTACGCGACCATTGAGGCTGTAGGACTTGAGGATAAACTCCCTGTCGATGGCGAGCTGTACGATGGTAGAAAGTGGCTGTGGGCAACCACCACGATGGTTTCTAGGGGGGACCACGTGGAGGTAGACTTGACAGGATATAATGTTAGCAATGGGACTGGTAGTCTGCATTATCATCTACGCGCTATAGTGGATCATTTACCGCCCATGCTGCTAGATTGTGGTATTCTCTTCCCATATCTATCCGTGAGAGTCAATCCCTGAATATTTATATATTCAATATACCTTATCAGGTCGACCTCCATGCGGTTCCCCCTGGAAACCATCGTGACTAATTTATCATTGAATTCGTCACGATGGGAATGGATTGGGAATGGGATTCTCAGTCTCCATTACTAACAATCCCTTTCCCCCCTGTATATGTGTATTTATACGATTAAATATAATGTAATTAATTGATTTGTTTAAAAATTGTCACAATATTGTACACCGCTCTATCCGCTGACATTGATACTCCTTTCCACTTTGGGTGTTGCTGGAAGAGAACTCTGTCAGAGTTAAGCTCGCCTTTGTACATTTGATTACCTCTGTCATATTCTTATAACTGGTGTGTACAATAAAGAATTAAAAAAATAAATAAAAATTAACTATACCTTCCCCCCACTTCGAATTCACTTCAGAATATACTGTGACGCCAAACTTCCCGAGTTTGGCGTCACAGTATATTCTGGAATATCTATATTGCCGTTTAAGTGTACTGTAATTGACGGTTACCACTTTCTATTAAGTGGGTGGTCAGCTTGCTTGCCATTTCAACTTGATTAAAAAAACTATAAGTCGAATTGGACTTGGAAACCGGTATTGGTACTATTTACCACAAATAGTTGGCAAATGGACGGCCCGCACGCAAGGTACGTTGGTAAACTGTTTTCATGGAATTGTATAATTATAAAGGGCGAAGAAGTGAAAAGGTCATCGAGTCTATATATTACCACATAGAAACTTTGTACAAAATACGTTTACTTGATCACCTCTGGCCAATTCGTGTTTCTACCGTGTTTCCGTTTGAAGGATGGGATATGGCGTGAATTTACAGGGTACAGAGGAAGGAATTCAAAAGTGCTTCAATGTAAGTTTATTTGAATAAATGATTTCTATTCTATTCTATTCTATTCTATTCTATTCTAACATCTGAGTCCTCAGGAATAGCAACGCATGGGGGGTATCATGGGCGAAACATTATACTCTGTTATGTCCATGGTACTGCTCATGTCTATAGGTGACGAATACCACTTTCCATCAGGTGGTCCGTTAGCTTGTTTGCCATTATAAGTTGTATAAAAAAAAACGTACAAAGAATGAGAAATAGTGAGATTAGAGAGAAGTGTGGACTGAAAGACGTAGTGGCAAAAATCGAAAAGAGAGTGTTGCGTTGGTTTGACTATTTGGAGAGGATAGATGAAAGAAGAATTACGAAATTATCATGGGCGAGACAGTATACTCTGTTATGTCTATGGTACTGCTAATGTCTATAGACGACGGTTATCACTTCCCATCCGGTGTGCCGTCAGCTTGTCTGCTATTCTAAGTAGCATAAAGAAAAAACGCGCCATTGTCTATTTTTTAAATTATTTCTATATTTTTTTTAACACTCTTTATTACATAGAAATATAAGCAATTCAAGTGAAATACAGTAGCATGAAGTACAGATTAAAATATATACTTAAAGATACAAACGGTGGTCTTATCGCTGGGCAATATATATTATTTATTTATTACAAAATCCACTGTTTCTGAAAACTATAACATTTCAGTATTATTTTTAGTACTAATAACCAATTACGGATTAACAATATTTATTGTGTTCCATAATAAGCAGTTACGTATTCACAATGATCCAATTATGTATATGTGCGTCAGTGTAGGTGCATGTGTGGGTAAGTGAGTGTCTGTGTGGGCGTGCATGGGCACGTGCGTGCGTGTGTATTAGCGTGCGTGTGCGTGTGTGCATATGCGTGTGCTTAGTTTTTTTTTATTTATTCTTTATTGACCACATTACAAAAAAATGTCTGGTACAAAAGTCGGACTTAATACTATATAGCATTCTCTCGCAGTTAACCTTTGGCAAAACAGAATTTTCATTATGCGGTGAAAAAAATTACAACACATACAATAGAGAACACAAATGCTTGTGTGTTTAAAATAATTATTTTTACATAGACTTATTAGTTTAAAAATTTCTGATATTTAGTAATTATTAGTATATAATTAATGACAGAGAAGCATCCATTAGAATGAAACTACACTAGTACTTTTTTTTTTTTTTGATGGGTGAAAATGGTATGGTAACTCCGCCTGCGCTAACGGGATACGCTGGCGGAGCACCAGTGAAGGGCGATAGATGAGAATGAAAACAGGCCAGTTGGCCCATCATGATGAATTCATCAGGAATTAACCATGATAGTTTCCAGGGGAAACCGCGAGGAGGTCGACCTGGTTAGGTATATTGCTAGCAATGGGATTCTCAGTCTCCATTACTAACAATCTCTTTCCCCCCACTACACTAGTACTAGGCGCATACATAATTACAAAAGAATTAATTGCGTCATCCGACAAACAAATTAAGCGTCCGAAGTACAAACAGCGAAAAAAGACAAGGGCACTACGCGGCGTCATTGGAAAAACAAGATTGTTACAAAAATACGCCTTCCGCAATTTTATGTAATCACACAGCGAAAATAACCTGAAACGCATTAATTTTTTTTCAATTACTCTACTATTACTAAACGGTTAAAGTATTCAACTCGTCGTATGTATTTAAACTAATATGAAATATAATTAGCTGTTAGTTTTCGATCTGGTCATTATCCGTCAAAAAAATTTGCACATATAATGGGAAAGTGCTTGTCACCTCATTGTCAAACTTGTAATACCATCGAGGATGTGCATCACATTCTATTAGAGTGTCGTATTAACACGAAGGAAAGAGAAGAATTCATGCGCCACTTTAATTTAAATAAATTTAATATTGGTCTTGTTCAATCTATATTAACTGAAGCTAAACCAGAATTTTTTTAACATCTCTGCAAATTATTGATGCCGATTAATTCCTCTCTTTCCGTGTTTAAGGAAAGTAAATAAAGCTTTATTTGAGAAATAAGTTCAAGGTACGATAGGGCTGATATACCTGAAGAAGGTAAAATCCCTTAAAAATAAAAAAAAATACAAGGAGTAAATAACTGACAAATACATTTACAGGTTATTAACTTCACGGGAATAAAAAAAATATTTATTAAATAGAAAACAGGCGTGTGGTCCCGGCATAGAATAGGCCACCCATTTCTAACCCGTGGGTGTCGTAAGAGGCGACTAAGGGAGGGCGAGGGATGGGCAGCAATGCCCCTTTTAAAACATTTCTAAAGGCTGAGTGCGGTTGCCAATCCGCTTGCCAAGCGTAGTGACAACAGGCAAAACCCCCCAAGGAAGAGGCTTATGTTCAGCGGTGGACAGTTAAAAGCTGATACGATGATGATATGATGTACAAAGGGTGTACAAACCAACAAGCAAACTTAATATAACAATGTAGCATTTTAATCAACCAACTTCAAAAAGATGGACGTTATCAATTCTGTTGCTTTTTTTATGTTAGTTCCCTCATAACGCTGTCAGTACTTAATTGATATAAAAAATTCTTTTTTTTTTATCTAAAAGAATATAGTTACAGATTTTTTTTTGATGGGTGAAAATGGTATGGTAACCCCGCCTGCGCTACCGGGATACGCTGGCGGAGCACCAGTGAAGGGTGATAGATGAGAATGAAAACAGGCCAGTTAGCCCATCATGATGAATTCATCAGGAATTAACCATGATAGTTCCCAGGGAGAACCGCGAGGTGGTCGACCTGGTTGGGTATATTGTTAGCAATGGGATTCTCAGTCTCCTTTACTAACAATCCCTTTCCCCTCTATACTTACAGATTAGTTTCATAGAGATTTTATCAAATCGCTTCTGAAGTTAGTTTTGAAATCAACTGGTGTTGCCACAATTGAAGTGTTTTTTTTTAGTACTCTATCTTATTTATGTTTCTAATTTAACATAAACATATTGAAGATTTTACAACAATAACAACCCATATTTGCGACTACAATCCCTGATGGGGTAGTCAGAGTCATTTGTTATACTCGACGCGGCCACATCTCGGCGAGCATTACAATCCAAAGAAGCAATAGAGTAAAATTTCAACGCAATATATTTACGAAACATATCACAATTTATCAGTGTACGTACATAATTAAAATGGCTTTTTTGCAAAGTAAAATACACTTGTTACAAGTTTAATAAAATAAGGAGATACTCTGATAGGAGTATCAGATCGTCAGCTAACAAATAAAATTTTTTATTCGAATCGTAATGGCGAACAAGTTGACGAAAAACCGTCGATAAAAACTTGTGGAAGAGTACAAGAAATGTTCTCATTTCGGAAAGATAATAAAAAACATATCAGTTACTGGTAAGTAAGTAAATTTTTTTTTATCTGACTTAGAATGGCAAACAAGCTGACGGCCCACCTGATGGAAAGTGATAACCGTCGCCTATAGACATGAGCAGTACAACAACAACATGCAAACACAACTGCTTCACGGTAAAAACACGAATGGGACAGAGGCGGCCAAGCAAATGACTTTTGTACAAAGTCTCCCTCTGGTATGTCTTTTATTTCAAAGAAAAATTCAATTATTGAACGTGAGTTGTGTCACATATTACTACATTATTATTAATAGTAAAGAAATTAATTAAAAATACTTAAATATGTGCAGACAAGTGTGTAAAAATGTGCATAACAGTTGTGTCAACATCTCCTTTGGACACATTCTGTGCACTGTGTAATGATTATTTATTTAATGATACAGTTATTGTAAGATACGTTCTCGGTGAATCGCGTCTTTATGAAGTTTTGAATACTTATCATGGATGAAAGAATGGGGGAAGGGGAGGGGGGGGGGGAAGAATCAGCGTTGAATTAATAATTCGGAGACACTGTCAGGATGGGTCAACTAACTTGTTTCCCCTGCCGAGGTTTTCCCAAGAGCCTACAGCATGAGGTTCTTCAACAGGGGGGGTAGAGAGGTTTCTTTAGGGTCGGCAACGCGCGCGTAATACTAACAGACTAACACTTAACAAAAACAACTGAGGTGTTTTTTTGGGAGTACTGATTAATGGCATTTCAATTAATTTCAATGTGGAAAATTGCTTTGAGATACGAGCAATTTGACATACGATTACATAAGATTACGGAACGAATTAAACTCGTATGTCGAGGTACCACTGTATTTAATATCTAAAAAAGAGGATAAGAAATTTACTCTAATTTTTGCCCCCACATATAACTTTAACACGCTTCTTTTGCACAACAAATGCTCTGGAAATTTCTGTAGCTTCCCCATATTAGTAAGCCATATGAAAGTACGGAGGAAACATATCCATGATAAGCGCTCAGTGCAGCTTGTTCTGATACTGATAATCTTAATTTTCGTATTGCATGCACGAATCTATGGAGATTGTTACACAAGGTATCTATATGGGCTTTCCAATTACATTATCTATCCACAATTATGCCTAAGAATCTGAGGGCCTACCATGAAATGTTTTCCGAAATTTCGTATCCGAACGAAACAAAAATTTGATGTTAAAATTACTTGATATATACCGTTTAAAAATATTAAAAATGCTAAAGTATCGTTCCTTTTTACTTTTATGGTAGGATTTATGACGAATGAAATGTTAAGCTCCATTTATAGGGTCGATTTTGGTACGAACAAAAACACGAAATTGAGCCCGAAAATTCGGAATTTCATTTCATGGTAGACCCCCTGATACTTTATATACTAAGAATCTGATTGCTTTAGCTATAAGACCATATATATTTTTTGTACTTCATATGTGAAATATATTGTATTATTCTTAAGTGATGCAATAAAAATTAAATAAATAAACAATATTTAATTACTTAGCAACACATTTAGCGATTCATTTAAATTTATAAACAAAAGACAGACTTTCTTTTGTTTACATTTAAACAGATGTCAGACAAGGTCAGTCAAACTCAAATTCAATTCATCTATATTCATACAGACTTGTCGTAAACAAGTTCTTTTAAATGGTCATTTTTTTATGAATCTACCACAGGATTCGGAATGCTGTCATCTGCTGACTCCGTTCCTTGCCCACTCCAGAATTGTCGGGGGAAAAGAGATAATTTTTGTTATGGTGCCTAACACCTCCATTGCGGGGGGAAAGGGAGGGAGTTTGACAGCCCCATTGCTACCTATATGCCCTATTAGGTCGACCTCCATGTCGTTCTCCCTGGACACTATCGTGGTTAACTCTTGTTGAATTCGTCACGATGGTTCAACTGGTGCTCCGCCAGCGTATATCGATAGCGCAAACGGGGTTACCTTTTCATATTCACACATTAAAATACATAGAAATGATGCTGATTATGACAAGTGAGGTAACATGGACTAAATTAGTAATGACAGTTTAAGCAAAATCATTTTAAGGAGTGTTCTGCAAAATAAACGTAGGTAACATAGGTACCTACTTATCAATTATACGTTTATTGCATCATTATTGAAAGTATCATTTTAAAAACCTTAAAAAAACCAACTGGAGTTAATACTTAATTATTTTATTTCAATATGTACATGGCAATCGGCGTCAGCACTACCTACTACTTCCTTGGTACATTATCATACAGCGTAAACAATAACCAGTTATTGTTGAATACATTAGTTGCTTAAAGCGCTGCACTAAATTGTTAAAAGCGGACAGAAAGCTCAGATGCAACGTCACAAACTAACCTGTGCCCATCACGTGTTTTTATCGCGCCGGTTCACGCACTTTGACAGAAATTAAAAATAAAATCTGGCGCCAATTTGCGCGGCCATCGTGTACTAGTGAAAAAAGCCACTGAACGAACGTTTGCGTTCGCTAAAGTTCGCTCGATCGACTCGGCCAGTCCGCGTCAAAACGGCGGACGGTACGCACGGTTGTGGTGTGTCCGTTCTATAAGTGGTTACCAGTTATTTTCGTGTCGTGTTTATTATTAATTTTGATCTGAAGATAAAGGATTTTGTCCTCTACATTCGGTGAGTAGTGCTTTTAATTTATGCTGAATTATCACATTTTCGCGGCGCGTTATCATCGTCAATGCGTGACAGTTTAGTGTGAAATTTGTATAGTTACGAATTTGTATAGCTGCAGAAACGAGGTGGAACAAGTTGGTGCAAAATCGTGAAATATGTGACTGGAAAATAATATATGTAAATGTCATAGAATTTTTACTACAAAATTAGCTTTAGAGCAATAAATATTTCGTGTACATTTTTATTTATGTATTTTAATTTTCAGTGTTTATTGCTTCATTTTGAATTTGGAAATTAGAAGTAAAGTGATAGGTAATACTTGAATACCAATATTACCTGAGTTTATTACTTGTTTGACTTGTTTTGCGAGGTTCTAAACCTCTTTGTACTGAGCAGTCGTGATGAAGTTTAGAACAGACTTAATTTTTAAACACATAAAAAAGTATAGAGTTAAGAATATATTTCCGCAAGAATTGTTATAAAATCGATTAGTACATATATGCATAATGTGAATTTCGTAATTTTATTTTCAATTATGTAACTAATACCTAATTAATTTTAAATTACTTTTGTATTGTAATTGTTACTGCATAGATACCTACCTATTTTAGCATTACATATTCTTGCGCATTTAAATATCTTCATTAATATAGAAAAATATAAAAGTGAGTTTCAATAATTCAATTATTAGTTTTGTTAACTCTTACCGCGTACTCAGCTAATCCCGGTCTTGGGGACAAAGTCGTGTAAAATCCAGTAGATATACATAAAATTATAACTAGACATAGAAGATACTTAGAAAAATTAACATGAGGTGTTTTAATAAAAGGAATAGAAGCCAAAATAATATTTTTTAAGAATTTTTGTCTATCTAACGTAACGTAAAAATTACAGCATCAAATGGGATGCGATTTTCACAGTTGTGTTCCTTAGGATTTCATTTAAAATCTGGCATAAAGTTTATCTTGATACACCATCTTTGTTTATATCAATTGTTTTTTTTAAATGTATGATAATGGAATGGCAACCCCGCCTACGCTAACTGTATACGCTGGCAGAGTACCAGTGAGGGATGATAGGTGAGGATGAAAAAGCAGGCTAGTTAGCCCATCGTGACGAATTCACATGACATTGAACATGATGGTTTCCAGGGGGAATCGGAAGTCGATCTGACAGGGTATGTTACTAGTAATGGGGTTACTATTCCCCATTATTAACAATCTCTTCTCCCCAGCAATTTTATTGGTTTCCCTACTTCAAAAAATGCGTATACAGAATCAGTAATAGGTAGTTAAAAATAACAAAAAAAACTTACTTCCCACGAGTGGTCTTAACTTATCTATCGTTATAATAATTCCAAACTAATAACTATTGATATTTACTTTAAAACAGTTATTTAGCCAGCTATTAAAAAGTATCTCGTGTATGGTAAACGTAGTTTATTGCGTGCATATAAATTTACATACAATGGACTGTGACAAGAAAATATATCAATAGAAAAAGTACACAGTACAGTAATTTATATAGTTTTTATTTTCTTATTGTATCTATATATAATAGCTATTTGCCCGCTACTACTACTAAAGTCGATTGCTTGGGTACCTCTGTCCCATTCGTGTTTCAACCGTGAAGCAGTTGTGTTTGCATGGCTGTGTTTCGGTTTTAAGGGTGGGATATGGCAGTGAATTTACAGGGTACAGAGGAATAATATCTTAAGTCCTCAGGAACGGCAACGCTTGGGGGGTATCATGGGCGAAACAGTATACTCTGTTATGTCCATGGTACTGCTCATGTCTGTAGGCGACGGTTACCACTTTCCATCAGGTGGGCTGTCAGCTTGTTTGCCATTCTAAGTCGTATAAAAAAAAATTCAAAAGTAAAATTAATGCATGTAGCATTAATGCATGTATATTAGCCAGCTATTAATTAATATAAGGTTGCCTGGAAGAGATCGCTCTTAGCGATAAGGCCGTCTATTGTTTTTTCACTGTGATCGTTTCTTGTAAATGTTTGTATCTATAATAAGTTTATTATTGTAATCTTTTGGAGGGAACAATAAAGAGTATTTACTATTCATAAGAACATTGTAACAAGTCTACATTAAATACATGAATGCATTTAAATAAATAAGAGAAAATAAATAAAAAAAATAGATTACTTCTAGATAGTACTATGATGATATATACATAAGTTTTTCAGTTAGACCCTTAGAAACACAAACGTCTTTAAAAAAAATACGTTAATGCTCACTTTTTTTACTTTATTCGAGCAGTAAGTACCTTTCATTATTCTTAATTTCGTGTATATTATAGTATATGTCATATATGTGTAAGTATATTTGTTATTCATATATATTTATTCGTTTATATATGCAATTTTAGTATGTATGTATATCAATAATTACTAGTACCGCATTCGAGTATTCTGACACTTCCCTATGGTTGACTGGGAGAGAATGCTTTTAGCATTAAGTCCGCCATGTACACATATTTGTACTAACGAATAAATAAATAAACATAACTGTGTAACCACATCAAATTTAGTGCAGTAATTTTTGTGTGATGCCGGTACAAACATACATATAGATATACAAATGAAATTTGTAAAAATTGTTATTTTGGCAGTTATTGTTCTTACTAAGAACTTTCAAATAATTTTTTCTTAAATATTTCCCATGTAAAAACATTGTTTGTTAACAATTTTATTATATGAGTAAAACAATATGTGTTAACTGCAAGTAAGCACACAGTAAAT
This sequence comes from Galleria mellonella, assembly GCF_026898425.1. Lineage (NCBI taxonomy): Eukaryota > Metazoa > Arthropoda > Insecta > Lepidoptera > Pyralidae > Galleria > Galleria mellonella. Next base: position 11,285,493 of record NW_026442074.1, on the reverse strand, counting down.
ACAATTATAAATATGAACAAATACCAAACATGGCGGTAATGACAAAAATAGATAACGTCTTTAATGATTTTCAAACATTTTTTGTAATGGACGATAATAAAATGGTAACCCCGCCTGCGCTAACGGGATACGCTGGCGGGGCACCAGTGAAGGATGATAGATGAGGTTGAAAAAGCAGGTCAGTTAGGCCATCGTGATGAATACAATTAACATTCAGCATGATGGTTTCCAGGGGGAACCACGTGGAGGTCGACCTGACAGAGTATATTGCTGGCAATGGGACTGGTAATCCGTATTACTAACAATCCCCTTCCCTTCAGTAGGATGACTAAATGTAATCAAATTGAAATCGTATAAAACAAACATCAGAGAGTCTACTATTAAGTATTTTCCGAAATTTCGAGGTTGAACGAAACGCAGATTTGTTGTGAATATTAAATATACTTTTAAATAATATGTACCACTTAAAAATGCTACTCGTCAAATATCATTCCTTTGGACTTTTATAGTAGGATTTATGACGAATGAAATGTTAAGCTCCATTTACTGGGCCGATTTCAGTATGAACGAAACACGAAATCGAGTTTGAAAATTCGGAATTTCATTGCATAGTAGACCAGAAATTATGATAAACAATAATTTTCATTAGCAAACCGATTGCAAGATACATAATCAGAGGGCTGCGGTGTACCGGAAGTCCTAGTTTATACGTACTATGTAATATATAGCGAGCCTGGCGATAATGGCACCACTTGATTTTTTATTACGGTTAGCAATTAAACGGACGACAAAAACGTTGATAAGAGTATATTTTGTTAAAAAAAAAAAAGAATTGATAAACGACTAGACGTTTCGTGGATTGTCAAAATATTGCTTTTTTAATTTTAAAGTCTTTAACCTTCTTCAGGTACATCAGCCCTATTGTATTTTATCCTGAACTTAATTCTCAAAGAATGTTTTATTTATTCCTACTCACGAAATATTCAACAATATTCAAATATGTTTAACAATTTATACATAAAGGGGGGGATAATAGATTGTTATAAATGGGGATTAGTAGCCCAATTGTTAGCAATACACCCTGTCAGGTCGACCTTCTCACAGTTACCCCTGGAAACTATCGTGTTCTTTTCCAAGTGAATCCATCACGATAAGCTAACTGACCTGCCTTTTAATTGTCACCTTTCATTCCTCACCCTCACAAAAATACAAATCTTTCCTCTTTATAATATTGGTGTAGATCGGAATATTCGCATATAATACATGAATATGGCAACTAATTCCAAAACCGGCTCCATTAATTTCGAAACTCGAACTAGCTCTAGGCATGCGACCTAAATATTGTAGGTCATTATCACCATATCATTAACTGTCTACTGCTGAATATAGGACTCCCCCATAAAGAGGGTCTTGCCAGTAGTTGCCACGCTTGGCAGGCGGATTAGCGAACGCAGTTAGGTTTTTGTGATGTGATCTACCAAATTTATCATGGGGAGTGCTCTGAAGAATTGTTGGGATTGATACCTGTTGCTGATTTTCAACATCGTACAACCCGCCTCCCCGATTACTAACAATCCTCCCCCTCCCCAAAATAAAAGGGTAGGTGTATACTACATTTCATAGTGATTGGTTAAACCGTTAAAGCGCTACGAGGTAACAAACAAACAGATATAGTCACATTTCATATTTATAATATTAATAATGATTCTATCGCTCTTCAAGTAAATTTCCACGAGTAGGCATCACCTGCGTACTAACAAGAAATTCTATTATCCTTATCGATACAGCGCGTTCTACAAAAGGGCAAGTTCTCGAGTCATTGTTGACCTTCAATTATTTCTTGATTATCACGATAATAGTGACCTCACTATGTCATTATTTGCAGCTAAACATTAAACGTGGTGTCTGTAATTATTACTAGGGGTGAGTAAAGTTTAGAACAGTATCTATATATTGGACTCTATCAATAGATTTGTTTGCTTTTCGTCTGGGACAGATAAGAATTTGAAGATAAGAGTGAATGAAAGTACGAATTGAGATAGTTATTTTTTTGTAAATTTCTTGGTAAAAGACTAGTACGTATGCCATTTTTTTTTACAAGTTTTAAGCGATAAATCCATTTGATAGTCATCTCGTGGACCGGATAAGAATTTACGACGTAATCGAATATTACTTGAATGAGAACGAACGAAAGTATGAATTGAGATAGTAGGTTCTTTTTTAAGTTTAAGTTAGTAAGAAACCAGTATGTATGGCATTTTTTACAAGTTTTCATCGATAGGTCCATTTGCTAATCGTTTCGTGAACCAAATAAGAATTAACGTAATCGAGTATCATGTAAAAATTACAGCAATGGGAACGAACGAAAGTACGGATTGAGATAGGAGATTTTTTTAAGTTTCTTAGTAAGAGACCAGTATGTATGCTATTTTTTTACAAGTTTTCAGCGATAGATCCATTTGCTAATCGTTTCGTAGATCGGACAAAAACTTGTGATGTAATTTGATATCATATAAGAATTACAGTAATGAGAACGAATGAAAGTACGAAATGAGATAGGACGTTCTTTTTAAGTTACTTAATAAGAGGCCATTTTTTATAAACTTTTATCATTATTCACCAAAATAACTAAGTGATAGTTGTTTGGGTCAAGTAACTTTTGAACTAGTTCGCGTTATCGGAATGAACTGAAATTAATACACCCAAAAAAACACAATGACTATATAAATTTACGATATCTATGAATCGTTTATACGAATCGTAATACGTTCGTATAACCCGCCGATGGGAATGCACTAGTCCGTCGATATTACATCCTCAGCACGGAAAGACTATTAAACTCGACGGGTTATACGTAATGAATTAATTTCTTATTTTGTTCTAATGACGGACTTGGGAGACGGACATTGGACTTTTTTATTCAATTTAAAATGGCCAACAAGCTGACGGCTCACCTGGTGGAAAGTGGTAACCGTTGGCTATGGACATAACGGAGTATATTATGTCGCCTATGATACCTCTAATACGTTGCCATTCTTGAGGACTAAGGTAACTCTGTACCTTAATATTGAATATGTACGGTCTCCCCATCATTATCATCATATCAGCCTTTAACTGTCCATTGCTGGGGGGAAAAGGGATTGTTAGTAATGGAGATTGAGAATCCCATTGCTAGCAATATACCCAACCAGGTCGACCTCCTCGCGGTTCCCCCTGGAAACTATCATGGTTAATTCCTGATTAATTCATCATGATGGGCTAATTGGCCTGTTTTCATTTTCATCTATCACCCTTCACTGGTGCTCCGCCAGCGTATCCCGTTAGCGCAGGCGGGGTTGCCATACCATTTTCACCCATCAAAAAAAAAAACTATCCACTGCTGAGCATAAGCCTTCTCTTTGGTGAGTTTTGCCAGTAGTCGCCACGCTTGGCAGGCGGATTGGCAACCGCAGTCAGGCTTTGGAGATGTTATAAAAAGGACGCTGTAGCCCATCCCTCGCCCTTCTTTAGTCGCCTCTTACTACACCCAAAAGAAAGGAAGTGATGGCCTATTCTATGCCGGGAGCACACGGCAAACGGTTTCTCAGTTCCCCCTTAAATACGTCTATAGGTTTATACACTCTATATATATATATATATATATATAGACTTTTTGATTGACAAATGGCGATTAAGATTAAATTATGGAGTCATATATATATATATATATATATATATATATATATATATATATATATATATATATATATATATATATATATATATATATTATATTGTTAAAAATTTGCACGCCGACATAGAGGCAGAATGTATACGGGAAATATAAACCACTATCATATAAAATTATCTGCATTCTAGCAAAATAAATTAATTTCATTTCATTTCAAGGCCCTCAAACAAGATTGATCTATAAAAGGGAGAATAAAATCATGCAGTTTACGGATTTGAGGAAAATATTCAAATGAATTCATTGAAATAAGCATACAATAGATATTTCTGTATTACACGATGACTTTTATATTTTCTATTGCAAGTACAGAAGCTTGTACGTCACTCATTGTTTTACATTGAGCATTGTGGGGTCCCGGGTCAAATTACGGCTTGATAACTCGACGAACGATCGACTCGCGTGCGGTGATTCCAAGATTCGATCCTAGTTCTAATATTTTAATTTTTTACTACTTAAGTTTACGTATTTTTTTTTGTTCGTTACAAGAAGCAATCGGTTTTCTTTTTTTTTAAACTGATAATTTTTTTTCAAAGATTGTACACCACTATTACTACCAGAAGTTCCATAATCTGCAAAAGCAGTTACAAAATCTTCGAATATTGGCGATCACACACATACTTTTTTTTTTTACAACACAGGGGGCAAACGAGCATGTGGCTCACCTGATGGTAAGTGACTACCGCCGCCCTTGGTCACCCACAACACCAACGGCATTGCAGGTGTGCTGCCGGCCTTTTAAAAAGGAATATGCTCTTTTCTTGAAGGTTATGTTGTCGTATACTAATGGTGGTGGAATTAAAAACAAAATAATTTTAATCAAATAACCAGTGATATGGACTTCCGTAAGATAACATTTAGTTCAGTAAAATAGTAGTAACAAGTATTATTAATAACTAGCTGTATCTTGTCGCTTTTCCCGCGTGAATCGGTATATGAAATGTGCTATATCTGTCTATGTGCTAAATTAGGATATAACCTATCCGTATACCAAATTTCATGCCCAATCGGTTCGATAGTTTTTGCGTAAAAGAGTAACAAACAACCATTCATCCATCGTTACAAACTTCCGCATTCATTACATTAATAGAATATTCGAATAGGAAATTTGAATATTGCCGCGCGTATGTGGTAGATTACACCGTTACTGGTAAGACATTAACATATCAGCCTTTAACTGTCCACTGCTGAACATAAGCCTTCCCTTGGGGGCTTTTGCCAATAGTTACCACGCCTGGCAAGCGGATTGGCAACTGCACTTAGACTTTACAGGTGTTTTAAGAGTGACACTGCTGTCCATCCCTTGCCCTACCTTAGTCGCCTCTTACGACGCCCACGGGAAAGGAAGGGGTGGCCTATTCTATGCCGGAACTACACGGCCATGATTGGACATACCACCATAAAAATGCAACTAAAACGTACTGCACGTATTATATATCTATATGTATTTAAAAAAAGAACAGAGTTTCGTGCCTTCAGTCACACTATTTATAATTATTCTTCTCCATCCAAAGGCTGCCTGCAAGAGATCGCTCTTAGCGATAAGGCCGCCCATTGTTTTCTTAGTGTAATATTTTCTTGTAATTGTTTGTATTTATAAAAAGTTTACTATTGTAATCTTATGGAGGTAACAATAAAGAGTATCTATCTAAAATCGATATAAATAAAATATAATAATAGTAGGGTATCTATTAATAAAAATAGCCGTCACAGCTGGTCGTTGAAACGAAACATATTTCGGCCACCAAATTAGAAGTCGAGCTAAAAATAGATTTCAAGATTTCGAAATTAATCATCTGTATACAGTTTGGCGTAAATTTATATTTATAAGACGGGGACAAATGACCATGCGGCTCACCTGATGGCAACTGACTACCACCGCTCGTGAGCACCTGCGACACTGAAGAAATTGCAGATGTACTGGTGGCCTTTTAAAAAGGAATATATTTTTGCTTAATATTTAGATACATAGATAGATACTCTTTATTGTTTCCACCAAAAGATTACAATAGTAAACTTATTATAAATACAAACAATTACAAGAAATGATCACAGTGAGAAAACAATGGGCGGCCTTATCGCTAAGAGCGATCTCTTCCAGGCAACCTTTGGATGGAGAGGAGTAATTATAAAGAGAATGGAATTATATAAGTAATTAAATGCAAAGAAAAATTATATAGGTGTAATGCCTGTTATTTATATTTATGAATTAGGTTTCAGAGACAACAAAGAACTGTCACAGTATATAATGAATACCTACTTAGATACATAGACTCCCCCATAGGCTGCCATAAGGAACCTTTCTTATGGCATGGGGGAGGAGGCTTATGTACAGCTGTGGACAGATTACGGCTGATATAACGATGATGTATCTACCGCTATAGATTAAGAATAGAACTTTTGTTTTTTATTATCTCAAAAAAAAAAATTAATACACAAAGAAAGTAAAAATACGTGTTTAATTTTATATATTTCATCACTGTAACGTCATTCACAAGATTGAAGTTCAAAAATAATTCCAAGGCGGTACCTGTTCAGGGTTGCCAACCGTACTGTATTATAATGTATTTATTATACTGAATTTTAGTTCAATACATTATATTTTTTATTACCTAAGTTGCATTCCTAATGGGCGTTAGAATTATAAAAACTATTCTAAAATTCTTGGAAATAAGTTTACTTTTTTTTATTCTTATACAAAATATATATTTTTATACATATACTGTTAATATAATTAAGACTGTGATTGACGAAAAAAAAGCGTCTTCAATTGTGAAAAAACCGGTTATTTTGATTTAAAAAGTAAACCACTGAATCGATTTTGATAAAATTTCTTTGGGACCAATCTGTAAGTATATCCTTTTAGATAAAAATCTAGGCATCTTCTTCCAGCCAGTTCTATCCCAGGCCATATCCTTGACCTCCCCATACGACATGACACGTAGTGTTTCTTTTATCTGTCCCATATAGATTTTCCTCTTCCTCTATTGCCCTCAATTTTCCCTTCTACTATGCTCTTAAAAAATCGTCATGTTGCATAAGGTGGCCCAGCATTTTGCCTCTTCTACCTTCTATTGTTTTAATTAATGTTCGTTTCTCGTTCACTCTTTTCAGGACTTCCTCATTCGTTAGTTTTTCTGTCCAGCTTATCCTTTCCATTCTCCTCCATGTCCACATTACGAGTGCCTTAAAATTTTTATTAAATATTGAATCTTCGAAAAAATTAATTAAACATTGGACCAAAAATACTACACTATCCTGAATTTTCTGAAGAGCTTTGTTAAATATTAAAATATATAGTATATGCCAAAATTAATATTACGATTCAATTTTATTTTTACAATATACAAACTATGAATGACGTGAATGATACCTTATTTAATTAATTAAGTTGGCAACCCTAGGCCAGTTCGAGACTCCACTGAGGTCAATGGAAAACGTTGCTCTAATTGAACTGTGCTCGTATGCATATTTTGTATGCATATATTACGTATCGTAGCGGAGGTGTGACCGATTGAATGTGATTTATTTTATTTTATTCTATGTTGGCCATAAATTGTTACTGTTGTTGAAAGGTCCAAATATTATTTATTTATTTACACTTTATTGCACCAAGTAAAAAGAGAAATAACAAATACAGTAAATATTAATGAGAAGTGATACAAAAGGCGGCCTTATCGCTAAGCAATCTCTTCCACACAACCTTTGGGTAGAGACCATTGAGAAAAAGACAAAGGGTAGGTGGCGCACTATTATATAAATATTATCATATACAAACATATATACATACAATCACATACATATATAATATATACACAATTAAATATATACATAACATACACATACTTAATAGTACACATACAATAGAAAAAAAATGACGAAGGAAAACGAAGAGAGAACACAGGAAAATAGTACTAAAGTGAGAGGTAGTAAGATTTAACAGAGGTTTTGAAGCTAGTAAGAGTTTGAGCGCACCGAATAGAGGTAGGTAGTGAGTTCCATAGACGAACTGCCTGAACAGGAAAGGATTTAGAATAAAAGGAAGAAGAATATTAGAGATTAAAAAAAAAGTAAGTTATTTCATATTAATTGTAACTCGCGTCGTTGTTCTATGCTGATGTTGTTATTTAATTGTGAATGAATGAATGAAGGAAACTTTATTGTTCTCTTTAAAGAATAATACAAATTATAAAGATTAACAAAATGTACACAATAATGAATAATTAATTACATAAACTTAATTATTATAAAGGCAAGATAAAGAGGCAATAATGGACGGCCTTATTGCTAAACAGCGATCTCTTCCAGGCAACCTTAGGATGGAGGAATATTAAGGCTAAAACAAGGAAGAAAAAATAGGGTTAAAGATAAATTTAAATGCAGTATAGCTTAATATAAATAATAATATACATAATAATAAAATACTTATAATATAAATACATAAATAGACGCAAATAAATAATACACACATATACCATAAACTCATACAAAGACAAATATACTGTATCTTCAGTTAGCCCATTGTGAGGAATCTAAGAATAAATCACACACAATGGTTTCCAGGGGAACCACGAGGAGGTCGACCTGATATAGTATATTGTTAACAATGGGGCTACTTAATCCCATTACTAACAATACCTTCTCCCCCTAATATACTGTTTTTTTTTTTTAATGGATGATAATGTAATGGTAACTCCGCCTGCGCTATCAGTATACACTGGCGGGGCACCAGTGAAGGATGACAGGTGAGGATGAAGCAGGTCAGTTGGGCCATCGTGACGAATTCAACAGGAATTGTTCACGATGGTTTCCAGGGGGAACCACGTGGAAGTCGACCTAATAGGGCATATTGCTAGCAATGAAATATACTGTGTTAGGTACTACAACGGAGATGATTTTAATAAAAAAAAAACTAATAAAAAGAAAAACAAATGATGATATCAAAACTATGAGGCCACGCGGGAGCACAGTGGATGAATATTTGGTAAACAGCCGGACCTTTATCACCACCATCATATTCTTCTGTAAGTGTTATCTCTAATCGGAAATTGACGATTATCACGATGATGTCCATCGCCGTTCTGCAGGAAGGAAATTGCAGGTGGCTCGGGTTCGTTCTTTATAACTCTCTATAGAGAAGACCCTATGTTCAGCAGTCAGTCAGATCAGTAAGACAATGCCTGATATGATAATACAGTCATTGTCGTTTCCCACTCATATCTCGAATGCTTGTCCCAAGAAAGTTAAAGACAGCACATCAAGGATTATGTCTCCGTATCGACTCGCTATACGGCCAGAATACGATTCCTACATGCCAAAAATTCAGGTAAACTTAGAAGCAGGAATATCTTCTTTTATTTTAATTGGCGTAAGATTAGAAGATTCAATTCTCGTAAGCGAAAGTGACACGTGTTTTGGAGTTAAATATGGGGGCTATAAAACTGTTAGAAGCTCGCAAAATTTAACAGTTTTTTCGTGATATTGTCACATCCACTTGTTGGTACTCGATCACAGTATTTTTAAGTATAAACATAGACGTATTACATAAGTTTGCGCATGAGACAAATAGCATGTCGACGGCGTGCGGTAGATTAGTTTGTGACGCTATTATAGTGCGGTAAAGATATTCCTACGAGATCTTGGATAATCATATCGTTGTTCAAGAATTATATTAATTTATGCTTATATGCGCAGTTTCAAGTATATCTCCTAATCTGAGAGAAGTGTATTCATGTTTTGCGTAACAAGACTTTCAATGCTTGCTTTGTAATGGATAAATTAGAATCTTGAGAATTTACTTAATAGATAATGAAGATAGTGCTTGCCTGTTCAGGAAATGGTGTTATCAAACTGTTTATGTTATATAGAAAACCTACAGTCAACCAATACCAATTTGCATTGTTGTTTTCGAAGTTGATCTTACGCTGTTGGGATTTGAATTGCCGTTGTATTAAAAACTTTAGTTTTTAATGGATAGAAAAGTTACATATCCGTGTTTGTTTCCTGTCACAAATGGTCAAATTTTGGTGATGATTTTTCACACGTCAAAAGTTTCTGCTTATAATTAGTGATAGACTTGACTTGTAGCTTATACCACCGTCCTATTTATCACTGTTGAGAAACAATAATAGATACATTGTTTCATTATGCAGGCTAAGATCTCTAAGATACATAAAGTCCACTCTTCTATGAGGGATAACAAAAAACGTGTAATAACGTCATAATAAATTGGGCGTTATAATAAATCTTTTAGGCGGATCTTTATCAAGTATTTTTTGGTACAAGTGACACTTTAGTTTCCAGGAAAGGAAAAGTATAATTGCAATTTTTAATCTGTAATCTTTATGTCTATAGGCGTACCACTTTCCATCAGGTTGACTGCCAAAGTACTTTGAATTAGAGTTTATGTAGTAACGAGACATACGTCAGTATTAATACATGTGTTTATAAATCCTTTTATCTTGGTGTTGAATCATTTCCTCGATTGAATTTAGCTCTGAATTTCTGAGCCGTTTCCACTTATATATAAGTATGATTGTAATCTGTTGGCATTTCTCACAATTTTATATATAAATCGTGAATCAGAAGCAGGACAATGTCCTGTGACGCTTGATTTGTTTACTCCCAACAAAGAACTTAATGCAAATATTTATGCAATTATATTGGATTTTTGTATACTTTATATTAAAATTCTTGTTGCATTCGATACGATGGTAATCAAAAGAGCTATGTCCATTAAATTAATCTATATTTCACCTTGAAATATTTTTATAGTACACGATTTTGTGAGCTCTTCTGTAGCTTCATTTGTTTGCAGGAATATTTAGCTGTAGGATATAAATCTTGCAAATATATGTAGGAAAAACTAAAAACTCTGATACGCGTAAAAGAATCATGTTTTTTTTTTTTGTTGTAGTCCTAAGATATAACAGAATTTCCTCTGTGTGTTTACGTAAATCTGCTTTGATATCACCCGATTGCTTTGAATAGAGTTCTAATGAAATTTGAAGTCACAAGAACTTCAAAGACATTGATCAGGGAAACCAGTTGAAAATATATTTGCTAATTTTTGCAAAAATCTCGTCATATTCTTCGTCCTAACTTTAATCTCAGCTTTAGCCAGGATCAGCTTTCATGCTGTTTCTATTCCACTTTCCCCGATCTTGTACATCTAGTTCAAACAAATCATTGGTTTTCATGTTTTCGACCACGACGTCCAGCCAGCGTTTCTTGGACCAGCCGAAAGATCTACTACTAACATCTATTTGTAAATTTAAGCAACAATTTGCCGGTTTCTGCACGACGTGAGCATATCAGCGTAAAAAGTTTGCAAAAGATCCTTTTGCGAAATAATAAGTGCCTATTTTTTGGACAACGATCAGGAAAAATATTTGGTTTCAATAGAGACACGATAAGAAGTTATTCACAATGTCATGTTAACGAATAAAGATAATATTATTAATAACGGATTTGATTGAACCGATAACACTTTTAACCCCTGCCGCGTGTCGGTCTTACGATATATATTAATTGTTATTATTATTAATAATAATTATGTGATACTATATGTTAACTATATCTTACTTGACCTCCGGTTAAACTAGCTACTTTGTCAGGATATGCTTTTAATTATAAGCCGTATGGGTCCCGGTATGTGGGCAAAGATCTCCACTCAATGGGTGTCTACTGATGGACTACGTCGATCATGCTGAGGCCAGCCCAGGTAGCGACCTGGACGCATTTAAAAGGAGCTGATTTGAGGTGGTAAAATAAGAAGTTGTGGGAAGAGATTGGAGAGATCTTTGCCCAGCAGTGAGACATCATAGGTTAATAATAGAATGATTTTAATTACTAATAATACAAAGCACAAAACAGCAAAAATGGAAATAAAACAGTGGTAATTGTAGGGTAACATTGTTATAAAGAGAGATACATGCCCAGTAGTAGGGTGTTTTATTTATGTATGATATTGGAGTGGTAACCTGTGCTAGCACTATACATGTTGGAGCACCAGAGAGGGATAATAAGTGAAGATGGAATTTATTTAGAATTAACTACGACGGTTTCTAGGGAGTACTGAGTAGTGGCCGACCTTACAGAGCTATATTGCTAGTAATGAAGACTAACCTTTCCATTATTAACAATTGCTTCCTCAGACGTTAATAATTTATTGTATTAAAAAAATGCTGACTTAAAAGAGCTTGTAAACAAATTTATTTGAATATAGAATATTTCTATTTTATTCTATAGATAGGATAGGATAAGCTTACAATATTCTCTTAAAACGCTCAAGATTATTCTGGATATGTCATCTGTTACCGTTATCGACGTCAGACATATAGATTGATGCAGTTTTCCGACGGATGTTGGCCAATCCGCTATGACGCACTCACCGCACCGTTTGATATGAAATCATGAATTTGATAGCAAATTGGAAATTTAATTTGAAATTAGAACTATGCGCGTCGACTTGATGAGCTGCCAGTATTTTTTTCAGTAGCTTACTAGATGCCATCAAGTTTTTTTTTTTGTTTATGGATGAAAATGAAATAATAACCCCGCCTTTGCCATCGGTATACGTTAACAAGCTACCAATGAGAGATGATAGTTGAGACTGGAAGCAGGTTAGTTCGCCGTTCGTGACGAATTTCACAAGAGTTAACCACGATGGTTTCTAGGGGAACGGAATGGATTTGTTAGTACAAATAATTCTCATTGCTAGCAATCTCTGTCCACTTTGTCATCATCCCTGTCCGATTTATCATCATGAGTAGCATGATGCAATATATTGGACAGAATAGAAAATAAGAGAAATAGATTACTATGGTAATTCAACAAGTTATTACACAGTAAGAAAAATCTTAGGGGTTAGACAAGTAAGATGACGTAATTCGTAAAACGTAGATTAATGTGTCAAGTAAAATTTTTCGGTAGACAGACATACACAAAGTTTTTAGTACTCCCTAGATTTGTATTCATGACTTCTGAGTATGTCTAGGTACTACTACCATTAAGCCATGACGTACTTTTTTTATGTAACTTGGAATGGCAAATAAGCTGACGATTCACCTACTGGAAAGTGGTAACCGTCGCCTATAGACATGAGCAGTACTATGGACATAATAGAGTATACTGTTTCGCTCATGATACCCTCCATACGTTGCCATTACTGAGGACTCAGGTGTTATTCCTCTGTACCCTGTAAATTCACTGCCATATCCCACTCTTCAAACCGAAACACAGCCATGCAAACGCAATTGCTTTACGGTAGAAACACGAATGGGACAGAGGTGCCTAAGCAAACGACTTTTGTACAAAGTCTCCCTCTGGTTAATTTAATACTACTATTTAGCTTCCTATGATTTTATTATATCTAATAAAGTGTATACAAAGGTTAATATAATTTATTATAGAGGTTATAAGGTTATGTACATTTTAAAACGTCAAAGTGCCTCAGTAAATAGAAAATAATTACGTATTTATTGCTTATAATAATATCTTTGTTTATAAGCATCAATATATGATTGGAGAGGTTCCGCAAAGGGCTCTTGTGGAATTGCGCAGTTATATTGGGTTGAGTTTACATAGACGTTGTACATTTAGATGGAGTATGCGTAGAGGTTTTAAAAATAGTGGGCTGATTACCTATAACAAAGAGTACGCGAACAAAAAAATAGTATTACGTTGCACATTTGCAGTAGCAATTGCAGGATCGTTTAAATGATTTTTCAATGACAAATAGCGCTATTTGCGATTAGTTGGCAAAAGACTGAATTAATTCACAATAGTTATAATTCCTAAATCGTTCTGCAGAGGCAACACCAGCGCTCTCTTATTAATCGCTTTTAGGTTAATACAAAAGATGTCAAAAATAAAGATTTACAGCTAATTTTTGTGCAATTTTTGGTTATTGTAAAACGTTTCCAAGAAGCTTTGTCAGGGAGTTGGCTGATACACAAATTTTTTATTCAAATTATGTAGTGCATTAATTTTTAACTTAACCATTTAAGGCTTAAATTTTATGACGCTTATTGTAGTTATTGTTTGATTTTTTTTTTGAGCTATGAAAAACGCACTAATAGGTAAAATAAATTTGTAAGTTTTAGTTTTTATGTATACGAGGATGTTTATGTATTTTATAAAATATCATCGATTCGGGAAAAATTCCATTATGCAATTTTTCTTTATTCTTTAACATCGCTCTTTGCCTTGACACTATTAATCAAATTAGTAGCTAAATATTTGTATACTATTTATATTGTAATACGCAAATAGTAAATATTTACCCATCACGTTTGGATCGTGAAAATCTTGTTTGATAAAAGATAACTTGTTTATGAAAGGATTGTGTCATTTTGTTTAAAGAATTCTGATAAAATTAAACATTTATAAAAATAATTATTTGACAATGAAAATAGGTAAGTCTGAGCATGTAATTCTAACAAAAAAAAAAAAAAATTAAACAAACTTTCTGATCAATCGCAAGACATTCGCTTGAATTATCTCAACGATATATACGCAAAAAATATAAAAAAAGAATATCCATTTAAATAAAGAATGATCCAATTTCTAAATTCAAAAATACCCGCCAACTTCCTCACTGGCGAACATGTGGGATATGAGGCTGTAGAAAGAGGACCGTTGGTATTATCCTTATTCTATGTATAACAAGAAATTGATTTTTACTTCCATTTTGTGCGTGATAAGGACTTTATTATGGCATCTATCGCTTTCAATTAAGATTATTTCGGTATTTTTCTATGTGACCTTGTCCAGATTTTTGTGTTATGGAATATTCCTGACAAAACGTACCTATAATAAATGCCACACACGAAACTTACATACAAATTGTGCATGAAAATCTACACCGTTCTGTTCTCGTATGATGCCCATAAAGGTCTTTGTGTCACTTTGTACTGAGTCACAGAAAGTGATCTCATCCTAATATTAATATGTAAACTATGGTGTAAGGTATAAACTAATTCTACAAGTAAAAAAGATAAGATATCAAGTAGCAATTACATATCGTCATTGTATATAAATCATCTGCGACGTATAATACATAGAATAGTGTTCCTGAGTCAATGCAGTTTAGACAACACGCAACGAAGGATCCGTATAAATTCATCAAGTTTACAAAAAAATTTTTTTTTGTGAGATAACTACAAATTTACGGTTTTTGGATTTTTTCCTTTACTTGCGCTGCATGACATTGCTTCCTGCCAAACTTCATGATTCTAGATCAACGGAAAGTGCCCTATACGTTTTGATTCCCTTTGCAAATGTCAAAATATATGATATAAATGGAACAAAAACGGCCGTATCTTTTGATTGCGTCGATTTAGAAGCTTGATTTTTTCACTGCTTTAAGAGATTGCAGACCTGAGTATATGATATTAATTTCAATTTGATACCTCCGCGCGTTTCTAAGAAAAAGGGTCTTGACACACGGACGAACGGACGGACAACGAAATGATCCTATAAGGATTCCGTTTTTTCTCTTCGAGGTACGGAACCCTAAAAAATCAACACAATGGGAGATGAGGAGTGAAGGGTATACAATATATTAATACGATTAATATTTAAAAGAAACTCTGTACTACTAAGAATATCAAACAAGCTAACAAATGGTATGGCCGGCGTATGAAATTAGACATCACAGGATATACTGTGCTGTTCATTATATCTATTTATAATCCTGTTGTTGTCTTTTCTGGGGGCTAAAACAATACAATAAAATAAATCACCAGAGGGAGACTTTGTACAAATGTCGATTGCTTGGCCACCTCTGTCCCATTCGTGTTTTTACCGTGAAGAAGTTGTTTGCATGGCTGTGTTTCGGTTTGAAGGGTGGGATATGGCGTGAATTTACTGGGTACAGAGGAATAACATCTGAGTCCTTAGGAATGGCAACGCATGGGGGGTATCATGGGTGAAAGAGTATACTCTGTTATGTCCATGATACTACTCATGTCTATAGGCGACGGTTACCACTTTGCATCAGGTGGGCCGTCAGCTTGTTTGCCATTCTAAGCAGTATAAAAAAAAAACAATAACTCTCGTGTCAAAGACTGCAATGGCTAATCTTAATAACATTAAACGTTTACATTTTATAAATAAAAGCAACTAAAGTCGAAAATTCTTGGCATTATAATAATATCACTAGTTAAACAGACAACTAAATTGTTCAAAGACAAGTTAATATTTTATTTTTCATATGTTTATATACGCATTACGAGAACTACTGCAGTGATTTTAACGAAAATTAGTACAACAATAGTGTAAGTCTAACAATCCCTTTCCTCCCGCTAAGCTAAGAGTATATACCAGAGGGAGACTTTGTATAAAAGTCGATTGCTTGGGCACCTCTGTCCCATTCGTGTTTCAACTGTGAAGCAGTTGTGCTTGCATGGATCTGTTTCGGTTTGAAGGGTGGGATATGGCGTGAATTTACTGGGTACAGAGGAATAACACCTGAGTCCCCAGGAATGGCAACGCATGGGGGGTATCATGGGCGAAACAGTATACTCTGTTATGTCCATGCTACTGCTCGTGCCTATAGGCGACGGTTACCACTTTCCATCAGGTGGGCCGTCAGCTTGTTTGCCATTCTAAGTTGTATAAAATATATATATAAAATATATATATATATATATATATATATATATATATATATATATATATATATATATATATATATATATAGTCTTAGCTTAGCGGGGGGAAAGGAATTGTTAGTAATGAGATTTAACAGCCCCATTGCTAGCATTGGAGGTAGATCAGACGGTATATTGCTAACCATGCGACTGGTATTCTGCATTATTAGCACTCCCTTCCCCCCAATAATGGACAGTTGGCAATGCTATATAGGACCGAAATGGAAGTAAACCCTATCTCCAGGAGGGAAAAGCGATTGTTAGTAAAGGTGATTAGCAACTCTATTACAAGTAAAACAGCCTATCAGGTCGACCTCCATGCGGATATCCCCGTGGAAATCATAGTGGTTATTTCTTGTTCAATTGGTCATTATGGATCAACTGACCTGCCTTCATCCTCACCTGTCACCCTTCACTAGTGTCCCGTCAGTGTTTATCGATAACGCAGGAGGGGATATCATTCAATTACCATCAATAAAAAAACCCTATCTCCAAGGGCTTTTGTATTCAGTAGCATTCCTGGTGCTCATATCTGTAGATAATGGTCACCACAGCCCTTCAAGAGGTCCGTCGAACCGTTTGAAAGTCCAAAATGTATAAAAAAAAAAAAGCGAGAGCGGGTAGAATGGAAAAGAGAGTAACAAAATTATAACTAGGAAAAGACAAGCCTATAAATCCGAAGCGAGGACAAATCGACCTGTCTGAATGTCAGTACAATCACGACAAACTTCTCTGTAGGTAACAATGTAATCAAAATAATGTAGACTAATCAGGAAATGGCAATGGGGATGAAAGTGGAAGCAAAACGTAATTACTGACCTTGGGATTTTTTTTTGATGGATGAAAATGGTATGGCAACCCCGCCTGCGCTAACGGGATACGCTGGCGGAGCACCAGTGAATGGTGATAGATGAGAATGAAAACAGGCCAGTTAGCCCGTCATGATGAATTCATCAGGAATTAACCATGATAGTTTCCAGGGAGAACCGCGAGGAGGTCGACCTGGTTAGGTATATTGCTAGCAATGGGTTTCTCGGTCTCCATTACTAACAATCCCTTTCCCCCCTAACCTTGAGATTGGTCATGGATAATATGTGTACCGCTCTCTGTATCTATATATTCGGTTCCTCTGGACATTGATGGCAGAAGAAAGTTCATTACCCTTTTCGGTATCGCCCACACCTGTCAGATATTTATATTCATATTTTATATGTATACATGTTACTGTAAAAGTCCGAACAATGATAAATCTTAAGTTTAAGTAGTTAAATCTTAGAATTTACCAAATAGGAGTTGGTGATTTTATAAATGTTTTGTTTCAAAAATTCCTTAAAAAAGTGTGTGTGTGTGTGCGTGCGTGCGTGCGTGAGTGCGCGTGCGCGTGTGCGTGTGCGTGTGTGTGCGTGCGCGTGCGTGTGTGTGTGTGTAATGCTATAATACCTATATTACTTACCGTTACACGGGATATTTTACTATTCCAATATTTTCACACTGTCAAAATACTAATTATATCAAGACACTAATTCAAATATACAAAATTTTCAAGAAAAATATTCACTACAATAAAAGTAGTAAATATTAAAATGTAATATTATTGAGCATTAGCTCATTTCCATTAAAATTTTGGCTGGAAGAAAACTCTTTACAGAGCTAAGCTCGTGTCTTGTACATCTTTATTTAAAAATAAATTATAACAATGCAATTTTTTAAAAAAAAAAAAATAAAGATGGGCCAAAAGGAAACATCCAAAGCCGTAAAACTATCTTAAAAAAAAACTTTACTATTTCCCAAACAATATATGTATAAGTTAGAGCTGCTCGCTACACGACCGTCAAGCGCTCTCGTTTAGCTCTGCCTCCTATCGAGTTTGAAACCATAAATAATTACATACAATACAATATGACTCACGATAGTTATTTTTAATAACATTTAAAATCAGACCATAACTGACGGAGAAACCGGTTGATATAAAGAAAAAAATAAAAATACAGTTGAAAATAGAATACGCTCCTTTTTTGAAGTCATTTAATGTGGATGATATCCAATCCCATCAGCTGGGGGCAAAGGGATTGTTAGTAATGGAGACTGAGAATCCTATTGCTAGCAATATACCCAACCAGGTCGACCTCCTAGCGGTTCTCCCTGGAAACTGTCATGGTTAATTCCTGATGAATTCATCATGATGGGCTAACTGGCCTGTTTTCATTCTCATCTATCACCCTTCACTGGTGCTCCGCCAGCGTATCCCGTTAGTGTAGGCGGGGTTACTATACCATTTTCACCTATCAAAAAAAAAATCCCATCAGCTATTAACTGTCCACTGCTAAACATAAACCTTCCTATAAAGGACGTTTTGCTAGTAGTTGCCTTGATAGGCGGTTTTTTCAATGAATGATAATGGAATGGTGACCCCTGCGCCTGCGCTAACGGTATATGCTGGTAGAGCACCAGTGATGGATGAGAGGTGAGAATGATAAGGCAGAACAATCAGGCCATCGTGAAGAATACATCTGGGATTCAGAAGGATGGTTTCCAGGGAGGACCACGTGGAGGTCGACCTGGCATTGCTATTGTTAGCAATGGGACTGGCAGTACGCACTACTAACAATCCCTTTCTCCTGATAGGCGGGTTGGCAGCTATTAAGTTTCCTTAGTCGCCTTTAACAATACCCATAGGAAAGGAAGATGGCTCATTCTATGCTGGGACCACACGGTAAAGGAGGATGGTATATAAAATAATAATTATAAATGCATAGTAATTGAAACCACATACATTAATAGATCGCAGCTACAAGGAAACAGAATAATATAAATAAAACACATAAAATGGTAGGAGTAGTGGGTCAACAAATACCGGTTTCTTGTATCCCATTTGCATCCACTTATTCATAACTCGAGGGCATTGTAGACGAGAGACATCATATGTAGCATATCAAGGACTGATATCTGTAGAACAAGTTCACTCTGTCAGGTACAAACAGCTCTTCGGCTATTAATTCGAAATGAGGATATCTGCAGAACTACAGTTACCGACATAGCCTGAAGGATAAGCAAGCTGAAGGGGCAATGGGCTGGTCACATAGCTCGAAGAACTGACAACCGATGGGCAAGAAAGGTTCTTGAGTGGCGACTTCGTACTGGCAAACGTAGTGTAGAACGACCCTCCACTAGGTGGAGTGATGACCTCAAAGCCTATGATCAGCAGTGAATGGATAATGGCTGAGATGATAATTATGATTGTAGTGCTTTAACTAATTAATCAAAATATGCAATTTTGTATACATTTACTATATGAAGTGGAGGACACAGGCTACTCTTTATTCCAGTACCAGAGGGAGACTTTGTATAAAGTCGTTTGTTTGGCCGCCTCTGCCCCATTCGTGTTTCTACCGTGAAGCAGTTGTTTGCACGGCTGTGTTTCGATTTGAAGGGTGGGATATGGCAGTGAATTTACAGGGTTCTGTGCCCGGAATAACACCTGAGTCCTCGGGAATAGCAATGAATGGGAGGTAATCATGGGCGAAACAGTATACTTTGTTATGTCCATGGTAGCTCAGCTTGTTTACCATTCTAAGTTTCATAAAAAAAGTAAACAATCTTGATGTAGGATAAAAGCAGTACTAATGTAATAAGATAATATAAATATATTTACTATTTATTCCACGTTTTTTTTATACAACTTAGAATGGCAAACAAGCTGACAGCCCACCTGATGAAAAGTGGTAACCGTTGCCTATAGACACGAGCAGTACCATGCACATAACAGAGTGTACTGTTTCGCCCATGAAACTCCCATGCGTTGTCTGTAAGAGATTGCTTTTAGCGATAAACCCGCCTTTTGTATATGCACATTGTATATAAATACTCCTTATTTACATATATATAAATAAAAAACAATATTACACGCCAATTGATTATTTTTCCTCTAACTACACTAGGTTGGCTGGAAGAGATCTCTTTCAGAGATAAGCCCTCCCTTGCTAACAAGTTGTTAAACTAATCCCTATATGTATTGTTTAAGTGCAATAAAGAATATATATAATACTAGCTGACCCCGTAAACGTTGTTTCACCACTTATTGCTAAATATAAAAATCGCGATTAAAAGACAGGGGTTGATCGTAAAACGATGAAAATTTAAAGTTATGTGTACTTTTCAATGCTAAATCATAATAAAATAAAAATGGAAAAATTTGTTAAAAAAATAAAAAACAAGTTTTTTGGGGAGGGTCACCCTTATCATTGAGGGGTATGAAAAATAGATGTTGGCCGATTCTCAGACCAACCCAATATGCACACAAAATTTCATAAAAATCGGTAAATCCGTTTCGGAGGAATTTGGTAACAAACACCGTGACACGAGAATTTTATATATAAGATATAAATATATATATATTTGTGTACATTAAAGTATTTATTATTATTATTATAAATACATAAAAATCTATATAAAACATCCTGGGAGCAGCCAGTTACCGAGTTTGTAAATATAAATAAATGATGTGGTTAAATGACGTGGCTCGTGCATGCAATACTGCGCACCTGCATCTTAATTGCATTGAACGTTGCAAGTAATTTGCGGAGTGGACGTTAGTACATTACTGTGTTACCTAGTTTTACGTACGCACGAACCTACAACTACTGATATGTGGATAATGAAACAAAAATCGAACCTGTGAACTCGGGTACCTCTGTCCCATTCGTGTTTCAACCGTAAAGCAGTTGTGTTTGCATGGCTGTGTTTCGGTTTGATGGGTGGGATATGGCGTGAATTTACTGGGTACGGAGGAATAACACCTGAGTCCTCAGGAATGGCAACGCATGGGGGCATCATGGGCGAAACAGTAAACTCTGTTATGTCCATGGTACTGCTCATGTCTATAGGCGACGGTTACCACTTTCCATCAGGTGGGCCGTCAGCTTGTTTGCCATTCTAAGTTGTATAAAAAAAAAACCTGTGAGCTTATTAATGTGACAGAAAGAGACCTCTGACTACCCTTCTTCTAATAGTATCTGTTATTTATTTATTTATTTATTTGTAATAAAATATCAAATATGTTGCAAATGTAATGGATACACACAATGTATTTCATTCATATTTAATTTTTTTATTATTATTTTTATTAAGGAATTTCGCGACTGACTCTTGGCCACAACAGAATATCAATGTTTTGCTGTTTTGAGGGCAAAGCAATAAACTGACCTGCGACCATTTTGTGTTACTTATAGCAAACGCATGAAAAAAGAAAATTGTTGATTTATATGCATATTTTTGTTTTTCATTCTTTTATCTCTTTTTACTGTGTATGACTATATTATGTGTATGTTTGTATTGTTATTTGTGTGCTTGTAAGTAATACAAGTAAATTATCTATCTATCTATCCATTTGCCCAAACCAGTACTTGCTACTGGGCAACACAACAATACACATTTGTGTTTAGCTCTCGGCTGTACAAACATATGCCTAGATTGTATACACAGCACGTGCTGTGTTACCCGATAACTAGTTATAACATAACTGTGTAAATACGAAATCGATTTATTCATAGATACCCAAACTATTTTGGGTAAGAGACCCCTTTTCCAAAATGAACTGATACCTGAGACCCCCACAGCCAAATTAGTTTGAAAATCCTATCATGTACCTACCTATTTTTTTTTTTGATGGATGAAAATGGTATGGTAACCCCGCCTGCGCTAACGGGATACGCTGGCGGAGCACCAGTGAAAGGTGATAGATGAGAATGAAAACAGGCCAGTTAGCCCATCATGATGAATTCATCAGGAATTAACCATGATAGTTTCCAGGGGGAACCGCGAGGAGGTCGACCTGGTTATATATTGCTAGCAATGGGATTCTCAGTCTCCATTACTAACAATCCCTTTCCCCCCAAGTACCTACCTATTTATTATGTCTGGAAATACTGGATCAAAATTAACAGGCGACTTGTCGTTCTCACTCTTTTCCTTTACTTAAGTAAGATTTGTATTAAGCTGCATAAGTTACTATAGTTTTTTAACTATCCCACGGGAACTCTTTAATTTTCCTTGATTAAAAGTATTTAAAATATTGAACGGGAATATAAGGTACCACCATGCGAAATTTCATTTAAATAGATCCGACAGTTTCGGAGATTAGATCGTACAAACAGACAGATAAATGAAAAATTTTGAAAAAAAAATCTGGATGCGTTCTATTTCACTTCTAACGTCCCCTTGACTTGTTTTTTAGCGTTTTTTTTTTCTATGTACAGACATTCGACCTCTACAGTGTTGTTATATGTATAGATAACATAATGGCACGATTTAAATAGTTTCCTGCATCATTTAGCATCACAGTTCGATTTGTTATTTTTTTTTTAATATTATCATTAACTGTCTTTACGTACAGTTAAAGAAATCTTTGTTTTTTTTTTTAAACAACTTAGAATGGCAAACAAGCTAACGGCCCACCTGATGGAAAGTGGTAACCGTCGCCTATAGATATGAGCAGTACCATGGACATAACAGAGTGTACTGTTTCGCCCATGATACCCCCCATGCGTTGCCATTCCTTACGACTCAGATATTATTCCTCTGTACCCAGTAAATTCACGCCATATCCCACCCTTCAAACCGAAACACAGCCATGCAAACGCAACTGCTTCACGATAGAAACACGAATGGGACAGAGGTACCCAAGCAATTGACTTTTGTACAAAGTCTTTTTGTACAAAACATTGTAACAACTCTATATTATGTACATGAATTTATTATAATAATAAATAAATTAATAATTACTGTTATAATGATGTAATTAAGTTCCATTAACACGTCACAAAACAAACAATGGATTTTAACTGTAAAGATTATTTATTAATACAATAAAAAAGGCAGCACAGTATACTGTAATAGCGGTTAACTCTGTAGAACAGAATAAGATTGTGTTTTTTTTTATACCACTGAGGTGGTAAACATACGGCCAATCTGATGGTAAGTGGTTACTGTAGCCTATGAACGCCTGCAATACCTGATCTAATAACGAATATATTAAAAGTATGTTAGTATCCATAAAAATAATATTGGATAACGCACTTTTGTTCAAAAATAGATATCCGACCGATATGGGCGATGGCCTCTTTACCGCCATCAATGTTTAGAGGAAACCGATATATAGATATCAGATCGGTATCCATATTACCAATGCTTATAAGCCACTAAAAATATAAACAAATGACGTCAATAGAATATTTAGATACAATATGAATATTTGATAACTAAACAACGTATACACCCGTCTCTGTTTACACAAAAATTATTCTATCAATAATAAAAACGCAGCCATTCCACCAGTTTGCCAACAGACTATGAGCAAAGCGTAAAGCGTGCATTCTTATTCAATTCTGTTCCAGTTATAACCGGTTCACTGTCTCAAGGAAGCTAGATTTTGACCTTGACAGACGCATTATAGTGGACTTGAAAATATTTTTTTTTATAATTTTTTTTGGACCATTAATTCTATGTGTCCGAACGTTGGGCGTTGTGAATGATTTTTAAAAATAGACAATCTGATTTTGCAAGGAAATGGGCCAATGTCTCTAAGTGTTCTATATTAATTCTTTATTCAATAACTAGTTGCTAAATTTGTTAAAGCTATGATGTTATTGAATAAAAATTCCTGAAGTTGTAACCTACTTTTACATGACACACGTGTTTACTTTAACAGCAATATAGAAAGAGAGCCGCGTCCTAGTAAATGGATCGATCAAAAAATAAAACGTAGCAACCAATCGTTGTTTTGAATCTGGCTGATAAATAAGACTGTGACAATTTTAATTTTCGAACAACATTGATAAAAAAATAAGTACATGTCACGGATTAAGGATAATACCTGCAAGTTTTTTAATGCAACTTAGAATGGCAAACCTGATGAAAAGTCGTAACT
Organism: Galleria mellonella; assembly: GCF_026898425.1. Lineage (NCBI taxonomy): Eukaryota > Metazoa > Arthropoda > Insecta > Lepidoptera > Pyralidae > Galleria > Galleria mellonella. Next base: position 11,261,186 of record NW_026442074.1, on the reverse strand, counting down.
GTCGCCTATAGACATGAGCAGTACCATGGACATAAAAGAGTATACTATTTCGCCCATGATACCCCCTATGCGTTGCCATTCCTGAGGACTCAGATGTTATTCCTCTGTACCCTGTAAATTCACGCCATATTCCACCCTTCAAACCGAAACATATATATATTCATTAAATCAATAGCAATTACAATTAATCAAGCATAAAATATCTATATTTGAATATGAGAGCAAATATCATGTACCTACGATTAGCATAATGCGATATTTTATACATATCCAATTTACCATACATACCCCCCATGCGTTGTCATTCCTGAGGACTCAGATGTTATTCCTCTGTACCCTGTAAATTCACTGTCATATCTCACCCTTCAAACCGAAACAGGTATAGTTTCTTTCTATGGTACCTGCCTTAGTAATTACATCTTAGTACCTACTGAACAAATCCACTAATAAAGTACTTAAGTTTGTATGAAGTAACTTTTATTGAAATATTTAAAATATCAATAAAGCAGATTCCAAATCTAAATTCGTTTTGGAGCAGGAAGATAAAGAAAATGAGTTGCGGACAAAAATATTTCTTTAAGGTTATTTTTGGCGGCAAAAATACCACGAACCAAACAGAACACGTGACGCGTTTCAATATTACTACAGTGATACTATTGAGATTCCATCAGCCAGATACCAGTGGGATATTTTGTAAAATTAATCTACATGTGTACCATTATTACTTCTAGCTCTGTTGCTTTCTATTCTATCTGTGTATTATAACATTAATTGGTTGCCTTGTATTTGTGTAGTCCATGGAGATGGGGCACTGGTGACTTGTAACACAGGTTCTTCTAAACATACCGCAAGCACCAGTCTCTCACAAAATTGGTCTTCATATCAAATCACTTTATTCTACCATTTGTGAAGAGAAAATAAGCCGTTCATTCATTCATTCATTCATTGCTAAACAATTTGTCTGCGTTCTGTGGTCTGATTTGGAAGATTTTTTATGGGAGACGATGGAATAGAAACTCTGCCTGTGCAATCGGTAGGCAGGACAACAATGAGGGATGCTAAGTGAGGATGAGCAGATCAATTAGGCCACGGAGATGAATTCCACAAGAATTAATTGCGAAGTTCGTATATGGCTATGTAAATTAGAACAAGCAACAAGAGACCGACGTAATATGAATATTATCCTTACTGTACAAGATTTTTTTTTACCCCTCTGATTTTAACAGCTTCCGAGTTTGATATCTGTTTCTTAGATCCCCATTTGTGTTATTTAAAAAATCATACACTAGAATTACTTCATGCTTATCTACAAGTTCTGTTCTTACACTAAATCCTTCACAATACAAGCTGCTAAACTTTGGAACTTTTTCCCAAATCATACCAGAATGGCGCAGATCGATCATACTCTCCTACCAGATTCTCAAGGTTGACTGGAAGAAACCTTCTTTCAATAATAAGTAGACTTTGTAATTTTTATTTTTACTTCTCATTTATAACAATATACATAAATGAGTAAGTAAAGCCTATCAATGGCTGGAGAAGAAAGATTTTAACAAGATTTTATCATCACATTAGTGATTGCAATTGCAACTGTAGGGCGAAATAAAAGCGTACCTTGAAAAACACGTGACAGTAGAATAATTAATGGTGGAGTTGCCTTAAAGAACAAAGAGCACATAACATGAGGTACCACCATACGAGTTAGAACAATAGGTTTAAAGAATTAACGCTTTATGGCCGCTTGTAAGACAAAATGGGCGAAGCAGCTTAGCAAGTTGACTACTTATATGTTAGTTATTAAAAATAATCACTATGATCATAGCCGTAGGTTCTGGCATAGAATAGGCCATTCCTTTTCCATAGGTGTCGTAAGAGGCGACTAGGCGAGCTTATACTGGAGGGATGGGCAACAACGATCCTCTTAAAACATCACCAAAAGCTAAACTGTGGTTGTCAACCTGCCTGATAAGTATGCCAATTATTGGCAAAACCTTCCTTATGAGCGAGGCTTATATTCAGCAGTGGACAGCTAACGGCTGATATGATGATGATGATGAACATATTTGCATGATACTTAATCCGGAAACTGTCTCTACTTATAAGTGTTAAAATGAATGTGTGGCGTCTGTAAATAAATATTGTACATATTCATCTCATAGCCACTTGTCAACATCATTACTTTCTTTTCCAATCAAGTAGGTTTATTAAATTGTAAATAGATATTTCGCCTCTTTCTTTCCTTCGGACTGGTCGTACAGACATGATAGCGATGTTTATTTCTTACATTCATTTCTGCTGTCGTTCTCTCCATCTCGATCGCTCGCTTCTTACACTCCTAACTTCCGTTTTTATATATTATTTTCTACATATTCCTTTGTATATAATATTTACCTTCTGTATATAATATATATAAATAGACAAAATTGGTTGTTACACTTATTTCCTCCGAACAACTATATATGTTAGTTCGAACTGTTTGATCGTTTATAAATTCCATAATTATTGAAAGAATAGCTTTACTAAAGAAAAAGCGTTAGAACTTTACTAATATGTGTAGCGAAATTAATTCTGCATTGTTTGAAAAAATAGAAGTATATTCATTTAAACCAGATATGTAAGTAAATTGAGTTATTAGATATACATATATAAGGAGTAGGTTAGGTTGCTTCTATTTCTTTTTTTTGTTATGTGACAGTTTGCACAGATGTTAGTATGTTACTTGTTTAAACAACTGAACGAATTTGAAATTTGGCACACAAATAAAATAAAAAGGGTCAATAAATTTCACTATATTATCCTTGATTATATATAAATGCACCGCCTACGTATTTCTCGGTTTGTCCAATGGTTACACCGGTAGAGAACATCGTCCGGTGTTAAGTCCGCCAAATGTACATACATAGAACGTTACTGTGCATTAAAGTTTAAATAAACAAATAAAAAATGGCCATGTGATCCCGGTATAGAATAGGCCACCCATTCCTATTCCGTGGGTGTCGTAAGGCGACTAAGGTAACTAAATAGTCGAGGGACGGGCAGCAGCGTCCCTCTGAGAACATCACCAAAGCCTAACTGCGTTTGTTGATCCGTCTACCAAGCGTGGTAAATACTGGCAAAGCTTATTTATTCATAAGAAATCTAAAATATCTTACAAAATTATTGTAGCTGTTGAAATGTTGTTATTCCTGTTTTGTACAAATTTTTCAATCCGTATGAAAGTGGCAACACAGTGCAGTACATAAAATATGTTTGTGGCATCTTTTAATATTTATAAATATTAAAAGTCACCAGAGGGAGACTTTGTACAAAAGTCTATTGCTTGGGTACCTTTGTCCCATTCGTGTTCTACCGTGAAGCTGCTGTATTTGCATGGCTGTGTTCCGGTTTGAAGGGTGGGATATGGCGTGAATTTACTGGGTACAGAAGAATAACACCCGAGTCCTCAGGAATGGCGACGCATGGGGGGTATCATGGGCGAAACAGCATACTCTGTTATGTCCATGGTACTGCTCATGTCTATAGGCGACGGTTACCACTTTCCATCAGGTGGACCGTCAGCTTGATTGCCATTCTAAGTTGTATATAAAAAAAATATATATAAAAAGATACAATTAGAAATAAAAAGATTAGTAGAGTTTGAATCGTTATAAATTTTAGGTTTCGATAAATTACTAACTTTCTAAAATGAATATTGGGCTCCTTTTGGGAGGCCTATGTTCAGCAGTGGACAGTAGACGACCGATATGAAGTTGATTATCTCTGATTAACAATATAGGCCATACTTTCGTCTTAAATTATACAGGCGAAGCAGCAGTATATTGTTATTATATAAACACGTATAATATAAATGTTGAAATAGAAAATGATGGTTCCATAAAAGTTTATTTATTCATTTAATTATATAATATTTCGAAAAGATACATTTTATTTATATAATAAATTTACCACTACAGCTATAGAATTTTATGTAATGCGACACCAGAGGGCGTGGTAGTGTTAACGCCGGTTATAATCTTAATCACTAGACAGTATAAAACAAATTCGCTTCAAATCTGTCCGTCCCTATGTATGCTTAGATCTTTAAAACTACGCAACGGATTTTAATGTAGTTTTTTTAATAGATAGAGTGATTTAAGAGGAACGTTTATATGTGCATGAAGGGTATCATGGGCGACAGAGTATACTCTGTTATGTCCATTGTACCGTTTACTTCTATAGCCGACGGTTATCACTTTCCATCAGGTGGGCCGTAAGAAAAAAGAACCAGTGTTAAAAACGCACTGGAGGTGGGGATAAAAAGAGAAATCTCTATAAAAAAGTGTATTTTTATAATGGGTGATAATGGAATGGTAAAAATGGTATTATACACCGGCGGGGCACCAGTGAGAGATGATAGGTGAGGATGAAGCAGGTCAGTTAGCCCATCACGACGAATTGCACAAGAATTCTTCACGATGGTTTCCAGAAGGACCACGTGGAGGTCGACCTAATAGGGTATATTGCTAGCAATGGGGCTGTCAAACTCCATTGGTAACAATCCCCTTCCCCTAAAAAAGAAACGTGTTCAATTGACGTACATACATGTATATATAGAACGAAGGCGGGGTCAAAGAAAAAATAGTAATATGAGAAAAAAAAAACTTGGCCGGTTTTCCTGATTATTTCTACTCGATTCGCGGCGTCGAAAGAGTATAATATACAGAGTTAGAAGTTGAAACACGTGATGCCGTCCGCACATCGTAATATATTTCAATCAACCAAGATATTATTTCGCGAATGTACATTGCAAAGTAAATAAAATATATGTGTCTAGTCTAGTCCATTGACGTCCGAGAGAGAAAAAAAATATAAAATATTTATACCGCAATGCGTCACTATCAGCATCATTTAATGACTGAGCATTTGCAAAAATAGTATAAAAATAAAATCATAAAAATCAAATTTCACATTTCTTTATCGTTATACCAGAGGGAGACTTTGTACAAAAGTCGTTTGGGACACCTCTGTCGCATTCGTGTTTCTACCTTGAATCAGTTGTTTGCATGGCTGTGTTTCGGTTTGAAGGGTGGGATATGACAATGAATTTACAGGGTACAGAGGAATAACACCGGAGTCCTCAGGAATGGCAACGCGTGGAGGGTATCATGGGCGAAATAGTATACTCTGTTATGTCCATGGTACTGCTCGTCTATAGGCGACAGTTACCACTTTCCATCAGGTGGGCCGTCAGCTTGTTTGAAAGAAAGAAAGAAAGAAAGAAAACATTTATTGACAACAACAAAATGTTACATACATTATGAATTAAAAAAAAAAAAACTTTACATTTATTATTGCCAACATGGTCACCACTCAGCATGTGCTGCAGCAATTTAATTGCTACAGCGCTGATATTCTGTGGTGCCCATACGTGACATTACGAACGACGACAGCAAACATACGCATATATATATATATATATATATATATATATATATATATACACATATATACATATACATACATACACACACACACATACACATACATATACATACATACATACACTTAACTGACAAGATATACCCATATAGATATGTACAACAATAATACAATAACAATACAACAACACTATATTATACAATGAAGCAGCAATGTTATGCAATCACAAGGAGTTATACATGCTTTTTGTAGTAGTTTGCCATTCTAAGTTGTATAAAAAAACCATTAAATTCATTAGGACGAGCGAAACTTTATTTATATTATAACGATTTTTTAATCGAGCTACCTGTATTCTGTGGCTTCGCTCGCGTAAATTAGGTTATGGTTCGCTAGCTGAACACTTTAAATAATAATTCAAAAACCTTGAAAAATTTTCAATTGTTCTTGATAATTAACAGACAATTGCGATGTGGCATTACTTCGGTAAGCTAGATATAAACGCTCTTAAAAAAAGTATCGTTGTTGACGACTTATTGCTTTGAAACTGTATTTTTTCTTTAATGGATGCCAATAAAATGGTTGATCCCGGCCGTGCTAACAATATACAACACTAGTGGGAAACCAGTGAGAGGTGATAAGTGAGGATGAAAAGACAGGTCAGTTAGTCCACCGTGATGAATACACCCAGCAGGATGATTTCCAGAGGGGACCACGTGGAGGTTGACCTGGTTGGGTATATTGCTAGCAATTGGGCCCTTAATCTCCATTACTAACAATTTCCCCTCCTTTAAAACTGTATTTAATATTCGTACCAGCCGTTTACTGTCCACTGTAAAACATAAGTCTCTCCCTGAGGAAGTAGTTGCTACGATTAGCAGGCGGTTTGGCAACTACAGTTAGGTTTAAGTTATGTTTTAATAGGGCCTTTACTGCCCATCCCTTGATCATTAAGCTTCCTTAATCGTCTCTTACGACACCAGCGGGAAAGGAACAAATGGCCCATCCTATGCCAGGATTAAACGGCAATGTTTAGCCTACAGAGAAATAAATGTATATATTTTTATTTATATTTCCGTTGATTAGTGTCGCATTGTTTCCTCTCGTTGCTTAATCAGCTTCTCTGGTATTTCCTGTAGAGGACGGAGTAAAATATTTAAATTAAATTAATTCTGTTTATATCAATATTTACCCATAACTTTGTCCGCTTGACCATACATTGATTGAACTAATGATTAATAATAATTTAAGGTTATTACCACACCAAAAAAATGCCGACTTTAATTGTGCCAAAACCAGTTTTGATTTAAAAACTATACTAGTTAAAAAAATGTTGATAAAATTTCTGTGAAACCAATCTATCAGTATAGTGAGTACAGTCCCATTGCGGAGGGAAAATGGATTGTTAGTAGTGGGGATTAATAATCCCATTGCATAGCAATACACCCTGTCAGGTCGACCTCCTCGCGGTTACCCCTGAAAACCATCATGGTCAATTCCAATAAAATTCATCACGTTGGACTAACTGACTACCATTTCATCTTTACCTATCATCCTTCACTGGTACCTAGCCAGCGTATACTATTAGCGATGACAGGGTTACCACTCAATTATCATGTTTAAAAAAAAAAAAAACTGTAAGTATATCTTTTCAGTAAAAAAAATATTTTTCCAAATTAGTTCATAACTGACATAGTTCTGAGGTAATAAATTACCATAAAAATAAATATTAGATACAACTGATGTACGTAACAACATAATATTATGTTAAAACTTTCTACCTAACAGATACATCGTGATCTTGTTTAATTTAACTATTAGCTTATTTTTTTATTCAACTAAAATGGTAAACAAGCTGACGGCCCACCTGATGGAAAGGATAATCATTGTCTATAGACATGAACAGTACCGTGGACATAACAGAGTATATCGTTTCGCCCATGATACCCCCCCCCCCCTTCCATGTGTTATCATTGCTGAGGACTAAGGTGTCCTCTGTTCCCTGTAAATTAAAAAAAACTGTTTATGAAAATAGAAATAACGCTGAATTATGAGAATTATATTCCAATAAATATTGAGTTTGAAAAAAATTTGGAAACGGGCGGAATGTCTGTGAATATATACACGTTGATGGATTTTGGGTTTCAGCCAAGTCTGAATCTAGATCGAAACAATTACAAGGTTTTTAAAACGATAGTTATACTAATAGAGCTACTGCGTCGATCAATTTAATAGATCATAATATGGAACGATGGGCGCTGTGGACGACTTGTGTGGCGCAATGATAAACATTCCTCTGCGTAATTAGGTCCCGGGTTCGATTCCCGGTCGGGGCCAAGGAAATGAACTGTTCTAAATTGACTCTGGTGTTCTATGTTGCGCTCCCAGATGTTTGTCGCTCGTTTCTTTGTTTACGGTCGCGATTGATGTGATTATGAGGCATTTTTTATTATTTTAACCGTATCACGACACTGTGGATTTAATGTACGAATGCTCGACTAGTTTCGGTAGCACCCGGGGCCCTTAGTCATGAGCGGCCATATCTTAATATTGTAGTTGTGAATATGTGCATAGAAATTTAAATGCTAGTTTGTTACGGCTTAACCAATCCCTATGAAATTTGGTACTATGTACCTAGGATGGAGAAGGAAGGATAGATTTTTTATCCTGGTTAGTGAACATACCTCGGACAAGTGGTCGAAGACCGATAAACGCTAGCTGCATATATTTTATTATATCGCGACGGTAATATCGTACGATATCGTGTCGATAAAATGGCATAATATCGTATAGGTGATACTAAAAATTAAAAAAAAACATCCAATTACTGTAATCAAATATAGTACACAGAACATTTGAAAGCATCGCAACAAATCTCCCTCTATGCAATCGAATCAGTGTATGTTTACGTCAGTTAAACACAATTTGATTTTGTGTGTGGGCGATAAAAGACACACGGAAAGGTAAATAAAACCTTTCGTTTAACTGAAAAACTAACAGATTTATACACTTTTCTCGGAAATCAATAAATGTCGGGAGTTACGTAAAAGATTTCCTGTAAAAACTGCAGTAGGTGTTCATTCGAAATTAAAGCCATAAAAACCAAAAAGTATGGAACATGTAATTATGAGATAAAGTAAGGCTACCTTTGAACTAGTCCCTAAAGAGAAAATCAATAAGTGTTTGAAGGGGGGAAAGGGATTGTTAGTAATGGAGGCTGAGAATCCTATTGCTAGCAATATACCCAACCAGGTCGACCTCCTCGCGGTTCCTTCTGGAAACTATCATGGTTAATTCGTGATGAATTCATCATGATGGGCTAACTGGCCTGTTTTTATTCATGAGAATAAAAACAGGCTAGATGACTGAAGATAGATGACTATCACCCTACACTGGTGCTCCGCCAGCATATCCCGTTAGCGTGGACGGGGTTGCCATTCTATTTTCACTCGTCAAAAAAAGTGTTTGAAAGTTAAAATTATTAACATAATTCATTAATAGTATAATTATTATAATTTAATTATCATAATTTATGGCGCAAAAGGCAGACAGTAAAAGCTTGTCAAGTGACCCAGTGCTGGGCAAAGCCTCGGCATTACTGACGTAAAGGCTGTTGACTTTGACTTTGAAAGTGGTGTCGAATTTCAATTTTAAGTTGAAATTTTCAAAAATCTCTTCTTAGCGAATGATTACGATATAAAATAAACTTATGTTTCAGATTTCAGCATTTTAGATCTAGTAATTTTATGCGTTGGTAGATAATCAGGATAGCCGATTTTGTAAAAGATATAGAAAAAACTAAAGAAGATTAATAATGTAATTATAATTCGTATCTGGAATAACCTATACGTTACTTCTTGCTCCGTCCACTTTTCAGTAGGGGTGGGTAATAAAAAGCAATGTCTATATATTTTAGTCACAATATATACTGGTCCATGAATATGTTAATAGTCTGTTATCCAAAAAAACAATATATGATAACAGACTTTTAACATATTCGAAAATAGATATCTGACCGTTATAGAAATGGGCATTGACCGTTTTTCCACCATCAATATGCAGTGGAACCCAATATAATATAGATATCGAATCGTTATCTATATACTATGTCTAATTATCAGTATATTTATGCGTATCATAAAAAACACCTTTAGTTTCCTACATAGTATACGTTAGAATGTTAAAGACATTTTAGGATGCTTTGCAAAGGTAAGCTCTCAAATTACCACACCAACAGCGAAAGAATAAGTACCAATTTCGGCACGGCGCCATGTCACTGATTCGTCCAAAAAAACTACGCGTAGTATACTTTTCTAAAATTACCAATCCCACGGTCGCTGACGTCGGTATCCACAATATCCTTCAGCGGTTGGCCTTGCCAGTACAAAATAGAACCTGGTTAACAGTATCCACTGAAAACAAGCTCGTGGATGCTAATAGAAATAGATTGCAAATTCAAACACATACATACAGACAAGCCGATTCAAACTGACGTCAAGCCGCGCCCCCGAAGCTGGATTGGCGCCATTATTACACAACGGTCTTCCAGTATCCAGATAAACAAGTGAATATCAAGAATAATGGACAGGCATTCGTGATTTATGTATCAAATTGAGCTTCGGCTCGTAAAAGCGATAAGGAAGAAATCTAGTCTATTCGTGAGAAAGGAAGACTCTAGAGCTTCCGATGAATCAACAAGAAATCTTGCACGGAATGGATTGATGCAAATGGTATAAGATCCAAATATTGATAAAGCCTATTGATGGTTTACTCCAATAAATTGGTTCTGAGTCTTGGTATTTTAGGATGCTCCATTACGTTTGGGTTTTCATTAGGCCGTGGTATTTAAAGCGGAATTGTTATCGTTACTGGGGGTAGGAATTTTATTATTATATCAGCCGTCAACTGTCCACAGTTGAGCATAGGGCTCTGCCCTATCCTCCCTTATAGGGAGGGTTTTGTCAGTAGTTGGCCAGCTTGGCTTGCGGATTAGCAACCGCAGTTAGGCTTTGGGGATGCTTTAAAAGGGATGCTGCTGTCCATCCCTCCACCATTTAGTTCCTTTAGTCGCCTATTACGACACCAATGGGAAAGGAAGGGGTGGCCCATTCTACGCCGAGACCACATGGCGAGGCCACATTGTCACACCTTGTTATGTCGTTATGAAACTATGCTTCCATATTGACGTCCTGTCTGAAGAGATATAACCGTGAAATTACTGGGTAGTCATGTAATGACTCTGTGTCCGTGCTTACCCCCAGAATTGTTTGGTGCCCATCAAGATGCGAGAGGAACTTTCAGCTATGCGCAAAGATAATTAAAAAAAAAAAACCTAAACAATTTTTTTATGGGGTCTGGCTTCATTTTTGATAATTTGGTAAAAGTATAAACTATGCACACATATTCTTTGTTATGCTGAGGTGCAGTCAATGCATGTCAGTGCATATCATATCAGGCCACTGACAGTAACCTTGTTTACCGGCTGCCTTCACCTTCCATGTGTATAAAGTGAGAATACCTCGTCCATAAACATCCAGCATTACCCATATCCATTACACAGTATGTACATTGCATCACCTTGGACTTTGAAGCTAATAAATAATTTATTGCTTCCGTTGTCTACATGCTGTGGAAATATGGATGTATTTTCATGAATATTATATATGCATAGAATAAACGTCATGATGATGGTTTCATCCGATTTATAGAACCCAAAGGCCATGAATTAGAATCTGCAGACTGATATCTGATGCAAGCAAATTGGGAACAAATTGCATAGAGTACACGTTAAGTTAACTGTTTTAATCGTTGAAAATAGAACGATAAGTGAGAGTGAGAATGGAGTCAGGTTCGTTGACCAAATTATAAGCATATTAGTTTTTAGGAGATAATGCGTGGAGCACCCTGACAGTGTATATTGCTTACAGTACCTGGTCTCTGTTATTAACAATTAAATTTTTTCATAGATGCTGATAGACTAAAGACGTAGACGTTAGAATGTTTTCTAGTCAAATATATATATATATATATATATATATATATATATATATATATATATATATATATATTGCATAAATCACAGCGGAGATTATAATATGGAATACTTCTTACTTTAATTCGTGTCAATAGCAAACAAGTAGGTATACTATTATTTAATAAGCATGGGTGATATGGATACCGATCCGATATCTATATATTGGGTTCCTCTGGACACTGATGGCGGAAAAAAGGTCATCACCCATTTTGATATCGCCCATATTGGTCGGATATCTACTTTCGAATATGTTAAAAGTCTGTTATCCAATATTATTTTCTGGATAACAGACTTTTAATATATTCGTTATTATATCAATAGATATTGTAACTAAAATATATTATTGCTATATATTACCTACCCTTATTATTTATTAGATAAGGATTGTTTTTTACTGGATGATAATGGAATGGTAACCCTGCCCGCGCTAACGGTATACGCTGGCGGGGCACCAGTGAAGAGTGATAGATGAGAATGAGTCAGTTAGTCCATCGTGATGAATACAACTGGGATTTAGCACGATGGACTAACTGACTTCCAGGAGGGACCACGTGGAGGTCGATTTAACATGATATACTACTAGTAATGAACAGATTGGGTTTATTTATAAATATATTTAGTAAATATATTACTTATAAAAAAAAAATCTATTTATTGTTTGTACAGCGTAACTATAAATACACAACAAACAAATAAAAACAGTATGGCTAAGTCATTTTCCTTCATAGATGTTGTTACTGATTAATATTTTCAGTTTTTTGGCACACACATTGTGTAAGATATGCATGACGGCACAGGTGAATGTACTGTGGTAGTTAACGTTGGCGCCAATAAATTGTCTTTAATACTGGTGCCAAATTATAATTTTTTTAATTTATATTTTATTCTAATCGTATCGCGCGACTTCGACCGCGTGAAACAGTCTATAATGTGTCTCACATGCTAAATTAGGATATAACCTACCCGTGTATTACCCCTATGTAGTACCCCTAAATTTCAAATCTGTTTAGCAGTTTTTGCGTGAAAGACAAAAACACCCATTCATCCATCATTACAAACTTTCACATTGATAATCTTAATTAATAAGATGTATTTTGAGTATGTGCCAGAGGGAGACATTGTACAAAAGTCGTTTGCTTGGGTACCTCTGTCCCATTCGTGTTCAACCGTAAAGCAATGTTTGCATGGCTGTGTTTCGGTTTGAAGGGTGGGATATGCCGTGAATTTACAGGGTACAGAGGAATAACATCTGAGTCCTCAGGAATGGCAACGCATGGGGGGTATCATGGGCGAAACAGTATACTCTGTTATGTACATGGTACTGCTCATGTCTATAGGCGATGGTTACCACTTTCCATTAGCCGTGTAGGCTGTCAGCTTGTTTACCATTCTAAGTTGTATAAAAAAAATAGTAATGCCATATGTACACAAATTCTTAATATTTTGTTATAATTATTATGGCAATGCTCTATCTATAAACTGTTTGTCTAATAAATAATGGAGCAAAATCTTAATTGACTTAACCCTAGAAATGGGAAACAAAATAGAAGTCGACAATGCAAAAAATGGCAGGATGAACTGAAACAAATTGTTGGTTACAATCAGAAAAGAGTTAGACAGAAAGTAATGGAAGTCGTTTATCAAGAGGCACACCGAACTTCGAGACATATTATAATAAATAAAAATAAATTTTAATATAAATCACACATACATATTGAATATTATTTGAAAGGAGTTTCAGGATATAAAGGCTATTGTATCATATTGTACTGTCTAATAAATAAATATTTATTGAATATATTTAACAAATTTTTCATCTTATTTCTCAATAGTAAAATTCATAATAAAATAAAAAAAAAAAAAGTAATTTACATTAATAAAGTCAGTGAGCAATTCAATAACGAGTGCTTTGCAATTTTTATAAAGTACCTAATTATCTTCCTGCCTTAACCCTATATCTATTGGATCATCATATTCTTTCTTCTTTTATTCCTCTCTATTTGCAGTTATTTCAGTACAAATCACATTAATTTACAACACTGTTTTCATCTCTTTAAAATTAAATTAAATGAATCCATCCATTTACCAGGGAAACTTGTACAAAGTCAATTGCTTGTACCTCTGTGCTATTCATGTTTCAACCGTGAAGCAGTTGTATTTGTATGGCTGTTTCAGTTTGAAGGATAGGATATAGCAGTGAATTTACAGGGTACAGAGGTATAACACCTTAGTCCTGAGGAATGCAATGCATGGGTGAAATAGCAGTTGGGCGCAGCTGGCATCAGTAAAGCTGGATCTTCACTGGATGTGATCTGATATGATGTGTAAAATGTAATATGATTTTTTATTACTATATCAGAACATATAAATGTAAAAAAGTCTTTATTCCATGCTATATCAAAAATTAATTACTAATAATTAATATTAAAATATAAATTTTTTAAAAATTAATTTTATATACTGAATATTAAAAGCCAAATTGTAATATCTTATTATGCATTGTTTCTGACAAATATGATGCATCATCATCAAATGACATAAATATTTTTTTTTTTTACTAATGAAGAATTCCACAATGGATAACAATATCACCTGATGGTAAGTGATGATGTATTTTGAGACGGAGCTCAAATATAATATTACAACAATACCTTTCATTTCTCAAAATATAATAAATAGATTTAACAATATATCCACCAAATTTTATTGTTCATTCATTAATTTTTACTCTGATGAGGATGAAGGTGCATTCAACTGTATTGTATATATATATATATATATATATATATATATATATATATATATATATATATATATATATATATATATATACGTGCGATGGGCGGGGACTATGTCGCAGTCATACAGATTGGAGTGTGGTGTGAGGCAAGGAGGGTTGTCTTCGCCCGTACTATTTAATCTGTATATTAATGATCTGATTGTTGCTTTGAGTGGTACCCGTGTCGGCTGTCACATAGACGGCATTAATGTTAATAATATAAGTTATGCTGATGACATGGTGCTGCTCAGCGCGTCGATATGTGGGCTTAAAAAACTCGTGGCTATTTGCGAGTCATATGCTGCATGCCACGGACTGATATACAATGCTGTGAAAAGTGTGGTCATGGTCTTTGAGAGCAGAGGCAAAAACTCAATAGGCTTTCCAGATATTAAACTTAAGGGTATAGCGCTGAAGAGGGTGTATAAATTTAAATATTTAGGACATCAATTGGCCTCGGATCTCAAAGATGATGATGACATTGAACGGGAGCGGAGGGCGCTGGCGGTGAGGGCGAATATGATAGCACGCAGGTTTGCGCGGTGCTCTGGACAAGTTAAAATTACGTTATTTAGATCACATTGCACATCTTTCTATGCATGCAACCTGTGGGCTGTATATACTCAAAAATCCTACAGCGACCTCCGTATCCAATATAATAACGCGTTCAGGGTGTTGATGGGGCTGCCACGATTCTGCAGCGCGTCAGGGATGTTCGCTGAGCATCGTGTAGATTGTTTTTATGCCACGATGCGAAAAAGGTGTGCATCCCTGGTGCGCAGAGTACGTGCCAGCACCAACAGCATCCTGAGTATGATAGCAAGCAGGCTGGACTGTGTGTACGTTAATCGCTGCTGCGCAATTTCCAATGGAATTGTGCAGCGGTGATTATCTGTATACTGCTTAATATATTGTATGTGTGTATGTGTGTGTATGTGTATTGTGTATGTAAATTTACTAACATTAGTTTTTAAGAATATTGTTACTAATAAATATTTAATGGATGAAATATTTAATAATTATTATTATTATTATTATATATATATATATATATATATATATATATATATATATATATATATATATATATATATATATATATATATATATATATATATATATATATATATATATCCAATGATTTTGAAGAAATTTTAATAGGAAAGTGTTTAGCACAGTGAGTTTATGCCCTTGCTGATTCTATAACAATTCCCTCAAAATGAAAAGAAAAAGTATCGGTTCAGAAAACTCAAATTAACCTAAAATATTTATAACGTAAAATATTGTCTATAAATATAGTTTTGTATTTAAAAACTATTCTTGTTAGAGCGTTGTTTAATACATACTCTTAAAATAATTTATAAACATTAAAATGCAGTTATAAACAAAATATAGGAACTACTAATTTCAAACTCACCTTCCACTTCAGATTTCGGTTCCATTTTAGTCATGACGAGTGATAATGTCACATATAAATGAAAAACTAAACACTATTTTCACTCAGAAAGTAATCTCTCAGTTATATTTTATTGTAACTCATTGAAAAATGTTCATTATTCATTATTTAATCAGAATCAAGTGTTTTATATTTACTTATTGAAGTATTTGACATTTTCATTCATGTGTCAACATACAAAATGACAGCTTATAGTGCCGGCCTTTTCTATTCGATTGGTAGCATTGATAAAATATTATAGTATGTACCTCCAAGCAATTTCGTTATGCATATATATTTAGCTACTTATAAAATTCTTTATTGAGTAATTTTTGCTTTTTATTACAACTTTAGGTTACATATTTTCAAGTTTTGTAATACATAAAGTACTGTGTACCTTCGTAATGTATTATTATAATATACTATCAAGTATACAAAGGGATTTTTAAAAACATGCTTGGTTTAAGCTGCTTATGTGTACCAGTTATGAGACTTCAACTGCCTTATTGTCAGTGTAGGCAATCTTAGAACCGCAAATGTTTGACTTGATATTGACATTTGAATGACGGTAATTGATGTTATGTTTCGTTGGTTACGAACGGCGAACGAATTATCGAAACAAACCGATCAATAGAATTTATTTGAATTTCGTTTATTCTAATTTTTATAAAATTATTGTCTTCGAATATAAAGTACTCATAATATTCTCTTATTATTGTTAAATTAAAGAAATTAATATAGTTACGTTGAACAATGTTTTTTAATTACAACGTATTTATTTACAGGTACAAATGAGAATGCGAGGGCCGAAAAAATATTCACGTTGAATTAAATATTTTGGCGGTGTTTTTATAACAAGAAATATATAAAAAATGTCTACAACAGTGGAGAATGGAATCAATGGCGCAGAGGAAGGCCGGTATGTAATTAATCATAATCAAATATCTTTTTAATACAATTGTTTATACCCGAGCTAATTTCAAATAAAATAAAATATTTTTAATTAAAAATAATAACTCGACTCACCAAATTATATTGTAAAATAATTAGATAAAGTAACTATATCGTACGTCGCCCCGTTTTCTAGAAATAAAAGTGTAATAAAAAATTTCTAAGTCCCAGAAATATTTGATGCGCTATAAATTTAAAACGAAGCGGCGCGCGAAAAAATTTTATATGACTAAAGATAATCTCCTCGAAGAATCCTATCAGATGGACCCATAAATGTAGAGGTATTGTGACATAAAAAAGCCTTCAAAATTTTTCTAAGTTCATGGCTCATAGAGCCTCTAAAGGTATACTCCAAACCAAAAATGTGGTTACTTTCGTAATATAGAAACTGTAATAAATTTTATAACATTTATTATCCATAGAATAATAAATCATAAAACAGTGTGACTTTTTTACAGAATTTTCTTATAAGTGATTTTCTATTTAAAGAATAAATACACATAAAATTGTATACCTGTTACCCGGTACTAACAAGTTTTTGTAAGTGGCTCTCTTAGATGCTTAAATGCATTTGCCCACATTTCAACATTAGCATGGCACTGTGCATGAACAATTTGTGAAAAATTGAACTCTTTTGAATTTAGAATTATTTTTTTAGTTGAATGTTGGTGCACCATGTCTCCCACTTTATTAATTTATTATTTTTCAGTTACTTTTTAATATGTTTAAAATTTATTTACTTAGAATTTCTAGAAACCAGTGCTAATTAACAGTTGTATTAAAATTATTTATTATTATCTATTAAATATTGTTTTAAATGTAGCATGTTATTTTGTCTTAAATGACAAAAAAACAGTGTTTTTCTTTTACAAAAATATTAACCCACTTATTTACAAGAACTAAAACCTACAAATCTACTTTAAATATTACACTGTTTTGTCACTTTCTTTCAAGTTAGAAATTTAGTGTAAAAGAAAAAGATAAAGTACAATATCTAAAATGTGTTTATGAGAGGTTTGTAGTTTTTATGAATAAGGGGTAAGCTTTTTATTTTTTATGTCCAATGCATATGACCTATATAAATTACAAATCCGGGACAAAGTCTCTTTTTTGTCCACTTGTCTCTGTACTAATTAAAAAGATGTCTTTCTATCATTTTGCTTCTTCCAATATTGACATATTTCTTTATTTTTTTTTTTATCTTTTTATTATACATTAAATATTGTAAGAACCATGCACTAAAAATATTCAAAATCAAACTGTTACAAGAATACCTACAATATTATTTATATACAGGGTGTAAGGGACAGGTTAACAAAAACTAGAACAGTGAATTGAGATCATTATTCTGAACTGAAAACCAGTGGGAATTCTTTCCAGAAAATTTAATTTTTTTTCTGCTTTTTCATTTATATATAAGATTATATAAGATCTATTATATTATGTCATAATATAAAGAAATAATAATATTTTATATTGAAATAGTATGAATGCGCGTAATCAGCTATGTTAGGTCAATGCATTAAGCGAGGCGCTATTGAGCGCGCGTCGTATGGATAGTAAAATATCAAATACATTGCGCGGCGTCAGAACAAAAAATCGTTAATTATATGGCTATGGTGCATTTTCGGTGGGTGAAATAATTTAACATTTGATTTAGGCCATTTATCTGGATCAACTGTTTTTGTTTTGATCGACCTGTCCCTTCCACCCTGTATATATATGTTTGTTTTATAAATAGGTTTATTTAGAGAATATATTAATGCCATTCATATGTCCTGAACACTTTCAGGACAGATTACAAGGATAATTCAGGACATTGGTCTGTTTAGACATGCATAGACTGGTAGGAAAATGTTTGAGCTTTTATAAAAAATTTTTAGGAGATATATAAGAGATTTGAGACTTTAGAATTGACTCCACTATAGGACATAACACTTATTCTCTTTCATCAATTCAACAGATTATAAAGTATTTAGAAACAGAACATAAATATTCAGTTGTTCATAAATATCTGTTGAGAAAAAAAAAGCACTAAAGTAAATAGACAAACTTAACTACCAGTTGTCCAGAGAACATGTCGAGATAGAATACATTCTGAATTATCCTGTAATCATTGAGGACATGTCAAATGCATTGGACCACTGTTTGTTATTTACACTGTGGATAAACATAGAGTGTCGTTGACCAACTGTTTTTTAATAAAATAGGTTGTATGCATTGTAATTATTTTAAATGTATGATTTGTAGCCAATATTTATAGAAGACTAATTGTAAATATATATGATTAGTTGGAATGTTTAGATTGATACAATACCTTATAAAAGTATTCATGAAACTGAATAACTTTCATCTACAAACATAGAGTTTGATGATTTATTAAAAACTTATTACTAAATTTAAAAGCAAAAGCTAACATTTCATTTGTTCATTCTCTTCCTATTTTTTTTTTAATAAATGTATTTTTAATAAAGAATTAAATGACTTAAGAGACTCATAAGTTGCTTTTTTTATGGTACATTTTTCTCAAATTTCATTGAATGTATTTCGATAATTCTAATATCTTATATATGAGAAATGACACTCGTTTTTCTTAGAGGAACATTTTAAGAACAATTCTGAAATCTTTTATTAAACCTGACCATTCAATTGATCAGGTACTGCCACTGGGTTTTGAGTGTTTTTTTTTTACTATGTAGATCAGTGATTCTCAACCTTTTCTTTTGTTGCGTCACATATTTAACGATTTCAAAATTTGGCGGCACACAAAGAAAAAGATAAAAATTATTTACTTACTACAACACACTGCATGAATAGTTTATGACAAAAATTTTAAATATTTGCAAAATTTTGGCGGCACACTTTTAAAATTTGGCGGCACACAAAAGTGCCGCGGCACAGTGGTTGAGAATCACTGATGTAGATATATTAACTATATTTATGTATATACAAATTCTTATTTATTATAAATATTGGTGTCAAATCTGTTAGAAAAATTTATTGTAAAGTATGTATAGCAAGCAGGAAAGAGGTATTATATCTCGACATGTTTCGACATCAAGCGGCTGTGACGCGAGCACGAGCGAATTGATGTCGAAACATGCCGAGCTTTTTCGATCTAAATGCACCTAAGTCAAACTGGTAATTATATTATATTAAAATATAAAATGTTCTTACCAAACTTTTAACAATATATACTGAATGTTTTAAAACTAGAGGGCACCACTGTTACACAAGTAAAAGTAGAGTTCCACCATACCTCTTTCCTGTGACTGTTTGTTGTCTCTTACTTCTGTTTTGCCGCTTACTTCTGTTTACAGTCAATTAACAGCACGCCGGGTCATCAACAGGTCTTATAATATGTGTGTTTGTTCTCTTTTCCAGCGGGACGACTTATTTTTTTTCCAGAAGTAGGTCGAGCGCGTCGCTATGGCAACGGGCGAGCCTTTTCTTTTCTATATACTGGAAGAGTCTGCTGGTTGTGTTCACGCCAATAGTACTGTTGCCTATACCTATACTGAATCATGGAACGGTAATTTTTTATTTGTTATAAGTTTATCATAAGTTTTTTATTTATACAACTTAGAATAGCAAACAAGCTGACGGCCCACCTGATGGAAAGTGGTAACCGTCGCCTATAGACATGAGCAGTAGCATGGACATAACAGAGTATACTGTTTCGCCCATGATACCCCCCATGCGTTGCCATACCTGAGGACTCAGGTGTTATTCCTCTGTACCCAGTAAATTCACGCCATATCCCACCCTTCAAACCGAAACATAGCCATGCAAACACAACTGCTTCACGGTAGAAACACGAATGGGACACAGGTACCCAAACAAACGACTTTTGTACAAAGTCTCCCTCTGGTATAATATATAGTGGAATATATTGCTAACAGTTTTGTCTCAGTTAAGTTACGTTTAAGTCTCTGTTAGTAAACGCCTTTCTTTTCAGTAACGTATGCTGCCCACTCCACCACAGCTGTTAACTGTCCACTGCTGAACATATAATAATAATAACACAACTGCTTCACGGTTGAAACACGAATGGGACAGAGGTACCCAAGCAATCGACTTTTGTACAAAGTTCTAAAATATTCTAGTAGGCCAATTATGATGAAAGAAATGTCATCGAAGTGTTTATATTTTGTTTATACTACTATACAATGTCACAGAAATTATTCTAGAATTATCTAGCAATTATTATTATCAATTTCCAGCAATACAGGTGTATGTACGTGGTGCTGATTATGGCGACATACTGGGTGCTGGAACTGCTGCCGCTGCCCGTCACCTCAATGTTACCAATCGTCCTGTTCCCAACGATGGGCATCCTAGACTCGGACAAGACCTGCGCTTCCTACATGAAGGAGACCAACATGATGTTCATGGGTGGTCTGATGATTGCTGCTGGTGTGCAGCATTCCAAATTGCCGAAGAGAGTCGCCCTCTGGACTGTGCAGGTGGTTGGCTGTTCTCATAGAAGGTCAGTGGGCATCTTTTAATTGTGTTAAAGTTGTAACTTTACCGCACTTGGTGGTGCATGGAACCTTTTTTTTTAATTTTTTTTTCTCAAATTAGAATGGAAAACAAGCTGACGACCCACCCGATGAAAAGTGGTAGCCAATTAAGGATTAAATATTAAAACAATTAAGGACTTACTACCTATAACTTGCAGAACATTTAAACTCTTTTTTTTTATACAACTTAGAATGGCAAACAAACTGACGGCCCACCTGATGGAAAGTGGTAACCGTCGCCTATAGATATGAGCAGTACCATGGACATAACAGAGTATACTGTTTCGCCCATGATACCCCCCATGCGTTGCTATTCCTGAGGACTCAGGTGTTATTCCTCTGTACCCTGTTAATTCACGCCATATCCCACCCTTCAAACTGAAACACAGCCATGCAAATACAACTGTTTCACGGTTGAAACACGAATGGGATAGAGGTATCCAAGCAATCGACTTTTGTACAAAGTCTCCCTGTGGTAACAATATTATTTGTGGGAACTGATGACTGTATTAGGTGTTAAACCTGTATTACAAGTCACCAGGACCCTTACTTCGTATAGTACAAATCATACAGATTATAAAAGAGTTTTATAATTTTTTTTTAATGGGTGAAAATGGAATGGTTTCCCCGCCCGTGCTATCGGTGTACACAGGCGAGGCACTAGTGAGAGATGATAGGTGAGGATAAAGTCAGGTAAGTTGGCCCATCGTGACAAATTACAGAAGAATTAAACCACAGTGGTTTCCAGGGGGAACCGCGTGGAGGTCGACCTAATAGGGTATATTGCTAGCAATGGGATTGTTTTTTTTTAATGGATGATAATGGAATGGTAACCCCGCCTGCGTTAACGATATACTCTAGATGGCACCAGTGAGGGACGATAGGTGACAATGAAAAGGCAGGTCAGTTAGCCTATCGTAATGGATTCACTTGGAATAGAACACGATAGTTTCCAGGGGGAACCGCGAGGAGGTCGACCTGACTACTAATCCCCATTTTTAACAATCCATTATCCTCCCGCAATGGGAATGTTAGACCCTATTACTAACAATCCCTTTCCCCAAAAGCGTATGCATTTAGCGCAGGTAGGGTTACCATTTCATTGTCATCCATTAAAAAAATAAATTTGTCTCGGTCAATCACCATTAGCTGGTCATGCAGACGATGACGCGGGTAAAAGCTAGTGAAGAAATAAATGACAGTTGTGTGAATGTTTTATTTAGATTATTTATCTTCGTATTGTTAAAACAAAGATTACTATGTAGATTGAAGTATGTTCCGTTGCACAAACAAATTGTAAAATATGTTTATAGTTTTATTAGTGTTTTGACATTTTAATATTTGTGAGTGTACTAACGATTCTTACTATCCTGGTAAATATTGTTCTACCTATAATTCAGTAAAAGAGCGTAAAAGTACTACTTAATGAAAGTTGGGGGCGCGGGGGGGTTGCTAGGGGGCTTGTACAATGTTACGATGCGTTTATGAGGCAGGAAAGGGGTTTGAACAATGCGTTACGTAACATTTTTTTTTTATTTCAATAAAAAATAGTAGAATGGTAACCCCGCCTGCGCTAATAGTATATACTGGCGGGGCACCAGTGAGAGATGATACGTGTAAATGAAAAGGCTAGTCGGTTTGCCCATCGTGATGAATACACTTGGAATTGAGCACAATGGTTGCCAGGGGGGACCACGGGGAGGTCGAACTGTTAGGGTATTTTGTTAGAAATGGGAGTGGTAATCCCCAATCTCCCAAGTTGGCAAACCTTTTCGTTTATGTATTACGGGGTCCTCAACTGTATTGTACGTCATTTTTATTTTGTTTTAGTTGCCAGTATTCGTTAGTGTTGTGACTTTTAGGTAAAAACGGTCACTTGAGTGTTACGTAACGTTTACAGTGAAGGAGGGGCTACAGAAAAATCTTATAGTGCGTTATATAAGGGTCAACAATCTTTCATAAATTGCATTACTTAATACTAACGTATACGTAATACGTAACTTGAATGTCCTCTAAACGTTTTACTCGCTCCCGCCATCTATCGGATTTATTCTTTCTTATCGGGATAATTCTATCTCTTAAGTTGGAACATGGGCAATATGTACATATACAAAATTTCAATGACATCAGTAAAGTTTATGTAAATTGACAGATAAATGCGACATTGCCATACTTTGTTTATGAACGCTCCTAAGACGATGCTAATGAATTTGATTTCAAGCTATATATCTATAGATATAAAAACATTATTATTTTTTTTATTTCCAGACTGAATTTCGGCCTAACATTCGTTACCATGTTCATATCAATGTGGGTGTCCAACGCTGCAGCTACCACCATGATGGTGCCCATCGTGGAGGCTATACTAGAAGTACTTGAACAGGTTAGACATAATTTATCCTAGTAAATATTAATTATAAAATATAATAAAAGAAAAAAAAAATTAAGTTATGTACACATGTTAAATTTTTTTTTATACAACATAGACTGGCAAACACTGTATCTGTATGAACCTTTTTTATAATTGCAACAATGTTTGCTGAATAAACTATTATTTATTTATTTATCTCGATGATACCATAACAGGAGATATCTAAGACGACTTAACATGTCATCATGACACATTACAACTGTAATATCATGTCGTTAAAGTTGAAATTACAATGACTGTATTCGGATTCTTAAATATAGATAGATAGATAGTTACTCTTTATTGTTTCCTTCAAAAGATTACAATAGTAAACTTATTATAAATACAAACAATTACAAGAAATGTTCACACTTAGACAACAATGGGCGGCCTTATCGCTAAAAGCGATCTCTTCCAACTAATCTTTCGATTATATAATTAATTCATATAATTATATTTAATCTAGAGTACTACGATCATTGTAATTTAAACTTTATTGTAGTACTTTATTTTGATACTTTTTGCAATGACATTCTGTTGGTGTGAACATTATAAGTACTCTGGGCTCTGAGACATAAATAAATTAAAAAATAAAAACCGAATTAATTTAAGTTTTATTTCCAAGATAATAATAATACTACATTAATTCAATGTTTTTATAACAGTATGTTAAAAGCTTAGAAGTATATATTTTGTTTTAAAACATTTTGTTTAGGCTTATCTGGATCATGCAATCTAATTGTTTGATACTATTGTTTACAGCAAGGACTTGGTGATGTATACATTAATAGAAAGAAGAACGCCACACCAGAGAACGGGAAAGATGTCAAAGCAGTGAAAGGTGAAGAGGAGTGAGTATTTTTTTTTAAGTATGTACCAATATCTAGTGTTATTTGTACAGCACGTAAGTGATGCAAATAAATTAATGTAATGTAAATTGAACTCTTTATTTCTGTGCTTAGCCTCTCATTTGGGCTGTTTTGCGTAACAAATAAATTTTATATGTATCTATCTACTTATTTTTCTATACTATTATAAAATAGTTCTTGTCAGAATTATGAATATAAAATAGGGCTCAGAATCGAGCCTTGGGGTACACCTAGAACCAATATGGTTTCAAATGTATAAAAAAATATTTCCACTGTCTAATGGAGTGGTTACTTAATTGGTAAGAGTTTTAGCTTAATGTTTTCCACAAAATGTTTTCCCTCCAAACTCCACCTCAGCAGAGGAAGACTTTGTACAAAAGTCATCTGCAGTCATGTCAGTCATGTCTTTATTTTATTATGATTTAATATTGAAAAATATATACAAATTCATATTTTCACTCTGTAACGATCAACCCCTTTTTTTTAATTGCGTTTTTTATATTCCGCAATAGGGTTGCAAGATGACAATCGAATATAATAATTGTAGTACGATATATTTTCATGTATAGTTCTAGAAATAATGTATATGGTAAAACAACGTTTGCCGAGTCTGATAGTTTTCTATAAATGTTTCCTCTTTTTCCATTTTATGTACTTTCAACTACCGTAATGAGGAGGGCGAAAGGGATTGTTAGTAATGGGGTAAAATAGCCCCGTTACTACCAATATACTCTGTCACGTCGACTTTCACGTGGTTCCCCCTGGAAACCATCGTGACCTATTCCAAGTGAATTCATCACGATGGGCTTAACTGTCCTGTCTTTTCATTCTCACCTGTCATCCCTCACTGGTGCCTCGCCAGTGTATGCCGATAGGGTTGAGTTGGCATGATGATTCTATTGCTGATTGATGGCAGGGCCCCGATACCGAGTAACATAACGATCTGCTACTTCCTGAGCATCGCGTACGCGTCCACGCTGGGCGGCTGCGGCACTCTCGTCGGCACTGCTACCAACTCCGCCTTCAAAGGGATATTTGATTCGTGAGTATAATTTTTTTATATATATATTTTTAAATAATGACAGACAATCTTTTTTTTTTATACCACTGAGGTGGCAAACAAGCATACGGCCCACCTGATGGTAAGTGGTTACCGTAGCCTATGAACACCTGCAATACCAGAGGTATTACGCGTGCGTTGCCGACCCTGAAGAAACCTCTTTACCCCTCTTTTGAAGAACCCCATGTTGTAGTCTCTTGGGAGAATCTCGGCAGGGAGCTCATTCCACAACCTGAGTGTTCGTGGGAGGAAACATCTCTACAACCGCGCAGTACGCGACCATTGAGGCTGTAGGACATGAGGATGAACTCCCTGTCGACGGCGAGCCGTACAATGGTAGAAAGTGGCTGTGGGCATCATATTGAACAATTCCTCTGAGCACAATCCATTGTACAGGCGGTAGAACACGCAGAGTGAGGCAAAATCTTTCCTAAGATTTAAGGGTTCGATACCGCCTGTGAGCCTGGGATCATCGACAATTCTCATAGCTCGTCGTTGCAATCTGTATTGATTGGTTAGTTCACAAATAGAGATGGCTATATATAACTGGGATTTAAATAAAAAAAAAACGCGTAAGTTGTACAGTAGTACATACAGTATGGGGTTCTTCAAAAAAGGTATATTAAGATTTCTTCAGAGTCGGCAACGTGCACGTGACACCCATAATATTGCAGACGTCCACATACCTTAGTGACTGTTTACTATCAGACGGGCTGTATGCTTGTTTGCCACCTTTGTGGTATAACTTCGCTGTGGGCCTTTGGTCCAGATAGACTTTAAACACCTTAATTTTTTTTCATCCACATCCATATTCTATGTATATTTAAGTCTAATTGAAATTCCACTTGTATGTATGTATGTATCTATCAGCCGTTAACTGTTCACTGCTTAACATAGGCCTCCCCTATAAATGGGGGGAGGGCTGCTCATCTCTCGATTAAGTTCCCTTAGTCGACTCTTACACCCACAGGAAAGAAAGGGGTGGCCAATTCTATGCCGGGAAGCAAAATTTTACTTGCAAGATATTTACTATTATAAATAAACATAAACGCTTATACATACAAAATTGAACTGAATAAAAGCCTGTAAAATTACATTAACTTCCTAAATTGGGAGTCCTCAGCTTCAGCTTTACCGCCCCAGGCCCCTGGCATGCTCAGTCCATCACTGGTAAGTATCCATTCACGCACAATGGCCCAAATGAGAGGCTAAGTGCGGAAAATGGAGTCCCTTTCACAGTATCCATTCACACATATGAAGTTGATTGTTTGTTAACATTCCAGCGAGTTCCCTCAGTATTCCGGCTCTGTGAACTTCTTCTGGTTCATGGTGTACAGCATGCCGCCCATGCTGCTCATGCAGTTGCTGGTCTGGCTCGCGCTCCAGGTCACGTTCATGGGCATGTTCCGGTTAGTACATCTGTGATTTTATTGGTACAAGAGGGAAGGAAGACAGGCAGGCGGCTGGTGGTAGAATTAAAAGTCAAAACCCTGAGCAATATGGATGACAACATGTAATATGTATGCCGATGCCAAAATTTACGTATTTGAGACAAGGTTTTTTTTTATACGACTGCAAACAAGCTGACGGCCCACCTGATGGAAAGTGGTAACCGTCGTCTATAAACATGAGCACTCAGTACCATGGACATAACAGAGTATACTGTTTCGCCCATGATACCCCCATGCGTTGCCATTCCTGAGGACTCAGGTGTTATTCCTCCGTACCCAGTAAATTCACGCCATATCTCACCCTTCAAACCGAAACACAGCCATGCAAACACAACTGCTTTACGGTTGAAACACGAATAGGACAGAGGTGGCCAAGCAATCGACTTTTGTACAAAGTCTCCCTCTGGAGGGAAGGGACTATATGTAACTAAAACTAGTAGCTATATTTTTTTTATGGCTGAAGATAGAAGCTCCGCCTTTATTATCGGTATACGCTGGCGGGGTGTCAGTGAAGGGTGACAGGTGAGGATGAAGGCAGGCCATTTGGCCCAAAGTCACTAATTAAACAAGAATTACTCACTATGGTTTCCATGGAGAACCGCGTGGAGGTCGAGTGTGGTGTATTGCTAGCAATGGGGCTATTAGATCCTATTACTTACAATCTCTTTCTCCGCAGGCTAATATACCCGGGAAGAGAGAGCTTGATGGAGACATTAATCCCCATTTCTAGCAGTATACCCTGTCAGCTCGACCTCCGTACGGTTCCTCTGGAATTCATCGAGATTAATTCTTGTTTAATCCATCACAATGGGCTAACTAACCTAGTTTCATCGGGGGGAAAGGGATTGTCAGTAATGGAGACTGAGAATCCTATTGCTAGCAATATACCCAACCAGGTCGACCTCCTCGCTCGGTTCTCCCTGGAAACTATCATGGTTAATTTCTGATGAATTCATCATGATGGGCTAACTGGCCTGTTTTTATTCTCATCTATCACCCTTCACTGGTGCTCCGCCAGCGTATCCCGTTAGCGCAGGCGGGGTTACCATACCATTTTCACTCATAAAAAAAAACCTAGTTTCATCTTCACCTATCGCTACTTACTGGTGCACCGCCAGCGTATACCAATAGCGCGTACGGGTTTACCATTCCATTATCACCTATTAAAATAAAAATACAATTACTCCAGAGGTAAGTGAAAACAAATATTATATTATCTTAAAATAGTAATTTAAATAACATTTCTAATACCTAAACAACTAAACTGGATCTACTCATTAAAAAAAAAAAAACAATTGAACATACCATATAATCGTATTTACGGTTCAGAGCGGACGTGTGTCGTATTCCATAACGACTCTGTACATCGGAGATATATAAGAAAAAAAAGGTATTTTAGGGGTCTTAATGAAGCCTATATAGAAGCTAAAATAATAATTTTTCAAAATTTTGCTCTTCTGTATGTTTGTTTCGATATCATGCAAAAACTACTATACCAAATTGGGGGGAAAGGGATTGTTGGCAATGGAGCTTGACCAGTCCCATTGCTAGCAATATGCCCTATAGCAATATATTAGGTCGACCTGCACGTGGTTCCCCCTGAAAACTATCATGAACAATTCTTGTTGAATTTGTCACGATGGGCTAACTGACCTGCTTCATCCTCACCTATCATCCTTCACTGGTGCCCCGCCGGTGTATACCGATAGCGCGGGTGGGGTTGCCATTCCATTATTATCAACTAAAATAAAAAAACTATACCAAATTGAATGCGGTTTTCACAATTGTGTTCCTGAAGGTATAACTTAAAATTTGATATACGTTTAATCTTGATACGCCATCTAGTAGTGATCTATATCATGGAGTTTCCCAGATTACTATTTATTGGGTAAATAATTAGTTTGTATATAAAATAATTTACAGGCCAAACAGCGAAGCGGCGAAGCAGGTGAACATGGCATCATCAGGCTCACAGACCACCATGAAAGTGATCACGGAGCAATACAGGAACCTGGGGCCCACTACATTCCATGAAAAGGTAGCTTTATTATGAATGAATGATTGATTAAATACCCTTTAACTTACGTGTAATTAGATTGAGAAAGCTTGATTAGTTTCGGGATCAATTCGTGGTCCTTAGTCATAAGCAACTATGATGCGAGCTTTCTCGATTCTATTTTAATGTAATAACTACCAGTGTAACTTAAACTACACATATTTACACTCACTATTACATTAAAATATAATGTGTGCTTACGAAACTTTTAACAATAAGAATTTTTTTTTTTATCTCCGTCATTGAACATATTCCCGGTAACGTGGATGAAGTCGCGGTTTAAAGTTAGTATCGAGATATAGTCTGATAATCTGTATTTGTGCATTATTTCCAGTCGTCAGGCCTGCTATTCCTCCTGGCCGTATTCCTGTACATCTTCAGGAAGCCCGGCTTCATTCCTGGATGGGCCGATGTCATGACCAACTTGTAAGTAAACAAAAGGCTAAATGACTTTATGACTAAAAATAATATCTTAAAACAAGAACAATATGGATTTAAGAAAAACAGCTCAACATCTTTGGCTTGTTTCGATTCAATAAAATCGGTAACTGAGAGATTGAATAATAAAGAGCATGTAGCTGCAATATTTTTGGATATGACTAAAGCTTTTGACTGTTTAAATCATAATATAGCATTAAATAAATTATATAAATACGGAATAAGAGGAAATGCGCATGATTGGCTAAAAAGCTACTTACACAATCTAAAACAATGTACAGAGATGTTTAAAATTGTTAATGGCTATAAAAAAACCTATAAATCTACCTACAAAATGTTATAATATAAAATGGCTTCTTTTCATTTGAGAGTTTTCTCTTGTCGGTGCAACTAATTCATGCATCTTCTTTCAGCCAGTACTATCCCAGGCTATATCCTTGACCTCCCCACACGACCTGACACCTAGTATTTCTTTTATCAGTCCCATGTAGTTATTTCTCGGTCTTCCTCTTCCTCTTTTGCCCTCTATTTTTCCTTCTACTATGCTCTTAAAAAATCGTCATGTCGTATAAGGTGGCCCAGCTTTCTGCCTCTCTTTTACCATATTCTCTATTTAATTAATGTTCGTTTCTCGTTCACCCTTTTCAGAACTTCTTCAATCGTTAGTTTTTCTGTCCAGCTTATCCTTTCCATTCTCCTCCATGACCACATTTCGAATGTCATGAATGACAGGAAATAATTTATAAATTAATTTTTGAAAAATCCAAAATAATTATTCGGCATGTATCACTCAAAATCTGTTAAAATATATATCGGTATCAAAACAAGTTGCACTAATGTTATTGTACATTTGTAATTTCAGGAAAGTGAAGGACGGCGTCACTTCCATGTTCATTGTGGTGCTTATGTTCATCATACCCATGTCGGTGGACTTCATCAAGTTCTTCTCGTCGTCATCATCCTGTGAGTATTGTTTCTGATCACCGTATGTCTGTTCACCGAGGCTAGTTCGTATGCATCCTAACGACCATCTTGGAGATTTTTTTGTTATGGATGATAATGGAATGGCAACCTCGCCTGCGCTGACGGTATACGCTGGCAAGGCACCAGTGAGGGATGAGAGGTGAAAATGAAAAGGTAGGTCAGTTAGCCTATCGTGATAAATTCATTAGGAATAGTACACAATAGTGGGGGGAAGGGATTGTTAGCAATGGAGGTTGACAATCCCATTGCTAGCAATATGCCCTATTAGGTCGGCCTCCACGTGGTTTCCCCTGGAAACCATCGTGAACAATTCTTGTTGAATTCGTCACGATGGGCTATCTGACCTACTTCATCCTCACCATCATCCTTCACTGGTACACCACCAACGTATCCCGTTAGCGCAGGCGGGGTTACCGTTCCATCAATACCCATAAATGAGGACACAATGATGACAATCTTGTAATCAATCATTTTCATCGCCATATCAATCTTTAACTGTCCACTGCTAAATATAAACCACCCCTTTGAGGGTTTCGCCACGCTTGGCAGGCGGATTGGCAATCGCAGTTAGGCTTTTAAGTTGCCTTAGTTGGCTCTTACGACACCTACGGGAAAGGAACCGGTGGCCTATCTATGTAGGTAACTTGCAATCTATAATAGCATTTATTTATTACAGACGAAGAGCTCGCGGCTTCGAAACCGTCTCCCGGCATCGTGACCTGGGCGATCCTTAAGGATAAGGTGCCATGGGGACTGCTTTTCTTGCTTGGTTTGTATAAAATCTTTTTATCATTATATTAATATAAGCAAGCTAAAGTGGCAATGGGCTGGTCACATAGTTTGAAGAACCGACAACCGATAGGGAAGAAAGGTTCTTGTGTGGTGACCCCATATGGGCAAACACAGTGTAGGACCCTCTACTAGATGGATTGACGACCTCAAATGCATTGCAGGGAGTCACTAGATGCAGGTGGCTCGATGGGGAAGATAGGCTTTTGAGTGGCGAGCCCGTATGGACAAACACAGTGTAGGACGATCCCCTGCTAGATGGAGTGATGACCTTAAAAGCATTGCAGGGAGTCAGGACCGCTCCATATGTCAGTCTATGGGGGAGGCCTATGTTCAGCAGTGGATGGATATTGTCTGGAATAATGATCCATTTTATTATAGTCGAGGTTCTTTGGAAGTTTTTTTTTATGCAATTTGAAATATCAAATTAATGCCCAACAGATGGAAACTGGTCACTATTGTTTAAAATTAATAGTATCATGGATAAGAGAAAATACAATCAGGGTGAGGGTGCAATTATGTTTTTTTTGGAAGATAATAACATGGTAACCCCGCCTGCGCCAACGGTATACGCTGGCGGGGTACCAGTGAGAGGTGACAAGTGAGAATGAAAAAGCAGGTCAGTTAGCCCACTGTGATAATTGCCCACATGGAATTAAACACAATGGTTTCCAGTTTGAAATATGTGGAGGTCAACCTGACAGGGTATATTGCTAGCAATTGGACTGGTAGGTGGCATTAGTAACAATCCCTTCCCCCCTTTATTATACGGTCTTATATGATGCAGGTGGTGGTTTCGCGCTTGCTGAGGGCAGCAAGGCGACCGGGCTGTCGTCGATGATCGGCGGCTCGCTGGTGAGCCTCCACGGGCTGCCACCCGCGCTGGTGCTCCTCGTCGTGGTGCTCGTCACGCAGCTCATCACCGAGTTCACCTCCAATGTCGCCATCGCCAACCTCATACTGCCCGTCCTCGCCAATATGGTAACCATACCGTTTATTCAGCTAATGTTTGGTGATAGAGTAGGACAGATAATTCGTGCATCAAAAATTCAAAAATGAAAAAAATATTGATGAAAATATATGTGCCTATATAGTCCAAATGCTTTATAAAGTTTTTTTTATCAACAATATTAATTAAACGAATCTTCATTGTTTTAAAAGATATATTTTTTTTACAAGGAACACCACAGCAATCTTAATACAGACATTTATCTATTTTTGTAATAGTTCACAGAGTAAGTAATAACAACAGTCACTTCTTTTTACAGATACACATTTCCCTCTCTGACATTGACAACACAAAATTCTTAGACAAAGGCTAAATTACATTTCCAACAATTTATCCTACTATATTAAAGTCGCCCATTGTTTTCTCATTATGATTATTTCTTGTAATTATTTATATTTATAATAAGTTTACTATTGTAATCTTTTGGAGGAAACAATAAAGAGTATCTATCTATCTATCTATAAAGGGTAGAATCTTGAGATGATCTTGAGTCATATGGTTCTATCTCTACCTCTTACCCGCTAATATTAGAGGGCTTTCAAGTATTACGTAATTACTCCTCTCCATCCAAAGGTTGCCTGCAAGAGATCGCTCTTAGTGATAAGCCTTATTGCCCATTGTTTTCTCAGTGTAATATTTTCTTGTAATTGTTTGTATCTATAATAAGTTTACTGTTGTAATCTTATGGAGGAAACAATAAAGAGTATCTATTTATCTATCTATGTAGTTTTAGGTATCGAGGGGGGGGGGAGAAAGGACTAAACGCGTTATGTTTATTGCTTTTTTATTTAAATAAAAACCAAGGGAACCAAAGTTGGCAACCCTTTTGTTTATGTTTCACGGGGAATCCCTCAACTGTGTTGTACATCATTTTTATTCTGTTTTCGTTGTCAGTATTCGTTAGTGTTGTAACTTTTAGGTAAAAACGGTCACTTGGATGTTACCTAATGGTTAGGAAGGGGAGGGGGTGAGAAAATTTTATGGCGCATTACATGGGGGAAAGGAAGGGGATAAAATCTTCAAAAAATGTGAAATTTACTATAGATAACTTAGAAATTAGGGGGTAGTCGTAAATGAAAACAACTATAGATAATTGTAACTTGATATGTTTTACCCCTTTATATTCCAATAGTCATATTTACTTCTTTTTTTTTAATTATATGGCAAAATGCTGATGCGTGTGTCTGTCTGTGTTCATCAGTCGCGGTCCCTGGGCATGGACCCGCGCTACCTGATGGTGCCGGCGACATTGGCGTGTTCTATGGCCTTCCACATGCCGGTCGGCACCCCACCCAACGCCATCGTCGCAGGCGTCGCCCACATACCCACCGCTAAGATGGTAACTATCATTTTTTTTATTATGTTTTTCGATATATTTTGTTTATGATACTTAAAATGGCAAATTGATAAAATTTAAATTACTGACTGGGTTATGGAGAGAGCTATTCTCGGAGATTCTTTGCGTGATAGAATCTGAAACGACGATGTCTGCAAAAAAAAGCAAAGTTTTTTTTATACAACTTAGAATGGCAAACAAGCTAACGGCCCACCTGATGGAAAGCGGTAACCGTCGCCTATAGACATGAGCATGAGTACCATGGACATAACAGAGTATACTGTTTCGTCCATGATACACCCCATGTGTTGCCATTCCTGAGGACTCGGGTTATTACTCTATACCCTGTAAATTCACGCCATATCCTACCCTTTAAACCGAAACACAGCCATGCAAACACAACTGCTTCACGGTAGAAACACGAATGGGACAGAGGTACCCAAGCAATCGACTTTTGTACAAAGTCTCCCTCTATCTCCCTCGACATAGCCCAAAGGATAACTAAGCTGAAGTGGCAATGGGCTGGTCACATAGCTCGAAGAACCGACAATCGATGGGGAAGAAAGATTCTTGATAGGCGACCCTATACGGGAAAATGCAGTGTAGGACAAACCCCCCACTAATGGAGTGCAGAGAGAAATATATTGCAGAGAGTCAGTGGATGCAGATGGGTTTGGATCGTCCTTTATGGTAGACTACGGAGGAGACCTATGTGTATAAGTGAATAAAATAAAATATAAAATGTAAAAGAACAGTTTTTGTAAAATTTTTGTGTGTATAGGTTTTTGTTTTTTTTTTTAATGGGTGATAAGGGAATGGTAACCCTGCCTGCGCTTACGGTATACGCTGGCGGGACACCAGTAGGAGATGATAGGTGAGAATGTGAAAGCAGGTCAATTAGCCCATCATGATGGATACATCTGTAATTCAGCACAATGGTTTCCAAGGGGGACCACGTGGAGGTCGTCCTGACAGAGTATATTGTTAGTAACGGGATCGGTAGTATGCATTACTAACAATCCCTTTCTCCCCCATAGGTTTTTATTAGGTTCGTGCCCATAATATAAGTAAGATAAATTAGGTTACATTAAATTTTTCTTTTAATTTCAGGCCATCGGCGGCATCGGGCCCAAAATCATCACGACCCTGATCGTGTGGGGGGCGTACCCGACGTGGGGTAGCTATATCTTCTCCCCGTTGGAAAACGCCGACGTGTCCCAAGTGTCTGCTGTGGCTAAGAACGTTACATTGAACTGTAATATCACGGCGCAGGCATTGACCGCAGCTAGAAACTTCACGTGTGGACTACCCAAGGGAGTGAACGCCACTAGTGGACTGGTATCTTGTAGTTATAGTTTATTTAGAGGTTAATTTGTACAGTTAAACCGTTGTTGGCGAAAAACTGCGCGGAATTTTAAGTGTCGTTTGCTTGAGTACCATCTGTCCCATGTGTTACAGCTGTGAAGCAGCTGTGTTTGCATGACTATGTGCACGGTTTGGGGGTTGAGATATGGCAGAGAAATTACAGGGTCCAGAGGCATAACACATAAGGCCTCAGGTATGGCAACATATGAATAGTATCACGGGCGACACAGTATACTCTGTTATGTCCATGGTACTGTTCGTTCGTATAGGCGACGGTTAACACTTTCCATAAGGTGGGCCGTCAGCTTGTTCGCCATTCTAAGCAGTTATCGAAAGCGTGGCTACCGATTTAATTGATTGTGTATATTTATTTTAGTTAGTAAATGGGAGGCAAATGGTCTATTATTGGGCATAATATTATGTTATTAATTTTCACACTTTCGCGTTTCATATTTTACGTTTTTTAAGAGACAGGAATTAACGCCCTTATTGTTTCTTGTCCGTTGTTCTTGACTGAAATAATACTGTGCCTCCTATGCTACACAATATATATTCAACAATATTGTATCGGGCCTTGTTTTGTTTTAAACATTTATACAATTTATTTTTATTTGAATAATAAAGTGCTGTGAAATAATATATATATATATATATGTATACCTTATTTACATTATGAAATTATCATATAAATTATATATAACAAATTTCTCAAATTTAAACATTACATATAATTTTTTTAATTTCAAAGTGAGTTTATTACTCCTACGAAACAGCTTCGTGTTTTGTTTGGATTTATTAAGTTTTAAGCTATTAAGTAATTTTCTATGTAAATTTGGGCTTACGTGCATATCTTTGATGAAGGAATAATTAAAAAATATAGACCTTTAGAAATGATATTACAATTTTTTTTCAAACATATAATAGTACTGTATGGGGCAAAAATATTATAATTAATTCGTGTTGTTTTTCGCTAACAATAGGATGGTAGATTAATAAAAGCTATTAGTATTCTAGTATGCGAGTATTGGAGTGGTGACTTTGTACAAGCAAATGTGGTGTGAAGCGATAACACCTTATGTACGTACTAAATCGACGATGGTGAACAAATGCACTCTTTTTACACATAAAGTGTGATATGAGGGCAATTTTTGTCGTTCACACTTTTTAGTTACCTTAATATTGCCGCACCGGGCAATTGCCCGGTACAGTCCCTAGATCAGACTCAGCATATCAGGTGCATGATAAGAATAAACAATAAATATAGCGGCTTTAAATTGTAAAAAAAAAATGTCAAAATTATTTTACATTACAAATTATTAATTTTTTATAGCGGGCAACACATATCCAATACTCGACGTTTACTAGAATACTAATAGGAAAATATGTAGTGAGTACATACAATGAGCCGTTCCATGTATTTAGTGACTGATCCGGATGGCTAGTGTTCAGTAGTGCCAATAAAAAAAAAAAATTATTTATTTTTATAATTTGCCTTAATGCATTTCGCGGTATCATTCTGTCGGTATTTCGGTCGTTCATCACAGAAAAGTCCAGGTTGTCTGTGAGAGATTGCTTGTAGCGATAAAGCCGCCTTTTGTATATGCACATTCTGTATAAATACTCCTTGTATACATCTCTATTGTGCGCAATAAAGAGTTTATTATTATTATTATTAAAAAATATCAGTGCCTTAAACAATTGAAAAATAACATAGATAACAAATCACAGGGTGAAATTAGGATTAAAAACAATTTTTGGTACTTTATAGCAGTGGTTTTCAGTGTGAGTCGTGACCCCCCTGGGGGTCCCTAATCGACTACAAGGGAGTTGCGGAATGTCGCAAAACTGAAAAAATCAATTTTACAAAAAAAATCCTGTCTGTTTTAGATGTTTCATGTATTTTTTATTTATTTATTTAATTGATACCTAATTATGAGTATAAAAAAGAATTAAAAACCAGGTCAATTAGCCCATTGGAATTCAGCACGATGGTTTCCAGGGGGGACCAAGTGGAGGTCGACCTGCTAGGGTATATTGTTAGCAATAGGACTGGTAGTCCGTATTACTAATAATCCCTTCCCCCCAATATAAAATATTTTTACATACTAACGGGGTTGCGCCTTGAAAAAGAATTGAAAAACACTGCTGTGTAGTGACACCACGCGTCCAGCTGTCAAGTTAGTATGGGAAGCTATGATTTTATGTAGTTTTATATATATTTATATAATATATAAATATTCAGCTTTCCACAACCACTAGCTTATTAAAAAGTTGGTAATTATTCTTAATTGTCTCTGTACATTTAATGAGATATGACCGTCAAGTTGCTTCAGTACTGTGATTTGAGATCTTCACATTAAAATGGTAGACGAGCGAGTGATGACTCTGGTGTTGCGAGCGTTCATAGGCCGCGGTGGGCGCATACCATCAGGCGGGCCGTATGCTTCGATTCGAAAGTGCTTCAAATATAGTAGTAATTTTAGAACAAGCTTCTAAGATAATAATTCAGTCGTTTAAAATATACTGGTATATTTAATTTGTTTTTGATCATCATCATCATCAGGTCGTCACGCCATCTAGTGGGGGGGTTGCCCTTCACTGCGTTTGCCATTACAATGTTTTTGATGTTTTATATATATATTTTTTCTTAAACGTTATTTTAGTTACATATTGCGATCTAAATACCGATTTATAGCATTTACAATAATGTCTCACTGGTCCATTGCAATCTACAGACTCGAGTTAGACCGACGTTACCAAAAATTTTATTAAGTGAAAATAAAAATCAACAGGTTTGTTTAAAAACATTTTTAACAACATGCTTTTATAATGTAATCCGCCATCTTGTGGTGGCAGCCATTTTGAAATGTTGTCATTTATACCGCCATTATGAGCTCTTTCATTTGACACTTCAAAAAAGGTATATTAAAGTTTCTTCAGGGTCGGCAACGCGTACGTGACACCCCTAGTGTTGCAGGTGTCCATAGGCTACAGTGACCGTTTATCACCTTTGAGATATTGAAATTGTTTATATCAGTGGATTAACGCGGAGGGGCGGGTGGACGGAAGAGATGGCCTTTGTGTATTTTTTAAATGCATTTAATGCGATATGGTTACGTCATATCAGTCTGCATTTTGCCCACCAGTGGGACATTTAAATACTTTACACACGCGACCCACCGACAGAAAAGAGAACATATTGCCAAATGATATATATTTATATATTGCAATACATAATGTATTTTGTAAATATGTCAGCGGGGAAAGTGGGCGAGGATTTATTTTTTATATAATACGAATTATTTATAAGTTTTCGAGTGTATGTGTCAATCGTCGACAGGACCTCTAACATGTCTTATATTAAATTATATTTATATAACAATATATGGACCAAAAGGGTCCACAATTGAAGTTGAAATGTTATCTACTAATCACATTATGGAATGCAATAAGAAATAAATAAATAAATAGCTATTTGTCCACTACTTCGCAAGCGTGCATTTTAGAAGTAGGTTGACCAATGACAGATCGCTTCTAGATGGCGTGTCAAGATAAAACACGCCAGTTTCTAAATTAGAACTTTAGGGATGCAACTGTGAAAATTGCATCAAATTTGGTGTAAACGTACTCTATATGGGATATAGGCTAATTTATATCCCGGTTAATAAATATATCCCAGTCACGTGGACGAAGTCGCGGGTAGAAACTAGTAATAGATAAAATAAGCTATTTGTTTATACAATAATTTGATATTATTGACAGTTGATGAAGTTGATGTACATAAGACGTTTTGAGTTACTTTGATGTCAACGATTGCCACGTTTATCTCTCAAAAACTGTTAGTTAATATTCCTAGTTATAATTCGGTTTAGGTTTAGCTGAGCGAATTGTTTTCGTGAGCTGTGATCGAGTAAAGGATGAGTGCGTATTATGTTATAATATTAATATACTAAATGAAAAAGTTCAAATAATTCTATGTGCTGTAATATCTTTGATTGTATAGGTAGAGCGTCAAGTGTTACAGGAGATGACGTTTAGTCAGTCAAAATGTCAAATTGGCTGACACATTGTTTTTTTTTTGTGGCAATGCAATACGAACGCATTTTTTTTTCAGTGTTGCAAGTGATTAAAATTTTCCCAGTTCGTGGCGATTTTTAAATTGGTATTGGAAACTATTTTTCTGATATAATATAAATGTGTGTATTAATGTACACGTGTTAATTGAAACGGCGGCCATTTGCATTTATTACAAAAAAAGTGTATTGTATTTATTTTTTAATTTAATCTTACAATATACTTTCTCCTGTATACTTGGTAAATAAATGTACATTATGGTAACCCTGTTCACGCAGCATGGATAAAAAAAGTTGACCTGTTTGTAAAGACACTCTATCTATATAATCTAACATCCTTGTTCATAAAACCATCAAACCTCCTATAAACCTATTTTAGATATTGAACTGTTTTCTCTCTTTCTTTTACACTAAAGTTCCATTTCGAAAGAATGACAAAACAGTATAATAGGTAAAATAAGATATTGTACAAGGTTTTAGTTTTTATGAATAAGGGGCTAACTATAATATTTATAGTTTGATATATATTATAATTTATAGGTACTTATGTAAAGAAGTCAAAAAGAAAATGTTCTGTTTTTATAAAAAAAAAAATCGACTAATGCCAATCGATAATTTCATATGTTGGGTGTACTGTCACAACATATCCGACTGGTATGGGCGGAATGTCCGGAAAAAATATATAATATATATATATATATATATATATATATATATATATATATATATATATATATATATATATATATATATATATATATATATATATATATATCTCTAATACTATTGGACATCAGCAGACTGTCTTAAGGTCGGGTCGAGTATTCGCTTGCTTATACTTTTTATTCAATTCTTTTAAAACATCTTAATGTACCGTGCATTCGAGTGTACACCAAGCTAATAAGTGCCTTATGTAAGCGTTGTTTAAAGTCAGATTTCGTCCTTCCACATTGGACTGAATTTTGATACATTAGACATTTTCGAAGAAACTCCGTGGTGTGTGTATTTTTTTGGAATATTTTTTTTTTAGTATTTTTGCCAAAATGTCTTGTAAATAAAGTGACACAATTTTATGTCATAATATATGTCAATAATAAAATATACTTTGCTTTTTTGGATGTATGTAAAATTTTGTAATTTTTTACATACTATATCTGTATATATATGTATTCATAAAAAAAACATCAAATCTCTTATAAAACTATTTTAACCTATTGACATGTGTTGTCCTTGTCTTTTACCCTAATTTCTTAGTCTGATAGACAGTGACAAAATACTGTAATAGTTAAAATAGGTTTGTAGGACTGTAACCGTACAATTTTTAAGGTGCACCTTTATATAATACTTAGTATATGATTTGATATAACATTTGTATTGCATTTCGTACCTACGCATTACGTAATAAAGTGCAAAATACGATTATATTAGTTTTTATATTGTAACGTTGGTGAAAATATAAGTTTTTGTATAGCATTCGGCGCCAAAGTTGAAGTTGGTGAATTCAATTTCGATATTGCTTGGGTTAAGAAATATTACAATGGGAAACACATAACTGAGGCCTATAAAATCAAAGACAGCTAAATCCAAAGCTGGCAAATGTTCAGGAAACTAAAAAAAACAATATTTCGTCAAGGATATGGAACGATATTCTATATTTTAAACCGAATTGAAGAAAATTAGAATATTAGTAATAATTTGAATTTAATTAATAGAACTGAACCAAAAAAAAACTACATTTTGTATACTAGTCTAACTATATATATATATATATATATATATATTCATGTACAGGCATTATCGAGTTACAATATATATATATATATATATATGATTCTATACAACAGTAAAATATGTCTTTGTGGATTAAATACCTAAATGAAGAATATTATTACGTACTTGTTCATGGTAGACGTACAATAAAATAGAAAATGAGATCTGTGATAAAATCATTATTGTAAATGTTTAAAACTTGTAATATATTGCGCATTTTGTGTTTTTTCTGAGAATCTTCTTGATCTGTGACAATTTTGTTTATTGTAGTTATAATCTTACCCCCTTATTCATAAGAACTAAAACCGTCTACAAGCCTTTTTAACTGTTGAACTGTTTTGTCTCTTTCTTTCACACTAAATTCTCAATTTGAAAGAAAGTGACAAATAGTGTAATGTTTAAAATTAGTTTTTACGAATAAGATAGTATGATTGTAGTACAGTTATTGCGCAGAAGCAATTTTGGCGCCGAAATTTGTTTATAAATAAAAAAAAAAATAGATATCTACTATTTGTAGGGGGTTTTATAATTAATAAATTTGTGACAAGAATGCTTTATTCGTATGATGGTACTTGGGTTTAAATATTTAAATTATTGTAATGTATCCAAAAACATAATACAGAAAGCGAGGTTTTTTAGTGTTCTGAAAAAAATTATGAAATATTCATGCAGCAAATGGAATAATTATTGAGTATATACAAGTGTACACGTGAACAACAAAATTTGTTTTAATCGATTAATTTTCCAAACTTTATAGTTGACAAGATTTGGGCCTCTTTTAAGGAATCTATGTATATAAAGAGATATACATATATTTTTTATATTGAAATTATATTATTTTTGCGAAATTAAACAAAATCCGGTAATACCGGTATATATATATATATATATATATATATATATATATATATATATATATATATATATATATATATATATATATATATATATATATATATATATATATATATATATATATATATATATGTTTTTAATTTTAATTGTATATTTCTCGAATATTATCAACTTGTAGATTTTCTGGAAAAAAAAAATATTGTTTATATGCATGTAACGTAACTATGTTTTTTGCAAATAATCTGAGTTTTTTTTATAAAATTTATTATAAATAATAATTTATTTAATATTAAAAATGTAATACAATGTATCATCATCATCATCATCATCACCATAACTGCCTTTACTGTTCACTGTTGAACATAAACCTCCCCCTTGGGTTTTGCCAGTAGTTGCCACGTCTGGCAGGCGAATTGGCAACCGCAGTTAGGCTTTAAAGATGTTTTAAGAGGGACGCTGCTGTCCATCCTTCATCCTCCCTTAGTCGCCTCTTACGACACCCACGGGATGAGAAGGGGTGGCCTATTCTATGCAGGTACCATACAGCCATGAAAGCAAAGCGTGGTATTGATCCATGGACCTCCTAATACATTTTATACCAGTTATAAATTAAAATCATGTATGTATGGTTTAAATAGAATTGCCCTATTTTGTGTATATGTATATCAAATGTGATATATATATATATATTTTAGTGCTATGTTATATGTTTGTCGCAAATCTATCTGTATGTGCTCATATTGTAAATATACCGGATTAGAGGACGTATTGTTGTTATTTAAAATAAAATGTGTTAAATCAATTATCTTTTTTATTTATTACAAGCTATTTGTTGCGGCTTTACCCGTATGAATTAGGCTTCTGTGTCAGTCTAGAACAGGGGTTCCCAAACTTATTTTGCCTACTGCCCACTTTGAGAGTAAATTATTTTTTTGCGCCCCCATTTTTTCACCTACTTAAAAACCACTATTACTTCAAGATCAACAAACCACCCCCCAAGCCTCTACACAACGCCCCCATTTTTTTCTGGGTCTCTTACCGCCCCCCTTTAGGCCTGCAGCACCCACAAGGGGGCGTTATCGCCCACTTTGGAAAAGGCTTGGCTAGAACATTTGCTTTCTGTGTAACAAATTTATTTGAAATTTGTTCAACAGTTTAAGCGTAACAAATTTATCAAATTTTGACTTGTTTTTTTAAATGGTTGATCATGGAATGGTAACACCGCCTGCGCTATCAGTATACGCTGGCGGGGCACCAGTGAGCGATGAAAGGCAAGGATGAAAAGGCCTGACAAACTTATATTTGATAAATTAACAATTTAAAACTACATAACTCGCTGTTTTGTCTTATTCTTTATGTGGTGCAATATGTATGAAGTACAAAAGGCGGTCTTATTGCTATAGAAATCTCTTGCAGATAACCTTTGGGTAGAGGACCAAAGAAAAAAGACGGTAACTACCAGAGGGAGACTACAAAAGTCGTTTGTTTGGGCACCTCTGTCCTATTCGTGTTTCTACCGTGAAGCAGTTGTGTTTGCATGGTTGTGTTTCGATTTGAAAGGTGGGATATGGCAGTGAATTTACAGGGTACAGAGGAATAACACCTAAGTCCTTAGGAATGGCAACGCATGGGGGGAAACAGTATACTCCGTTATGTCCATGATACTGCTTACGTCTATAGGCGACGGTTACCACTTTTCATCAGGTTGACCGTCAGCTTGTTTGCCATTCTAAATTGTAAAAAAAAAACTATTTGATGCATTAATGCAAGAAATATATGGAAAAACACTTATGTTAAAAAAAGTTGTGTTAATTTTTTAACGATGTCGCCACAAATGTTGGAAGCTATATACATAATAAGTTCAAAACACTTTCGTTCGTATATGTCATATCAGCCCTTTATCGTCCACTGCTGCGATATAAGCGAAGGAGAAGTCCAGAAAGGGAATTTGACTAATAGTTGCTAC
Source organism: Galleria mellonella (assembly GCF_026898425.1). NCBI lineage: Eukaryota > Metazoa > Arthropoda > Insecta > Lepidoptera > Pyralidae > Galleria > Galleria mellonella. The sequence goes on along the minus strand of NW_026442074.1, from coordinate 11,217,618 downwards.
ACTTGGCAGGCGGGTTGGCAACTGCAGTTAGGATTTTATAATGTTCTAAGCAGAAGGACGCTGCTGCCCATCTCTTGCTTTCCCTTAGTCGCCTCTTACGACACCCAGAGGAAAGGAAGGTGTGGTCCATTCTATGCCGGGTCCCACACGGTGATTATATATATAGGGATACATGATGGTCTAGAAAAGGGCAGCAGCGTCCCTTTTAAAACATCACAAAAAGCCTAACTGCGGTTGTCAACCCACCTGGCAAGCGTAACAACTACTGGAAAAAACCTCAAATTAAAAATTGCCATAAGGAACGGTCCTGTTGCTTATGACAGTCTATGGGGGAGGCTTATGTTCAGCAGTGGACGGATAACAGCTGGTATGACGATGCAGCTGGGGGGGGGGGGGGGGGAAGAAAGGGATTGTTAGATAGATGAATTATTTATTTGCTTTACTTACAGCACACAACAATAGACATAAATGCACATTGAAAAAAGATAAAAAAAGATACATGTACAAAAATAAAAAAAAATGCATAAAATAAGTAACAATTTTTTCCCTTCATGCGTATGTCACAGTAACACTAAAAAATAGTCAGAACTCAGCTTATTGCTTTGCCCTAAAAAAAGCAAAATATTGATATTCTGTTGTGGCCAAAAGCGAGCCGCAAAATTTCGTTAGTAATGGAGAAACTAAGGTCCCCTTTGCTAGCAATATACTCGTACCCAATCAGTTCGACGTGATTCCCTCTGGAAACCATCGTGCTGAATTCCAGGTGTATTCATCACGATGGGCTAGCTGATCTGCTTTTTCATTCTCACCTATCATCCCTCACTGGAGTATCGCCAGCGTATACCGTTAGTGCAGGCGGTGTTACCATTCCATTATCATCCATTAAAATATATATAAAAAAAATGATTATGCTGTGAAATACATAATGGATAGAAGAAATCATTTGAAATTAAAAGCAGGATGCACTGGTCGCACCTCGGTCGTACATTGCCCTTCGTTGCCCCTTTCGCTGCGACCATGGACCGTGATAATTAAAAGAAAAAAACCTTTCGAAAACAAATTAATCATTCATTTAATCATGTTTACATGTTTTTTTTTTTGTTTTTATAATTAGGTTAGATTATTAATTTTTTTTTGATAAGATTTAAAAATGTTTGTTGATATTAAAATTATAGATAGATAAATACATAGTTAGGTAAATAGATCTTGTTACTAAACGACGATTACTTTGTTTTCGTTACATAATGCACATAATTAAATCCTTAAAATATAGGTGTTTTTGGAATGGTAACCCCACCCGCACTATCGGTATACACATACACCGGCGGGGCACCAGTGAAGGATGATAGGTGAGGATGAAGCAGGTCAGTTAGCCCATCGTGATGAATACACCTGGAAGGCAGCACGATGGTTTCTAGGGGGTGGAATTCAACCACGTGGAGGTTGACCTAATAGGGCATATTGCTAGCAATGGGGTTGTCAACCTCCATTGCTAACAATCCTTTTCCCCCTAAAATATAGGTGTACCTAATAATTGATAGAGATAGACTTCTGAGAACTGAATTTGATGTATCTAGACCTAATAGTTTGGTAGGGGACGAAAAGCGATTATTAGTAATGAGTAATAACAGCCCCGTGGCTAGCAATATACCCTATCAGGTCGACCTCCACATGGGTCCCCCTGGAAACCATCGTGATTAATTCTTGTCAAATTCTACATGATGGACCAACTGACCTGGCTTCATCTTCACCTGTTATCTATCACTGGTGCCCGCCAGCGTATACCGATAGCGCAGGCGGGTTACCATTATACTTTCACCCTTTAAAAATAGTTTGGTAGGTGTATTCCAACAAAAAACCCTGACTTCTACTATTTTTTTTTGTCTTGATGAAGGATATAGACAACGTTTTATACCTGTTGCAAAACTTATTCTGGTCACGCAGAAGAAGTTGCAGGTAATTGTTAATTCGCATTCAAGCATAAACTACGTTATTATACTTCGCGCTTCGTCCTCGAGATTATTATTTGTAGAATATAAACAACATGTAGTTACGCACAAGTGACACCGCCCCTGCACTATTGTTGAGAGAGGGATTCCCCCTTTTTTATTTTTTCCTTAGGTACATAGTCTACTTAGTCCGTTCATTTTATTTTCTGTTCATACGCAATTTAGTGCTCCACCGCTCCGCACATATACATCGCGTTGTCGTGTTAGAAAAAAAAAATGGCAAAAAGGAAACATTCTGATGATTTGGAAAGAGATTTAGGTCATTTAATGCGAAAAATACAAAAATTGGAACGAAAAATACGTCGTAAAAAGAATAGTAGTGATCGTGAGGAGATTTCACCGACCCAAGATTCAACATTGCATAGTGTTGTTTGTAGACCAGGTAATTATTTTCAAAATTATATCTATACACAAAAGTAATTTTTGTCTCCAAAAGAATGCAATCGAGATAGTCACATGGACTATATCACCGCATTCAAAACAAAACGGTTGACGTGCAATTCAGCGGGAATTGTGCACAACAGCCATGTTTCGATAACTTTCGTTATCACATTTTCAATTAACACCCATAGAATATATAATAAATATAAATATAGCATTTCATTTAAAAAAAAAAAAAAAGAGAAGTCCTTACTTTTGATTTCAGTTATAGAAAATATTTGATTATAGGGGTGTATTGTATAAACAATAATATTTATTGGAGACAAAAAATATTAGGTTTTAACGTATCCACGTTAACTATATTAGTATGTAACCAGAGCCGTTATCGGGACGAACTCGACACATACTATACTTTTTTATGCAATTGTATAAATTTATACATATACACATCATATATTTATATATATGTGATGCATATTTCAGAGACGCCTCAATTAATAGCGGAACCAGTAGACTGGTTAATAAATCCTCCTGAGGAAGAGATATTAGAACCAGAGACTGTAAACCTTGCAACAGACGATGTAGATGTGACTCACGATGTGTTCACGTATCTAAACGGTAGGGAGTCTGTAGCAAAAAATAATCCGATTACGGATCAAGATGCTGGTCAAAACTGTCCAGGCCCGTCAAATGTGGAGCCTCAGGAGCTAGATACTGAGACTTTAGAGATTCTTGGAGCTGATCCAACGTCTACTAATAATTATGGCAGCGATATCCATAAAGAATTGTCATTACGATTTCAACACATCGTCCAAGAAGGGATTAGTAAAGAGCTTAAAAAAGAAATAGTACATAAATACCCACTACCAGCTAACTGCTTACTTGTTGGTGCTCCCACAATAAATCCCGAGATAAAAGCAGCGCTTCCTGAACTAATTATTAAGCGTGATAAAGGTATTGAGATAAAACAGAAACAAATGGCATCAGCCATATCTTGTTTAGGTCAAGCTATTTCAACACAGCTTAATTCTAATCAAAAAGATAAAGAACTTTTACAAAAACTTATGGATCTCAGCCGTTTAATGTGTGACATACAGCATAGCGACTCCATAACTGGACGACACTTCATTCTGAGTGCTTTAAAGAAGGATATGAGGGAACATCTTACAAACACAAAAGTTGATACCTTCTTATTTGGCGATAAATTGGCTGAAACATTAAAATCGGCCAAAGCTGTTAACAAATCAGGCGTAGACCTAAAGGTGAATTCTGATGGTACCAAAAACCTGCCAAGAAGAACCAACACTCCTGCTTCAAGGCCTTTAAACCGGAGAGCTCCAGCACCGGCACGCAGGCAGCCGGGCACGGGAGCGAGGTTCCGTCAGCCTGCCGCAGCACGACCCTTGATTCTCCCGCCCCAGCCGCCTGGGCACTTATCAAGGACGTCGTGGGTTCCACCACCACCGCCGCCGCCGGCGCCGCCTCCTCCGACACAACAACTACGTCGTCGTTACTAGATACGTCTATTCCAGTTAAGTATGCAGGTCGTTTAACACACTTTTATGATCAATGGTCTATTATCACAAAAGATCGCTTAATCCTTTCATGGATTAAGAGTTACAAAATAAATTTTTCATCACCTGTTTATCAAGACATTACCTATACCACACAGATATACAGATTCTGAAAAGAATCAATATATTGATGCAATTAATAATCTTCTACAAATTGGCGCTGTTTCAGAGTGTATACCTTGTAAAGGGCAGTTTATATCTAATATTTTTTTAATACCAAAACCTAACGGCAAAATGAGGCTCATATTGAATCTCAAGACATTAAATAAATTTATCCAAACGGATCATTTTAAATTAGAAGATTTACGAACTGCAATAAAATTAATATCAAAAGATTGCTATATGGCAACATTAGACCTTAAAGACGCTTATTTTTTAATAAACATTCATAATGAATCTAAAAAATATCTCCGATTTATTTTTGGCAATAAATTATATCAATTTAATGTTTTGCCATTTGGTTTGGCTACCGCCCCTTACATTTTTACTAAATTAATGAAGCCAATTACTAGACTTTTAAGAACTGTCGGTTTTTTATCTACCTTATATTTAGATGATTGGTTTTTATTAGGTAATTCTTACCAACAATGCTTGACAAATATTGAGATGACTTCCAAACTACTATCTTCCTTAGGTTTTATAATTAATCAGGAAAAAAGTAACCTTATGCCTTCATTATCTTGTAAATTTTTGGGAATAGTTGTAGACTCACACAGTCTACAATTAAGCTTACCATTCGAAAAAAGATTACGAATTCGATCTCAATTAGAAAGTTTTTGTAAATATAAACGTATTAAAATCAGAAAATTTGCTCAACTGGTAGGTTTACTTGTGTCGGCTTGCCCAGCCATTGAATATGGATTGCTTTACACTAAAGAGTTAGAGCGTTCAAAATTTCTTAATCTAAAAAATCATAACGATTATGATAAGTATATGAATATACCTAGTTCCGTATATCCTGACATTCAATGGTGGTTAAATAATATAGAAAGCTCTGTGCATCGTATCAGAGATGATACGTACGCTATTGAAATTTACTCTGACGCCTCAACTACGGGGTGGGGGGCTAACTGTGGTAATAGTATTGCTAGCGGTCAGTGGTCAAATAACGAACTAAAGCATCATATAAATTATCTAGAGCTGCTCGCTGCGTTTCTGGCGTTAAAAGTTTTTGCCAGAGATTTACAGAATTGCCAAATACTGTTACGAATAGACAATACTACTGCAATATCCTACATTAATCGTATGGGTGGCATTCAATTTCCTCATCTAACTCAAATAACTAGAGAGATTTGGCAATGGTGTGAGAACAGGAGGCTCTTTATATTCGCTTCCTATATTAAATCTACAGATAATGTCATTGCAGATGCTGAATCTCGCAAAACCCATCCAGATATAGAATGGGAACTGGCTGATTGGGCCTTTCACCAATTGACAAAAAAATTCAATGTACCAGAAATTGATCTATTTGCAAGTCGTATAAACAAAAAATGTGAAAATTATGTCTCATGGCATAGGGATCCGGATGCAATTGCTATTAATTCATTTACAATCAATTGGGCAAAATTTTACTTTTATGCCTTCCCACCGTTTGCAATGATTCTTAAGATTTACAGTCAAAAATGAAACAAATCGACAGAGGGACGCCTCAAGGCTCTATCATCAGTCCGTTATTGTTCATATTGTACACTGCAGATTTGCACAAACAAGTGGAAAGCTGTAAGGTACATTTATATGCTGATGACACACAGTTGTACTTCTCATTTTTTGCAAATGACACTGACAAGGCCATCGAACTAATTAACAAGGACCTTGATAAATTATTTAAGTGGGCGGCGTGTAACAATCTGATTTTGAATCCTAAGAAATCGCAATATATAGTGTTGGGTCCCCGACACCAGTGTGACTTGGTGATAAAACACAATCCTAATATTGTGATAGATAGCCAACCAGTGGAAAGAGTGAGTATTGTGAGGAATCTTGGGCTCATGATGGATAGCGCTTTGCGGTACGAGGAACATGTAAACATGAAAATAAAAAATGCTTTTTATAAACTGAAAGTGCTTTATGGGTTGAGGGACTGCCTGTCAGAAAAAGTAAGGGTGACACTTGTAGAAACACTGGTTTTGTCACATTTCAACTACTGTGACACAGTGTATGGGCCTAGACTTCTAGCGCGAACCGCTCACTCCGTGCAACGGGTTCAAAACGCATGCGCACGTTTCTGCTACAATATTCCGAGGCGAACACGAATAACTCCTATTTTAAATAAAAAAGGAATATTGAAAATGGACCTAAGGAGACATCTACATCTTGCATGCCTGGTGTACAAAGTGATACAAAAAAAGAAACCAGAGTATCTATATAACAAACTCACCTGGATGAGAGATTTACATCCTCTTAATACACGTAGCAAGAGTGGCAGCGGGTTATCATTACCTATACGAGTACATAGGAAGTCGGCAAACAGAGGAAGTTTTAAGTTCTCCGCGGCTAAAATTTGGAACGATCTGCCTCCGCCTCTCCACGAGGAAATGTCCCAGCTCTGTTTCAAATATAGACTAAAACGAGTACTTTTGGAGAAACAAAATAAAGGAGAACATAACTATCGGTAGTATCTGATCCTCAATATGATATTTTACTTATGTGTGTATGTATATGTGTATGTATGTGTGTGTGTGTATGTATATGTGTATGTATGTATGTATATGTATATGTGTGTGTGTATGTATGTGTGTGTATATATATATTAGTATTTTTTTTTAACTAGTATCAAGAAATAATTCTTGTAAAAAGTAATGTACAGTGGTACCCTGCACTTTGGTTGTTTTATAAGAGAGGGACTGGCTGAAAACCAGCGCTGTGTAGCTGTTCACATTGCGCTGGGACACTCACAGCATCCGCTGAGCCGGTTCCTTTTGCCGGGTGTGGGACACTTTTTGTATATGTCATTTATATTTTATATTGTAAGTTTACTGGCAATAAATGTTTCTATTCTATTCTATTCTTAAGACGCTTAGAAAGATTATTTCTGATAAAGCTTGCGGTATAATGATTGTTCCTCTATGGCCTACACAACCGTGGTATCCATTATTCAGAAACCTCCTTGTCTCTGAATTAATAACTTTTTACCCTGAGGATAATGTTTTATTATTTAATTCCAGTTATCAACGTTTAAGCTCAACGCTTACCCTGGTTGCAGGAGTGTTATCAGGAAAGCATTATCAAGGAGAAGTTTGCCACCAGCCTCTATAGATATAATGTTAGCATCATTATCTGATAGCTCAATTAGACAATATGATACTTGTTTAAAAAAGTGGTGGAATTTTTGTAAAAACAATTCAGTTAATTTCTATGAAGCATCGATACCTATCATAATTTCTTTTCTTACTGAGATATTTAATGACGGTTATCAATATGGAACATTAAATTCAATAAGGTCGGCGTTATCCTTGCTTTTAGGCCCTATTTTATCAAAGGATGATAGGATAGAAAGATTTTTCAAGGGAGTGTATCGATTGAGACCACCTCTTCCGAAGTATAACGCTACATGGGATACCAATGTTGTTTTAGATCATTTAAGCAGATGGTGGCCCAATGAAGAATTGTCATTAGATAAATTAACAAAGAAAACCATTACTTTAATAGCATTAACGACAGCTCATAGAATACAAACTCTTTCCAAAATTAATATAAAGAATATAGAATTTTTCAATGACCATATAGTGATTAAAATTCCTGACTTCCTTAAGACGTCACGAAGAGGTTCTAAGCAGCCGATTATTATTCTTCCTTTCTTCTTAGAAAAGTCTGCTATCTGTCCAGCAAAAACTTTAGATTGTTATCTAAATAGAACAATTCCATTAAGGGATTCTGATAATCTTTTCATTGGTGTCTGTCGACCTCACAAAGCGGTAGGCAAACAAACTCTTAGCCGATGGGTGAAACAGACATTAGACGAATGTGGACTGGACGTATCTGTATTCTCTGCGCACAGCACGCGACATGCCGCCGCGTCCCGGGCACGCTCTCTAGGTGTCAGTGTAGATACAATACTTAACACTGCGGGCTGGAGTGCCAACTCCATTACTTTCGCCAAATTTTACAGTAGGCCTATTATTAATACAGACAATTCGTCCTTTGCTAAGGCGATAATTAATAATAATCAAAAATAATTTTATGTTTATCGAATTGTGTGATCATTAAAAAAGGTTATGTACTATTATAGATTAATAGTAGAATAACATAATGTCGATTAATTTTTAGTTCTATTTGTTCACTTAATAATCCAATAAAACATACAATCATAAAAGAGGTGTTTTCATTGATAATATTTTTTGTTGGAACTCTCAAAGTCTACATGTTGTTTATATTCTACAAATAATAATCTCGAGGACGAAGCGCGAAGTATAATTAGTGATTAAACGAACTTACCCAAGTGAAGTTCTATCACAATTATACGAAGCGCTTCGTCCGAAGAGATTAGTATGTACTCCCTCCCGACCCAGTTTAATTATACCCATCAAAACTGTACCAAAAAATATTTCAATGGTCAAACATAAGTTTCAAATGTACTCCTAACTTAATGAACAGAAAATAAAATGAACGGACTAAGTAGACTATGTACCTAAGGAAAAAATAAAAAAGGGGGAATCCCTCTCTCAACAATAGTGCAGGGGCGGTGTCACTGTGTACATGTTGTTTATATTCTACAAATAATAATCTCGAGGACGAAGCGCTTCGTATAATTGTGATAGAACTTCACTTGGGTAAGTTCGTTTAATCACTAATTTCTATTTAGAATCCCTAGAATGGTAATATGTGGGGGAAAGGGATTGTTAGTAATGGAGACTGAGAATCCTATTGCTAGCAATATACCCAACCAGGTCGACCTCCTCGCGGTTCTCCCTGGAAACTATCATGGTTAATTCCTGATGAATTGATCATGATGGGCTAACTGACCTGTTTTCATTCTCATCTATCACCCTTCACTGGTGCTCTGCCAGCGTATCCCGTTAGCGCAGGCGGGGTTACCCTACCATTTTCACCCATCAAAAAAAATAGTAATATGTTTTAGAAGCTTTATTTTATCCGATGCTGGTATTTCCTTTGTATCTGAGAGGTTTACTGACAGCCATTATTGCAAAGTTATAATGAATTTATTAATAAAAATCACATTTTACTTGTTATACAGGGCTTATAAAGGGTTCGGTAACTTTTATGAACAAGTGTATCGTGTTGAACGCTGTTTTACTTTATGGGACTGGTAGTCCACATTGCTAAAAATCTCTTCCCCCCACATTCGTCGGTTAGTAAACTTCAAAATGGTTACAATCCTAACGAATACATGATTCTTTTAAGTTTTTTTTTTTATATACTTTAGAATGATAAACAAGCTGACGGCCCACCTCATGGAAAGTGGTAACCGTCACCTATAGACATGAGCAGTACCATAGATATAACAGAGTATACTGTTTCGCACATGATACCCACCATGCGTTGTCATTCCTGTGGACTCAGATGTTATTCCTCTGTACCCTGTAAATTCACTGCGATATCCCACTCTTCAAACCGAAACACAGCCATGCAAACATAACTGCTTCATAATAGAAACACCAATGGGACAAAGGTGCACAAGTAAACGACTTTTGTAGAAAGTCTCTCTCTGGTAAGTTACCTGTAAGTTACTGTTTAAGTTTGTATACTTAGATGTTTGGCATAGTAGTTGATTATAAGTTGCAATGGGGCTCCCATATATTTGAATTGGCCAACAGGCTGAGTTCAGCTGCTTATGCTGTTAGAAAAATCCGACAATTAACTGATACAATAACAGCTAAGCTTGTATATTTTAGTTACTTTCACAGTATCATGTCATATGGCATTATATTATGGGGGAGGGCCTCTGACATCGATACAATCTTTGTACTGCAAAAAAGAGCGGTTCGGTCAATATTTAATTTGCCTTCTCGGGAATCTCTTAGAGAATATTTTAAGCAAACAGGTATACTTACTGTTCCCTCGCAATATATATACGAAAACATTATGTATGTACGTAAAAATATAAATCTTTTTAAAAATAACAGTGACACACATAATTTCAATACAAGAAATAAAAACAAATTGAATGTTCCTTGTTATCGCCTTAGAAAAGTCAGTACATCTTTCATAGGGAACTGTATACGTTTTTATAATAAACTTCCAGATGACGTTTTACATTTAAATGAAAGAAAATTTAAGACATATATAAAAAGGACTCTCTGTACAAAAGCATATTATAAATTAAATGACTATCTAAATGACAAAACTGCATGGATTTGAATTTTGTATTAATGTGAATTGTATTGTAAATGTAATTATTGCATTTTTTCTTAACTCAATATTATTTTCTATAGTAATTATTATAATTATAGATTGACGTATCATAAGAATCTGTAACAGATGTATATGAATAAAGATGATTAATTGATTGATGTACGCTGCTGGCGGTAGCTTGCAACAAGCCTGTTAGTATTACTGTAAATGCAACTATCTGCAACAAACAATGTTATTTTTATTTTTAAAATAAATAATACTCGAGCTTGCCATATGGTCCCGGCATAGAATCGACTATCCCTTTCTATCCTGCGAGTGTCGTAAGAGGCGACTAGAAACGTTATACGGTCGTATAACCCTACCAAATTCAGATACGACCTGCTTGCATACTTTCCACATAAACTGCATCGAATATATAATCTAGTAATGTAAAATTTGTTATTGACATATCAAACATTTTCTATACACTAGCCTGCTATGAATAAGGAAAAATAGCAACTGATGGTGTATCTTTCGTCCTCTTTTTACTAATTATATTTGCATAAGAAGAAATGAGGCAACCATATGATTTACAGTTTTTATTTTATCATTCCTTCTATGTAATTCTTTGTTCTTAGGTCGTAACAGAACAAATCTATAATATCAACGCTTAGGGGGGAAAGAAGATTAGATTGCTAGCGATGGATTTTGATCAGCCCCATTGCTAGCAATATGCCCTATTAGGTCGACCTCTACGTGGTCCCCCCTGGAAACCATCGTGAACAATTCTTGTTTAATTCGTCACGATGGTCTAACTGACCTGCTCCATCCTCACCTATCATCCTTCACTGGTGCCCCGCCGGTGTATACCGATAGCACGGGTGGGGTGACCATTCCATTATCACCCATAAAAAAAAAATATCAACGCTTAGTCACATCGATTACTGTAGTCAAAGGACTAACCGTAGATAAAGAATTAAAATGCACTCAAAGTTCTTACTGTAATCGGTAATATCAAGCGGCCATATTTTTCCTACTTAGTCATCCGATAAGACATTTATATGTTGATAACATACCCCCTTCTGTGCCGTATCAATTGTAGATACCACGTATAGTCATGTTTTTGTTTGCCAATCGTCTAAATTTTTCCAAGAAAGAAGTTAGAGTCGAAATATCCAGCCGGAGTTTAAAGGCGTTTTTCGGTTCTTCGAGCAAAAGAATGGGTACGTAATAAATGCAATAGTGCTATCTATTTAGATAAGGAGTCTGCGATAGCTTGACATGACTTAGTCTTAGATTAAATAGATAGAGCATCGAGCCTCAAAACGGATCATCTTTTTGTCAGCTAGTTGTCAAATTAGCTGACTCGTTTTTATCAGTGTACTTACTCTATATTTAATATTCAATAAATAAAAAGAGTTTTTACACATTAAAAATATGCATAAATTATAAGACAAAATAATATTTATTTATTTTTGCGCAAAATTGTATGAAAAAATTTACCTCTTTTTCTCAAAGAATTTCTATGGAGGCACTATCTATATAATCTAAGAGCATTATATTATCTGTGGCATGACTGCTCGTATCTGAGATAAATTACACGACTGCTCAAAAAAGGAGTGTAATGTTTCAGGTTTCTTTTATGTATGTGACTTTTTTTATTTGACTATAACTTCTAAATCATTAAACAGATTAGATGGAAGGAATAACATTAAAATTCTTACTTCATTTTGAGTGACATTAGCTATATTCTGAAAATTCAATATGGCGATAGTATGGCGCCATTTTTAGATGTAAATATATTCTGGGCAACCATGTTTTATAATTTTCAACCGAATTCAAAAAGGAAAATCTCAATTCGGTTGTATTTTTTTTGTTTGTTACCTCATAATTTCATCTGTAGTGAACCGATTTGGAATTATTTTTTTTTCTGAAAGAATACACTTTCTTTTTTTTTTTAATGGGTGTTAATGAAATGGTAACCCCGCCCTCGCTATCGGTATACACCGGCGGGGCACCAGTGAGAGATGATAGGTGAGGATGAAGCAGGTGAGTTAGCCCATCGTGACGAATTCAACAAGAATTGTTCACGATGGTTTCCAGGGGGAATCACGTAGAGGTCGACCTGATAGGGTGTGAAAGAATACACTTTCAGACTGGGCTTATAGACATTTTATTTATTATATTATTATATTATTTTTAAAAGAAGCTTACAGCTATAATGAGTTAATAATTAAATATATATGATAACAATAAGTCAATTAAAAGCTACCACATATAGTTAACGAAGACTGAATTAATTACAATCTAGATAATAAGTGTGCAAACACGAACTAAACGTCGTTAAAATCACTGAATGAATAATTTGCAATGGTTTTTCTTATATAACTGTTGTTACTAGAATCCCATTGCTAGCAATATACCCAAACAGGTCGACCTCCTCGCGGTTCTCACTGGAAACTATCATGGTTAATTCCTGATGAATTGATCATGATGGGCTAACTGGCCTGTTTTCATTCTCATCTATCACCCTTCACTGGTGCTCCGCCAGCGTATCCCGTTAGCGCAGGCGGGGTTACCATATCATTTTCACCCATCAAAAAAAAATTGTGTGCCTGTTGTTATTATTTTGGCATTGTTGTAAAATGAACAATTACAAAATCTCATTTGTTGGCAGGCGTCATTACAGATATATCTTTACTACTTTATATATATATATATATATATATATATATATATATATATATATATATATATATATATATATATATATATATATATATATATTACCAGAGGAAGACTTTGTAAAAAAGTCGATTGCTAGGGTACCTCTGTCCCATTCGTGTTTCAACCGTGAAGCAGTTGTGTTTGCATGGCTGTGTTTCGGTTTGAAGGGTGGGATATGGCGTGAATTTACAGGGTACAGAGGAATAACATCTGAGTCCTAAGGAATGGCAACGCATGGGGGGTGTCATGGGCGTAACAGTATACTCTGTTATGTCCATAGTACTGCTCATGTCTATAGGCAACGGTTGCCACTATCCAATAGGTGGGCCAACGGCAGCTTGTTTGCCATTTAAGTTGTATAAAAAAAAATGTTTCGAAACATAATGTTGCAATGTAATATTGCATTGCAATATAATTGATAACGCTCAATTTTGGCTATAGCTATATTTATTTATTTGCTATATTTGCCACGGCTTAACACTTCAAAATGGCTTGACGTGGCTTTGTGTGGCTTGTTATGGCTTAACTTAGCTTGTTTTATTTATAAAATCTTATGTAAACTAATTATTATATATATTACCCTTAAAAAATTTCACTACAGTCGATCATTCCTCGAATGTCATACACATTTTTTATACCACTGAGGTGGCAAACAAGCATACGGCCCACCTAAAGGTAAGTGGTTACCGTAGCCTACAAACGCCTGCAATACCAGGGACATTACACGTTTACTTTATTCTATTAGGCTGAAAATGGCAAACGTTCTAAAGTCCGTTAGATAGAATGTAATCAATAATATCGATGCTAGGACGTCGTATTTCTGAAATTCAAATTTCAATTTGATATTTTGATTGTAAGCAAAATTTATTTATTTATTTATCTATCTATCTATCTATTATTATTATTTATCTTCATTCTAAGGACCAATATAAACTATTTTTTTATTTATTTTTTTATACAACTTAAAATGCCAAACAAGCTGACGGCCCACCTGATGGAAAGTGGTAACCATCGCCTATAGACATGAGCAGTACCATGCACATAACAGAGTATACTGTTTCGCCCATGATACCTCCCATGCGTTGCCATTCCTGAGGACTCGGGTGTTATTCCTCTGTACCCAGTAAATTCACTGCCATATCGCACCCTTTAAACCGAAACACAGCCATGCAAACACAACTGCTTGCTGCAAAAAAGACTCTGGATTTTTTCCTAGCGGTCTTGCTCATAAAATATTGTTTTCAAACATTATGTCAGCTGGTTGGATTATAAATAAATATTCAATCATTCATTGCTTATCGCTCACTTGCGGATAATAAATGGAATGCTTTGATAATTGTTATTTCTTTATGACTACTCAATAAAATTTACTGAATATTGTAAAATAATTAAAAATTATTTTTAAAATCTATTTTCGGCCTATGGCTTATTATATTTTGCAGAAAACTGTAATTAAAGTTGGTACTTTATACTTAAATGAATAAATACTGAACAAACTATGCTGAATGATTATAGACTTTCCTAATTAGGAGGGCATTATCAGTAGTTGCCACGCTTCATATGTGAATTGGCAACCGTACTTAGGTTTTAAGAGGGACGCTGCTGTCCATTGCTCGATCATTAAATTCGTTATTATTAGCTATTATAGATTATTAGCTACTTGGTAAGTTCCTTTCATAAATTTGCTTGACGGAAAATTTAACTCAAGGGAATACGCAAAGCACCGTGTCAATTACTTTTACTGAACACTGGAGTTCAGCATTACTAAACTAAATACTTACGTTTCACAATATATTTTGAGTATTTGATTTGTTTGACTTCCAATTATAGTCGCCATAGAACCTGGTGGTCAGATTTTAATATTATTTTTAACATTAAGCACACACACATGCACGCACGCACGCAAGCACGCACGCACGCATGCACGCACGCACACGCACTTACGCGCGCGCGCTCTCCTTCATACATACATATACACTCTCGCACGACATAACATTTACCCATCCATACACGTGCTACAGCTGCATAAATTCTAATGAATTTATGTTATTTAATTAAACATCATATAAATAAGTATTTAGGATAGAAAAGGACACACGCTACTATTTTAATGTCAGTCAATTTGTAACATATCCTAAAATAATGGATAAAACTAATGGGTTATCCATTAAATATCCTTTGTATATTTTCAGCTTACAATTTGAACGTAGTAAATTATTAATATAAGTTTCTTCAGGGTCGGAAACGCGAGCGTAATGCCTCTGGTATTGCAGGCGTTCATAGGCTACGCTAATCGCTTACCATCAGGTGGGCCGTATGCTTGTTTGCCACCTCAGTGGTATAAAAAAAATTATATTATCTATTCATATTTTTCTTGAGTACGTTTTTATCGACTATTATTATTTCCGCCGTTAATTGTAGTCCCTATAAGTAGAATTTTTGCCAGTAGTTGTCACGCTTGGCAGGCGGATTGGCAACCGCAGTTAGGCTTATAGAGATGTTTTAAGAGAGACGTCGCTGCCCATCCCTTGCTCTCCTCAGTCGCCTCTTACGACACCCACGGGAAAGGAATGGGTGGCCCATTCTATGCCGGGACCGACATGGCGGAAATAATATTTATCGACTATGTACATGTGTGGAGTACAGGCCACGTATATTATTTATAGCTATATATTATTATTTGCCAAATTCGAAATTGACACGCATATCTATTGTTTCCTTTCGGCTTGCCTTGTCGGCCCTAGTCTTCTAAGTTACTTTGACCATTATCCATATATTTCCAATTTCCATTCCTGGTTTCCTTTGTCGCCCACAACATGTGAAATAAAAAAAAAATAATGAAATTGTTTGCGTGGACTTAGTAATAATATAATGCTGATCCCAAGTGCAAGCGAATATTTCCATATATATGTATGTGTACATATATATGTATGTATACATATATATGTATATACATACAAGCAATTCTTATTTACATTCATTATTGTAGGTATAAAACATGCCGTATGTATTTATTTTTATCATAATTTGTCAATTGTTAATTCCGAATAATCTCTAATGGAAAATATGATTAAAGTTGATAAACGGCCTAGGTTATTAATTTTTTTTTGTGATTAAATTTTGTCTTATAAAACCGACTTTTATGTCGATAAAAAATAATGATTAAAAATAATTGAAAATTTGAAAAGATTTTATGTCATATAAGTACACACTACACAGATTAAAAATATAGTGGAATTAGGTCTCTCTTTTTGAAATACGTTATCAATTTTTCTTATCTTGTTAAATAATTTATCTTTACAAGAGATTTCGTACAAAAGTAGTCTGCTTAGGTACCTTTATATACTTGTATTTTTAATTTAAAGAAGCTGTCTTTGCAAGGCATAACACCGTAGACCTTAGGAATGCAATGTATGAAGGGGGGGGAAGGGATTGTTAGTAATAGGGAGATTTGCTATAAAAAAACCCTATCAGGTCGACAATTCAGGCGATTCCCCCTGGAAACTATCATGACTAATTTATCGTTGAATTCGTCACGATGGGCTAACTAACCTGCCTTTCATCCTTATTTATCACCTCTCACTGGTACCCCGCAAGTATATACCGATGTTACAGGTGGGGTTACCATGCCATTTCCACCCAAATTTTTTTACATAAAAAACTATGACATGTATTATCAATATGATGATATATTGAAAATATATATGGTATATTAAAAATACAAGACATAAAATAAATAAATAATAGATATTAAAAATAAGGATAATGATACCTCTAACCTATCGATGACGAATAAGCAATACCGAGGAAATAGAATATGGTGTAATCTGTGAGTCTTGAATTGCTGGAACGATAGAGAATAAATACTTTTTTATTTATATTAATAAACATACTGGCCAGTATTGTAGAATGCCTTTAAATAAAAGAAAAAACAGTCTTACGATCAATTCCATAGATTTTTTTTTAATGGATGATAATGGAATGGTAACTCCACCCGCGCTATTGGTATACACCGGCGGGGCACCAATGAAGGATGATAGGTAAGGATGAAGTAGGCCAGTTAGCCCATCGTGACGAATTCAACAAGAATTGTTTACAATGGTTTCCAGGGGGAACCACGTGGAGGTCGACCTAATAAGACATATTGCTAGCAATGGGGCTGTCAAACTCCATTGCTAATAATCCCTTTCCCCCTGGCAACTGTAGTTAGGATTTGGTGATGTATTAAGAGTGACCTTAGTCGATTCTTACGACACTCACAGGAAAGGCAAGGGTGGCCCATTCTATGCCGGGTTCATACAGCTTACAACATAGGATGGTGTAAAACATAGGTTACTATTTTTTTTTTACAACACAGGAGGCAAACGAGCATGCGGCTCACCTGATGGTAAGTGACTACCGCCGCCCATGGTCACCCACAACACCTACGGCATTGCAGGTGTGCTGCCGGCCTTTTAAAAAGGAATATGTTCTTTTCTTGAAGGTTATGTTGTCGTATCGGTTCGGAAATACTGCTGCTGAAAGTTGATTCTAAAGAGTGGTTGTGCGTGGGAGAAAGTGCCTTGAAAAACGCACAGTGGAGGACCGCCACTCGTCCAGATGGTTGGGATGAAATGGTTGGTTACTATTTATCCTGGCCAAACAACATGCTTCACTCGCGGAGACGAAGTCGCGGGTAAAAGCTAATGTAACAATGAATGTTCACGCGACGCGATGCTTGTTTGACAACGTGTTATAGGTTGCGGGGCTTAGAATTATCAGTCCAATGTCTAGTCGTTGTAAACTATCAAATATTCAATTAAATACAGTGTTGTCAACAATATACTAAACTAGCCCAAAATTAATATAGTCAACTACTTTTTTGGAAAGTCCGTGGCTGCTACGTGTGTCGGTGTCGGCAGGGAACCGATCCAATTCCTTGCCATCAGATATATTAAAGCGTAAATCAATCATATATGGTAAAATAATGACAAATATGTCAACTACTTTTTTATTACACTGCGTTTGTCTGTACGAGGTCACCACTCAAGAATCATTTCTTATGTGGTTATATATTTATACAATTTAGTCAACCGCATTTAGTTATTTACAGGTGCTTAAATGATTTGCTAACCTTTGCAAAAACAAATTAAGATTTACTTACCTACCTAACTAATATATATTTTTTTTATTTATTATT
Organism: Galleria mellonella; assembly: GCF_026898425.1. Classification (NCBI taxonomy): domain Eukaryota; kingdom Metazoa; phylum Arthropoda; class Insecta; order Lepidoptera; family Pyralidae; genus Galleria; species Galleria mellonella. The sequence continues at coordinate 11,199,457 of NW_026442074.1, read as the reverse complement.
ATTATTATTATTTATTTTTTAATTACTGTTTTAAATTAATATTGTTAATCACGTTGCATCGTCAATTATATTTTCTGTTATTCCTGTCTACGGTCGACTGGTAGATAACGCCATGTGGTGTTAAGTCCGCCATTTACATTCTCTGGGTGTATTCAAGTTTCATCAATAAATAAATAATAAAAAATAAATTTTATAGTTACCTTTTTACTACAAAACTAAAATACAAATTTAGTATTAATTTTTTTAACTAACGTTGCAACACTGCAAACACTGGTTTAACACTTTCTACATAAAATAGACAGTTTTGGTAGCCGCCACGAATTTGATTGGAGAGTCAGTTGTTGAACTCTTGTTGTGGAGAGTGGGTGTACGTTTATAACATAACAAGACGTCGTGTTTATATACGTAGAATAATAAATTAATTCAAAATGCCCGTCGAATTGGAGTACGATTATGCTGCAGCGACCGCCGCTTTGGACAAGTTCTCTCAAGCCGACATCGATGCTTTAAGAAATTGGACCGTGAATTTGGATAAATCTAAATATGTCCCTAAAGATTTGAGCGATAAACAGTTGGTTTTATTTTACAACGGCTGTTACGGAGACATGGAGAAGGCGAAAACGTGTATAGAAAAGTATTATTCGTATAGAAAAAGCGCGTCGGAATTCTTCGACAATCGTTATGTCACTTCGGATGAACTGAAACCCCTGACGGAAGCCCTGTAAGTAATAATAATGTTTCCGGTATCCACAATTAGACGTATTTGCCACCTTTTTGCTGGAGTTTCGTCATTTGAGCGCAGTGTTTATGTTCAGATATCTACAGACACCTTCGTATTGCAGGCGTCCATAGGATACCTTTTTTTTTTAATGGATGACAATGAGATGGTAACACATAAGGGATGATAGGTGAAATGAAAAGGTAGGTCAGTTAGAATACGCGTGGAATTCAGTACGATGGTTTCCAGAGGAAACCATGTGGTGGTCTACCTGAAAGTTGGTCTACATTGCTAGCAATGAGACTGGTAATCTGCATTACTGACAATCCCTTCTCCCCACAGTGACCGTTTACAATCAGACGGGCTGTATGATTGTACCACCTTTGTGGTATAAAAAGGATAAAGTATCCTTTTTTATATCCTATTCTATATTACAGAAATTAATGCAGAGGTTTTTAGCTATTTGTATAAGTTATTTTTTTTTTATAGGTGATAATGAAATAGTAACCCCACCCGCGCTATCGCTATACACCGGCGGGGCACCAGTGAAGGATGATAGGTGAGGATGAAGCAGGTCAGTTAGCCCATCGTGACGAATTCAACGAGAATTGTTCACGATGGTTTCCAGGGGGAACCACGTGGAGGTTGACCTGATAGGGCATATTGCTAGCAATGGGGCTGTCAAACTCCATTGCTAACAATCCCTTCCCCCATTTGTATAAGTTAATGGTATGCCATTAATCCTAGATTAGTCTGATTAAGTAATAAATAGATTGCTTCAAAATAACTAGAGGATTCAGCGATTAGGTTAATCATTATATTTGATCTATCATATTGAGACAGTTAACAATTTAATAGTCGTGTTATTAATAAAATTGCCTTTTGTATCTTTAAGTACATATTTTAATCTGTACTTTTTTTTATACAACTTAGAATGGCAAACAAGCTGACGGCCACACTGATGGAAAGTGGTAACCGTCGCCAATAGACATGAGCAATACCATGGACATAACAGAGTACACTGTTTCGCTCATGATACCCCCAATGCGTTGCCATTCCTGGAGATTCAGGTATTATTCCTCTGTACCCTGTAAATTCACGCCATATCCCACCCTTCAAACCGAAACACAGCCATACAAACACAACTGCTTCACGGTAGAAACACGAATGGGACAGAGGTACCCAAGCAATCGACTTTTCTACAAAGTCTCCCTCTGGTGGTTTATGCCACTGCATTTCACTTGAATTTTCTAATTATCATTGTAGATTTTTTATGTTTTTAGTGCAATAAAGAGTTAAATAAATAATAAATATATTTATATAACAATAACGTCCGACAATTTTGTAAGTTTTGGATGTTAAAGAAATTTAGTTATCGGGCGTCTTTATATTTTACCGTATTACAGTAACATACCATAAGTGTATACCATCACGTGATATCAAATAAAAGATCAAAATGTCGACAATTGTATGTAATTTTTTAATCTTCGTATATATTTTTTTTATGGGTGAAAATGGTATGGTAACCCCGCCTGCGCTAACGGGATATGCTGGCGGAGCACCAGTGAAGGGTGATAGATGAGAATGAAAACAGGCCAGTTAGCCCATCATGATAAATTCGTCAGGAATTAACCGTGATAGTTTCCAAAGAGAACCGCGAGGAGGTCGACCTGGTTGGGTATATTGCTAGCAATAGGATTCTCAGTCTCCATTACTAACAATTCCTTTCCCCCCGTCCTGAACCACCTGCATCCATTGACTCCCTGCAATGCATTTAAGATCGTCACCCCATCAAGTTTGGGTCGTCATAAGCTGCGTTTTCCTGTACGTGCAACTTAAGAGCCTTTCTTCCATATCAGTTGTCGGTTCCATGACCAGGCCTTTGCCACTTCAGCTTGCTTATTCTTCGGTCTATATCGGTGACTTTGGTTCTAGAATTACACAACATCTTTCTCTCTTATTATAAAGTGAGAGTAGAATTATAATTTAACTGTACCGTTGTGTGTTATAGTACTTATAGTAACTAATAAAAATGACCGTCGGTTAAAACATCTGTGTGACACACTTTATGCAAATAAAACCATGTATGTAGATACGCGGTGAAAGTTATTTGTAGGTTAGCTGCGTTACGAGAGAAGTGAGTTAGTATAAAATACCAAATAATGTTATTATAAATTTATATTCAATAAATTTCACGACAATTTCTACATAATATATATATATATATATATATATATATATATATATATATATATATATATATATATATATATATATATATATATATATATATATATATATATATATATTTACTGAAACAACCCATTCTATGGATTGTTGCCTCCATACCTTATAATTTCACTGTTATATTCCACCCTAAGATTCCATTCTTCAAATCGAAACACAGTTTCAAAAAGCAACAATTTTTGGGTACAATTGTACCCAAGCAGACCACACAATTTTACTTTGGCAAATCTAATACTAATTATTATAAAAATGTAAAAGATGTTTAGTTTATAATAGTGTTGATTTCCATGTGGTCCCAATATAAAATACGCCACCCTTTTCTTTCCCGCTCTAATGGTCGAGGTAGCAGTGTCCCTTTTAAACGTTACCAAAACCTACTTGCGGCTGCTAAACCACCAAGCGTGGCAACTATTGGCAGTGAACAATTCACGACTGATATAATAATAATAAAAATATATAGATATAATTAAAAAAAGATACTGGCTACGAAGGTACGACACCTAATCCTTAGAAGTAACAAGGCATGAGATATATCTACCATTGGCGATACAGTGTATTCTGTGACATTTATGATGCTATTTATGTCTATAGGTGACGATTACCATCAGGTGACGAATTTCCATCAGGCAAACCGTCTTGTTTACTATTTCATGTTGTATAAAAAATATATCATTGCACGTGCAAATTATATATAATATTAATAGGTATAAAGTATAAATTTATCGTAATCTTTTTTATTTTACTGTTACATCAATCATAATATTAAACTTTGTAACTTGATTAACTTGATAACGTTTGTGAAACAAAATAAAAGTAATTAATCATCTATTTATCTAACGCTACAGTCTTTATATACAAATTATTATATCTATTTCAAAATAAGCTTTAGATATTGCCTGTGTTAATCGTATTAATTCAATTGTTAAAATATTTTTTACTTAGATAAGTTTGTTTACTAAGGCCAAGTAAAAATAAAATAAAATAATAGGTGATTAATAAAACTGTATCTATTAGAAAACTATAATAATAGATATAAATATAAATTGAGTAGGTGCATATTTATTTATAGTTTTTAATTTTTTTTATTAAAAAATATTGTTAAACTTTTTTTTCACTATCCTGGAATCAAACAATTATTATTTTGTTTTAAAAAAAAAAATATTTTATACCATAGACAAAATAATAGTTCTCTTATCTACGTTTCTTTATCTGTGAGACCGTAGATAGCTTAGATTATTAAATTTTGGCAATGTAGAAGAGATAATGGATAGTGACATAAGATTGCCTTAACGATAAGACTACCTGTTGTACCTTTATGTATATATTTTAATTTGTACTATATTGCTACTGTATTTCACTTGAAGTATTATAATTGCTATTGTATATTTTTATGTTTCTGGTACAATAAAGAGATAAATAAATAAGTAAATAAATAAACATATAATTATGTCAGGATCGGAAAGGTCGGTCAGGTCAGAATGTTGGTTAAGGATGAAAAGAGGCTTGTTAGCCCATCGTATTGTATTCGATAAAAATTAAGGACGAGGGTTTCCAGGGGGAATTGTATGAAAATCGACCTGACTTTGCTAGCAATACACCCTATATTGCTAGCAATGGGACTGTTATATCCCATTGCTAACAATTCCCCTCACCCAATATAGATATCCAGTAAATTACTAATATTTTAGTTCCCGTTATGTTAGTAACTGACTGTTAAGTTTTTCAGCCCCCCCTCCCCCCGCGCCACGACCATTATTCGTCCTAGATTAAATTAAATTCATGTTACTATTTTAATGTAAAAATAATGATAATCTTTTGATACAGCGAGTTCTCGGTGCTGCCAGGCAAGTCTGTCGCGGGCTACGACATCATCTTCCACAGGCTCCACGACACTGAACCATCAAAGTATAACTTCGAGCTTGGATGCAGGCTGCTTTTTATGACAATTGGTGAGATTCAGTTTTCGAAGTCATAGATAACAAATATCTATGGTCTTTCTTAGTTTCATATTTCCATCGAACTTGGCAGAAATGTGTAAAAAAAAATTATGTACTCGTATACTGGTGAAATCAAAATCTCCATTCTTTAGGGAATGGAAGTTTCCCCAAAAAAAAAAAAATGGTCAACTAACCTAACTTCAATGCGTATGACTGCATACAGCCATAGTGCTCTGTTTGTTTGTAAAGGAACGTCTTTAGTACCAGCTCCGGCTGGAGAAATATTATATTCCTTGGTTGAAACCTTGTAAATATTTTTAATCATACATCTTTAATTCCTTGTATTTTGAAAGGTAATATATTATTGTATAATCTATACCCACAGTTGTCGAGATAACGACAAAAAATTGAAATAAAATTACTAGATGTAAATAGGTATTTGTTACAGGTTCTAAATTATTGTTTTCTTTTATCTATGTTTCTGTAAAAAACAAAAAAAAAAATCCACTTAATTCAACGAATGCTTATGATTTCATTTCACCTGTTTAAATAGATTTTTTTACTGACTGACTATGGAATGGTAACCCCACCTGCGTTAACGGTATACGCTGGCGGGGCACCAGTAAGAGATGATAGGTGAGGATGAAAAGGCAGGTCAGTCAGTGATCGTGATGAATACACTAAGAACTCAGCACAATGGTTTCCAGGGGGGGTATTACTAATAATCCCTTCCCCCCAGGAGGTTAGGTTATGAGCACGTAAGTGCGTTATACTACGTCTTTGCTTTAATATCTCTCTAGCTAAGTATGCTTTATTAAACGCTCGAATCATCTTTTTTTTCATCGGATTACATTAAAAATGATGTCAATCTTCTTGAGTAGAACGACAGATTATATCCCACGACTCTGATTAAGTAATACCTTCGCGAGATTACGTGATGCTTACAAGTCTCAGCGTTGAGTTGAGAATTTTGTTCTTGAAACCAATTTCTTAAAATATTGCAAACGGTAAACGTGTAGATAATTTTGGAGAAAAACTCACATGAATTATTGCAACGCAATCTGGTCGAGCAAGCTAACGTTGATACCATAAACACGTACAGTATTTTTGGTAACAACAAAAACTTTCCATTGATAACTAGATAGGTGCAATAATGTTTCGCAAAGAAATATTGAGTTTTAAATTGTATAATTAGATATAATATTCAGATATTCTTTCTAGATCCAAAAATCCTCAAAATTAACACATGCATGCTAATTAAAAAAAAATATATATATATATATATATATATATATATATATATATATATATATATATATATATATATATATATATATATATATATATATATATATATATTAGTAGGAACCTACATAAGAATCTGACAGGTTTACAATAAACAAACTTGTTTTGGCGCCATAACTGCTCAACCAATCACCAATTTTTTTTCATTAGAGGACGTCATTAATGTTGCCAGTTGAAAATAATCTACTACTATGGATATTTTCTTCCAGATTCCTATTTGACAAAATGTGGGCCACAAAAAGGTGTTATCTTCTTGTACGACATGCGAGGTGTGAAGTTGGGACATTTAACACGTTGCGGATTATCGTATGTATTGTTGATTTTATTAAATTCATTTTATTTTAGTAGTGTGTGAAATTTCATGAATTTATAGTCTTTTTGACTCTTCGCCTTTTTGAAAAGAATAATAATAATGATTACAATATAAAAGTTTTGAATGAAATAAATTATAAATTTAAAATAAATTTTAATTTTGATGGCTAGTTATTAAGTAAAAAAATTTTTTACTTTTTTTTTTAGCATTTTAAGTGATAACTGTAATAAAGGCAAATAAAAGAAGTGAAATAATATGAAATCATCTTATTTCGCTTCTTTTAATTTATTCTTAAAGTCTTATAGATAATGTTGACATATTTATTATAACGTTATATTTTTTGTATTTCTCTTAAATTTTAATAGTAGTTTATATGTGTGAAAAAGTATGTGAAATGGGAGCAATATAGTTAACTCCGCATAAAAATAGCTACATTTATACTTAACAAAAAAGGTGGCAATACTCATATTAAAAATAATATAGTTAGGAATCCTAGAATGAATACAAAATGGACCAAATAACCATTGAAATCGGTTCAAAAATGAGAATTTTTAGGAAGCCCGTTTCAACACTGGTATAGAGCAAACGAGAAATATTATTTGGTTTGACACTGTGCAGAGAATTGGTATTAAGGAGTTAATCATTTGCAGCTACCTTCGCAAGTACTTTCAGTACACTCAAGAGGCATTACCAATTCGGATGAAGGAAATCCACGTATTGAATTCGGAGCCGATAGTCGACAAACTGATGTTGCTCATCAAGCCGTTTATGGATAAGAAATTATTCGACATTGTAAGTTTATGTTTATACAATAACATATTATTGACCTTAATTCATATGGATAAACTGCAAAATATGGCTACTTTTTGTTATATAAAATTATTTGTTTATTTACACACACATATACACATATCTGTCACGCTTATCCCCCATCGAGGTAGGCAGAAATAATTCAAATAGTCAAATAGTCCTGTTTGGCTTCCTTAATACATTTATCAATTTTGTTTTTTAATTATTTCTCTTTTTAAATAACTTTTTTGCCCAAAAAAAATATGGTATGAAAAGCAAATTTAGTGCTGATAATGACTTACTTATCATTATAATAATAATATATATGTAATATAGCAGACTTAATGCTGATAAATCTTTATCACCACTAAATCTGCCTTTTGTATATTTTCTAAAAAAAAAAAACAGCTACTTCGATTAAGACAAAATTAGTATGGAACCCCTATTAAGTGCATAAAATAATCATTTAAATCGAGAAGTTCTCCTTTTTAAAGAGTTTATTTAGTAACAGCAGAAAATAATTATGTTTTAATTTCAGTTAAAATTCCATCAAAAGGACGAGAACTTAGAAGATTTCTACACTAATATCATCCCAAGGTCGTCGCTTCCTTCCGATTTTGGAGGCACTCTCCCAGATACCCAGACCCTCCATAAGCAATGCATTGAAACATTGAGAACCTTGGAACCTTATTTCAAAGCTGAAGAGGCGCAGAGATTCGCTGTGTTGCCCGGCAAGAAAGGAGACAAAGTGGAGGATTCATTTAAAAGTCTAGCCATAGACTAAAGTTTGGTCAACACTATCTTATGTGTTATTAGACATAACAATTTTGGGATGAAATATTTTTAAAATTTTTATTACAATTATCAATCACGATTTGGTGTAGCGTGTAAGTTATTTTGGGAAGGAAACTGTAGGAAATTAAATGTACATAAATATTAAACACACGTATATATGTAAATGTAAATTAATGCCATAAAAAGTCTACACCGCTCAAAGAATAAACATTAATGATTGTTTTGGAGGGATTGTAATTGTTTTTGTAAAAAAAGTAAGTAATATTGCACACTTCAATTTTTTTGTAATAAAATAAAATATATGTACTTACTAGTTTCGTATAAGTACCTAGATAGAATTTTCGAAAATAATATATAGATATAGCCTATGTCACTCGTTGATAAGGTAGCATTGTAAAGATAAAAAAAATATTCAAAATGGCTTTAGTCGTTTTTAAATTTATTCATTACAAACTTCAAATCTTTCCTATTTATGATATTAGTATAAATATAAACTACTATTATAGTAGTTTATATTTATACTGGTAATTCTCAATTTTTGTAGTTTCAAGGTATATTTAATAATTTTTTTTTGTTTTTTGTTTCTTAAATAATTATTAGAGTAATTTTACTATACATATTTATAAAAAAATCTTCTAGGAAAAATTTATTTTCAATTTTTAATTACAACAAAATAAGAAATAAATATAAACAGCAATTATTTTGAAATAATGAGTACAGAGTCATTTAGCTTTCCAGTTACGTCCATAATTCATTTAATAGCCGTTTGTATATAATATAACTACTGTAACATAGCTGTTTCCTTCGCATTTGTAATTTATAAACATTATTTTATATTTTCTTTTTTAATTTGTACTATTTTGTATTGACATATTAAACTTATAAGACTGTTTGCTTAAATTACTAATGTAGACTATCGTGATGAATTGACAACTTTATAACTATTGATCCTAGTTCTACTGATCTGCTTTCATTAAACAGAGGGACAATGTATTACAATATTTACTAATAAGTAAATTGTACATAGATTATGGGTAAAATGTCAATGTTGCCTGTGTAAAATACGTATTAGTTAAAATGTGCTCAGAAATGTAGTTAAATAAGATATTAAATGCATGTATGACTTAAACATGCTCAACAACAAACTCAAAAAAGGTTTACTGTGGCAACATATTTATTATAGATAATTTAACAAGGAGTCTATCTGTCTATGTTTTTATCTCTGGTCTTATTACTTCAACAATTGGTGAAATTTAAATATGTAATTGTAACTTATACTTTTCTACTTAACTTATTTTCTTAGTATATTATAATTAATTTATAACTATAATAATTTTTGTAATTTGTCTTGTAATTTTATATTGTTACCTTGTAATTGTTACTTTTTGGCTGATGGCTTTCGCCAAAGTCACAATAAATAAAAAAAAAAAAATCTCTGGTCTCTTACTGGTATATATTTGTATAGTAATTTTATATAATTATTATGCGAGTGTGTGTTTACTAACAGTAAAGTGAGTTTTTATATTGTATTATAAATTATAAAGATCTTTGTTGTACATAATGTACATTGGACTCATTGAAAGATTTAATATGTAATGACGAACTTATCCCATAGAGGGATTTCTTACAGTCAACTTTTGAGAAGCTAAATATTTATTTGTAATATTGAAATAGATTTTTATAACATATAAAAAAATGTAATATTCGTTTATATAATTGTTATTTTGGCTTTGAGTCAAAACTTGTATTTTATACGTGTATTTTAATTAAAATTATATTTTTATAGAAAGTTCAATTTCTTTTATTTTATTCCCGTAACCAATTACATTTTATATTATTAAAAACAGATATTTTCTAATCAAGTTCTGTAAAGTTTAGTTCTCATTAATAATTTTCCCTATCCTATCAAAATTATAAAGTATATAATGGTGTAAAAACTACTAACAACTAACTGGTACACCGAGGGGGGAAAGGGATTGTTAGTAATGGAGATGAGAATTTCATTATAACTAGCAATATACCCAAACAGGTCGACCTCCTCGCGGTTCCCCCTGGAAACTATCGTGGTTAATTCCTGATGAATTTATCATGATGGGCTAACTGGCCTGTTTTCATTCTCATCTATCACCCTTCACTGGTGCTCCGCCAGCGTATCCCGTTAGCGCAGGCGGGGTTACCATACCATTTTTACCCATAAAAAAAAAACTGGTACACCGATGGTACACTAGTAGATTACATCCGATCATCACCTCTACGATATTTTACTAATTTTTACCCGTGATTTCATCTACGTGACCGGGATATGTTTATTAATCGGAAAACATTAATCTACTCGTATATCCTTTTCCATCCCATGTATAACGTGTAATTTCATAGTAACTGGTTAAGCTGTTAAGACGCTATAAGGCAACAAACAAATTGCCTTTCACATTTATATTATTAATATAGATTCATGTGGGTGAAGCCACGGGATACAGCTAGGTATAAATATTACAGATACATATTATTTCCATTTTTTAGATCAGGCTTTTTAAAAAAACTTTTTGCAAAGATATTCCATATACAAATCTCTTCTTTTCCTATTAAATACATAGATAAAACATTAAATGTAATTAGCAACAAATCGAAAAATACCTAAATCGATTTTTTATTTAGTACTACTATTTGATGTTAGCAGACAATTCTATAGTTGGATCAATTATTCGTTTGTTTGAATTTTTATAAAGTTCTGTCAAAACAAACTGTATAGGTATAGTTATAATGTACCGGGGAAAAGGGCTAACAGGTCGAATTCCATGTGGTCCCCCCCTGGAAACCATCGTGCTAAATTCCAGGTATAATCATTACGACGGGCTAACTGACCTATCTTTTTATTGTCATCTATTATCTATCACTGGTAATCTGCCAGCGTATACCGCTAGCGCAGGCGGGGTTGCCATTCCATGATTATCTATTAAAAACAAAACTATTCCTATATTCTTTTGCCATTAGATTTGATGTTTTTAGAAAGTCATAATTGCACATAAATTTACTTTGTAATGTTTAGTAATATATAATATATTACATTAGGTAGGTATAATTATGTGCATTTAAAAATGATAAGTTATCAACTTATCAATTCGAAATGCATATAATTATTAAATGTTGTTATAAACTTGCTTGTTTGAGCATATCTGATAACAACGCTTTGATATTTATTGATAACAGAAGACTGATCGCAAGATTAGTCAATATTATTATTTTTGATTAATTTTTTAAATAAAAAATTTAATTATATTTCTTGTAAAGAGAAAAAAATTTAGAGTTACGAACTAGTTCTAAAAATATGAACATACATTTTCGACTAACTAATTAACAGAAAGTTAACTAGATAATTAACAGGAATTTAAAAATTATGCAAAAAGACTATCTCAAAAGGTGAGGACTGAGTTTTAATTGAAATTGAAATAGAAACAAAAATTTGGATTCGATAAATTGTCAATGTAATAAAATTTTAGCAACGACTATTTAGAAAATTCTGTTACATTTCTCACAGTATTGCTCGCATTAATCTGGTAAAGATATAATCTGTGTATTAAATTTATTAAAATTAGTTCAGGTTTTTGAACATTTAAACATTCGAATATCTTACTTTCATATTTGAAATATAAATTACTAATATTTACATTACAGTTAAGAGTTTCCATTTCAAAAATAAAGAGATAATATATGTAACTTCAGTTAAAGATTTAAAAGGTAACAAATAAACAAGTACACTTTTATAATATTAGTACAGATTTAATTTGAAGATTTTATACAAGTAGTAGTCATAGAACAAGTAATCAGTACGTAATGGGTATCACTTATAACCTGAGATATCATTATTTAGTTTGTAGATTTATCAAAAAATACTTTCAACTAATTATGCTTTTTTTTTTTTACACTAAAACAACATTTGCTATAAATAATAGCTAGCAACACTGGTTCTCTCTGTTTATGCTCGAGATTGTTGAGAAGCTTGACATATATATTTTGTTGTTTCAGATAACCACCTGCAAATTTCCTAAGAATATGGCGGAAACATTATAGGGCTAAACGTTTTTATTATTATTCTGTTTCTGTCGTACACGCATAAGAATAATTGTTTACACTCAATTTACTTGATCGCATATGGATCACTTTATCTTTTATTATCTATGTGTCAGTTCAAGGTCCATTCCAGTAAGTATTCAAATATCGAGTTCATTCAAGAATCAAGTTAGTTGTCAAATTGTTGCAATAAAGTGCGGTCATATAATTAAACAATAATAGCCGTGTCGTGTTTATTTACGTAAAATATTCCTGTAATATTACTAGAACAAAATGCCCGTTGAATTAGAGTTCGATTATGCTGCCAGGACAGCTTCTATGGATAAATTCTCACAAGATGATATTAATAGTTTAAGGGATTGGTCCGTGAAATTGGATAAATCTAAATACGTTCCCAAGGATTTGACCGACAAGCAATTGATTTTGTTTTATAATGCCTGCTACGGAGATGTCGAGAAGGCGAAAACGTGTATCGAAAAATATTATGCGTACAAGAAAAGTGCATCGGACTTCTTCGACGGCCGTATCGTAGACTCTGAGGAATTGAAACCTCTCCAAGAAGTGCTGTAAGTGTCTTGATATTTTGTCATAGAATTCTATCATTTGGGAAATATGCTGCACGAAACTTAATAATATTGTAGGAAAATCGATACTGCAGCCCTTATTACGTCACCGTTAATTTTTTTTAGGTAATATGATCATATATATGATCAAGCACGAGGTATATTCATAGACAGTCTTCATTTACATTCTTATTTTTTACAAATGTTTGGGTTACCCACTGTCCTATTTGTGATATGCTTAAATTTTTAATATACTTAGTAAAATTTTAATAAGCATTTAGTTTATTCTAATTTATTATAAAAAAAAAAACATATATATATTTAATGTATTATTTTGTATAGAATCCCTTTGGGTAATTATATAAATCAGAATCAGAAATTTAAAAATTTATACCATTATTTATTACAATTCATATTTATCCATATTCACTTATATGGAATTATACCATATTCCTTTGCTCCTGTTGATTTAAGTTTAAATATATGTATTTAAATAGTCTAAAGTCATATAAATTCTTGTTCTTCCAAATATTTTGTAATTTTACTAATACCCATAATTTATAATGTGTAGTGTATTTGATGTGCTGTGGAACTTGGCCACTTAATACAGTTTCTATACAGATCCCTGAAGTTTTTCTGAAATTAGAGAAATTAGAAATAAGTGTATGATTTAAATATTAATAATTATAGTAATAAATAATTAATAAATCAAATGACATATGACAGATATATAAATCAAATGAATAATATAATTGTCAGACAGATTAGGAATGCAAGGTCAATAAATAATTAACCAAACCTTTACCTTAAAATTGTATAAAGAAACCTAATTTTAGGACATCTAAGTACAAAAAAAAAAAAATTAACAGATTATTTACCACAATTTTTTAAATACAGTTTTAGATAAAGGAGACCTGTTTTGAGATGCCATTGTCCTGAATCTATTTCTAAAATTAAAAAAAGTAATTTTAATTTGACATTACTGTGATATCTTTATTCTGTAAAGAACTAAAGGTAAGAAAACTAAGAACTAAATTTCTAATAGATTAAGGTGAAATTTATTAAAAATATAGTTTAAAATGGTCTATAAAATAGTAATATTTGTGAAATTATGAAATTGAGTTAAGAGATAGGTTCTGAGAAATGACACTACAACATCTATACGGTTGTGAAAATATCTTAAAATTAAAAATAAAATACAAGCTAATTAACTTTACAAATAATATAATTACAAAATTAGCGGTAGAAACAAAAATATTGGCTATATATTATAAAAAATAATAATATAAAAGTCAAGTTTATTTGAATAAACTTTATCTATTTCTGGTAAAGATATTTTCATAATTTTTTTGTCATGCAACTTGTAACAGCAATAAAGCAGACGGCCCACCTGATGGAAAGTATCCATTAACTGCTAATATTAATCATAGATAAAGTAATACATTGTGACCTCAGTAACTGTTAATCATAGACAAAATAATAGAGTCACCTCCACATTGCCCTCATGCTTTGATTAACATTTCTGAGACCCAAGTCAGTAATTCTCTAAATTGCACCCTATTTTAAATTTAATTAAGAAATTAAATTTTGTTTTATACTATTTTATTTATTCAGTTACAACAACAGTATCAGAAAATAGGTATTTCTTATAATGATATCTGTGGTTACCATAATACACAACATTTCCAAATATGTAATGTATGTAACATAAAATGTAATATTTTATGTTACATATATTATATATGTAATTTATATATGTAATATTATAGATATTTATTTTTTTGTTTATTGTGTATTATATATATCTATTATATTACAAAAATATTACAAATGGCGAACTTAATGCTAGACAGCTTACATTCTCTACCAGTCAACCTTTGAAAAAACAAAAATGTAGAGTATTGAAAATTGATGTAAATAAATATTTACAGGTGTATTGGTATTGATTGGTAATTGTAACTGTATGAGTATTTAAGTATTTAAACCTTTTAAATCTGTTTATATATAGTTTTTATAATTGTTGCCTTATAACTCTGTCAATTCTAAACAGATTTGAAAAAATCTTTTTTTTATTTAATACTTTATTGTACACACCAGTTATAAGAATATGACAGAGATAATCAAATGTACAAAGGCGAGCTTAACTCTGACAGAGTTTTCATCCAGCAACACCCAAAGTGGAAAGGAGAGTCAATGTCAGCGAATACAGCAGTGTACAATTTTTAAACTGTCAAAATTAAATTAATTACATTATATTTAATCGTACAAATACACATATACATAAATACATACCTACATCTATGCATATATACTTACGCACACATACACATATACATACAATATATTATACCTACATATATAGATAAATAAATATATGTTCATAAAAATAGAAGATATATCTAAAGGATAAAGAAGAAATTTTTCTTTTTTTTTATCAAAAGAGTGGTCACATAGAAATTTTATCAAAATGGGTTTAGTCATTTAGTTTTTAGATCGAAACGACTGGTTTTTTTCACAGTTTTTCAGTCGGTTTTTTTTTTTATACCACTGTGGTGGCAAACAAGTATTACGCGCGCGTTGCCGACCCGGTTTTTTTTGTGGGACACAATATTTAGTTATATTTTATGTTCCTAATAGATTTTTTAGTGCTAAATTTAACCGATAGTTGGGAGTTGTTAAAATTTACATTGCAATAATAAAAAAAAAAGCATATAAAGAGTATGCTTTTTTTTTGTACCACGAAGGTGGCAAACGGTCATACAGCCCGCCTAATGGTCAACCGTTACTGTAATTATGTATATAAAACTATTACAAATTACAAATCGTTAGTATTATTAGTTGCTGAGATAAAGCACTGTGACAGACGGACAGAGGGACGCACAAAGTCGTAATATAATGGTTCCCCTATAACTTTATAGTATGGAACTCTAAAACAAGTTTTATTCTCGTAGGTTATGATTATTTAATTTCCTAATCTGGATTCTATGACCTGGATATATATATATATATATATATATATATATATATATATATATATATATATATTTATATCTAATCGTTTTACATAAATAGTTTGCATATTTGATAATAAATAACTGTCAGTTAGTTTGCTTTTTAGTAAAAGTTTTTACACTTTCTATGCCAGCAGTGACTATGTCGTTACAATAAGGTGTTTAAAGACATGTAAGGTCGTAATTCTTGTGAAAAACATCGTACTATTTTTGTACAGATGTATCATTATACAAGCGCGCGCGTGTGTGCGTACGTGTGCGCGTGTGTGCGTGCGTGTGCGCGTGTGTGCGTGCGTGTGCGTGTGTGTGCGTGCGTGTGCATGTATGTGTGTGTGCGCGTGCGTGTGTGTGTTTGTGTGTGTGCGTGTGTGTATTTTGGGAGTGCTTATTTGTGAAAGTGACCATTTCTCGCTGACAAATATGGGTAGTGCCCATTGCAAAATTGTCTGATACTCATACCAGGATGCGTAGACATTTCTTACACGCGTCTTTTTAGTTTTTTTTTTTAGGAATTATTCTATCAATACGAAGAATGAAAAAAAGTAATTAGTGTAAATGTAAATTATTAATATATTCATGTAAAAATTATTTCTTTAATTAAAAAAAAAGGTTTCTCACTTACTTATTTGTAAATTACAATATTTAAGATTATGTTTCACAAAGAAAAATTACTTCAATTGTGACAATATCAGTTATTTCGATTTAAAAAACGAGACTGCCGAACCGATTTTGATAAAATTTTTATAGGACTGTTCTGTAAATATATCCTTTTAGATAAGAAAAGAATTTTTAAATCGATTTATAACTAACGCAGTTATAAATTTGCTGGAAGAAAACTCTATTAAGAGTTAAGCTCGCCTTTGTACATTTGATTACCTCTGTCATATTCTTGTAACTGGTGTGTACAATAAAGTATTAAATAAATAAAATAAATAAAAAATATACAGCCGAATCGAGGAACGCCTTCTATTTAAAGTTAGTTGAAAAACTTGTACAATTATCTTGTATCTTGTCATTTATAGAGCTGTTAGTTGTTAACCGTCGACAAAATAAACCAGTCAGATGTTTAGATATATATAAAAATAAACTGTGAAATACGAGTAGTACAAGTTACGGGTATATTTTAACATAATAACTTATAGTACAAATATAGAACTGTTTAACTGCGTCAGTCCGTAATTTGCGTATTTGTTTTTTAATATAAAATTTTCCTATTCTGGCTTTGATATTATGAATTAATCAATTTTATTTACTATATTTAAATATTGGTGATTGCCAGTAACAAATTTTAAATTTAATTACAATTGTTCAGCAATATTTACCGTTAAATAGGTGTGTAAATGTTCTTTTTACAGTTACTAAAATAATACAGTTACTAGAGGGGGACTTTATACAAAAGTCGTTTGCTTTGGTACCTCTGTCCTATTCACGTTCCAACCGTGAAACAGTTGTATTTTTTTTTAATGAGTGATAATGGAATGGTAACCCCACCCGCGCTATCGGTATACACCGGCGGGGCACCAGTGAAGGATGATAGGTGAGGATGAAGTAGGTCAGTTAGTCCATCGTGACGAATTCGATAAGAATTGTTCACGATGGTTTCCAGGGGGAACCACGACCTAATAACGCATATTGCTAGCAATGGGGCTGTTAAACCCCATTGCTAACAATCCCTTTCCCCTCAACAGTTGTATTTGCATGGCTGTGTTTCGGTTTGAAGGGTGGGATATAGCGTGAATTTACAGGGTACAGAGGAATAACACCTGAATCCTCAGGAATGGCAACGCATAGGGGGTATCATGGGCCGAAACAGTGTATTCTGTTATATCCATGGCACTGCTCATGCCTATAGGCGACGGTTACCACTTGCAATCGGGTGGGTCGTCAGCTTGTTTGCCATTCTAAGTCGTATAAAAAAAATCATAATATTAAGAAATAACATTTTTTTTTCAATGGATGATAATGGAATGGTAACCCCGCCTGTGCTAACGGTATACGCTGGCGGGGCACCAGTGAGGGATGATAGGTGAGAATGAAAAGTTAGGTCAGTTAGCCCATCGTGATGAATACATCTGGAATTCAGCACGATGGTTTCTGGGGGGTGGGAGGGACCACCGGGAGGTTGACCTGATAGGGTATATTGCTAGCAATGGGACTGGTAGTCCGCATTACTAACAATACGGGGGAACCCTCGACTATCTATTTGGGATCAAATTGAACTAATTTATAATGATATTAATTTGTTACAGCGAGTTCTCGGTGCTGCCAGGCAGATCTGTCGCGGGCTACGACATCGTCTTCCACAGGCTCCACAATACGGAACCTTCAAAGTACAACTTCGAGCTTGGCTGCAGGCTGCTCTTCATGACTATTGGTGAGTGGTGTACCATTTTTATTTTTTAATCTACTTTCTTTACAAAAGCAAACAAGCCGAGTCCCACCAGATGTCCTTTACGTAATGGTGTATTTTTTTTTAATGACAATGGTGGGTACCAGTGAGGGATGATAGGTGAGAAGAAATAGGCAATTCAATATGATAATATATTATGTAGGGGAGAAAGGGATTGTTAAGAAACCCATTGCTAGCAATATACCTAATCAGGTCGACCTCCACGCGGTTCCCCCTGGAAACTATCATGGTTAATTCCTGATGAATTCATTATGATGGGCTAACTGGCCTGCTTTCATTTTCATCGATCACCCTTCACTGGTGCCTTGCTGGCGTATACCGTTAGCGCAGGCGGGGTTACCATTCCATTCGTGTTTCAACCGTGAAGCAGCTGTGTTTGCATGGCTGTGTTTCGGTTTGAAGGGTGGAATATGGCGTGAATTTACTGGGTACAGAGGAATAACACCTGAGTCCTCAGGAATGGCAACGCATGGGGGGTATCATGGGCGAAACAGTATACTCTGTTATGTCCATGGTACTGCTCATGTCTATACCGGTTACCACTTTTCATCAGGTGGGCCGTTAGCTTGTTTGCCATTCTAAGTTGTATAACAAAAAAAAATTCACCTATCAAAAAAAAATTATGTAATAATACACCGCCATTTACGCTCTCTGTTTAGTATAATGGTTGACTCGTAGAGAATACCATCAAGCATTCATTACGTCCTGTAGACATATTTTAACGTGTGTAAGGATTTACCTGCTGGGGGGGAATGCTTATCATGACGGTTGCAAAACCAACGTATCAGTGACTTGGACCGGTGTTTATCATATGTAATCGATCATTATTAGTTTTGTTTACGTCTTAAAGCTTATGATACCTAGTTATCAGATAAACCAGTGGTCATATTTCGATGTGTTAAGTGATAAATATATTAATTTATAACCGCCTAACTTTTACCCGTGACTTCGTTCGCGTGATAGGATTATGTTGATTCGACGTCATCATCTTTTTTTTTTTAAATGGATGATAATGGAATGGTAACCCCACCTGCGCTATCGGTATACACCGACGGGGCACCAGTGAAGGATGATAGGTGAGCACGAAGTAGGTCAGTTAGCCCATCGTGACTAATTCAACGAGAATTGTTCACGATGGTTTCCAGGGGGAACCACGTGGAGGTCGACCTAATAAGGCATATTGCTAGCAATGGGGCTGTCAAACTCCATTGCTAACAATCCTTTTCCCACTCATCATCATCATTTAATCATCAATCATCATTTAATTCAGACATTAACTGTCCAATGCTGAATATTCAAAGGTTGCTTGGAAGAGACTGCTTAGCGATAAGTTCGGCTTTTGTATCACTTCACAGTAAAGTGTAAATAAATAAAATAGGCCTCCCACTAGTGAAGGGTTTGCCAGTAGTTGCCACGCTTGGCATGGTGATGTTTTAAGAGGGACGCTGCTCATCATCATCATCATCATATCAGCCCTTAACTGTCCACTGATGAACATAAGCCTTCCCCATAAGGGCAGTTTTGCCAGTAGTTGCCACGCTTGGCAGGCGGGTTAGCAACCCAAGTTAGGTTTTCAGAGATGTTTTAAGAGGGACCCTGCTGCCCATCACTCGCCCTCCCTTAGTCGACTCTTATGACAGCCATGGGAAAGAAAGGGGTGGCCTATTTTATGCCGGGACCGCAATTCTACGTATGGATATCTCTAAATATATGTATTTAAAAAAAAAAGGAGTTTTGTACTTTAAATCAAACTGTTTATAATTCCTCTCCATCCAAAGGTTGCCTGCAAGAGATCGCTCTCAGCGATAAGGTCGCCCATTGTTTTCTCAGTGTAATATTTTCTTGTAATTGTTTGTATCTATAATAAGTTTATTATTATAATGTTATGGAGATACAATAAAGAGTATCTATCTTTTGTTTTAATGGGTGATAATGGAATGGTAACCCCACCCGCGCTATTGGTATACACCAGCGGGGCACCAGTGAAGGATGATAGGTGAGCATGAAGCAGGTCAGTCAGCCCATTGTGATGAATTCAACAAGAATTGTTCACGATGGTTTCCAGGGGGAACCACGTGGAGTTCGACCTAATAGGGCATATTGCTAGTAATGGGGCTGTCAAACTCCATTACTAACAATCCCTTTCCCCACCGAGAAAGAGTATCTATCTATCTATCTGCTTTTGAAATCCGCGCATCCAAAGTAGCAGGCAAAATGATAGGATTATATAAATATAAATTACTACAATGACATTGATCATTTCCGTGTGATATACCTACGGATAAACCTATATTATGTAAAATATAATTTTCCACAGTATATGTACATCCGCCAATAATAGGTAATGTTTAAATAATTATTTGTTTGCGCAACGTGCATCTCATTATTTGTATGAAGGTATATCAAAATAAGTATATATATAGGTATTGCGATTAAGCTAGATTTACATTAAAATATCGGGCATAGTTCGATCTCGGTCTGACTCTTCGAGTTTCACTGTAAATGGAAAAAATCTGGTTTATATAGGTAATATTGATACCAGGCATGGTAACATGGATGTATAGGGAAGGAATTGTTAGTAATGGGGAGGTTAGTCCCCATCGCTATCAATATACCTTATCAGGTCGAACTCCTCGCGGTTCCCGCTGGAAACCATCGTGACTAATTTATCGTTAAATTCTTCAAACCGGGCTAACTGACCTGCCTTTTCATCCTCACCAATCATCTCTAACTGGTACCCCGCTAGTGTATACCGATAGCGCAGGCGGGGTTACCATTCCATTATTATCCATAAAAAAAACATGGATGTATGATAATTTAAATTTGTTGCTATAATTGTCACATATTTTTCACCACATCTGCTCTTCATACGTTTTATGTTTTTACCTAATGGTAGAGAATGCCATGGTATTAAGCTCGCCATTTCTACAAAATTTTATTGTGCAATAAAGATTATATATATATATATGTTGAGTTTCTTATGACATTCATGGTAGAAAAAAAGTCATTACCCATTTTAATATCGCTCATACTGGTCAGATATCTATTTTCAAGTATATATTCGGGTAGGTAAATATATATATATATATATATATATATAAATATATATATATATATATACCTACATACCTACCCCTAATACATACATTGGATTCGATTCTGTCATGCCATTTCTCTAAATTTATCTCTTAAACTTTTACATTGATAATTTTACGAAATTACTATTTGGACTTAGTAACTTACATTCAAATAAATACACAAAATGTTGAGTCCCGGTGTAAAATAGGCCACCCCTTCCTTTCCCGTGGGTGTCGTAATAGGCGACTAAGGGAGGGCGAGGGATGGGCAGTATCGTCTCTCTTGAAACATCACCGAAGCCTAACTGCGGTTGCCAATCAAGGCAACCTTTGGCATAACCCTCTAAGGGGAGGTTTACGTTCAGCAGTGGACATTGGAAGGCTGTGATGACTCTTATATTATTTCAAATATTATATTTGCAAATAATCTTTTTGAAAAATGTATTATTTTTAATAGGTATGTACGTTGCCATAGCATTGTCGCAATTGTCGCAATCTCTATAAACCTTTGAGCGTTTGATTCAAGGCCACACGGACTTGCGATATTTCGTTGCGACTGGCGACACTTGTTCGACCTTCGATTTATTATGGTTTATGTTAACTATGCTACTAGTATAGTATATTATGACTAACTTGTTAAGGCCCGACTTCACCGGCTTTTAATCAGCCATTTAACTCTAAACGCCCGGTTACAACAATTTTAGTGTCCACAACTACTTTAACATCAAATTCATTGGTTTTTTTTTTATACAACTTAGAATGACAAACAAGCTGACGGTTTTTTTTATGGGTATGGTGAACCCGCCTGTACTAACGGGATACGCCGGCAGAGCACCAGTGAAAGGTGATAGATGAGAATGAAAACAGGCCAGTTAGCCCATCATGATGAAATCATTAGGAATTAACCATGATAGTTTCCAGGGGGAATATTGCTAGCAATAGGATTCTCAGTCTCCATAACTAACAATCCCTTTCCCCCCAACAAGCTGACGGTTTGTGGTGTTTGTAAAAAAAATTTTGTACATATTCACCTCATAACCACTTATCAACATCCTCACTTTATTTTCCATCAAGTAGGTTAATTAAATTGTACATAGATATTTCACATCTTTCTTTCTGACTAGCCGCACAGACATGACAGCGACGTTTTCTTCTTACATTAATTTTCGCTGTCATTACTTAGATAGCTCGCCTCCCACAATACTAATTTCTCTTTTTCTATATTATTTTAATAACCGTTTAGTTAACTATCGTTTAAGATGATGTCGGTAAACCTGAACCTCTGTAGTTACGCTTGTTTCTGATCTGTTAAGACTAATTTATTTATCCATTACCGTAATATCTTGCAAAAGTATGTCAGACTATATTACATTAGATTTTTAATTGTATAGTCAATTAATATGTGAAACAATAATGGCAATAGTTGTTCATGCACTGAATTTTCATTAATGTTAGACATAGACACCTATATAAATATACATTGTAAATAAACTGGCTTTAAAAAAAAAGTAATTCAATTGAGTTTCTTGCCAGTTCTTCTCAATTGGATCTATATACCGAACTGGACGGTAGGGGAAAAAATAAAATTATAATGTAAAAATTTGACGTTCATAAGCGGCTAAAATGTCCTACATGAATAAATGATTTTTGAATTTGAATTTGAATTTGAATAATAAATATGTATCGGATTATATTGAAGCCATTCGCGTCCTCTTGTTATGAGAGTATTCTATCAGAAGGAGGATAAAGATAGATTATGCCCAAAAAGTGTTTGCAGATTTTGTCACAATGAGGAAGAAACGCCGCAGCACTGAATGTGTCGCTGTAGCCCACACATACATAAACGATATATCTCCCTTGGAAAATACACTATATCCTGAGGAGATAAAAGACATCGCATACAAAAAACATCTTAAAAATCATATCACTGATAGGAATTAGCAGCGAACTTTAAAAAAAAAGGGTGAACATAAAAGATCATCGAAAGGTCGCAGTGTCACAAGTTTTTGTCTTTCAATGATAATAAAAATATATTATTGACTGTGTTGATTGATTAAGATCGCGCATACTGTAACCAAAAAGAACTCAAAAAACTTTTTTTTTTAAATACTTTGTGGTTACAGTATTTAAAAATTTGTGTTACAGATTTAATTAGCATAACCATTCATAATTGTATAGTTTTTACTGATGATACTTCTGTTATCGTGACAACTTTACCAGATGGAGACTACAAAAGTCGTTTGCTTGGTTTTTGTTTGTATCTCTGTCTCATTCATGTTTCTACCGTGAAGCAGTTGTGTTTGCATGGCAGTGTTTCGGTTTGAAGGGTGGGATATGGCAGTGAATTTATAGGGTACATAGGAATACCACACCTGAAGAATACTACACCTGAGTCTTCAGGAATGGCAACGCATGCGGGGTGGGGGGGTATCATAGGCGTAATAATATACTCTGTTATATCCATGGTGCTGCACATGTCTGTAGGTGACGGTTACCACTTTCCATTAGGTGGGTGGTCGGCTTGTTTGCCATTCTAAGTAGAATAAAAAAAAAAACTGATAGCAAAAATAAAACATTGGAAGATCATGAAAATAATGTAAATAAATAAAACAATAAACTTTATAATCCAGTGGCTTGATACGAATAACTTAGCAATAAATTTAAGTAAAACTATATTATTTTTATTGTTTTTAAAAATCGAAATGCCATTCTAAATATCAACTGCATAGACATGCAAATTGATGCAGTAAATGAAAAACGAAATTTCTTCGAGTATTCGCATTTATTATTTTGTTTTGTAGTTAAATTATTGTCCTTATGAACTAAAAGTTTGAAATTTGATATATAAAAATTAAATTATAAGCAAACGTAGTCTTTATTCTCAGGGAAGGGACTTTTTTTAATGGATGATAATGGAATGGTAACCCCGCCTGCGCTAACGGTGTACGCTGGCGGGGCACCAGTGAGGGATAATAGGTGAGGATGAAAAGGCAGGTCAATTAGCCCACCGTGATGAATACATTTGGAATTAAGTACGATGGTTTCCTGTTAAAACTACGTGGGTGTCGACCTGATAGGGTATATTACTAGCAATGGGTCAAATTTACTCCATTACTAACAATCCCTTTCCCCTGTATACGCTTTGGTTAGCTAGCACCGCAGATATTATGTTAAATCTATGGGTCAGCTAGCCAGTTCTAGTAAGTACATAAATGGCAAGTAGGTAGGTACCTAGTTACGGCGTCATAATCTTCGTTACAAACCAGTTTTGTGACCTGACAAGGGCAACCAGATATATTAAAACCGGCACGAGTGTGTTTTATCAACCGACTCCGAAAAGTAGGTTTGAAATTCGATTGTATTTTTTAATGGTTGTTACCTCATAACTCCCAAAGTCGTAAACCTAAAACACGCAGCGCATGAGTCTAAAAGTTAACTTGTTTAATTTTTTTTATTCAGCTTAGAATGGCAAACAAGCTGACGGCCCACCTGATGGAAAGTGGTAACCGTCGCCTATAGACATGAGCAGTACCATGGACATAACAGAGTATACTGTTTCGCCCATGATACTTGTTTAATTTTTTTTTATACAGCTTAGAATGACAAACATGCTGACGGCTCACCTGATGGAAAGTGGTAACCGTCGCCTATAGACATGAGCAGTACCATGGACATAACAGAGTATACTGTTTCGCCCATGATACTTGTTTAATTTTTTTTTTATACAACTTAGAATGGCATACAAGCTGACGGCCCACCTGATGGAAAGTAGTAACCGTCGCCTATAGACATGAGCAGTACCATGGACATAACAGAGTATACTTTTTCGCCCATGATACGCGCCCCCATGCGTTGCCATTCCTGAGGAGTCAGATGTTATTCCTCTGTACCCTGTAAATTCACGCCATATCTCACCCTTCAAACCGAAACACAGCCATGCAAACACAACTGCTTCACGGTTGAAACACGAATGGGACAGAGGTACCCAAGCAAATTATAAATCTGGTTAATTATCTGGTTAAATACAGTAAAAGCTCTTTATTTGCGGAGTATAGATTCCGTAAATATACCGCGAATACAGAAACTGTGAATGTAGAAAATCGAACCACTTATACAGCGGCAATAGCATTTGACAATATACTTTAGTATAGTTGTAATAAAGTCCATTTTACCTTTTTCTAAGTCCGTTTGACGACGTGTTTACAAGATACCTAATCCTTTTGAATAATATGTATTGATTAGATCCGCAAATACAGAAATCTTTAGCCGCGAATAGTGAAAAAGCTAATTCTATTATGTCCATGGTACCGCTCGTGTCTATAGGCGACGGTTACCATTTTCCATCAGTTGTTTATGTAGTAATAGAGCACTTTTTAAATAATCAGTCAAAAGTTGTGAATGCTGTTAAGCTTATCGTTCCTCTACATTTAGAAAAAGATGGATAGATTAGTCTATGCTTAGTTTTGATCTATTAATCTCGATGTTAATGTCATCTCATAATCTGTACTAGTTTGGGAGTTGCCAGTTAACAATAAACTACTATAATGGGTATTTTTTTATTTTCAGATGCCTGTTTGACTAAGCGTGGCCCACAGCCTGGTATTATCTTCCTCTTTGACATGCGAGGCGTGAAGTTGGGACACTTGACACGTTGTGGATTATCGTACGTATTTTTTTTTTCTATACTTACTGAAACAATTTAAGGCAATTCCCGGCTAAAGAAAAATAAAGGATCAAAGATTCAACTAAAAATGAATCATTAATACTGTTTTTAATAGTAAAAAAAAACATAACGGCCCAAGTATTAATTAAAGGATCTATAATAACACAATTCGTAATTAAATTGAATAAAATTAAGTGGTGCAATCAAATTATCTGCATTCCCTGCTACAGAGCATTTTCATGTCTAAGTATCATGAAATTATTAAAATAAAAAATGTAAATGTAAAGTTATTTATTACTTTAATTTCTTCACTGCATGTAAAAGGTCCTCATAACTATCTTTTTCTCTATCATATTGTTGCACGTGCTCACTTCGTCGGTTTTAGCGTAACGTTACAACAGCGCGTCATAAAGCAAACATCAGCTTTTTACTAAAACCATTGATATTTTGATATTAAAAATCGTAATTTACTTATCAACGTGAATGTATTTAGTCACTTTAAAAAAGGCAACGAACTTCCCATCACATTTTAATCAGGCTTTCAACTGTCAAATATTGTAATATATTTACACACTTGTTTATTCAGTTATCTTAAAAAAGAAGACTTTATGTCAGCTATTTATCCACTAAAAATCCTAAATGTATTACAATAACTTGGCGTGTTTAAAAGTTTATCAATTTATTTACAACAATTTTCTTTATTTACACTGAACAAATTGTTATACGCGGGTTTACGTAGTTTTTTTGCACTTTTAGTAACGAGCCCGTTTTACGCTTAATTCTGTTAAATGTATGTGTGATTCGTAATTTTTGTTGATCCACACTTGAAATATCATATTCAGTTTTGCCATAAACTAAGTTTTTCACATGACCGAATAAAAAGTCCAGCGGATTTAAGGGTCATTGGATATTCTTATTCATTTTACATCATCTGTCGCATTTAGATACAAAACTGGATACGTGATGATTAGTCATTTATCATGGTAGGCATGGAGTTCAAATTACGCGAACACCAAATTTTTCTTGAAATACATTATCGAAAACAAAATACAATTTCTAGATAGTCCTAGTTAAAACTCTGTTGTCTACGAGGAGTAGCTGGGTTCAGGTGTAGTTATGATGCCGCGATACCTATAAATACGTCATATGAATCAAAATAATACGTCGCACGTGATATACGTAATTATTTTGTAGTTAAAAATTTATGAGGATCACGCGGACTGTGACCTGGACGCGCCAATGTAATAACAACGCGTCTATGTCTACGTCGTGGTCTACCATAGTAGACTGCTCCGTCATTGGTCATAGGTCACTGTCAAGCGATGATCAAAAATAGTTATTGGCTTAAATGCATTTTTTTAATTTTCTAGCCTAATAGTAGCGTTTTTAAGGCTGTTCATTGACCCTTTAGGGTTACTCAAATGACTAAAGCGGCAACATTGCTTTTTTAAAAGGTACTTTTACACAGGGTAGACAATTTGCATTTATTAAGGATATTTTTGTGTATGGAAAACATTATGACATTTGAGATACGAAATTCGATCATTATCGTAATATATATATGTAATACTAGGTATATCAACTATATCACTCTAAATGGAATGCAGATAATTTGGTAATATACTATGTACTTGCTAAATAGTTTGTAAATCGATTTTTTTTATTTGGAATACATTGATTAAATGAAATCTATAGAATGAATTGACAAGAATGTCTATATTAAAAATAGAATTGGCCAAAAAATATGAAACTTAATTTCTATCTATTGTCTATACTATAATAAAATTAATTGAATAATAAAATAACGTACTATAATACAATTGAAACTATTATATCTGTGCACGAAATCACAATTTTAATAGGAAATTTTAGAATTGAGAGTAATTATTTGATTAAAATATATAAAATATGAGGTATTTACTTTCCATGTTATAATAATGCTTTTCAACTAAATAAGAGACACATGTCTTAGAGTTTTAACTTTAAACTGTGTTGCAAGATAAAAAAATATGAATTTCAAAGATATTTTATATTTTTCTTAGCTTTCAAAAGGATAAGCAAAGGTAAAAGATGCGTAATTAATTAAATAATCAATTATTATCATCCGAGAAATATTTGCGCTCGGTTTCCTGTTCTATTAAAACATATCAACTTACTTAATAATATTCCCCATAACAACAAGTTTTTTTTTTATCTTTTATGGTATTAACGTGTTAATGGCGCCCATACATTCTATAATAATTTAACAGTGATTCATATGTTTGATCAAATATTGAACATTTAAACTAAACAAGAGTCAGTAAATTAGATTTGAAATAATTCTCACGAAAGTTATACAAAATTTTATTTGACGTGAATTTATTATCTTTCTATAAGTGATTGAGAATAAAAGAATTTATTTTGTACGAAGAAGAGTGGTAACAAAATTAACAGTTTGGTTCGAAAATAAACTGCATTCGTAAAAGCTGAGAGAAAACGTGTGAGATACGCTCTTTTTATTTCTGTAGTATGAATAGAATAGAATAGTTTATTTACATTGAATAGGTGATACATAGTTCTTATTTAATAAGTAGACAGTTCCATATTCAGCTAATAAATACTAAGCATGCAAATTATAGTTTTTTTGTTTTAAATTACTAATTAATTTTACAATGAATTAACAAATTTACCATATAATATGTATAAATCGAATGCGCAATCGCCATTCTCTGTTAACGAGTAATGGACAGGGCCCAATCTAGCTATTTTACCATTTCAGGAGAAATAATTATTTACCGCTCTTTGTCATGAATGACCACGTTAACTCATAGTGTTTCGCTACTTTTTGCGTATGCAGTGTTGGCATTTCCCTTGGTTTAACTCTAATATCTTTAGCTTTAATAGCTTAAAACCTATATTGTTACAACGTGAAATAGCAATAAATGATTGAATGGAATTGAATATTAGGAATGATCTTAGTGGCCTTAGGATTTAACATACCACTATCTCTTTCAATAGTTGCAAGTTTTTTAATAGATGATAAATAGAATAGTAACCCTGTTTGCGCTATTGGTATATGCTGACAAGGCCACCAGTGAGACGTCATAGATGAGGATGGAGGCAAGTCAGTTGGTCCATCGTGTTGAATTCAACAGTAATTTACCACTACGGATTTCAAGAAAGGCCGAATGGAGGTTGACCTGTTAGAGTACATTGCTAGCATTGAGACTATTAGATCTCATTACTAACAGTGTCTTCCTCCCGATGATCGCGGTTAGATTCCTGTAAAATACAAATAATTGTATTTATGAATAAACAAATATAAACAAATAAGTAGTTTATTTTGGTTTTATGTTTTCTATATACAATAGGTATTTACAAAAAAAAAGAGTTAAAGTAGTTTAGTACTTATAGTACAAGCTCTGTATAGTTTGAAACAGCGCGGTGTTAAAAGTACAAAAAAAAATTGAGGTGTTTAATTGTAATTCGCAGGCACCTTCGCAAGTTCTTCCAATTTGTCCAAGAGGCGTTGCCAGTCCGCATGAAGGAAATCCACGTGTTGAACACTGAAGCGCTAGTCGACAAGCTAATATTGCTCATCAAGCCATTCATGGACAAGAAATTCTTCGACATGGTAAGTAGTTTATACTTTTTATTTCATATATAGATTGACTGCTGAACATAAGCCTCCCACATAAGAAGGATTTTGCTAGTATTGGCCACGCTCGGCAAACGGGTTGGCAACCGTAATTAGACTTTTGATGATGTTTAAGAAAGACGCTACTGCTCATCTCTTGACCATTAAGTTCGCTTAGTTGCCTCTTACGATACGTTTCAAATGTGGGATAAAGCAGTGAAATTACAAAAAAAGGCATAGCAACACTGTCCTCAACAATGATAACGTATGAGCGATACCATAGACATCATATTGAATTCTGTAATGTCTCTGACGTTATTCGTGTCTATAGGTGAACCATTTGTCATCAGGTGGATCGTCAGCTTGTTTATCAATTTGTATTAAAGAAAAAAGAAATACTACATTGTTATAATGTCAATGTATTTATAGAAAACCATACGTACTAATCAGATATTATTATAAACATGAAAACAGGTTCTAAGTCCTTATATCTTCGCCCGTATAAATTATATATTAATAGATTTTAAATATGAAAATCGAGAATTATATTCTAATGTCATTAAACATTTGTGTTGAACTATGTCCCAGGTGTAGTTTAATATTCCGATACGAAATAGTGAACTCGGGAATTGTTAAGTTTCTTTTCTAATGGATGATAATGAAATAGTAACCCTTCCCGCGTTATCGGTATACATTGGTAGGGCATCAGTGAGTAACGATACTCGTAGATGAGGATTAAGTTAGGTCAGTGGCCCATCGTGACGAATTTAACAACAAATTTAACGAGGAGGTAGACCTGACCAAGTATATTGCTAGTAATGGAAGTTAACGTCCCCATTACTACTAAATCCTTCTCCTCTTAAAAGAGGATCTTTAAGTTAGATTCTTTAAGCTATATACTAATGCTATGCTGTTGATGATATGGTATATTTTGGACTTAGGTGTGCAGAAGTTATGCTGCACTATCTATTGGTATCATATGTATAATTTAAAGTCATAGGTACCTTTTTTTTATACAACTTAGAATAGCAAACAAGCTGACGGCCCACCTGATGGAAAGTGGTAACCGTTGCCTATAGATATGGGCAGTACCATGGACATAACAGAGTATACTGTTTTGCCCATGATACCCCCATGCGTTGCCATTCCTAAAGACTCAGATGTTATTTCTCCATACCCTGTAAATTCACGCCATATCCCACCCTTCAAACCGAAACACAGCCATGCAAACACAACTGCTTTACGAATTCACATATAGAATAGAAACTACAATTTATAAACAAGATATTGTCTAATCCTTTGAGATTGCACTATTTCATTACTGTAATCCTATATATGTATTTGATAATATTAGCGCGTGTTCATGCTTTGCATGCGTTTTTTTTGAGTAGGTGTCTATATATTGCTAAGGTATTTTATATCTCACAGTATATTGTAATAAGTACCTTTATCTGACTATCTGACCTTATACCGGTTTTACTAGTACTATCGATGTAATGATGATATTTGTAATTTAAATTTAAATGTTATATTTATTCAATAATATTCTAGAAGTTTCTTATCTTTAAAATCCCTTCACACACGTTTACGCGCTATAGTGGGTCCTTTACCGTCCTTGCTACTAGATTTTAGAATTCTCTTCCCATATCTATCCGTGAGAATCAATCCCTAAAGATTAGGCTTGATTTGAAGAGCATCTTCTATCTTTATGAACATATATGTATTTATTTGTATGTGTAAGTGTATATATAAGTAATAGTTATATAAACCTACCCGCTGACATTGATGCTCCTTTCCACTTTAGGTTTACTGGAAGAGGGAGACTTTGTACAAAAGCCGATTGCTTGGGTACCTCTGTCCTATTTGTGTTTCTACCGTGAAGCAGTTGTGTTTGCATGGCTGTGTTTCGGTTTGAAGGGTGGGATATGGCGTGAATTTACAGGGTACAGAGGAATGACATCTGACTCCTCAGGAATGGCAACGCATGGGGGTATCATGGGCGAAACAGTATACTCTGTTATGTCCATGGTACTGCTCATGTCTATAGGTAACGGTTACCACTTTCTATCAGGTGGGTTGTCAGCTTGCTTGCCATTCTAAGTTGTATAAAAAAAAACTCTTAGAGCTAAATTCGTTTTTGTACATTTGATTACCTCTATCATATTTTTTTTGTATCATTAGAGTGTAGAAAAATATAATAAATAAATGATATAATGTTATATTTCAGTTGAAATTCCACCAAAAGGATGAGAATTTAGACGATTTCTACGCCAAGGTTATTCCACGGTCGTCGCTTCCTTCCGATTTTGGAGGCTCCCTTCCCGACACCCAGACCCTTAATAACCAGAATATCGAGACGCTGAGGGCCTTGGAACCTTATTTCAAAGCTGAAGAGGCGCAGAGATTCGCCGTGTTACCAAACAAGAAGGGAGACAAAGTAGAAGACTCATTCAAGAGTTTAGATATAGATTAAGTTTTGTTATTATAAGCCGACATACCAGATAAATTTATCAATTTGGGGTTTAACCATTGATTTTGTATTAAATGCTATTTATATTTTTATTAAAATTTGCCATGACTTTAGGATGGAGTTGGGATGCTGTGTAAATTATCTTGGGTGGGAAGTGAAATGTACTTATAATTTAATATTAGATATAATTATGTAATATAAATACTCTATTATGTTGTCGCCGTGATATTTTTGAAAGTGATAACTAATTATTCTAAACGGGCAATACGTTTTTAGGTAAAATATATGGAATAATAAACGCGGAAATAAATTATATAACTGCACATTGGTAAGTATATAAAGAGACCATTAGTATTTGTCAGATATTTATGAATTGAATAAATGACTGAAATTTTTCAAAAGTCGAAGTATTAATGTACTTAAAAAAAGTTACAATTTGTATTAGACTGAAAATCAGGATTTATCGATATCATGGTTCATGATAGGGGAATAAAATTTAATATATTACCTTTGTAAATATAGGAATTTAAACGGAGTTATATAAAGACGTTAATGTGCTTGCCACGCTTATATGGTTTGGGGAAAGTCTTGCCAGTTAGGGAGTAGAACTCACAAATATATTTTTTTAAATAAGAATATATGTTACTAGAAAGAATTGATTATAAATAAAGACTAATAATGTTCATTGAGTGATTAGCCGAATTAAGAGAAAGCATTTCTTCCTATACGTCTTTCGTTTTATTTCTATTACCTTTTTAATTAAAATGGTAGTTTCTTACAAATTGTATGTCAAATTAAAGAAATTACACTTTTTTGTCTTAGATTGAATCTAAAGTGAAAACAAGCATACAGATTTTTGTTTTTTGTATGAATATTAATGAAATAAAAAAAAATAGGAAATATCAATAAAACAACAAGAATGTTATATTCTAGTTTGTATAAATATAAAAATACTTGTTTGCGTGCATATCATGTTAGCTAAGATTTTGTTGTAAGTATAGTTTGTTATTAATTTTTTGCAAATCGCTCAGTCTGTAAAAGTAAGTATTATGAAACACATATTTGATTGCATTGTTTGAAAGTATATTGGTACCTAATGTTAAATAGCACGGGAAATGTTACATTTCTATCATGTTACGATTAATTGATTAAATTTAATTTGAAAATAACAAGAAAATGAGACAAATCCAATAAGGCTTGCATACAACTTTGTAATGTTTAGTAGAACAAGTCAATTAATATGTGCACTTATAGCTATTTACAGAAGTTCTTTATTTATAATGACGCAATACTTACAATTGTTGGTACTTAATTATATATATTTATTTGCATTTATTATTATGTTGAAAATAAAAGATTACAACATGTTTCTAATGTCATTTTTTTTTATATAATGAGTTGAAATGACTTGTCGAAAAACTGTGTAGGTAAGTTTTTTTTAAGATAACAATGTGACGATTTATATAATAGAGAAAAATACAATAATTACACACTATTATTATGATATGTGGTAATTATATTCACCTATATAAAAGATTTGTAACCCACTGCATCTTAATTTTGCTGTATATATTAAAATAAAACGCCATTTACACGGGTTTTTATTGAAGACGGCACAATACCACCACTCTTTACGTTTCCTCTGCCATGTGTGATCATCGCGAGATTTATCTATCTTCTTTTTAGAAATACAAAAGTATGATTTTGTATTGAAATGGATATATACTGGTTTTGATCCGTGTCACATTGAAAGAAAAGCCAGCAATCGGTTTCTTGTACTTATTGGTGGTGGTTTTAAATTTTGTACATTGTACCTGTTTATATTCCATTAGATTAGTTTGTATTATTTGTGATATAATGTATTTATAGTACTTATTTTGTTTCGGTTATATAGCTGAAACTTGTGATTTTAAATTGTAGCAATATATTTTTATAAAATGTTATATTTCTTTTATTTTTTTCTATAACTAGCTTATTTGATCCCTCTATTTATTACTGTAAATATCATGTAGTCAATAGTTATGCAGATAATAGTATTTTTTATCAAAACAGTTGTAGGACTTATCGCTTGCATTGAAAATTTAAAATAAGTAAGAATTAATCGGAGTTAGAAGATATTTTTTATTTGAACCAATCTGTACTTGAGCTCACGGTTTCGCTAAGGTTAAAGTTATCATATTCTTGGATATTATAAAATCTATGTATAAAATATATAAGCAATATATTTAAAAAAGTAAACCACATCTTTGTTCATACACCTTTTATAATTTTATTCAATGTTATAGGAATTGATTTTGCAATAAAAAACCGTCTAAAAATTGAAAATTTAACAATAGTATACAAATAAATACGTACCGATAACAGTATTTTATTTCATTTAATAGTAACAGTATATAATTTCATTATACTAATGCTTGCGCATCTTACATTCACTTGGAACTTATTTACACTGCATTTCTTTCAGTGAAATGTTAATATAATTAGATATGATATATTTTATTCAAGAAATTACGGCTCTCTGACGACATAAACAAATTAAAACATATTTTTTTCTGGTTATATAATAACTTCCAAAATGAATGGAAAATAACGATCATTACTTTAAATATTAATAGTAGTAAATAATTTATAAATGCTGGCAACTGGAATTTACTGGCGGCACCTGTCATGTTATACGAAATTTAACCGTCGTTTACCATCTGCCATGCTCAACATCATCTTTTGTTTACTAAATAAAAAAAATAATAATGGTGAATGAAAATAATATAACTATTTATTCCAGTAAATTAAAACTTTAAGAAAACTATATTCGGAGTGATACAGTGTTATTAAAACATATGTTTGATGCTGTACTTTTGTATAATTGAGGTGAGTTATTGATAAACTTTTCGTAGTTTCTATACGATTTTAAAATAACATAGTAATTGTTAAATAAAATTGTGTAATTCATAGATTAATTAGGGTTATTCATTTCGTAGGCTAATAATGACTTTATTTTTATCAATTTCCGAAAACAGTTTTAATAATTTCTAAGCTTTTATATAATCTGTGATAGTTAAAGGGATAACGAACTTAAACGTTAGTTATGTAGTTATTACATAACATTCATGTAATTTTAATATTAATTACACTGAAAAAGAGATTTTCAGTTTTGTTTGTTATTTTTTTTTATATTTGTTGCTCAAAACTCCATTTGTAACTACCTATTTGTAAAAATATATTTTATATGAAAAGTTTTAGTTTAGTGCTATGGAAATTTTATCAAAATCAATTTATTGGTTTAGTTTGTATCAAAGTAACTGGTTTTACGAGAAAAAACACTTTTAATGAATATGAAATATAAAAATTTGTAAATAATTGTTTAGAAATAATAGTAACTTGAGAATTGTTAGTTAATATTTGTATTATTAATAGATAGATAAATAGGCAAACTTTTTATTTGCATCAAGAGATACACAGAAATACAATACTTGGTATTAGTAGTAGACAGATACACAATTTTTTTTTATGTAACATAGTATGTGATAATGTAATTTTTAATTTTGTAATTTGTACCACAATAATGCAAAAAGTGTTTTTTGCTTAATAGGAAAACCAAAGATTTTCAGTTACTGCATAAAAAAAAATTTAAATTGTTTGACTGGTATGAATAATGAGATTATTTTGTTATCTGACTCGGAGACTATGATATTTGTTTTTTTTTTTTTTATCTTAATTAATTGACCCAATTCATAAGGGAAACTCAATTTCAAAAATACCATGTCTATATTCTCAATGAACTAAAAGACACTTTTTTATCAAAGTTATTAATTATAAATTTGAAAAGATAAATATTCAGTCATTTTTGTATTTGTTAGCGGAACGAATTTGTTTTAATACAATTGGCGATGATCTTAAATAAGAATAGAATTCTTGGCATATTTTTTTAAATATTCACCTTATTTAGTTATCAATATCATCATCGGAGTATCAGATATTAACATCAGAGTATCAGACACTATTATTAGGATATGTAAAAATGGGATCATTTGCATTTCCATGTTTTCTTCGGGTACATCAGTTGTGATAAATTTTTTATTTATTTATTTTAATTTTATTAATCAATAAAATGTGGTACAAAAGGTGGAATTAATGCTATAGGAATTGTCTACACTAATAAAGGTTTCTTTTTTTTGATGAGTGAAAATGGTATGCCTGTGCTAACGGGATACGCTGGCGGAGCACTAGTGAAGGGCGATAGATGAAAATGAAAACAGGCCAGTTAGTCCATCATGATGAATACATCAGAAATTAACCATGATAGTTTCCAGGGGGAACCGCGTGGAGGTCGACCTGGTTGGGTATATTGCTAGCAATAGGATTCTCAGTCTCCATTACTAACAATCCCTTTCCCCCCACTAATAAGGGTTCACTACCTTTAGTATAAGCAGAGATACTCGATGGGGGTTAATTTCTGCTGAGTTTCACACAGTAGGCCAATGGACCTGACTTTATTCTTACCTATCATGTCTCTCTTTAAAAACATATAAGTCTATAGTGTTTTAAAATCACATAAATCTAATATCTCTGTGTATTTCCTGCCGATGGCGAGTTGAACAGTGGTGAAAGCCAATTGTGAATAAATGTTCATTCTGAATTAGATGGCAGAAACAAGTGAAACTTTTGTTTTTTTTTTTTTTCTAATGAATAATATAGCACCATCTGGTAAAGAAACGCATCTCTTACTAGATCTTAATAATTTCGAATGTGGCGTATACTTTGTAGTAATAGTGTCTTAATTTTTTCATAGATGGCGCTCTGTATTTTTTTGCCGGGTGTATTGCGACATAAATATTGATATATTCATATATTTATTTATTAATGTTTCACAAATGCAAAACATGCTGTGGCTACCTCTAAATGGTTAGCCCTAATTAACTAGTGTATTGTATTGAAGCGTTTCGCTGAATATTTTTTGTGATCCTTTAAATAAATAAATAATAATTGATATTATAATATTTATTAACTTAATTAGTTATAAATTTTATAAATATTTTAATAATTTAAATATTATTTTGCTTCCAGTTTGATTATGGACTCCATAGACAACAATCAGTTTGAAGTTATACCTTGTACAAAAGCGAAGAGGAAGATTGTTACACCTTGTCCCACGGCGTACCTAAACCCGGCTCTCGATCTCCTTGTTAATGAAGATCCCATATGTAACACAGCTATGGAAATTGTCCCTATTAAGAAACGTAAAAGATCGAAAAGCTGTGATATTGCAGCTTTTGAGAACACCGCCTTAGATGTTGGTGTGAGTAAAGCAGCGGTTAATGAACTCCTGGTTAGAGAGTTGGAGAATGTACGTAAAAATTTGAAATCCTTCGATAGTAGTTTACCTTCAGAATTCAAAGAAAATACACCGCAAATTACTATTGATAGTACTGTTGAACCTGTATATGCTAACTTAACTGATATGTCTATACCCCAGAATAATTGTACAGAGAATTCAATTCTTCAAAACAATGATAACAACATTATGGACGTTTCTGAGTTTCGTCCTGATATTAGTGAAATAGGAATGGATTCGGGTATATCAATACTTGAACAGAAATCTTTAAACACTGCTGTAAATACTGATAAAGGAAACGACAATCTAGATACCTCTGTTAACACAACAAACATACAAACTAATGTTACAAACCAAATATTTATTAATAATACAAGTAATTTAAACCTTAGTTTCATTGACAGACTAGCATTAGATTCCCCTAACTTAACAAACCAATCTCTTTATTTAGATGACGATCTAAATGAAAGCAATATTATGGAAATCAAAACCATAACAATAATAACGAAGAAGAAACGCATTCCTGAACGTAAACAAATCACCAATCCATTTCTAGATCCAAATCTAGATATGAATTATGCTGAAACAACAGAAAATCCATTTCTAGATAATGAAGTTAAAGAACTAGAATATAATGTTGAAATAACAAACAATCCTGCTGCAGTGCAGCCACAACAAAACCATAACAATTTGTTGCCTCGCAGACTGTTTGTAAGTGACACTAACAGCACAATATCAACTGTGAATGAGTCTCTAAATGTTGATAATCATCATGAATATGAAAATGTTGACAGTTACCGCGCAGAGAGTCCCATATACGAGAATGTTCGCGATGAATTAGATGACATAAATTACAATAAACAAAGCAAAATATTAGGGTGTGACGTGTCACAATTCAGTGCTGTTGATATTATGAATTTGAATAGAAATACATATGAAGGCAACAGTTCTAGTGAGTCTAATGAGAACAAGAAAGATTTTAAACACCAAATATTGAAAGCTAGCAATAAATTGTCTAGGAAAGTTTTAAAAACACTGAAGAGGACTTTCAAAGGAGAAAAACCTGAACATAACACTACGCTTAATCCTTACGAAGTACCTAGAAAACCACCAAAGCAGAAAGTTGTAGCCAAAGACTCGGGAATAGAGAATCCTGCACTTAATTTGGATAATTCAGATGAAATTGAAATTGAAGAGGTAGACGAAGATGATATCGAACATCAATATGAAACAATAAAGACATTAAGAAATACCCAACTAAATATGAATGTGACTCCATTAAAAGAACGGGCCATAGATAATATAGATGTTTCACATAACAGAACTAACACGCCAGGAAAAAAGGTCCGCTTCGATTCAACTTTAAATCAAGAGAAAATCATAACAGGCAATAGCTTCGATTATGAACTGCAAAGTCCAGGGTTTGATTCTAAAATTGACAAGTATCATGATGAATTAGAGAATTGTATTAACGAAAGAAAATTTTTACAACAAAACATGTGATCCAACTGCTCAATTATAAGTAGGCAGACTGTCAACACGATGTTGTTTCAGATTATTGTTAAATTGGAATTGGCTGTTAATTTAAAGAGGATCGAAGTTTGAATGTTGGAAATAGGGGCATAAATATTTTTTATTCTTTACTGTATCCGGATGTGTAAAATGCAAATCGCAAAATGATCAAAGCCTTATAACTTACGAGTCCTCGCGTGGAGGACGTTATATTAATGGACGTGGTAGTTGTAATGAATGGACTGACCATCTAGATCCACCAGTATTGGACCGCTTTGTGTCGCATATATCATGGGGAGTGTTCAGAGAATTTATTTGTATTAATACCAGCTGCTGAATTTTATCACTGTACAACCCGCTACAAGTTAAAGTTCCATCTCGACCATTTGGGTGAGTGGCGGTCCTCCCCCGTACGTTTCTGTAGAAGCTTTCTTCCAAGCACCGTATTTTTGAATAGATACGACGCTGAAACCGAAGAAAAGAGTATATTCCTATTAAAAAGGCAAGCAAAACACATTTCTCTAATGTTGTCTTCTCTATCGTCGGCGATAGTCACTTACCATCTTAATAATCGCATGTTTTTAAAAAAAATACAGTTTTTTTGTATTCATTAGCGATTTATACGAAATAATTAGTACTATGATTCGTGTAAAATAGGGTGTCTAAACTTTTTCGTACTTCGTCACCTATAGACATGAGCAGTACCATGGACATAACAGAGTATACTGTTTCGCCCATGATACCCCCCTTGCGTTGCTATTCCTCAAAGACTCAGCTGTTATTCCTCTGTACCCAGTAAATTCACGCCATATCCCACCCTTCAAACCGAAACACAGCCATGCAAACAAAACCGCTTCACGGTAGAATCACGAATGGGACAGAGGTTGCCAAGCTGATTACTTTTGTACAGTCTCCCTCTGGTTATATTGGAGCTCGGAAGCCTAACATTGATTGTTGGTCGTCTAAACAATAGATGAAAAATAAAAAACGAAACCAACACTTAGCAATCAGATACTGGGGTCGATTTTTAAGTGCTATTTCTCTAAACTTATCTCCTATCTTAATTTGTTATTTTCTTGAAATAAGTTAAAACTATAATAATTTTGACTTAAATAACCAAAAAAATTAGTTCATATTGGTGTTTACAATAAAAATTTTACTGTGATATCAAATTGAAATTTTAAGTGATAGGTTCAGAAAAATAGCGACTCAGAATCGACCGCACTGATTCCCGCCAAAAATTGTACAGATTGTCACTGGCAGCTATTTGCATAATATGCTTTTGTCACATGAGTAAATAATCATACAGAGTATAAATTATGCCCAATCTCATCTCGACCCCCCCCTCGATGATTTGATAATGACCATTCGCAAAAAGATGCTTCCTCCCTCCCGTTCGTCCCTGTTCCCCGCTGTGAGCAACGCAGTCACTAGTCTTTGTTTTGACAGCATTAGCATGTTTTTGACAGCTGATTTTTTTGCCAGTCTCTGTTCTGAAAGAACTCTATTGAGCGTGATTTTGCAGTCGACTTTATTCCAAT
Source organism: Galleria mellonella (assembly GCF_026898425.1). Taxonomy (NCBI): domain Eukaryota; kingdom Metazoa; phylum Arthropoda; class Insecta; order Lepidoptera; family Pyralidae; genus Galleria; species Galleria mellonella. The sequence continues at coordinate 11,159,090 of NW_026442074.1, read as the reverse complement.
TATGTATTTTGTTTTTTTTTATTTTGATATTTTTCTTTTTTGGTCCTGCCGTTTTTGTATACGTAGTTAGTTTTTGATATTGAAAGCATAATGTCTCAATTCTCAAGAATAAGGAGGGCCATGGGCGTCACAGTGTATTTTGTGGAGTCCATGCCTTTGTGTTCTGAACAATATTTTTTTTATTAAAATATTAAAATAATATTCCAATAATTATTGAGGGGTTGAAAAATTTTCTAATGAATGAGATTTGAACAGTCGTATCACCAGTTGGCCTATCATATAAGAGCCAAATTCAGCCCCTTCGAATTTGGCCCTTGCTATTGAGACATGTTTTTCATATTTTAATAATATTCCAATATGAATTCGCAATTAAGTGGTACTCGTAATTTGCCATAAATAAAAAAAAAAAAAAAATTTTTTTACATTATTGTTCAGTAAAGGTTGTTTCTATGTTCCATGTATGATAACCTCTATATAATAATAATTACGTAGATTGCGAGTTCTATTCCCGGACAGTACAAATATTTTCACGAGACGAGTATTGGTAGTAGCGTGGTCCTTCTTATCTATACCCGCTGTGATGATGAGGACGGGTAAGGTAGGGGCATCGGGGCGAACCTCAATACGCCGGCATCTACTCCGTAGGTCACAGTCTCCGGTCACTAGGTTTTAAGCCGATATACATCAAGTGTTGTCGACGTGGCATCTTACGAGACGAGTGTGCCTATTTGGACCTAGATGGCGCTATCTGATATGTCGAAGTCAGTTATTAATTTTAATAATTATCAATGAATTAAATTTGACTTCTCTGTATGTGTAATTACTCTGTATTTTTACTATTGTACTTAAGTAACTAATTAACAAGTATTTGTAACATAATATTGTAGATTCTATTGAATCTTTTATTTTTTATGTGTTTATCTACAAATTTTTAAGTACTTTACCTTAATGTTTAAAAAAACAATGTTTTATTTATAAGTTAATCTTCAAAATGTATTATTGCACATTCCAAAGTTAATTTAAAGTGAGGCTAATGTGAATATTTCTATAAGTTTCTGTTATTTTATATAATTATTTGTTAAGTGTAACCAGTTTTTCCATTTAAAATTTTATTACAGTTTGTAAACCAAAGATTTTTATCTTCACGCGAAGTTTTTTGCTGGGTAGGCAGAAGAAACCAAAAACCTTATTTCTCTCCCTTTCATATAATTTAGCATGTATTTTTATTCAAAACAAACATGGTGTATGACACCAAAGACAATACATGGTGAACTTTCCTAACCGTTATAAGACTGGAGAAATATTTATATTTAGATATTAATTTGTTTTAGTTATAATTATAAGTTAAGTAAGTCACTTTAGTCATTAATGTTATATAATTTTATATTTAAAAAAACATTAGGTTAGTTATGTTCGATGGTTTAATTTACATTTTGTATTTTTTTTTCTACTCGAACGTCAGAGCAATACCTAAGGGTAATTAAAAATATTGAAAATTCTTTTTGAAAATTAAGTCTTAATTTATCAATTTTTAAACTTTAAATCGTGAAACATGTCTTGACGTTTATTTATAGGGTTTTTTTTTAAATATATTATTTATTTTATATTGGGACATCTTTAATACAGTCTAATGTATATTTTATATCTTGCCAGTTTTATACCAATGAAATAATGTAATGGAATACTTATTAGGTTAAAACCAAAGGTACCTTTTACTTTCTTTAAAATTGCCCACAGCAGTAGGTACTAAGATTTTTATTTAATAAAAGCATAATTGTTGAAGTAAAGCCTAAACTATTAAATCAATTTTTATAAAATTTCTACTTGTATATCCTTACAGATAAAAGATGAATTTTCCAAATCGTTTCACAACTGACGGAGTTATGGTGTAATTGTGATAAACATCCCATCTCTCACAAACCATAAACAGTGCAACGAGAATATTTTATTAATTTAATTCTTGCTCAACCAATAAAGATATTTCTAGAATTCTACTGAGTTTTTTTTTTCTTACATTTCAAATTTTTACCTATTTTTATTCTAAAATTTTAAATCTTTTACTTCGTCCAATTTCATAACGTGTCACTTGCATACACAACGGATGTAACAAAATATATTTATTAATGTATTGAAGAATATTTGTTACGCTAGTGTTTTAGTACGTCAATAAAAGATTTATTTATTTTTATCATATCTGTCGTTAACTGTCCATTGCTGGGGGGAAAGGGATTGTTAGTAATGGAGACTGAGAATTCCATTGCTAGCAATATACCCAACCAGGTCGGTTGGTTCTCCCTAGAAACGATCATGATTAATTCCTGATGAATTCATCATGATGGGCTAACTGGCCTGTTTTCATTCTCATCTATCACCCTTCACTGGTGCTCCGCCAGCGTATCCCGTTAGCGCAGGTGGGTTCACCATACCATTTTCACCCATAAAAAAAAACTGTCCATTGCTAAACATAGGCCTCTAGAGGTTTTTGCCAGTATTTGACACGTTTAGCAGGCGGGTTGGCAACCACAGCTTTATCGCTAAAAGTAATCTCTTACAGACAACCTGGGACCACATAGCCACATAACAACCTGGATAACATAATCCACTTTTCAAATCGAAACATGCAAGCATAATTATTTGACGACAGAAACACGAGTGGGACAGAAGTACCCATGCAGCCGACTTTTCTACAGTCTCCTTTCGTAAAAGAAAAGTACGAAAGATTAACTTATACAACATAATATTTCGTCCTTTATTTGCGAAGCAATATAATACGTAATACATTATATACTAAGTCTATAATCGCAATACAGCCTTTTCTTTCGCGGACGAACTGTAAACCAACAAGTTTTTATCGTGTCTTTTGCTATTATAAACTTTTTTTTAATGGGTGATAATGGTAACTTCGCCTGTGCTAACGGTATACACTGCCGGGGCACCAGTGAGGGATGACAAATTACAATGAAAAGGCAGGTCAGTTAGCCCATCATGACGGTTTCTAGGAGGGGCAACGTGGAGGCCGACCTGTTAGGGAATATTGCTAGAAATGGGACTGGTAGTCCCGCATTACTAACAATCCCTTCCCCCTAGACTATTACCAGAGGGAGACTTTGTACAAAAGTCGATTGCTTGGGTACCTCTGTCCTGTTTGTCCTCTGTCCTCTGGCTGTGTTTCGGTTTGAAGGATGGGATACGGCGTGAATTTACTGGGTACAGAGAAATAACATCCGAGTCCTCAGGAATGGCAACGCATGAGGGGTATCATGGGCGAAACAGTATACTCTGTTATATCCATGGTACTGCTCATGTCTATAGGCGACGGTTATCACTTTCCATCAGGTGGCCTGTCAGCTTGTTTGCCATTCTAAGTTGTATAAAAAAAAAATATTACGTTTAGGAATGTATAAAATCAATTATTGTTATTTATTTCAGACAACTTTGATTTTTGTTAGTATGCGTACTTAAAAAAACTATGTCAGTACTTTATTACTTATCATGATCTAGTCTTCTGGGCAAGCATTCGCAGTACTAATGTATTTACAATGAATGATTTACATTTAAATAGATAGAGCGACTGATAAAATTATGCAGGTACAATACATATGTACCTACTGCCTTGTGCATTGTGAAGGATCAATCTATTTAATTCCGGACCTTGACTGAAGTTGTGTATCGCTGGCGTTATTGGATAATGGCTAGCCGCGCATGGCTTCTGTATTTGTTCACTTTATGAATTAATAATGCTTGTTTGTGCCTTATCCGTCTTACTGCGAAAATAATTTAAAACATTGCTTATTTAAATAGAGTTTTAAAAATGATAAATCGTTGTTTAGTCAATGTAAAAATGTCAATGTAATTTTTGCTACTATTTATATATTAATACGTGAAGCAAATACTTTGTATTGCTTTTTTACGAAATTTGCATAGATGGAGGAGCATGGAATTTGGCACACTTATAGTTTATTTAGAGAAGTGAGAGAGAAAGAAACGAAGAGAGTGCAGAATGATATTTTTTTTAATTATGCATAAAAATACATTAAATAAATAACAATAAAAAAAAAAAACATTACACACACTACCTTGTATTTGATACACACATCCATATATACTCTTTTGTTTATTGTTAATGTCTGTGGTCAAATTGAGAATAGATATAGATTGAGAATAAATAGAGATTGTTTGTCAAGAGAGTGCAGAATGCTAATTCTTTTTTTTTAAATTATGCATTAAAATTAAATAAATAACAATAAAAAAAAAAAACATTACACACACTACCTTGTATTTGATACACACATCCATATATACTCTTTTGTTTATTTTTAATGTCTGTGGTTAAATTGAGAATAGATATAGATAGAGAATAAATAGAGATTGTGTGTCTTTAGTAATATTTGTCTATAGTCTTACTGAATGTCAAACAATGACCATAATTAATTTATTTATTACAATATATGGTTTGGTCAAATTTCGGCCACTGCCAGATCCAGCTAGTATAATTTAAACAAACAGAACTTTTTAACCGACTTCAAAAAAGGAAGAGATTATGTGTTCGATTATATATATATATATATATATATATATATATATATATATATATATATATATATATATATATTATGTATTTATGTATGCTTATAGAAAAAAATAGTTACCGACTTGGAAAATCCACACATATACACTCGTGGGCGAAACATAGTATAATCTACCTACGATTTCGACCTATTTTCGCCCTGTCATTCGCAGATGCCTTTACGTCGGTACGCCCTCGTTTGATCCTCTATTTATGGAGCAGGCTGTGTTTGACGCCTCAATTGTAGGTTACCTACCTATAACTAGTGGGGGGAAAGGCATTGTCAGTAGTGGGGTTTAACAGCATCATTGTGGGGGGAAAGGATTGTCGCATTGCTAGCAATATACCCAGTCAGGTCGATCTTCCCGTGGCCCCCCCTGGAAACCATCGTGTCGAATTCCAGGTGTATTCATCACGATGGGTTAACTGACCAGCCTTTTCATTCTCAGCCATCAGTGTATACTTTTATAAAAAAAAATATATATTACACAAGTCAACAGACGACACTTTCACTTACAATTAATATAATTAATATTTTTTTTTATACAACTTAGAATGGCAAACAAGCTGACGGCCCACCTGATGGAAAGCGGTAATCGTCGCCTATAGACATGAGCAGTACCATGGACATAACAGAGTATACTGTTTCGCCCATGATACCCCCCATGCGATGTCATTCCTGAGGACTCACGTGTTATTCCTCTGTACTCTGTAAATATAAACAACATAGTCAAAGTCTCAAGTTAAAGCTAGCCACTCATAAAACGATAGATACTGAAATAGTAATTATTATTATTATAGTGTTGTTTCATATATTTTGCTTTTTGTTTTGTTTTGTTGCTTTTTTATTTACATTCTTTTATCTCTTTTACTGTGTATTATGTGTATGTTTGTATTGTAATTTGTGTGCTGTAAGTAATGTAAATAAATTATCTATCTATTTATTTATTTATTTATTCATTAGTACAAATATGTGTACATGGCGGACTTAATGCTAATAGCATTCTCTCCCAGTCAACCATAGGGAAGTGTCAGAATACTCGAATGCGGTACTACTAATTATTGATATACATACATACTAAAATTACATATATAAACGAATAAATATATATGAATAACAAATATACTTACACATATATGATATATACTATCTATCTATCTATCTATAAAGTGAAGAAACCTTATTTTATACGAGTATTATTATGTTTAAATTGTGTGGGTGTCATATTTGATTCGAATCCACAACAACGTCACTGGAACACTGAAGTATCGAACACTTAATAAAAAATCAATGAAATCAATAAAGAATTATTACATCCCGGTAGTGAAACAAACATTTTGATCAATCGATATAGTGTTTTATTGGAAATTTACTATGGTCTTTATAAATTTTAAATAAGTATTTTGCGTTTACTACGAGTATTATATATTGTCATACATATGGGTGTCAAACATGACCATTATTTGAAAGAAATCTTAAAAAATTAAAAGTATGTAAAAACAGCATAGAAAGAAGTGTCTCGGGCATAAAAATAAAGAATAGGTTTAAATTAGTAGACATTGAAGAGAAAACCAAATTCAAAAATGTTATCTATACAATAAAAAAATTAAATTAAGTTGTATAAAAAAATTGATTCACGCGGATGAAGCTGTGAAACATAGCTAGTTAAAAATATAACCAATCATCGAATCTAACTGTATGACACGTATATGGCGAGACAAGCATACGACTCAACTGATGGTGTGGATAGTGTGTGTACAGGCCACATATATTGTTTATAGTTTTTTATATTATTATTTGCCAAGTTCCAAATTGACACGCATTCTATTGTTTCCTTACGGCTTCCCTTCACGGCACTAGTTTTCTAAATTCTACTAATACACATGTATTTCCAATTTTGCCATTCCTGGTATCTTTTGTCGCCCACAGATGGTAATTATTACAAGTTTTAATTTAACTAAATTAAATTTACAACATATGTTAATTTGTTTCCGTCAAACTTTGTAAACTAAATTTAGAACATTTTATTGGCATATGATTGAAGAAATTTTGAATATATCTTTAGTTCTGGGGATAATATAATATGTAATATTAATAGTACATTACTGCTGCGGCCAACAACTGAGGCATTGATGGACGAATGTGCAAATGTGGGCCGAGGCGTAGCCGAGGCACGTGAACGTGAACGTGAACGTTCGTGACTCAGGTGTTATTCCTCTGTCTGGGTACAGAAATTAAAATTAAGTAAATTCACTGCCATATCCCACCCTTCAAACCGAAACACAGCCATGCAAACACAACTGGTTCACGGTAGAAACACGGATGGGACAGAGATAGATAGATAGATAGATAGATAGACAATTTATTTGCATTACTTACAGCACACAAATTACAATAAAAAAAAAACATACAGAGGTGTACAAGTAAACGACTTTTGTACAAAGTCTCCCTCCGGTGCGTGAAGACTTTGGTGATTGAAGATGCCACGCCAAAATATGTCCTTGCATCTGCCTGCATGCGTATTTAACGTGATAACTTTCATTATTTATTCAACTGTGCAAATCAGTTTATTATTTCTAAACAGAATCTATGTGCGTTTTATACCATCAAAGTGTACATTAAATATCTTGGGCCGTTGCCAGTTAATGGAATCGGATATCCGGAGTGCGGGAAGATCCGGGAGTCGAGATGTAAATTTAGTAATGGCAATCAAACAGTAGCGTTAACAAGTCTGTTTAAAAAGTACGTTATGTTAATAGAACTATATTTTTTAGTATAATATACTATATAATAACAGTAGAAGTGGACTCAGATCTATGGTTTTTTTAAGTGCAAATGGAATGGTATGCCCGCGTTATCGGTATACACCGACGAGGCACCAGTGGAAGATGATAGGTGAGAACGAGTGCAGGTCAGTTGGCCCGCCATTATGAATTAGACAAGAAGTAACCATGATAGTTTCCAGGGTGAACCGCGTGGAGGTCGACCTGAGAGGATATATTGCTAGCAATGGGGCTATTAGACCTCATTACTAACAATCCCGTTCTGCCCTCAGGTCTATGGTTAGAAAACATTTTTAATAATAAACTTTTATAATCTATCCGTCATCTTGTAGCGGCAGCCATATTGAATTTAGTGTCATGTCACTAATTTTAGCCTATTCTACATTTCAAGGCTTTACATTTGACATCCAAAACCGACTTTATTTTTTTTTTATACAACTTGGAATGGAAAATAAGCTGACGGTCCACCTGATGGAAAGTGGTTACCGTCGCCTATAGACACGAACAGTACCATGGACATAACAGAGTATACTGTTTCGCCCATGATACCCCCCATGCGTTGCCATTCGCAACGCTCAGGAATGGTCGCCTTTCAACTCAAACAACCTTTATATATATAATGTTTTTGATGAAATGATTGGAAATTTTTAACATACTCATGTTAGCGGAAATCATACCTCTGACTTCAGTTTTATGAATCACGTTAATAATCCATAAGGGTTATGCCTTGTAACTTTTATTTTAATACATAAAAAATCTAATTTTACATTCCCATCTGCAATTTTGCAACTCTTTAAGTATTACGGAAACATCTCGACACTGTAGGTCAGTACGCCTTTGCCTTATAACCTGACCGAATTACGAGGAACATTGTTCCCGTTAAGTCACCCGTTTAACAAGGGTTGTTTATATTCTGCAGCATTATACGGGGGTTGTCGACCCGCGATAATGGGGTCGGAGCACAGACATCGTTGGAGATAGATGACGCAGTTTTATCAATTTATATTAAAATAATACCATGTTTTGTACTTACTGTTGTTACAATATCTTGTGTTGTTCATAATTGACCACAGATAATATCCGTGCTATTCCTGGTGAGCTCCTATTCCTGAGGACTAATGTTATGCTCCCGAAACATAGTCATGCAGACGCAGCTACTTAGCGCCAGGTACACGTGTACGTTAGAGTCAAGACGTACTCTGCAGTAGCAGATAAATTTTGTACAAAACAAATTTCTGCTGATCTTCGTTCGTTTGATAGCGTAAACAAATTCATTAGGTATAGTGTAATTGTTGTTTTTTTTTATACCACTGAGATGGTAAACAAGCATACGGCCGATTTGATAGTAAGCAGTTACCGTAGCCTATGAACACTTGCAATACCAGGGCCATTACGCACGCGTTGTCGACTTTAAAGAAATCTCTATGTCCCTTTTTTTAAAAAAAACTCCATGCTGTACTCTCTTGGAAAAACTTTGACAGAGAGCTCATTTCATAAACTAAGCGTTCGTGGGAGGAAACATCTTTGAAACCACGCTTTACGAATATCTAGGTTCTATAATATGTGAATATAAAATGTCATCGGAATTTATCCAGCAATTTTCCATGATGACGTAACATACTGACAGACCGACGTGAGTTCTAAAAATGACAGTTTTGAATTCCATATCAATGAATTCGAATCAGAATATATTCGATGTTTTTGAATAGATAGAAAAAAAGTTGATACGCGAAATATGTGTTGCGATATCTATATTATTTCGTGTCTGTGGGTCAGACTGAGGATTTTATGTGCATTACAGTTATATATGTTACGATTATTGTGCGGTTATCGTTCAGTAAATGGTATGCAAACAACATTGTCCCGGGGTAAATATTTCAATTAACTCTACCAAAAAAGAGGGTGTTACGAATTGATGTTAAGTTTATACATATTTTATTGTAATAGTAGTTTGATGGATTGTTTAGAGCAGTGTTTTCTAACGTGTGGGTCACGACCCCCAGGGGGTCGCCTCTATAGAGAGGTAGCGCAAACTATCTCAGTAAAAAAAAAATCTTAAAATAAATTTATTAAGAATAATAAATGATAATTAAAAGATTTGTTTGTTAATAGTACACTTTAACAAAAATATAAGTCGGGGGTCTCGAAATATTTTTAATACTAGGGCGAAGGGGGTGGGGGGGGGGGGTCGCGTCGTGAAAAAGGTTGAAAACACTGGTTTAGAGTTTTTTTTTAATGCTGAAAATGGTGACCCCGCCTGCGCTATCGTATGCTATCGTAGTTATGCGTATACTGATGGCGCAAACGGGACACCAGTGATAGTGATATACAATCGACATTTATTTATTGATTTGACCCTGCAAACGTTGTTTTGCCATATACATTATATTTAGAAATATTTTTTTTTTTAATTCAATGATATATAGCTAACACTATAAGTGTGTTTTTTTTTGATGGGTGAAAATGGTATGGTAGCCCCGCCTGCGCTAACGGGATACGCTGGCGGAGCACTAGTGAAGGGTGATAGATGAGAATGAAAACAGGCCGGTTAGCCCATCACGATGAATTCATCAGGAATTAACCATGATAGTTTCCAGGGGAACCGCGAGGAGGTCGACCTGGTTGGGTATATTGCTAGCAATGGGATTCTCAGTCTCCATTACTAACAATCCCTTTCCCCCACTATAATTGTGTTAGGATGTAATTATAATTGAAAGAGGAATGAAGCATTGCAGGCAAATAAAGTATACTTTATTTATGTTAATAAATTATTAAAAATAACAAATACATATTAAATTACAATTCTTGATAGCTATCTATACATTGGTAATTTTTTTTTTTTATATTTCTACTAATAATTATGGCAATTAAAAAAAAAACAAAGATTAATCTCTCAGCGCAATGGAGTGTACAATATTTTGCTAGCAATGGGACTGGTAGTGCGCCTTACTAACAATCCCAGTTGTACCAGAGGGAGACTTTGTATAAAAGTCGATTGCTTGGGTACCTCTGTCCCAATCGTGTTTCAACCATGAAGCAGTTATGTTTGCGTGGCTGTGTTTCGGTTTGAAGGGTGGGATATGGCGTGAATTTACAGGGTACAGAGGAATAACACCTGAGTCCTCAGGAATGGCAACACATGGGGGGTATCATGGGCGAAACAGTATAATCTGTTATGTCGATGGTACTGCTCATGTCTATTGGCGACGGTTGCCATTTTCCATCAGGTAGGCCGTCAGCTTGTTTGCCATTCTAAGTTGTATAAAAAAAAATCCCTTCCCCCATGCGGACGAAGTTGGGAGTAAATGTTATTATATTATTATTATTTATATGAGCCAATAACTGTCCACTCTTGGACATAGGCCTGCCCCATAAAGGCGGGTTTCGTCAATAGTTGCCAAGCTTAGCAGGCAGGTTAGCAATCCCTCCTAGCTGCCCATCCTTCGAGCATTAAGTTCCCTTAGTCATCTCTTACGACACGCAAGGGTGGTCCATTCTACGCAGGGACCGGGGTAATGTGAATATTTGCTTGTATATATTTCGACACGACGGCCTGTGGTTTATACGGAAGCTGTGACTCAAGGCCGGTATGTGAGGTCGGCCCGGAACGGGATCGATATAGGATGTTGATTCAATTCTAAATATGCCCGTTACAACAATATTGCTTCTAAATTAATAACACTGCGGTTATATTTACCATCTTTCAATTGTAAAAAATAAACTTATACCGTGGTATAAATACTAAACTGCGACTTTTATGTACATGACACGTGGCTGACATAGTCGGCCGTCAGGAACTGCTTGCAATTGTCTCTGTCACTCTTTTTTTTCCAGTATCCTGTAGGCTTTCTTGTGCTCCACTTCGAGTAACTTCGCCTTGTCTTTGTACCTAGAAACTTACCTACTACCTTACAAAATATGATAGGGCTTCTTCCTAAAAAAAAGAAAAGATTTAAAAACTATATATATATATATATATATATATATATATATATATATATATATATATATATATATATATATATATATATATATATATATATATATATATATATATATATATATATATCGATATATGGAATTATATATTTCATAATTCCATACAAGATAGTCTTTATTAATTCCTCCATAAAATTACAATAGTAAACTTATTATAGATACAAACAATATCAGATATTACTCACCTATATTAGTAATGGGGTTTAACAATCTCAATGCTAACGACGAAACCCTATCAGGTAGACCTCCACGCGATTCCTCCTAAAAACTGTCCTGGTTAATTTTTGACGATGCGCTAATTGATCTGTTTTCATCCTCACCTATCATCTCTCCCTGGTGCCCCGTCAGCGTACGTCGATAGCGCAGGCGAGGTTACCATTCCATTTTCATCTATAAAAGATTTCTCAATATCAGGTTTCTCATGACACATGGCATTCTATCATCATGCCGTATCAAGCCATGTGGGCCCGGCATAGAATAGGCTATCCCTTCTTTTCCCGTGGGTATTGTAAGAGGCGACTAAAGGAGGGCGAGGGATGGGCAGCAGCGTCTCTTAAAACATCTCTAAAGCCTAAATGCGGTTGCTAATCTGCCTGTCAAGCGTGGCATTTACTAGCAAAACCCCCCAAGGGGGAGACTTATGTTCAGCAGTGGATAGAAAAGCTGATATGATGCTGAATGATGGCATTCTAGCTCGAGCGTTAGGTGCTTTTTGTGTTTTTATTATAAATCAAGTACGTTATTAGATTGTGGTACACCCGTAAATCCTTTGGTGTCATGTCACTGTCATTAGGCTTGTTTAATTAGGAATAACATTGTTTTCTTGTAAATTACGACACTTCTCTATCTATGATAAAACATATTTCTTATCTTTTGTTTGTAAATGGTTTATTTATGACTAAATACAGGAAATATTCGCCGCATGATTCGCGAAGTGTCTATTGTTTTCTCTTCTCGCGGGATCTAGAAATATTAATGTGGGATTCCTATAATTCTTGGTTTAAATCATGGATTTTTCTTTAATTCATCTAATATGAAATATTAACCCCACCTGCGCTTTCGGTGTACACTGGCAATGCACCAGTGAGAGATGATGGGTGAGGATGAAAGCAGGTCAATTGACCTATCATAATGAATTCAAAAAGAATTAAACAAGGTACGACCTGAAAGTATTGCTAGCAATGGGGATTTTAGATCCTATTCCTAACAGTCTTTTTTTCCTTGAATTATGAAAATTAAATTAGAAATGTATTAACAATTATAAATCGAATAGTATTAATAGTAATACTACAAATTGGTAATATGGATATCCGATATTTATGTATGGCGTTCCGCTGGACATCGATGGCAGATAACTCCATTTCGATATCACCTATATCAGTCGGATATTTATTTTCGAATAGTTGTTCGAAGTTTGTTATCCAATGTTATTTTTTTGTCAACAGGCTTTTAACATATTCTTTATTGGACCACTATACGAGTATAGATATTTTAACTGAAATACTATTTATAGTAAAAATTGAAAAATAGTACATTACTACAGCGGCCAGCAACTGAGGCACTGATGGACGAACGTGCAAATGTGGGCCGAGGCGTAGCCGAGGCACACATACGTGAGTCCATCAATGCCTAGTTATGGTCAAGGCTTGTATAGTACTTTTCTCAAACAATGCGGGGAAATCAAAAACACAATTTTACTTTTTAAGTTCAATGACGAATAACGAACAATAATAATTTTTCACGCGCCATAATGTTCCTTTGTTTTTTTTCAATAAACAGCTTTCTATTTGCTGGCCAGTTCGAAATTTAAATAAAACCTTTTATTAGTTACCTCATTGGTAGCCATATATCGAAGTAATAGGTCATTCAATTTTTAAATTGCAGGACAGATATGAGTTTACATAGTAATTTATCTGGCCGCAAAACACGACAGATATGGATTTTCATACAATCAATTTATCTTAAATATCGTCTAATTACAATAATATATTAATAATTTTATTACACTATGACACTGTAATAAGAATTGTTGTCTTCACATTTACAAGCGTTTCTGCTGTCAACGTTTCTTGCCTTTTCCATTGCTTTTATTATTTAGAGTATTTAAACGAGTTCATGTATAAATAGCTCACAACTAATTTAAGGATATAGTAATCATAATGATTAATTATTTAAATAATTTATACTGTTGTCAAATCTCTTATAGTCCACGCTGACTCATGCACGGCCCTCGCAACTTATTTTTATCTGTTGTAATCTCTAAAAAAATAAAATGTCACTTTTCCCGCGATTTTCATGTCAGCTAGTTACCCCTGGCTCCCTCTACGCATGCTTCATCTCGCTGTATTGAATGGACAGACTACAGAGTTCACAGCGATTTTCTAGCGCCAGTCCGCTACGGAATGGCGAACCTATTGATTTTCGACGCAACAGTGTGTTAATTTTGTATCTCACGACAGTCGTCTCCGTCGATACGTGTTGTGGAAGTGATTTAAATATTTTTCCAAGAAAAATAAATATAAATGTATAGTGCCTTTACCAGTGTTTTTGTATATTTTTTTTAATTTGCCTATGATCGTTCGCTACATCGTCGCCGGTAAGTAGGTCAATGATTGATTTACGAGGGAAGTAATTTATTAACCTGCCAGTATTTTGTTATTTTTTAAATGTATCTATTATCTATGGCTACACTGTGCCGGTGATAAATGAACACTGAAGAGGTTTTATTTGGAGGTTGAATGTCTATGTTTTTGTTTACGAAAGGGCCTATAGAATATTGATTTAGTGGTTCCACGGGTGCCAGGTACGGTGCTGTACCTGTAAAGTCTTTTTTTATTTTGTTCTTCACATACCTATTATAAATATTCATCAATGTGAGCGATTTTTCCATTCCCCCAGACCTAATCTAAATAATGTCGGTCATAATTTATAATCGTATTAGGTTAAGTTTTTCTGAATTTTACGTAACTGAATGAACGAACGGGTTATGTTTATCTTTTTAAATTAAATTCTTAATACTATTGCTATAACTAAATAATAAATAAAGAAATTTAATGTTAGATAAACGAAGAAAGAGTAATAAGGAAAAAAAAATATATCCCTACATATTTAACGTATTTCACCAAGTATTACTTCTTGCATGATGTTAATATAACTAGTTTCAACGTATTTAGCGATAATATAAACTTATGCGGTTTCTTAATGCTAATAGAACGTATTTTCTGTAATTCAAAATTTTTATAATAATAAATAAATAAAAAAAAGTGTAACATAAAAAATAAGTATCAACTATTTTGAAAAACTATATTACAATACATATTTATTTAATAATTTTTTTCATGTTAACACTACATATTTTATGGTTTAATTAATGCGATCATTTATGTAAATTATGATAATGACCACGGCTGGTGTAATCTGGGGGTCTACCATGAATTGAAAATCCGAAATTTCGGACTCAAATATCATCATATCTAAATCGGTCTCGTAAATGTAGCTTTTTTTTTTAATACAACTTAGAATGGCGATCAAGCTAACGGCCCACCTGATGAAAAGTGATAGCCGTCGCCTATAGACATGAGCAGTACCATGGACATAACAGAGTATACTGTTTCGCCCATGATACCCCCCATGCGTTGCCATTCCTGAGGACTGAGGACTCAGGTGTTATTCCTCTGTACCCTGTAAATTCACGCCATATCCCACCCTTCAAACCGAAACACAGCCATGCAAACACAACTGCTTCACGGTAGAAACACGATTGGGACAGAGGTACCCAAGCAATCAACTTTTGTACAAAGTCTCCCTCTGGTAACGAGCTTGACAGTTCGTTCGTCATAGTACCTACCGTATTAGTTTATATTTTAACATTTGTAATATTTTTAAGCGGTACATATTATGTAATTTTAACATCAAATTCGTTTTTCGTTCGGTTCCGAAATTACGAAAAACATTTCGTGGTAGGCCCTCGGGTCGAAACGTTGAGATAATTCAGGTAAATTATAATAGTTTACCTAAATGATCGCATTAATTCACGCCCTTTATAAAACATTTACCTTAAATTCGTTTCCCATTCGTGTTTCTACCGTGAAACAGTTGTGTTTGCATGGCTGTGTTTCGGTTTGAAGTGTTGTCATTCCTGACGACTCAAGTGTTATTCCTCTGTACCCAGTAAATTCACTGCCATATCCCACCTTTCAAACCGAAACACAGCCATGCAAACACAACTGCTTCACGGTTGAAACACGATTGGGACAGAGGTACCCAAGCAATCGACTTTTGTACAAAGTCACACTTGTTCTTATTTTATACCTATAAGTATTTTATCTATTTACTAGTATGTTTGTGGACTATTGTACAACAATACGACATATAATACATAATTATCGGTTGCCTGATAATACACTGACATAATTATCTATTCATCTTATGACTTCCTTTTAGAGTCGGTGTTCAATCCTTTAAATAGGGGGAGGGGTTTGTTAGTAATGGGAGGCTAGTCCCAATCGCTAATTAGATATCGGATCAGTATCTATATTTCTTATGTCTATATGCAAGTAAACTTGTAGGAAAATAGGTTTTGAATTATCAAATATAGGGGGGAAAGGGATTGTTAGCAATGGAGTTTGACAGTCCCACTACACGTGGTTCCCCCTGGAGACCATCGTGAACAAATCTTGTTGAATTCGTCACGATGGGCTAACTGACCTGCTTCGTCCTCACCTATCATCCTTCACTGGTGCCTCGCCGGTGTATACCGATAGCGCGAGTGGGGTTACCATTCCATTATCACCCATTAAAAAAAAATTATCAAATATATATCGCATGACATACGTGTATACTAAAAATGCAGGCAAATTAAAAATCTCATTAGGCGACGTACTCCAAATTTTTTTTATACAACTTAGAATAGCAAACAAGCTGACGGCCCACCTGATGGAAAGTGGTAACCGTCGCCTATAGACATGAGCAGTACCATGATATAACAGAGTATACTGCTTCGCTTATGATACCCCCCATGCGTTGCCATTCCTGAGGACTCAGGTGTTATTCCTCCGTACCCAGTAAATTTACGCCAGTAAATGATATCACTTCTATAGTTCCACTAGTGTTTTTTTTTTTTATTTATTTACATATTAAAATTGTAGCTATTTAACATTACATCAAGAGATTCAAGAATGGTATAACAAAATTTAAAAAAATCGTTTTCTTTTTTTAAATACACTATATGGCTTTATTCCAGCCATTACCACTCATCATTTTAGAAGTAACCAAAAAACTAGAATTGTTAATAATGTTTGTCAAACATTATTATTTTCCGATACGTGAAATGAACTAGTGACCTTGTTATTGTATTATAATTATAATTTACGTCAATATGCTACAAAAGTAATTTGAAACAATGCCTATCTAAATAGCGTTCAACGTTCGTAACTTTTTCTCACCGATGTGTGGCAACGTCGCATTTATCTGTCAATTTTCATAGACAATAATTTAACATTTTTCAATGTCTCCTACGGATTATTTAAACAATGCTCTGCTACCGAAATAAATTGTTAACCATTAAATACATTGCATATAGAACTATTATTAAAAACATCTACTTGATAATTTGCTTGAGAATTTTTCATATACATTTTTTATTATCAATAATCAAATTTTTTAGTGCCAACTTAACAAGGTTAACATTTTAGCAGAGGATTTTTTAAATGATTAATCAGACATATAGAAAAATATTCAATAAATAAATATGAAGTAAGTTAATTTTATAGTTTTATATTTTATTTATAAAAAAATGACATAAGTTAGAGTAATCTAATATGCATACAAACTGACGGCACTTCGAATAAAAATCGGTAAACGTCCTCTATAGACACGAATAGTACCAATTACCATGAACGTCACAGAATATACTGTAATACGAATTACATTACAAAACAGTTAAGTCTTTTATAATAATTTTCGATATCAATACTTTGAGCAGAAGAGCATATCCTTTATAAATTATAAATGTGAAATTGAGTTTATTTATTTTAGCGCCATAATGGCTTAACAAATTACTATAAATTTAGTATATCTACAGGTACTATATAGGATGGAGGAAAACTCAGTGAAATATATCCCTCTCTAGCGAACGAAGTTATGGGTAAAAGCTAGTTTTGTACTATTACTTATAGTAAATGTACAAAACTATGAATCTATTTTAATTATATAATGCTTTCAAATGGTTGCATAGATTCATTTATCAGTTTCGAGAAGTGCCGGTTCTTAAATACGAGTAACATAGTGGCTACATGTTCTCTGTTTAAATATTGATAGTGATTATGAATGAAGCTATTTTCGTTTCGGTTGTCTTGAATACTTATTGATCAGGTACTTTGACGTAAGCAGTAATTTCAAATTTATTCAACAGAGCTTGTATTCCGTGTAAAGCCATATTTTTACATAAAATTTTTTAATGTAAATTATGTGCATACCAAATAGACAACGCAATTTTTTTTTCCTTTGACTGAATATCTAACGGTTAAAAAATTGTCCGGAATTCCATTTTCAAATTGGGAGTTTTCCCGCAACATTTTGTCTCGTTTGTCAATCAATGTTATTTGGTTTGATTTTCTGTGTGTATATATTTATATTTATAAACATAAATGTAAAAATATCACATTTCTAAATGTATTACGTTTATATCAAATTTCATGGCGATTGGTTGGGCCGTTAATGTATCAAGAGGAACAACAAACATACTTTTACATTTATTTATTATTATCAATGTGTGCGTGCGTGCGTGCGTGCGTGTGTGTGTATGTGTGTGTGTGTGTGTGCAGAAAGAAGCGTAATCTAAGTATATAAAAATATCGATTTTATTAGAGTGAATCAGCATCCAAACACAACATAGTTATTATCTCAGGCGCCAGACTCTTACAGTAATATATAGTTATAATTAGATAATTGCAATGTAAGCATCATCACACCATCATATCAGCCTTTAACTGTCCACTGCTGAACATAAGTCTCTGCTTAGGGAGTGTTGCCAATAGTTGCCACGCTTTGCAGGCTGATTGCAACCGTAGTCAGGCTTTGGAGATGTTTTAAGAGGGACGCTGCTGCCCATCCCTCGCCCTCACTTATTCACCTCTTACGACAGCCACGGGAAAGGAAGAGATGGCCTTTTCCATGCCGAGACTACACGGTCAATGTAAGCTTATTTTATTAAAAATATACATCTCTAAAAGCCTAATTGCGGTTGCCAACCACCTGCCAAGCATGGCAACTACAGCAGTGGACAGGTAATGGCTGATAAGATGAACATGTCAGAAGAGTGTTCAATATATATCTAAAAATAAATGTACTGTTATCGTACATAAACATCTTTGTAAAGATGGCGACTATGTTCACATACAAATAACTACAGCTTACATTAAATGGATCGAGTGTCTCCATACAAACGCTTCACCAAAAAAGGTCACCTTTGTTATCCATGTGTGTGTAAATAGGGTTACCATAATGTATATTTTCTACCAAGTATATGGGAGAAATTATATTATAAGGTTAAGATGAAGAATAAAAACAAGAAAAAAAAACTTACGAAAATATTTGAAAGAATAAAATAAATAGAGCATAATGATTCGTACTTATGCTTATCTTCACTGATTACTTTGATTTATTATATATATATATATATATATATATATATATATATATATATATATATATATATATATATATATATATATATATATATATATATATATATATTTCTGTTTTGCACTGCTACTGCCCATTCACTACTTCCTGTGCCTCTGCGTTAGGTTGACTGGAAGAGATCTCTTTCAGAGATAAGTTCGCCTTTGCTAACATTGTTATTAACTTATTGTTGTTACTGTATGTTTTAGTGCAATAAAGAATATATATATATTTATTTATACAAACCTATGAAACTTAAATATGGTTTCATAGAGTTGTCTGTATGCAAAAGCTTCAAGTTACAAAGCGAGCTATGGAGAGGGCTATGATCGGAGTTTCTTTGTGTGACAGAATCCGAAATGAGGATATCCGTATAAGAATTAAAGGAACCGATATAGCCCAAAGAATGCAATGAGATGGTTACATAGCTCGAAGAACCAATGACCGACCGATAAATCTAATTACTTGCAACACTAAAAATATATCACATTTCTTTTTTCATTTAAAAAAAGTATTTGCCAAAATGTAAATTACTCTATTGAGTAATTTATTATTTGAGAAAAAAATTATAAGTGCCACATACACAAGCCTAAGAGTCTTAAGTTTTTTTTTTTGTATGCATTTGCATGGTGATTAAATAAAAAAAAAATAACAGTTTTAGTAAATTAAAGAGAACAATCTTCGTACAAATTCCAAATACACAGAAAACTTTGTAACAATATTTTAACAAAGTTAATAAAAACAAAAGTTTCAAAATTGAATTTCCGCTAAATGACTCTCTAAATAATATTTAGGTTAAATTGTATTACTCTTTTTCCCCCTTTTTTAACGATTCTTGAATAATCATCAGCAGTTTGTATTTGAGAATATTATAACGAAGTTTTTGGTAGGTAGATAGACAGAAATTAGTATTTTGTATTATATTTTCGTAGGGATATCTAAGTTTTTGAACGTAATAATAAAATTAAGTTACTAAACCGAGTTTGATAAAATTTCTATAGGATGAATTTGTAAGTATCTACTTAGATAAAAAAAAATCCATAGCGCTTTAGGACTAACGGAGTGATGAGATGATAAACATAAATACAATCGAATTGAAATATCCTCCTTTTATGAAATCGGTTGAAAATATAGTTATCGATAGGTACCGTGTATAAAACATACCTTTATAGTGTAAAATTTCCAAATTCAATAAAACAGTTGCATAAATTTTATATACATATAAGATTTTTGTATTAAGTGACTCGGATCTGGGAGTATCTGGACTTGTAAACATTTTTTAAATTAATTACTTGCAACACAGAAATAATGGCGCGATATGTTTTGATTAAAAAAAAAAAGTAGCAAAACTTACTCAGCCAAACGTCAATTTTTTTTTAATACGTTTGTTCCGTTGTGGAACAGGCTGAGGTCGGGCCAAACGTCAATTTATCTGGCTAAGTGTTGCCCTGTTTATGACACTCGATACTCTTTCTAAGAACGTTATATTGATTTCTATAAATATAATCCGCTTTACATGAATAATATACAAGTGACTGACATCGGATCATGTGCATCAATAAGATAGCATGGCGGACAATGGCGGCTCAGGCATAAATAAAACAATGGCTCAGGGCTATTTCTAATCATGGCAAACCATTCTAATGGTATTAGACGAATATCTTTAATATCATTAGGCTTAGATTATTAATAACAGAGGGAGACTTTGTACAAAAGTCGATTGCTTGGGTACCTCTGTCCCATTCGTGTTTCAACCGTGAAACAGCTGTGTTTGTTAGCTGTGTTTCGGTTTGAAGGGTGGGATATGGCGTGAATTTACTGGGTACAGAGGATTACAGGGGAGGAATAACACCTGAGTCCTCAGGAATGGCAACGCATGGGGGGTATCATGAGTGAAACAGTATACTCTGTTATGTCCATGGTACTGCTCATGTTTATAGGCGACGGTTACCATTTTCCATCAGGTGGACCGTCAGCTTCTTTGCCATTCTAAGTTGTATATAAAAAAAAAATTGTTTTGTTTTAAAAAAATCATGTGTCAGTCGATTTAATATTTGTCTCATTAAAATTTGTCCGTTTCTATACTTGATGCTCTATCTATATAATATAAGCACATAGGTTCTTTTTAATGAATGATAATAGAATGGTAACCCCACCTGCACTAACGGTATACACTGGCGGGGCACCAGTGAGGGATGACAAGTGAGGACGAAGCAGGTCAGTTAGCCTTTCGTGATGGATTCAACATTAAATCAATCATGATGGTTTCCAGGGGGAACCGTGGAGGTCGACCTGATAGGGTATACTGCTAGCAGTGGGGTAGTTAAACCCAATTATAACAATTCCTTCTCCCCCCAATCACATAGGTGATATCACCCAAAGTGGGTGATAACGCCTCCTTGTGGGCGCTGCAGGCCTAAAGGGGGCCGGTAAGAGACCCAGAAAAAAATGATTAATTTACACAATTTACACAATAACGGATTAATTTAATTTGAAGTAATAGTGGTTTTTGAGTAGATGAAAAAAAAAAGGGGCGCTAAAAAATATTTATTCTCAAAGTGGGGAGCAGACAAAATAAGTTTGGCAACCCCTGGTTTAGATTATACGTTAATCCGTCGTAGAGTTTTACAAGTATGAGAAACAAATTTTAATGAAACTATTTTCCGCAGACAGACTTACCATTCCGTTATCATCCATTAAAAAAACCACAACACGATCAAGGTCATCAATTGGATCATTTTAAATCAATTAACATAATTATGTCGGCTACCTTTCAATCAATCGCCATTCTGTGATTGGATTAAACCTTTCAACGAGATGGATTTAAATATCAATGGAGGATTGTTGTGTTGCCATCATTTCCGCTATTTACGACGCTACCTGGGAGCGGTCAATATATTGGATGCATATTTTATCCGACTGTAGAACAGGAGGGTGCTGTTTTTTAGAGATGAAAATATGAAGGTTCGTTTGTGCTGGCTGATGTTGTTTTTGGCTGATGAATTCATCACGATGGTATCTTGAGGAGATAGTATGGGGGTTATCATGTTATCATCCTACCCGCTTTTAATTGTTTATGGCTGGACATTGGCCTCCCTCTAGTGAGAGGTTATGCCAATAGTTGCCACGCTTGGCAGGCGAGTTGGGTTTTGTTGACGTTTTAACATAAGAGTCATCCATCCCTCGATTATTAACCCTTTTTTGCATGATTTTTTTATTGGTGAAATAAATCAATTATGTTCAAAATTAAAGGAGATATAGTTAAAAAATAAATTTGACAGCTATGTTTTTTTTTCTGCAGTGGACATTAAAAAGGTATCCAGACACGATCAACTTAAAGTGAACTTGTTCTTTTATATAATTTTTGGGCGTTCAATGTTATGATGGAAATTTCCACCGTTATGCAAAGAAGAATTAAGTTCCCTTAGTCGCTCCTACGATACTTACTGGAAAGAGGAGGGAGGATTTTACCAGAGGGAGATTTTGTACAAAAGTCGATTGCTTGGGTACCTCTGTCCCATTCGTGTTTCAACCGTGAAGCAGTTTGCATAGCTGTGTTTTAGTTTGAAGGGTGGGATATGGCGTGAATTTACTGGGTACAGAGGAATAACACCTGAGTCCTCAGGAATTGCAACGCATGAGGGGTATCATGGGCGAAACAATATACTCTATTATGTCCATGGTTACTGCTCGTATCTATAGGCGACGGTTACCACTTTCCATCAGGTGGGCCGTCAGCTTGTTTGGCATTCTAAGTTGTATAAAAAAAAAAAACAATCCTGCATTACATATTAGAAATGATACCTATATATTGCTCTAAGCATTGATACTCACCCATTGCGATATCGCCCATACCAGTCAGATATTTATTCACGAAGCGGGGTCTCCTTTACGATGTAATATATTGGATAAACGATAACTAATATATCTGTTATTAAGCTAATATATGTATATATATATATATATTATTATTAAAATATATATATATATATATTGTTTTTTGGCGGGGCATTGGGATGATATAGATTGAGAAGGCAACCCAATTAGCCCATCGTAATGAATACACATGGAATTTAGCATGATAGTTTCCAGAGGGGACCACGTGGAGGTCGATCGCATTACTAACAATCTCATCCTCCCCCCCCCTGGTATTGTAACTCTATAGTTACAATATTATAGGCAATAATAAATATTTCCCAATTAGCCCATCGTAATGAATACACATGGAATTTAGCATGATAGTTTCCAGAGGGGACCACGTTAACGCAGGCGGGGTACCAGCATCATCCAATGAAAAAAAACGTTTGAGCACCACTGGCCTGTACCCTATACGTTCATAGAACAGTTCGTAGACAGTTTCCTATAATTTATTTACCCAATATCGATTATTTAAAATATTCACACCAAGTCATTAACGTTCATAGACCTTATTGCTTATGACTCAAGGATTATTTTCGTCAATTAAAGATTAATGTGACTTAGAACATTTTGTTTACAAGGACTACTAATAAGACGGGTAAGTATAAAAATACGTCTGTGGCATTGTACTGTATTTTTTTTTTGATGGGTGGAAATGGTATGGTAACCCCGCCTGCGCTAACGGGATACGCTGGCGGAGCACCAGTGAAGGGTGATAGATGAGAATGAAAACAGGCCAGTTAGCCCATCATGATAAATTCATCAGGAATTAACCATGATAGTTTCCAGGGGAACCGCGAGGATGTTGACCTGGTTGGGTATATTGCTAGCAATGGGATTCTCAGTCTCCATCACTAACAATCCCTTTCCCACCTGTGGCATTGTACAGTATTGAATAGTGATAATAATTCAACACCAATTGTTGTATAATTTAAAATAATACTAGATATTTTCTGCGGCTTTTCCTGCGTAAATTAGAATAAAAAGTATTTTACTAGAATTAAATTTAAGGTCATTTGACCATGTGCCGTGTGGTCCCGGCATAGAATTGGCTTTTTTTTTTTATACAACTTAGAATGGCAAGCAAGCTGACGGCCCACCCGATGGAAAATGATAACCGTCGCCTATAGACATGAGCAGTACCATGGACATAACAGAGTATACTCTTTCGGCCATGATACTTCCCATGCGTTGCAATTCCTGAGGACTCAGGTGTTATTCCTCTGTACCCAGTAAATTTACGCCATATCCCACCCTTCGAACCGAAACACAGCCATGCAAACACAACTGCTTCACGGTTGAAACACGAATGGGACAGAGATACCTAAGCAATCGACTTTTGTACAAAGTCTCCCTCTGATCTACATATTCTCAGACTCTAGAAAATCCTCCTCTTCTCTCTTTCTCTCTTATAAACAATAGGTGTAATAATGTGGACTGTCAGCTTGTTTGCCATTCTAAGTTGTATAAAACAACAGGTAGCGGACTTGACTAGACCCAAGACCTTTACTGACGAAACCCTGTGCGGACTACCATTTACATACTTCTTGAAATTGTAACAATAACATTCCTAGTGAGAGCATTGCGTGTGAGCATCTTCCGCTAGATTAGCAAAATATTATATTGTTTGCCTTGCCACGATCCGCTGGACTAATAGTCGCGATCGACCGGTTGGCCATCCCTGATATAGGGGATCTAAGTGACTACAGAGTTTATTTTAGTCATAAACGATAAGCAACGAAATTTCACACCCATTCAGGGTTATTATTTAACCCTTACCCCATAGATTTATGTCGTGTCATGTTATTTAATGTTTCCAATTATAGAGCGTGGCTCGATTACGCGAGTATGTTAACTACCGAGTTATTATAACCATAGGGTTGTGGTATAATTAACTGCTAAATAAATTTGCCTGTTGCTACGTGCGAATAAAGATTTGGGTTTTGATTGTACTGTAGTCTCTAAAGACTTTAAGGGAAATTATTGCAATTATTTGATACAGAGTTAGATAAGGGCGGAATACAGGAATGAAATATTTAATATTCTTTTAAAAAAATGATTCAATGAGATATTTTTTACTATATGTAATCGGTACATGTATCTTATTTATAATTTTATATATCCATCTTGTATTGTTCTTGAACCAGAGGGAGACTTTGTACAAAAGTCGATTGCTTGGGTACTTCTATCCCATTCGTGTTTCAACCGTAAAGCAGTTGTTTTTACAAGGCTGTGCTTCGGTTTGAAGGGTAGGATATGGCGTGAATTTACTGGGTACAGAGGAATAACATCTAAGTCCTCAGGAATGGCAACGCATGGGCGGTATCATGGGCGAAACAATATACTCTGTTATGTCCATGGTACTGCTCATGTCTATAGGCGACGATTACCACTTTACATCAGGTAGGCCGTCAGCTTGTTTGCCATTCTAAGTTGTATAAGAAAAAAAAGAATGCGTTAACACTTTGCTGATCGAGAATTCCGTCATGGTTGAAATCTTTGGCATTGAACTATAACAAAATTGTGATAAAAACCAAAATACAAATAAAAGTAAGTTTTTGGTCATGAACGCTTTGTAATCCAAACGGTTTTGCCCGTCGTCGTAGAGGAAATATTTTTTTAGATATGGCAATAGAACAACATTTTGCATATTTTGCAACAAATAACAACAATATATTTTTTTAATGGATGTAAAGGGTATCGTAACCCCGCCTGCTCTATCAGTATACACTGCCGGAGTACCAGTGAGGGGCACAGGTGAGGATGAAAAGGCAGGTCAGTTAGCCCATCGTGACAAATTCAACGATAAATGAATCACGACAGTTTTCAGGCGAAACCGCGTGGAGGTTGATTTGATAGGGTATATTGATAGCAATGGGGACTAACTTCCCCGTTACTAACAATCCCTTTCATAACAATAATTTAGATCAATTCTATTAGTGAGTCTGCGAACTCCATTTTAGACTACATCATTACTTTTCGTCAGGTGAGATCGTGATCAATCTCTGGCCACAATAACAATAAAAAAACGTCTCCTGTCATATCGTTACCTTTATGGTAAACTTACGAAACTGAAAAAGATACATTTTACAGGGGAACGTTTCGAAACATTAGAATGCAAATAACTTTTGATAGAAGACTACTGTAAAAGATAATGCTAACATTTTAGTTTTAAAATCCTGTTTTTTATTGAATGCGCTTAATTATTATTATATTACAAGTATCAGAAATAAATGCATATTCGTTACTTTGCGCCTTCATACATGAGAGTTTCTAGGTATTGAGTTATACAACAGCAAATCTACGAAAGTGGCAGTTTCGTAAGGTGCCAAAGAAAATCATTTATTTTAATATCTGGCAAACTAACGAAAGTGCCACTTTCGTAAATATACCAAGGTATAAATCATGTGTTTTGTAGAGAACTTCAGTTTAAATAAAAACGTTATAGCAATCATTCATGTAAAATAATTAAATTAGGATTGAAAAATTAATAAAATAATTATTGAATTGAATTTAATTTTGACTGACAATTATTATTTATTTAAATGTATTTGAAAATTGTAATGTGATGACGATTAATGGTATAAAATGGACTTGATGTATAATGTGAACTATCTGTGTAACCTCATATGTTTGTACGCCGTACAGGCTAAACATGTCGAACGTTATTATATTGTCAACATCTGCATGTATTTATACGCATGTTTTACAAATAAATAAATCTTCAATCTTGAATCTTGAAATTTTCAAATTAAAGTGTTTATTATAGAAAATACTATAAAAATATGCTAAGTAAGTTTACTTTGGGTTCACCAAAATATAAAGATTTGAGCTACTCGATTTTTTTAACCGTTAGGGATAGAAATTTGAAAATAAACCACAATAAGTAGTATGTAATATACGCAAAATGTAGATTTTTAAAGAAATGTCAAATTTGAAAAAAACTGCAGATTCGTAAATTTGCCATAGAGGTGACGATATTAGAGGCGTTTTAAATAGATAATAAATAAATAAATAAATCAAATTAAAAATAAACTTTAAGAAGACATACGAAAGACCCTTGCAATCGTTATTTATTATTGTTTCTACATTATTTTCATAAACTTATCATTTCTAGAGAAGTAATCACAAGAAACGCGACAGTTATAAAATAATAAAATAGTGTTTATTACCGAAAGAAATGGTAAAGATTCAGAACAAATATTTATTTGAAGTTATTTCATGAGAAGTCTGTCTTACCAACACAAAGTCCTCAAACTGGGTCAGACCTGTATCTTGGAGCTAGTAGCGTGGTTACCTAATATTCAGTACATTCAGAAGTACATAGTAACAAAAAGGGCTTAGTTTTTCGTTATTAAATGTTCCCAGTGTTTAACTGTAGTTAGTACGTAATGTAAATAATTATTAAAATAAGTACCTACAAATATAGAAGTATTATAATTCATTTATTAATTTATTTTATTCATTAGCCATTTATTACATGGGCTAACTGATCTGATTCATCTTCACGTATCAGGCCTCACTGGGGAACCAGTGTAAACCAATAGCGCAGGCAGAGTTGCCATTTTATGTCATCACTTAAAAAAAAAAACAATATTAATAATACCTTCTCTCATCAGGATGTGTATGGTGCTAAGGTCGCGAAAAGATGTATGGATGCATATGTAAGATTACTCAATTGAAATCTCTATTATAATTATATTTATTTTAGTGTGCGAATATCACAATATAGGTCATTAAATTGATAGTATGTTACAGTACATTTTTTTATGGGTGAAAATGGTATGGTAACCCCGCCTGCGCTAACGGGATACGCTGGCGGAGCACCAGTGAAGGGTGATAGATGAGAATGAAAACAGGCCAGTTAGCCCATCATGATGAATTCATCTGGAATTAACCATGATAGTTTCCAGGGGGAACAGCGACGAGGTCGAACTGGTTGGGTATATTGCTAGCAATGGGATTCTCAGTCTCCATTACTAACAATCCCTTTCCTCCCTACAGTACATATTGTCTTTCTAGTTACAATGTCACTAGGGTACGAGCACATTGGGTATGCTAATACAAAAGAAACAAACAATCTAATAAACGTAATAACAAAATATTACGGTTAGTCGTACCCATGACTTAATTACGCAACATTTTTCTTCCAATCGGCGACCTAATAAATCAGTACGATCTGGGTTAAAAAGCATGCACGATACCAGTACAAATCAACCGCATAAAACTGTCATTGTACTGTACGAGCATCGAACAGTGGTTGAACTTTATGCGCGTTTGTATACGGCGGAATAATGGAAATCGATCGGCCGCCGCACGCTACCACAATAATTTAATTTTTACGCTCACTCTTCACAATTTGCAAAGAACTCTGCATGCCGGCGCGGAGAGCAGTCACTCGGAACGATATTCGCTTGCCGCTCGTGCACATGTACGATACATCCGAAATAAACACCCGATTAAAACTTAAACACCACCCCGCGAGGGCGAAACTGGCTACCGCTAGTGAGGCACGCGCTGATATACCCTTACGAGCCAAAAGCGTCTGTTTAGTTGAAAGACCCAAATCGCAATATGCACGTAACGTTCGAAGCGCGGACCACAATCGTTTTCGCTCTGAGAAACAGTTCTTCCGTAATCGGCTCCCGTCCAGCGAGAAACGTGTCAGACCTTGCGATATAACCGTTAAAAAACAGAACAGGAAATTAATAGAGAAAGTACCCTTCAACGTATCAGTCCAAACGCTCTCAATACCCATGAAGTATGCCGACAATCCCAAACCTAGACATTCAAACTCCAAACCGGCACAGAACTTATGCAATACAAAAGAAATCGATGTTAACAAAACTAAATCACCTAATCCTTCCAAACAGGTCAGCGACAACAAGAGGCTGTGTCAGACTGTCGGCTGCGGGAAAGAGACGGAGAACAAATTGTTGTTGCAGATCAGCGAAGCCGAGCAAGTGTCGGACTTTGAAAGGATTCTTAATTGTAATACAATACTGAGCGAGCGTTCGCATGGTCACGTGTGGCGTGGTTGTTTGGCATATAAATCATCAGCATCAGTGGTGCCGAGACCTCGATCTGCCTACTCATTGTATGCGGTGAGCCAGGCCTACGAATACCTGTTTCACCAACACGAAGAGTCGCTGCAACCACTCATTGATAACTATCGTCAAGCGCATATTGAACAGAAAGAAGTCCCTCCGGGAAGTTTGCTTAGTAATAGCTGGTACGAAAATCTTCAAGGTCTTTCTGAATTTTATGAAGATGACCAAGCCCTGCAGACTGAGATAGAAACAATCACAGACCGTATTATCTCCGAGGAGGTCCAAACTCCAAAAGAAACCAAGGAGTCGAGTAGAAACAAAAACTTCAACGTAAACTTGGCTGGACTGATAGGACTACACGTGAATGGTGAAAGTTGTACCCCGACTTTGAACCGTGATGACTTCGTCTCCTCGCCAGACATAGATAGAGCACCTGAAGATGAGAAGGAATGGCTCATTCCGAGTATGAGCGCAAACTCCGATGACCAAAATAAAGATAAAGACTCTGAGTTAGATTGTTTAGCACAAAACCTGAATACGGTTAACATTGATAGTGATGGTAAAGTGCCGACCATAACATTTAGCAACTGCTGCGAAAACCGTACAAGAAGCGATCAGCCAAGCAATACTGACGTTGTGATTCATCTGACTGTGCCCTCTGTTGATAGTGCTGATGAGGCCCGCCCGCCTATGATGTAATCATCCTGTCCATTATTAAATTAATTATATATCCAAATTCAGCAAGCCATATAGTAAATATGATAGCCGTGGAAGCTGAACAGTCAATGCCTAAAGAGGTCCCGAAATCGGAGCCCACGACATCCCACCAAAGAACGTTAACGAGGTCGAGCGCCGTCAGTCAAAAGTCAGTAGAAATTATGGTCCATCCAGAAGGTTCGAACAACCCTTTACATAGGTCTAAACTGGCACCATCGCGGTCTACGTCCGAGACGCAGTCGTCAGGAAAGAAAATACTGAATTTAAGAAAAACAAAAAACTCCTCAATAGAATCTACAATGAGTTTGCCAAATCAGAAATCTTTAGAGAAGAAGCACGGCAGTCTTCGACATCAGAAGGCTATCGGGGCACATTCCGACGTTACATTAAGTACGCAACCTTCGATTACAGACGACAGGAAGGCGTTAAGGGAAGCTTTATATCAGGGTATATTTCACAGACACCGAAGAACGATATTCGCTGTGGGCTCCTTCCTCAGGATGTTAAGAAGCAAAACTTCAAATTACGACTCAATACGCTCCGATTCCGACGAGATTTAGCACCAGTGAGACAGCTGTTAATATTTTTATAGTAACATATTGGTGCCACGGACTATTTGTGCTTTGTTTAGTTATAAAACAATGAACATGTTATTAGATAGTGTAGCGTAAATATTTGTTTCTTTTTGTTTTTGTATAAAAATGTTCCTAATTAGTTGTGAAGGGTTACGGAGGCCCGCTTTTCGACCGTGTCGTAGTAACGTTACCTATTATACACATTATAGTGTCGAGACATAGGTACGGGGCGACAGTGATGTTGTTTCTAAGTGAATTTACCTAATTAGTCCGCCCGGGACACTCCTACACTAATTTGTCACGTAATGTTTCGGGTTTATTTCGTGTTAAGCGCTTTCTACGTTTTTACCTTAATGAAAATAAATTTTATTAGTATTTTTCCTCTTCATAATGAACTGAGAGAGATTAGAAATAACTACATTGTTATTTACTGTTTATATTTTAATGGATGTTTTATATTTACATCGGTATATTAAAAATATTTGATTACTTATAAGATATTTTTACCTACAGTTGATTATAGTTCATTTATATTTTGCTACATAATTTAATTAATTTAAGTACCTATAATAACAAAAATGAATTGGACAATATTATTTATAAATATTTTGAACAATATGATTTTAACTACATACGTATATATTTTAATTACGTCAAAAACCGAATCGTTGTTTTATCAACGACCTATGCACTTACATACATTTCAACAATTCTCATACAACTATTTTACATACAATAATTGTGTTACGTAACATTTTGTTACCTGTTTAATAAAAAATATTTTTTGAAATAACAATGAATTTACTTATAAAATAAACATGGTGTCAAAAATACTGAATTGAGTACTTCAATCAAAATTATATAAGTGTAATAAATATAATTTTTCTCAAACATGCTTGGAAATGTGAGCATTATTTTGACAATCTTCTTCGAGATAAATTAAAATTGCCGTACTGGCCAGATAAATGCGGGCAGCGGCCGGCAAAAGTTGTATGAAAATCCATATCTGTCGTGTTTTGTGGCCAGAATAATTACTATGTAAACTTATATCTGTCCTGTAATGTAATTCGAAACACGGCTACCAAGGAGGTAACTAATAAAAGTTTTTATTTAAATTTCGAACTGGCTCGCAAATAGAAAGCTGTTTATTGAAAAAAAAAAACAAAGGAAAATTATGGCGCGTGAAAAATTATTATTGTTCGTTATTCGTCATTGAACTTAAAAAGTAAAATTGTGTTTTTGATTTCCGCGCATTGTTTGAGAAAAGTACCATACAAGCCTTGGCTACAACTAGGCATTAATGGACTCACGTATGTGTGCCTCGGCTACGCCTCGGCCCACATTTGCACGTTCGTCCATCAATGCCTCGGTTGCTGGCCGCTGCAGTAATGTTCTATAAACGTACTATATATCAACGTATATATTTTTTTATGCAATCTGGAATGTCAAACAAGCTAGCAGATACCTTATAGATTAACAGTACGTACGTCAGAGGTATTACAATTTAGGTAATTTTAAATTTCTACTACATAGATATAAATACTTCTGTTATAAATATTATTCATGAACTTAGATTAATTAGATTGACCAATAAGACTCAAAAACGGGTCAACTTTTTGTCATCTAATCGTCAAATTAGCTGATTCGTTTTTTTATCACTGTTCACTTACGCGTAAAATGTATCTTGACATATTATTTAATAAAGAAAATAAGTACACACTAATTAAAAAGATGCAGAAATTGTAAAACAAAATAACTAACGAAGTTATAAAAGAATCACTTCTAACTATTTATCATTCAAAATTGTATATTTTTTATACAACTTAGAATGGCAAACAAGCTGACGGCCCACCTGATGGAAAACCGTCGCCTATAGACATGAGCAGTGCCATGGACATAACAGAGTATACTGTTTCACCCATGACACCCCCATGCGTTGCCCTTCCTGAGGACTCGGGAAAAAAAATGAAAAAGTTGAGCCGTTTTTCTCGATGCATTTATGTGGACACACTCTATCTATATAATGTAAGCCCATGAATCATATTACACTTATGTTGACGTACAATAAAATCCGAAACAAAAAATAGAAATATGACAACAAATATATTACCATATCGCGTGACAAGAGCCAAGGACATCCATTAGCTACTCCGCTGATCCTTGAAGCAATCCAAACAAATAACTCCTAAATATGATCACATTTGGAAAAAGTAGTAATTTTCTAATACTAAAAGAACGGAAAAAAAAATCAAATCGATTCACGTTAATTTTGTATTGTTATTTCCATTCGTTTCATGTTATTCCGTTATTACTTTATACATAATTTATTGTATTTATAATTTTATCCAAAACTTTCATCAAAGTAAGAGAATACGTCAATAGTATTGATAAATATTGTATATTTTAAATGTAATTTTTAAAAGATTGAAGGTATCTGTATTTTTACGGGTGTTATATGGTATCTTTCACCAGAGGGAGACTTTGTACAAAAGTCGATTGCTTGGGTACCTCATTCGTGTTTCAACCGTGAAGCAGTTGTGTTTGCATGGCTATGTTTCGGTTTGAAGGATGGGATATAGCGTGAATTTACTGGGTACAGAGGAATAACATCTGAGTCCTCAGGAATAGCAACGCGTGGGGGGTATCGTCGGCGAAACAGTTTACTCTGTTATGTGCATGGTACTGCTCGTGTCTATAGGCGACGGTTACCACTTTCCATCAGGTAGGCCGTCAGGTTGTTTGCCATTCTAAGTTGCATAAAAAATAATCTTTAACAATTTGACTTCAAAAGGAAAGTTTTCAATTCGTTTATACGTTTTTTTTTTATGTTTGTTACCTCATAACTTAGTCAGTTATTAACTGATTTAGAAAATTCTTTTTTTATCTGAAAGGTTATACTTACAATTCGAACTCAGAAGTTTTATCAAAATCGGTTCAATAGTTTAATTAAATCAAAATATCTAGTTTCGTCATAGTTGAAGTCGATTTTTTTGTAATTGGAGTAGCTAGGTTTTTTTTGCAGAATTAAATTTTAAATTATGAGTTTTTAGGAATATGGAAAATAAAAATATTAAATTTGGGGTGATGTTTACCAAGGGAGATTTCTGTATAATTTTGATGAACTTTTTGGTTTCAAATCTTCAGTAAATGATGATGTCCCCGGAAAGTATGTTATACTATGCTTCCTTCTATTTTTTTTATTTATAGTATCACCAACATAAGATATAGCGAAACATGTCAATACAATACACCTGTGAATTATGGCTTACTGTTCTGACATTTAGTCACAATCACAGCATGGTTTGTGTTTAAAAAACATTAAAATATATTTTAGTACCATTGGTTTTTCTGGGGACTAGAAGTTAAAAGGATAGTTGAAAAGTCTACTAAAGTTGAACGGGTCCCATTTGCTGAAAATTACCCTTTATCTTCCTTTTTTTCCAATTTGGACTAAAACGGGAGCAAACTTGTAAATTCGGTGCAGAATTGAAGAGGCATAGATTTCACGCAACACACGTATATACACACTCGATTTGAATTTCATTTTAAATTGATAATCTAAAAGTATTGTATGTCAGCCCTACACTTTTATATGTAGATAGATAGATAGATACTCTTTATTGTTTCCTCCAAAAGATTACAATAGTAAACTTATTATAGATACAAACAATTACAAGAAATAATCACAGTGAGAAAACAATGGGCGACCTTATCACTGAGAGCGATCTCTTCCAGGCAACCTTTGGATGGAGAGGAGTAGTTATAAACAGTTTTATTTGTATTTTTTATATATTAACTTCTTTTTGTATCAATGTATTATTTCAATGTTGTGCATATTTATAATTGATGCAAATACTATATTTAGTTTTTTTAATGTATGTTTGTTGACACGCCTAAACAAATAAATGAATAAATAGATAAACTCCTTTTTGAAGTCGATTGAAAATATGCAAAAAGGTCCTAATGACGTCAGTAAATGCGTCATTGTTTCTTGCGTTCTGAGACAAAATAGATACAAGCTGATAGTTACTGTATGTGCGCAGTTAATAGTAGGTTTATAGAAAAAAAAAAACTATTTGCAGTGTTCATATTTAAGATGATGTTATTCCAAAGGTTCGGGTTTATATCCCCGTCATATAAATACTGCAAACATATCATTTCCTGTATGTAGTATCTACGCTCTACACGCAATATTAGCCGAGCTATTTATTGAAAAATATTGGATGCTTTTTATACTCTACGCAGCATGATTTCGTATGATGATCACATCGAAGTCATTTGAACATATCTAAAAGTCGTATTTTGATTATTTGAATTTTATTTCCGCGCACAACAGTTCGCATCTTACCAGTGGGAGACTTTGTACAAAAGTCGTTTGCTTTGCCCTCTCTGTCCTATTCGTGTTTCTACCGTGAAGCAGTTGTGTTTGCATGGCTGTGTTTCGGTTTGAAGGGTGGGATATGGCGTGAATTTACAGGGTACACAGGAATAACACCCGAGTCCTCAGGAATGGCAACGCATGGGGAGTATTATGGGCGAAACAGTATACTCTGTTATGTCCACGGTACTGCTCATGTTTATAGGCGACGGTTACCACTTTCCATCAGGTGGGTTGTCAGCTTGTTTGCCGTTCTAAGTTGAATAACAAAAATCATTTGTAACAAGCATACTCCTTGACATTTGATCGATTTATAGTTTGACGAAAATATCGTGGTATTATGTTATTAATAGTATTCGTAATAAAATAAGCCACGTATTTCTTCGATATCAAGGTCGGCACTAAATTACGCTTACGTTATTTTCAATGAATTGTCGAAATAATATAAATATGTTTATACGTAAATATAGAGATTTATTTTCGACAACGTGTCACCGGAAATGTCTCCTCGATTTAGATCTCTTTGAACTATTATTATTTATACCTATATTAGTTTCTGAGAGAGACGTTGCACTTGTTGAAATATACACATGCATGTAATAAATATTTGTTATATATAGTTATTAAACAATTTAATTCAATTTCCAATTCAGTAAATTACTTTATTCATGAAGAAACAATGTCACTGTATCGCGGAAGTATAGAAATTAAGAAAATATTTTATATTAAAAGAAATCTGAAAGAAATGTTGGGACTGTATTTATATTACGTACATTGCGTATTTTTTTTTTCTAAATAAAAAATATTCCAAATTGATTTCGAGTGATTTTTTATTGTAAATATTGTGATAAATATTATTTAATTTTACACTGAATTGAAGATAAACAATGACCAAGTTGAATGCACGAGATTTTATTTTATCAAATGAATATTTTTTTAATGCATATTTTCAAGAAATAATTTGTGTTTCTTGGCTAAAATTTCAACCACGCGATTGGCATATGGCGTTGGCTGCATACGATTGTTTGTGTATTTATTTTTAATTGAAAATAAATATAGCTTCTTTGAGTAAGTATATAATAATAGTGTATTTCTAAAAAGGAATTCCGATCGATAAATTTATCAAAGTATATATTGTTAAATACGTTAAATCAAAATTTATTTAATCTAAAAAAAATATATATATACCATAGTAAAATAAGAGCAATAATAAGGAAAAAAAACAAACAAAAAAAAAAGTAAATGGAAGAAAACTAGAATGCAGATTAATAAAAAAAGAATAAAATTAAAATCCTTAGCAATGATAGTTTGTCTTTGGAATACTTGTCAGATTATAATGATAAAATTTGATTTCCGCGCGAAATAAACATTGCCAGATTAATATTTTTTTTTTTATAATATACTTTTAATTTTAAATCAGTGTTCTAAATAGTCCCAATATTACTGTCAGACGGAAAGTGATGCTTATATAAAACGAATAGAGCTTATAAAAAGTACGTAGAAAGAGAATATCCATTTATATAATAAGTATATTTATTGGTAGATTTTTACTTTTTTTTTGCGATAATTGTTAGTATTATCAATTTTTTTATTATATAGTACGTAGTGGTTAGCGGCGGAACAAATGGATTGTTGATACACATTTTTGGAACATTTTATGCACATTTTTATATATTTGTACATTCAGGACGTTTTGTACGACGTGTTGTTGTGAAATGTAGAAATTTATCGTTATTACACTTGCAGGAAAATTGCGTCAAAATAAATTTAGCTTAGTTGTCCGCTATTATGTCCGCATGCAATTGTATAATATGGCTGAATAGGTTTTTTTCCCAATATATTATAACTGGCCAATGTTATTTCCATTCCATTTTTGAAGATTTTGTCATCGAATTTTTCTACCTCTTTTAAATTGGATTTTATACATTTTAAATTTTGACGTACATTTTTATGCATGTCATAATATTATATATCGACGGTGCAATAATTTAAATAATATATAAATAATAATTTATATCATTAGCCTTCATCATTATGTCATTTAGACATTCAAATATGTTTGGTAAATGAGGACAAGACAAGTGTTCACAAAAACAACTATTTTCTATTTGCTATAATTTGGTGATAAGCTAAAGAATTGATTTAATGAATATTAATTAAATTATTAATGAATTAATTAATTATTCTCAGATAAATAATTATTACATGATTGAATGAAATAATAAAAATGTTATTACGTGATATATTAATTGCAGAGATAGAAAAAAATAAAACAACATACAACGCTCCGAATTCGTTCTTCTGCTAGTACTGCTTTTTAACTGAAATTTCAGTGCAGTCTGTGGTATTAGAATGGCCCTGGCTTTCCATACAAAGTAAAAGTTTGCCCACTGACCCGAATCGTATTTTTTATTTATTCAATAGATAGGAGTTCCAACCAGTTAAGGAAATTTCTGATATCCTTTTGAGCGTCATTAAGTTTACTCTTTTCAAATACGATGCTGTAAATGACACATCATTAAAGATTAATTTAAAAATTAATGTTTCATTTAAAATATTTATGTTACAATTTTTAAAATGACAAAAAATATATATATATATATATATTAATAATGGCAAATATTACTTAAATAAAAAAATAATTAAATTAGCAATTGGTTAAAATTATTTACTCGTTCCAAAATCCGTGTCGGATCCAAAGACTCCCATAATGCTTGCAGCATTTCTACGTTAGACCGCCAGAGACAACCTTTGAGCCAGATAGTAAACGGAACGGCGATCATGGCCTCTATCCATAATGCACAGTTTAAAAAATGAGAAAAATTAATAAATTCCTTAAGTGTTTCTAACTTTGTAATATCCCAAAAATGTTTTTATTGTTATTTAGAAGATTTTTCATATAAAATATATTATGATTATGAAAAAAAAAAAATATGGATATAAAACATGTTTACTCTGGAATCACGTCGTTCATATCTTATAAACAGTGCAAAGGGAATTTAGGTGTTATATTTCGTGTTATAAACTATACACGGGCTCGTGATGAGATCTGGTGATGGATGGCTGCTATAAATCAACTAACAAATATACATACCGTCGATATATTATATGTAATAAATAAAATAATACATGAGCTTTGTAAATTTATTGATATACTAGATAGCTTTTTTACACTGGCTTATTATAAATATAGGTTTATTAATTTACGCAATAACTGTTCTATTGGTATTGTGTAAACTATGGCCGTGAATATATAATATTGGCATTAGTGTTGACATGCTTGTAATGAAATGCCATATTTTGTGTCACGCGAACTAATTCATACACAGGTGGGACGGTTCTTTTATAAAAAATGTAGCTTTGTAATTTTACTTTATTAATAATACACATTTAAATTGTAAAAGTGAATAAATTATGACAGAAATAATTTCTATTTTATTATTATTATTTATGTCATTAAATTATAGGTTGTTGTCGATATCATTAAACTATGTAATCATAGTAAATTAACGCAATGGTTAATAATTATTACGTGCGTCTAGATGGACAAAAATAGTCGAATATTGTACCTATTCTTATGTCAATAAATTCTCCACTCACTTATTATTACTTGCAACACTAAAAAATGGCGCGCTGATTTGTAAAAAGAATTATCTATCAGTTGACAGTTTTTTTTTTTTGAGGCATTATTTAATATTTTGTTTGGGAAATTCGACGATTGAATGCCCAATCTAGATGCATGTGATTAATACTTGCTTAATGGAAGACACCGAGACCATTTTATGTGTATTATATCCAAAATAAGACTAATTTTGATATAATAAATTTGATATTATTTTCTGTAATTTTTCTATTATAACTAATATGTCATTGAATGCATCATTAAATTGTTATCTACGTGTATAGTTATAATTTGTTATAAAGTTTATATCAAGAACGAATGGGACGCTTGGATTCATGTTTTGATGACGGATTTGCAATGATATTATTAACCCGATGCGAGTAGAGTGCTATCAAGCAACTGTTCAATATTTTATAAGGATTACTGCGGATTCTGAATGTAATATGTTTTATTATGTTGATTATATAATTATTATTATATAATAGGTCCTAATATGCATGTAATTTAGCCTTATTTTTAGATTAAAATTGATCGTTATTTTTTTTTTTAGTTAAAGTTTACTAGATTATTAATTATTTTTACGTACATTCTTTGAGCAATAATTTTAAAATAATTTAAATTTCGAATATGTAATTTTCTTGTTAGTTTATCACCAGATAATATACATTCCTAATTGTATTTTTTTTTTGTAATTGACAAATAAAATGTCCGATTATACAGTAAAGAATAATAAGACTGCGAAAATTATGAAGAAAATGTAACTGAAATAATAATTTGTCATTTGTAAAAATTATAATAAAATTAATTGCATAAATACAGTACTGGCAATATTGTGTGTATTTTTTTTTTCATTTGTCCTTTTAAACTATAAATTCACTTGTTTTTTACTCGGCACTGCGCGGGATAAAATGAAATCTACCTCCTCAAGCCTCACTATAGCTTGTACATACCAAATTTCATAGTAATTGGTTAAACTGTTAAGACGCTAAGACAATGTCATTTTCACATTTATAATATTGTCAAGGATGTTTATTATTGAATTTGCTACCAACTTGAGACACTTATGACGTATTTAAATGGAAATTAAATAGATATTATGGAAGCATAATAAAGGGCCTTTATATTTAAAATATCCTATATAAAAATTGTATGTTTGTACTTCTGTCCCGCGTGTTTCTGTTGTGAAACAGCTGTTTGCATACTTGTGTTTCGATTTGAAGGGACACGATAGTGAGATTACAGGATATGTAAGGGTAACGGTAAGGATAAAGGGATAAAGGGGTTGCTAATGATACGGACTATCAGTCCAATTGCTAGCAATATATCGTAATAGAGTGTCCATGATGTCCCATAGTGCTTGGTTTTCATGTTTATAACCGGCCATTCCGGCTTTTTATCAAATAAAAAGTTAGTTTATTTGCCATTTTACAATAATTTTTTGAGACAAATGAGTTTGCCTTTTTTTTTAATATACGCTGGCGGGACACCAGTGAGAGATGATAGGTGAGAATGAAAAGGTAGGTTAGTTAGTCCATCGTGAAGATTACACCTGGAATTCTGTACGATGGTGTCTAGCGGGGACCACGTGGAGGTCGATCTGACAGGGTATATAGGCTAGCAATGGGACTGGTAGTCCACATTACTAATACCCTTCCCCCGAGTTTGTCTATTGGCGAGTGTATAAAATAATTTTATAGCAGAATTAAATTCGTCCATTGCTGTTGTGTACAGCCTTTCTCAGATAACCAGAAGATGGAGACAAGAAGGTCAATGATCCCCAGGTCATTGTTTCGGCTGATAAGTTTGGATTATGGTAAGCAAAGTGTCCGTCTTACCACATAAAAGTTTAACTCGCGATAGACAGGTGTTCAATACAAGTTTAGACGTCAATTGTTACTTCAAATACCTTTAATTTTTAATAAGGCAATTTAGGTTTTCTTTTGTTTAGTTATAAATATACGTTGGACGGACTTTTGTAGGGAGACATCTAAATATATATTGAGGGGGGCAAAGGGGTTGTTAGTAATAAGACCTAACAGGCCCATTACTATCAATATTATTAGGGTATATTCGAAGGTCGACCTCCACGCGGTTCCCCCTGGAAAGTATCGTGGTTATTTTTTGATGAATTCACCACGTTAGGCTAACTGACCTGTCTTTTCATTCTCACCTATCATCTCTCTCTGGTGCCCCGCTAGTGTTAACATCCTTATCATTATCAGATATGTATTTTTTTTGGTTGGTGAAAGTGGTATGTTTACCCCGCCTGCGCTAACGGGATACGCTGGCGGTGCACCAGTGAAGGGTGATCGATGAGAATGAAAACAGGTCAGTTAGCCCATCATGATGAATTCATCAGGAATTAACCATGACAGTTTCCAGGGGGAACCGCGAAGAGGTCGACCTGGTTGGGTATATTGCTAGCAATGGGATTCTGTCTCCATCACTAACAATCCCTTTCCCCCCATCGGATATGTATTGAACACCTGTCAATGGCAAGTTTTTTTTTTGTGGCAACACTGACTACATGTTACAAGTACGGGTGGGTTATATTTATATATTTTGTTAACAATATCTAATTTAGGACTGATATACCTGAAGAAGGTAAAAGCCCTTAAAATATTAAAAAAAACAA
Organism: Galleria mellonella; assembly: GCF_026898425.1. Lineage (NCBI taxonomy): Eukaryota > Metazoa > Arthropoda > Insecta > Lepidoptera > Pyralidae > Galleria > Galleria mellonella. The sequence continues at coordinate 11,118,162 of NW_026442074.1, read as the reverse complement.
AAAAAAAAACAATATCTAATTATTTGTCCAACAATGAATATGTTAAATATTTGTTACACAATATCGAAGTGAAGATACATACATATCCGATATGTATGTGTGATTTTGAAATAGGTAATGACCGTTTTCCCGCCATTAATATTCAGAGGAACTTTTTTTTTTATACAACTTAGAATGGCAAACAAGCTGACGGCCCACCTGATGGAAAGCGGTAACCGTCGCCTATAGACATGAGCAGTACCATGGACATAACAGAGTACACTGTTTCGCCCATGATACCCCCATGCGTTGCCATTCCTGAGGACTCAGGTGTTATTCCTCTGTACCCAGTAAATTCATGCCAACTTGCTAAGATTACTATAAGTAAAAGGATTTTTAAAATCAGTTAAGTAGTTTTTGAGTTTATACATTACAAACAAACAATCAAGTCTTTTCTCCTTAGGCAAGCAAACCCGGCAAACATTCATATGTCGTCTATATCAGGCGAGTTTAGAGCCGTCTTCTTTTGGAAGTCACTTAAAAACATAGTTTGCTGAATGCTTACTTCAGGCGTTTGATGCAGCATCAGCCTGGGAGCCGGTACAGGTGCCCAGCTGACGGTCCACCTGAACAAAACCCCCCAATGGTAAATTACAACAATGAACGACCCCATTCCTTATGGCCCTGTCCCTTAAGGGGAGTCCTATATTTAGGGGGAGCAGTGGACAAATAAAGGCTGATTGATGATGATGGATAAAGTATACTGATTTTTATAATTGGTAAACAAATAAATAGATTTGGCGACGAACAGGTCAGGCAGAAGGATATAGTACTGGAGGGACATGAAGTGAGCTGAAACAAGGTCGATGCCACTGGAAAATCACTGTGGACGCCCACTGCTCCATCTAGGGGATGAAGGAAATTAAGTAAAGTAAATGAAAACATAGTAGGTTAAAATAAGTGGTTTTATTTCACGTAACTTCATTTTCTAATATTTATTTTTCAAGCATTATTTGCGTTTATATATAATTCCATAATAATAACTATGTAACAAATAAAATTAATTACACACTATCAGCCAAAAATACAAAACTTTGGTTCCTAGCTTATTTATGATCATATAACATTACGTTTCTGATTGTTATTCAATGTTTGAGTATTTAACTGATTATAACTGAGTTGTCAACCATAACTTCTCTTTAATAAAGTCCAATTTATAACAACGGAGGGACTAGACCGTCACATTTGCATGCATCGCTTAATTTTACTATATACGTATATATATAACGAAGAACTAAGAGTATCAACACTCCACCGTATCACAACAATCATCCATGATGAATATTTACATCGCGTAAGGCACACAATACAAGCTGGCTTTGAGCCTAAACTACGAGTGACAGGACACATGTACAAATTTGGCCCCAAAAATAATGCATCTTCGTAAAACAGGATATATTTTGCTACATCACACGAAAACCATATTAATTTATTAATATTAAATATATCTTTATATATATATATATATTTATTTGAATATATTATTATTTCTAGAGCCTCGGACAGTCTTTCCGTAACAATATTGCTTCACAATCACAACACAGATTTTCATGTTCATTATAATAATGATAATTTTAAGAAACAAATTTGGACTCCGCATCTCGTTTTGTGACAGAGATCATAACTTTATAATAATTTTTCTTTCATTCTAATGGACTTTAATATACTACAAACACGATTCGTCACATATCACAATATCGGTCCACATACAAAAATCCGTTAGTCACTAATTACAAAATAATCCTTATTTTAACTCCAAAATCCTTTAGAGCACATCCGCTAGACTTGAATTACATAACTATATAACCCATAGTCATGCTTCACCATACATTGGAGTAAATATTTCCTTCTGACACGTATTTGGTAGTAATCTTTTATCGAGTCTATACTCTTTTTCGTTTTACACAGTAAAAACACTCCTTTGTTTACTAAGAAAAGAGTAGCTTCAAATTGGGGCTTAAAGTTCAGTCCGGGGGTCCCGGTAGATTCAGAGTCACACTTTCTTCTTCCCTTTAGTGTCCTCGCTGAAAATATCTTTGAGTTCGTTGAGTAGGAACTCGACGACATTGTTCTGTTGTATGCAGTCGATGGCGATGTTATGGGCCTGTTCAGCAGGCGCCCACAGTAACGTGGGTCCAAAAACGATCGCCAAGTTCGCAGTGTGCATGCGGTTGCGCTCGCTGTACTGCGTCACCCTGCATCAAGATAAATCGGTATCAATGCATATGGTACTAGAATAAAAACATTGTAAGGTTCAGTTTTAAAGGTAACATCATTTAATGTAAATTCATCATCATTCATCATTCTCCTTGGAGAAAATTGTTCAGCTGCAGAAATACTATTTTCCTATCTATTTCGGATTGTTAATTGCTAATCTTTTCTTTTTTATCTCGCCTGTATTGTATCTTAATGACACATTAATGACTTATTGTATCTCTTATCTCTAAAAAGAGATCTATTTGTTTGAAATTATCTGTTAGCAAGCGTTGTGATTTGTCTTTTATCGTGTTTCTCGTAATGATAATTTGGCTTCAGTAATGAATAATGTTTTTTCAATACTATTGTGGCAAACAAGCATACGGCTCGTCTGATAGCAAACAGTTAAGGTACGTCTGTAACACTTCCTGGTGTTACGCTTGCGGAGCCGACTCTTTAATTGTATATATAAATTGAATTAGTGTTACAGTCGTCCATAGGCTACGGTATCCCCGTTTATCATCAGACGGGTCATATGCTTGTTTGCCACCAAGATCATAGTACAAATCCATGCCTAACCTAGATAAGAAAAATTGATATTTTTAGAGAGATTTAACTAATGTAAAGATAGGTGAGTACAGATGAAAAAAAAAATAGAAGATGTTTAGTTATTTTTTTAATATACCTAGAAACGATTATACTAGGCATTATACCTATTAGCTTTAGCTGTTAACCATACTAATATTTGGTAAAAAAATACATTATTAGAAAATCATTCAATTCACAAAATGTCACTGTCAACGAATACAGGTTTACGCAATAATGAATGTAATAAACTTAATGAGAAACATGACATTTCGCGAAATTATCATTTCCCACCAAAAGTGTGACGATTATTGCTACAGAGTACTTAAATGCCATAGAGAAACCGCAATTGCTACAAAAGAATTCTGAAAATTATGTTCGCATAAAAAATATTATGACGTAATCGTTTCATGATTTTATGCTACTTTATATTTATTATTTTTTTTTATTTACAGGAAAACCATTAATGTAAATAGAAGTGGTTTAGAATTACAAACTAAGCCACTAACATGTTCTCACAAATAGTAATAAAATAGATTAAAGGCACATGATACAACAAAAACACGAATGAACAAAAAACAAAAATAATGAAAAACAAAGTAAAAATTTAGTAAATACTTGACTAAAATGTGGCCTTTTCATCAATGTAATACACACTCAGACAGTGTACGAATCAAAAAAATTCTTGCTCAGGTGACCTCTCGTTGATATTATATTTTCCGAAAATAAGTCAATATTAAACATTTTAGAGAGAGTTTTAGTCATAGAATTATAGAGATTTTGTCTATAATTCTATGACACTAGAGAGTCAAATATCTTTTTGATTTGATGGGCACATTGAATGTTAATTTACGCAATAGTTCAGAGCACTCGACCATACTGGAAGCTATTTTTATTAGATATGTAAATATCCGCAATTTCCCCACGCTTCTCGAGTGTGAGAAGAAGATAAATTTGATTTATAAATTATGTAAATATTTATTTTAATTTCTGTTTTGTTCTACTACTGCCCACTCATTACTTCCTATGCCACTGTGTTTTTTTTTTATGCAATTTAGAATGGCAAACAAGCTGACGGCCACCTGATGGAAAGCGGTAACCGTCGCCTATAGACATGAGCAGTACCATGGACATAACAGAGTATACTGTTTCGTCCATGATACCCCTCATGCGTTGCCATTCCTAAGGACTCAGGTGTTATTCCTCTGTACCCAGTAAATTCACGCCAGTAAATGTGTTAGGTTGACTGGAAGAGATCTCTTTTAGAGATAAGTTCGCCTTTGCTAACATTGTTATTAACTTATTGTTGTTATTGTATGTTTTAGTGCAATAAAGAATAAAGTGGTATTTTTAGTGTGCATACAGAATATAGTTTACTAAGTCTCCTATAGGTATTAATACCTTACTTTTTACAACTATGGTGTTACCATACTTAGTAAGAACTAACCTTAATAGATGTTCTAATAAAAATTTCAGCGTGTCCCTGTTGCATTGTGGTAACGCCTGTACTATATCTCTGAACTCTTTCACCTTCGCCTCTTTCGGTTTTATTGCTGTGAAACAAATCAAAGATTACAATGGACGGATGTAGGTATATAACAACAAAGAATAAAAATAATTAATTAGTGTTTATCTATGCTGATAAATATCAGATATTCCGCCTGATGTTAAGTAGCTACGGTAGCTCTAATATGTTTTTTTATTTTTATATAAAACATTTAGCTGTGTGGTCCCGGTATAGAATTGGCAACACTTTCCTTTATCGTAGATGTCTAAGCAACCAAGGGAACTTAATGGACAGCAGTCTTTTAAAACATCTCCAAAGCTTAACTGCGGAACCAACCTGCCTGCCAAACGTGGCAACTATTGGCAAAATCTCCCTTATGGGGGAGGCCCATGCCCAGCAGTGGGCAGTTAATAGCTGATACGATCAACTTAATGGCTGCAAGTTACAGATCCAGGGCAATCTTGAATCATTATACCCAGCAATTTTCGAACCTTCATTCATCTATCAAACCAAAATATAGTATGCAAGAAAAATGGTTGGTTATAGAAAAAGAAGACTTTATATTCTTCTTGTCGTCTTTAAAGAATTGCTGCTGGCAATGATGGTAGTGTAAAAAACAATAGTTTTGTTTTAGCTATATTTATTACAAGTTCAATAGTGGGGAGAAAGGGATTGTTAGTAATGGGCACTAATGGCCCCATTGCTAGCAAGCCCTGTCAGGTCGACCTCCACTTGGTTCCCTCTGGAAACCAATGTGATTGATACTTGTTGCATTCATTACGATAGGCTAACTGACCTGCTTTCATGCTCACCTATCCTATTCCTCACTGGTGCCCCGCCAGTGTATACAGATAGCGCAGACGGGGTAACCATACCATTATCTTCCATTAAAAAAAAAATTAAATAGTAGATACTTATTTAAATTACAGTCATCACTACATAGTATAAAACAAAGTCGCTGTCGCTGTCTGTCCGTCCATATGTATGCTTAAATCTTTAAAACTACGCAACGAATTTTGAAGCGGTTTTTTTTTAATAGATAGAGTGATTCAAGAGGAAGGTTTATATGTATAATACATGCAGAATATTGTAGAGAAACACTGATAAATTTAGAGGTTTCTAATGTGATGTCGTAAATAAACACATTTTTTAGCATTTCACCCGTACGAAGCCGGGGCGGGCTGCTTGTAAACAATAACAAGAACAACAGGGTCGTCTCTTGCCCGCCAGATGATGTGTGGGCGGGCGAGGTAGGGGCCTCGGGGCGTACCCCATTACCCCGGCTTCTAATCCGGAGGCGACTATCTGTGGAGGTCTGTGTATGCCGGCGTAGTGTCGTAAACAATATCAAGTACAAGTTGTTAAGTTGACAGAAATAGACTATGACGCTTCAGATTTTTTTTTTTTTTTAATTCAGACTTATACTTACAGCAAGCTGCGAGGACCCTATCGAAGAAGCTACAGGGTATGAGAGGTTCTTTCAGCTCCCTGAAGAACAGTTTCAGAGAGCCAGTCAGTACGTGGATATCCGTGTTGTTTTCTATCACAGAAATGTTATTTTGGTCGATCTGAAAGTGGTAAAGATATAAGATTAATAACATGCGTATGTTGCAGTTAAAACTCTTAACCAGTCAAAAGACGGATGTAATGGACACATACAATGCAGTTCATTTATATTTCTTTTTATTGTTATTTTCAATGAGGAGTTTCGCGACTGACTCTTGGCCACAACAGAATATCAGTGTTTTGCTCTTTTAAGGGCAAAGCAATAAACTGAGTTGTGACCATTTTGTGTTACTATGGCACACGCCTGAAGGAAGGGAAAGAAAGGAGATTGTTAGTTTATATATTTTGTTTTTTTTTTTTTATTTGTGCTTTTTTATTTTCATTCTTTTATCTCTTTTGCTGTGTATCATGTGTATGTTTTTTTTATTTATTGTAATTTGTGTGCTGTAAGTAATGTAAATAAATTATCTATCTATCTATCTATCTACTATTGACTAGCAAAATCAGTCAAAAGTACTTTTGACCGTATGCTCTAGTCAATAATACTTTCGACTGAAATAACAGTTAAAAGTACCTAACCTAACCGCAGGGGGGAAAGGGATTGTTAGTAATGGAGACTGAGAATCCCATTGGTAGCAATATACCCAACCAGGTCGACCTCCTCGCGGTTCCCCCTGGAAACTATCATGGTTAATTCCCGATGAATTCATCATGATGGGCTAACTGGCCTGTTTTCATTATCATCTATCACCCTTCACTGGTGCTCCGCCATCGTATCCCGTTAGCGCGGGCGGGGTTACCATGCTATTTTCACCCATCAAAAAAAACCTAACCGCAAATTTGCAGTTAAAAGTATTAATCACTACATAGTATAAAACAAAGTCGCTGTCGCTGTCTGTCCGTCCCTATGTATGCTTAAATCTTTAAAACTACGCAACGGATTTTGAAGCGGGTTTTTTTAATAGATAGAGTGATTCAAGAGAAAGGCTTAAAATTTCTAATGCCAGAGGGAGACTTTGTACAAAAGTCGTTTGTTTAGGTACCTCTGTCCCATTCGTATTTCAACCGTGAAGCAGTGGTGTTTGCATTTGCTGTGTTTCGGTTTGAAGGGTGGGATATGGCGTGAATTTACAAGGTACAGGGGAATAACATCTGAGTCCTCAGGAATGGCAACGCATGGGGGGTATCATGGGCGAAACAGTATACTCTGTTATGTCCATGGTACTGCTCATGTCTATAGGCGACGGTTATCACTTTCCATCAGGTGGACCGTCAGATTGTTTGCCATTCTAAGTTGTATAAAAAAAACAAAACAGCTATGTAATCACGGTTGAAAATTATATACAAGTAGATGTAACATAACCTAGTAGGTCAAAATTCTGTGAAAAAATGGATGAATGAAGCAATTAATGAATTTACGAATAAAGGAATAAAACAAACGATGAATTGTTTCAGTCTTTTTTTTATACAACTTAGAATGGTAAACAAACTGACGGCCCACCTGATGGAAGGGGTAACCATCGCCTATAGACATGAGCAGTACCATGGACATAACAGAGTATACTGTTTCGCCCATGATACCCCCCATGCGTTGTCATTCCTGAGGACTCAGGTGTTATTCCTCTGTATCCAGTAAATTCACGCCATATCCCACCCTTCAGACCGAAACACAGCCATGCAAACACAACTGCTTCACGGTTGAAACACGAATGGGACAGAGGTACCCAAGCAATCGACTTTTGTACAAAGTCTCTCTCTGGTCAAAATCGAATGAAAAAAATTGATGAATAAATAAATGTGCGCAAGAAAAGCTTCGGATTTACAACTAGCAACGCATAACTGTCAGTACAAAATGCAGCGTACCTCTAATCGTATTTTCTGCACTTGACTCAAATTCCCGCTGGCTCTGTACAAGCCGTCTGTGCACATGTTTTCCTCATTGCTTTCAATCTCCTTGATGCAGGTCACGACGAAGTTCGGCACCCGCGGCGACTTCTCCGGGCATACCTCCTCGAGTTTGCGGCCGAAGACTGGTTCATCTGAAGATTGGCGTTTGATATTTTAAAAAAATCTGTGTATAGGTCTATGATTTTTGTCAGGAATTAAAAGTAAAATAATTTCTTTGATGTATTTCATTGAGTCAAATGTAACGGTTTCTAAACAGCGGTATACACTGGCAGAGTACCAGTGAGGGATAACAAGGACAAAGTCTGGTTAATTCACCCATCGTGACAATTCTGTAAGTTATGGTTTCCATAATTTGCAGTGAAGCAGGTGAATCGACAATATTATGATGTTGGGGGGAAAGGGATTGTTAGTAATGGAGTTTGACGGCCCCATTGCTGCAATATGCCTTATTAGGTCGACCTCCACGTGGTTCCCCCTGGAAACCGTCGTGAACAATTCTTGTTGAATTCGTCATGATGGGCTAACTGACCTACTTCATCCTCACCTATCATCCTTCATTGCTGCCCCGCCGGTGTATACCGATAGCGCGGGTGGGGTTACCATTCCATTATCATCCGTTAAAAAAAAATATTATGATGTTATAGAAATCCATTAAATATATAAACATAACGTTAATGTTGAACTTTGAGATAAGTTTAAAATAAAAGAACAAAAATGTGAGAAAAAGAGGACCGTCAGTTTGTTTTCGATAGCTTGTTACATTTATTGTGTAACTAATTTTAACAACAAACGGTTACATAAAAAATTTAACAAGCCATAAAATCCTTTAAGATTATCCTTAAGATAAAATCAATAAGATATCCTGAAATAAAAATAAAAATGTGGAAAAGTGTAATTATGCATGAAATGAGAGGAAATTTAAATTTTCATAAATACCTAACAATACCCATTCGTGTTTCAACCGTGAAGCAGTTGTGTTGGCATGGCTGTGTTTCGGTTTGATGGGTGGGATATGGCGTGAATTTACAGGGTATAGAGGAATAACACCTGAGTCCTCAGGAATGGCAACGCATGGGAGGTATCATGGGCGAAACAGTGTACTCTGTTATGTCCATGGTACTGCTCACGTCTATAGGCGACGGTTACCACTTTCCATCAGGTGGGCCGTCAGCTTGTTTGCCATTCTAAGTTGTATAAAAAAAAACCTAACAATAAACGACAATGTCAACATATAACTTATGGGCTCCACGAAAATGCACTGGAAAAAAAAAAACACTAGCAAAGAAAGAACCTTGACAATTTACATACATTTGAGTTTCTCGTGATACCACGTAATGGTAATAAATTACTGGCCAAGACAATATTTTTAGCCTCTTATTTATAAAAACGTCAAACCTTTCATAAAACCTATTGACTTGTTTTGTCTCTTTTTTTAATGCTTAATTCTGGGGGGAAAGGGATTGTTAGCAATGGAGACTGAGAATCCCATTGCTAGCAATATACCCAACCAGGTCGACCTCCTCACGGTTCTCACTGGAAACTATCATGGTTAATTCCTGATGAATTCATCATGATGGGCTAACTGGCCTGTTTTCATTCTCATCTATCACCCTTCACTGGTGCTCCGCCAGCATATCCCGTTAGCGCAGGCGGGGTTACCATACCATTTTCACCCATCAAAAAAAATGCTTAATTCTTAATTTGAATGAAAGTGACAGAACATTGTGATAATTAATGTAGGTTTTTAGAAGATTTATAGAGAATCTTCACTCACACATCAACAAATCGTGAATTACAACAAAGCGTGTATTATAACGAATCGACAAAGTCGGATAACTATTGTTTATCTCCGGATCACGGAGTAAAAATATATTGCGTTGACTACTTATCAGTAGATCTTATATCTTGACAATATCTTACAAGAGACGACTACACCTTAAAAATATAGATCAGTTCCATTTGTCCCTACCAACGTTTCCCCATTGGCAGTAAGACTGGAATGTTATTCCACCTTTCAAGGTATGTCTCCAGAACAAACAGCGTTTTAAATCCTGAGCTGTTTTAATGCTTGGAACATGCAATGGGTTAGCAAAAATTTGTCTGGTCACCCTAGGGTAGGGAGTTCTTCTAATTATTAAAACAGGGGGTCTACCATGAAATGAAATTTCGAAATTTCGGGCTCAATTTCGTGTTTTTGTTCGTACCGAAATCGACCCGTAAATGGAGCTTAACATTTCGCTTGTCATAAATCCTACCATAAAAGTTCAAAGGAACGATATTTTAACATTTTTAATATTTTTAAACGGTACGTATCATGTAATTTTAGCATAAAATTTTTGTTTCGTTCGGATCCGAAATTTCGGAAAACATTTCATGGTAGGCCCTCTGATATGCCTAAAATGTGCATTTATAAAGGGCCTTGGAAAATTATTGGTGATGAGAAATGGGTGACAAAGAACATAAAGTAGGAGGTATTGCATTCAATGTAATAGATACAGGAGTAGAGTAAGAGGAAGAGAGTTCTTAACAGAACAATACCAAGCCTATGTGGCAATAAGTTCGAATCCTACCTTTATGGGAAGGCCTATGTTCAATAATAGAGATGTAAGATAAGGTAATTGATTATTTTAGGGGGGAAAGGGATTGTTGGCAATGGAGTTTGACAGCCCCATTGTCAGCAATATGCCCTATTAGGTCGAAACTACTTGGAGGTCCACATGGTTCCCCCTGGAAACCATCGTGAACAATTTTTGTTGAATTCGTCACGATGGGCTAACTGACCTGCTACATCCTCACCTATCATCCTTCACTGGTGCCCCGCCGGTGCATAGCGATAGCGCGGGTATGGTAACCCCACCATTCCATTATCACCCATTAAAAAAATTTATTGTTTTATCCACAAACATAGTACAACTAGCGTATAGCGATATTAAAATATGACAAATTCTCGTAAATCGTGAAAAATCACGAATCAATCAGGATGAATTCTCATTTTTTACGATTCGTGACTCGACTTTTATCATACGGTTGGTTTAATAATAAATTAACTTCATAGACCAATATTTTATTGGTTTAAAAGGGTCAACCTTAGAATTATCTCAACTTAATTATTAAAACACCACCAAAGCCTAACTGCGGTTGCCAATCCGCCTGCCAAGCGTGGCAACTACTGGCAAAACCCTCCAATAAAAGAGGCCTATATTCAGCAGTGAACAGCTAAAGGCTGATATGACGATAATGAGATCAAAATTGTGGAGACCCTTTTTCGATACCCGTTAATAGTACATTACTGCAGCGGCCAGCAACTGAGGCATTGATGAACGAACGTACAAATGTGGACCGAGGCGTAGCCGAGGCACACATAAGTGAGTTCATCAATGCCTAGTTGTGGCCAAGGCTTGTATAGTACTTTTCTCAAACAATGCGCGAAAATCAAAAACACAATTTTACTTTTTAAGTTTAATGACGAATAACGAACAATAATAATTTTTCACGCGCCATAATGTTCGTTTGTTTTTTTTTTTCAATAAACAGCTTTCTGTTTGCAAGCCAGTTCGAAATTTAAATAAAACTTTGTATTAGTTACGTCCTTGGTAGCCATGTTTCAAAGTAAAAGGTCATTTCATTTTTAAATTACAGGACAAATATGAGTTTAAATAGTAATTTATCTAGCCGCAAAACACGACAGATATGGATTTAAATACAACTTTTGCCGGCCGCTGCTCGCATGTATCTTGCCCAGTACGGCAATTTTGATTTATCTCGAAGAAGATTGTTAAAATAATGCTCACATTTCCAAGCATATTTGAGAAAAAAATATTTTTGATATTTGATATGAATATAATTCAGACATGTCCACACGTCTTTATAATACTCATAATAAAATTGAGTAACATTATTGTTACTCAATCTTATTGAGACATTAGTTTAAACAAAATAAACACACTCATACACCACTCCAAAACGCATGCCAAACTAGTTTTACAATAGAAAACTCAATGTACAAAAGACACAATATACCTAATTATTAATATATACTTTAATTTAATACTTTGTTAAAATTATAATATATGTGACAGAGTGTATAAATACTAAAATAAAATTAAAAAAAAAAACATAAATAAATAATTTACAGAATATACAAACCATCCACCGTAAATAAAAATAAAATAAGTCGAAATTTTCAGTCGTCAGACTCTTTTAAATATTCCAACATAGATATTGAATTTCGTGAACGAGGCGAAGACTCTACCCCTTAGGATGGGGACAGGTTGTATCCGACACGTAATATATTTTTAACGTGGGGCGAGTATACCTACAGGTCTCCCCATTTGCTACGCGTTTGGTAAATTTTTATGCAATAAAACGAGTACTATATGGTGAAAAATCAACCTGATCTGATTTCCAACCATGTATCCAAGGTCGTTGATCAACATTTGGTCTAGTCTAAAGACCTTAACCATCGATCTCTGGCCAAAATGGCCTTATTGTAAAGATGGACCATCTTTCACACCATATAGTACACGTACCGTTAAGCGACTCACGACTGATAGAGGTTATAAAAAAAATAAAACACTATAAATAAATTAAAGAAAAAATATTTTACATACATTAAAATAAAAAAAGCAAAATTACAAAAGCCAGCAATATTTCAACATCGCGATTCTCGATATTGTCTTAGGATTTTCCAGATTCTTCTGCATCGATAGCAATGAAGCACTGAAGCATACTTCGCACAAAATTGTTTGTAGATCTACATTGTACATTTATATTTATTATAATTTATAATTTCCTGGCATTTTCTATTAGAGAATTGACATTTCTTGTTAATATACAGGAAACAAGGGGTTAAGAGAATTATAAACCTTATCCTTTTTAACATTCATGAGCAATTCATCTTAATTCTATGCACTGTTTTTGGAGATTGGCGTTCCCGGTTTTTCTTCATAAACACGAAATATTTTTCAATTTCTAGATTTGATCAAAATCTATATTTCCTCTTATCTATCTTTCTCTGTAATCTGAACAAGCTACATTCCTTGTAATATATGACTAACTTTTGTATTCCACCATATTTCCAAATAAAATTATATAACTATTTATAATCTTCTGGCATTATTGATATAAAACCACACCAATGTTATTTCCAAATAAACACCATTAATTATATATCCAGGTATCTTCTCTCATTGATTCTCCAGGTTTTGCGTAGTCGTTAGTAAAAGCAGAATGTAGCTAAGACTGACAAATCATAATTGCACTACACTACACTACGCCGTCAAATTTTAGTATACCTCTGATGAAAAAGCCAGTTATATCTACATAAAAGACAGGTTTATTCTTAAATCAAATAATATGAGTACACCAACCATTCTATGTTATTCTAATATATTAAATACACTCCAACCATGGTGCATTATAAATAGCTAAAGCAACACACACCAGTTTAATAGCTATCCCAACCTTTATAGATGCCTTTCTTGACAAGGACCTCCATAGCTGGCCGTTTAGCGAAGAACTTCTTCAATCTACTCTTCACTTGTGTCTTCTGAATGGATATTTCCGTGGAGTCGCTGAGATCTTCATTGCTGCTGCCACCGACTGTAAGTCAAGAGTTCTTTAAAGTACAGAAAGTAGAAGAGCGTACACATAGGAGAAGATTAGAAAAAGTGAAAGTTGACAGAGATGAAGATATTTAAAAGAAATTGAAAGAATTGTTACCCAACAAAGCTATAGAGGACAGAAAATAATAGGTTATAAACATTAAGCATTTATTTCTTACTATCAATTAACATCTGCAGTGTTATTATAAACAGTTTGAATGTAATAATGTTTAACATTTGAAATAGTAAAAAAAACAAGTCCAATGTATTTAAAAAAGAACAATAGATGAAATTCGTTTTAAAGAACCATAACAATTCTGTAGCCAAGATAAAATTCAAGAGTGTATTTAATCGTAACATCTACAGATAAAATACAAACACTGATAACGATGTTAAATACAATTTACAAACGGTATCACAAGAGATGAATGGAATCAGCACACTGCACGAAGATTTAGATTATTGACAAACATTTAAAACATTTTCAATTGATTAAGACATTTCACTATAATAGTAAACGTTTGATTAATTACCTTGCAAGGGAGTCCTTTTAATTTTGCACAAATTTTTGATTTAATATTACAATATATCACTGTATCGCATTGACACTAAAATGTTTTGATGCAAAACGTGCACGATTCAAACTGTCGAATGCAACATGTGAGAAATGTATGATGATTTTTGTGTGTGAGAAAGATAAGTGTTATCGTCATCGATGATAAGTTAAAGTTGTCGTGCTTGCTACATCGTTCTAATTTAAGATCTGTTAGTAGTTGTGTCTCTGTAGAATTGAAATGTTATATCAAATTAAATGGAGTTCTTATCCATAGCTATATATCTAGCTAAATCGATACCAAGCAGTTATAATACGAATGTCTTCAACACCTTAGACAGATATGTGCAATATAACATAAATTCTTTTGGCGATATTGTTAGCGAAAAAGCATTGAAAATAAATTGGCATAAGTGTAAACTATGGGACTTTTCACCGTGTGATCCCAGTATAGAAAAGGCCACCATTTTCTGTCCCGTCGGTATCGTAAGAGACGACTAAAGTATGATAGGTAGCAGTATCGCTTTTAAAATATCACGAAGGCCTGACTGCGGTCCGTTTACCAAGTGTGGCAATTACTGGTAATCCCCCCCCCCCCCCCCTAGGACTATGGTCAGTAAAGGACAGTAAACCGCAGTCTGTGACTGTGAGATCTTTGATATATACATATATGTATATGTATATCAATATATATATAGATTATTTCATAACCGCCTTTATCATTATTATCCGCTAATAGTATTGTGGTTATACCCGCGTGGAATAAAAAGTAATAAGAGAGACTGCTGTCTATTCTTCGCCTTCTCTTGGTGACCTCTTAGGACACCCGCGAGAAAGGAAGCGGTGGCCTATTTTATACCGAGACCACATGGCAATTTAGCACATAGAATACTTTAAATACTGATTCACGCGGGCAAAGCCACGAGATACAGCTAGTAATTTATAAAGATGAAGTAGAAAGAAAGAAACGACTAAATGCCATTTTTTTTAATATATTTTTTATATTCAATGGCTTCAATATAGTTTAAAAAATATATTAATTAATTCTATAGAATAAAAACATAATAATTTCCAGTCATCCATTATTTTCGCTACTGTATGAAAGAGACAGAATGAGACAGCGATATCGGCCGATTTGTTATTTTACTCGTGCAGTAGACACAAATGCCCGAAGTTGAGACAATTAAAAAAAAATCGAAATTGATTCAACCTGGACTCGAACTTACACATCATTTGAAGTTTCAAATTTGATACCGGGGTTATAAATCGCATTGGGCGCCTACAATCGATTTTACTTTAATATTTGGCTGTTTACGTGTTACCAAATGTTTTTTTCAAAATAAATATATAAAAATATCGTTTTGATTTTTTTTTTTAACTATTTTTTCCCATTAGTAAACAGTAAAGGGTACACTTATATATTTTTTAATTTGATTTAAAAAATCAGGCTTTTAAGGGTTAAAGCAACGTGTCTACTACTACGCAATGTAGTACCGATGATGGTAAACAGATTGATGACTCATTTATTTATTTATTATTGACTCACCTTTGGCTAAGGAACCTCCATATTAAATATATCATATGACCTGAAGAATTTTTTTTTAATCACGTAAGATTGGAACAGATATGCAGAGAAAATAGAAAATGGGTATAATATGAGAAAAGGCGGGCAAATGCTCAGAACGACAAAAATGAGGTTAAAAAGGTGGCAAAGATATTTTTTACCTGGAACGGTAAAATTACTTAAATAAATCCCTGGCATTGTTGGAAATAAATGTCTGTCCATGATATTGATCATGGGTCGCACTAATTATGTCATTTACACCGCTAACCGCGATAAGTTATAATAATAGGCATGTATAATATCGGTACCACTCCGTTATCTGTATATTAAGTTCCTCGAAATATTATAGAGGAAAAACGAACATCACCCATTTCGGTATCGCCGACACTAGTCGAATATCCACGTTGATTTCGTCTGGGTTTTTCATATCGACCTTAGGCATTGAATAACCGACATTTACTACATCCGTTATTGGACTAATATATAGATAGTGCAATATATATATATTAGTATATATTACCCATCTATAATAAGTAAAACAGAAAGTGAGGTGTTAACAATTCAAGCAAAAGTTTATACGAATCAACTAAATCACATTTACTATGTTGGTATCTCGCTTCATCTAGTTACCATTCCCTATAATTGCATCTCTTTCTCGTAGACTTTCGAATATGCTCTACTAAAATATTGAAATTGTCATAAAACACGTGACATTGATATAAATTCAACATGGCGGATGCGTGGATGCCTGTATAATAATTCCTAATCTATGGTAGCTCTATAGGTGACATAGAATCTTAGTATTTCCCATTAAGGACATTAAATTAAAAACATTTGCAAGTACTTATAAGTAGGTAATATGTATTAAATCAGTCTAAAATAATTTAATAGTTGTTTTTAAATGAAAATCACAATACGGCTTAATTGAAGTCAAATTTTAATGCGAATTTGACGTATCTAATTACGTTAGATTGTTGTTCCTTTAATAAAAAAATAATAATAATAAAAAAAAAAAACAAAAATATATTAAATTAATAAAATAAAACATACGTAGAATAAAACTTTTTCTATACAAGTGATGAGATCTCAGAAACTTGTTCAACCTTGAGGGACGGTGCTTCACCGGGTTTGCCTTTGGACCCGGTACAGGCACTTCACCTGTTGTTAACACCATTGTTTGACCATCCATTTCCCCATAAATTACAACACAATCTCACAATATAGTTCTTGCACTACACTTGTATATTTTATAAGTTCTATTTATTATTGTGGGAAACATAGTACACCAGTTGATTGCTTCACAATTGTACCACTACTGCAGTAATTAAGAACATTATGGTCGTTAATCTACCTGATAGAGACATTATCAAGTTTTAATCGCAACTCGATATTGTCATATCTCTGAAATAAATGAAAATAATAATACTAACAAACTATATAGAGCAAAACAATGATATTTATTCGGCTTTTGGCCATTACAGAGTATCAGTGTTTTGCTCTTTCGAGGGCAAAGCAATAAACTGAGTTGAGAACATTTTGTGTTACTGTGGTATGCTAATGAAATAAAAAATTATGTTACTTTTATGTATTTTCCGTTTGTTTTTTTTTTTATATGTATCCTTTTATTTCTTTTTCTGTTTATGATTATATATATAAATAAGTAAGTTACTGTGACATGAACGAGTCAGGTTTGTGCTTGCGTCACAATCGATTGCTTGGGTACCTCTGTCCCATTCGTGTTTCAACCGTGAAGTAGTTGTGTTTGGATGGCTGTGTTTCGGTTTGAAGGGTGGGATATGGCGTGAATTTACTGGGTACAGAGGGGGTATCATGGGCGAAACAGTATACTCTGTTATGCCCATGATACTGCTCATATCTATAAGCGATGAATAAATGATCTATCATTATTGAATCAAGCTACAATCTATGTGCTTGATTCAAACCGCTTGACCGTTTACAAACACCTTAATGTTAACGTGAACCTTAGATCCAAACGCTTAAACCGATATTTGGACGCTATTTTATAAGCAACACGTTTGCAATAAATACAATAACATTTCTCTTATTCGAATTATCAACAACGTTCGTTGCTTTCCGCTTGTCGGCTTTTACCCTGTCAGAAAAGAAAAATGTAGACGTGATATTACGAAAGTACACGATTAGATAAATCTATTACGTTCAAACAAAAACATAATAATCAATATGTCATAACGAAATCCACACGCACATAACCATCATGTCTACCATGAAACACGTAATTCCGAAGCTTCAGACCCAAATGTCTTGCATATACGTTACATATAGATATATAGATATCCCTTTATGGAATAAGTCTGTCATTGTATATTAAATCTTTTAATGTGTCCAATATCAATTATGTATTTAATACTTAATTGAATTTTGTAATAAATATAAATATCTGTCACGCCTGTCTCCCAATAGGGTAGGCAGAAACAATGGAACGACAAATGCTTCGATTCAAACAAACCTCTTTCGCTTCTTCCACATTCATCAATCTTTTCATACACGCTCGCCGGTTATGGGTACTTTTAATTTGGCCCTTCATCAGCACGTCGCCTATTTGGTCGACATACGTCCGTCTAGGGCGGCCCCTACCGACATCTCCATTCATTCTTGCTCGATAAATCTCTTTCATAATTCTTCTTTCATCCATCCATTATAATTTTAATTTATTATATTAATTATATTATGACATTTATATGCATGTAATCTGTAGTCAATGTTGTGTACGCCTGCCATATGTATGCATATCAGCATTGTACACAAAAAATTTTTTTTAATTTATGTATAATATGTATACTGTTGGTGTGCCTAATTCGAAATAAATAAAAAATATGTACAATAAAGATTTTACAATACAATACATCGAAATAAGAAGTGTAAGGAGAGGAATGCTTTATTAGTCATAAACCAACTAACTATAAGCTACGTTCGGACAAAAAAGTGCCATTTTGACGACGTTTTGCATTATTTTAACGTGACGTTATTGTTTCGTCATCATTCGACTCTGGAATTTCGGAAACAAAATTCACAGTAGCTTGCCTTTGCTGCGCTCTAACGGAGTAGAATAAAATGTGTCGTTCCTTCCCTTTTAATCCAAAAGCTATAGTAAAAGACGATTAGAGAAACAACATAAAACAAAATACACAATTACAAGAGCGAAAACTAGATATTGTTACCAATAGTGAGAGTTTAATTGAAGTAGGAATTATTACAGAATATTATACTCTAGCACTCGATAAAATTATAAAATAACTTACACGAATTGAAACGCCGGAATCCTTCGGACATACATCCACAGAGCACGGTCATTTTCAATGTGACAACACCAACGATTCACAGACAAACTTTCTTAGAGCACTGTACAAGTGGATTATCAAGTATTATTATAAAATATTGAAGATATACAACGGTGTAGCATGCACTAACGAATGAGCATAATGAAGACGTCCGAGTAATAACTCCAATAGATCGTGTTACTGAGCAAATTTTAATTATTGCAATGGAATCTCTTCTGTTAAACACTTTCACCTTTTAAACGTACGAGTACAAACTTAAACAACCAACTGTTTAGAAAAAAATAGAATTAAATCTATCTAGTATCGTAACAAATTCAACACAAACATTAATGAAATCAACGATGTAGAAAAAGTTAAATTTTACAATAAAGAAACCAATTCTTAATTGACAAACTATAAAACAAGTGAACAAATGAAATACACGAATTTAAATGCAATATTAAAAGAAGTCGTTGCTACAGTGGCAAGGAACGACTGATTGAGGAAAACTAAAGTCACAATACTGAGAATGATTCGTCACTCGAACTAGGAAAACTGAATGTAAACAATAGTTAAATGGGTAGTTATTATATTTTTCAATATAATTAACAATAACTCAATTAGTACTTCTGGTTTTTGATATTGCGTTTACGAATCCTCTGTCCCATTCGTGTTTTAGCCGTGAAGCAGTTATATTTGCATGGCTGTGTTTCGGTTTGAAGGGTGGGATATGGCGTGAATTTACTGCGTACAGAGTAATAACACCTGAGTCCTCAGGTATAGCAACGCATGGAGGGTATTATGGGCGAAACAGTATACTCTGTTATGTCCATGGTACTGCTCATGTCTATAGGCGACGGTTATCACTTTCCATCAGGTGGACCGTCAGCTTGTTTGTCATTCTAAGTGGTATAAAAAAAAAACGAAATTGAAAACGTTACATTTTATTGTTGGTTTAAATTGTAATTAATGTTTTATACATAAGTACGTCCGCTGTGTGGTCTCGGCATGGAATCGTAAGAGTCGACTATGGGAGGGCATGGGATGGGTAGCAGAGTCCCTTGTAACACATCACTAAAGCCTAACTGCGGTCGCCAATCCGCTTGCCAAGCGTGACAACTACTGACAATCCCCCCTATCCCGCCGGGAGAGGCTTATGTTCAGCGGTAGACAGTTCAAGGCTGGTATGATGATGATGATGACATAGGTACGTCTATACTTCAATTATTTGCCGTGTGGTCCCGGCAAAGAATGGGCCACCTCTTTCTTTACCATGGGCACAGTAAGAGGCGATTAAGGTAATAGTCAAAGGATGGGCAGCAGCGTCTCTCTTAAAACATCACTAAAGCCTAACTGCGGTTGCTAATCTGCCAGCTGAGCGTGGTAAGTACACAATTCCATAGTGGACTGTACAATGGCTAACATGGTATGGTATGTAGACATAGATAATTAAATTATTTTGTACTTATTGCAAAAATATTACATAGATGAAAAAAAAAAACAAATAATAAATATATTACTAAATGATGTCATGACGTAATCATTCAAGATTTGTACATTTTAATTGACGTCAATGTATATTTATATTCGAGCAAATAAGGAGTTTGTTTCATATTCATTATATTTACCAGAGGGGACTTTGTACAAAAGTCGATTGCTTGGGTACCTCTGTCCCATTCGTGTTTCAACCGTGAAGCAGTTGTGTTTGCATGGCTGTGTTTCAGTTTGAAGGGTGGGATATGGCGTGAATTTACTGGGTACAGAGGAATAACACCTGAGTCCTCAGGTATGGCAACGCATGGGGGTATCATGGGCAAAACAGTATACTCTGTTGTGTCCATAATACTGCTCATGTCTAAAGGGGATATATATATATATATATATATATATATATATATATATATATATATATATATATATGATGATTATGATATTAAATTGTGTTAATAATATAATACAGTGATAATAAATCATATCAGTACTAAATTGTTTATGATGCATAAATAATCCAACGCAGTTGATTTGGTATCATATCGAAATAATATCAAATATACATCAAATATAACGCCACGTCTGTACGTTGATTTTCATTCGATTACAATTCAATTACATCGAACGTCAACCTGCACATTTATAATGACTAATTCCATTAGTAATTTAAACCTACACCAATTTGATTATGCTGGATATCTCTTAATCTTTCACTAAATTGCCAACATTACCTCGCATTTGGACCCGATAATTCTTTATATAAAATATGTAGAGGGTCACAGTGAAAGATAATATTCTTTAAAACAACAATATATATATATATATATATATATATATATATATATATATATATATACGTATAGATACAAGACGAGACAACCATTTGAATAGAAACAAAAACCGTGTAGAAAAATAATATCAACATATATATGTGGCCAGACTTAAATTTACATTACGGCCACAAAGAAGTTTCAATAAAATATGCTAGATAGATAGATAGATAGATAATCTATTTGCATTACATACAGCACACAAATTATAACATATACATAAAAACGAGATAACATAAATGATTAAAAAAAAATAAACAGAAAACCAAGCACAATTTTCTTTTATGCGTGTGCCATAACAATACAAAATGGTCACAACTCAGCTCATTGCTTCGCCCTCAAAAGGGCAAAGCACTGGTATTCTGTTGCGGCCAAAGGGAATAGGAAATAGTCAATGTTTGTTTATTTATGTATTTGTGTTTTGACAGTGGTTACAGTAGATACCTATCAAGTATTACGACACACCCTCAACGGCGATCGGATCGGACCACCTAGCATGATGCAAGAAGGTGCGCTACCGAGAAAGACACCTGCGTCGAGTCAGCATTTCGATTCCCACAGCAAAAATACGCATTTCCTTTATGTTTGATTCGATATGACTTCACTTACAGATCACACATCGATCTGAAGGCACCTATTATTGTAATAAATAATTTTAGAATTAAATTTAGTTATATTTATAAAATTGGTTTTTTTTTTTGGGTCTTCCGCCAGCGACTTCAATAACTCATTTTCATCGTTATTCAGTACTAAAGAAAGGTTATAAACGGAAAATCAAAAGGTTCTCGTAGTATGTATTGGATCTACTCGTATTTCTAGATGCCAAAATTTGGAATCCAATATTATCAAAATTTTCGAAACGATACGTTTAATTGTTACTTTTATAATGGACTTTTTATGGTATGCTCTATTAATTAATAAGTGCTTATAAAAAATAATTTAGTAGCTAAAGCTCGGGGTAACAATTGTTATAATGGAGGTGTACCTCAAGGGTCAATGATGGGACCTATGCAATTTTTTAAATTATTATTATTATTATTTATATACAAATAGAAAATAATGTAAAACATAACTACTCACATTTAGTTGTACAACTCTCTTATTATAATTCTTCATCTTCTCTTTATTACTCGAATCGACAACGTATTACTAAATTTAGATAAAAAACCTAAATTACCTTGTACCGCTGTTGCAGATTCCAATTTCTTGTTCAATGAAACAGATCGATGAAACGATTTGACTGTACAGCGTCAGTTTTTGAATCTTGACGAATTAATAATAACTAGATGTGAGTTAATTATTTTACCAAGTAATGGTAAAATCATTACCAAGTTGTATAAATATAATGAGTGCAATACATCTGTAATTTTTGACCTACCTTTTGTTTTGTTCCTATTATTATGCCTGGATGGAGGTGGCGTTCTGCCCAAGCTTTCCAGATCCGTGCTGCTATTCTTGTTTGCTATTTGTAGTGAGAAGTCATCAGGCGCTGGAGGACCCTGTGTAAAAGTGCTCGTATTGTTATCACAAGATCAATTCAATCTGACTTATGTTAAAACTCGACATGGGTAATATGGATATCGATCCGATATCTATATATTGGGTTCCACTGAAATAAGGTCATCACCCATTTCGATATCACCCATATCGGTCGGATATCTATTGTCGAATATATTAAAAACCTGTTGTCTAATATTATTTTTTGGATAACAGACTTTTAACATATTCACAACTGGACCAGTATAAATGTAGATATCGTAATTAAAATATATAGCTATTGCTTTATATTGCCCACACCTAGTTAAAACTCATATTTAGAAGATATCGTCATAGTCGTAGAATACTGACGGATCTATATGTGTAATATTTGTCAGATCCGTCAGTATTCTACGACTATGACGAAATATATAGAGGTCAATTCTGAGGCACCATTTTAGTAAATTTATCTTTTAACCTTGTATTTTGTTTGATAATTTCACAAAATTTACTTTTATTGGACCATAATAAACAAAATTTCTAATAAATTTGACTTTAATAAAATTTTAATGTAAACTAAAGAAGCACATGGCTTAACTAGGTTTATGCAAAAAGTGTTTGCAGATTTTGTCACAATGAGGAAGAAACGCCGCAGCACCTAATTTGTGGCTGTATCCCACTCATACATAAACGATATATCTCGTTTGGAAAATACACTTTATATCGTGAGAAGAAGGGAAACATCGCTACAAAAAACATCTTAAAATTTCTATCACTGATGGGAATTAGCAGCGAACTCTAAAAAGGGCGAGCACAAAAGATCATGGAAAGGTCGTAGGCTTTTCTGTCTGAAAAAAAAAAGACTCTATTTCAATAATAATATTTTCTTTATACAACTTAGAATGGCAAACAAGCTGACGGCCCACCTGATGGAAAGTGGTAACAGTCGTCTATAGACATGAGCAGTACCATGGACATAACAGTACACACACATACTGTTTCGCCCATGACATTCCCCTTGCGTTTCTATTCTTGAGGACTCAGATGTTATTCCTCTGTACCCTGTAGATTCACGCCATATCCCACCCTTCAAACCGAAACACAGCCATGCAAACACAACTGTTTACGGTTGAAACACGAATGGATATTAATTATAGAATTTTAACACATATTGATCCTTAGATAATAGTGCTTCAGAATCGACCCTTCTGTAAAATAGAAGAAAAAATGCTTACCATTTTGTAAATGATTTGCTTTATGTGATACAACCAGGTCGCGGCGTTGGCTTCAGACTCGTCCTGTATCAGGTACTGGTCACGGCCCACTGTGATCAGCAGTGATTTTGTATACCTATACAAAATTTGAATTATTTATAATCATCATTTAGCTGTCCACTGCTGAACCTAAGCCTTCCTCTTGGAAGATTTTGTCAGTAGTTGCCAAGCTTGGCAGGCGGACTGGCAATCGCAGTTAGGCTTTAAAGGTGTTTTAAAAGGGACGCTGCTGCCCATCTCTCGCCCTCCCTTAGTCGCCTCTTGCGACACTCACAGGAAAGCAAGGAGTGCCCTATATTATGCCAGGACACCCTCTTAAAACATCTCCAAACTTGCAATGGTCTAAAACTTCCATTGCAAGCAATATATCGACCTGAAAAGGTATATCCTTTCATGTCAACCTCCACGCCGTTCCTTTGGAAACCATCATGGTTAATTCGTGCTGAATTCATCATGATAGGCCAACTGACCTTTTTTTTTTATCGTCTGTAAAATGTTTTATGCAGACCCATACACCTTGTAGGGGGTGAATGGGTACTGTGAGAATCCCTCCGTAAGGTGGGAGTGTACCCACCAAAAACCAGACGATATACCCTCGAGGTGCCATATGTCGGAGACATGGGTTCGCTTTCGCACTCACACGTACGAGCAGGTGTCTTCTCTCAAGAGGCCAACAGACCTGCTTCATCCGCACCTATCATCCTCACTGATGCCCCACCAGTGTATACTGTTAGCGCAAGCGGACTTGCCATTCTACCTTCACCCATTAATAAAAAAAGATATAAACATATTTTGTTATTACTGGAAAACCCGGATATATATTTTTAAGCGGCCAAGAAACAAAACCTGCAGTCTTAGTTGAGCGATAAAGGCATTATTAGTACTGGTTTTATCTAATCCTAAACAAATTTCCGTATAGATTGGCAATCTATACTATTATTGTTTAGCAATGGACAGTTAAAGACTTTTTTTATGCCACTTAAAATGGCAAACAAGCTGACGGACCGCCTGATGGTAAGTGATAACCGTCGCCTATAGACACGAGCAGTACCATGGACATAACAGAGTATACTGTTTCGCCCGTGATACCCCCCATGTCATATGATTTTCGGTTTTTATTTTATCATTCCTTCTATGTTATTCTTTGTTCTTAGGTACCCACCTTCTGGTGTGCATCTGCATGCAATAGTCTACGCTGGCGTGTCGTAGCGGCAACACTAGTTCCGCCCGCGGCGCCGTCGGACTCGGCGGCGTGCCCGGCTTCGGAGGCGTAGTCTGCAAGTTTAACATGATATATTTATATTCTACCAGAGGGAGACTTTGTACAAAAGTCAATTGCTTGGGTACCTCTGTTCCATTCGTGTTTCTACCGTGTAGCAGTTGTGTTGCAGGGCTGTGTTTCGGTTTGAAGGGTGGTTTATGGCGTGAATTTACATATATATATATATATATATATATATATATATATATATATATATATATATATATATATATATATATATACACACACACACACATACATACTGTGTACAAAATGTAATTGGATTGTAATTACTAATTAAGTTTTTTTATGGTTATGATCTGTTTAATGCGTCTAATAAATAAATATAATAAATAACAGAGCACTGCAACTGGCTTCCTTCCAGGCAGCTGACATAGATAGATAAATAGATAGACACTCTTTATTGTTTCCTCCATAAAATTATAATAGTAAACTTATTATAAATACAAACAATTACATGAAAATATTACACTGCATAAAAAATGGGCGGCCTTATCGCTAAGAGCGATCTTTTGCAGGCAACCTTTGGATGGAGAGGAGTAATTATAAACAGTTTGACTGGAGGCACGACCTGGTCGTTATTTTAACAACATATAGAGATATACATACGTACAATAATGTGAATAGAATAGGCATAGAATAGGCCACCCCTTCCTTTCCCGTGGATGTTGTAAGAGTCGACTAAGGGAGGGCGAGGGATGGGCAGCAGCGTCCCTTTTAAAACATCTCTAAAGCCTAACTGCGGTTGCCAATTCACCTTCATTCCTCCATTCGCCAGTAGTTGCCACGCGTGGCAACTACTGGCAAAACCCCCCAAGGCGGAGACTTATGTTCAGTTAGTTAGTTAGTTGTTTTTTGTTATGGGACGAAACTAGAATAGGCCATATAGCCTGAGCTATCGGTATACACTGCCGGAGAATCAGTGAGAGATGATAGGTGAGAATGAAAGCAGGTCAGTCAACTGTCGTGATTAATTCGCCTGGCATTAAATATGGTTTCCGTGTCCACCACAGGATCCGACCGGACCTCTCAGCTATACGCAAACAATACCTCTGACAGTAAATATATGTTTTTTTTAAAGATCTAAACTCCCCTGTAAATTTATTTTAAATTTGCTAATGTTAAGGCCTGTAGTCCTGAGCCACCTACATCCAGTGACTCCCTGCAATACCTATGAGGCCGTACTCCATCTAGTGGGTCTCGTCTTACACTGCGTTTGCCGGAGGGAAAGGGATTGTTAGTAATGGAGACTAAAACTTCCATTGCTAGCAATATAACTAACCAGGTCGACCTCCACGCGGTTCCCCCTGGTAACTATCATGGTTAATTCCTGATGAATTCATCATATAGGTGTAATATAATTGTGATAGCATTGTATACTCGTACTTACAGCAGCAATGTAAGTCTTTCTGTCCTTGTAAAACACAAGTCCAGTATGCGTGAGCACCACGTAGCAGTCGGCCCAGTTTTTCCTACTCTTCTTCCCGTTCTCTGAGAACTTGGTGCGTTTCACTGGACCCTCGAACACTACAGGCAACTGCGGAGGAAAGAAACAAATAATAAGATTTTACACTGTAATATATATAATAAATAAAGAGTGTGTGCCCCGGCATAGAACGGACCACCCCTTACTTTCCCGTGGGTGTCGTCAAAGGCGACTAAAGGAAAGCAGCGTCCCTCTTAAAACATCTTAAGCCAACCTGCCTGCTAAGCGTGGCAACTATTAGCAAAACTCCCTTTATGGGGAAGGCTTATGTCCAGCAGTGGACTATTAACAACTGAAATTATAATATAATGACTAAAATTGCTGATGGAGTAGTCAGAAACATTTGTCGACTGTTGCCGAATTTCGCCGAATAGAATTCAACGTGGTAAACGACCTTTTTTATTTATGATAGGTACTTATAATGACCGTCGAAATTATAAAATACATTTTGGTGGTCACGGTAGACCCTATGCGTTCTTGGGACTTTCATGTGTTTTTTTTTAATTGATGATAATGGAGTGGTGATCCCGCCAATGCCATCGGTATACGGTGGCAAGGCACCAGTGGTGGATGATAGAAGTGGATGAAAACAGGCCAAATGGGCCATCACGATGTACTTTTTTTTATTGGATAAAAATGGAGTGGTAACCCCGCCTGCGCTAATGGGATACGCTGGCGGGGTACCAGTGAAGGGTGATCGATGAGGATGAAAACAGGCCAGTTAGCCCATCATGATGAATTCATCAGGAATTAATCATGATAGTTTCCAGGGGGAACCGCGAGGAGGTTGACCTGGTTGGATATATTACTAGCAATGGGATTCTTAGTCTCCATTACTAACAATCCCTTTTCCCCCAATCAAGATTAACCACGATGGTTACCAGGGGGAACCATTTGGAGGTAGATCTAATACGGTATATTGTAGGGCATTATAAGGCAGTTAAATTTCGTTACTAACAGTCCCTTTTCTCCCAGATTGAAATGTTATGCCTTCGTACCCTGTAATGTTACTGCCATACCCCACTGTTCAAACCGAAATACAGCCATGCAAGTACAGCTGCTTCACAGCAACGATACACTGTAACACGTGCCTATTCTCTACCATTTGAATTTGTTTTTTAAATGGTGTTTCTATTTTTATATATTAAAGACCGTACTGTATGGTCCTGACGTAGAATAATCAACTCCTTCCATTCGCGGAGGTGTCGTAAGAGTCGACTAATGAAACTTAATGGTCGAGGAATGGGCAGTAGCGTTCCTATAAAAAAACATTACCAAAGCCTAACTGCAGTTGGCAACCTGCCTGTCAGGGGGAAAGGGATTGTTGGCAATGGAGTTTGACAGCCCCATTGCTAGTAATATGCCCTACTAGGTCGACCTCCACGTGGTTCCCCCTGGAAACCATCGTGAACAATTCTTGTTGAATTTGTCACGATGGACTAACTGACCTGCTTCATCCTCACCTATCATCCTTCACTGGTGCCCCGCCGGTGTATACCGAGAGCGCGGGTGGGGTTACCATTCCATTATCACTCATTAAAAAAAAACCTGCCTGCCAAGCGTGCAACAATTAATAAAACTCTTCATGGGGGAGACCTATATACAGCAGTGGATAGCCCTTATTACTTACTAGCAGATAATGTAGATTTCTATAATTGAAAGTATTTTTAAAATCAGTTAAGTAGTTTTGAGTTTATACATTACAAACAAACAATCAAGTCTTTTTATAATATTAGTTTAGGCAAGCAAACCCGGCACACATTCATATGTCGTCTATATCAGGCGTGTTTAGAGCCGTCTTCTTTTGGAAGTCACTTAAAAATATAGTTTGCTGAATGCTTACTTCAGGCGTTTGATGCAGCATCAGCCTGGGAGCCGGTACAGGTGACCTCATCCTGTTCTTCGTGGCCATCATGGATTTCGACTTCCTACTCCTGCTGTGGCTCGGCTCCCGCTCCCTGATCTCCACGTCCAAGCTGTCCCCGGACGAGGACGCCGGCAGGTGGAGCTGATTTGGTCTCCGAACATTGTTGTGGAAGAGAAGCGTCTCCGTTGAGTTTCCTGTAATTATTATATTAATGCTGTTATTATTATAATTTGCCGTGTCGTCCCGGCATAGAATAGGCTGCCCCTTCCTTTCCCGTGGATGTCGTAAGAATCGACTAAGGGAAGTGACTGATCTATTATTATTGAAAGACGAGATTTTTCAGGCAGAATAATCTGCGACACTGCGACCTTTCCATGATCTTTTGTACTCAACCCTTATTTAAAGTTCACTGCTAATTCCTATCAATGGTGGGAGTTTTCAGATGTTTTTTTGTAGCGACGTTTTTTATCTCCTCAGGACACAGAGTGTGTTTTCCAAAGGAGATACAAAACCAGGTATTCCAGGGGTATTCACGATTGGCTAACTGATTTACCTTATCATCCTCATCTATCCTTCCTCACTGGTGTTCCACCAGCCTATCCCGTTAGCGCAGACGGGATTACCATTCCAACTATGCTTTTAGAATCTAAATTAACATGTTATGTTAGAAGAACTCACCTAATCTCTTATTGATACGTCCAAACGGTGGACTGTCAGAGCTCGCCTTGCTGAAACTCCGGTCGATGTCAGCCCGGCTGCGCTCTGATGATGGACTCCAGTCGTACTGCCGCGACTTCACGGGATCTTGTAGGCTCTCCTGGAACAAACAAGCAGGATGGCGTGATAGAAAAGAATAGAGGCTGTGAATACTTAAGAACCTCGAGTCCTCGAACAATGGATTGTTTTCATGACTTAAAATAAGGTCCTGGACCCAGACTAACCAGAGTTTATACTGTGTCTACTAAATAACTAATACTACTTGTATGAAGGTGCCTGCCCTCTAAGAGCAAGAGTTTCAAGGCTGCCTTCGTTATACCTGACGTTTGACAAAAAAAAAATTAATTTTCAATTTAGACAGGACACCGAGGATTTTAATAAATTTCTACTTAGAATTATTTGACGTTTCTTGTACACTGTCCACTGCTGGACATAAGTTTTCCACATAAGGGATGTTTGCCAGTAGTTGGCACGCTTGGCAGGCGGGTTGGCAACCGCAGTTAGGCTTTTAGAGATATTTTAAGAGGAACATTGCTGCCTATCCCTCGTCCTCCCTTAGTCGCCTCTTACGACACCCACGGGAAAGGAAGGGATGGCCTATTCTATGCCAGGGCACACATGGTGATATTTTTTTTTATTTTATTATACCAATATGAAATGACCTCAAATACTCCAAAAGCTTTTAATTAATTGACTCTTACATAATAACAAATATTTTATACCTATATTTTTAATATAAAAGTATAACATAGTGCCATTAATTGAGGAAAATGCCATTGTCCTGGTCGTGATGGCACGTTGCAACGTAATTGAGTCGATGTACAATGACGATTTGAACAATTTATGCTTTAACCTGGTTAAGTGATTTAAATTTAACTTTTTTATTTATATAAAGAAAATATAAAAAAAGTTATATCAGTCTAAAGAATCACATATACAATGAAAGAAAAGAAAGAAAGAAAGAAAGATGCGACAACACCCACACAGGAGTTAAAAAAAAATTTCACATATTAAGAATTATACCAACGAAACTACACACAATATTTATATATATATATAAAAAGAATATAAAATAAAAAAGAAAAAAAAAAACAAATCGTATTATAACAGTTTCATCCAAAATGAGTGTATGTGTGCGTGCGTCGCAATACCTGCAAAATGAGGTCCGTGCTCAGCATTATGCTGTAGTGTCACAATGCTATAAAATAAACAATCAATCGAATTGGCTGAAACATTATGAAGGTATTAGGTACGTAATTATCATTTAAGTATATAATACAATATAAGACCGGATTCATGAAGAGTTCCAATGGGAATTATATATATGGGAACTACATAGTTAGAAGCGGGCAACGCCGCGGGAAATGGATAGTAAGTAAATAAATATTAAACATGTTACTGACGGATATACGAATAGATATAAATATAGATAGACTATTATCACTTCATAGTATAAAACAAAGTCGATTCTCGTCTGTATGTCTCTATGTATGCTTAGATCTTTAAAACTACGCAATGGATTTTGATGCGGTTTTTTTTTGTAGATAAAGTGATTCAAGAGGAAGGTTTATATGTATAATACATGTATAATATAGTAGAGAAACACTAATAAGAGGTTTCTAATGTAATGTCGTAGTGTTATGGGGGGCCGGCGACGCTATTTAGTGTCAGCAGTGTTCACAAATAGAAACGTCTCTGAAACCGTTCACTATAATACAAAACAATACAGGAAACTCCTTTTTTCCGTTAATTTTCTTAATTATACAATATTATCATACCTACTTAATCAAACGTGGGGGAAGAGATTGTTAGTAATGGGGAAGTTAGTCCCCATTGCTATCAATACACCCTATCAGGTCGACCTCCACGCGGTTCCCCCTGGAAACTATCGTGACTAATTTATCATTGAATTCGTCACAATGGGCTAACTGACCTGCCGTTTCATCCTCACCTATCACCTCTTTTCATTTTCGAGTCGGGCGTTAATTAATAACATTACAGCACTAAAGTTCCCAGTTAGGGCAAAATATTCAACGTAAACAAGTGTAATTAATTACAATTGGTATGGTTTCTATAGAATTACAATACAAATAGAACAAAATGGTGTTTTCATGTACATATGCCACATATTATCTGATAACGGCGAGATAACAGAGTATTTCATTGTTCCATACAACGCACAATCATATTGATTCAACATCATGAACGACCCAGTGACGTCCCACTTGTGGGCATAGGTCTTACCCACACACTCATGAGGTATGAGACTTCTTTTTCTATCGCGCTGATGTATTCCTATTTCATATATTATTGTATATAGATTATGGTATTCCCAAGTCGTGTTTTATTACTGGGAATTAAAAAAAAAATGACACATCATGTTATTACTCTGTACCACACGGAGACCACCTTTATAGTACATATACATATATTAATTATCCACAGATAGAGAACTATATTAATATTTGATCACCGTAAATATTATTAAAAAAAAAAAAGAAAAAAAAAATACACATATCAAGTGTAATTAAATCAACGATCAAATTATTTAAACACAGATGGCGTTACAATCAAGTTGCGTACCTCCTTGAACCATGTTTTGCCTCTTACTAATTTGAACATGTTCGTATCTCTAAAACTGGACCGCTTTTTCATCACAATCACAAACTGTTCTCGTTAACATGTTAGACGCGACCGTCTAATGTGACTAAACCAAGTTAGATGCGGCGAGGTAAGTTGCAAGAAGGAAAACCATTATTGTGGTATGCCCACTGCATGGTTGACACACTGAATACGCGACTCGGGCGTATAAAGTTCTGATATTGTTGCAGTGTTGCCAATATTCGATGGGAATTGTCGATAATTTATAGGGCGTACTTTGAAAAAAGGTCCTTTTCTGCACAATGCGGATGGCAGCTGATATTTAGCCAACTTTCCCTTTAAAGGAACACTATTGGGTGTAATTTTTGAGAAAGATGTCAATGTAATTTTTTTAATGTACACTTTCTCACTATGTAATGTGTTGTTAAGTCCCTAAGTTGCGTTTCAATACAATTGTCTATGGTTTTAGTAGATAGATAGATAGATAGATAAACTTTTTATTTGAGCCATTTATGACACACGTAAACTTACAAATGAGTTTATACAATTAAATTATTTACACTTTTCAAAATATACAACAAAAGATAAAATATAAAAATATGGTTTCGCCATGTGTGTCGCAGTGACCCAAATAGGCTACAGCTCAGTGATGGTTTTGCTTAAAAGCAAAGCACTGATTTTCAGCTGCAGCCTGAAGTAGTATCCTGTCAGCTTCCTATATAAGTTAAGAAATTTTAACCTATACTTATCATATAGGCAGTACTATCTCAGAAAGGAATCAAAAGCTTCTATAAAGAATACAATGCAAGAAAAAATGGTATAAGTTATTATAAAAGTGAATGTTTGTAAGAATACAGTATGTATTTAGTACTTTAATTTAGATTTTTAGAGAGAAAAAATTATAAATAAAATACACTTTATAAAAAAAAAAAAACTTAATTTTATTAACGTAATAATCTTAGCCGATAATTGTACACTACTGCATTCATACCTCTCCTTCTACACTCCCAAAAGAAATGCTTAAGAGTCAACTTTAACACGCTTAATATCGTTGCTCCATCTAGTGAGTCGTCGTTCTACACTGCCATTGCTCGCACGAAGTTATTCCATAATTTTAACCAACTTAATTAAAGTCAATATGTTTACCTAACAGCAGCTGTAGGGGGGAAAGGGATTGTTGGCAATGGAGTTTGACAGCCCCATTGCTAGCAATATGCCTTATTAGGTCGACCTCCACGTGGTTCCCCCTGGAAACCATCGTGAACAATTCTTGTTGAATTCGTCACGATGGACTAACTGACCTACTTCATCCTAACCTATCATCCTTCATTGCTGCCCCGCCGATGTATACCGATAGCGCGGGTGGGGTTACCATTCCATTATCATCCATTAAAAGAAAAACAGCAGCTGTATGGAGGTCATTGAACTTTTAAACAAATACATCACTGATACTGAATGTTGTCGATATATCGACTGTGTACGGAGTGACATCACTAGTTGTCCCTTATCATTGGTGGGGCGTCGATTTGTTAGGAAGTGTTCGCCTTATGTTATCTGTTTATTACGCATTCACTGATTATTGCATACACTTAAATAGTTTTAATGGCGGGCTGACGATTCAAAATATTTGTTACTAGTGACCCGCCCCGACTTCGCACGGGTACGATATTTGTTTGTGTAGCTTTTAAACTGTTTGACACAATTTAGTAAAGCTGGTATTTTGGCATGTATGAATGAAATCAAATGAATGAAATGAACACTGCACTAATATTCACTAAGATTTTAAATTAAACGACTTATAAAATTTATTTAACTTTTAACATAAAAACCACCTTTTTGACTGAGATATTAAACTTAGATATATATCACCGCTGTTTTTTTTTTTATAAAGAATAGAATAGAAACGGTTGGGTGGAAAGGGATTGTTAGTAATGGAGACTGAGTATCCCATTGCTAGCAATATACTCAACCAGGTCGACCTCCTCGCGGCTCTCCTGGAAATTATCATGGTTAATTCCTGATGAATTCATCATGATGGGCTAACTGGCCTGTTTTCATTCTCATCTATCACCCTTCACTAGTGCTCCGTCAGTGTATCCCGTTAGCGCAGGCGGGGTTACCATACCATTTTCACCCATAAAAAAAAAATAGAATAGAAACATTCATTGCCAGTAAACACACAATTGCAATATAAAATATAGATAACATATACAAGAAGTGTCTCGTACTAGGCAAAAGGAACCGGCTCAGCTGATGCTGTGAGTGTCCCAGCGCAATGTGAACAGGTGCACAGCGCTGGTTTTCAGCCAGTCCCTCTCTTAACAAAACATAACCAAAGTGCAGGGTACCACTGTAAATTGCTTCTTACAAGAAGTTTTTTTTTATACAACTTAAACCTGATGGAAAGTGGTAACCGTCACCTATAGACATGAGCAATTTAAAAATTATGAAAACATTACACTCCCATTTAGGCAGCCTTGTAAAAATTAGAATAATATCACTTTGTTTGTTGGCTTTTTTAAAACCAAAGATTCCAAAATTAAACATGTGTTTTATGACAAATTAAATCTATTACTTTTCAAACAGAATTCGAAAGCTTATCTCTTGGGTGTACGAGCAATATGCCCTATCTATTTCGATGTGGAAATAAAACCAGGTTTTTTTTTTAAATACATAGACCTATAAATTAATGCTCTGTGAATAGATTTAATATTAAAATTAAATAAATGAATAAATAAAGTTGCATATAAAATAATACAGTTTAAAAATTGCAATTTAATTACCAATCATAACGTCTACTTAGTATCACTGAGGAAAATATACGAAGTTATTGTTTACTCGACCAAAGCAATACGTAGGTAATACTGTGTACTATACAATTGTTATTATTCAATATTACCTATAATTTAGCACATTATAATTTTGCAAACCAGTTGACGGCCCACCTGACGGAAAGTGGTAACCGTCGCCTATAGACATGAGCAGTACCATGAACATAACAGAGTATACTGTTTCGCCCATGATACCCCCCGTGCGTTGCCATTCCTGAGGACTCAGGTGTTATTCCTCTGTACCCTGTAAATTCACGCCATATCCCACCCTTCAAACCGAAACACAGCCATGCAAATACAACTGCTTCACGGTTGACACACGAATGGGACAGAGGTACCCAAGCAAACGACTTTTGTACAAAGTTTCCCTCTCTTTAAACGTAACGTACGCAGTACGCACTTGGTTTTACATATTGATGCTTAAAAAAATATATGAAAAGTTCAGTAATACTGCCTTGTTTCAAATGTGTCTCTTGTAAAGAATATATAATCCTTAGCTTGCTTGTTTATCAAAAATTTAAAATCAGTTTATAATTTGCATAATTGGGGGGGGGGGGGGGGATTATTGTTAGCGATGGGGTCTAACAGCCACAATGCTAGCAATGTTACTAATCAGCTCGACCTCCACGTGGTTCCCCTTGGAAACCATCGTGGTTACTTCTCGTGGAATTCTTCACGATAGCCTAACTAACCTGCTTTCATCCTCACCTATCATCTCTCACTGGTGCCCCGCCAGCGTATATCGATAACGCAGGCTGGGTTACTATTCCATTATCAACCATTAAAATAAAACACTTTTTTTTAAATCGGATAAATACATCAGCACATACAACGCACTCTGTCGACGTGGTGGATAAAATTCACTTTATCAACTCCAGAACTAACAAGTACAACCAAATATTTATAGATGGCGTTAATATGCAATACATTTTGACGACCTAGGCGGTGTAGTGGTATGTATATTGCTATACATAAATGAGATCTCAGGTTCGAATCTCAGTCAAATCAGTTTACAATTTTTAATTGTAAAGTATGGGTAACAACCTCCCTCGTAAATCATCACTAGAACCTAACCGCTTGCCAACTGTGGCAACTACTTCATTCATTTCAAGGTAGACCCCCTGAGCAGTGGACAGTTAATAGCTGATATAATCATGATGAATCTAGTAAAATATAAGTTCATTGAAAAACCATCAATCATATAGATGTACACCATTCAATGTTTTCGTGTCCATTCCGCGCCGGATGTTCGTTGCCTCGCAAAACCAACGCCTTTATTGGACGTCGCTTGTGGTACATGACCAATAAGTCAAAACATAAAAACAACACAGATGTGTCACATCGTAAAGTATTGTTGACGTATTCATTTGTCACCTACACGGAGTGGTTCGATTACGTGACATCAGTTTAGTGCGCGCGAGACGAGACTAAACAGTGGCACCGAATGATGTATATTACAATACAAGTGATATTACAATAAAGGAACACAACCATAACGAAATTATTGATACTTAGACTATGTAGGTAGAGACATCGAGCCTCAAAAACTTTTTGGCGGCCAATTGTCAAATTAGCTAACTTTTTTTTTTTACAACACAGGCGGCAAACGAGCATGCTGCTCACCTGATGGTAAGTGACTATCCCCCCCCCCCCCCCCCCCTACGTTCACCCACAACACATACGGCATTGCAGGTGTGCTGCCGGCCTTTTAAAAAGGAATATGCTCTTTTCTTGAAGGTTATGTTGTCGTATCGGTTCGGAAATACTGCTGCTGGAAGTTGATTCCAAAGAGTGGTTGTGCGTGGGAGTAAGTGCCTTGAAAAACGCACGGTGGAGGACCGCCACTCGTCCAGATGGTTGGGATGAAATTTTAGTTTATGGCGAGTTGTACGATGGTGAAAATCTGCAGCAGGTATCAATCCGAACAATTCTTCAGAGCACTCCCCATGATAAATTACCTATGCAAACAATGTATCTTGACGTATGTATATTAAATTATTTAATAAATAAAATGAACTTTTGCGTATTATAAAGGTGCAGAATTTATAAGACAAAAAAAAATATAGAAGTTATAAAGGAATTACCTTTATAACTATTTATCATGCAAATTTGTATGAAAAAGTTGACACGCTTTTCTCGAAGCGTTTGTTTGTAGACATTCTATCTATATTATCTAAGGATTAATAGTAAAGAAAAAAAATGTGTTAGCAATGAGACCTTGTTCTTAAAGACATTTGAAGTATGTAATAATAAATTATTATTGGAAGACTGGCTTTTTTAGGCAAATAAACCTGTGACGCTGCCTCTCCTCTGTAATATTTTGTACTCGCTCTTTTTTTTTTAAAGTTTCCTGCTGATTTCTAGTTATAATAATTTTTAATTGTTCTTTACAGCGATGTTTTTTTTTTTTACAACACAGGGGGCAAACGAGCATGCGGCTCACCTGATGGTAAATGACTACCGCCGCCCATGGTCACCCACAACACCTACGGCATTGCAGGTGTGCTGCCGGCCTTTTAAAAAGGAATATGCTCTTTTCTTGAAGGTTATGTTGTCGTATCGGTTCGGAAATACTGCTGCTGGAAGTTGATTCCAAAGAGTGGTTGTGCGTGGGAGAAAGTGCCTTGAAAAACGCACGGTGGAGGACCGCCACTTGTCCAGATGATTGGGATGAAATTTTAGTTTATGGCGGGTTGTACGATGGTGAAAATCTGCAGCAGGTATCAATCCGAACAATTCTTCAGAGCACTCCCCATGATAAATTCGGTAGAAAATGCACAGAGATGCAACATCTCTACGCAGTTTCAATGGGTCGAGCCGGACAGTAAGACGCCGATCGTCAACAATTCGACTTTGAATGCGGTCTAACGGAAGGAGTTGGTACTGTGGCGCTCCTGCCCACAGATGAGAACAGTATTCCATGTGTGGCCTCACTTGAACTTTATATAGTTTCAGGCGGTTTTCTGGCGTGAAATACCGTCTCACCCTATTGAGCACCCCCAACTTTTTGGAAGCTATCTTAGCTTTTTCCTCCAGATGACCGCAAAACTGGACGTCGCTAGATATATCGACGCCAAGAATCCCCAGACTCGACTTATTATCGAGGAAAGTGCCCCGAAAGTGAGGAGATACGACAAACGGTGTCTTTTTTGCGGTGAACGCGCAGACTTGTGTCTTGTGACTTGTGTTTTAAATCTTCTCAGGGAATAAAGTGTATTTTCAGAAGGAAATATATTGTTCATGTATGAATGAATTACAGCCACAAATTAAGTGCTGCAGCGTTTCTTTCTCATTGTGCCAAAATCAGCAAACACTTTTTGGGTACAAGCCTAGTTGGGCTATGTGCTTATTTAGTTTGCAGGGTCCTATGAGAATCCACTGTTGAACATAGGCTTACCCTATTGGAGGTTTTGCTAGTAGTTGCCACGCAGGCTGGCAACTGCAGTTAGGCTTTGGTGGTGTTCTAAATGGAACGCTGCTGCCCATCCATCGACCATTAAGTCTTTGTAATCAAAGTACTGTGGAGGGGGAGGGGGGAAGAGATTGCTCGTAATAGGAATCTAACAGCTCCATTGCTAGCAATATACCCTATCACGTCGACCTCCACGCGGTTCTTCCTGGAAACCATTTTGGTTAAATCTTGTGAAATTCGTCACATTGTCCTAACCTAACTAACATATCATCTTACACTGGTGCCCCGTCAGCGTATACCGATAGCGCAGATGGGATTATCATTTCATTATTTTAAATAAAAAATAAATGGGGGAAAGGGATTGTTAGTAATGTAGGCTGAGAATCCCATTGCTAGCAATATACTGAACCAGGTCGACCTCCTCGCGGTTTCCCCTGGAAACTATCATGGTGAATTCCTGATGAATTCATCATGATGGGCTAACTGGCCTGTTTTCATTCTCATCTATCACCCTTCACTGGTGCTCCGACAGCGTATCCCGTTAGTGCAGGCGGAACTACCATACCATTTTTACCCATAAAAAAAAATCAATGCACTGTCGCTTCTGTCAGTTGTCTATGACATGAGTAGTCGTCTCCCGCGCATAATTAATAAACAACATGAAGTAATCGGTCAAATTAACACAACAATATGGCGGCCGTCCGGGGCGTTTTGTTTGCAAATTCGTTTTGTGTCTCGCTCGCGCACAGTAACGATTCATAAAGACAGCTGTAAATTGTATGTGATGACGGTGAATTGTATTTTTATTATGTGTATGAGAGGTGCCAGTACCAAGTCTATGCATTTGTACTTATTTTATTTAAGAATAAACATTGTTATAAAAACATATCTATATAACTTAATACCAGGTTTTTTACGGTATTATTAACAATTTTTCTAAACAACTTTTTACCCTTCCCCCTAACCAAACGTTAAGATATACCCAAATGACCATTTTTACCTAAAATTCACAACAAATACTGCCCACGAAAATAAAATAATAATAAAATACAATACAGTCGAGGTATTCCCCGTAATACATAAACGAAAAGGCTTGATAACTTGGGAGATTTAAATTCCCTAGTTTATTATTGAAATAAAAAAAATAAAACAATGTTACGTAACGCGTTGTTTGAACCCCCCCCCCCCCCTCCCGACCCTACTTGTTTATTTGTTTAGGCATGTCAACAATACAAAATACATTAACAAAACATACTCGCACATTACAAAAGGGAAAGTATAGTATTTGCATCATTTATAGATATACATATATACATATAATGCATTGTAATGTTTATTTATATATAAATATTGTGTGTAGTTTCTTTATTATAAATTTTATTTTTTTTTAACCCCTGTGTGGGTGTAGTCGCATATTTCTGTAAAATTTCTTTCTTTTACAAGACTCCCCCAAATTACGTTACGTAATACTTGAACGCTTCCTTGATGAAAATGGAGTGATCACCCTGGCGGCTGCAGTATTATTTAAGGTATCAGGCCAGGGTATCGTTGCGAAACCTTGTTCGCATTCTATTGTGAGCTCCAGCTAATACTGGGATGGGCAAGGATCTCAATACGCCTATGAGTGGGTAATAAACTTACCTCTGTATAGGGGTGTCCGCCGTGGGGCCTGTGATCCCTCCGTGGCGGCCGGTACTGCGTTATCCGGGGTATGACCAGGGGCGGCCTCGCATCTCGACTGTACACGGCACATTCTTCAGGAGTTATCCACTGGAACAATAATAACAAAATAACAGTGAGATAAGATTACTAGGCACACTTACTAGAAGGTCACAACAACGATATTTGTATTGTATCAATTTTGTTATAAAATAAATATTTTTCATTTCATTTCCAAGATATGAAACCTTCAAAAAATAAACGAGTTTTTTTAGAAAAATAAATTCTAAACAACTTATAAATTGTCTCTTTATTTTTCTGTTTAAATAAACAGTACTTAGTTTTTATAACGAGAAAGAAAAAAAAACATTTATTCATCATCATATTTTAGGATATGGTCTGGGATAGAATTGGCTGGAGGAAGATGCATGAATTAATTGCACCGACAAGAGGAAACTCTTAAATGAAAAGAAGATATCAGCGTTTAAATATCCACTGTTAACATAAGCCTCCCCCTTAGAGGGTTCTGCCAGTATTTGCCACGCTTGGCAGGCGGATTGGCAACCGAAGTTAAGCTTTAGAGATGTTTTAAGAGGGGTGCTGTTACCCATCCCTTGCCCTCCCTTAGTCGCCTCCTATGACACCCACAGGAAAGGAAGGGGTGGCCTATTCTATACCGGGACCACACGGCGACATTTATTGCCAACAACAAAAAGAATTATACTAATTAATAATAGAAAACAAACTTCATATTTGTTACTGCCAACATGGCTGCCACTCAGCATGCGCTGCAGTAAATTAATTGCTGAAGCGTTGATATTCTGTGATGGTTACGCATGATATCACGAACGACAATAGTAAAAAAATAATTGAAGATACTGTGTCTGTCGATTATGATAATTTTGTATTTGGAATGTTTTTTTTTTTAATTTTAGTTTTAGTTTTTTTTTTTTCAATGTATTTTATTAAGTCTCGCATCCGAAAAGTGGTTTCTTTTTAATGCATGATAATGGAATGGTAATCCCGCCTGCGC
Organism: Galleria mellonella; assembly: GCF_026898425.1. NCBI lineage: Eukaryota > Metazoa > Arthropoda > Insecta > Lepidoptera > Pyralidae > Galleria > Galleria mellonella. Next base: position 11,077,443 of record NW_026442074.1, on the reverse strand, counting down.
TATCGGTATACACTGGCGGGGCACCAGTGAGAGATGATAAGTGAAAATAAAAGAGCAGGTCAGTTAGCCCATCGTGATTAATACATCTGGAATTCAGCACGATGGTTTCTAGGGGGGACCACGTGGAGGTCGACCTGACGGGGTATATTGCTAGCAATGTGACTGGTAGTCCGCATTATTAACAATCCCTCCCCCCTCTTACCAATTAGTTGTCAACGTGGGCAGCTCAGCATAATGCTGTTTATTGACCATTAAATTTAAATAACAGATTTTGTCACAATTATGGTTATGTCGCAAAGTCGTTTTTTTTTTGTGGGCCATAATCTTTTATTATTTTGTCTACATACTTTGTTTGATATAGCGTGAAAGTAGATAAATAAATACAAACACTTCACCGTATAAAGCTGTCATCGATAAAAATTGAACATACGCGAAACAATATAAAAAACAATGTTACGCTTGTTAATTCCAACGAGTTACATTAAGAAATTAAAATAGCACTCTGGAGCTATTAAATATTGCATCGAATAGCGTGTTCTCTAATGAAATTATAGCACAAAAAACAATAAAACTTTACTAGAGGGAGATTTTGTACAAAAATCGATTGCTTGGGTACCATTGTCCCATTGGTGTTTCAACCGTGAAGCAGTTGTGTTTGCATGACTGTGTTTCGGTTTGAAGGGTGGGATATGGCGTGAATTTACTGGGTACAGAGAAATATTACCTGAATGCTCAGGAATGGCAACGCATGGGGGATAGCATGGGCGAAACAGTAATACTCTGTTATGTCCATGGTACTGCTCATGTCTTTAGGCAACGGTCACCACTTTCGCACACACAGGTGGGCCGTCAGCTTGTTTGCCATTCTAAGTTATATAAAAAACAAACATAATTATTAAAAAAAAAAGTCTGTCTGTATGTATGATTGCTTCAACATTATGCAAAAACTACGATATCAAATTAGATGCGGTTTCTCGTAGTGTTCCTGAAAATCTAACTTGCTTCATCTTGATACACTAATCTAGAAGTGGTTATTGGTTTTCCTACTTTAAAAATATACAATACGCAATAAGAGCTATTAAAAAATGCCAAGCCGTCTGGCCAGTGTCGTAACAGTAGAATACTCTTCTTTTACCGGTTTTTACGTATATGTCAAAGTTCCTGATAATTAATCGGTTAAGGTGCCCAAAAGTAACAAACAAACATAAATTAGCAAGAAATTATCAATATTATGCATTTATATCTCGCCACTGATAATGTTCATGTCTATAATATATCGAGTCATTATCACAGCTCGTACATTGCACGTTCACAATGTCATAGGCGCTGTATAAAATATTGACCACTGTTACACAGACATAGATGGAGACAGATGGCGCAAAGGCCCAAATTATTAAAAAAAAATATACTCGTCATATGTATGTGGGCTGAAATAAATGTAGCCTATGCTCTACTTCATGGCAAGTGCATACGCGCATGAGAAATTTAATAAAGATTGGTCTTGTCGTTAAATTGTTACAAGAAAGGTAGATAGATATATAGATAATTTATTTATATTACTTACAGCACACAAATTACAATAAAAAAAAAACATACACGTAATACACAGCAAAAGAGACAAAAGAATAAAAATAAAAAAAGCACAAATAAAAAAAAATACAAAAACAAAATATATAATCTAACAATCTCCTTTGTTACCATTCCTTCATGCGTGTGCCATAGTAACACAAAATGGTCACAACTCAGTTTATTGCTTTGCCCTTAAAAGAGCAAAACACTGATATCCTGCTGTGGCCAAGAGTCAGTCGCGAAACTTAAGGTAATTTAACAAACAAACTATTAACCCTTTTAGTGCCATTGATTTTTACTCATATCTAGTTAAAAATGCCAAAAATTATGCAATTTTAAAATTTTCTTTTAACAGCAAGCTAAACAGCGACTGATTTCACGAGCGCTATACCGCTCGTGGTACTTTAAGTTGCAATGCGCACGAGCGCGATGGCGCTCGTCGGCATTCAAAGGGTTAAATAAAAACTGTATCGACTTATGAAATCGAAAATGGTTATGTACGTTCTTTCAAAAGTTACTAATGCATTAAACGGAATTAAGGTCTAGCTAATATAGACCAAAACGTTTACATTTACAACACGGGCTGTTGCGTCATCTATTTCAATGTATATCTGTGGTTAAATTGTGAGACAAGGAAGTGCCTGCAGACAGTATCATAAGGTCAATAGTCAATTCCAACGGAACGGCGCGATGCGGGCTGACCAAGGTCTCTGTATGTAGATATAGCTGTATTATTGACTAGCTACTTGCAGTGAGCAATTTCCTACGCGTGGATTTCAAAAGTAGGTACACAATTGCGAAAACCGCATACAATTTGGTATAGCAGTGTTTAAGTGATTTCAAAACAAACATAGAGACAGACAGACACGCGAAATTTCTAAAACTATTGTTTTAGCCTCTGTTAATCTTATTTAGACCCCTCATATTATTTTTTATACAACTTAGAATGGCCAAACAAGCTGACGGCCCACCTGATGGAAAGTGGTAATCGTCGCCTATAGACATGAGCAGTACCATGAACATAACAGAGTATACTGTTTCGCCCATGATACCCCCCATGCGTTGTCATTCCTGAGGACTTAGGTGTTATTCCTCTGTACCCAGTAAATTCATGCCATATCCCACTATTCAAACCGAAACACAGCCATGCAAACACAACTGCTTCACGGTTGGAACACGAATGGGGGCAGAGGTGCCCAAAAAAACTGGTAATTTTAATTGGATATGAAAAGAAGAGTTAACTCGTCCTCGGTCAGCAAATTGTTAATATTATGCACAAGTCAATTATCTCTGAAGGCGCATTGCACAATGCGTGATATAAATATTTATGTTTGGTATGCAACACGGCTGTTGTATGCACCTGAGTGCGCGCTTACCTTGAAAGAGCCTGATACGAGTATATTTAGAAATGCGGATATAATATTTATGAATCATTCAACTCTCCGCCGTGAACGGTATACCTGATATATGTTTACGTTTACAATAGTTTTGTTTATTAGATAAAAGGGTTTGTGAAAAAAAAAACAAACAGCTTAAAACATCGTTCTTTCGTTTTTGAATACCCTGTCAAGTCGACCTCCCCGCTGCCCCCCCTGGAAACTATCGTGCTGAATTCCAGGTGTATTCATCACGATGGGCTAACTGACCTACCTTTTCATTTTCACTTATAATCCTTCGCTGGTGCTCCGCCAGCGTATACCGTTAGCGCAGGCGGGGCTACCATTCCATTGTCATCTATTAAAAAAAAAAACCTAGTCATCGGCTTTTACTTTTTAAAATCACCAGACGGTACTTAACAATGATTCACGATCACGTCACTAACTTATGAATGGGAGGCTGTAGGTATTTCACAATATACCGGTTGTGTGATCATCTGACCTTGACCTTAAATCGTGTATTAATGATCTAGTAGGTGTGTTGATGACTCTATAATAGTTTTGCACACCTACAAACGAGTTTCTGTCTATTTCTTAAACATAGTGCTTATTTTACTATGTTTTGGCTGTATACAAGTATTTCCTTTGTTTTGAAAGAACGTTTGAAATAAAAACAGCATCTTCAATCGTGACATGAAATATTTGAATTTAGAATGTAGAATCCTATCTATTATTAGATTCTGCCTCACGATATACAGATTTTTTTGATACATAGAAAAAAATAAGCAATTTCAATCGTCACGAAATTGAAAGTGAATTTTAGTCAATGATTACAAAATGATTGGAAAACTAAGTCGAGCCAACCTTTTTTTTAAAAGCATTTACTTCTGTAAAGACCTAAGAACATGGAATTACACATAAAGACGTACTCAGAGCAAGACAAAAAATATTCCTGATCTTGCCTCACACATTTTCGTGTTTTGCTTTTTGCTAGCTAACGACTGATATGACGATCATCATCTGTTGACTTCGGTAGTCTAGCGGATTAATAAACCGATGATCGTGGGTTCAATCTCCGCAGAATATAAATATTTGTATTCACGTATGTCTGTTTATATTTGTATGTCTATCAGTTGTCTAGTATCTAAAACTGCAACACCACGGATATCACAGTTTGTCTATGAAACTGTCAGACAGACAGAAAGCGGTTCATCCACAACCCCTTGCGGGGTTGCAGGTACGGGCCTCGAGCGTGTGCTCTTTGCCCGAGCAGTCTGCGCAGGCTACCGCAAATACCGCGTAAATAGCGCCGGCTAAGGGAAAATAAAAAAAGGAAAATTGAGCGGGGGAAAATGATGTGAAAGATGTAATAAATACGTCGTCGACCGTGCAGGGCCGGTATGAAACTGTGTATCCATCTATAGACCATTAACTAAGTTTTATAAAAGAGTTCCTTAGCCTCATGTCCATAGACTATATATACGAGTATATATTTTTTTTTAATATTACCGCGGCACCGCACATCAATTGCCGCTCAATACGTATCATAAATCACAAAACAGTTACCGTACCCCACAAACCACAGATACATCATGATTTATTAGTATAAAAGCGATTAAAACTACTACGCAGATTATAAATAACTATTTGGCCATTTTTAATTCAGCCCTTTGAGAATATAACTGTGAAAACTATCCAATTAACAGTGGTACAATAGTTTATGTGTAATGCCGGAACAAACGTACAAAGAGATAGAAAGACATAAAATTTCTAAAATACCTTCTTAGTTAGAATGTATGAATGAGAAATATACTTTATAAATAATAAGCGAGACAATAAATGTAACGATACAGTTGAGGGGGAAAGGGATTGTTAGTAATGGAGACTGAGAATCCCATTGCTAGCAATATACCCAACCAGGTCGACCTCCTCGCGGTTCCCCCTGGAAACTATCATGGTTAATTCCTAATTAATTCATCATGATAGGCTAACTGGCCTGTTTTCATTCTCATCTATCACCCTTCACTGATGCTCCGCCAGCGTATCCCGTTAGCGCAGGCGGAGTTACCATACCACCCATTTTCACTCATAAAAAAAAAACGATACAGTTGTATAAATATAACAAAACGGTCTTATAGCAGAGAGCAATCTTTAGAAGAGAACCTTGTTTTTCAACTTATAACTTAACCAATAATTATGAAATTGGATAACATACACGTATATCTGGTAGTATTGTTTTATTGTTACCCTATTCCCTTTGGCCGCAACAGAATACCAGTGCTTTGCTCTTTTGAGGGCAAAGCAATGAATTGAATTGTGGCCATTTTGTATTGTTATGGCACACGCACAAAACTACGACAAGGTCGACCTGGTTGGGTATGTTGCTAGCAATGGGATTCTTAGTGTCCATCACTAACAATCCCTTTCCCCCCTTAGTCGCTTCTTAGGGCAAAAGAGGAAGGGAAAGATCGAGGAATAACTACATGGGACAGATAAAAGAAACACTAGGTGTCATATCGTATAGGGAGGTCAAGGATATGGCCTGGGATAGAGCTGGCTGGAAGAAAATGCATGAATTAGTTGCACCGACAAGAGGAAATTCTTAAATGAAAATAGAGAAGAGATCGCTTCTTGCGATACCCACGAGAAATGAAGGGAAGACCCAGTCTATGCCGGGACCATATGGTACGCATTATTATATGCTTATAAAAGACAATCTCTCGATATCTAACACTGGCCTCAATTTATCGTGCCCACGAGTTGAATCAACTTATTGACCTCGGAGTCAGCGGACGGGTGCGCCATTCATAATTGTACGACTCCTGTCCCTTTCTAACACGACTAACCCTTCTAAGAAGTGAACGAGACAAACGTACCAGTACGGAAACGAAGCCAATGAGTTGCAATTAACGGAGATAACTTGGTAATGAGCGTGGTAAATGTTTAAGGTATGATTCTCTCCTTTTAAACCGACTTGAAAAAAGTGCGTTTTTAATACGGTTTGTTACCTCATACCTACATCAGTACCTATACCTATGTGTATAATTACTTTTTTTTTATCTGAAAGTATATAATTACATATTATCGCTCATAAATTAGTTATATTTTTTTACGCAACTTAAAATAGCAAACAAGCTGACCGCCCGATCTGATGGAAAGTGGTAACCGTCGCCTATAGACATGAGCAGTACCGTGGACATAACAGAGTATACTGTTTCGCCCATGATACCCCCCATGCGTTACCATTCCTGAGCATTCAGGTGATATTCTTCTGTACTCTGTAAATTTATTATATGACATAACTGAATAATAATAAATCCCAAATTAAACCAGTGGGGGAAAGCGATTGTTAGTAATGGAGACTGAGAATCCCATTGCTAGCAATATACCCAACCAGGTCGGCCTCGTTGCGGTTCTCCCTGAAAACTATCATGGTTAATTCCTGATGAATTCATCATGATAGGCTAACTGGCCTGTTTTCATTCTCATCTATCATTCTTCACTGGTGCTTTATGGAAAAACTTCTATGGGACCAATCTGTAAGTATTACCGCTTCAATTAAATAAAGAATATCCCAAACGGATTTACAACTGACATGACATGGCATGCTTCGTTTTAACACCAACACTCTCAAACAAGTACGCTCTCAAAAAACTAAACAAACAAATAATATAAGAGAACAATCAATTAACGAGTGACTGTTTACAAATAGTGGGAAACACAAACATGGAATGATAATTAAGTAAACACTTGGAAATGAGTCAAAACATTGTCTGACCGACGGACATACGAAACGTTTGTAGTAGATACAGCTGTCTTGGGGCCGGTCGATAGCGTTGATCCTTTCTATTCATTCACATCGATGTAGGGAAGTGTGAATGAATGAAATATACAAAAATACGTCGTATGCCTGAGTACCTCTGTCCCGTTCGTGTTTCATTCGTGAAGCAGTCGTGTTTGCATGGCTGTGTTTCGGTTTGAAGGGTGCGATTAAACAAAGAAATTACAGGGTGCAGAGGCGTTAACACTTTACAGACTGATTCCATAGAAATGTAAAAAAAATGAACTATACATACTCGTAGTACATTTTACATTATAGTCCCCAAGATACAGGTCTGGCCTAGGTTTGGGGCTAATGGTAATGCAGATATTTCCTCGTTGAAAATAAATTGTAAAAATTGTAAATTGTACCTTATGCAACTGTATCTTCTTGAATTAAATTAATAAATATATAAATTATAGTTAATTAAACCAGAGGGAGACTTTGTACAAAAGTCGTTTGCTTGGGTACCTCTGTCCCATTCGTGTTTCAACCGTGAAGCAGTTGTGTTTGCATGGCTGTGTTTCGGTTTGAGGGGTGGGATATGGCGTGAATTTACAGGGCACAGAGAAATAACACCTGAGTCCTCAGGAATGGCAACGCATGGGGGGTATCAAAGGGGGGAAAAGTATACTCTGTTATGTCCATGGTACTGCTCATGTCTATAGGTGACGGTTACCACTTTCCATCAGGTGGGCCGTCAGCTTGTTTGCCATTCTAAGTTGTATAAAAAAAAAATATATAATAGTACAGATTGAGGCTTTTCATTGTCACAAATATGTGTGTGTGTGTGTATTTATGTATTATGTCGGATCTACTTACAGACTGATCCCATAGATATTTTATTAAAATCATTTTACTAAATTTTAAATCAATATAACTGGTAGTCACAATTGAATTGTTTTTTTTTTTTTTTGTTGATTTTTGTTAGTGTCAAAACACTAACAAAAATTTATTCCATTTCAAACGATTCCGAGCCACATTTCTGTCATTCGTAGAAATACTCGGTAAAAGGTAAAAATAAATAAAACGTAACGTCAGACGCGCCATCTCGCCGGATATCCTAACGTTATTGGAGTTTCATTGACGCATTTATACCTTCCTAAGAACAAGGAATTACATAGAAGGAATGATAAAATTGTCAATTCATAGCAGGCTAGCGTATAGAAAATGCTATACGGTCGTATAACCCTACCAAAATCAGATACCACCTGCTTGCATACTTTCTACATAAACTGGGTCAAATATATAATCTAGTAATTTGTCATTGACAAATAATTGACATGTCAAACATTGTCTATACACTAGCCTACCATATATTTAGAAAAATGACAATTGATGGTGTATCTTTCGTCCTCTTTTTACTAATTATATTTGCATAAGAAGAAAGGAGCCAACCAAATGATTCACAATTCATCCATATTTATTTATGTATGTATATACATATGTATGTTCAAGAGGAAATAGTATATATATGTATACACTATATCCTCTTTTCAAGAACTTCCTCTAGTCGGGGCAACTAATTCATGCATTCTCTGCCAGGTATTCCAGGTATATTCACGATGGACTAACTGACCTGCCTTTACATTCTCACCTACCATCCCTCACTGGTGCCCCGCCGGTGTATACCGTTTGCGCAGGTGGGGTTATCATTATAGTATCATACATTTAAAAAAAAACTCTGTTTTGTTCAAAGTGCTGTTCATGTGTACAGGCGACAGTTACCATTTTCCATCAGGTGGGCCGTCAGCTTGTTTGCCATTCTAAGTTGCATAAAAAAAAATTATATAACATTCATAATTGGTACCTACCTATCATCGTCATAATTTCAAATAATATCCGTTCACTGTTGGACAGAAGCATCCACCAAAGACTGCCATAAAGAACGGTCCTGAACCACCTGCATCCACTGATTCCCTACAATGCATTTCAGGTCGTCACTCAATCAAGTGGGGCATCGTCCTACACTGTGTTTGCTCGTACGCGGTCGCCACTCAAGAACCTTTCCCATCGATTATCGCTTCTTCGAGCTATGTGACCAGCCCATTGCCATTTCAGCTTGCTTCTCCATACCTACTTATGTTCTGATTAGATTAATTTACTCTTAATTGTTAACGATATTTTGTCAACTTGTTTGCATAAGTCGTGACGATACAAAGTCACTGAACACAAATGACGCCACTAAGCCATAGATAAGGGCGTAACGCATCATCGTGAATGATTCATCGTTCTTCACTACTGTACTTTATAATAGAATAGGCAAATTGAATCATGAGATGAATGACAAATGTGCCGACAAACAGAGCGTTTATTTGTTATAAATTAATAAATTACAAATAATGATGAAATTACTGTAACTTATATATGTACATAATTAGAGTGTCTCCATACAAACGCTACAAGAAAACGGATCAACTTTTTGATACAGTTTTGCGTGATAAATAGTTACGAGTGATTCCTTTATAACTTCTACATTTATTTTGTCTTATAAATTCTGCATCTTATTAATGCGAAAATGTTCATTTTATTTAATTAAATAATACGTCATGATACATATTATGCGTAAGTATATATATATAAAATCTATGGACTACAATTTGTTTCTACTGTTAGTTACTATATATTAGTTATATATATATATATATATATATATATATATATATATATATATATATATATATATATATATATATATATATATATAGTATTCTACGACTATGACGATATTAGGGATGGCCAACCGGTCGATCACGACTATTAGTCCAGTCGATCGTGGTAAGGCAAACAATGTAATATTTTGCTAATCTAGCTGAAGATGCTCACACGCAATGCTCATGCTAATATAAATAAGTAGTTGCTGAGAATAATTTTCAGTTTTATGTTTTATACAACTTAGAATGGCAAACAAGCTGACGACCCACCTGATGAAAAGTGGTAACTGTCGCCTATAGACATGAGCAGTACCATGGACATAACAGATACCCTCCATACGTTACCATTCCTGAGGACTCAGATGTTATTCCTCTGTACCCTGTAAATTCACGCCATATCCCACCCATCAAACCGAAACACAGCCATGCAAACACAGTTTTTCGTTTTCCCTCTTAATAAAATAAGAAATACACTATAATACTACACAATTGTGTACTGAACTATGTTGTTTCATTTGTGATTTCAAGAAGTATGCAATTGGTAGATCGCACAGGGTTTCGTCAGTAAACAGTAGGTCTTGGGTCTAGTCAAGTCGGCCGCTCCTGCTATAAAGTCTATTTATGTCATTCAATATATATATATATATATTTTTCAAATGCAGATAATGTACAACAATATATAAGATATATATGTAAAATCCAACAATATACAAGGTACAAAGAAGAAATATCAAAATATTTTTATTCGAATGTTCCACCAGTAAGACTAAACATTTTTTGAAATAATTTTAGATTGTATTCCGCGATAAACCGACTTCAATTGTATAAAAATGAAGCTCATCAACAGACATATAAGCAATACGTAATAATATATATTTATATTTGTATTATATCGGAAAAAAACGTTTTCAATTCAAACTTAAAAAATTTTGCAGTGTTTATAGGCAACAGGAGCCACTTTATTACAATACCAGAGGGAGACTTTGTACAAAAGTCGATTGCTTGGGTACCTCTGTCCCATTCGTGTTTCAACCGTAAAGCAGTTGTGTTTGCAGGGCTGTATTTCGGTTTGAAGGGTGTGATATGGCGTGAATTTACTGGGTACAGAGGAATAACATCTGAGTCCTCAGGAATGGCAACGCATGGGGGGTATCACGGGCGAAACAGTATACTCTGTTATATCCATGGTACTGCTCATGTCTATAGGCGACGGTTACCACTTTTCATCAGGTGGACCGTCAGCTTGTTTGCCATTCTAAGTTGTATAAAAAAAAACTTTGCTATATATTCAGCCGTATATTTAATTACCTATATACTGGCCAAATAACGAACATGTTAAAAGTCTGTTCATCATCAAAAACATAATATTAGATAAAATACTTTTAACACATTTCAAAACAGATATCCGACCGATATGGGCGACATAGAAATGGGTGATGACCTTATTTTAATGGAACCCAACATATAGATATGGAATCGGTATCCATATTACCTATGTCTTCTCATTGGATGAACCGTCAGCACATTTGCCTTTATTGTCTACTAATAAAAAAACTAATCTCAGTACAATCCTAAAATAATGAAGGAAACAAAACCGATTCGTATGAACGTTTGTTAACACCTCGTTAAAACGGTTACAAACACGTTATATCGTATAACTGTTTCGGTTATTAGCGACGCCCGTGAACAGTGAGTCACGGCGTTCCATATTGTTTACGTTCAGTTTCAATTTTTAACTGCTGCCGAGGAATAACCTACATATCTAGTTCGACATTCCGCCACTGGCGCAATAGCTGGGGGAGGGGGAAAGGGATTGTTAGCAATGGAGTTTAACAGCCACATTGCTAGTAACATGCCCTATCAGGTCGAACTCCACGTGGTCCACAATTCTTGTTGAATTCATCACGATGGGCTAACTGACCTGCTTCATCCTCACCTATCATCCTTCACTGATGTTGTGCCGGTGTATACCGATAGCACGGGTGGGGTTACCATACCATCATCACCCATAAAAAAAAATGGCTGGGCGAAAGGGATTGTTAATAGTGGGTAGGCATGGGTAATATTTTATTAATTAATTTTACAATATGAATATAAATAATTATAAACTACAGAATATATTAAATAACTATATAATACTAATAACAATTACGATATGAATATATTCACACCAATACTTAAATAATGAATAATAATAATAGTAAGAAAATACGTAGCTATCGTGATACAATATCAATGACTGGATAATATTGTAACAGATCCTTAGACTATTTCTAAAGTGAAAAAAAGCGTTGTCCTCCTCTCTCCTACTTGCTGTGCCCAACAGGGTCCATAATTGGAATGTTATCTACTAATTATATTACGGAATGCAATAAGAAATAAATAAATAAATAAATAAAAAGAAAGAAATATTTTTATTCAAGTAAATATAGATTCAAGCATTTTTTTCCATTACATGGAAACATTTGGAATGCAATTTCAGCCAAGAAGAAGGGGCAAGATACTCTGCTGTTGCTTTTTACAAAAAGTATAATATGGATACCGATCCGATATCTATATATTGGGTTTCTTTGGATAATGATGGCAGAAAAAGGTATTCACCCATTTAGATATCGCCCATATCGGTCGGATATCTATTTTCAAATATCTTTAAAGTCCAACCAATTACGCAACATATTTTTTTGGATAATAGACTATTAACGTATTCGTTATTGGACCAGTATATATATATATTAAAACTATTTATTAAAATACGAGTATTACCCATTCCCTAGGAACAGGGTCAATTAGTTACATCACTAGTAATTTACCCTCACAGATTGACCTTCGCGTGGTTCTCCTAGGAAACCGTCGAGATGAATTAAATTTAAATTCTCTTTGAATTTGTCAGAATTGTCATACTATTCTGTTTTCATCCTGTCACTGGCGCCTATCTATTCTGATAGCGCTTAGCGCTTATCCTAATAGGGTTATCATTCCATTATCATTCAATGAAAACAAATCTACAATTTTTTATAAGGATAAAATTATATCATTTAGCCCATATTGACAAATTCAAGTTTTCAGTAGGAACACCGTGGAGGTCGACCTGACAAAGTATATTGCTAACAATCGAGTTATTACCATTACTAACTTACTACTTAACTACTTGTTTGTTTATTTTATTATATAAATATAATATATAAAAAAATGCTTATTTGCTGTTTGTTTTTTTATTATATAATAATATTATATAAAAAATGTTTATTTGGTGTTATGTTTATTTTATTATATAATATTAATATATATATAAAAAAATTAAATTTCACTGGAAGAAAATATGAAAAGATTTAGTTTTGAATATAAAATAATCGGGGGGAGAAAGGGATTGTTAGTAATGGAGACTGAGAATCCCATCGCTAGCAATATACCCAAGCAGGTCGACCTCCTCGCGGTTCCCCCTGGAAACTATCATGGTTAATTCCTGATGAATTTATCATGATGGGCTAACTGGCCTGTTTTCATTCTCATCTATCACCCTTCACTGGTGCTCCGCCAGCGTATCCCGTTAGCGCGGGCGGGGTTACCATACCATTTTCACCCATCAAAATAAAAAAATAAAATAATCGGAAAAAACAAATATAAAAAATGTTCATTTGCTGTTTGTTTCTATTATTATATAATAATAATATATAAAAAAAAAATTGCTGTTTGTTTATTTTATGCAGTTATTTAGTTGAGGAGACATCAACAGAACTGTTTATTAAATATGCACAGTTTAAAAAAAATACCTACATAGATATTGTGAAAACACGTGGCTATTTTCAACTATCAAAGGGAACGGGATAATATTTTTCGGACGGATTGTGAATGTTACAAATCTCTTTCCGTCTGGATCATTAGCATAATTTTCAGTTTAAACAACTTGACGGGTTTTTATATGTGGGACGGCATTAAAGATTTAATTTTGTTTTCTTTTTAATGGATCTAACTTTTAATCATTCGAAAGTGAAAATTATTAACATATAAATAATATCTAATGCTTATTACATTGATGTATAAATAACCTAGATATATAATTAGAGATAATTAATTAATATATATATATATATATATATTTAAAGATAAAAAATTTCTTTGAGATCATCTTTTTTCTTTTTCAATTCAAGTCAATTATTTGGCATCTAGAAACGATAATTTATTGTAATTGTTTATATCTATAATAATTTACCAGAGAGAGATTTTCTACACAAGTCGTTTGCTTGGGTACCTCTGTCCCATTCGTGTTTTAACCGTGAAGCAGTTGTGTTTGCATGGCTGTGTTTCGCTTTGAAGGATATGATATGGCAGTGAATTTACAGGGTACGGAGGAATAACATTTGAGTCCTCAATAATGGCAACGCATGGGGGTTATCATGGGCGAAACAGTATACTCTGTTATGTGTATGGTACTGCTCATGTCTATAGGCGACGGTTACCACTTTCCATCAGGTGGGCCGTCAGCTTGTTTGCCATTCTAAGTTGTATAAAAATTAAAATAAAAATTAATTAACTAATGTTATTTAGATAAAAACGCTCAGTTTCATTAGTGAAACACTCCCTCAAAAATGCAATCAATTCCTTTGGAATCAACTTCCAGCAGCAGTATTTCCGAACCGATACGACATCACAACCTTCAAGAAAAGAACATATTCCTTCTTAAAAGGCCGGCAGTACACCTGCAATGTCTCTGGTGTTGCGGGTGATCATGGGCGCCGGTAGTCACTTACCACCAGGTAAGCCGCATGCTCGTTTGCCCCGTGTTGTGTAAAAAAAATGCTCATGACTCTGATTAGCAAATATATAAAAACCGTACGGAACCTTTTACACGCGAGTTCGACACGCACTTGTTAGATTACCCGTAATATCCATTTTATAATCATATGTCGAAAGCTCCGTCCATTAAAACAATCTTTTATTACCAAATACAAAAACTGTGAACAACGCATCGGCCTACATTCGTATTTCGGACAAAATGCGGTCAAGTTGATAGTCGTTGCATGGCAGATAACATCCAAAGAGCTTATTGTCTGTTCCTTATTACAGTTGGAGATACAATGAAAGACACAAATATTTTTTTATGTAAGGCAACTTTGAATGGCATACAAGCTGACGGCCCACCTGATGGAAAGTGGTAACCGTCGCCTATAGACATGAGCAGTACCATGGACATAATAGGATATTTTTTTTTTGTAAGATGACAATAAAAAAATCAATGTGAAAGATTTTTGCCATTACTAGCAATATATCCTGTTAGGTCGAGCTACACGTGTTCCACCGTGGAAACCATCGTGCTAAATTCCAGGTGTATTCATCACGATGGGCTGACTAACCTGCCTTTTCATCCCACCCATCATCCCTCACTGGTCCCCGCCAGCGTATCCCGTTAGCGCAGACGGGATTACCATTCCATTATCATCCATTAAAAAAAATACATCATAAATAAATAAATCCGGTGAATTGGAAAAAAAATATTTGACAATGCAATAATATGAATTCCACACAAATTTATTCATCACGCAATAAATTCATCACTCCCAAAGCGAACGTAAACCCATAAGTGTTCGATGATGAATGGCTCCAGACCATGCAAAGCCATAACTTGCAATAAGGAAGCATTACAATACACCAGCGGCTTAGATACGTAATGTTATAATTACAAAATCTAGGCATGCACTTAGTGGCACAGTCTAAATTAATCAACTGACGAAAGCAGAAGTTCAATCTCACATTTTTGTGGTTTGCTCGAAGCACTTATCCGCATTCTAAGATAACACTGCCACAAATTGAGGATAACTTTTTTTATAAACTTTATACTGGCTGCAAGTGACGTCATTTGGCATTTTTTAATGTTCTACGTAAGTGTATAGGAATATTTGCTAAAAAAATATGAGCCAAAAATAAGAATAAGACTTAAAGCTTAAGGTATGGGAGACTGTAATTTTTTAACCCACATTTTATTAGGGAAAAATGTTCAGTTTAACTGATAGTCTACTCCGTGACTATACGTGTGTGTGTATGTGTTTGTATATATATATATATATATATATATATATATATATATATATATATATATATATATATATATATATATATATATATATATATATATATATATATAAAAATGAGTAGGGATAATATTTATATTATTCTATTTATCACATCTCCCATATTCAAAACTAACAGATTTTTTCATCGTGCCTCCCACCAAATTGTTTATAATTACTACTCTCCATCCAAAGGTTGATCCAAAGCGATAAGATCGCCCATTGTTTACTTGTTGTGATTATTTCTTGTAATTATTTATATTTCTAATAAGTTTACTATTGTAATCTTTTGGAAGAAACAATAAAGAGTATCTATCTATCTATTCGTTATTAGAATACCAATAACTTTCACCCTGTTTAGTAGATACGTATATTAATGTTTAAGGAGACACAAGACGCCATAGAGGAAGCATTAAATTTAAAAGAAAAAATATTAAAATAACTAAAAAGCTAAAAATTAATTTTCTTATAAAGATGATATCGGCCTTTAACTGTCCACTGCTGAACATAGGTCTCCTCCATGAGGGGGTTTTACCATTAGCTGTCACACTTGACAGGCAAGTTGGCAACCTCAGTTAGACTTGTAGAGATGTTTTAAGAGGGATGCTGCTGCCCATCCCTTTACCATTAAGTTCCCTTAGTCACCACCCACGACATCCATGGTAAAGGAAGAGGTGGCCTATGACTGTTAGACCCTATTACTTATCATCTCTGAAGCTTACAAACTACGACGTTAATCTTGATCTACCGCTACTTTATTTACACTGTGGTGTATATTTTAACATGCGAATCACAACGCTTGGTCTTTATATGGTGGCAAATAGGATAGCACTTAGTGCGTAACTGCTTGCCAGGGCGTCCGTTTGTCTGTCACACGGCGTACGTGACTGTCGGCGTGTGTACATTGCTTTAAAGCAGATATGCAAAACTGTTATTGTTAGTAGCTACCTGTGGTCGCTACTATTTTGCGCAGCACCACTAAGGGTAATCACACACTGTCAATTTTATCCGAGCGGTTTTCATCACCATATCGGCCATTATCCGTCCACTGCTGGACTTTTTTTTATATACAACTTAGAATGGCAAACAAGCTGACGGCCCGCCTGATGAAAAGTGGTAACCGTCGCCTATAGACATGAGCAGTACCATGAATATAACAGAGTTTACTGTTTCGCTCATGATACCCTACATGCGTTGCCATTCCTGAGGACTCAAGTGTTATTTCTCTGTACCCAGTAAATTCACGCCATATCCCACCCTTCAAACCGAAACACAGCCATGCAAACACAGCTGCTTCACGGTTGAAACACGAATACGGACATAGGCTTCCTCCATAGACTACCATAATGAACACTTTCACCACTGACTTTCTATAATACATTTGAGGTGGGGGGATAATGGATTGTTAAAAATGGGGATTACTAATCCCCATTGTTAACAATACACCCTGTCAGTTAGACCTCCTCGCGGTTCCCCCTGGAAACTGTCGTGTTCTATTCCATGTGAATCCATCACAATAGGCTAACTGACCTGTCTTTTCATTGTCACCTATCATCCCTCACTGGTGTCCCGCTAGCTTATACCGTTAGCACAGGCGGAGTTACCATTCCATTATCATTCATTAAAAAAAAATACATTTGAGGTCGTCACTCCATCTTTTTTTGCGATCTATACTTGCTGTTGGTCAGATGGCCTTTACAGCTTCACAAGGCGTCATTCCACCTAGTGGGGAGTACGTACATATATGAAAAACTGCGGAATCAATTTAAAAATATTCCTTCCTTCCTAAAAACATTGTCTAGGTATCTGTCTGTAAATAGGAGATATGAAAGAATAAATTATTTGAAAGGTATAAATACGACCAATATAAGTTGATTTAAAAGATGATCTCAAAGAAATTTTTTATCTTTAAATATATATATATATATATATATATATATATATATATATATATATATATATATAATTACATTAGAAATAACTACATGGGACAGAAACACTAGGTGTCATGTCGTATAGGGAGGTCAAAGACATAGCTTGGAATAGAGCTGACCACGTCGGCAATTAATTGTTAAATATTTTTAAAAACTGCGGCATCAATTTAAAAATATTCCTCAGCATGGGACGTGACATATAATGACATGCAAAAAAAAAATGCAGCACTTATTCCAGTAATTGCTAATCTGTTGCAATCTCAATGCACGTGTTGTACAAATGTCAGCGAGACATGCACAGCTGTTACGTTTCGTGTTACATACATACCGCACGGTAGAGTACAATGTTTTTGGCGGGAATGAGGGATGGCCAATTCTATGCTGGGACCACACGGCACATGGTCGAATAACCTTAAATTTAATTCTAGTAATACTTTTTATTCTAATTTACGCAGGAAAAGCCGCAGAAAATATTTAGTATTATCTTAAATTAAGCAGTCTTCTGACAAAATTAAAACCATCTGGAGCATTATAAATAAAGAAACTGGAAGATCTAAAATAGCCTGTAATCAATTTACATTAAATTATGATAATAAATTAATATCAACAACAAAAGATGTAGTTAATATTTTTGAAGATTTTTTTGCTAATATTCCGATTGATATTACATCTTCTCTGGACTCATCTCAATCTCGAGCAAAAAAATTACTAGAGACTAATATCGGTTGTTGTTCTTTAAGATTTAAATTTTCACATGTTAGCCCCTTTCATATCATAAAAATATTCAAACAGCTAAATTTAAAAAATACGGAAGACCTTTGGGGCATGTCTGTAAAAGTAGTTAGTTCTTTCATAGATATTGTTGCTCCATATCTAGCCACTATTTTTAATAAATGTATTGATAATGGCGTTTTTCCACATTTAATGAAATTTAGCAAATTAATCCCACTATTTAAATCAGGAGATAAATTTGAGCCAGGGAACTATAGACCTATATCTATTTTGCCAGTTCTAAGTAAGGTGTTTGAAAAGATAATGTTAAATCAAATGTTACATCACTTCAGGGTTAACGGACTGCTTCACAGTCAGCAATATGGTTTCACCGCCGGCAAGTCTACCACTGACGCAGGTGTTGCGCTAGTGACACATATTTTCGAATCTTGGGAGAGGTCACAGGATGCACTCGGAGTTTTTTGTGACCTATCAAAGGCATTTGATTGTGTGGATCATAAAACGCTTTTGTACAAGCTCGAACATTATGGTATAAGAGATAATGATCTAAAATTAATGAGAACTTATTTAGAGGATAGGGTTCAAACTGTAGATATTGACGGTGTAAAATCTAAGGGAGCTAATATTAAGATGGGCGTTCCACAAGGGTCAATCTTAGGCCCCTTTCTCTTTTTAATCTACATAAATGACCTTCCCTTTATGGTAGAGAAAATTGCAGATATAGTGCTGTTTGCGGATGATACTTCGTTAGTGTTTAAAATTGGACGTCAAAGTAATCAATTAGACGATGTAAATTGTGCTATGTCTGCAATATTAAATTGGTTTACATGTAATAACCTATTATTAAATTCCAGCAAAACAAAGTGTATAAAATTTACACTTCCTAATGTAAGACTAATAAATACACAGTTATTGCTTAATGATGAAATAGTAAATTTTGTTAATGATACAGTTTTTTTAGGTATAACAGTGGACTCGAAATTACAATGGGGGCCCCATATTTCAAAATTGGCCAGTAGACTCAGTTCTGCTGCATATGCAATTAGAAGAATTAGACAATTAACAGACGTGGCAACGGCTAAACTTGTATATTTTAGTTATTTCCATAGCATAATGTCTTATGGCATACTGCTGTGGGGTAAAGCAGCCGATATAAATACTATATTTGTTTTACAAAAGAGAGCCATACGTTCTATTTATGGTATGGGTTCGAGAGAGTCATTACGTCAGTGCTTTAAAGACTCAAATATCCTCACAGTTACTTCACAATACATTTATGAAAATATTATGTATACACGGAAGAACTTAGAGAGTTTTAAAAAACTCAAAGACTGTACAAGTAGAAACTTACGCAATATAAATAAGCTTATTTTACCTAAATGCCGTCTGCACAAAATCAGTAATTCATTCTATGGTAATTGCATAAGATTTTATAATAAACTGCCGGAATCTGCATTAAATCTGACAGAGAGGCAATTCAAATCTTATATTAAACAATTTTTATGTAAGAAAGCCTATTACAGGATAGACGAATTCATAGATGACAACATATCAAGTAAATAATTAGTTTATTAGCATACAACGTTATAATTTTATTTTCTCATTGCTTTCTTGATTTAATTGATTAATTTTAGAAATATGAAAGCGTAGCGGTTTTTTTGTATTAATTGCCGCATGCATTCTTATGTAAAATGTGAATACTATAACTATCAGATGGCAATTGTGAGTAGCTTTGACGTGGTCTAGTGTTTTGAGTAGTCATGCTCACTAAAATGTCCAGACTTGTGGCGGCGTGGTGGGCCGGGTCATTGGGCTCCCTAAAATATGGTCGAGCGCAGTGATGGCTGGCTCATCCGTCATACTCGTGAACGGGTGCTGCTTGTAGGGACTGGTCTGCTCTAATCACTATGACTGATTTCCTCTTATTAATTGTTTAACCAGTTGGTTATGTATTCAATATTTTTTTTTCTTTTTGAGTATTTAATTGAATTAGTGCTAATTGGTGGTTTGTATTCACACAATTAAACTTGAAAATGTAAAGTAATAATAAAATTATTTAAAAGAGCAACACGCAAGTTTCTTGCTCGTTCTTCTTGTGATGAGACAGCTTTCCGAACGAGCGGTAGATTAAAAAAAAATGTAATGACTTTTCAAAAGTGCTTCAATGTAAGTTTATTTGAATAAATGATTTCTATTCTTCTATTCTATTCTATTCTTAAATTATATAACTATTGGTGTTGAATTATTATCACTATTCAATACTGTACAATGTCATAGGGGGGAAAGGGATTGTTAGTGATGGAGACTGAGAATCCCATTGCTAGCAATATACCCAACCAGGTCGACCTCCACGCAGTTCCCCCTGGAAACTACCATGATTAATTCCATATCAATTCATCATGATGAGCTAACTGGCCTGTTTTCATCCTCATCGATCACCATTCACTGTTGCCCCGCCAGCGTATCCCGTTAGCGCAGGCGGCGGTACCATACCATTTTCATCCAATAAAAAAAAATGCGATCACCGCTCACTAAATCGGATATAAAACATAATCTACCCACATTGGCCAGTGTAATTGCTTTAAGTAACTTTTTATAACCGTAATATGAGTTTCATATGCCATTTATAGCTTAATAGACATGGGGCATTAGCGACAGCGCTCACCGCGGGCCAGATGGCCGTATGGGCGAAGAGAATGATGTGATAAGTGGTGATGCACTGTTGCACAAGGAAACCAAGTGTGATATTACACTTGTACAGACATTTGAACTTATTAATAGCATAAGACAGCTATAACTACTCCTCTCCATCCAAAGGTTGCCTGCAAGAGATCACTCTTAGCGATAAGGTCGCCCATTGTTTTCTCATTGTGATTATTTCTTGTAATTATTTATATTTATAATAAGTTTACTATTGTAATCTTTTGGAGGAAACAATAGAGAGTATCTATCTATCTATCTATCTGTTTCTTTATACCACTGAGGTGGTACACAAACATACGGCCCGCCTAATGGTAAGCGGTTACTGTAGTTTAGAGACGTCTGCAATACCCATAAAGATAAAGTAAACATTAGGTGTCATGTAGGTCAAAGATATGGCCTGGAATTGAGCTGGCTGGAAGAGAAGACTAAAGAAATATAAAATATATAAAAGTATGATATGTTATCTCTCTATAGGTACCTATGTGTGTTCAGACGTCACACAAAAATTACTGCCTCAAATTAGAGACGGTGTTAACAATTGTCGGTGTTGAAATTCAAATCTAACGTATATTTTATTTTAATACTCTATCTATTTCATTAATTAATCTACCCTTAAAATGCACGTGTACGGAGATGCGAACAACTGACTATAAAAATTTGACAACTGCATTTATTTTTAATTGTTACATTATTATTAACATTTCGATTTCAACAATGTTACTTAACCGCTATTTATTGACATTCGTTAATAGTTCCGGCTGTTATAACATGCGCCTGCGCACAAGGACAGGATGTCGTCAATCGACCGCTTGCAATCGTAATGAGATATTTTAGCAATGGATTGTAAACAGACATGTAAGTGATTTGTGGCCATCACGATCACATATGGTTAACACTGGCAATGATTCTCAATTAATAATAAATGTAACAATGTTGTTTATTACAAAATCGGCAATCATCATCGCTTTTTGTACTTCAAATCATCATCATCATCATCATCATCATCATATCAGCCTAATAATGGTCTAAAAAGTTTACTGGCTCGAAGATATTATTAGATTTGTTTGATAGTACACTAGTACCAACACCCAACTCTAATATGAGCTGGGTGTTGGTAACAGGGATAGTAGATAGGGATGTATAATACGAGTACATATTAGTAACTAAGTACATATTAGTAAGTATTTACCAGAGGGAGACTTTGTACAAAAATCGATTGCTTGGGTACCTCTGTCCCATTCGTGTTTCAACCGTGAAGCAGTTGTGTTTGCATGGCTGTGTTTCGGTTTGAAGGGTGGGATATGACGTGAATTTACAGGGTAGAGAGGAATAACACCTGAGTCCTCAGGAATGGCAACGCATGGGGGTATCATGGGCGAAACAGTATACTCTGTTATGTCCATGGTACTGCTCATGTCTATAGGCGATGGTTACCACTTTCCATCAGGTGGGCCGTCAGCTTGCTTGCCATTTTATTTATTTATTTATTTATTCATTAGTACATATATGTGTACATGGCGGACTTAATGCTAAAAGCATTCTCTTCCAGTCAACCATAAGGAAGTGTCAGTTCTATTTTGTACATAAAAAGTCATTATAATCCATTCTAAGTTGTAAAAAATAAAAATAAAACCATATCTAGTATTATTTTTCGTGTCTTACTTTCAATCGAATACTTTTGAAAAAATACATACTAAACTATTAATACTGGTTTACTTACTTGACCAAGTAAAAAAAGATTACAGTAACAATAACATATAGTAGTGGGGGAAAAGGGTTTGTAGGTAATGGGTTCTAATAACACCAAATCAGTTAGCCCATCGTGATAAAACACCTGGAATTCAGCACGATAGTTTCCAGGGGGGACAGCGAGAAGGTCGACCTGATAGTGTATAGTAACAATGGAACTGGCAGTCTGCATTACTAATAATCCCTTCCCCCATATTGGAATGGTAATCTCGCCTGTTAGGCTAAGAACTTTTAAATGACCCTCGTATAATAAAACTCTAATAAGATGATATGTTTATATATGTATATATATAAACATATATGTATATATATATATATATATATATATATGTTTATATATATTTATCTCTTTGGAATCAACTTCCAGCAGCAGTATTTCCGAACCGATACGACAACATAACCTTCAAGAAAAGAGTATATTCCTTTTTAAAAGGCAGCAGCACACCTGCAATGCCGGCGGTAGTCGCTTACCATCACGTGAGCCGCATGCTCGTTTGCCCCCTGTGTTGTAAAAAAAAATGTACAATAATTTAATAATAATAATTAAATCTAATTATCATAATATATTTATTTTTTAATATTTGTTAATTTAATTCACTTATAATCGTATTTACTGATATTGCTAACAACTCAGGTTACATGTATATTTCTATAACTAATAAAGCAACTTTTAAAATATTTCTAGTCTAGTGTTATTTAATTTAACTCATTATAATTGTTACTTCATTATCTCGCACTGTATAATTATGTTAAAGTAAATGCTGTGAATACCTTTAATAGGCATGTGCATTAATATTGTATTATATTTAATGTTTGTTATATATGTTTTAATGCAGTATGCTGTTGGTGTTCCTTTAAATAAATAAATAAATGGTATGTAATTAATGGGATAACAAAATTTATGTGTCTTAATAAAGGCATTAGAGTTCAAAAAAAAATTATATATAAATTTTGGCTGTCTGTATGTTTGTTTCGGCATTATGCAAAAACAACTACATGGGAATAGATGCGGCTTTCCTACTTGTATTCCTGAGAGTCTAACTTAAAAACTGCGGGGGGGAAAGGGATTGTTAGTAATGGAGACTGAGAATCCCATTGCTAGTAATATACCCAACCAGGTCGACCTCCTCGCAGTTCCCCCTGGAAACTATCATGGTTAATTCCTGATGAATTCATCATGATGGGCTAACTGGCCTGTTTTCATTCTCATCTATCACCCTTCACTGGTGCTCCGCCGGCGTATCCCGTTAGCGCAGGCTACTATACTAGGTTACTATACTATTTTCACCCATCAAAAAAAAAAACTTAAAAACTGTTGTATGTTTAATGTTGTTGCGCCATCTAGGAGTAGCCTATTTCATTAATTTTCCCACTTCTGAATTCCACGTGTGCAAAGTATGACCACAAAATACACACAGCGATAAATAGAAACATTTATAGTTAACAGTAATTTTTTTTTATACAACTTAGAATGGTAAACAAGCTGACGGCCCACCTGATGAAAAGTGGTAACCGTCGCCTATAAACATGAGCAGTACCATGGACATAACAGAGTATACTGTTTCGCCCACGATACCCCCCATGCGTTGCCATTCCTGAGGACTCAGGTGTTATTCCTCTGTACCCAGTAAATTCACGCCATATCCCACCCTTCAAATCGAAACACAGCCATACAAACACAACTGCTTCACTGTTGAAACACGATTAAGGATTAAGGATAAATTCGATAAATACCTAATTAATAGGACAAAGCTATAAAAACAACAAAATGCATGGACGTAGGCAGTAAGTTGGTGATAATGAACATAATTTTAATATTGAAAACGAACTATTCCAGTTAATTTGCGCAAAACAAATGACCGACATTAAGACTTTACAAATATTAATAATATTTTATTTCTTATTTTATTTTTAATGAGGCACACATAACAAATTATAACCATGTTAGGTTTATATATAGTTAGTTTATATATTAGGTTTATATACCAGAGGGAGACTTTGTACAAAAGTCGATTGCTTGGATACCTCTGTCCCATTCGTGTTTCTACCGTGAAGCAGGTGTGTTTGCATGGCTGTGTTTTGGTTTGAAGGGTGGGATATGGCGTGAATTTACTGGATACAGAGGAATAACACCTGAGTCCTCAGGAATGGCAACGCATGGGCGGTATCATGGGCGAAACAGTATACTCTGTTATGTGCATGGTACTGCTCATGTCTATAGGCAACGGTTACCACTTTCCATCAGGTGAGCCGTCAGCTTGTTTGCCATTCTAAGTTGTATAAAAAAAATATAGGTAATTATGGTTTTTATACTAGGTTACAATTCAAAAACATGTGTTATGTGTACAATATTATGACTCTACAAGTTATAAACAAGGGGGGAAAAGGATTGTTAGCAATGGAGTTTGACAGCCCCATTGCTAGCAATATATCTTATTAGGTCGACCTCCACGTGGTTCCCCTTGGAAACCATCGTGAACAATTCTTGTTGAATTCGTCACGATGGGCTAACTGACCTACTTCATCCTCACCTATCATCCTTCACTGGTGCCTCGCCGGTGTATACCGATAGCGCGGGTGGGGTATTCCATTATCATCCATACTATTCCATTATCATCCATTAAAAAAAAAAAGTTATAAACAATATCAAGTTGTTAATTTACAAACATAAGAACGCAGCAACAAAAGTCATTTATTACTTCACCAAGTCATGTCAATATAAAGTAAACATTATATCGTTAACATAGACAAAGTATTTACTTTTTTTTCTTATCTGTGTCATTACTAGTCATCGAGTCAACTAATTATAAGGCCGAAGAGCATTGGCCCAACTCATTTACAATTGGTATTAGAAAGAAAACGTAACGCCTGAATGCGTGGATGGTGATAAAAAATGTACAGTACAGCACGCATCGTCCACGAAACACGTTAATCATTATGAAGCCATAGTGCTTTCGTATCCTGACTGATGTTTTTTTTTTGATAGGTGAAAATGGTATGGTAACCCCGCTTGGGCTAACGGTATACGCTGACGAGGCATCAGTGAAGGGTGATAGATGAGAATGAAAACAGGCCAGTTAGCCCATCATGATGAATTCATCAGGAATTAACCGTGATAGTTTCCAGGGGAAACCGCAAGGAGGTCGACCTGGTTGGGTATATTGCTAGCAATGGGCTTCTCAGTCTCCATTACTAACAATCCCTTTCCCCCCTTCTGACTGATGTTAGGAATGCAATTGTGATTTTGTCCACTTGTTTCTTCATCATCATCATATGAGCCATTAACTGTTCACTTCTGAACATAAGCCGGGGGAGGCTAACAAAGGGGAGGGGGGTTTGCCAGTAATAGCCACGTTTGGCAACCTCAGTTAGACTTTGGTGATGTTTTAAGAGGAACGCTGCTGCCCATCCCTTGACCATTGCGTTCCCTTAGTTGCCTCTTAAAAAAAGGATGGGAGGTGGACCATTCTATGCTGTATCCACACGGCGAATTTGTTTATTTATATACTAGAATTTTAGAAAATTGTTGTTTACACGGGCAACATTTGACATTAAGCTAAAAATTTCACGAAGTAGCAATTTATACAAAAAAAATCTGGGGCTCACTAATCTGTACAAAGTTATCTTATTCAAATTACACGTTTTTTTTTTTTTTTTGGAAAAAATTATCAGTTTAACTGGTCTGGTGATAATTTTTCCATTAAAAGAATGGAAATCATTTCGATTTCATTGTAATATGTATATAAAGTAACACGGTTTATTATGAGTAAACAGATATAGATGTTTGGCTCTATTCCTTTGCTTTTCCTGTTGCAATGAATAATACCTAAATAATGTAATAGCAGAGCGACCATATAAGCACATTTCCTCCATTTTGGAATTCTAAAATTGTTGTTATTTTAAGGATATAAATTAATGTAGATTTGTTTCCGTAATTAACACTATTTATATCATATGACTTGTTATTTTTAACAATTACATCGAAAAAGCCTCGACTAGTTTCGGAATCAATTCGTGATCCTTAGTCATGAGCGACTGTGACGCGAGCACTAGCCTGACTGTGAAAATAATTTATTTTTTATAGTTTCTATTAAGGTTTTGTACATTAAAAATTTTGAAATGTGCATCGTATGGCATTGTACCATAGTGTGGTATGAAACAAAGGTACACAGGTTATATACAGCGTTTAGGATAATATATCTAAAAGAGTACTAAATATTATAATAGGTAATAATAGATATGGATAGATTTTATAATAGATAAGTACTATAAAACTAGTTCTTCAAAAATTTTAAGACGTTACGTCTTCATCTTTGTCCTTCGTGTTATCCATTCCAGATAGATCCTAATTTCATTTTTACCATTTATAAACTACTATATATATTTTCTAAAATGGAATCGTAATTAAAAAAAAATAACATTTTAAATTACGAATACAATATCTCTAAACACTTACGTTAATTTTTATTATATATATATATAGCAGGAAATTAATGAAACCACTGTTTGTCAAAAACAAACAAAAACATAGTTATTTCATTAATTTCCCATTACACATGTATATAAATTAGTGGCAACACTATTAACATTAGGCTTTATAAGGTTCGAACATAAACAAATCGGTAATCTAGGTTGTCCATGTCGTAACTATGAGGTATTGCGTTTTAATTGCTTGCGCGACCGCTTGTAACAAGCAATTTTGCTAACATTTTAGAAGTAAACTGGTTTAATACATATTCATGTGGCAAGTGCTTGTCGTTGAGGCTTATTGCCAAAGTAACATGTTAATTGGAATCGCTCATAAAAAATATTTGTGTAACAGAAAAAGAGCGGGAAAAAATGTTATATGAAAGTGCATTATGAACGAGTAGTTTTTCCTTTTATCTTTTTTGTAATGTTTGCTTGTAAATGGATACATAGTTGCATAAAGAATAAACTCAAAAATTACTGAACTTTGTACTTAAATATCTAATTTTATTAAAATATAACGGTTTAAGAGCTTCCTCATAGGTTATGATGGTATAGATCGTTTACTAATATAACAAATATGAAAGTAGGTTTTTTGTTTATTTATTTGTTACTCTCTTGGCACATTTGGAGAACAAAATATTTGATGTTTGGAAAAAAAAAACAAAATCAGCATCTGGCAACCCTGCCTTAAGCTCGGAAATTTTAGAGATTTGTAACTCAAGGGTAAATGAGCATGCGGCTAACCTAATGGTAAGTGACTACCGCCGCCCATGATCACCCGCAACACCAGAGACATTGCAGGTGTACTACCAGCCTTTTAAAATGGAATATGTTCTTTTTTTGAAGGTTGTGATGTCGTATCGGTTCAGAAATACTGCTGCTGGAAGTTGATTCCAAAGAGTGGTTGTGCGTGGAAGAAAGTGCCTTGAAAAACGCACGGTGAAAGACCGCCACTCGTCCAGATGATTGGAATGGAACTTTAATTTGTGGTGGGTTGTACGGTGGTTAAAATCAGCAGCAGGTATCAATCCGAACAATTCCTTAGAGCATAACTCATGATATTTTTTTTTATACAACTTAGAATGGCAAACAAGCTGACGGCCCACCTGATGGAAAGTGGTAACCGTCGCCTATAGACAAGAGCAGTAGCATGGACATAACAGAGTATACTGTTTCGCCCATGATATCCCCCATGCGTTGCCATTCCTGAGGACTCAGGTGTTATTCCTCTGTACTTAGTAAATTCACGCCATATCCCACCCTTCAAACCGAAACACAGCCATGCAAACACAACTTATCACTCCCTCTGGTAAAATGATAAATTCGGTCAAAAAGATGCAACATCTTTACGCAGTTTAAACATACTTAATTTCATTTACTATTCTGACAATTGTTAACTCTTTATAACGGAAACTCTTATAATTTTAAGTTCTCTTCTGTACATTCAGTGCCTCAATTCCTCGACTACCGAATTGTACGTCGTTTCCGTGAACCGTATCTTCGAATATGATATTCCTTACACGTACCAGAAGCAGAGCCGCATGCCCTTTTTAATTTTCAAACCTACTTTTTATTTCAAACCAAATTCAATGCTAATTAGAGATCATAAACGCACTATATATATATATATATATATATATATATATATATCTATATATATATATATATATATATATATATATATAGTACCGAGGTAAGTGTTTAAAGACTTGAAATACAACAAGTATAGTAAAGTAAAAATAGATAGATACATTAATTAAAATTTATGTCTACAAATTATGGAATTTAATTACTTATATACTTATATATTTGACACAAAAAAAAACAAAAGTAAAGCTTTACTTGAAATCTATATATTAATACGTGAAACAAAAGCTTTGTACGCCTTTTTAGGAAAATTGCGCGAACAAAGAAGTATGAAATTTCGCACACTTATAGTTTATATCGAGAACGAGTGCAGAATGCTAATATTTTTTTTTAATTATGCATAAAAAATACATTAAATAAAAAAATTATACACACTACCATGTATTTTTTTTTGATGGGTGAAAATGGTATGGTAACCCAGCTGCGCTAACAGGATACGCTAGCGGAGCACCAGTGAAGAGTGATAGATGAGAATAAAAACAGGCTAGTTAGCCCATCATGATGTATTCATCAGGAATTAACCATGATAGTTTCCAGGGGGAACCGCGAGGAGGTCGACCTGGTTGGGTATATTGCTAGCAATGGGATTCTCAGTCTCCATTACTAACAATCGCTTTTCCCCCTGCATTACCACGTATTTGACACAAACACGAATATATATATATATATATATATATATATATATATATATATATATATATATATATATATATATATATATATATATATATATATATATATATATATATATATATATATATATATATATATATATATACTTTTGTTTATTGTTAAAGTCTGTGGTCAAATTGAGAATAGATTAATATTGTTTGTCTTGAATATTATTTGTCTACAGCAGTGATTCTCAACCTTTTTTTCGTTGCGGCACATATTTAACGATTTCAAAATTTGCCGGCACACAAAGAAAAAGATAAAAATTATTTACTTACTACAACACACTGCATGAATAGTTTATGACAAAATTTTTTAATATTTGCAAAATTTGGCGGCACACAAAAGTGCCGCGGCACAGTGGTTGAGAATCACTGGTCTATAGTCTTAATGAGTGTTCATTTATTACCATATATGGTTATGGTCGAATATTGACCAGTGGTCTCTAGTAATAATGAACACACGATTAGGTACATATAGTGAATATTAATTTTAATGTAAATTTTTTATCAAAATTTCATTATCACTCGAACTTTTGACTCTCGCAAATTTGATAAATAATATACCTAGGTATTTATAACTGTGGTAATTTATGATAACAGAGGTCGATTTTGCAAAAACAATACGCACGTATTAATAAGCCATAACCAGAGGGAGCCTTTGTACAAAAGTCGATTGTTTGGATACCTCTATCCCATTTGTGTTTCAACCGTGAAGCAGTTGTGTTTGCATGGCTGTGTTTCGGTTTGAAGGGTGGGACATGGCGTGAATTTACTGGGTACAGAAGAATAACACCTGAGTCCTCAGGAATGGCAACGCATGGGGGGGGGGGGCATCATGGGCGAAACAGTATACGTTGTTATGTCCATGGTACTGCTCATGTCTATAGGCGACGGTTATCACTTTTCATCAGGTGGTCCGTCAGCTTGTTTGCCATTCTAAGTTGTATAAAAAAAAGCAATGTTTAATTAAGGAATTTAATTACTTATATACTTATATATTTGGTGGGGATTTGAGTGGCGACCCTATACGAGCAAACGTAGTGTACGACACTCATTAGATGGAGCGACGACCTCAATCGCTTTGCATTGTAGAAAGTCAGTGGATGCAAGTGGTTCAGGACTGTTCCTTATGGCAGTCTATGGGGGAGAGCTATGTCCAGCAGTGGACAGATAATGGCTGATATGATGAAGATCACTTCACAATTCATAATGTTAATATTATAAATTTGACAGTGAGTTTGTTTGTTACTTTACAGCACCTTAACTACTTCACCAATGACTATTTGTATTATATAATACAGGCAGATCAAGGAAGGAGTTGGTGTCGTGTCGTATCAAGAGGTGAAGAGACACGCTGAAAATCGTAGTGAGTGGCAAGAGCTGCACCGACAAGAGCTCAGCTCTTGAATAGGATAGATAGATAGATAGATTAGACGTGGACAAAGACAGTAAAAGCCAGTTGTATGCTATAAAATTATTATTACTATTAATACTGTACATTATATTTAGTCAAAGCAATATTTAGAATTCGATTAGTCATGACCAAGACGCCATATGTAGCTGTTATCAGATAAAACATGTACACATACGGACATACATAAGTATTTTTATATTAAAATGACGTAATGCTAGATGATTTACGATCGCAGTGTACGAGTATAATGACTCTTATGTAGTACTTTATCCATTCACCATAAATAATGTGAATTTATTATTTTTCTGTATTGTTATACCACTATGTGTCCTGGCATGGAAAAGATCACCTCTTCTTTTCCCATGGGTGTTGTAAGAGGTGTTGAGGGAGACTTTGTACAAAAGTCGATTGCTTGAGTACCTCTGTACCATTCGTGTTTCAACCGTGAAGCAGTTGTGTTTGCATGGCTGTGTTTCGGTTTGAAGGGTGGGATATGGCGTGAATTTACTGGGTACAGAGGAATAACACCTGCGTCCTCAGGAATAACAACGCATGAGGGGTATCATGGGCGAAACAGTATACTCTGTTATGTCCACGGTACTGCTCATGTCTATAGGCGACGGTTACCACTTTTCATCAGGTGGACTGTCAGCTTGTTTGCCATTCTAAGTTGTATGAAAAAAAAGAGTTTACAATCATTTGTTATTATTGTTACTCAGGGATAATTATAAATAACGAAATGGATTCTTCTGTAGTATCTATGCATCAAAGAAAGGTTGTGGACTTTTTTTTTGATGGGTTAAAATGGTATGGTAACCCCGCCTGCGTTAACGGGATACGCTGGCGGAGCACCAGTAAAGGGTGATAGATGAGAATGAAAACAGGCCAGTTAGCCCATCATGATGAATTCATCAGGAATTAACCGTGATAGTTTCCAGGGGAAACCGCGAGGAGGTCGACTTGGTTGAGTATATTGCTAGCAATGGGATTCTCAGTCTCCATTACTAACAATCACTTTTTCCCCGTGCATGATCGACTAACACCATGCACGTTTGCCATTCGAGTAATCGTTTAATTACAATGGGCTTCGTTCAATTAATGTTTTTAGTACCTACACTAGTTTTAAATTTATTAAAAGGTACATCCAAAATATTTTTCGGTATCTTATTATAACATTTAATGCTCATACAAATTTGTAACCATGGATGTAGTACAATGTACTCGCGTTTTATGACGTCGCCATAACACTAAAAACAATATCGCGTAATTCTCGCGGGAATGGCAGATAAAGAGTTGAACGTGGGCGAGACCACAGTAAATTGATAAATTGCAAATAAATATTATAAAGAGGAAAGATTTGTATTTTTGTGCGTATGTTTGTTTGTAATTAATAAACTCAAAAACTACTTTGCCAATTTCAAAAATTCTTTCACCATTAGAAAGCTACATTCACCCTGAGTAACATATATTTATTGCTAGAAAAGATTAGGGATCCTTATTAAAACTTTAGTAACGTAACTCACGGTGTAAACAAATGCTACAAAATATCTTTCGTCGCGTGCGCTGCGGAAACTATTGGTGATAGAACAAAAGTATGTTGTACAATATTGAAGAAAATATCAATAACTACAAAAAACTTCCCGATACTATATGTCCAACTATTATCGTTATGTTACAATTATCACTTTTTAAAATATTGTAAAAACGTCCACCTGTGCGACACGGGCCGCTAGTTGCAAATAAAATCATAGTGTTTATAAGCGTTCTTTAAATTTCTTTGTAACCGACTTCAAATACAAGGATCGGTTTTCATTTCGGCTGTATGCTTTTTGTTTGTTGCCTTATAATTCCGTCGGTTATAAAATAATTTAGAATTTTTTTTTCTAAAAGGATTAATACTTTCAGATTGGTTGCATAGAAATTTTATGAAAATCGTCTCTGTAGTTTAATTTTTAAATAACTAGTTTTCCCACAGTTGAAGTTGGTTTGTTTTGTGGAACATAATCTTATAAATGCTATTCAAATAATCATCATCATATCAGCCTTTAACTGTCCACTGCTGAACATAAGTCTCCCACTTGGAGGGGTTTTGCCAGTAATTACCACGCTTGGCTGGCAGATTGGCAACTGCAGGTGGACTTTAGAAATGTTTTAATAGGGACGCTGCTGCCCATCGCTCTAACATTAAGTTTCCTTAGTCGCCTCTTACGACACCCACAGGAAAGGAAGTAGTGGCCTATTCTATGCCGGGACCATACGGCTCTTCAAGTAAAAATGCAATTTAATCGTGTATAATTTTCTAACTTTTCGTGTAACTATTTGAATAATTTACTTCTTAAATAATTATTTCGAAAACATTAGGAAATGAACTAGCTACATTATTTAGAAAATATTTATCCAAATACTTATGAATTGGTTTTCCAATTTATTCACAGAGTAAATAATCGATATGTTATTTAAGAGTCGGCACTATTGACGTAATGCAATGAAACTGGAATATGTATCTATGCAACCAACTAGAAGTATCAAGACAATAAAATAAATGAACATTCGTTATTTATATCTAACCCCTTTTATAGATTAAATTGTCTTTTTTAATAATACACTTAGATTCAGAATCATCGTCTTTAAATTCAAATATTTATAGTGTTCAAATTTCTTTATACTTACGAATGTAAATAAATATTAACTTTTTTTTAAAAAAATATCTAAATTATGCAATCAAACTACTCAGCTCTATGCAACATTTCAATACAAACTCACCAAAAACTCGTTTATCCTGTCACTAACAGAGATCAAAGTGTTTTATCTATCTAGATGACTACTTAATTTTGACGGATCTTAGTCTGATAGACATTCGGACATTTTCAATATTTATAATTTTAGTTTTGTAATTATTAAATATTGTTTACTTCTATTTGTATTAATTAGATCGTGAATTGATTGTGATAAAAAATTTGGCGCCAAATTCATAAACATGTCACATCACTACTCGTATTTTTTTTTATTTTAATTATTTATTTATTGTGAAACACATTACGATAATAATATTCTAACGAAAGATAAATCGTGTAATGAATTTGTAAATATACTTAGTTACATTATGAACTGGAAAATATGATGTGAAAAGATGAAGTGGAGCGTATATTGTCAGAAAATAGAATATTTAAAAATGGGCTACAGAGCTCTAATATTTTATAAAAATAGATATGTATGTATATTTCAGTGGCCTGTTTGTTTATAGTTATAGGTTAAGTGGGCCGTAAAAATCGGTTAATATTTCATTTCATTCCATACAGTTTAGTAAAACCATTCCGAAAGAAATATCCTTATATATATAGATATATAATGTACAACATTATATATCTACCTCCGCGCATTAATGTTCCAATTACTGTCAACATACAGTATTGAATGATTTATTTATTGATTTGTTTACATTTTCAACCGACTTTAAAAAGAAGGACGTTCATTTTTTTCTTTTCTTTTCATATTTGTCACCTCACAACTTCAACAGTTGTAAACCGATTTGGAAAATTCTTTTTTTTATCTGAAAGGTTATATTTATAGATTTTTACCATAGATATTTTATAAAAATAGTTTAGTTTTTAAATTATTATAACTGGTTATGTCACTATTGAAGTCAGTTGTTTGTAGGATTTATTTATTTGATAGGTTTATTTATGTCATAGCATATTTTCTTATTTATCTGTATTATATATAAGACGGTTGTAAATAAAAAATGCATTATTTGCGACCGATTCATCTCTTTGGTAACAAACTTAAACTAATTTGTATAAAAGCACGTAACCAAATAGTTTGACGTCCATAGATGGATGTAGGATATGACTGTGAAGCAATAAAATATACGAGCAATCAAATAAATTGAGCATTGAATTCGGATGTATGAATTGTGATCTTTTACTTTCATTTACATCCTTATTGTTGAAAAACATTAATCACCATGCTTCTACATAACATTTCCTGCATACTGCGATGATATAAATTCAGCAAATAATACTTTAGAAATGCAATAACCTCAATTATATTCCTAATTAAATTACTCATACGCAACAAGTTATTAATTTACTGGGATCGCCGCACTGATGTTAACGTTGTTATTTCCTTTTCTGTATAATCAGTCATCAGGGAGATAATGATGTGGCAACACACATTTCTCAATCACTTACCTCGTCTTCCTCGTCGTCGTTGTAATAAGGATCGAAGAGCAGATTCTTCCAGAATATGACGTCCGGCGGTATTGCGTACGCGTCGTGATCCCGCAAATTTTCGTACAAAGGGCTCTCGCGACTGACACCCTCCGAACTAGCACTTATCGAACAACTCTCCACTTCGACACTGCCTCCACAGGAGCACCCTTCGTCCGTGTAACTCAAACCGAACTCGATTTCCTCGTAAATGTTCTCGTCGGTGAGCGCATCGCGGACGGGTTCGTAGCCGTCGTCGGTTGGTCTGTCCGGCGTCATAGCGGCGACTGGCATTTCGTTGTCAACACACCTGCCTCCCACCTCTTGGAGAGCGTACACCGAGTACCGCGCCGGTTCAAAGTCGTTTGCCGTGTCAAACGATAGCCGCGACACAGTCGCATGGTGTTGGGACACCACCCGCCTCAGTATCTCGTCGGAGTTGTGAAAACCACTTGAATGGGACCACATCACGGCGTACTCGTCTCTGGCCTCGTTCTCTGTATCCGTACTGCACTCTCTGTAACTCCAGTTAGTGCTTTCACTGTCGCTGTCCGATCCCAGCCGTTTCGCCACCTCCATTATTGTGTTCTCCGTTCTCGCTTCCACGTAGTCGTACCCCGATGATGTGGACGACGACCTTCTTAACCTAACCTTGCGCGGTATCTCCGGCGTGCCTTCACCCTTAACAACTAAAGAATTCGTATCACTAGAGCACACTTTTACACTTCTGGCCGGCGTACTAGTAACAAAAGACACATCTGACATTATAGACTCACCGTCGCTGCACTCGTCCACACCGTTCACAGTTTCCACGGCTTCATCAATCACTTCTAAATCACCTTTAGACTCCGTCATCCCCTGGATACATTCGTCGAATATGTTCAGAATACTTAGTGAAACTTCCTTTTCCTCTGGCGCGAGATTTCTTTGGTATTCGTCTAATTTAAAAATTTCCTTGCCGAGTTGCGAGAGGATATCGTCGAACGCACTATCTGGCGAAGACCTGGACGACTCTTCAGACTCGGGAGATTCCGCTCTCACTGTGATTAAAGGATCGTACTCCTCTATAGATGCCCGTAAGCCGGTCAGCCAGGCGATAATCGGCTGAGCGGAGCGATCCGAGCACAACGTAGCGGCTACCGCGTTCGGAATCCAACTTGTGACTTCGCACATTGTCGCCGCTCAAAACACGATAACCGGTGTATGAATCAACGCAGCATAGAATTCCACGAAGGGACAAGGCTTAACGTTCATTACTAAATGCACAATTCTAATGTATTATTAGGACGGACCCGCTGTTTGCTGTGATGCGATATCGACGACATTTGCACTCGACCGCGATTACTTATCGCGACTGTTTCTTATTTAAACAGTGCGATGTTACGAAAACATACTATTCGAAATGCACATCTTTGACCTCAGTGATAAGAGGAGATACATTTTTCGCTCCGTATTTTTATAGCACGTATACCACACACAATTATTACCCTACAATCTATACAAAAGAACAATAAAAAATAAATAAAAGCTTTTATTGCTGGCCGAAAATAAATTAACTACGAAAATGGAATTCCGATTTCGTCGAACGATCGGATCCCATTCGCGCGCTTTTTTTCCTCGATTTTAAAAATCGAACGGAAGCGTCCGCGCGCGGCACGTCCACTGCGATAGTGGTGAGCGCGTCCAGCTCCAGCAATTAATTCGATGCGTTCATTTAGTATGGAGCCTGTGTGACCGATATTCTGCGTTATTTCTGTGGCGGAGCTGGGTGCGTGGCGTAACCACACCAAAAACTAAAAGCAAATGCACTGTGCATTAGATAAATGAAGCAGATCGGGCGCCGGGACTACATAAGCGATTTATACAGGTCGCTCGCGTGTTACGAACTCGCGGGCCGCGGCTATTGTCTGAAGAATTTTGGAATTTGTTAGTGCGAGATAACTTTGGCATTGGAGTGTCTCTATTACCAGTGCCATTAGGTTAATTACTTAATTAGACTTAAGGAACACCTTCACTGTCCATAGGAAACATATATGTATAGATGTCTACGTGTTTGTTTGTTCTTTTTTATCTTGGTACTGTAGTTAAGATTTTTTACTATACAGAATGAATCATCCTTTGAAGAAAGTGTTGCATAAGTGAAACCGAACATTTGTCCCAAAGAAACGTAGGTGAATAACACCAAAAAAAATTTCGAGTCTCTTATCACCATCCAAAGAACAAGATTTTTTTTTAAAATGTGTTGCACTGATAGAACATCCCTTTAAACGGTTACTAATGATTTTGATATCATCTTTATCAATTGACCATAAGATATATGGTATTACATTGAATAATATTTAAAAAAGACATCTTATTAAAAAAAAAATAAAGAAAATAATTCTCGTTTCGATTGATCGTATTCACGCAGAATGGAGTGGTCACTTGTTGTGCTATATTAAAAAAAGAAAATGCATTGTGACTATAGTTTTCTTTTTACATTTATTTATTATAGTCGACGCTGTGATTTGAGGATGCATATAACAATATGCCAATACGACTATATCCAATAAAAATATGTATGAGTCACCTGTTGAGGAAAAATTCAATTTGTCCTTAACTCCTGTGGTTCAGTGGCTTCTATAGGTAACAGAATTTTGAAATTGGTAATTTTTGGGTTTATTACTATTAGACAAACAAACAAACATACAAAAAACCAAATCTGTCCTCTTTATAATATTAGTATAGTACTGTAGATATAGATAAGGTCGTCCATTGTTTTCTCATTGTGATTATTTCTTGTAATTGTTTGTATCTATAATAAGTTTACTATTGTAATCTTTTAGAGGAAACGATAAAGAGTATCTATCTATCTATAAATTTTAATTATTCTTCTACATATAAGGTTGCTTGGAAGACCTTTATCTTGCTTTTATGTAATTAAGTTAATGTAATTAAATAGTCACTTTGTTTATACACATATTAATAATCTGTATGAAGGGAACAATAAAGAGTTTTCATTCATTCATTCTATCTACAAAAATATATATATCTATTAAATAATAACATATTTTTTCGTTATATATACGTGCATACATTACACAAATATAAGAAAAACAATTAATTATCATACCTGAGGGGGGTATTTTCTATTCTTATCCCTGTAGTTTTCTAAACGAAAAATCTCAAATAATTACACTTTATAACGGTATTTTATAAATATTACATGCTAAAATAGAATGTTTGTAACTTCCACAATTTTTGTGATACCCATGAAAATCGATATTTTGTACAGAGACATATGTTAATATTATTTTATAGTATTGATACTTCTAGGTAGTTGTGTATATTTATTTAACGGGTTCATTAATATAACGGCAGTGCCGACTCTTAATTCATAATAATTACTCATAACCATAGATTAAGAATAGTACTTGCTGGCATTCTCTTTCTACGTACGCAACCCATGTATTTGAATGTTTAAAAATAAAACACACTGTCTATGCCAGTACTAGTGCACATTTCACAAGCATCAGGTATATAAACATATTTGAAACCGAAATAGTGTAATTAACACACTTTTCGCTTTTGATGCATAACACCATTGTTTTATAGCCATAGAAACACCTTAAAAGCCAAACATCAAAACTCGACGTTATGTTCGCGGCGTGCGGGCCCCAGTTTAGACTGCATTAATGAATGAATAAAGCAAGCTACAAAGACCATTCATGAGAAAATTAAATTTCCACATTGGGACACGCAAAACTCACACTTATTACCAAAACCGTGCAGTTCAAAATTGCTTACAGGGCACGTTGTATTTTGAGCCCTTTAATTTTTCGTGTAAACTGTCAATGACCACTGTTTCGACTTTCGCATACATGTGCAGTTAGTTAATGAAGCCTGAATACGCTAAATATAGTTGTATATTGCTTCCGTTCGTCTGTCTATGACAGTAAGGGCGCGTGTGTGACAGGATTTGCTAAATTAACTGTTAAAAATCAAATTTGCTATGCCAATTTACATTGACGTCTCAACATGTCTTATTGACTAGTGTAATCATACCAGCCTTTAACTGTCCACTGCTGAACAGAGGTCTTCTTAACCCTTCTTTGTATAATGGTGGAAATTTCCATCATAACATTGAATGCCCAAAAATTATATAAAATAACCATTTCACTTTAAGTTGATCGTGTCTGAATACCTTTTTAATGTCCATTGCAGAAAAAAAAACATAGCTGTCAAATTAATTTTCAATCATTTTTCCTTTATTTTGAACATGAATTATATCACCTTGATTTATTTCACCAATAAAACAAATCATGCAAAGAAGGGTCTTGTTTATTTATTTTTTATTTATTTATTTATTTAAACATACGCTAAACAAACATTTCACTTAAATAATATCATTAATTACATCAACAATCTCTTTTTAAGAAAATAACATAAATTATACATGTTACATGTGACAAAACAACATAGAAATAAAGATTACACAATTATATAGTAACATTGCTATTTTATTTTGAAATTAGAATAAAAAAAGAAAAATATATAAAAAAAAAATGAATGTAACAGTGTATGTGCAAAGGACCTAACTCAGCATATGGGGAGGGAAAGGGATTGTTAGTAATAGAGACTGAGAATCCCATTGCTAGCAATATACCCAACCAGGTCGAACTCCTCGCGGTTCCCCCTGGAAACTATCACGGTGAATTCCTGATGAATTCATCATGATGGGCTAACTGGCCTGTTTTCATTCTCATCTATCACGCTTCACTGGTGCTCCGATAGCGTATCCCGTTAGCGCAGGCGGGGTTACTATTCTATTTTCACCCATAAAAAAAACTCAGCATATGTCGCAGTTTCATATCTGAAGCTATGACACTGATTTTCAATAGGCCCTAGTCTGTTTAGTAGTTATAATTGTTACTTAGCATACATTGACGCTTATCTGTGAGAGCTGTATGCACCTTTAATTGATGTGTTCATATAGCCTTAAGCTTGGTAGTGAGGAGTGAGATTTTTTTGTTCAAACTTAGATGTAAGCATTTTTTTATAGTAGTTTTTCTCTTGTACTTACTAATAACATTGTATATTGTCTGCTTAATTACTATGAGCATATTGTTGGTGTGTCTTTTATAAATAAATAAGTAGTTGTAACGCTTGGTAGGCGGAATGGATTTTAATTCCTCTTACCACTTAATTAGTCAAAATGCAAACTTATCGTCAGAAATCGCTAGATGAATGAAAAAAATTTGTAAACAAATTTTTGACCAGTGTTTTTTTTTTATAAAACAGAGAGCAAACGAGCACGCAGCTCACCTGATGGTAAGTGA
Source organism: Galleria mellonella (assembly GCF_026898425.1). NCBI lineage: Eukaryota > Metazoa > Arthropoda > Insecta > Lepidoptera > Pyralidae > Galleria > Galleria mellonella. Next base: position 11,037,110 of record NW_026442074.1, on the reverse strand, counting down.
CAACCGCCGCTCATGAATACCCGCAACACTAGAGGTTTTGCAGGTGTCGCGAGCTTTTTAAAAAGAAATATGCTCATTTCTCGAAGGGACAGTTCAATATTCTCTTTTTAATCTGTACAATCAAACCTGTACAACTTAATTAACCTGTACAAACAAACAAACAGACAGACAGAGAAACAAAAATATTTGTATATTTGTTACGCAACTACGCTTAAACAGCTCAACGGATTTGAATAAAATTTGGTACACGGATAAATGATATCCTAATTTGACACATAAGACAGTGATATCCACGGGGAAAGATGAGTAACAGCTAGTAAATGATAGAATAGTCTAAAAAAATTTGGTACGACAGTGACCAGCGTGCAGTCACCCATCGAAACCAATTCAGACAATTTACAGTCAGCCAGTTACTAATTGCGCCCAATGTAGCCCAATTAGTCTTTTTTTGACTCACACAAGCTGGAAATCTATTTTTACTCGTATTGTTATGTTATATTTTTATTAGTGTCCGACAGAACTTTCGGTTTCAGTTTCGGCTAGTTTCGGCCAGAAATTCTACGTTCGGATTTACCCATTCATTACTAACAATCCCTTTCCCCCCTGAGAAAGTGAGTTTGTTTGTTACATCGTGATGCCTTAATGACTAAACCAATTTGTCTTGAAGTTTGGTATAAATTTACTAGATATTTGGGACGGAGCAGTCTTCTCGCTTGTTCTAGTTAGCAAGGGAGCAGTCAATCCCTGTTACTAACAATCCCTTTCCTCCACCCAACCCAATGCATTTAGGCTCAGCATGTATCTTGTAAGTTTTTTTTAACAAAAAGTGCATTGCCATCTCCGCTTTGGGGTCACGGTGCGCAGGCGCAGTGACCCGCATAATAGTATTTAAATCAGCCGATAAAGATAACAGACAGACAGACGCCCTGTTGTATTGCACTCGTATCTGATGTATGAGGTACTAGGTCATATTTAAAAATAGCTTTTATTCTGACTTTTAGAACCAAAGTGATATGGTCAAGAAACAGTCGAAATTGTGTCTGAAAACGTCAAATTTCACGTTTACGTAGGGCTGGCATCATTTAAATTGTCGACACCGGATGAATACGGCAAAAATCCCGGACATTTGAGCGAAATATGGTTTTTCCCCAGACACCTCTGAAAAAAGTTTTTTTTTTTAACAAAAATTATAAGATTGTTATATAAAAAACAGGGTTATTGTGGATGAATTTGTAACTAAGATTTATTTCAATTGATCGCCTACCTACAAAATTTTTCCCTAACAACAAAAGACACTTTTCAAAAACCCTGCCGAACGGTCCCCGGACGCCCTTCAAACTAGAACAAATCCCGGGAATTCCGAACGGATGGCAGCCCTACGTTTACGTTACGTTAGGTGTTTAAAGTTTTGAACGGTAGTTCAAAACTGTTAAAACATCTGTTCCTTTGAATTGTTATAATAGGATTTAGGACGAACGATATATCCATATTACTAGATACAATATGAAATAGGTACGTATTTACTAGGTACAATATAAATAAAAACACCAATTTGAATTCGTAAATTCGGAATATCATTTCATGGTCGATACCGACGTGTAACAACCCTGACACAGATAGGACCACGGTGACTGGGGGGTCTATCACCACCACCGTCACTAGTAACCGTGGTCCTATCTCTGTCAGGGTTGTCACACGTCGGTACGTGCGAAGCGATGATCGATAGACAAGAAACTTTTTTTTTTCTTGCGCCGCAATTAATTTTCTCCTGTTAAGTAATAATAAGGTAGCCGCTACGATTCCCAGTTAGATCATGAATATTGATGGAGTCCGTCGCATGATGATACGATCTGATACGCATATGATGGTCGCATTAACATGTTTAATACTAGTGTCCAATACATATATAATTACATCCGTATTGTATGTATGTTCATTCAAAGTAAATTATTGCCTGTTTTTCTATACTTGTCATCCTTAGTATGTATTATAAATGGGAAAGTGGGTTTGTTTGTTAGCTTATAGCGCCTTAACGGCTTAACCGATCACTATGAAGTTTGATACAAACATAATATATGGGATGGAAATGGATGAAGGCTACTTTTGCAATTTTTTTTTAGACAACTTTAAATGGTAGTCAAGCCGAGGGCCTGCCTGATGGAAAGCGGTTACTGCTTTTAAAATGATAATGGAATGGTAACCCCGCCTGCGCTAACACTGGCGGGGCACCAGTGAGGGATGATAGGTGAGAATGAAAAGGCAGGTTAGTTAGCCTATCGAGATGAATTCACTCGGAATAGAACACGATAGTTTCCAGGGGGAACCGCGAGGAGGTCGACCTGACATTTTTAACAATCAATTATCCCCCCTATAATAAATGATTGGAAACTACCTTTCCTTTCCAACCCAACAATTACTCTTATTCATCAAACCGCATACTTGGGGGGAAGGGATTTTTAGTAATGAGTAGACTAGTCCCTATTGGTATCAATATACCCCATCATGTCGACCTCCACGCGGTTCCCCCTTAAAACCATTGTAACAAATTTATCGTTGAATTCGTCACGATAGGCCAACTGACCTGCTTTTTCATCCTCACCAATGTTGCTCTGCCAATGTACCCGTAACGCAGACCTCACACTTTTATTGACACATCTAATTAAGAAATAATAAAATCCAAAATGGAGGTACATTAAATTGTTAAACATAATGCATTATTTTCGACAGATACGGGCTGCGTTACTAGGGCAGGCAATAACCCCAATAAGCGGCCCCTGCCGTTTGATAATGTCGGAAGGGTGTTAACATAAAGTTAATTTGTTAACAATCATAATACCTGCATGATATGGTGAGTATAATACGGCCACTTTCTACTTTTGAATTGCTTTCAGATATGTTTTCTCCAACGAACACTCAGGTTATGGAATGAGCTCCCTGCCGAGGTTTTCCCATGAGACTACAGCATGGGGTTCTTCAAAAGGGGGGTAAAGAGGTTTCCTCAGGGTCGGCAACGCTCGCGTAATACCTCTGATATTGCAGGCGTTCATAGGCTACGGTAACCGCTTACCATCAGATGGGCTGTATGCTTGTTTGCCACCTCAAGGGTATAAAAAAAAAATGTTTTGCATCGTCATCACTCCTGTTTATATGCAGGCATAGATAAAAATCTTTAACTTAAAACTGAATGAAAAATTTGGTTTATTCTTACCAAAAATTCGTAATTTGAAAGCGCCCGAAACTTACCTGTAAAGAAGAAAATATGATATCAAGTAAATTTTACACAATTCTGTATAAAAGTTTGGGGGGTAGGGTTTGTTAGTAAAAGGGTCTAATTTGTACATTGCCACCAGTACTCGTATACTCTGACAGATCGACCTCCTTGCGGTCCGCCATGGTGAGACCAGTGTGTACCGACAATTCAGGCGGAATTACTCTTTCACTATCATCCATTGATAAAACACTCCATAATAAAATAAATGTAAAAAATCAGCAGCGCCTCTGGCGGACAGTTACCGAAACTTCGATTTCCTTACAAACTTGTCGAACCTTAAGACGGGGGGGAAAGGGATTGTTAGCAATGGAGTTTGACAGCCCCATTGCTAGCAATATTCCTTATTAAGTCGACCTCCACGTGGTTCCCCCTGGAAACCATCGTGAACAATTCTTTTTGAATTCGTCACGATGGGCTAACTGACCTACTTCATCCTTACCTATCATCCTTCACTGGTGCCCCGCCCCTCTGGTGGGTACTGATAGCGCGAGTGGAGTTACCAATCCATTATCATCCATTAAAAAGACTATTTGTCATAATATATATATATATATATATATATATATATATATATATATATATATATATATATATATATATATATATATATACACTACTATACAGTAATAGAGGAGGAGTACTTATCACCACCTACTAAAGAAGAAGATAACCATGTCTTACTGAAAGAAGAGCGCTTATACCCAAATACCCGAGGGTACTTATCCGGAATCGAAGTCGGGTAAAGGGAAATTCCTCGAGACCCCCACCAATCCTCTCCCAGACGGTATGAAGACCCTGAACGATGATATTCATCGAACATGGACGCGACTAACTACGTAAGTCTTTATACAATTCCCAGCGGGGGCTCTGTATCAATAAACTTCCGTAGACCAACAAAAACCTAATCACCTCGAGCCTATATTAACGCCAACGTATACGTTGCAGTCAAAACTCTTATCCAGTCAAAAGTACTAATGACTAGCAAAATCAATCAAAAGTACTTTTAACTGGACAGGTTGATCAAAAGTGGATTTGACTGAAAATTATTGGTTATTAGTTGTTCGATCCTTATCCAATATTGGTGGGTAATCACATGTGAGCGAGGCGCACGCTCCACTAATTCAAGTGAAGTTGATATTCAAGTCAAACTGATAGCCTTCCGGAAGCCGTGCTTGCCGTGTTCGGTGTTAAATAAGAGTGTTCTCCTGTCCATTCTTGAGAGGCTGCTGCTCCAACCTACTAGTCAATCGCCATGCGTGTTTACCAGCAGTGCTTCGTACATCCGTGGTGAACGTGAGCCTTAAGGTTGGTGGAGCTTATATTACTCATTAATTTGGACAAAGATCTACACTCATTCAATCCATATATACATACAGTCCACATATCGATTCAAACTGGTGACCTCTAGCTACTTCAGTGTAACAATCACACATTAGTACTTTTGACTGCAAATTTGCGGTTAGGTTAGGTTACGGGAGAGTCTGGTGCACTGCAATGAGAAGGCCTATGAGTCGGGGAGCGTGCTCTTGTTTCGCACGTCTCCTTCAGATATGGACTAGGAGTTAGGCGGGCTCCCCCTCCTTGAAATGGGGTTGAGCAACGGCGATGGCGTTTTTTTTTTGATGGGTGAAAATGGTATGGTAAACTCGCCTGCGCTAACGGGATACGCTGGCGGAGCACCAGTGAAGAGTGATAGATGAGAATGAAAACAGGCCAGTTAGCCCATCACGATGAATTCATGTTGGGATTAACCATAATATTTTCCAGGGACAACCGCGAGGAGGTCGATCTGGTTGGGTATATTGCTAGCAATGAGATTCTCAGTCTCCATTACTAATAATGCCTTTCCCCTCACGGCGATGGCGTTGTTGCGGAGTAGTAATAAACCGGAACCGCAGCAAGGCTACCGTAAGTCGCAACCGAACAAGGAACAAGGAACACGTGGTGGTTTTAGCCGGTAAGAGTCCGACAGTATCTACATGCCTCCCCCGGGGTGTGTGAGACCCACACATGAGGATTACAAACGCAAAAAAAAAATGTTTAATGGGTGATAATGGAATGGTGACCCACGCTATCGATATACACCGGCGGGGCACCAGTGAAGGATGATAGGTGAGGATGAAGCAGGTCAGTTAGCTTATCGTGACGAATTCCACAAGAATTGTTCACGATGGTTTCCAGGAGGAACCACGTGGAGGTCGACCTAATAGGGCTAATTGCTAGAAATGGGGCTGTCAAACTCCATTGCTAATTGCTAATCCCTTTCCCGGATTCATTTCCGGTTAGGTTTTTTTTTGATGGGTGAAAATGGTATGGTAACTCCGCCTGCACTAACGGGATACGCTTGCGGAGCACCAGTGAAGGGTGACAGATGAGAATGAAAACAGGCCAGTTAGCCTATCATGATGAATTCATCAGGAATGAACCATGATAGTTTCCAGGGGGAACCGCGAGGAGGTCGACCTGGTTAGGTATATTGCCAGCAATGGGATTCTCAGTCTCCATTACTAACAATCCCTTCCCCCCCTGCGGTTAGGTTAGGTACTTTTAACTGTTATTTTAGTCGAGTGTATTATTGACTAGAGCATACGGTCAAAAGTAGTTTTGACTGATTTTGCTAGTCAATAGTGCTTTTGACTGGTTAAGAGTTTTAACTGCAACATACACACCGGTTATTAATATAATAAATGTACAAAAATAAACCACGTCCGCGCCACGTGTTAATGTTTACCGCTTCGGTATTGTGGGCATGGATCGTAGGCAGTCTACTTGATAGGTGGAGGATGTGGTCGTACGTAACGATAATATGTGGGTGGGCACGACTAATTGTGTACAATACAGTATGTTAAATAACGTAACCCATCCCTTGAAACTGGTGTTTACATTAATAATTAATAGAGTCTCAAAAAAACGATTATTTTCCTAGAAAAAAAAATTATATTACTAAAAAAATAAAAAATCTCGAAAAAAGAACAACCTGTATTTGTATCAATGGAACTAGACCAACTAGACCAGTGTTTCCCAACCTTTTTCGTGCCATCCTCCACTTGAACATTCTTAAAAAATTTTATGCCCCCATACATAATTTTTCCCGACAAAGTTTACTTGACGACTCTAATCGCCCAATTGATATTTTGGTAACGTCAAACTAAATTATACCTAATAAATATTTACAGCATTTTTTTTAATTACTTTTTTTTGTTAAATTTGACACCGATATCTACTCGTAGCATTGCTTTTAAATGGCTCGAAGCAAGAGGGTTAAAATCGCTTCGAGTCTATTTTTTAATTGCCACCTTAACTATCAAATTGCTCCCCTGTGGGGCGTGGGATCCACGTTGGGAAACACCGAACTATAGAGTACAAGGTACGCGCCTATTATTGTGCAGTGTCATTGATACAGATTACACAGACTGTTTTTATTTTTTATTATTTTTTTTTTATTTTATTATTTCATTTCACTGTCATATGCCATCGTCGTCATCATCGTATCAGCTGTTCCCTGTCCACTGCTGAACATAGCCCCCCCCCCATAGGTCAGCCATACTTGAACTAAATTATTTTATTTGCATCATTTTCTACGATCATTATTTTTAATTATACGCATTAAATTCCGTTCAGTAGAGAACAGATAACGGTTTATATGACGATAATGATTAAATTATTATTAATAATTATTATTTATTATTAATGCATGTTACATAAATTAGCACAGAAATGAATTTTAGAAATAATGTATTAAACGAGGTTTCATCGCTGCGCTACTAGCACCGCTAACGCCATCTATTACACACTGCTCGAAGTAGAACGCTCATATAACATGCTTATAACAAGATTTCAGTACCTGTCAAGACACTGACATTTAGTCTTAAAACTTAACTATACGCCGCTAGATGTCGTCGTATGTTTAATTTATAACAGTTATTTTTATGAATGAATAAATCGTTGTTTCGAATAATTAAATATTACTTAACAAATTATAAACAACAAAATTAAATATTAAAAAACCACATAACGGTTTTGATTAGGCGAAATGAGATTAAAAATATGTTTTATGTCCCATGTGATAGAACAATTAATCAAATCAATATCTATTCAGGGGGAAAAGGGGTTGTTAGCAATGGAGTTTGACAGCCCCTTTGCTAGCAATGTGCCCTATTAGGTCGACCTCCACGTGGTTCCCCCTGGAAACCATCGTGAACAAATCTTATTGAATTCATCATGATGGGCTAACTGGCCTGTTTTCATTCTCATCGATCACCCTTCACTGGTGCTCCGCCAGCGTATCCCGTTAGCGCGGGCGGGATTACCATACCATTTTTACCCATCAAAAAAAAAAAAACTATTCAGCCGTAATTGAGTAATAAACATCCAAATATCTTAACAACTTTCACATTGTTGGGAGTAGGACAGTAGGATAAACAAGGCTATTCAATGTTTGAATAATGGCCGAAGGTTTGTCAAGTCATTGTTGTGAGAACACGGATACATTAATTAATTTTTGAACAGCAATTAATTTCGCCGCCATGACGCCGATATCTGATTTAATCTAATTTAAAGTAACATTATTATTATTATTAACATACAGAACCCTAGAACCATAATTAGTTTTATACGCTTTGCTTTGTCTGATGCTGGTATATTTTTTTTTACTGGATGATAATGAAATGGCAACCCCGCTTGCACTAACGGTATACACTGGGGGGAAAGGGATTGTTAGTAATGGAGACTGAGAATCCCATTGCTAGCAATATACCCACCCAACCAGGCCGACCTCCACCTGGAAACTATCATGGTTAATTCCTGATGAATTCAACATGATGAGCTAACTGGCCTGTTTTCATTCTCATCTATCACCCTTCACTGGTGCTCCGCCAGCGTATCCCGTTAGCGCAGGCGGGGTTACCATACCATTTTCACCCATCAAAAGACACCCACGGGATACGAAAGGGTGGCCCATTCTATGCCAAGACCACACTGTAAAACAATGCTTGTTCCTTGTTATTTAATGCTCAATCGCTAGTTTTAGTACAATTCCGTGTATTTTCTAGCGAAATGTAACTAATTATCATTCAATGCTATACGAATCATTGTTTTTAGTTGATTTCTACAACCTTGCTTGTTTGAGATAAATAAGCAGCAATAAATTCCAGCAGCAGTATTTCCGAACCGATACGACAACATAACCTTCAAGAAAAGAGTATATTCCTTTTTAAAAGGCCGGCAGCACACCTGCAATGCCGCTGGTGTTGTGGGTGATCATGGGCGGCGGTAGTCACTTACCATCAGGTGAGCCGCATGCTCGTTTGCCCCCTGTGTTGTAAAAAAAAAAATTCTAATCACTAGCCATTATTACTATATTGTGTTCATAATTGTAAATCAATTATTTAACTGTAATCCATTATTAAGTTTGCCATTAATAGGGACTGCAATCCGGTATCATTTTCAATCTGACCAGATCCGGCCGGAAATATCCAGTTAGACTCGGCCAATTCCGGCCAGATTGATCCATTCAGGATAGTTCATCCTTTCGGTTCCATATATTAATGTGAGTGTATTATTATTAAGGTAGTTTATAAAAATAGAAATTTTATATATAAAAAATTGGTATTACGGTATTTGTTATTTTTTATACAACTTAGAATGGCAAACAAGCTGACGGCCCACCTGATGGAAAGTGGTAACCGTCGCCTGTAGACATGAGCAGTACCATGGACATAACAGAATAAACTGTTTCGCCCATGATACCCCCCATGCGTTGCCATTCCTGAGGACTCGGGTTTTATTCCTCTGTACCCTATAAATTCACGCCATATCCCACCCTTCAAACCGAAACACAGTAATGCAAACACGACTGCTTCGCGGTTGAAACACGAATGGGACAGAGGTGCCCAAGCAATCGACTTTTGTACAAAGCCTCCCTCTGGTACGTACGTAACAAATGTAAATTAAAAGCTAATATTTAATACAAACGGTCTATTTTCGGTTGTGTCCTGAAAATATAGATTTGTGTAGGTACCTATACTATAAATAATCCTAGAGTAAGTAGGACAGACTGTTTGGCGCCGTACCAAATGCACCGAGCGACTGAGACTGCTCACTGGACGCCGGAACAATTTTATTTGTATTCGTTGGACTTTTTATTGTTAACACTTTAACCGTTAGAAAGTCCGGTTTTGCTTTTTTTCCGGATTTCAAATGTAGACGCATAGATTATAAAATCTTATAAATGGAACCTTTTTTTTATCATCTGTGAGGTTTTACAGTCTATATATAGTGATAGGGTTTTTTTATGGATGATAATGGTATACTTTTTTTTGATGGATGAAAATGGTATGGTAACCCCGCCCGCGCTAACGGGATACGCTGGCGGAGCACCAGTGAAGGGTGATAGATGAGAATGAAAACAGGCCAGTTAGCCCATCATGATGAATTCATCAGGAATTAAGATAATGGTATATTTAAAATTTAATGTATGATAATTGAATGGTTACCCCGCCTGCGCTAACAGGGCACCAGTGAGGGATGATAGGTGAGAATGATAAGGCAGGTCAGTTAGTTCATCGTGATGAATACACCTGGAATTTAACATGATAGTTTCCAGAAGCGACCGCGTGGTGGTCGACCTGACAGGGTATATTGCTAGCAATGCGACTGGTAGTCCGCATTACTAACAATGTAAAAAGTGCTGTTCAAATTTATAGGCAATGGTTACCACTTCCCATCAAGTGAGACGGCTCACCTGATGGTAAGTGGTGATAAAGTATAAATACGTACTTAGTACAATTTATCTTATTTGTCTGGCTAAATCGAAACCGATATAACATTACTATAGTGTATTATTGAAATACTTTAAGATAACACAACACTAACCGCCGACCATTTCAGTTTTCAAAAGCCAATAATGAAAATAACGACTGCTCGACCTTGAGCGATATATCTATAAATCATAAACTGAGCGAAGATTATTCGTTAACAGAAAATAAACTTTATTGCACTGTAATAAAGAACAAAGTACAAGAGCATATTAAGCTGATCAATAAACAAGCTAGACAAGAAACACTAGATGGCGCTAGAATCGAGACTTGTGGTTTTTGTTGATGGTTTCGTAATTAAATAAATGTTAAGTCAAATTACAAAATTGGCGAGTGGCTTTTATTACTATGTATGAATGAGAAGTGTCGATCTTTCCATGAATTAATTAAAAGTCATACAATCTTAATGATTCTTGCAAAATGTTTGTATGTAAGTATGTGTGTTTTACAAAATTGTACAATACAGTTTTTTTTTTTTTTATTTTTACCTCATAACTTCGTCAGTTGTAAAACGTTTTGGAAAATTCTTTTATTTTTCATCTTTAAGGACTTGACTACAGACCGATCTCATAGAAATATTATCAAAAACAGACAGTCTACGATGAAATGAAATTCTGAAATTTCGGACCCAATTTCGTGTTTTTGTTTATATCAACATCGGACCAATAAATGGAGTGTAACATTTCGTTCGTCATACATCCCATCATAAAAGTCCAAAGGAACAATATTTTAACATTTTTTTTATATATATATATTTTAAGGGCTTTTACCTTCTTCAGGTATATCAGTCCTATCGTACCCTGAACTGATTTCTCAAACAAAACTTTATCTACCTTCCCTAGACGCAGAAAGAGAAGAATTAATGGGCATCAATAATTTACAGAGATGTTCACAAATTTCTGGTTTAAGTTCAGCTAACATAGTTAACATTTTTAATATTTCCAAACGGCACGTGTTATGTAATTTTAACATCAAATTTCTGTTTCGGTTGGCTCCGAATCTTCGGAAAACATTTCATGGTAGGCCCTCAGTTCCGTATTTTCGTTTATAAATCAAAATTACTGGATTTACCACAATTCAGCCTTTTTTTGTGGAACATAACCTAAAAGTTGACAACAAATGGCGGCACATACAAGCATCAACATTATTGGTAACGTATAGTAAATAATAATTTTATATAAATCCACACTGACTGATAGATATTGTTGCGGCATTATCTGTGTTCCAGTTCCCAGACTCTGTACTAACCGCTGTGGGTGGAGATGTAGTGATGTATTGAACGTACTACTAAAAAATATCGATATTATTAAAAAAAAAGAACTTAAATTTCTTTAAGAATCACTTTCTAGTAGCAGCATTTCCGAACGAATACGACATCGTAACCTTAAAAAAATATTCCAATAGGAATATTTTTTTAAATATAAAAGGCCGCTAGCACATCTATAATGCCTTTGGTGTTGCGGGTGCACATGGTCGGCGGTAGTCACTTACCATCAGGTGAGCCGCAGGCTCATTTGCCCAGTATTACTTTGTATAAAAAAATATCAACATTTTCTTAAAAAAATTAAGTTATGAAATAATTCATATTTTATTAGCTATTTTATTATTACTACAACTCATGTTAGGGTGACGCCCTCAGATATCAAGAGTTTTAAGGAGACCTTTACACTACTGCGAAAAGCTGTGATCACTATACCACTAATATTTTCAAATTCATGTTTGGTATAGTTAAAACCGACTTGTATCTCACTTCAGAGGGCTGATGAAACAATCCTCCAGTAAGCTATTCTACTATATTATTATAATATTATTCTAATTTATATACACTATTAAAAATTCTTTTATTTTAAATTTTTTATTCATATTGGACAGAAAACTTATAATTAACAAAATAACTAATATTTTAGTTATGTCGATTCAAAAAAAGAAATAAAAACATATCCAATAAAATATATGTACAACAGCTTTAGCAATTATATCGTATAATTTCTATTAGCTTAATCATTTTTTAATATACATAATAAAAATATCTTCAATTCTTTGTACAATCAAGTTATTAGTTTCACCTTAGTCAATTTAGAATACCGGATTCAGAATGGAATCAGATTCTATGCCTGGTTTCTTATAATATGCATAGAGTAATTTAACTATGCATAATTGTTTAAAAAAAAAAAAACTACAATATTAATAGATACGTCTATCGATATATTTTAAACAAAAAGACTACTTTTATTACAAAATAATTCGCATTTTGAGAACACAGATTAGTCAATTTAGAATACCGGATTCAGAATGCCATCAGCATTCTATGCCTGGTTTCTTATAATATGCACAAAGTATTTTACCTTTGCATAATTGTTTAAAAAACAGTACATTAATAATATGTCGATTAATATATTTAAAACAAAGAGACTACTTTTATTACAAAAAAATTTGCATTTGGAGAGATTAAAAAAAAAAACAAAATAATTTGAGAGAGAAATATTAGCATTATGTAATAAAAAATAGAGGTATGCTATTACGTGAATTCTTAAATTAAACAGAATTAACATTTGTCAATAATATCAAATTAATAATACACAACACATTGGATTACGCCATTTAAAATTGCATTGTCTTTTATCTTTATTTTATCGATAAAATAAAAATGTATTACCACAGCACTATTACAAAATGTGCGACGATAAACATAATACCGTTTTAAATGCCAATACGTATCGGTACTTAGTACACATACATACATACATACATATTAGTAACAATTGTTTTACATTTGACTTATTTGTTATTCTATTCGTAAGTTACATTGTATGTACTTATTATGGAATAGTAAGTCAATCCGTTTATATAGAGAGAAGGGATTTTTTTTTGATGATAGAAAATGGTATGGTAAAAAAATACATCAACCATTTAAAAAAAAGTCATTTATATAATAATGATGTACTAAATTTAAATACGCGACTGATAATATTTCTTTCGACCCTGATACATTATCAAATAAAGATTTTGATTATGCAAGTTAGAATGGAAAGCAAACTGACGGCCCATCTGATGGAAAGTGGTAACCACCATCGCCTATAAACATGAGCAGTACCAAGAACATAACAGAGTATACTGTTTCGCCCATGATACTCCTCATGCGTTGCCATTCCTGAGGACTCAGGTGTTATTCCTCTTTAAATTTACTGCCATATCTGACCCTTCAACCGAAACACAGCCATGCAAACACAACTGCTTCACGGCGGAAACACGAATAGGACAGAGGTGCCCCAGCAAACGACATTTGTACAAAGTCTCCCTCTGGTGATTGACCTCTCAAGATTGAATCTAAATTAATCGATCAATTTATAAAATCAGTGACGCACAACAAGATATGTACCAAGTCTAAATATACTTACATTTATTAAACAACTATATTTAGGTTTAAAATATATACATATACATATGTATGTATATGTATTCGTTCGGGAAACTACGCAACATCTTTTCTTATAATTTTTTTTTTTTTATTGGCTGAAAATGGTATGGTAACCCCGCCTGTGCTAACGAGATACGCTGGCGGTGCACCAGTGAAGGGTGATAGATGAGAATGAAAACAGGCCAGTTAGCCCATCATGATGAATTCATCAGGAATTAACCATGATAGTTTCCAGGGGGAACCGCGAGGAGGTCGACCTGGTTGGGTATATTGCTAGCAATGGGATTCTCAGTCTCCATTACTAACAATCCTTTCCCCCCTTTCTTATACAATTGTATCGTTGTGTTTGTAAATTGTCTTGCTTATTCCCTATATTGTATAATGCAAATAAAGTATACTTATTCATTCATTAATCTTTTCATCCAAAATACCTCAAAATTTGAAAACGAAGGCGTGTTGCCAGTGATGACAGTGATGGCACTGAACTTTATTTATGCATTTATGCAATTTATTGTTGGCAAGAAATTTTTTGTAGCTCTTTAAAAATTTTATAAATTGTAGTTTTTAACTCTTCCGACTGAAAAGGTTGCTGACCCCCGGTCTAAAAGAATGAACATTTTCGGTGCTTATTCAAATATGAAAATTTCATACTTTATGAAATATAAAAATGAAAAAATATAAATATGAGTTTATATATAAAATATAAATTTACCCGAACAAAGAATCAAATCATCAATAATTAATTATAACATTTAAATGAGATTTTATCCTTATTTATTTATTTAAACTTTAATGCACAGTAAAATTCTATGTACATATGGCGAACTTAACACCGGACGGTGTTCTCTACCAGTCAACTGGGCAAACCGAGAAATAAGTAGGCGATGCATTATTGAATTGAAAAAAATTTAAAAAGTCATACTTAATAATTATATTATATTATAAACATATAATTAGACTAATATAAACAAACATATAATATATTAAATAAATACATAAATATTACTATGACAAACAATTAACTGTATTAGAAGAGTCTACCAGAGGGAGACTTTGTACAAAAGTCGATTGCTTGGGCACCTCTGTCCCATTCGTGTTTCAACCGTGAAGCAGTTGTGTTTGCATGGCTGTGTTTCAGTTTTAAGGATGGGATATGGCGTGAATTTACAGGGTACAGAGGAATAACACCTGAGTCCTCAGGAATGGCAACGCATGGGGGGTATCATGGGCGAAACAGTATACTCTGTTATGTCCATGGTACTGCTCATGTCTATAGGCGACGGTTACCACTTTCCATCAGGTGGGCCGTCAGCTTGTTTGCCCAAAAAGTAAATGAAACAAACAATCACTCAAACAGAGTAACCAACAAGATCAAGTTTTATTCTTGCATTTCAATTGGAAAAACGAAAACTGTAATGAAAATTTTAAATATTTAAACTTAAATGACTTATACTTAGTCATATTCTTTTAAACCAAATCTCTGAATTACAAATAAGCTATTTATTTTCTTTGAATTCTAATTAATAAAAAGTCGCCATCACGATTTTAATAGTTTACTGTTAGAAAACAAAAAAGGCAAGACTGCTATATCCCACACGAGTTAGGATTGACCTCTAAAAACAGCATAAAAGGATAGGTGAAAGTAGTACATACTGGCATCGATTTAAATATGAAACGGACCAAATATCAAAAAATACACCTCATTGGGTGAAATTCGAACAAAGAAAACTTTATAGCTGCCAATAACTTCACTTGTAGCACTTCAGCTGCCCGCTAACGAAATTCTTTCTTACTGTACTGGGTTGACTGGAAGAGATCTCTGTCAGAGATAAGTCCACCCTTGCTCACAATATTTATAAATAGATTATTTTATATGTAACTTACAAGTGCAATATATAATATATATATATATATATATATATATATATATATATATATATATATATATATATATATATATATATATATATATATATATATATATATATATATATATATATATATATATAACTTGCCGGATATTATATTCAGAATAGCCTGTGTAGCAGTTCCTTCAAGAAAAGATTAAAATCATTCTATCTTTCCAATTTTGTTTAAATATAATTGATTAGAAGAAATTACAAGAAATAATCTAGAGTGAGAAAACAATGGGCGACCTAATATTCGATCGAAATTATCTTTATTCGAATAGACTTGTTTACAAGCTCTTTTAAATTGTCAACTTTATCATTCTACTGCTGGGTTCGAGATGTCGTTATCTGCTGCGAAGAACCCGCAAGATTCTCAACAGTTACTGTTAAATTGTCATAAGCAATAGATTTGGTTTGAGATCCATGTTGAATTCAAGAGTTATCCTACTGTTTGTTTGTTTGTTTGTTTATTATTATAATTTAATTGCTATCTATTTGTATACAATTATTATTTTCTTTTGTTTGTTTTGTTTTGATTTCTTTTGTCCTTGTTTTGTGCGCTACTGTGTGGGCCGCATGCTTCTTCGATTAAATTATTTCTTTCTTCTTTCTTTTAAAATTATTATGTAAGTACATGATAATTTTACATTTACATGAGTACTGTAACTATAATTATTAAGCATTAAGTTCTATTTATATGTATTATTAAATGGAAAATAAACAAGCAAACATGAGCAGACCAATCCCCACAAGTAGCACCCGTTCACGAGTATGACGGATGGGACAACCATCATTGTGCTCAACAATATTTAGGGGGCAGTGTTTTCCAATCTTTTTCATGACGCGACCCCCTTATTTTGAAATATCTTGCGACCGCCTTAATATGTAAAAATATACTACCATACCAATATACCCACCACGGTTTCTAATGTGGGTGAATTTATGAAATCCGTATAGTTGTATTTATATTCCAGTTTTTTTTTTATAGGTGATAATAAAATGGTAACCCCACCCGCGCTATCGGTATACACCGGCGGGGCACCAGTGAAAAATGATAGGTGAGGATGAAGCTGGTCAGTTAGCCCATCGTGACGAATTCAACAAGAATTGTTCACGATGCTTTCCAGGGGGAACCACGTGGAGGTCAACCTGGTAGGGCACATTGCTAGCAATGGGGCTGTCAAACTCCATTGCTAACAATTGCTTTCCCCCCTATATTGACAGTTAGGTATCGATAATAGAAAATAAATAATACATAATAAAGTATCTAAAACAGACATGTAATCGATGTCTGTTATAGATACTTCATTATGTATTATTAATTGATTGATGTATTTACGGAACTGTTGGTTTTTCACTGCTTCGAGACCTTCAGCGACCCCCTTGTTAAGGTTTGGGGACCCCCCCAAGGGGTCCATACCCACACTTTGAAAAACACTGTTTTAGGGAATTCATCGACATCTTAGAGACACCGCAGGGCGTTGCGACTCACACTTTGAAAAACACTGTTTTAGGGAATTCATCGACGCGGTTATATTACGCTAGTAAATAAATAAACTGCCATGCCCGTGACCTGGTGTCTGGTCGAATTCCTAAATGTAGTAACGGTACCCTAGCGACAAGGGCGCCGGGCGGTCGCCAATGACCTGTTCCACCAGTATGCAGGTTTTACTGGTTTGGATGCGCTTATGGTTGTTTCCTCGTCGTAGCAACTAATATTATATGCAAATAAAAACGATTACTGCACTTTTAATTTCAAAGTTACATTAAAAACTGTTTAAACTTACTGTGTTTTGTTTAAATTAATTCCATACATAGCCACAACAATAAAAGAGTGTGTCTCATAAAAAAACTGTGGAACAGAGGGCCTACCATAAAGTATTTTCCGAAATTTCGGGGACGAACGAAACAGAAATTTTATGTTAAAATTACATAATACATGCTAATTAAAATGATTAAAAAGGTTAAAATATCGTTCCTTTGGACTATTAGAATAGGATTTATGATGAACGAAATGTTAAGCTCCATTTACTGGGTCGATTTTGATACGAACAAAAACACGAAATTAAGCCCGAAATTTCGGAATTTCTTTTAATGGTAGACCACCAGACTACCTGCTGACATACGGGATAGTCCTTCCATTACTTCCTTCAAGGGAAGACTGAAATCACATCTTTTAACCAATTGTACATGATAATTCTATGCACTTATACATATGTATATAAATTTATCTATTTACTTTTTTAAGTATTTATTTATTTATTTATATATTTATTCACAATTTGTGTTTGTTGTATGATTACATTATTTTCACCGGTACCTTTCCTGCACTGGATGGCTGGAAGAGATCTCTTTCAGAGACAAGTCCTCCCTTGCTAACAAGTTATTAAACTAATCGTCGCATGTATTGTTTAGGTGCAATAAAGAATATATAAAAACTCGACTTGAATTACAAAATCAGTTGTTTTCATTTAAAAACTAAACTACTAGATTTTTTTTTAATAACATTTCTATGGGACCAATCTGTAAGCAGGTACAAATATACCCATTCAGATAAAAAAAAAGAACTTTCCAAATAGACAAAAAAAAAACAAAAAAGAACAAAAAAAATATGACCGAAGTCAGACGTTCTTTTTAAAGTCAGTTAAACAATAATATAGTCGAATTAAGAACCGCCTCTTTTTCATTAATCTGTTACCAGAGGGAGACTGTACAAAAGTCGTTTGCTTGGGTACCTCTGTCCCATTCGTGTTTCTACCGTGAAGCAGTTGTATTTGCATGACTGTGTTTCGGTTTGAAGGGTGGGATATGGCGTGAATTTACTGGGTACAAAGAAATAACACTTGGGTCCTCAGGAATGGCAACGCATGGGGGGTATCATGGGCGTAATAGTATACTCTGTTATGTCCATGCATAAATAATTAGAATGACAAACAAGCTGACGGCCCACCTGATGGAAAGTGATAACCGTCGCCTATAAACATGAGCAGTACCATAGACATAACAGAGTATACTGTTTCGTCCATGACACTCCCCATGCGTTGCCATTCCTGAGGACTCGGGTGTTATTCCTCTGTACACTGTAAATTCACGCCATATCCCAATATCCCACTCTTTAAACCCAATTATAGCTATGCAAACACAGCTTCTTCACGGTAGAAACACGAATGGGACAGAGGTGCCCAAGCAAACGACTTTTGTACAAAGCCTCCCTCTGGTAAAACTGTGTATTATGTTAATTTCTGTAAGCATGTATATGGTAACACGAATCCCGTCTCCTACAGAGCAGACTCAGCCTAGTGTAGGAATCAGTGATACATTTTACGTTTATTAAAACATATTTCAATAAGAAATATATTTTTGTTTTTTTTTTTATATTAAGTTTACGAGTCGAATTATTATTTTTCTTTTTTGTAGAACAACCTAAGATTTTTTTAGGTAACAAGGTCACAGCTACCGTCGCCGACTATTGGACAGTAACTGTAGACGGTGGACGGTCACCGTTATTGCTTTCGCGATGCTCTAATTGTTCACAATTGTATGTAATAAGATCGATTACAGAATGTTACCTACAGATTATAAAGATTGTTTTTTTTTTTTTTAATTTCATATCTAAATTGTGTTTGGCAAAGGACTTTACGAACCAAAATATACTTATAATGAAACTAGCCGTATCCCGCGGTTTTGTTTGCGTCATCATCGTCATCATATGCATATCTGTCCCGCCTGTCTCCTATTAGGGTAGAACCAATATCAATCATCATATGAGCAATTAACTGTTCACTGCTGAACATAGGTTCCCTCATAAGAGGGATGTTACCAGTGGTTGCCACGCTTGGCAGACGGATTGGCAACCGCAGTCAGGCTTTTAAGAAAGACGCTGCTGCCCATCCCTCGCCCTCCCTTAGTCGCCTCTTATGACACCCACGGGAAAGGAAGGGGTGGCCTATTCTATGCCGGGACAACACACCCAAAAAAATATATTTATTTATTAAACTTTAATACATTTAGACAGTGTAAATGACGGACTTGACCTTGACACCATATGGCGTTATCTACCAGTCGACCGTAGACAGGAATAACAGAAAATATAATTGACTGCGCAACATGATGGGCAAATAGATAGAAAAACAAAAACAATATTTAATTAAAACAATTCTTTTAAAATAACAAATATTTATATTTTTTAAACATAAACTTTTTTGACTATTTTAAGAAGAAACAAGATGAAAAAAAGATGTAAGATATTTTTCAAATTATAAAATTTAGATACACTATTCTGATTTAAATATTCCAAATTAGTGTTTTAATTAAATTAATTAACATATATTAATCTTGTCTCGTAATATTCCTTTCGTTATATAACAGACTAATTTGACATTAATACGTAGTTTTTTTCTAGTTTTGACCTGACACGCAACGTATTTAGGTTATGGGCCCAGATGCAAAGTAGCGGAATGCACAATACTTGTTACTATGTATGTAATGCATTAGTCACATAGTTCGAAAAACCGACAACCGATGGGGGAGAAAGGTTCTTGTGTGGCGATCCCGTACGGGCAAACGCAGTGTACGACGACCCTCCACTAGACGGAGTGACGACCTCAAATGCATTGTAGGGAGTCAGTGGATGCAGGTGGCTCAGGACTGTTTCTTATGGCAGTGTGTGGGGGAGGCCTATGTCCAGCAGTGGACGGATAATGGCTGAAATGACGATGCTTATGCAATGCAAAATTCCCTTGCGCTAAATCTATACTCTTAACTTTTTTTTTTATACAAGTTGCATAAATAATAAAAAAAAATCCACTTTACAATATTAATTATAGTTTACTTAATCTTTAAAACAACTATAGTTATCATTCATTCATTCAAGTTTTCACAAAATTAATGGTTCTTTATCTTGCTTAAATAACCTAGAATCTGAAAGCTCATTCATCAGGCAGCTCACACCCACACCCACACCACCCGGCCGGAAAATGGGTGGCGGGGTGGGTTGGATGCTGCAGCGAGTTACAAGGTTGTACCGTCCTTGACCAGTGAGTCGGGGGATGAGATAACTCAATACATTGGACTAACCTTATCTGAAAGGCAATGAAAGGTCATAATATCGATAGTATAGACGTACATACATACTTATATATACTACTAATAAATCCTTTTTCTCAAACATGCTTGGAAATGTGACACAATCTTCTTAGAAATAAATCAAAATTGCCGTACTGGCCAGATACATGCAGGCAGCGGCCGGGAAAAGTTGTATGAAAATTCACATCTGTCGTGTTTTGCGGCCAGATAAATTACTATGTAAACTCATATCTGTCCTGTAATTTAAAAATGGAATGACCTTTTACTTCGAAACATGGCTATCAAGGAGATAACTAATAAAAGGTTTTATTTAAATTTCGAAATGGCTTACAAATAGAAAGCTGTTTATTGAAAAAAAAAACAAGGAAACATTATGGCGCGTGAATAATTATTATTGTTCGTTATTCGTCATTGAACTTAAAAAATAAAATTGTATTTTTGATTTGCGCGCATTGTTTGAGAAAAGTACTATACAAGCCTTAGCCACAACTAGGCATTGATAGACTCACGTATGTGTTCCTCGGCTACGCCTCGGCCCACATTTATACGTCCATCCGTTTATGGACGACCATCAATGCCTGAGTTGCTGGCCGCTGCAGTAATGTACTATAATTCCACTGTTTAGATTTACTTAGTAATCAAAATAGTAGATTTTATATTACATCCTTCATCGTTATCATCATATCAACCATTTATAGCCCATTTCTGAACATAGGCCTTCCCCATAAGGGAGATTTTGACAGTAGTTGCCACGTTTAGCAGGCGAGTTGGCAACTGCAGTTAGGTTTTAGTGATGTTTTAAGAGGAACGATGCTGCCCACCCCTAGACCATTAAGTTTACTTAGTTGCCTCCTACGACACTCACGGAAAAGAAATAGATGGTCCATTTTACGACGGGACCACACGACTTAGAACTACAGTTACAGTACCACGTTTCAAATGGTAAAAGTTGTTAGCAATTGTTGAATTTGTCACCATCATGGGCCAACTGACCTGCTTGTGTGGGAAAGGGATTGTTAGCCATAGCTATGAGTCCATATCCATAGAGTTTGACAGCCCCATTGCTAGCAATATGCCTTATTAGGTCGACCTTCACGTGGTTTCCCCTGGAAACCATCGTGAACAATTCTTGTTGAATTCGTCACGATGGGCTAACTGACCTGCTTCATCCTCACCTATCATCCTTCACTGGTGCCCCGCCGGTGTATACCGATAGTGCGGATGGGCTTACCATTCCATTATCATCCATTAAAAAAACTGAACTGCTTTTACCTTCATCGGTGCCCCACCTAGCTAATAGCACAGGCAGGATTACCATTTCATTTCCAACCATTAAAAATAAACGCTTTCCATCAGTCAGGCCGATACCTTATTTGCCATTTCGAGTTATATATTAAAAAAAAAAGACAAAAAAATGGTCATTAAACTGTCTAATCTATTATATTTATATTTAAATATGTAAATAAGCATAATACAAACATAAATACAAACTCGTCCAACCAAACACAGTGACAGATCGCAAATAAGGCACAGACAGTTGGAATACATAATACGTACGTTGACCTTGTGTATGTTAACATACATGTTACAACACCATTACTTCCTTACAACACTTCGTTTGCATTTCATTACATTATTTATTTACTCTTTAATGCACTTTTTTTATTTATCTGTGTATTATAACACTAATTGGTTGCCTTGTATTTGTGTAGTCCATGGAGATGGGGCACTGGTGACTTGTAACACAGGTTCTTCTAAACCTACCGCAAGCACCAGTCTCTCACAAAATTGGTCTTCATATCAAATTGTACCTCAAGTTGGCACTTTATTCTACCATTTGTGAAGAGAAAATAAACCATTCATTCATTCATTCATACTTTTTTTTAATGGATGATAAAAGGCCGGCAGCACACCTGCAATGCCGCTGGTGTTGTGGGTGATTATGGGCGGCGGAAGTCACTTACCATCATGTGAGCCGCATGCTCGTTTGCCCCCTGTGTTGTAAAAAAATGGAACCCCGCCTGCGCAAACGATATACACTGACGGGGCACCAGATGATAGGTGAGAATGAAAAGGCAGGTCAGTTAATCTATCGTGACGAATTCAACGATAAATTAGTCACGTAGTTTCCAGGGGGAACCGCGTGGAGGTCGACCTGTAGTAGAAGGTATAGTGATAGCAATGGGGACTAACCTCCCCATTATTAGCAATCCTTTCCCTCCCACTATTTTTGGATTTTTTTGATGGGTGAAAATGGTATGGCAACTCCGCCTGCGCTAACGGGATACGCTGGCGGAGCACCAGTGAAGGATGATAGATGAGAATGAAAACAGGCCAATTAGCCCATCATGATGAATTCATCAGGAATTAACGATGATAGTTTCCAGGGAGAAGCGCGAGGAGGTCGACCTATTTGGGTATATTGCTAGAAATGGGATTCTCAGTCTCCATTACTAAGAATCCCTTTCCCCCCACTTTTTTGGGGTTAAGTTTATTAACATTTAAAGTGTTTTGTGAAACACTTATTTAGACAGTATTTTCAATTTTTTCGTACATAATTATACCATTATGGTTCAACTAGAAGACGATACCATAAAACGGAGGTGGCAAGTGTGCCGTACATCTTTGTGGCATCGAGCAGCCCCGCCCAGCCTCTCGCCAAGTTCACGGTTCACGTAACTGGTGGAAATAATTCGCAGTATATGAAATCATCTAAAAATAGCTCCGTTGGCTTACCGCTCAGCGTTATGTCTTGTCTCACTGGCAATTTTTTTTTTATGCCACAAAGGTAGTAAAGCATACAGCCCGTTTGATGGTAGACGGTCACTGTAGTCTATGGACGCTTACAACATTGCTTGTCACATTCGAGTTGCCGACCCTGAAGAAACCTTATCATACTCTAATATTATGCAATTATGAAAAAAAAAAAATAAAAAATTTAAAAATAGAATCTAAAAATACAGCATGGAGTTCTTCAAAAAGGGCGCAATAAGATTTGATAAGGGTCGGTAACAGGCACGTGACACCCCTGACTGCGTAGTTATTACTTGCTCTAGTGTAGGAGGCGTCCTAGTATGTGTCAAATATAGGCACAAATAAAAACTTCTTTCCTTTTTTTTTAATTGGAATAATTAAGAAATAATTCTTGTAAGAAGTAATGTACAGTGGTACCCTGCACTTTGGTTGTTTTGTTAAGAGAGGGACTGGCTGAAAACCAGCGCTGTGCAGCTGTTCACATTGCGCTGGGACACTCACAGCATCAGCTGAGCCGGTTCCTTTTGCCGAGTATGGGACACTTTTTGTATATGTTATTGATATTGTAATTGTATGGCAGTAAATGTTTCTATTCTATTCTATTCTATTCTAGTGTATGGAAAGTAATCGTTTATCATCATAGAGAACATATGTTTGTTCATTATAAAAAAAAAACAACTCGTTTTATACTACCTAAGTATCATTTCATTGTCATTCATTAAAAAAATCTAATCGCGGATGCCAATACGCCTGCCAAACGTGGTAACTACTGGAAACACCCCCTAAGGGGGAGGCTTCTGTTCAGCAGCAAACAGTTAAAGGGTGTTATGATGATTATGATATGAAGTACAAAAGTCACTATGTCGGTCCTGGTATAGAACGGGCCACTCCTTCCTTTCCCGTGGCTGTCGTAAGAGACGACAGCCACGGAGGTCGTCCACGGTCGTCAGGGAGGGCGAGGGATGAGCAGCAGCGTCCCTCTTAAAACATTCCCAAGGGCTTAACTGCGGTTTTTTTTAATGGGTCATAATGGAATGGTAACCTCGCCTGCGCTATCGGGATACGCTGGCGGAGCACCAGTGAAGAATGATAGGCGAGGATGAAGCAGATCAGTTGGCCCATCGTGACGAATTCAACAAGAATTGTTCACGATGGTTTCCAAGGGGAACCACTTGGGGGTCGACCTAATAAGGCATATTGCTAGCAATGAGGCTGTCAAACTCCATTGTTAACAATCCCTTTCCCCCCGCTTAATTGCGATTGCCAACCGCTAGCCAATCGTGGAAACTAATGGAAACTCCCCTTATGGGAAAGGCTTATGTCCAGCTGTGGACAGTAAACTGCTGAAACGATGAAGCACCAATGTATCAATTAATTTAGAAATAAATCTAAATAAGCATTTACATGATAATATCATACATGGTATTATTTCTTGAAAATTCTAAATAAATTTAATCAGTCTCTAATTAACCTAATTAGTATACGAATAAATTAAATCTTTTTTGTACTCGTATGGTTTTTGACATTAAATGTCAAATTAGACATTAACGATGTTTCATACATGGATTTGTCTCCTTTTTAGTATCAAAGGTTGTAGGATACTAACAATTACTATTAATTTAAAGGTCTATAAAATACTAGCTGTGTGCCGTGGCTTTGTACGCGTGAAAAATGTCTAACAGTATGTTAGACAACCTATCCATGTAACCAAATTTTATTCAAAACCGTATAGACATGAGTGAGGAACAAACGTACAAACATTTATAAAATCCTTAAGTAAAGAGGCTTAAACCGATCCATTAGTTTCTTCATTCAGATAAACTTCAAACCAAAGGTCGTTCAATTGGACCTTAGATTATATAATTATATAGGTTGTAAATATAAAAGAAAGAGAGAAACTATAATAACATATATGTCAGAATGAGATAGATATAAGTAAGACACCAATACAATATAAGCTCGAAGCTGATTTGACGGGAGTATGAACAAGTTCTAATTATTTTTACTTCTTGAATTAAAATTCGGTTTAAATGAATGTAATTTATTAGAATTAGGTAAGTTTACTTTTCCTAGATATAACATAAATTAGAAAAAAATTCTAATTTTTACAGATTGAACGCTTTGAAGATATTATTAAACGCAATGTTACAGAACAAAAGAAATACAAACAAGACAATACTTGAATCAAAATTAAAATTGTAGCAAATATGTGAATTTTTGTTATATTTGCAACATAAAGTTGCATACAAATTCAGACCAGTCACATGCAAACGTTTACAAAACACACACACCGGTGTAACCATTTTCTTGTCTCATTTTTGTGGTTGCATTGCCTGTCTGTTAGGAGGCATGTAACTTCGTAATACGTTATACTGTCTATGCATCGGACGCAATAAACAGCTGATGTTCGGATCGGCGCGGCGCACCGCCGTTCCGCCGTGATTGTGACTAGTTCCTTAAAACTCTTTTCTGTACAATATAATACTGGTAGCTTACGAGAGTGACAGTAATTTATTTGTAAAATGTACCGAAATTATAGAAATAAATTTCGGTATTTCTATATACGAAATACGAACAGAGTTTCGTGCCTCCGCTCAAACTGTTTATTATATTACTCCTATATATATTACTCCTCTCCATCCAAAGGTTACTTGGAAGAGTTTGCTTTCAGCGATAAGGTCGCCCATTATTTTCTCACTGTGATAATTTCTTGTAATTGTTTGTATCTATAATAAATTTACTGTTGTAATCTTTTCGAGGAAACAGTAAAGAGTATCTACCTATACCTACTTCTATACGCCGTTTTTTTCTGTACAGACCTTCTACCTAAACAATTGACTTATAAACAAGGAATTACATAGAAGGAATGGTAAAAAAATCTGTAAATCATATGGTTGCCTCCTTTCTTCTTATGCAAATATAATTAGTAAAAAGAGGACGAAAGATACACCACCAGTTGTAATTTTTTTCAATTCATAGCAGACTAGTGTATAGAAAATATTTGGTATGTCAATTATTTGTCAATGACAAATTTTACATTACTAGATTATATATTCGACACAGTTTATGTTGAAAGTATGCACGCAGGTGGTATCTGAATTTGGTAGGGTTATACGGCCGTATAACATTTTCTATACACTAGTCTGCTATGAATTGACAAAAATAACAACTGATGGTGTATCTTTCGTCCTCTTTTTACTAATTATATTTGAATAAGAAGAAAGGAGGCAACCATATGATTCACAGTTTTTATCATTCCTTCTATGTAATTCCTTGATCTTAGCAATTGACAAATGAATCCGTCTTCCATAGACGTTATCGTTAACGTGAACGAGTCACACACAATTACCGTGGGATATGGCGTGAATTTACAGGGTACAGAGGAATAACACCTGAATCCTTAGAAATGGCAACGCATGGAGGGTATCATGAGCGAAACAGTATATTCTGTTATATCCACGGTACTGCTCATGTCTATAGGGGACGGTTACCACTTTCCATCAGGTGGTACACAGTAAAGAGATAAAATAATGTAAACACAAAAAAAAAAGCAAAATATATAAATTTTTTTTTCTTTCATACGGTTATATATCAGTTTATTGTTTTGCCCTCTAAAGAGCAAAACACTGATATACTGTTGTGGCTAAGAGCATGAGTTGGAACGAGACATAGGATATCGCTATCTCTTTCTAAATCACGGTCTCAGTAGCAATAACTATTCTATCGATGGATTCGCTTGCCACTTACATATAATATATTACTAGCTGACTCGGCAAACGTTGTTTTACCATATACATTATTTCGAGAACTATACATGAAAATTTATCCTACTACAATTATTATATTCGATAACCATCTTACAACCTTATTGCGGTATATAAAAATCGCGATTAAAAAACAGGGGTTGATCGTAAAAGCGCGAAAATTGAAATCTGTATGTATTTTTCAATGCCTAATCATAATAAAATAAAAATAAAATAAATTGTCAAAAAAATAAAAAAAAAATTTAGGGGTCACCCCTATCATTGAGGGGTATGAAAAATAGATGTTGGCCGATTCTCAGACTTACCTAATATGCACACAAAATTTCATAAAAATCGGTAAAGCCGTTTCGCAAGAGTTTGGCACAAACACCGTGACACGAGAATTTTATATATTAGATATATTTAGATATTTTTTTTATTTCAACTGTTAATTGTCCACTAGTGAATGTAAGCCTTCAGATTGGTCCTATTAGAATAGAAATTATATCAAAATCAATTCAGCAGTTTAGTTTTTTTTTATAACTAGAAATGAAATAGTGCGGGGTAAACGGGGTACCAGTGAGGTGAAATATAATGAGTGATGATAGGTTAAAATGAAGTAGGTCAGTTGGTTTCCAGGGGGAACCGCGTGGAACTCGACCTGTTAGGGTACATTGCTAATAATGGATCTATTGAATCTCACTACTAACAATCCCTGTAACAGCCCCCCCCCCCCCCAGGAGTTTAGTTTTCAAAACAAAATAACTAGTTTTTGAAATTGCTTTTTGTGGGATACAATCTTTGATTACGAGACTTTATCATAACTACTTGATTGTGCTTAAAAATTTTATTAATTATCATACAATGGTATTAGGAACTTATAAAACCTTTACGGAATAGAAACACCGCGAGTAAATTCTATTTCATGCCATTTTGTGTCATAAACGTGGGGAATTAAGATTGAAAATCTATATAGCAAGCATGTGCGTGTCACATGATTGGCAACAGTTTTTGCCGGTAAGTCAATTATATCAATCATTAAAATTGGATGATTGCATTCCATGTTTTGTATGTATACATACATATGTATGCTTTTCATTTCAACCGGTAACTGTCCTCTGCTAAACCTTCCTCATGAGAGGAGTTTTGTCATCAGTTGCCAAACCTGGTAGGCGGGTTGGCAACCGCCGTTAGGCTTTTAGAGATGTTTTAAGAAAGACACTGCTGTCCACCCCTCTACCATTATATTCCTTTAGTCGCCTCTTACAACACTCACAGGATAGGAAGGGGTGGCCTATTCTATGCCGGGACCACACTGCAGACATGAGCAGTACTATGAACTTAACAGAGTATATATACTGTGTCGCCCAAGATTCCCCACATACGTTGCCATATATTTTTAACCTCCATAGCAGGGGAGAAGAGATTGTTTGTAATGTGAACTACCAGTTCCATTGCTACCAATACAATCAAGCAGGTCGACCTCCACATGGTCCCCTCTGGAAACAATCGTGCTGATTTCTAGGTGTATTCATTACGATGGGTTAACTGACCTGCCCTTTCATTCTCACCTATCATCCCTCACTGGTACCCCGCTAACGTATACCAATAGCGTAAGCGGGGTTACCATTCCATTATATTATCCATTAAATAAAAAACCTACATAGCAAATTTACCAGAGGAAGACTTTGTACAAAAGTCGATTGCTTGGGTACCTCTGTCCCATTCGTGTTTCAACCGTGAAGCAATTGTGTTTGCATGGCTGTGTTTCGGTTTGGAGGGTGGGATATGGCGTTAATTTACTGGGTACAGAGGAATAACACTTGAGTCCTCAGGAATGGCAACGCATAGGGGGTATAATGGGCGAAACAGTATACTCTATTATGTCCATGATACTGCTCAAGTCTATAGGCGACGGTTATCACTTTCCATCAGGTGGACCGTCAGCTTGTATGCCATTCTAAATTGTATAAAAAAAAGCAATGTTTAATTAAGAAATTTAATTACTTATATACTTATATATTTGGTTTGGTATAAAAAAAAATTACGAAAAATTTTTTCACAATAGATATTTCTTTATGCACAATTTAATACGTATTATTAGTATGTATGCACGAATAGGTTTAAATCTATCTGT
Source organism: Galleria mellonella (assembly GCF_026898425.1). Taxonomy (NCBI): domain Eukaryota; kingdom Metazoa; phylum Arthropoda; class Insecta; order Lepidoptera; family Pyralidae; genus Galleria; species Galleria mellonella. The sequence goes on along the minus strand of NW_026442074.1, from coordinate 11,007,977 downwards.
TTTTGTATATAAATCATAATGGTTTATAAAAAAATAAAAAAAAAAAACAAGAATAATGAGAGGAAATAGAAAAGAAACAATGGACTTATTCCGAACAAGGAAAATGTACACTCATTCTTGGATGATTGATCATTTATAAATAACAAAATAGGTTATTATGAAACATAATGTTTTAATAAAATACCAATAAACTAGATAAGAATATAATTATATTATATATATTTTGTATTTTATACATTCTAAATTAGCCAATACAGATTTACAGGCAGGATATTTTTATTTCTTTTCCGTAAAATAAATTTACAATTGAATCAAAAAATGTGTACGTAAATTTACTTAATCTATACTTATAATAAATCTGTAGAGAGGTCAATTCTGTACATGAAATATATTTCCAAAATAACTATCAGCGGGTGATTAGTGTTCGATACTGATGCTAAAAGTGCAATCAGTAAAATTTTTATCCATCTGTCTGTATGTTCGTTATAGAAACAAAAACTACTCGACGGATTTTAACGAAACTTGGTACAATTATTCTTCATACTCTTGGGCGGGTTATAGTATATTTTTCATCACGCTACGATCAATAGGAGCAGAGCAGTGAAGGGAAATGTTGGGAAAATGGGAGAAGTTACTCCATTTTTAAGCTTTCGTCGCGTGTGCAGCCTTAATGGCCACTTTTTAAAACGTAAAAATGTCCACCCGTGCGATGCCGGGACGGGCTGCTAGTTGTAGATATATTTCTCATCTACAGCGGTGGCAGACAACAGGCAAGACTCATTATGGGTGCCTTAACTGGACATATGCCAATAAGGCATATACTACACAAGATGGGTCTATCTTCGGACACACTGTGCAGACTGTGCGGTGAGAAATCCGAATCTATGGAACACTTGATGTGCAACTGCGATTCATTGGCAAATATGCGTATGAGTCTACTGGGAACGGCTTATCCAGAGCCAAGGGACTACAGATATCTTAAACCGCGGGATATCGTTAAGGTAACACATAGGATCTACGAAATGATGGTATAAGGCAGGGGAAGCACAAAAGACCACGAATATAAACTAATTGTAGATAACAAATCAAACATGCTTATATATTTATTTTTTAAGTCTATTTCCACAATAATATTAATAGAAATAACATTTAAATTAAAGAAAAAAACTGGTTGGTATGCAATAAAAAGGTTTCAATAAAAAAAAAATAAAAACCATAGACATATTGTTTTTTTTATGATAGCTCCGAGACTACGGCATCATCTATACTTTCATCTCGAATTTAGGCCGAACATAGTTCAGCGTTTAGGAGGTCAACGGGCGATAAATTCGTGTCAGAATGATTATGATAAATGAATCACTAGGATCGGTTCATTCGGTGTTAATTGTCATTTACGTCAAATTAGCCCTTTTAAATGATAATGATTATTTATTGTTCCAAAAAAATATATATTAAACCAAGATCCTAATAGGAGATAGGCGTGATATATATACACTTATGTATGTACGTAAACCAAAAGCATAATGTGTCTGTTTTAAATTTTTTTTGGCAAACAAGGCGTAATTTTTATTTTTTATTTCATTACATATAATTAGTATAGCCGTGTGGTCCCGGCATAGAATAGGCCATCTCTTCCTTTCCCGTAAGTATCGTAAGAGGAGACAAGGGGGAAGGAGGGATGGGCAGCTGCGTCCTACTTAAAACATCTACAAAGCCTAACTGCGATTGCCAATTTCCATCATAACATTGAATGCCCAAAAATTATATATTAAAAGAACAAATTCACTTTAAGTTGATTGGGTCTGGACACCTTTTTAATGTCCATTGTAGAAAAAAAACCATAGCTGTCAAATTTATTTTTCAAACCATTTTTCCTTTAATTTTGAACATGAAGTATATCACCTTGATTTATTTCACTAATAAAAAAAAACATGCAAAGAAGGGTTAACCAATTATCATGAAATTTGATACACATGTAGTATTTGGAATGTATGAAACTGGAAACATTCCAAAAGATTTTTTAGCTAGTAAAACAGTTACACTTCCAAAAAAGGCAAATACACTAAGATGTGAAGAACATAGAACTTTAAGTTTAATATCACATGTTTCAAAGATACTTTTAAAAATTATCCAAAATAGAATAAGACCTCTCGTCGAAAAATTTATAAGTTCAGCAAGGATGTCCACTCTCACCACTAATATTTAATAGTTTTATAGAAGAAGCAATAAAAGAAATAACAGAATCAAATAAAGGAGGTATTAAAATAAATGGTCAAAAGTTATTTTTTATTAGATTCGCAGATGATATAGCTGCACTTGCAGAGGACTCCAAACAGCTACAGGAACTACTATTGATCATGAATACAATCTTCAATAAATATGGACTCAAAATTAATAGCAAGAAAACTAAAATAATGACAATAGCTAAAACTAAACCTCGACAAAATAATACTATAAAAATTAACAATACTCAATTAGAACAAGTAAATACATTTAAATATTTAGGCAGTTTAATCACAAGTAATTCAGATGTACTCCGGATGTAGTCACGAGAATAGCCATGGCCAAACAAGCCTTCAATAACAGAAAACATCTTTTACAGGCTAAGATAACAAAAGATATTAGAAAGCGGCTTATCAAAACCTATATCTGGAGTATAGCTCTGTATGGATGTGAGACGTGGACATTAACTCAGAAGGAAATGGATAAACTTAGAGCCTTTGAAATGTGGTGCTGGAGAAGGACGGAGAAAATTAGCTGGAGGGATCGAATTAGCAATGAGGAGGTCCTGCTTAGGGTTAAGGAAAAACGACAAATTATTAGAACTATTGAGGACAGAAGGGGAAAAATGTTAGGACACTTGATACGACACGACGAACTTATAAACATTATAATAGAAGGTAAGATAGAAGGAAGAAGGGGGAGAGGGAGACCGAGACATAGTTACATCAGGCAGATCAAGGAAGGAGTTGGTGTCGTGTCGTATCAAGAGGTGAAGAGACTCGCTGAAAATCGTAGTGAGTGGCAAGAGCTCCACCGACAAGAGCGCAGCTCTTAAATGGATAGATAGATAGATAGTAGTATTTGGTATGGAGAAATGAGGCTGCTTTTTATCTCGTAAATCAACGTATCCAGGTCATGCGGACGAAGTCACAGGTCCAAACTAGTGGGAAAACTGCAGGTATTTCTAATGGGTATGTTTATTTACGACTATGTTCTTAACTTTGATTTCGAACTTCTAAATGCGGATGTCTGAGTAATAAATTTGGGGTCAACAATCCCCAGCAAGTAATTCGTAATACGTGGACGTATTATATTTGCGATTCGGTTCGCATCGTTTGTCTCTTTTTAACCGATTTCAAAAAAGAAGGTGGCTCTATGTTCCACTGTGTGTGTTTTTTTTTTATTTATTTCCATCGATCTCTCCGTCTACCGTGGACCGATTTTAACACGGCCTCTTTCAATCGCCGCGGCCTTTCGTGAAATATCGTAAACCGCTGCTTCCTTTCGCAAGATCGCTTCGCAATCGGTAGGGGATAAACACTTCTAATTGTAAATAGTTTTGAGATTATTAAAACAATTTGTGTGAAATAATCTATAATGTGCTGGGTTTCGGTTTGAAGTGTGGGATATGGCGTGAATTTACTGGGTACAGAGGAATAACACCTGAGTCCTCAGGAATGGCAACACATGGGGGGCATCATGGACGAAACAGTATACTCTGTTATGTCCATGGTCAGCGTCAGCTTGTTTGCCATTCTAAGTATAAAAAAAAAAATATTTATTTAACTCTTCATTGCACCATAAACAAAAATATACATACAAAAATACACAAATACAGTAACATAAGTACAGATTGAAATATACACATAAAGGTATAAAAGGCGATCTTATCGGTAGGGCAATCAGTAGGTGGCGCAAAAATGAATTAATAATTTTTCGTGCATAAAATACAAAAACCTGTAATGCACAAAAATATCAAATACATATAATTTATTAAACTAATTACTATATATATATATATATATATATATATATATATATATATATATATATATATATATATATCAGGTCGACCTCCACACAGTTCCCCCGGAAACCATTGTGATTAATACTAGTCGCATTCATCACGATGGGCTAACTGGCCTGCTTTCATACTCATCTATCATCCTTCACTGGTACCCCAGTGCCAGTGTATACCGATAGCGCAGGCGGGGTTACCGTGCCATTTTCACCCATAAAAAAAACTACCTATCACTACCTATCAAGTGAATCAATTATAATACATTTTCTATAAAAAACTTTCGAAAATTCAAATTCAAATCATCTGTTTTCATTGAAACTTGTTTACAAGCAGTTTTAAATCGTAATTTTTTTTATTAATGCAAGGTTCGGAAAGTGGTTATCTGTTGAGAAGAGCCCGCAAGAAACTCAACAGTTACTCTTTTAAATCTCTGTTAACATTATGTGTACTTATTTAAATGTACTATGACTAAAATTACATGGTCATTAAAAAGGCCGTGCATGATCGACTAACATCATGCACATTTTTTATTCAAGTAATCATTTGGTGTACAACAGGTTTTGTTCAATAAATGTTTTTTAATCTGTCTACCCGTGCAAAGCCGGGCCAGATAACTAGTCTCGTCTAAACTGTGAGTGTAAGATCTCTTATGTATATACTTATTAAATATATTTATACCAGAGGGAGACTGTACAAAAGTCATTTGCTTGGCCTCTGTTCCATTCGTGTTTCTACCGTGAAGCAGTTGTGTTTGCATGGCTGTGTTTCGGTTTGAATGGTGGGATATAGTTGTGAATTTACATCGTATAGAGGAATAAAAACTAAGTCCACAGAAATGGCAACGTATGGGGGGTATCATGGGCGAAACAGTATACTCTGTTATGTCCATGGTACTGCTCATGTCTATAGGCGACGGTTATCACTTTCCATCAGGTGGACTGTCAACTTGTTTGCCATTCTAAGTTGTATAAAAAAAATGGGCGAAACAGTATGTTTGGCTGTTATGATGATAGAAAACTAGTGATCTGACCCGGCTTTGCAAGGATACATAGAATTTTGGAAAATAATTAATGTAGCTTTATTTAGGGCAAACAATTTTTACACATATAAATATAAATAATACAAACAAACAAACAATCAACTGTTTTCTCTTTATAATAATATTATAGATTAGTGTAGACGCATTCAAACCTGGCCATAGACAAACCTAACTGCGGTGAAGCATGAAACATACCGTTATTATGTGCAGTTATGCAACGCACGAGCGAAATGCTCATACACTTGTATGTAAATGAAGGAAAAAACTCCATGATTTTTACATTGATAATAACACATATACGCGCATTATGGTATTCACCAGAGGGAGACTTTGTACAAAAGTCGATTGCTTGGGTACCTCTGTCCCATTCGTGTTACAACCGTGAAGCAGTTGTGTTTGCATGGCTGTGTTTTGGTTTGAAGGGTGGGATATGGCGTGAATTTACTGGGTACAGAGGAATAACACCTGAGTACTCAGGAATGGTAACGCATGGGGGGTATAATGGGCGAAACAGTATACTCTGTTATGTCCATGGTACTGCTCATGTCTATAGGCGAATGTTACCACTTTCCATCAGGTGGGCCGTCAGCTTGTTTGCCATTCTAAGTTGTATAAAAAAAAAATGGTATCTACGAATAATAGTGGCGGTTTGTAGTTTGTTTCAATAGAACAATCAAGTCTTACGTGATTTTGGTTTCGTCGTGTGGTCTCTGCGTAGAATGGGCCGTTACTTTTCCCGTGGGTGTGTTAAGAAAACTTTTTTTCGTTTTATGCAACTTAGAATGGTAAACAAGCTGACGGCCCGCCTGATAGAAAGTGGTAACCGTCGCCTATAGACATGAGCAGTACCATGGACACAACAGAGTATACTAGGGGAAAGGGATTGTTAGTAATGGGGCCTAACTGACCCATTGCCAGCAATACAGTCGGGTCGACTTCCACACGGTTCCCCCTGGAAACCATCGTGGTTAATTCTAGCGGGAATCGTCACGATGAGCCAACTGACCTGCTTTCATCCTCACCTATCATCTATCACTGGTGCCCCGTCAGCGTATACCGATAGCGCAGGCAGAGTTACCATTCCATTTTCACCCATTCAAGAAAAACACTGTCTGAATGAAATTAGTAACAAATAGAAACATTTCAACAATCGATTTTTGACTTGTGCTACCATTGAACATCAGCAAGTTGTTATGGTAGGGTCCGATTATTCGTTTGTTTACATTCCCATACTATTAAAACAGATTATACATAGACTATACATTCATACACATCTAGACGGGTGATGAGTGATAAAAAACGTTCCAAAAACAGCCAGACAACATTTGAAAGTACATATGTATACGTATATGTACATATCTGACTAATATAATAACCCTTTTATTCATAAAAACGTCAAAAATCACATATTTTAGCTAATGAATTGTTTTGTCTATTTATTATACACTACTTTTCCAATTTTAAAAAAGTGACCAAACAGTGTAATAGTTAAAGTAGATTTGAGATAGATTATAGTTTTTATAAATAAAGCAGTAAAATTGTAACATAATGGCATGTTCAATGTATAAAAAAAAACAGATTTAAAAACACCTACACAACTTACTCTGTGACTCTATTATCTATGAAAGTAACACAATTGCTGCGAAAAAAGGCGGGAAACTCGAATAAGAACAAGCGGGTTTTTTAAATTTTTTTTATTAATTTATTAAAACTATCTCTATCAATTCTTATTATTGAATAAAATATTATATTTTCACTAAATTCAGCGACAGTAATATAATTAGCATTCATGGGGAAGCGCAGTTGTAGAAAAAGGAAAAAAAAGATGACGATTCAGGTGATGTAGACCATGAACCTTGTAATGACAAGGATATATATTCGGAAGATACTTCTACTGACTCAGAATCTGAAATTGATAAGGCCGATAAGTATAAACCTTACTACGTCACAGATTATATTAGAAGATATCCCGAGGAATCCCCTGGGACAGAATTTGTTGTCTTTGTAGAATCCTCAGATAGTCAGAAAACCATTGGATCCAGAGACTTGCTCTCACTCTCCTCCTGTTTAAAACGATTTAATAAAGGGGTAACTTATCTTAGATCTATAAATAAATTCAAAATCGGAGTATACTTTCAAAAGCCAGACTTAGCCAATGCTTTTTTAAATAATAAAACTTTTTTAAATGACTACCATTTTAAGGCCAGTATTCCTGCTTCTTCAACAGAAGTTACAGGCGTTATTAGAAATGTACCTACAAATATATCTAATAAAAAAATATATACTATGATATCGAGTTCTAAGAAAATTATTGCTATTAAAAGAATTTTAAGAAAAAATACCTTGACTCATGGATATGTGTTACAAACTCTAACCGTGACAATTACTTTTGCTGCATCTGTATTACCTGAATATCTGGATATTGGAGGTTGGCGCCACAATGTCACTTCATATATACCACCAGTTAAACAATGCTACCGGTGCTTGAGGTATGGACATTTAGCTAAATTCTGTAAGAATTCTGAGCGTTGCAGCATCTGCAAAGGTGAGCATAATTATAAAACTTGTACAACTGGAATGGAAAACGCTATTTGTGTACACTGCAATGGAAATCACACAAGTGTATCACCGCAATGCCCTGTTAAACAAAAGAAAATTGCTGAAAATAGATCTAAATTCAGACCTGCTTCTTTTGGAGATATACTTAGCACTGAAATATTTCCTAAACTGGGTAACAAACCTAAAAAAAATGTAGACCTAATTTCAATTCTAAATTCTGATAACAAGAGTTTATCACTTTTAATAGAAAGCATAATCAAACTTATTTCACTACATAACACAAAGAACACATCTATTAACACTAAAAGTGTTTTGAATGTGTTATATGATACTTTTGGTAATAGACCTATTTCACAAAATTCAATCGAGACCAATTAACTATCATACAGTGGAACGCTCAGAGCCTACTGAGCAATCGACATATTTTTACACAATTTTTAAATGAACATCATATTCACATTGCTCTCATCTCAGAAACTTGGCTAAAACCACATTACAAATTAAAAATTAAAGATTATTGTATAGAACGAAATGATTGTGGTAATAACCACAATGGAGTAGCGATTATTATACATAATAGTATTAGATATAAAAAACTTCACTCTTTTTTCGACAATTCTTTGCAAACTATAGCTATTAGTATTGAAGTTAATAATTCTTGGTATTCAGTTGCCAGTATTTACTGTCCTATAGTACACCTAGTTTTACTAAAGCCAAATTTAAGTTCTTTTTGGAGTCTCTTCCTAAACCCACTATCATATCTGGAGATTTAAATGCACATCATACTATGTGGGGTTGTACCTCCACTAATACAAGAGGTAAAGACATTCTTGATTGTTTAGATGAATGTAATTTGGTACTATTAAATGATAAGCAAGTTACTACTGTTGGCTCTCATATTTGGAGACCCAATGGCCTTGATTTAACTATGGTATCCCCATCCATATCATTAAAATGCGAGTGGTCGGTTCATGATGATCCGTTAGGAAGTTATCACCTGCCGACTTTTACTAAAATAAACACAAAGAACTCTTCATCAACTCCGTCAGGTGAACAACATGCTCCTATAGATGAAGTTAATAAACTTTTGTTAAATCGTATAAACCTACGTCTCGTTAATTGGGATCTTTATTCTGAAACTGTTAATCAATTACTTTTGGATTTCGAGTATGATGTCAATGAACCCTTAAACAATTACAATAGATTCTGTAAAATTATTTTGACAGCTGTGGAACGTACCGTTCCACGTAGGAACTTATCAAATAGCGGTGCAAATACTTCAAAGAGGCACAAACATATTGCAGTACCTTGGTGGAATAACAGGTGTGCGACAGCTGTCAATGATAGTAAAGCGGCTTACCTTAGGTTTAAACAAAATCCAACTCTCGATAATTACATAAATTTTAAAAGAGTTCAAGCTGTTAAAAAGTTAGTAATTAAGCAAGTAAGACAACAGGGGTGGCAGGAATTTTGTTCCAAATTTAATAGATTAACACCAATTTCCACTGTTTGGCAAAATATGAGAAAACTAAATTCAAAACATCGTCAAAATCATTTTAAAGATATATCATGGGTCAATGATTTTTTACGCAAATATACTCCTGATTTTGTACACTCACCTTTTGATGACAAACAGTTTAATTCTGTTAATTCATGCCCAAAATTTCTCACTGACCCATTCTCAATTGATGAAATATCCAGTGCAGTAAAATCTAGAAAAGATACAGCTAGTGGCCTTGATCGCTTAACATACAATATGTTTCGATTGCTGAATAAAATAAACCTTACTAAACTCTTACAAATTTTTAACGATTTATGGAAGGACTGTATTATCCCACCAGAATGGAAAATGGATTGTTTGATTCCAGTAATTAAACCCGGTAAAGATCCTACAAATTTCGACTCCTATAGACCTATAACATTGACGTCCTGTGCAGGCAAATTATTCGAACAATTAATTAAACAGCGTTTAGAGTTCTTTATTGAAAGTAATAGTATATTACCATCGAATCAATTTGGTTTTCGCCGTGGATATTCAGCGCGCGAAAGTTTAGCGAACTTCTATGTCGACCTTAGTACTGCTTTGAATAACGATGAATATGTTCTATCTGTTTTTTTAGATGTCGTAGGAGCTTTTAACAATGTAAATTTAACAGTTCTATCTTCGATTTTATCCTCATTTCTTCCAATGAAACTTATCGAATGGATTTATAATTTTCTTAGTAATAGAGAAGTGTATGTTAAAGTAAATAGTAAATTAATAGGACCTAGGTTAAGCTCTAAAGGAGTATGTCAAGGTGGTATTCTAAGCCCGCTACTATATATTTTATATATCTATAAACTTAATTCAATTTTAGGAAACAGTGGGTATGGCAGAAGAAGCATGAAAGTAAGATAAATGCTGTACAGATGAGAGCTTTGAGAAGTATGTGTGGTATTACTTTAAAAGATAGAGTAAGAAACAGTGTGATCAGAGAGAAGTGTGGACTGAAAGTCGATGTAGTGACCAAAATCGAAAAAGGAATGTTGCGTTGGTTTGGTCATTTGGAGAGGATGGATGAAAGAAGAATTACGAAAGAGATTTATCGAGCAAGAATGAATGGAGATGTCGGTAGGGGCCGCCCTAGACGGACGTATGTCGACCAAATAGGCGACGTGCTGAAGAAGGGCCAAATTAAAAGTACCCGTAACCGACGAGCGTGTATGACAAGATTGATGAATGTGGAAGAAGCGAAAGAGGTTTGTTTGAATCGAAGCATTTGGCGTTCCATTGTTTCTGCCTACCCTAATGGGAGACAGGCGTGACAGATATGTATGTATGTATGAAACAGTGTGAACAACTTGCAATTTGCCGATGATTTATTAATTTATATAAAAGGAAAGAATATTATTGATATGCAATTAGTGTTAAATGAGTCATTAAAAAGACTTGAGAAATATTTTTCTCTTCTTTCCCTCGATATTAGTTTAACCAAAAGTAAAGTAGTTGTTTTTCATCAAGTTCATAAATATGTTCCATTAATGAATATTATATATAATAATCAAACTCTTCCAACAGACTGTAGCGTTAAATTTCTGGGGGTAATTTTTCATCAAAATTTAAAATGGGATCTATACGTTGATTGCTTAGTAGATCGTGCTTTAAGAGCCACTAATATAATAAGATCTGTAATTGGTCGTAACTGGGGAGCTGATCCTAAAATTATCCTTTTACTATACAAATCTCTTGTTAGAAGTAATTTTGATTACGCTTTCTTTTGTTATGCCTCAGAACATAAATTAGTAGAAAAACTCGAAAAAATTCAAAATATGAATTTAAGACTTATTTTAGGTGCTATGTATACTTCTCCAATTATCTCAATGCAAGTAGAATGTAATTTGCCTCCTATCCTTCTTCGTTTCGAATACCTAAAACTCAAATTTCTCTTCAAAGTTTTTTCAGTTTCCAATAACCCACTCATACTCAAATTATTAAATTGCCCCATTTCTATGTTTTTGAATAAAACTATTGTCAATGATTTGAATTTACGAGATGAATATAACATCTATAGTAGTAAGATACTTCCTTGTTATAATGGCCTTTATGAGAGTAAGTTCTGTAAAATCAAAATTGTTATACGTAAAGACATAAAAGAAAAGCACGATATGTATGAGACTTTATCAGAATTTATTGACTACAGGCAGATATATACAGATGGTTCCAAAAATGCACTTAGCACTTCAGTGGCTTTTTACGATTTGTCAAATAGATTTGGTCACGGTTATAAAATTTCAACTTTGGCTAGTATTTACACAGCAGAAGCAAAAGCTATATTTTTAGCATTAGAATACATAGAAAAACAGATACTATATTCGAAATGGATTATAATTACAGATAGTATGAGTGTTCTTATGGCATTAAAAAATAACACATTCATTTCATCATCAAACTACTTAATTCAAGAAATTCGTAATAAATATTATCATCTCTGTACTATATATGGAAAAGATATTATCTTCATCTGGACCCCTTCACATATTGGAGTGTTTGGGAATGAACAAGTAGACACTTTGGCTAAAATTATTAATTCAAGTGCTGCTCGTGTTCAAGATTTACCCCTTTGTTACTCAGATTGTAGTATTGGAATACATAAAATCGTTACAACTAAATGGGAGGAGCATTGGACTCAAATATTACAGACTAAAGGCAAATGGTACCGCAAAATTAATTGGCGTATTGGAAAACCGTGGTTCTGCAAAGGAAAGGACACAAACAGAAAATTTTACACCAATATTTGTAGATTACGAATCGGCCACGGACATTTCAACGAACACCTGCACCGAATGGGCATGATCGCTTCCCCATCATGCACATGGTGTAACTCAAATACAGCCCAATCTCTACATCACCTTTTTTTTGATTGCTCTGAATTTGTCATTCAAAGACACATTATGTTTGACGAACTTAGGATTATCTTCAAAAAACCCGAAAATATCCCGCACTCAATCCCGATTCTCTTAAGATTTCCTTCTTGTTTCAAAGCTATTTTCACTTATATTACTACAACATTCAAGGAGCTATAAGAATACTTTTATTGAATTGCAAGACAATGATTTTTTATAATTATTTATTTTTAATTTGATAAATCCACTGGTTTAAGAAAACTCAAGAAAAGATATTTATGAAAATGTACTTACCGGATTTGACAAATGAAATATTGAAGATTACGACAATAATTGAAGCGACATTAGAAAAATAAAATTCCAGACAAATTATCTTTTTGAAGACTAGGCAGCATGGTCTCCGACCTTAGCCTGTTCCAAACGGAACAAACGTACTAAAAAAAAAAAAAAAAAACAATTGCTGCATGTTTTTAGCGGGAAAATGCCAGAGATATAATAAGAAATTAATTAATGTGTGCTACTTTATTCAAACTTTATTAGTTATTCTTCAAAACATGTTTTTTTTTTTTAAATAAGGTAAAAAAGTATACAATACAACAATATTATATTATAGAGATAGTGTCTCCATAGGAATGCTTCGTGAAAACCGGGTCAACTTTTTCATACAATTTTCCGTGATAAATAGTTGAGGATTGAGTTTTTGTCACCTAATTAGACAATTAGCTAATAAAAAGATGACCCGTTTTTAAGATTTGATGCTCTATCTATATAATCTAAAACACCAATTTATTTAAAACTATACCTCCATCATTTCCCGCTAAAAATTAAATAAATAAACATCAGTAGCATACTTCCTTGGATAATAGAATAGCACTTTGTTCAAACTTACAGGATACGAGTTATTCCTCACAACGGAAGACTAATTTATGTCAATTGAAAGTAACAACTACAAAAAAAAAAAAACATACCGAGCCGAAATTAACCGCATTACTTTATCTCCGCAGTATAATTTTATTAGCTCTGTAGTCTGTTCCGTAAACATCCAGTAACCAGCTGTGTTACCATCTCTGTCTTTATTGTGTAAAAAGAGCAGGATATCGTGGTTGCGAGCATTCTTGACATTTCGTACTTACGTCAGACGTCATACGTAAATGCGAGAATAGGAATGCACCATCGATTAATTAGGAATTACATAGAAGAAATGATAAAATAAAAACTGAAAATCATATGGTTGCCTCCTTTCTTCTTATGCAAATATAATTAGTATAAAGAGGTCCAAAGATACACCATCATTTGATATTTTTCTCAATTCATAGCAGACTAGTGTATAGAAAATGTTTGATTATGTCAATTATTTGTCAATGACAAATTTTATATTATATATTCGACACAGTTTATGTAGAAAGTATGCAAGAAGATTGTATTTGAATTTGGTAGGGTTATACGGCCGTATAACATTTTCTATACACTAGCCTGCTATGATTGACAATTTTATCACTCCTTCTATGTAATTCCTTGTTCTTAGATTAATACTCAAACCGTATCTTCTATAAAAGTAGATGAAATGTGAAACTTTATTTACACAGTTATTTTTTTATGCCATACAACCACACGTACAAAAATGCTATATTTTCAGTATCTTTTCCAAACTTTACTCGTCAATTAATAATTAAGATTGTGTCCCACAAATAAAAACCGACTTTTATACATATGTAGTGTTTATATGTAGATTTATATGTTGTAAAACCAGTTATTTTGATTTAAAAACTAAAATGCTGAAGCGATTTTGATAAAATTTCTATGCGACCAACCTATAAATATATCATTTCAGACCAAAGAAAGAATTTTCCAAATCGGTTTGCAATGAACGGAGTTCATTTCATTTTCATTTAAGAGTTTCCTCTTGTCGGTGCAACTAATTCATGCATCTTCCTCCAGCCAGCTCTATCCCAGGCCATATACTTTATCTCCCTATACGACATGATGCCTAGTGTTTCCTTTATCTGTCCTACCTACTACATGAGTTAATCCTCGGTCTTCCTCTTTTGTCCTCTATCTTTCCTTCTACTATGCTCTTAAAAAAATCGTCATGTGGTATAAGGTGGCCCAGCATTTTGCCTCTTCTATTCTCTATTGTTTTAATTAATGTTCTCTTCTCGTTTACTTTTTTTAGGACTTCCTCGTTCGTTAGTTAACGGAGTTATAAAACACAAATTTAAGAAATACAACAGAATCGAGAATGTCCTTTTTGGAAGTCGGTTGATAAAAAAATTGTTACGTTTTCTAATTCCAATACGTAGAGGCAGAATAAAAAGTGCCTCGGTCTGTTTGTATCAACGCAACGACCGACATTATTTTAAACATTAATTATGTATTCAGTAAACTAAGAAAGTTTTCTGTTTGACCTTGCACCACTTACCTACTGATATTTTGTTTTAAAAAAAACTTTTTTTTTATAAACAGACTAGACTTAGACTAAGTGTTTCATAATTCAACTCACAAATTTGCAACTTAACTTTTTTTTTAATTTTATAAATGCTAAATACCTTTAACAAAACCAATCAGGTAATCTTGTCTTAATACATTAAATTCTAAATGTCGGTACAGTACATAGTACGAACAAGGTAGTTACACGTAACGCTCAGAGCGTAACGTATCTGATATGGAAATATATGGATAAACAGTAGACACCTGGATAGGCTGTGTGAGTCGACGTCGACGAGTTTGTATAGAAATAGTTTCTAAAACCATCCGCTAGAGGCGCTAGTTTTCGATACAAATTAGTGACGTAATGCTAACTCCTATGATCCTTGCTGTCGACTGCCACACTTTAAATACTTAATAATTATTTATTATATAATAATTAAGTATATTTATAATAAATTCGTAGTAGACTGCGAAGGGTATAAGGTACTTTTAATTCAAATTACATAGACAAAGCAGTAGATATGACTAGTATGAAATAAATACGAAGCCCATAAACTGTCAAAACACATTTTTACAATAAGATTTTTATGACTCTGTCATTGTCTTTTCTTTTAGATAGACTAGTTTCTCACCATGTATGAGAATTTTTATTTATAACTAATATTTGGCCACAACTTTATATATATGGGAATAGGTAACCAATTCAAAAGCATACATCAAATTTCAAGTTAAGACCTTCAGGAATAACTGTAGAAACTGCATTTAATTTCGTTTACTAATTTTTGCATGTAGTGATGTCAGAACAAACATATCGACAGACAGACGAAAATTTATATGTATACTAGCCTGCTATGAATTAACAATTTTATCACTCCTTCTATGTAATTCTTTGTTCTTAGATTACGCTTTATGCTAAATATTTAAATCATCTCCACGGGCGTTACGTGTTATCGCGCTGGGCGTTGCGCGTTACGTTCTTGTCTATGCTCGGCTTTACGTATTTTTCAATAGAGTTTAAAATGGCGGTTCCCTATTAATTTTTTTTTTTAAATAAAGGCTGTTTACTATGGAACTTTATAAAAATTTATCCTGAATATCTCCCAGCAAACTTTTTGTGATTGACTGTTTCTATTCAACCGACTTAAAATAGCAGGGAGTTTTCAATTCGGTTGTATTTTTTTTTGTTACCTTATAACTCCGTTGAAAAATTTACTTAAAAAAAACAGAAATTAAAAAGAAGGTTTATTTTCAACCGACTCAAAAAAATGAGGTTATTAATTCGATTGTATTTTTTTACGTTTGTTACCTCATAACTCCGTCAGTTCTTAACCGATTTGAAAAATTAAATTTTTATCTGAAAGGATATACTTAGAGATTGGTGCTGTAAAAATTTTATCAAAATCGTTTCAATAGTTTAATTTTTAAATCTAAATAACTGGTTTTACCGCAATGAAATAACGAAATATTTTGTGGAACACAATTTTAATTATTGAATCCTCATGAAAAAGTAAACCATGAAAAATACCCATAGAAAGCATAGTATATTTTATGTTTATAGTGCTAGTTCGTCTCAATAGGCGATAGATATCACTTTCCACAAATTAGGCATTTAACCTCTAAATTCCTTATTCATAAAAACTAAAACGTTCTATTTTAGCTAATAGTGTTTTGTCTCTGTCTTTCATATTGAGAAATTAGTGCAAAAGAAAAGGGCAGAATACTTCAAAGTCACTTTAGGCTTTATGAGAGGTATGACGTTTTTATGAATGAGAGGGTTAGCCCTTTTGTCATACCCAATTGTACAAAAACAAAAAAAAAAGATCATAACCATCATTCTGTGCAACCATTTAGCTTTTAAAAATAATAAAGATTTAAATCATATAAAAATCCTTGACTCGAAATCACCATTCTGTGCTCTCTTTAATGATCCACAAAATTAAGTAATATTAACATTTAAGTGCATTCTATGCGCATACAAAAAAATATATATAACAAAGTACATAGTGCAAGCGAGGCCGACCATTCACTCGCTCTTTGGAGACTAGCGATTTCGCCACACAACTGCAATGTAAGTAATAAATGGATGTAAATAATTATTATTAACTTGTTACAGTTTTATAATAAAGTGTAATCGGAAACCACATCACTAGATACGGATCGTTTGCACAAATCATTATGCTCTACATGTAAGCAGGTATTATATTATTTATTGCAATTTCAACACGAAATGGCAGAGGGAGTTATTGTAAGTGCAGACTACCAGTCCCATTGCTATTTATATACCCCGTCAGGTCGACTTCCACGTGGTCGCCCCTGGAAACCATCGTGCTGAATTCCAGGTGTATTTATCACGATGGGCTAACTGATAGACCCCCGATAGACTGACCAAAAGACACGGTCCTGAACCACCTGCATCCACTGACTCCCTGTAATGCATTTGAGGTTGTCACTCCATCTAGTGAGGGGGGTAGGTCGTTCTACACTGTGTTTGCCCGAACGGGGTCACCCGTCAAGAACCTTATCTTACTTAATATAATAAAACCAATCAATCCACGTCGACACGTCGGCAATAAAGAAGCAGGTATGTGGGTACTATTTACATGCAAATTTTTTCATCGCGTTAGGTGTCGATAGTATATTTAAAATATAATAAAATTGTAACTAGACAGTGTT
This sequence comes from Galleria mellonella, assembly GCF_026898425.1. Classification (NCBI taxonomy): domain Eukaryota; kingdom Metazoa; phylum Arthropoda; class Insecta; order Lepidoptera; family Pyralidae; genus Galleria; species Galleria mellonella. The sequence continues at coordinate 10,990,872 of NW_026442074.1, read as the reverse complement.
TGTACATGGGAGATAATTATAAAAAAGTTGTATAGTGGATCTTAAAAAGATCAAAAAATCTCAAAACAATAGTTTTTAGATATTTTGTCTGTATATGACTAACTGCGGATTTCACAGTAGTATTTAAGAAGGTTTAATTTAAAATTTCATGTATGTTTTATTTTGTAACGCCATCTAGTAGCAGTTTATTTCATTGATTTTTCTACAACAATAAATAATAACATAACAAAATAATTTTTAGGTTATTCTTTGCTTTTTATCTCTTCACGTTTAACGATTCAATCTAGTTTAGAAAGTATTTGATGTTAGTATATGCTAGTGGTAGCTCAGCAGTTCAGCAGTGGACAGATTATGGCTTAACTGATGATGATGATGGTAAAAAAACTATAATATGCACAGTTTTTATTTATGTAATAATGTAAATATATAATTTTATATTACATGAGAAAAACCAATTCTTAATTTAAGTCAAAAACATTTACTAAATATGGCACATTTTTAAATCACATGCTACACTGATAAAGTATGAACATTTTTTTTCTTTTAAAAAATATAAACTAGTCCAATGTTACTTTTGTCTGATTATTTTTTGTCCATTTTTATTATATTTGATGCTTAAGACTTGACGTCCGCTGCAATTATAACGTAAAAAAGTCTTCGTATGAAATCTTTGCAACATACACGTGGTATGTTTATTGAATGTGAAAATTTTACACTACGAAATACCTAGGTAAATATTTTAAGATCTACGTTATTACTTTGAACAGAAGCATATTTTAAATATTAATTTTTTTATCGTTTTAATACTTCTACTTGGTTGCATATATTCATATTCAGTTCCGTTAATATGAAGACAGTGCCGACTCTTAAAATACAATATCTATAGTGATTACTTACTCTGTGGTAGACATATGAATTGTGATCTATGATCTAGATATTATTACTCAATCATAATGACGCTAAGCTCACAATAATGGCACTCTTTACCAACAAACAATACAATAGGTACATAACCTCTATATAACCAGGATGATCTTCAAAGCAAGGGCGAACCACAATTGGCATCTTCCTGCGAGCTCCCCTCCGCTTCCTGTCATCGTGGCTTTTTATAACGATACCATTGTATTGTATGGGCATTAAGGTTGAAATTGCGATGGCAATATACACAATAATAAATCAGGGATGTGTAGTCACAGATTGTCGTTTGGCTTTTTATAGAACAGAGGTAGTTAGTATTTTATTTTACATCTAATTACGAGTATACGTATACTCTAGCTTTTACCCGCGACTTCGTCCGCGTAACCGTAATGTTTACTAACCGGGATAAAAAGTAATCTATATCCTCAGATTATACCTATATCCTCCATTCCATATAATACGTGTATATCAAATTTCAAAGAGATTGCTAAAGTCGTTAAGCCGATATAATGTAACAAACAAACTTACTTTCACATTTATAATATTAGTCAGAATACCGCATAAAAATGAGAATATTAGAGATTTTATGAAATACCTATCACGGAAGATGTCGTACGACATACGTATACATACGCTGACGTCAGCACATAACAGTACAATAATAAATATTGAGTTACTAAGACCTAATTCGCCATATAAACTGCAACCGACTTAAAAAACAGAATTTCCTATTCTCGATTCATTTGTATATTTTTATATTTGTTACCCAATAACTACGTCATTTATAAACCGAATTGTAAAATTATTTTTTTAACTGAAAGGATATGCTTTCAGATTGTTTTTAAATAAAAATAACTGGGTTTTCCATGATAAAAGTGGATTTTTTTTGGAACACAATTTTAAATTGTGTGGAGCATTTAATAATCACTTGTTCCGTGAGGACAAGCTATCATCTGATACCACCACAACAAATACAACAAAAACTCATGTATAACGAAGGAGCCTGGAAATTCTAGACACCAGAGAGGCGACAATTTCACACGAGTAGTAATAGATATAGGTATACATATATATCGCAATAATATGATTCTACAAATTTCCATAATTACGTATCAAGTATACAAGGAAAATGGTTGCGTTTTTTTATGCTGACATGATTATGTAGGCATTCCGTAAAATGCTATTAAATATGTATATATTATATATAAGCAAGCATATAACATGAACATTAATTTATTTTATTGTGTTGGTACTTCTAGATAATTGCACAGATTTACTTCAACAATATTAATATAAGGGCACTGCCGCCTCTAAAAAATAGTTAATAAATGAATTTTTATTTAAATAATTATTTTAAACATTGTAATTAGCTCTCTTATTAAAAAATTTGCAGATTTTTGCTGTCATGACTGTGCAATCACTCCATAAAATGCTATTAAATAATAATAAATACTCAGAATTGTATAACACCATGAATATTCATTTATTTTAATATGTTGATACTTATAGGTGGTTACATAGATTTGTCTTTTAATTTCGTAAATATAAAGGCAGTGTGCTCATTGCCAAATAAAAACAGGCAGTGTACCGACTCTTAAATAAAAAGAAAAGTAATAGGACTGAGCCTACACAGCTATAGTCTTCAATTAAAAAATAAAAAAGCAAATTACTCTGTGCAAATAACTGTTAAAATCTGTGGGTAGCATAGATTAAGGATAAATACCTACAACACGAACCAGCCCTTTCAACGTTTTCTTTTTTTTTTGCTAGTATAAACAGACAAGACAAAAGAATATTTTAAAGCTGGGTCATTGTTAGTTTGGCACTGTTTTCTCGCTATTAATCGCATAGATAAACAAATGTTCATTATAGCTATCAAATGGAAAATTTATCTATCGATATATACGTTCTCGCTACCATTGATATAAAACGTTTCTATCGATATATCTAATTGTTACATATTTATGTAGATAAGCTGAAAATATAAATACGACCCAATTTAGAAATGTACATTTTCCAAATTCACCTGAACAAAGATGGAAATTAGAACTCAGTTAGTTAGTTAGTCAGTCAGTAAAGCAACATGGCTATTAATGCATTATGCATAATGAAGTATATATTAAAATTACATATAAATACATATACATACATACATACATATCTGTCACGCCTGTCTCCCATTAGGGCAGGCAGAAACAATGGAACGCCAAATGCTTCGACTCAAACAAACCTCTTTCGCATCTTCCACATTCATAAATACATATATATATTTTTATTACTTTAATTTATATCTTATTTATCATATCTATGGTGATAATAGCTTGATATTATTATTTACGTTTGTGCATCATACCTATACCTTATATAGATAGAGCAACTCGATGCTCTGAAGAACAAGTAATCACTACATAGCTAAGGTACGAGCTATGTACAAAGTATAAAAATTAGGACAACTTTTAGTCTAGTCAAATAATTTTTTTACTTATTTGTTTGTTACTTTCTAAAGTCGACAAGAATTTTAAAATTCGTGCAATTTTTCAGATGGAGATGAACATTGGCTATTTTTATCCCAGTAAAGCAACATATCTCAGTCACGCGGACAAAGTCGCCGGTTAAAACTAGTAAATAAATAAATAAAATTAATACTAGATATTGTTTATATGTGGCCATGTGGTCGCGGCATAGAATAGGCCACACCTTCCTGTCCCGTGGGTGTCATAAAAGGCGACTAAAAGAGTGCGAGGGATGGGCAGCAGCGTCCCTCTTAAAACATCAATAAAGCCTAACTGCGGTTGCCAATGTGCCTGCCAAGCGTGGCAATTACTAGCAAAGCCCCCAAGGGGGAGGCTTATGTTCAGAAGTGGTTAACTAAACGCTGATATGATGATGACTGTCTATCTGCGTAAGAAATTTTATTGAAATCCGTTCTACGTAACTAACCAGTTAAAGTTTTATATAACGTATTATTTATTACTGTTCTATTATAAAATACATCGCATATAACACGTATTGAGTAAACTTCGACACTGCTGCTACCTATACATTTAGCATTTGGTCTATTGCCAAAACATATTTTATTAATTAACTAGTAATGTTAACATTCAGTCATAGACAACCGTTATCCTCAATATCATAGAGTAATGCAATCATTACGATCACTCTCTGCAAAATGAATCTCTATCTAAGGTTATAAAAATCTATTAATTTCCAAACACATATTACATGCAGCAATCAATCAATCTTTACCTTATTGCAAAAAAATATATTATTTAATTCCTGCGAATTAATTGTTTCAAATGAATTAAAGACATTAGCAGTACTTTTTTATGTAGAATAATTAGGTAATTAAGGTCATAGATGAAGACATTCATTTCTTAATAGACATTCAAAATTTCAAATGACTCGTGCCGCGTTGTTTTAAAAATCGAATTTAAAATTTCGAATATCGATAATATTGTTTTTATTTTTTTTATGCAAATCGTGAGGCGAAAGGATGATTAAAATAATAATCTAACGGATCTGCAGTAATTATATTAGGTAACAAGATAAACAAAAGGTTACATTATACATTAATTTTATTATATAAAAACGACGCCATTTTGGTTACGACTTATGTTGTAGACTTATGTGATAATAAACTTGAATGATCAAGCACAATAATTCATCATGCAGAACTATGTAACACATTAATCCTCATTAGGTAAAAACAAATACATATTTATCAAAGAAATGGGTGTTCGATTTCATAATATAGTTTCAACATTTTCATACTAATAAAATAAATAAATACACATATAAATCACATAAATTAACAATAGATAACACATTACGGAAAATTTGAATATAAAAAACGCATGCACATGAGTTTTAGATATTAAATTATATATATTTAATTATTAATATATTTAATAATTATTATTATTAAATATTTAATTATTAATAATTATTAATAATATATATAATTATTAATAATTATTATTAAGATATTTAATTATTAATATAAAAATTCCTAACATATCGATTACTAGCTTTTTGCCCACTATTTCCTCAGATTTCAGAAGTGGGAAAACCAATGAAATTTGTTTATTTCCCAATGGCGTATCAAGGTGAAATATACCTACACCAGTTTCTAATCTAGACTTTCAGGAATAAAACTATGATAACTGCATCAACTGCATGCATTTATGTGCAACAATTTTTGCGTAATGCTGGAATAAAGATACAGACAGATAGCCGGACAGATAATATTTATAAAAAATATTGTTTTGCCATCCATTGGTCTTATTAAGACCCCTCACATAGATATATTCCATGTAAAAACTATCTATGGAATCGCAATAAAAAAAAAAAAAAACATACACAATACACAACAAAATCGCGTGCAAGTAAAAGTTATGCGAAATATATTCTATAATATATTGAGTTATGTGTTTTGAGCTTTATATATGATACGTACTACCGGAAATTGCTTTTACGAAGATACTTTTTAAATGTTTGCTATCGGCCAGCACTATTAGGTGCATTAGTTGCATAAAAAACGAAATAAAAAATACAAGTCATCACTGACTGGTCAGAAATGCGTACATAATTAATTAACTTAAATACTTTATGTTTATATGGCTTTTTAGTCTCTCATTATACCATCATTATGTATTTGAATTTCGAAGATGGAATAGCGTTCTGAATTGTGGAATTTACATGTTTAAAAGCAAAAGTTTTTGCTTTTAAATAAGCAGTTTACTCCGTAAAAAACGGCTATTACTATCGTAAAAAAATATTAAGTATTGGACCAAAACAGGAATACGCTTTATCAATTATGAAAATCGATTTAGACTTTAATGACGTATTGGTGTAACATGTTAGGTGTAAAATGATTGAAAACTGTAAACTTGCTGAAAATAAGCCTTCCTCATAAGGAGAGTTTTGCCAATAGTTGCCACACTTGGCAGACGGGTTGGCAACCGCAGTTAGGCTTTGGTAATATTTTAAGAAGAATGTTGCAGCCCATCCCTCGACCATTAAGTTCTCTGGCCATTAAGGTGGCCCATTCTGAGCCGAGACCATAAGACGGATCAATCGACGATCTAGAAACAGACTTATAATAAATTAGTTTAAATAAAAACCAGTTTATACCTAATTCTGACATAAAATTGACTGGTCCTTGGAATAATTTTGCTGTTATATCAATTTTTTTTTTTAAATTTTAGTCATTGACAATGGTAATATGGATTCGATGCCAATACCTCTTATCTGGACGGAAATTATTATCAATTGAGATTGTTAACAATTGTTAGAAACAGAGTCTAATAGCTCCATCAGTAGCAATGTACCTTATCATGTCCACCTCACTGACCATTCCCGTTGGAAACCACAGTGGTTAATTTTTATGGAATTCATTACGATGGACTAAATAATTTGCTTTTTATTCGTCTACGCTTCGTAATCTATGTCACATGACTGAACAACACGGGAGTGACAGTTTACGAGGCACTCGCGCCATTGTTTTTTGCTTGTCAATTACTTTTTTTTCTTGTCTATAGTCGAGCTGCCATCATCTTTTTTTGCATTGTCATGTCTATATTAATAAAGGAAACTAAATTTATCATTTTTATTTTACAAATAAATGATCCTAAATTAAAATCATTAATCTATCATCGCTCACTGGTGCCCCGGCAGTTTATACTAATAACGCAAGCGGGGTTACAATTAAATGAAATGAAATGATTTTATTTTGTTAGAATATATGTGGTTTTAGATGGAAGAGGTTTACATTTCCCATATACAATGTTTATATATCAAAATGCGTCGTACTCAGTTATTATAAACGTATGCTGTCGGTCCATTGACCGTCACAGAAGAATGAAAATACCTGGAACCAGTGAACCGAGACTTTCCGCTTGTCATTCGATGAGATCTGATTCTAAACTAATGTAACATTATATTTTTTACTGACTTTATACTGCTAGCTATTTCGTATGGGTTTCAGATGTGCATGAACACTTTTGAAATCAATGAAATAAAACATACACCAGTTTTTAAGTTTTGAAAACTGCATCCAATTTTTTTTTATACAACGAAGTTATTTTGTCCTCATGGTCTCGGCATACCATAACCCACCTCTTCCTTTCCCGTGGGTGTACTAAGAGGCGACTAAGGGAGGGCGAGGGATGGGCAGCAGTGTCCCTCTTAAAACATCTCCAAAGCCTAACTGCGGTTGCCAATCCGAGTTCCAAGCGGGCATCTATTGACAGAACCCTACAAGGGGAAGGCTTATGTTCAGCAGTGTACAGTGACAGTTAAAGCCTGATATGATGATGATGATGAAAGTGGCAAACAAGCATACACCCAGTCTAATGATGAACGGTCACTGTAGTCTATGGATGCCTGTAATACTAGGGATAATCACGTGTGCGTTTCCGACCTTGAAGCAAATTTAATTCACCCTTTTTGAAGAACCTTATACTTTAATATATAGGGAAAACCAGTAAATCACACGCACCCTAAACTACCACATCACGAAAATACTAATGCAGTAGTTTCTGCGCAATGCCGGAACAAACATACAGACATAGAGACGGACTAAATTTTCTAATTAATAATATTTTACTATTCTTATTTAGACCCCCTCATATTATTTTTTTCTTAAATAACTTGCATGTACAGACATCGTGTCGTTGTCAGCAAAAGGAAACAAATACAAAAGTCGTTTGCTTGGGTACCCCTGTCCTATTCGTGTTTCTACCGTGAAGCAGTTGTGTTTGCATGGCTGTGTTTCGGTTTGAAAAGTGGCATATGCAGTGAATTTACATGGTACAGAGGAATAACACCTGAGTGCGGGGAAAGGGATTGTTAGTAATGTAAACTGAGAATCCCATTGCTAGCAATATACTCAAGCAGGTCGACCTCCTCGCGGTTCTCCCTGGAAACTATCATGGTCAATTCCTGATAAATTCATCATGATGGGCTAACTGGCCTGTTTTCATTCTCATCTATCATCCTTCACTGGTGCTCCGCCAGCGTATCCCGTTAGCGCAGGCGGGGTTACCATACCATTTTCACCATCAACAAATGGTATCAACAAACAAGGGTATCATGGACGAATCAGTATACTCTGTTATGTCCATGGTACTGCTCATGTCTGTAGACGACGGTTACCACTTTCCATCAGGTGGGCCGTCAGCTTGTTTGCCATTCTAAGTTGCATAAAAAAAACATCGTCTAGTGACAATTATATTCTGTTAGTAGTGCGAAAGGGCGTTGTAATAAAAAAAAGTACAAGCTAATTAAGGACTGGAATCTTAAACACAAAGTTTCAAAGGTTCCAGTTCTCAATTAGCTTGCACTTTTTTTTTATTACAACGCCCTTTCGCATATTCTGAACCGATTTTGACAGTTCTTTTTACAATCAATAGTCTATTCCCGTATCAAACATCATCATCATATCACTATCATCCTACTCTTATCCCAATTATTATTTGGGGTCAAATCATCATGATATCCTCAGTTAATTGTCCACTGCTGATGATAGGCCCCCCACAAGGGAACAAAACTTCTCCCTTGCCAGTAATTGCCACGTTTGACAGGCAAGTTGACAACCACAGTTACGATTTGGTGGTGTTTTTTTTCTTTTTATGGTAGATAATGGAATAGTAACCCTGTCTGCGCTATCAGTATACGCTGGCGGGGCACCAGTGACGTATTATAGGTGAGGATGAAGCCAAGTCAGTTTGCCCATCGTGATGAATTTATAAAAAATTAACCACGATGGTTTCCAGGGGGAACCACGTGGAGGTCGACCTGTTAAGATATATTGCTTGCAATGGGGCTGGTAGTCCGCTTTACTAACAATCCCTTCCCCCCGGTTGGGTAGTGTTTAAAGAGGAACGCTGCTGCTCATCCCTTAACAATTTAGTTCACTTAGTCGGCTCTAACGATACCAGCGGGAAAGAAAGGGGTGGCCCATTCTATGCCGGGACCACACGGCGTGCCACCGTGTTGAACAATCGTGTAACTTCATCACTGTAGATCACCTGACCTAACTTCAAGGTCGGGGGGAAAGGGATTGTTAGCAATGAAGTTTGACAGCCCCATTGCTAACAATATGCATTATTAGGTCGACCTACACGTAGTTCCCCCTAGAAACCATCGCGAACAATTCGTGTTGAATTCGTCACGATGGGCTAACTGACCTGTTTTATCCTCACCTATCATCCTTCACTGGTGGCCCGCCGTTTTATACCGATAGCGCGGGTGGGGTTACCATTCTATTATCATCCATTAAAAAAAACTTCACTCACTAGTGTCTCACCCACGTACCTATACGATAAGACCAGCGGGTTAACATTCCATTTTCATCCCTTAAAAAAAACTTATGTGATCATTCCCTATTAACCTTTCAAAGCCTGATTTTTTTAAATCAGACTAAAAAATATATTAAGTGTACCCTTTACTGTATTTACTAATGGGGAAAAATAGTAAAAAAAAAAACAAAACGAAATTTTTATATATTTATTTTGATAAAAAATTTGGTATCATTTTTGATACTTTATGCATTACGGTAATCAAAATATTTAAATTTATTTATAAATGAAACAATGCAAACCCTGGTATCGAATTTGAAATTTCAGGTATTTAAGGGTTAATCCATCAAGCTCATTAATCCAAAAGCTTGTATACTTGATTGGCGAGTTTTTTTTTTATGGATTAATAATGGAATTGTAACCCCTGCTTGCGTTAACGGTATCTGACGGATCACCAATGAGGGATGAGCAGTGTGGATGAAAAGCAAGAATTTACCACGATGGATTCCAGGAGAGACCGCGTGATGACCTGATAGGGTATATTTTTAGTAATGGTAATGGGGACCCCCCATTAATATACCGACGTATATGTCAAACCACCCACCCTTTATAGTTTTAGAGCAACGTATATACTACAGGCAAATGGAGGAAATAAATTGTTGGTAATGACTCGAACAGCCCCATTGCTAGCAATATCAGGTCGACCTACACGCGGTTCCTTCTAGAAACCATCATGGTTTTTTTCTTTTAATGGAAATGGGTGTCACAGGATATTCGGTTAGCATTTCCATCGTCATGGCCATACGCGCAGCAAAAAACGAGTCTACCGCCGTCACTTGAGGTAATTTAATTTATTATCGGTGTTTACCATCGCCGGAGATATAATCATTAAACTTTCTAACTTCACCTTCTAGGTATTATCATGCACAATCTTATAGGTAGATAATTATATTAAAAACATGATCGTAAATTCAATCTAAGTATGCAATGATACAAGAACAGAGTAATTAAATAAAGAGGTCACCAATACGCAATCTATTGTTCTTTAGTAATTCATCTGAGGCTCTTTCATTCGCCTCACCTCTCGCCGGTTGTCTATGCCATTCTTTTACACTTTACATTCCATAGAGAAATGTCAAAATTTTAAATTAAACACACTAAAATTTTCAGTTTACACATTTCAAATAATAAAAAAATATATTTAAAAAGAAAATTCCTAGTTCGTTTCGATTTTCAAATTTTAAATAAAAAAGCATTCTCGCTTCAAACGTACCGGAGTGAACCTATCCTCTTCGGGGTTCAGAAGATCGCCCACAGAAGATGCCTTGCCCTGCGTCGCGAGATGCCGTCTGCTGTTCAAAACATAAGACAACTCATCCAGGTACCGTAACGTCAAATTTGCCATTGTGGCACACACAACACAATACACGCACTAAACTGAATTGATCATTTATCGTCACTCACACTAACAATAGCACGAAGTAACAATAAAAAAGGAAACCGCGTAAACAATTCTACGGCGTTTATCGACACACGTTCGAACGACAGAAGCCTGTGACGGTGACTGGCGACCCGATGTGGTTGCGCTCAGTGCCGACCATAGAATAATGACGCAGACGGTCAATCGAATATTCTATCAACAAAAATACAGAAGAAAATAAAAATCTACTACAAGTAAAACTATACGTTATATTTTCATGAACTCATATTGTGTCTAAATCGCTTAAGATGCTGATAGCTCACATGTGCTATTATAAAAAAAACAGATATTTTCCAAAAAAATCCCATACTAAAACACCTCATCTCAGTTGAATGTTAATACAGGAGAGAAATAATTGTGACGTTTTTTAATTCTATATTTTATTTGACTCTAAGGTACTCTATAGGACTCTATAGGCACTCTATAGGCACAATTTTCATAGTACGTATCTTTGTTTTAAACAATTTATAACTTCTTGTTTCTATCATATTTAAAAGTAAACTCGGTTAGAAAAATTTGGAAGCAAAACTAGGCTTCGATACCGTTACTAGATTAGTAAGTGTGCGTATGTTCTAATTAAAATAATGTGTACATAGCACTTTAGTTGACATGATTAGACAGCAATAGACCTGCTGGTTACATTTTTAAAGAAATTTACATAGGAATATGTTTAATTTTAATTAAAAACAATCACAAAATTTTTTTATAAGTTTTTTTTTTAAGTATTTTCTGTCACTTTCGACTTTGGAATTGAAAATAATATATAATAATACCTACATATTTACAGATATTTGCAATTTATAGTATATCTTTTCTTAATCGCTTATCGTGATTGCTTATCAAGTACTTATTATATTTCCTTCTGAAGATAATATAGTAAATTAAAACACAAATTACCTACCACTTTTAAGTAGGTGTAACTCATATTCAAAATAATTTATGTTTCAAATATTTTTTTATTATCATATTTATATATTATACGTACGTAAACGTACGTTCAGTACGTTAAAAAATCAAAGCCTATGAAAAATATGTCAAAAAATTTAAGGATCCTTTAACATCAAAAGATATATCCAGAAACTGAACCTGAGGTATTATGATTAAATCCAACGCCTTGAGGATCAGGAAATTGGTATAGTTATTAATTTAGTATCTACCTTAAGGTAGATAATAAAAAAAGGAAGGTACTCTTATCATATTACTGTTTTTTTACGCATCCTAAAATAGCAAACAAACTGACGGCCCACCTGATGGAAAGTAGTAAACGTCGCCTATAGATATGAACAGTATCATTGAGATAACAGACAATACAATGTAGCCTAATAAATAATAAATGATTTTAACTCAAACTGCCATACTAAAAATGTGTTCAATAACGGTATTTCTTATTATCTCTATTAAAAAGGGTACACTTTGTTCACGTATACTTTGTAGATAATATTGAATGCACTGCTAAGACTATTCACTGTCGTTGCCCTAACTCAAAAGGTGTTATTCTTTTCGTAGTTATTTAGATAAATTATTTCCGAGAACTCAATTGTATAGTTTATTTTAATAGAATTTAATGAAAAGACAACATTTAGCTGAAATTATCACAGAACACTCTCTGAATCACGCCCCGAACACTTCATGCAAAAACCCCACGATCCGTGAATGTCACAACTACAGAAATAAGTTAAGGTCTGTACATGTTACAATGCGTGTGTGTGTAGTTAGGCATAGTGCGGTAAAAGCACGCGTTTTGACGTATCATTTAATGTGACTGAACTGTGACGTTATTTTCTTCATACCATGTAAATATTGTATCCACTATCCTTCTCCGACATCAACGGCTATTCAAATGTAAAATAGAGACATCCGTTAGAACATAGTAGTTGGTGCATCTTTGAGACTGAGTGAGGTCTTTATAGGTGATAATGAAATGGTAACCCTACCTGCGCTATCCGTATACGCTGATAGGGCACCAATGAAGGATGATAGACGAGGATGAAACAGATCAATTGTTTACGATGGTTTCCAGGGGAAACCACGTGGAGGTCGACTAGATAGAGCATATTGCTAGCAATGGGGCTGTCAAACTCCATTGCTAACAATCCCTTCCCCCTGAGTGAGTGAGGTCAGACCGCAGAGGATGGTTGGAAGTATACTTTAGTACTTTAGTAGGTACTATTACTAATACTGTGCTCTAAATGAAATTAGTAACCTATTCGAAATAAAACAATTAATCGATTTTTATATATACTACTATTTGACATCAACAGACTGTCTTGTAATCCTGTGAATTAACCACTCTTTACATTTCATTAAAGAACTATCAAAATTAATTATAGTACAAGTATTTTACTAATATCATTGAAGCAAGTTGCACATCTGGTAAACATTTAATCTGTGTCAACGTGCATCTACGTACGTTCTTGGATCGTGATCCATTTCGCTTCAATTTCATTTCATGTCTCGTGACGTCGCGGCGGCGTCGTTCGAATTTCCTGCCACTTACGTAAACAATAACTGCATGCCTCGGAATAGAATCTATCGTCGATTATATCCGATTACGATTGTCTAATCGATTGTCAAATTAATCGCATGGTTAATAACTCGATATTACGCGCAGTCACGAACGTGAAAGGACTTCGCGTTGCCAACTCGGTGGACGTATGAATATGTCATTATGAAGTACTTTTTTTTGTGCTAATTTAAAAAAAAAAATTGCAATCTAATTAACGGTCCACCTGATGGATATGAAACTAGCGTATTTAGAGAGAGGTGAGGAGGACGACACTATATACCCCCCATGCGTTGCCATTCCTGAGGACTCGGGTGTTATTCCTCAGTACCCTGCCATATCCCACCCTTCCTTCAAACTTTAAAAGAATTGCGATATGATTAGATTATGCACCTATCTATATAAATAAAAATTTAATACTGTTTGTTTGTATTTTAAACGACAGTCATAAATATTAACTTAAAAACTTTCCCGCTGCATATATTTTTTTAATTTGTGAGAATGGAATGGCAACCCCGACTACGTTATCGGTAGATATACGCTGACGGGGCACCAGTGATAGATGATAGGTGAGAATGAAAGCAAGTCAGTTAGCCCAATTTGTGACAAATACTATAATAATTAACTATGACGGTTTCCAGAAGGAACCGCGAGGTAGTCGACCTGATAGAATAGTTATTTATTTATTTTTATTGAAATAATTATAATATTGTAATAATAAAAACCAAATCAATGTTATAACCCTAGTCATAACATACAAAACCATATTATTTTTAAAGCCATTTATAAAATTTGTGGCACTTATCTGTTATGTCCACGGTACTGCTCATGTCTATAGGCGACGGTTACCACTTTCCATCAGGTGGGCCGTCAGCTTGTTTGCCATTCTAAGTTGTATAAAAAAATTATTAATTGTTATTATTAAATTATAATTAAATTTCTGTTTCGCCAAAGGTTAACTGCGAGAGAATGCTATATAGTTCTAAGTCCGCCTTTTGTAACAAACATTTTTTTTATAATGTGATTAATAGAGAATAAATAAATAAATATAACAACAGTTTCTTCAGGGTCGGCAACGCGAGCGTAATACCTCTGGTATTGCAGGCGTTCATAGGCTATGGTAACCGCTTACCATCAGGTGGGCCGTATGCTTGTTTGCCACCTCAGTGGTATATAAAAAAAAGAAATTCTAATTGACAGCATAAAAATAAATTGTTTATCGTTAGTGCTGGCCTCTAGCGACCTTGCCGGTAAAATATCGTGTTAGCAGCGATGCGATTGTATCAAGGTTTCGTTACAGAGAGAGAGTTACAAAAATAAATAAAATGCGATTCTTTCAGTGCAGTGAATATGTAAACAACGATTCCCAGTTTGTATTGCTATAACCTGATATCTACCATCGGGGGGTAAGGGATTGTTAGTAATGGGGTCTAACTGCCCCATTGCGAGCAATCAACAGGTCATATCAGATATATCAGGTCAACCTCCACGTGGTCACCCCTGGAAACTATCGTGGTTAATTCTAGTGCAATTTGTCACGATGGGCTAACTGACCTGATTTCATCCTCATCTATCATCTTCCACTGGTGCCCCGCCAGTTTAAACCGATAGCGCAGGCGGTGTTACTATACTATTATCACCCATTAAAAAAATATCTACCATCTTCATTTCAGCCACTATCCGTCCACTGTTGGACATAAGCCTCCCCAGATAAACTGCCATAAAGAACGGTCCTGAGCCACCTGCATCCACTGATTCCCTACAATGCATTTTAGGTCGTCACTCCATCTAGTGGGAAGCGTCCTACACTGTGACACTCCCACCTACCCTAATATCTATACTATGAGTGAATATACAAACGTATATAAATAAATAAATAAAAAACCAATTTGAGAATCTTCTCCCCTTTTTTGTAGTTAGTTAAAAACTATCTACAGTTTATAATCTGTTTATTTCATAGTAGCGATACGACAACGTCCCTGGCTGGCTAACTGCGCAATCAACGCTAATCTACTGGCTAATTGGTTTACAGGGGACACACGGGAACATATTAGGAACGGGCCCGACCTTGATTTATTTGACGTAAATTAATAGTTGTCTAAATACACTATTTATTAAAATGATTAAAAATTAAGATCATGTTGCACAAAAAAAAAACATTTTCAGTTGTGGTTATACTTGTTATTTTGATTTAAAAATTAAACTATTGTAATTTCCAAATAGGTTTACAACTGACGCAGTTATGAGGCAACAAACATAAAAAAAATACATCCGAAAATAAATTTGAGAACGTCCTTCTTATATAAGTCGATTGAAAATGAAGACAAATCAGTGGCATCCAGGAATACCGCATGGAAGTCTCTCTGGCTTGGTTATTTATTGTCGAAGCACCTCCTTATTACTAATAACCTCTCCTCCTCCCCTTCCCGGCAGTTCTACATTTTTTTTTGTATCCATTTTAAGCGACTTCAAATAAATCAACTTTCTCAATTTGACCTTATTTGTTATTTTTGTAAACATGTTACAAAATAACTTTTATATATGGAATAAAATAGGTATTAAGGCACTCATGCTATCTTACAATATGCTGTCATTGCTATTTTTGCTTAAATTTGTCGCCACAGGGCACCCCTTCCCTTCCCGTGGATGTTTTAAAAGGTGACTACGGGAATATACAGATTGATAGATGGGCTCTCTGGGGAATAGTGTCCTTCTTAAAACACCACCAACTTACTTATGGTTATTAATATGTATCTTGTAATACTTAAAGCGTTCTAACTAGTTCAACATAGCAGGCAGAATCGCAATAAAATCCCGTGTATTTCTCAACATTTAGCTAACGTCACAGAAGGTTGTGGTTGTCTATTAAAGAACACACACCCACACACACGCATGCATACACACATACACACACACAAACACCCACACATACACACACACATACAATAACCTATCAGTTTAAAAATGTGATAATTTATAAAAATATATAAGATTTTTATTACTTAATCATGTTTAAAAGACTGAACGAAATTTAATAAAATTTCAATACACATGATATTTATATATATATAGGTGTGCCTATTCTATGTCGCGACCTATATCCTTGTCTATATCCTTCTCCATCCCATATAGTTCGTGCACACCAAATTTCATAGTGATAGGTTAAGCCGCTAAGGCGCTATAAGGCAACAAATAAACAAACAAACCCACTTTCACATTCATAATATTAGTAAGGATTTGTCACGACCATCAGTCGCCTCTCGCTCACAGACAAACCACAGCTTTCCCTAATTTACCGCCAAAATCAGATGTTACGTCCCAAGTTACAAAATGTTACAATGTCACCTCGTATAATGATTTTGTAACTCGAAATCTAGGTAAGTATTCTATAGGTGCGATGTTTCCCGCCTGTTGCTATATGGCTAATGGGCCATTTGGTTTGGCATAAGCAGTTTGACGTTCGGATTCAAATGAAGCAATCACGTCATTACGTGATTTTAATAGTCGTTTATATTTTTATGGGACTTGCAATTGGCTAAGAGATTGACGATCTACCTGATATTGGTTACCATATATCTTTATTTATTTCATCATCATCATCACCGTATCTGCCGTTATCTGTCCACTGCTGAACCATAGATTGTCATAAGGAATGGGGTTGTTCCTTATGACAGTTTACCCTTGCCTTTTGTCAATATTTGGCACGCTAGCCTGCAGGCAGATTGGCCACCACAATTTAGTTTTAAAAGAAACACTGTTGCCCATCCCTCGACTAATAAGTTTCTTTAATCGCCTCTTACGACACTTACGAAAAGGAAGGAGTGGCCCGTGCTATGCCGGGACCACATGGCATAGAATATTTACGAGCATTTGTTATGTTGCAAAAGACAAAAGCAACTTTATTCATAATAAAAATAATATTGTTTTGCAAACAAGATTCAAAATTAGTATATAAGTTTCTCGTTTTTGATTTTCACAATTGACGGCATTTAGCAATATTTTGGCCCCAAACAATGTAATATTACGATATATGAAAAATCTAACTCAGTTTTTCATAAAAGCTAAAATCTCCTACAAACTTATCCCGTAATTTATATATATATATATATGTAGTAATAATATTTATACATATTTTAGTAGTACATGCACCGCCCACTTAATTTTCAGCTTGCCTCATGGTAGACTGGTAGAGAACGCCATTAGATGTTAAGTCCGCCATATGTACACTTACTTATATTATATAATTGTGCATTGAACTTTAAAGAAATAAATAAATTTATCCTTTAAATATATTTATAGGTTGAAAAAATTGGCATCCCTACTCTTATTATTAATAATATTAGAAATATAGTAAACATGCCGACATAATCTCTAAGCGATTGAAAGCTTTCTAAACAACATTGACTACACATATAGATGTAGCCCTTGAACACTCGAACTGTACTTAACCACTGTGGGCGTTGTTATGATATAACATATTCATCTTCGTACGTGAAGCGACGTAAATCACGTTTAATTACCGGTGCGCGGGCGCAGTGAAAGCGTGCGGAAACGCGCGCAAGATGGCGCCCGAATGCACAATGATGTATTAATATCATATGAGTAACGCACAATGTAATTACAATTGTTTCGTCATTCAATGACACTTTTGTTTTCACTGCACACTGATTTGCCGCCATTTTTAATAAATGACATTACAACAAATTTTGCAATCGATTTTTAATGGACTTCAAAAAGATGGAGGTTCTTGATTGAGTGGTATTTTTGTTATGTTTGTCACCTCATAATTCCGTCAGTTGTAAATCGTAATTTTTTCTGTCTGGAATAAAGATTTCTCTGCGATATTAAATGTTGGAGATAGATATATATTTTTCTTCTAATGGGTGATAATGGTATGGTAACTCCGTCTGCTCTATCGGTGTACAGTGGCGGGGCACCAGTGATAGATGACTGACGAGGATAAAAGCAGGTCAGTTAGCCCACCCTGACGAATTCAACTAGAATTAGCCACGATAGTTTCTAGGGGGAACCACGTGGAAATCGACCTAATAGTGTATATTGCTAATAATGGGGCTATTTGACCCCATTACTAACAATCCCTTTCCCACCACCAAAGGTAAATATAGAGAAATGCCGTGTGGTCCCAGCATAGAATAGGCCAAGCCTTCGTTTCCCGTGGGTGTCATAAAAGGCGACTGAGGGTGGGCGAAAGATGGAACAGCACTGTCCCTCTTAAAACATCACCAAAGCCTAACTGCGGTTGCCCAGTTGCGGTTGTGCCAGCCAAGCATGGCTACTACTGACCCGATAACCCCCAAGGGGAAGGCTTATGTTCAGCAGTGGACAGTTAAAGGCTGATATGATGGTATTAATATGGAAAAATAAGGCTTCAAAATGATACTTTTTTACTGCATCCAACCTATGATCTCTAAGTATCAAAGCAACACTAATATAATGTATTATTCTTTTTTTTTTATACAACTTATAATGCCTAACAAGCTGACGGTCCACCTGATGGAAAGTGGTAACCGTCGCCTATACACATGAGCAGTACCATGGAAATAACAAAGTATACTGTTTCGTCCATGATACCCCTCATGCGTTGCCATTCTTGAGGACTCAGGTGTTATTCCTCTGTACACAGTAAATTCACGCCATATCCCACCCTTCAAACCGAAACACAGCCATGCAAACACAACTGCTTAACGGTTGAAACACGAATGGGGGCAGAGGGACCCAAGCAATCGACTTCTGTACAGTCTCCCTCTGGTATTCAAGTAACTTTTATTTGTTTTAAGGAATTATTACAAAAACTAAATACTTCTATGTTGCATTAATAACCCTGAATGACTGACTTACAAAGACTGACTGACATAGACAAAGCTATCATAGATTAAGTATGTAAACCCATTAATGAAGCAAAAAAAAAAAACAAGTTATTAACGATTTTCAATGTGTTCAGTGTCGGACATTACCAGCTCTCGAGATCACGCGATAAATTTATACAAATTTACTGTTTAATAACACGTAACACAACAAAACTAGCGATTTGTAATTCTTTTTAATAACAAGACGCAGGCAAATTACATCTATTATAGTTTTAATTGGAAACAAAACGTGGAAAAATGATTAATTGTTAATTAAAAGCGATCAAGGGCTAGTTGCATTTACACACACAGAGGTAACCTCATATAAAATTATTTGTAGGTAAATAAATTTTTATTTCTTCAATTAATTAATTTATGTGTAATATTTTCTTGTAATTACTTGTATTTATAATAAGTTTTAAAAGAGGGAGACTTTGTACAAAAGTCGTTTGCTTGGGTACCTCCCATTCGTGTTTCAACCGTAAAGCAGTTGTGTTTGCAATCCTCAGGAATGGCAATGCAAGGGGGTATCATGGGCGAAACAATATACTCTGTTATGTCCATAGTACTGCTCATGTGTATAGGCGACGGTTACCACTTTCCATCAGGTGGGCCATCAGATTGTTTGCCATTCTAAGTTACATTAAAACCAGATTTTAACATAATAACTATCGGTATATATGTTTGGCATTCTAAGTTGTATAAAAAAAAGTTTACTATTTTATTCTTATGGGGAAAACAATATAGAATATCTATCTATCTATCTATCAAGAAGTAATAGAATAGAAAAGAATAATATCTAGCTCTTGTTGCCAGGATTAAATCACTCGAAAGCATTGATTAAGGCGTTTTCAGAAAATTACTGTAAAAAGTAAATTAAAGCCCATGCATTAACGACATATCTCCTTTGTAAAATACACTTTATATCCTGAAAAGATAAAAAACATCGCTACAAAAAAAAAACATCTTAAAATTCGTATCATTGATAGGAATTAGCAGAGAACTTAGAAATTGGATACATACATCGTTATGATCTGGCCGTGTGGTCTCGGCATAGAATGGACCACACCTTCCTTTCCCGTGGGTGTCAGAGAACTTAATGGTCAAGGGATGAGCAGCGTTCCTCTTAAATCCTCACCAAAACCTGACTGCGATTGCCAACCTACCAGCCAAATGTGGCAATTATTGGTAAAACTCCCCAATAAAGAGAGGCCTATGTTCAGCAGTGGAGAATTGGACAATTAACATCCGGTATGGTTTTTTTTATACCACTGAGATGGCAAACAACCATACGGCCCACCTGATGGTAAGCGGTTACCGTAGCCTATGAACGACTGCAATACCAGAGGTATAACGCATGCGTTGCCGATCCCGAAGAAACCTCTTTACCCCCCTTTTAAAGAACCCCATGCTGTAGTCTCTTGGGAAAACCTCGGCAGGGAGCTCATTCCACAATATGAGTGTTCGTGGGAGGAAACATCTCTGAAACCGCGCAGTACGCGACCACTGAGGCTGTAGGACATGAGAATGAACTCCCTGTCGATGGCGGGCCGTACGATGGTAGAAAGTGATGGTGATGATGATGATGATGATTGTTATGATTATACAATAATGAGCTATCACCTGTTACTGCATTTTCTTGTCGATATAAACGTATGAACGTATTATAGTTACATGTTCTACAACAAACCGGTCGATATTAGATACTTCCTCTGTGGCTACAAGCCAGACCTCATTTGTAACTAATTAGTGAGGTAATTTCAACTTTATGCCACAGTCATAAAGGTTATTATGTGGTGATCCGACTGTGGGAAGTTTTAATAAAGACGACAAAGCGACGGATGGACGGACAACCAGACTAGTTACCTATGCGGGTTCATTATTAATTCAATGCGAGTTTAAAAACGTAAGAAATGTTTATTTACTAGATATTTGACTTATCCATTTCAGTTCTCCAGTTATCCAGTTCTGAACACAGGGATCCCCCATAAATTTCCATGAATAACAGTGTTATGGAGGCGGGGGGAAAGGGATTGTTAGTAATGGAGACTGAGAATCCGATTGCTAGCAATATACCCAACCAGGTCGACCTCCTCGCGGTTCCTCTGAAAACTATCATGGTTAATTCCTAATGAATTCATCATGATGGGCTAACTGGCCTGTTTTCATTCTCATCTATCACCCTTCACTGGTGCTCCGCCAGCGTATCCCGTTAGCGCAGGCGGGGTTACCATACCATTTTCACCCATAAAAAAACACATGGAGGCATGACATCTTAGTCCCCAGGAACAGTAGAACCCAAAACAATGATTTTTAGAATTTTTGTCTGTTTGTTTGTACGTCTATACGTTTGTGAACGCTAATCTCGGAAACAGCCTTAACAATTTAAATGCGATTTTCACTAATGCATTGCAGTTTACTCTACTTAACATTTAGTGTTAGTTTTATTTCAATCGGTTCATAAATAAAAAAGTTATATCAATCTAAAGAATCACGTATAAAATGCTATAAAATAACAGAACAGTTTAATTGGCTGTAATTCTTTTTTTTACATTAATTGATTTTCGAAAATTCTGTCTACTCGTGCGAAGCTGGGTCGGATCGCTAGTGTATTGTGTAAACGAACGACGAAGTAACGGGAGAGACAGATAAATTATAAGCACATATACGTCGTTTCAAAACATAAATAGATATATTGTTTAGCCAGCCAGCTAGATCAATGTCCGATTGGCCACGCCATATGAAGTTTTTATACAGTTAATGAATGGTAGACACCGTTAGGCTATGAATGTCTATAGACATAGATACATACATACACCTGGCGGCGAGACAAAACATCTAGATCTGCGCACGATCTATGGACGTAGATAGGGGAGGCATTTAGGGTCAATGCCCTACCTTAAAAAGCCCAATGCCCGACCTTAAAATGAAAGGCTCCAAGAAAATTAGACTTATTCGCTTTTTCGAAGTCACTTAATTATGTGTTCTGCCCTACCAATAAGTTCCCCACCTTAAACTTGGGTCTAGTTACGGCCCTGACACGGTTTACTCCAGCACACAAGTGTTTTTAATTGGAGGAAAATGAAATGGTGACCCCGTCTGCGTAGAGGAGAAAGAATTTTTAGTAACACGGTCTAACAGCTTCATCTTATCAGGTCGACTTCCACACGGTTATCCTTGAAACCAATGTGGTTAATACTTGTAAAATTAATCACAATGGGCTAACTGAATTGTTTGGGGGGAAAGGGATTGTTAGTAATTGAGTTTGACAACCCCATTGCTAGCAATATACCCTACCATTTCGACCTCCATGTGGTTCTTCCTGGAAGCCATTTTGAATAATTCTTGTTGAATTCGTCACAATGGGCTAATTACCTGCTGATTAGGATGACCTAATCTATCATCACTCACTGGTGCCCCGCCAGTGTATACCAATAACGCAGGCGGGTTACCATTCCATTATTATTTTAGCCCTTCCATAAGGAGAGTTTTGCCAGTAGTTGCCACGCTTGGCAGATGGGTTGGCAACTGCCAATTATCCGTATTTTGGTGACTATGTTACCCATTTACATCATCAAATAAGAAAGCAATTTTGATATTTTTTTGCAATAGTTAGAAATTATACCGTAACTATAATACTCGTTTACTGAGTGGTCCCGGCATAGAATAGGCCCATCCTTCATTTCCCGTGGGTGTTGAAAAAGGCGACTGAGGGAACCAAGTGATTAAGGAATAGGCAACTTAGTGATTAAGGGGTAGGCAGCAGCGTCCCTTTTAAAACATCATCAAAGGTCTTACTGCGATGACAACCCTGCCTGCCAAACGTGGCAACTACTGGCAAAACTCTCCTCATATGGGAGGGTTCAGCAGTGGACGATAAACGGCTGGTATGATGATTCGAAATTAAAACGATATAGGCTCTTTTACTGCTCCAAGTGATAATTAAACATACATTATGAACAGGCAATAGAGTTGAATTTACCTGTAAATTATTCATATAATATTCCGATGAAGCCTTACAATCTGTTGGCCTTAACCTCGTAATTGACGAACGCAATATAAATGATAGGTACGACACTGTATAATGCACTTATAAGATTTCTACGCAGACCTCCGACAAAATAAGACTTTAGGGTTATTATTACCTAATAATTTAACCATTTTTATGCTACTTAGAATGGTAAACAAGCTGACGGCCCACCTGATGGAAAGTGGTAACCGTCGCCTATAGACATGAGCAGTACCGTAGACATGATACCCCCATGCGTTGCCATTCCTGAGTACTCAGGTGTTATTCCTATGTACCCTGTAAATATACTGCCATATCCCATCCTTTAAACCGAAACACAGCCATGCTAACACAACTGCTTCACGATAGAAACACGAATAGGACAGAGCTCTAGTAACATTTGTGTAAATCAAAAATTACATCTGGTAATCCTGAATCAAACATACTTTCTTATGGTATACTTACTTGGCAACATTATTATTCAGAGAAATAAAAGTTACCATACGAATAGTATCAAATATGACATAAATAGACATAAAAGTAGACATATTGTTAATAATTAATCTTTTAGTTATTTATTTATAGGATCACCAACATAAGATACAGCAAAACATTTCAATACAATACGCTGGTAACTGTTCTCACATTTATATGCGACCACAGCATCCTTTGTGTTTGATAAACATTAAAATATAATTAAATTATTGAATGTCATTAAATGATAATAATATGAATAATAATATAATATAAACAATGGAAATTGTGATTTAATTATTTTAAATTATAAATATTTAATTATATTTAATTTTAAACATTAAATTAATGCAACGGCAAAGAGGGTTGACGTCAGGCAGGTGGCCGGTCGTAAAACTAAAAGCCAAATCTTTTTGTAATATGGATAAAAACATATTACGCCGACCCCAAATAATAATTGGGATAAGGGTAGGAAGATAATGATAATGCAACGGCGAGGTACGTTCAACTTTTTAATTTAGACTTGAACACAAAGTGACTATCGTTGTGAATATCAAGTTACGCAGGCATGATTAAAAATTAAACATGCCTGCATGACCATAAATCTTAGCTAGTTGGATAGGGAACAAATTGAAATTGAAAGAAGTAACAATAAACTCAGTGTTAATAATGAAAGTGCAGGTACATAAATTATCAGACTGCTAAAAATACTAGTCACGCACTGGCTTTGATCATGCAACTAATTGACACTGTCTAAGGGTATGCGCTTAGTAAAAGGAAAAGCGAGGAAATCTAACGGAGCGATAATGTGTCATTTACTAGCGATCCGACTTGCTGTTGCACGATTTCTTTAATAAAATACTGGCCGTGTTACTCTCTCGCAATGTATTTTTTTTTATGCAAGTTAGAATTGCAAACAAGCTGACGGCCCACCTGATGGAAAGTGGTAACCGTCGCCAATACACGTGAGCAGTACCATGGACTTAACAGAGTATACTGTTTCACCTGTGATACCCCCCATGCGGTACCATTCTTGAGGACTCAGGTGTTATTCCTCTGTACACAGTAAATTCAATGCCATATCCCACCTTTCAAACCGAAACACAGCCATGCAAACGCAACTGCTTCACGGTTGAAACACGAATGGGACAGAGATGCTTAGGCAAATGATTTTTTATACAAAGTCTCCTTTTGGTCAGCCAATGTAGGCGGTTCTTCCTATCTTTATTTATCTTCTGGTGAAGGAATTATTAGAATCGGTTATATATTTATTGAGTTTGTTCATTATAAATATGAATGGAAATTATTACGCTTTATAATATTAGCAATGGCAATGGCGGTTAGTCTTTGGGCATGTTTTAAGATGGAGCGTGCAGCTGCGCATCGTGACAAATTCACCATTAACCATTATTCGCCTTTTACGACAACCATGGGAAGTCGACCTTTTAAGGTATGACCCATTCTATGGCAATCCCTTCCCACACGGCAATTTTTTTTTATACAACTTAGATCTCCAAACAAGCTGACGGCCCACCTGATGGAAAAATATTTCGGAAACCATCGCCTATTTTATAATGTCACAAAGTTGTTGTGGACATAACAGAGTTTTTTTGAACTAATCTGTTTTTTTTATTGTTAATTCCATGTGTTACCATTCCAAAGGATAAGATGTTATTAATTACCATGTAAATTTATGTTTGTATCCCACCCTTCAAACCGAAACACAGCCATATTTTTTATCGATATAAATGGAATGGCTACCCTCGTCGCCCAATGTGCTGCCAACCCGGCGGTATCGTGTTACACACGTGCACCAATCGCCGTATCCCAATAAATCAATCACGATGCAAACACGGGATCTGAGTACGTATGCACCAGGTAATCCCCATTACAACAATCCCTTTTCCCCCCGACCCCCAGAGGGTGAAGTAGCTATATAGATGGAAAACACTTTTAATGGATCATAATGGAATGGTATCACTCTCTTTCAAATCTACGCTATTGAAAGATACAAAACGGCGGGGCAAATAGATTTTTAAGAGGGATGATAAGTGAATATAAAAATATATAGATCCCATCGTGACAAATTCATCAATGAATCAATCACGATGGTTTCCCAGGAAAATGGAGGAGGTCGACCTTTTAAATTGCTGCATATTGCTATGTAATAAGGCTGTAATCCCCATTACTAATTCATAATTTATGTAACTGTGTGCGTTTTCTTTCTTTCCAGTAAAAATATCTTTCAAGATAGTATACTTTTTATCCAGATAAGAAAATAATTGAGGCAAAACAACGTTTCCAAACTAGTGATCTATCAATGAAAGCCAGTCATCATTGTGCTCCATCATATTTTAGGGAATTCAACGACCAGACCCAGCACGCCATCAAGGAGAAGAGAAAAGAGGATGATATTGTTACTGAGGTGACAGTAGTTCTATTGTTCTATTATACTCTCCTAGACCGACATCAGCGCAGTTAGTCACCCAACCAACGTGGTGAATTTCATCGTGATGGCCAACAGACCAGACTTCATCTTCGGATCACATTCCCACTGCTGGACATAAGCCTCCCCCATAGACTGCCATAAAGTACGGTCCTGAGCCACCTATATCCACTGACAATCTGCAATATATTTAAGGTCGTCACTCTATCTAGTGGGGGGTCGTGCTACATTGCGCTTGCCCGTACGGGGTCGCCGCTCAAGAACCTGGAGCTCGATGCCATATGTAAATTCTTAAGACAGAATTGTAACACCATAATTATAATTAATTTGAATAAAACCAGTCGAATGCGTAACATTTAACGCAACATTACGAAAAAATCAACAGGATATGAAAGTTTGGTCACTAATCTAGTTATTTTATTATATTTGTGTATATCATTATATCGATTGTAAGCAACAGCGTGCAATTAATTTTATTAATCAGTTATAATGTTTTACGTAATAGTTACAATAATAAATACAACCAAGCGAGCTATTACAGCAAACATCAGAAATATAAACAAATGGATTAATTTGTTTTTTTTTTGATGGGTGAAAATGGTATGGTAACCCCGCCTGCGCTAACGGGATACGCTGGCTGAGCACCAGTGAAGGGTGATAGATGAGAATGAAAACAGGCCAGTTAGCCCATCATGATGAATTCATCAGGAATTAACCATGATAGTTTCCAGGGGGAACCGCGTGGAGGTCGACCTGGTTAGGTATATTGCTAGCAATGAGATTTTAGTCTCCATTACTAACAAACCCTTTCCCCCCAAAATTACACTTTAGGCACAACCATATAGCTCTCGTGATTGTCATAACTGGTGTGACTTCGTCCGTCTGTCTGTCCACCCGTCTACCCGACACTAGCTATGTAATTTGAACGAGTAATATAAACGTAATGTTTTTGACGTGGCAGATATGTTGAGCCTTCCTTGTTCTTAGGTTCAGCCATCCTAAAATAAAAGTGTACGCAGAGCAAGACAAAAAATATATCATATCTTGCTTTCATATCATATCAGAGGGAGACTTTGTACAAAAGTCGATTGCTTGGGTACCTCTGTCCCATTCGTGTTTCAACCGTGAAGCAGTTGTGTTTGCATGGCTGTGTTTCGGTTTGAAGGGTGGGATATGGCGTGAATTTACTGGGTACAGAGGAATAACACCTGAGTCCTCAGGAATGGCAACGCATGTGGGGGTATCATGGGCGAAACAGTATACTCTGTTATGTCCATGGTACTTGCTCATGTGTATAGGCGACGGTTACCACTTTCCATCAGGTATGCCGTCAGCTTATTTGCCATTCTAAGTTGTATAAAAAAAATCACTTCCATGTTTAGCTTATAATGATGTCTCGTTCTGTTTATTACTGTCGTATCAATCAGGACCATAGCTACTATCTTTAATCTACGATTTATGATGCAGCTGTAGAGTAAACAAACCATAGATAATATACACAATAAAGAACTAGTATGGATTCAGCGTGCGTACACAATTGAAGGCGTGGACAGATCTGTGAAAGTAAAAGCTGGACGCGTGACAATAAGTCACGGCCGGTGGTGGTCACGAGCTCGCTGACCTGCCCGTGCCATAATCGACATTGTCTGTATAATCATGATTAGGTATATTTAGGGATTAAGCAAACGAATCGTCTATAGATAGATAGATACTCTTTATTGTTTCCTCCGAAAGATTACAATAGTAAACTTATTATAAATATAAATAATTACAAGAAATAATCACAATGAGAAAACAATGGGCGACCTTATCGCTAAGAGCGATCTCTTCCAGGCAACCTTTGGTTGGAGAGGAGTAATTATAAACAATTTGGTGGGAGGCACGATGAAAAATTTTGTTAGTTCTAAATATGGGAGATGTGATACATATAATAATATAAATATTATCTCTACTCATTATTATATATATACACATACACACACACATATATATGTACATACTAACACATGTACAAATACATATACATACATACATACACACATACATATGCCTATTGCCTGCAGCCAACTGTTTTTATACCCACGGACCTTATATTATATAGATAGAGTGTCTTAAAATAAATGCTTCGCCAAAAATAGGTCAACCCATATGTGCATGAATATTGTTACTATATTATTACTTAGTAAAGTACATTATACTGTAAAGTTAGACTGAAAAATTAAAAGGAAAACAAAATTATATTTGATGCAACAAGGTAATAACGCACAAAGATTTGTAATTATACTTGTATTTACTGATTAATTTATATCCAAGTATAGAAATGTGTTTTTGTTCTAAGATCATTGAAAATAACCGCCATTTTAATTAATACATGTGTATGAATTTGTAAGCAATAAGTACCTATGCATATTTATATTATATCAGAAAATATAGGTTTCAATTCAAATTTGATTCATAGTTAAATCTACCAGCAGGCCTACCCTTGAATTTAATACCGATATCAATCCAAATTTTGTACTACACTTATGAAATAATAATTACTAATTAAGTTAAAAAAATTTTAAACGGTTTACATTGGCAAGTTCCACTAATACGCATCTATCAGAACATTATGGAACCGTTATTTCGCTAGTATTGCAATTGGAGAGTGTGAAATGTTTTAATTTCAATATCGATCTATTGGAATCTATTTGAAGAGTAACTCCATTGATCTGGGGCATTTTAAAATTATTTGCAATACCGCAAAAGATGTGGCGCGACTTTATTGATTTAAATGTTAGATTGAATCAGCCAAATGACAGCTTAGCTGACTAAATATTGACACGTTTTTGACACTCGATGTTCTATCTATACGACTACAATCTAGGCCACGTACTATAGTATAGGCAGGCAGGCAAAGTCAGTTAGTTATCATGATGAATACACCTAGAATTAAGCATGATGGTTTCCAGGGAGGGCCATGTGAAGGTCGACCTGACAGGGTATATTGCTAGCAATGGGTCTGGTAGCCCGCATTACTAACAATACCTTCCCCTATTCACTTTGATAGCGTACTTGTAATAAGTACAAAAAAAATACAATCGAATAGAGAACTCAAATCTCTTTATTGAGTAAATAAAAATCCGAAAGATTTTGTGGTAATTTTCATTGGAAAGCGAAATGTATGTATGTTTTTGTTGTAATAATAGTAATCTAGTGAAAAAAAAAAACAACGCGTCAATAGTGATTGCGTTCATATGCAAATTGCAGTGTGTGATTATCTCGGAGACTAATAAAATGTATAATTCACTTGTAGATTTATAATCTAAACACCTTTTTCCATGTAAGTTTTATGACCATAATTCCATATATTATTATGTACGTATCTTCACACTGAATCTCTGACGGAACAAACAGTACCTAACAAGTTGTAAAGTTGTAAAGCATCTCCATCCTTACATAATTATTTGATTCACTTTCATAACTCTTCACTTGCATCGTAATTTTCAATCGACTTCAAAATAAGGAGGTACCCAGTTTGGTATTTTTCTTTTATGTTTCTTATATATAATTGAATTTTATATTGAGTAAAAACTATAATGTAAATATTTCCACAATATATTTATTTATTTAAACTTGAATGCACAGTAAAATTCTATATGCTATGTACCAGAGTACTTTGTACAAAAGTCGTTTGCTTGGGTACCTGTCCTATTCGTGTTTCAACCGTGAAGCAGTTGTGTACCATGTACGCCAGTGTCAGGGCTAAGATGCTGTTTATGTCTATAGGCAGTTACCACTTTCCATCAGGTAAATCCTCGACTTATTAGCCATTCCAAATATGCAATTGACCCTGTTGTGTTTGCATGGCTGTGTTTCGGTTTGAAGGGTGGGATATGGCGTAAATTTACAGGGTACAGAGGAGTAACATCTGGGTCCTCAGGAATGGGAACGCATCATGGGCGTATACAGTATACTTTGTTATATACATGGTACTGCTCATGTCTGTAGGTGACGGTTGCCGCTTTCCATCAGCTGGGCCGTCAGCTTGTTTGCCATTCATTTTTATAAAAAGAAAATGTACATTTGGCGGACTTAACACCGAACGGTGTTCTCTACCAGTCAACCATTGGGCAAACCGAGAATAATAATAATAATAATAATAACTTTATTGTAGCTAAAAGTCGGGTATACAATTTCTTATACAGTGATTACTACACTAGGCTCGCAGGCCTGTATCGTAGTAGTCAGTGAGTGGCTAATTTTGTTCATATTTATTGCCATTTACAATCCGGTTCCTGTACAATTTTATCATTTAGATACTCGAAAATTAAAATACATTTAAAATGAAATAATAAAAAAAATATAAAATACTAAACAAGAATAAAGAAAAGAATATTAATGTAAAACATTTAAGGTTCTATAAGGTACTTATTTCTAATACTATTACATATATTTATTTTTGAAAAGAGAGGTGTGTGTGTGTGTGTGTGTGTGTGTGTGTGTGTGTGTGTGTGTGTATGTGTGTGTGTGTGTGTGTGTGTGTGTATGTGTGTGTATGTGTGTGTGTGTGTGTGTGTGTGTGTGTGTGTGTGTGTGTGTGTGTGTGTGTGTGTGTGTGTGTGTGTGTGTAACGGCATATATAGCGGCATTTCAACCATAAGATGGAAGTAGTTGTTCTGTTTCAATGTAATTTAGATTAATTAACCAGTTTTTTATTTTACTTTTTACTTGGTAATAGGATAGTTTTATGCATGGGAATTTTCTGTTAACACTATTATATATATATATGGATGAGAAAATAGAGGTAAACGCTTTACAAATGTAGTACGAACAGGAGGTAGCCCAATTTTACAAGTACGACTCTCTGCAAGAGTTTTGTAGTCTGGCCTTTTCAGAACACTCTTATGGTGCGCGCAGATTACTCGCCATATGTAAAGTTGTCGTACTCGAAGTACATTAGCTTCTTTATAAAGCGAATCTGTGGAAAACCTAAAAGGTTTATTGAGCATCACTTTAAGAACTGCACGCTGTGCTCTTTCAATTTCAATAAAACTACTTTTATTCGATCCTCCCCATATTGCTATACAGTAAACTAAGATCGATTCACATATTGAAGTATACACCATCTTAAGAGTATCAAGAGGAGTAGATCGTCTAAGAGATTTAACTATATATATTATTTTTTTAAGTCGTGCAGATAGACAGGAAAGTTGTTTCTTGAAAGAAAGGTTTTCGTCTATTTGTATTCCTAAATATTTTACTGAATTTGTTCTCTCAATCGTTTTGCAGTCACAGAATCCTGAAAATGTCATCATGTTGTTAATCTGCTCTACGTGCTTACAGGTATGAATAGGTAGAGGAAGAAGTTGTTTAGGAGCAGATGCGCAAGTTTTATGGAAAGCTAGATAAGTTGTTTTATTTATATTTAGAGTCAGTAGGTTGTGATCAAACCAAGAAGCTAGGTGTGCCATGCCACTTTCAGCCAGCTGGTGAGTTTTTTCCCAAGACGTTTCTGTAAAGAGTACCACTGTGTCGTCAGCGTAGCCTATTATACTTGCTATGTGTGGTAATTGATTTAATAAGTCATTTATATAAATATTAAATAAGGTTGGTCCAAGAATACTACCCTGGGGAACTCCTAAGTTTATTGGTAAAGCATTACTAACAACATCGCCGACTTTGACGGACTGATAACGGCCAGTAAGATAACTGTTGAACCAGTTGTATGGAATACCCCTAATACCAATACAATCAAGTTTTTTTAAAAGTATCAACGGCGATACCGTATCAAAGGCTTTCGCTAAATCTATAAAAACTCCAATGCAGCAATTTTTTTGGTCCAGTGCGGTAGAGATAATATCTGTTAGAAGGGAAATGGCATTTTCTGTAGAGGATCTTTTTCTAAAACCGAATTGGTTCTTCGAGATAATTTGATTTTTTTCTAAATATGTAACAAGTCGCTTATTTATAACTTTTTCGAGGAGTTTAGAAAAAATGGAAAGTAGAGAGATGGGTCTATAATTTGATGGCTCATTTTTACTACCGTCTTTGTGAATAGGAGTAACTAATGCACGTTTCCAATGATCAGGGAATATACCTTTGGAGATACTAAGATTGAAAATATGAACTAGCGGTTCCAGAATAATATGTCTTATTTGTTTAATAAGTGTTGCATTATAACCGTCGATACCAGGAGCACTTCCGTCTTTTAATCCCTTTATAAGTGAATCGACCTCAAATATGTCGGTCGGCTCCATATAGAGGGATGCCGAGGGTGACTTGGAAGCTGATACTTTAGAGGACAAGTCTGATTCCTCAATATTGAGTTTTGCAAGGGTCTTCTCAGCCAAGTTTTTACCAATAGTTGTGAAAAATTTATTGCTGATGTTTAGTGATTGTATTGGATCTTCATTTAGCTTAATGAGATTATTTGCCTCATTCTTTTTTCTAGAAATGTGACAAATTTCCTTAATTGTTGACCATAGCTTTTTTGGGTTATGCTTGTTATCAGTAAGTTGTTCGTTGTAATATTTTGTTTTAATTCTGGTCAATAGTTCTGTAAGAAAATTACGGTAACGTTTATAGTTTCTTTGTATTATTGGATCAGAGGGGTTTTTCCTAGCTTGAATATGTAACTTGTCTCTTATTCTCTGACATCTCACCAAACCGGGAGTAATCCAAGGTTTTAATGTACCATATAATTGACGAGTAGTAATGTATTTTGAGTTACTTTCTAATGTATTTTGAAGAACAATGGAAAAGAGCTCAACGGCTTCATTAACATCTTGACTTTCTAAGACGGTGGACCAATCAGCCTCAGCTAGTTCCCTGAGTACTCCCAGTGAGTCCGTTTTACGAAAAATCTGTTTTTTTGAATTTTGAATTATAGATGCAGTTGAGAGACCGGCAATACAGATATCATGATCGGTTATATTACTCTTACAAATTAAACCTAGGGCTGTTCCAGATGGATTCTTAATATATATGTGATCAAGGCACGCTTTATTACGGGTAGGTTGTGTAATAGCTGGAATGAGTTGATGTTCAGCCATTAGACATGTGTGAGAAATACGTAGGCGGTGCAATATACAATATTTTATGTATTTTTATTACTTTTTTTTTTAATTATGTTATCCGCCATCCCGGAACGCGCAGTATACGAGTATATAACAGTAGAATAATTTCCGTAGCATTTTTTTTGTAAACTACCATTTTGTTGCCACAGAGGTGAAAGTGTTGGATCATCCACGAGAGTATTGTCTGTGGTATGGCGGCGTTAACAACAAGACAATACTCGAGAAACGCGGGAATCTGTGACGAAAGTGATATGGTGTGACAAGTTGTGACAGCTATTATGTTATTATTGTCCAACAGCGTACACATCGCCTCAGAATCGGCCATGGTACGCTTAAAGAGCATTTGCACAGATCGAAAATGATCTCTTCTCTTACATGTGGCTTCTGTTCGACTAATGAAGTACAGTCATTGGACCATTTGTTTTTTGCCTGTCAACATTTTGCCTTGCAGCGCTTGGTTAATGACCAAGTTTTTTTTTATCTATTTTATTTAGAGGCTTTTATCCTATAAAGATACTAGCTGATCCCGTAAACGTTTTACCACTTATTGCGAAATATAAAAATCGCGGTTAAAATACAGGGGTTGATTGTAAAACGATGAAATTTAAAGTTGTATGTATTTTTCAATATTAAATTATAATAAAATAAAAATAAAAAAATTGTCAAATAAATAAAAAAATAAATTTTTGGGGTGAATCACCCTTATCATTGATGGGTATCAAAAATAGATGTTGGCCGATTCTCAGACCTACCCAATATGCACACAAAATTTCATAAAAATCGGTTATGCCGTTTCGGAGGAGTTTGGTAACAAACACCGTGACACGAGAATTTTATATATTAGAAATAAATAAATAAAATAAATTCCTACCACTGATGCTAGAGTCAGCGAATCAATGACTAATTAATTAATTACAGACGTACTGTCAAGTCATTGAATATGTTACAAGCTTAACAGTTAGAAATTGCAACAAGCATTGTTCGCAAATCGCTTTCTAGTCTAGATACGTTAATTATTTGTAATACGTGGCTTGTCGCAAGCCGCGACGGCCTGCAAACCAACTAATTGTCACCTCTCTTTTAATTACAAGGTGAATTAGTGTCAATCGTCATGGTGTAACATCAGGTATATGGCGCGAACAAGTGCTGTTTGTATAACTTCATCATATCATATCAACCATTCACTGTCTGCTGCTTTTTTTAATGGGTGATAATGGAATGGTAACCTCGCCTGCGCTATCGGTATGCGCTGGCGGGGCACCAGTGACGGATAATAGGTGACGATGAAAGCAAGTCAGTTAGCCCATCAAGACCAGTTCTACTAGAATTAACCATGATAGTTTCCAGGGGGAACCGCGTGAAGGTCGACTTGATTGAATGTATTACTAGTAATAGGAAAATTAGACCCCATTACTAACAATCCCTTTCCCCCCCAACCTGAGAGGGTATATTGCTAGCAATAAGACTGGTAGTCTTCATTACTAACGATTAACGCTTAACTCCAAGTGTATTGATCACGATGGGCTAACTGACCTGCCTTTTTCATACTCATCTATCATCCTTCACTGGTGCCCTGTCAGCGTTTACCGTTAGCGCAGGCGGAGTTACCATTGCATTATCATTTATTAAAAAAAAACAACCTACGTTCATGATCGAAACAAATACCAACACCATTAAAAAAATTTGAAGACAATCATTTGAAGTTCTACAGAACTTTATAAAAAGGTCTTATCCGGTCATTATCCATTGCGTAACATGATAGATTTGTTTATAATAATGGTTTCCAAATCGAGGCTTGCCACGTGGTCAGGTGAAAGCATGTCACGCCCTAATACCTCTCCTAAAATTTCGCTTCTCACCATGGAATTGGTGATCGTAATTAGTGATAATTATACTAAATCCCATCCGTTTGATAAACGATGATTTTTGTTATGGCTTTTCTTTAATATATGCGAATAAAAAATGCCTTCTTCGTACTTATCTTATAAACTTAATAAGTAGAAATTACAGAGTATAGCATAACTTAGCGTCGCATAGTATTTTTTTTATGGGTGAAAATGGTATGGTAACCCCGCCTGCGCTAACGGGATACGCTGGCGGAGCACCAGTGAAGGGTGATAGATGAGAATGAAAACAGGCCAGCCCATCATGATGAATTCATCAGAAATTATAGTTTTCAGGGAGAACCGCAAGGAGGTCGACCTGGTTGAGTATATTACTAGCAGTGGGATTCTCAGTCTCCACTACTAACAATCCCATTCCCCCCAGCGTTGCATAGTTATCACTTCCCATCAGGCGGGCCGTTCGCTTATCTGCCACTTTAACTAGTATAAAAGAAGTAAAAAACCTTAATTGACTTCTCAGAAATAGAATAGAAAGTGGAGGATACCCCTCTACTTTTTTATGATACTTTTTTCCATAACACAGGGGGCAAACGAGCATGCGGTACATCTGATGGTAAATGACTATCGCTGCCAATTAACACCAGCAATATCAGAACATTGCAGGTGTGCTGCCAGTCTTTTAAAAAGGAATATGCTCTTTTCTTCGAGGTTACTTAAAATGACAAACAAGCTGACGTCCCACCTTATGGATATCACAGTATATCCTGTGACGTTCGTGATACTATTCAACTGTATAGATGACGGTTACCACATCCTATCAGTTGGGTTGTCAGTTTGTTTGTCATTAAACAGAGAAATTTATTGTACTAAACCTATTCTACTAATGTTCTAATAATATAGTAGTTTTTAAATGTAAAAACTAATTAAAACGGAAAATAAAAATAACTTACTAAAGTACTAATTAACTGTCAAATTAGCTGGTGCGTTTTTTTATCATCTTATATATAAAATTCTATATATATAAAAAAAGCCTTTATATATATAAAAAAAAAAGATTTACCGATTTTTATGAAATTTTGTGTGCATATTGGGTAGGTCTGAGAATCGGCCAACATCTATTTTTCATACCCGTCAATGATAAGGGTGACTTAACCCAAATTATTTTTTTTTTATTTTTTTGACAATTTTTTTTATTTTTATTTTATTATAATTTAGCATTGAAAAATACATACAACTTTAAATTTTCATCGTTTTACGATCGACCCATGTATTTTAATCGCGATTTTTATATTTCGCAATAAGTGGTAAAACAACGTTTACGGGGTCAGCTAGTTGTTCTATATATTTACGCACATTAATGTATCTTGACGTATTTATATTTAATTATTTAATAAATAATATGAGTTTTACAAACAATAAAAAGATGCAAAAATTATAAAACAAAACAAATATAGAAGTTACAAAGGAAACACACACGTAACTATTTATCACGCAAAATTGTATGAAAACGTTAATCCGCTTTTCTCGAAGCATTCGTATGAAGACACTCTATCTATATAATCTAAACCAAAACATATGTCGAAACATAGCTATATATAATAGAAACACAAAAAATATAACAATCTAAAATTAACAATATGTATTACGTAACAATCAAATTACTCGTCTCTACTTCCAACTTCCCCGTGCTACGAATATAATTCGTAATTCCGTATAATTACATTTACGACCTTAGAAACAACCACGCTCCGCTGAGCAAAACACAACATGCCCAGCACCCACCTACATATGATCAACATGTTCATTTTGAACAAACTTAGTTATATACAATATACAATATACATATAATATATTTATATATATATATATATATATATATATATATACAACTTAGAATGGCAAACAAGCTACACTGTTTCGCCCATGATACCCCCCATGCGTTGCCATTCCTGAGGACTCAGGTGTTATTCCTCTGTACCCAATAAATTCACGCCATATCCCACCCATCAAACCGAAACGCAGCCGTGCAAACACACCTGCTTCACGGTTGAAACACGAATGGGACAGAGGTACCCAAGCAATCGACTTTTGTACAAAGTCTCCCTCTATAATAATAATAATATACAACTTGCTATATCATATCTAATCCTATTCTGTTTGAAAGAATTGTTATTAATGCGGTTTGCCAGTCCCATTGCTAGCAATATACCCTGTCAGGTTGACCTCTCCGTGGTCCCTCCTGGAAACCATCTTGCTGAATTCCAGGTGTGTTCCTTTCGATGGTCTACCTGACCTGCCTCTTCATTCTCACCTAATCCCTCGCTGGAGCCGCGCCAGCGTATACCTTTAGCGTAGGTGAGGTTACTATTCCATTATCATCTATTAAAAAAAAGAACCTATCCTATTAATATAATAAATACAAAAGTTTATAATGTTAAACAAATAAAAATTTATAACATCCATTATGTTTGTTAGTCTTCCACGCAAAAACTACTGAACGCCTTCAAAATGAAATGAAATTAGTTTATTTGCATTAAACAGTTAAAATTATTAACAAAGGCCGCGTAGTTTTAATTATGGTATCTGTTTATTTGCCTTAATGAAATGAAATGAAATGAAATTTATTTGTTATAAAAGTAGTACATAATAGATGGTATGGTTATTTATGTTATTTAGATCTCACTTTTAGTCTTTACAGACATGCAAATACATATTTGAATTAATCTATTATATTATTATTCTTTATATAATTCAATTAAAGTTACATATTATACATTTATTATTATTATAAAAGTAATGAAATTATTGTTATAAAACTGTCATATATTCATGACGAATGTTAAAATTATATCAAGTTTGTATTGTCAAAATATTATGTTTTCTAATAATTATAGTTCAACATCGTTTATATAATCACTTATTGAATAGTAGCATTTGTCAATTAATAAATTAAATAATTGTATTTTAAATTGTGTCGATGGCAATTCCTTTAAAGGGGTCGGTAATTTGTTGTATATCCGGATAGCCATTGGATAACAACTTCTTTTATATAGGTCCGTTAACATTATAGGCAATATTAGCTTATTTGGATATCTTCCACGATAATTGTCGACATTATTACAATACTTTTTAAATAAATAAGTATGTGTTTTAACAAAGTTACATGTTTCATAAATATATAAACAAGGTAGAGTTAGCAGTTTCAGTTTTTTAAAATACGGTACACAGCTAGTTCTGGGTTTGAGTTTGTTTATAGCACGAATACATTGCTTCTGTGCTATAAATGCTCTTTCCAGTTCAGCGAAGTAGGCATCCAAGTATTTATATTTTATTTGTAAAATATGCAAAAAAAAAATTATGATACATTTTATATTATTTAAATTACAATTACATTTTGAAAATAAAATTTACGTTACATTAGTATATACAATGTCTGTTAAACAGCTTATATTAGAATAAATATAAGGAAAAATAAACATAAATTAAAATGTCAATGAACTCTAACAAAAAATACAATAAATTTATTAATAAAAATTGACAATCGAAGGGGAAAATTATTAAAATAATAATATTATTGAAAGTTAATGAGATTCGGTACACGAGTAAGTTACATTCTAACTTGGCACATAGAATACTTTATAATGATTCATGCTGATGAAGGCGTGGGATACAGCTAGTTTAATACATATACTATACATATATACACTGGCTTTCTCTCTAATTCTTACGCCATTCAGTAGAATGCATAGATCAAGCACTATAAACTACATTCTTTATTTAGAATTCACATAATCGTAATCCCTTTGCTTTGTCTGATGCTGGCGTTTCCTTGTTTTTTGAATAATTTTTCGTCTGATATTATTTATATCGTATAGGGAGGTCAAGGATATGGCCTGAGATAGAACTGGCTGGAAGAAGATGCATGAATTAGTTGCACTGACAAGAGGTAACTCTTAAATGGAAAAAAAATATTATATTATATATGTATGTATTTATGTGTGATATAAAGTATATATGTACGTAATATGTGTATAATATGTATGTTATTTTTAAATTACTTTTTTAATATTGTTCGTCACGTTACATCGTCAATTATATTTTCTGTTATTCCTGTCTACGGTCGACTGATAGATAACGCCACATGGTTTTTTTTTTTTTGATGGGTGAAAATGATATGGTAACCCCGCCTGCGCTATCGGTATACACCGGCGGGGCACCAGTGAAGGATGATAGGTGAAGATGAAGCAGGTCAGTTAGCCCATCATGACGAATTCAACAAGAATTGTTCACGATGGTTTCCAGGGGGAACCACGTGGAGGTCGACCTAATAGGGCATATTGCTAGCAATGGGGCTGTCAAACTCCATTGCTAACAATCCCTTTCCCCCGCCATATGGTGTTAAGGCCGCCATTTACACTATTTAGTTGTATTAAAGATTAATATAAAAAAATAAAAAAATTCATGACAGTTGGTTGAGACACCAAGAGGTTAATAACAAATTCAATTTTAAAATTATCATTTTAGTAGGGATTTGAATTGTTACTCTTAATTGTAGTCCTTGTTTTCTCGCTCTCTCTTTCTCCCCCCCCCCCCCCTTCCCTCTGCGCTTGCTACGAAATTTAATTCAATCACACAATATTTTTTTATACTACAATGTGACATTGACATAGGCGTAGGTCAGTTTGATGGTAAACGTGGTTACCATAGCCTATGAAAGCCTGTAACACCAGGTAAGTCACGTGCGTTTTGCTGACCATGAAGAAACCTTTGTACGCTCTTTTTGAAGAACCCCATGCTGTAGTCTCTAGGGGAAATGTCGACAGGAAGATCACTCCACAATCTAAACGTTTGCAAAAGGATACTCCCCTGAAACCGCAATGTGCGTGATCATTTGGGTTTATTTATTTATTTAGGTCTTTATTTTCTGAGGTGTAAAGATAAATTCTGCTCAAAAAATGGTTTTAATATTTAAAAAAAAAAATATGTAATAATTAATCAAATTCATATTAACTTTATTCAGCAGACTTGTTGACTAATTGTTTTTAATATCAATTCTCAATTTCTTTTTTTTTCTATGTAACATAGAAACGGATACATGTTGATTTAAAAACTTTTACATTGATTTTAAAACGAAACTGCTAATTTTCCAAATCGGTTTACAACCGACAGAATTCTGAGGTAACAGATATAAAAAAAAATATACAATCTAATTACCAACCTCCTTCGTTCTGAAATTGGTTAAAAACTTTAAATTGATACTTTACAAATAACAGTGTGTTATCGCTTACCATCGCTTTTGTCACTAAAGCAACGCTATCCGAATCGAACGTGCCAATCACTGTGTATCTTGAGATAACGTGAACTTGATATCCCAGCGGAGACTGTATCACGCGTCATTTAGTTTATAACGCTAACTCAGATAATAGACAAATATTATTAAACAAAAAGGTCTTAAAAAATATAATATGAAGTAGAATATTATAGTATATTACTGCAGCGGCCAGCAACTGAGGCATTGATGGACGAACGTGCAAATGTGGGCCGAGGCTTAGCCGAGGCACACATACGTGAGTCCATCAATGCCTAGTTGTGGCCAAGGCTTGTATAGTACTTTTATCAAACAATGCGCAGAAATCAAAAACACAACTTTACTATTTAAGTCCAGTTTTTTTTGTAAAACACAATCAAATTAAAAAAATATATATATACAAATCATATAAATAAAGATAATGAAGCATCTTATGAACGAAATAATAGACACTCTTATCTTAATATGCTAGCATCTTTTGGAATTATGCCTGGACATAAGTTACCTACTAGACAGGGGACCTGTTTGGACCATTTCATGGTTAAACTAAATACGAGTATTACAAGTGCTAAAATTGCTGTCTTAAATACCACCGTAACTGACCACGCAATGATTGTTCTAGTTATATCACTTCATAAACCAAGTTTTACTGCTACTAAAAATACTATATCTACTGATTTCGGCAAAGCTTTAAAAAGTCTGAAAAATAAAAATATCTCTCAGTTGCTATTTTGCGACAATCCTAATTTATTGATAGACTTACTCATTAAAATAGTTTCGGAATCGTTGCAAGAAAATACTAAAACTATACCTATTTCTAAAAAGAAGCATATTATCAAGCCATGGATAACACCGGGTATACTTCGTTGTATCCGAAATAGAAACAAAATGCAAATAAAGCTACGTAAAGAACCTGAGAATGAAATACTAAAAATAACATATAGACGCTATCGTAATTACTGTAATAATCTATTAAAAAAGCTCAAAAGAATCTATGAAAAACATTTATTAGAAATGTCGATTAAAAATCCTAAACAACTCTGGAATACTATCAAAACTATAACTAATCAAAAACAACGTAATACTGACAACTCATCACTACTCAATTTAAAACAAACTAATATTGATTCAGTTAATTCGGTAAATACTTTTTTTGCAAATATTGGAAAGGATCTAGCTTCGTATATAATGCTTCCAACTAACTTTGATGCTGTGAGTGAACAATATAATGATGTTCATTGTAGTCAGACTTCATCTTTTGTTTTATTAGATACTGATAAAGTTGAAGTTGAGAATACCCTTATGAATTTGAAATCTTCAAGTGCTTCTGGTTGGGATGCAATCCCTACAGCATTTCTAAAACTGGCCAAGGACGTACTAGTACCAGTTATAACTCACCTAATTAATCTTTGTTTTGGGAAAGGTATTTTTCCTGTATCTCTTAAAAAAGCTATTGTAACACCTGTGTACAAGAGTGGTGACAGAGACGACGTTAACAATTATAGACCTATATCTGTATTAACAGCTTTTTCAAAAATCATGGAAAAAATTATTAATAAACGAATTATTAGCTATCTTAATAAATACAATATCATATCGGACTGTCAGTTTGGTTTTAGACAAAATATATCTACGGAGGATGCTGTAACAGCTTTAACAACTTTAATAGTAGACCAACTAGATAAAGGAAATAAATGTCTCACGGTATTCTTAGATCTAAAAAAGGCATTTGATACTGTCTCTGTCCCCATTCTTGTACAAAAAATGGAACGGATCGGTATAAGGGGTGTACCTTTGGCTCTACTTAGTGATTATTTAACAAACAGGAAACAATGCGTTAAGATTGATAAGTATACTAGTGAATACTGCAATGTAGATTTTGGTGTTCCTCAGGGAAGTGTGCTCGGGCCTACGCTCTTCTTGATTTATATAAACGATTTGCTAAACATACAATTAAATAATGCCAAGATCTTTTCATATGCTGATGACACCGCCATTGTTTTTACTGGCAAAACATGGAATTCCATTCGTACGAATACTCAAAAAGGACTAACTATAATTGATCTTTGGCTAAAAAATAATTTACTTACTCTAAACTCTCTAAAATCGAAATATATATGTTATACCATAAATAAATCAACGCAACCATCACCAGAATTTCAAATTATCATTCATTCTTACAATTGCAATAAAGTAAATGGTGACTGTTTATGTCCATCTATTGATAAAACTACTTCTATTAAATATCTTGGTATACACATGGACCAGCACTTATCTTGGCATTCTCATTTAGAAGCAGTCAGCACTAGAGTCCGAAAGCTAATTTGGATTTTTATTAAGCTGCGTTATGTGGCATCCAATTTTTTGATCAGATCAATATATATATCCCTAGCGCAATCTATATTGATGTATTGTATTCCTGTATGGGGTGGAGCTACTAAAGTAAAATTTTTAGAAGTGGAAAGATCCCAAAGAGCTCTTCTAAAACTGGCCTACTCTAAACCACGTATTTATCCCACTGACAAACTTTATCAAGAGTGTGATTTATTGTCAGTAAGAAGGATTTATATACTATATGCAACTTTAAAAAGACACAAAAGTGTAGAACTAGACTTTTCTTATTTATTAAAACGTAGGAAAAACATAACTCTGATGGAAAATAACGTTAGGACAAGTTTTGCTATGCGACAATATAGTAAACAATCAACACATTTATACAAGTTATTAAATAATAAATTAAATATCTATAAACTAAACAAATTTGATTGTAAAGATGTAATTACTAAATGGTTAAAAACTTTAAATTACCACGAAACAGAAGAACTTTTCAAATATTAAAATATTGATGAGTTACTTTTTAAAAAAATCTTAACAATACAGATTAGCGTAAAACTACACAAACACTCATACAACATACACACCACACAACAGTTGGTACATGGCGCACGTACATGCACACATACACTCACACGCACGCATACATAAACACACACACACACACACACATGTATGCATGCACACACACGCATGCATGCATTTAGATATACTTATTACTAATATTAGATAATGTTTATGTCTTAATTTCATGGTACTATGATTTATGTATTTGCATGGTTATGGAGGAGCGTGACCTTCTGATACAGGTGATAACACTTACTAGAAGGTCACAACAACGATCTTAGTATTGTATCAATTTTGTTACGAAATAAATATTTTTCATTTTTCATTTTCATTTTCAAATGATTTGTGTGATAATTCACTAACTCAAAGAATTAATAAAATTTAAAAAATCGCGCCATCTTGTAAAAATTATTGGGTTGTTTTTATGTAAACACTATCAATATATTATTGCTCTTTAAATTATAAAATCATTGTTTAACATATGTAATATATATTGTACATACAAGGCAAAGGTGTATAGTTTCAACCTTGGCGTATTTACATAGTTTTATCGCTATCGTGGCAGTATGCAAGGTATATAACATTAAAGATAACACTATTTGTGATAATATTGTATTGTAGAATTGTAAATTTTATTCAATTCAGTACCAAATTCAATTCATTCAATTCAGTACCAATTTTATTCAATTCACATTGTAGTAAAACAGAAATGTAAATGACTAGAACAGGTTCTAGGACTTATAAAGAAATAATTATTTATTTTATTTATTTAATTCTTCATTGTATAAGAATATGACAGACTTAATCAAATGTACAAAGGCGAGCTTAACTCTTAATAGAGTTTTTTTCCAGCAACACCCAAAGTAGAAAGGAGCGTCAATGTCAGCGGGTAGAACGGTGTACAACATTGTGACAATTTTTAAACAGACAAAATTAAATTAATTAAGCGGGTAGTTGGTATACGCACAGTAAAAATTTGTGGCTCCTCATTTTATTTAATTTAAAATTATAGAAATTAAATGTATATGGTACATACGTGCTAATATTGTACAATAGTCACCTCTGCACCTAATCCTCTCACATTTCACAACCTCTGGATAACATAAGTGTCAGCAATGGATCTATACAACAAGTTGTCGAGTAATATGGAGGAACTTAGTCATACATTCCAGAGCCGTATGACACAATATG
The DNA here is from genome assembly GCF_026898425.1 of Galleria mellonella. Lineage (NCBI taxonomy): Eukaryota > Metazoa > Arthropoda > Insecta > Lepidoptera > Pyralidae > Galleria > Galleria mellonella. The sequence goes on along the minus strand of NW_026442074.1, from coordinate 10,946,573 downwards.
AAGAAAACTTGAAGAGTTTCTCGCAGCCTGATGGAAGTACCCAGAGCGTTCAATCGGCATTGTCCAAAGACTATAGTGACTTCAAGAAATTAATGTGGAGTACACTGAAGACTATCAAGGAGCAAATGGAGCTATTATATCTTGGACTTGACAGGCATGAAATGGCTTCCCGCAGGAAAGTCCTTCTCTTCCATGGTGTACAAGACCCAAAGGATAATGTGAAATCTGCTGTTCTTAAAGTTATTTCTGAACAGTTAAAACTGGCGGATATCTCATCAGATGACCTTGTTACATGTCATCACCTTGGCTCGGACACAGGTAGGAAGCGACCCTTATTAGTACGTTTCCAGCAGTATAAGCATCGTGATCTTGTTTGGAAGGCTAAGACGTTGCTCAAGGGTACTGGATTGACTATATCGGAATTTCTTACAAAGCCTCGACATGATGTATTCAATGCTGCCCGTGCCCGGTTCGGCGTGAAGAGTAGTTGGACCTCAGAGGGCAAGATTATATTATTGCTTCCTGACAAAAGTCGACATAAGATCGAAACTATGTCTGAGCTCAATTTCCTATTAAAGAAATTCCCATCGCATGTCCCAGAACGGGGGGCTCGAGAGAAGCAGCTTGATAACATGAGTGATTCAACTCCTACAAAAAACATAAAAGCGGGTAGATCCAGACGCGGTAATAAGTAAATATTACTCTGCTGTTGCTTTACTATGACTTTTGTTTAATTTAATTATCACAATTTTTGAGATCGCATCTTTCTGTGTAGTGTGCACTGTGTTTTGTTTGCTTGATAATGTGCTTTGAATCAAATTATACTGCCTCATTAAAGTACTTGTAGTGTTATGTGGGTAGTAAAACATAACATATTTCAAAACAAATTGTCAACGCTCTTAGTTACTGCAGTCATTTATACCTCTCAGATATTTAAATGTCAAAGTCAAACATTACATTGAGTTGCCAGTATCATAAATATTGTATCTGCATGCTAACCCTTAATCTATGGTTATACATGTTTATGGATTAGGGATATTCTTCAGGGGAATATTCTATATCTGTGAGTTTCCTTCACTTTAGATGGTCTTTGTTTAAATGTTTTTATTCGTAATACTTGATTACGGCTTATGTTGTTTTGTATAATATAGGTAACTAATGATGAGTGCAAAGGTGCATTTATTGTTTGAAACTTAAAGCTTCCTTTAGAATTAAATATAATTATTATTAATATATTATTTATTTATCTTATAACTATAATGTCATTAAATTTTAATGACGATTTTTTTTCTTGCTCTTCAAATGCCAATTCTGACGACAGTTATGTTAGTGCTTTCACTGAAGATGAGTCTACATTACTGTTACGCCGTTTGAATCAAATAATGTTACCATACAATAAAAGCAAATCTATAAATATAGTCCATATCAATGCTCAAAGTGTCCCTGCTCACTATGATGATCTTTTGTCTAGTTTCGATCCCAACACAGTGGATGCTGTCCTTATTTCCGAAACCTTTCTCAAACCTTCTCTCCTATCTACTCAATTTTCCCTACCAGGTTATACACTAATTCGGAATGATAGAACCGGGGCTGGGGGAGGTGGTGTGGCTATTTACCTACGAACAGGTTTATCGTATACGATTGTTGACCATTCTCCTAGTATTTATTCTCAGTCTGCGGAATATCTTTTTATAGAATTAAACCTCCTACACTCCAAATTACTACTTGGTGTTTTTTATAGTCCGTCATGTCATATAGACTACTTCTCTTCTTTTGAAAGTTACTTAGAAAACATATCAACTTTATACGACCATACTATTATTCTTGGAGACTTTAACACTTGTTTATTAAAAAATGATTACCGTTCCCAGAAGCTCCGTAGTTTGGTCTCGTCCATTGATATGCATATCCTTCCATCTTTAGCCACACATCACGCCCCTCACAGCTCCCCATCACTTCTCGACCTAATTATTGTAAACAATCCTGATAATGTTAATACCTCTGGACAAATAACTGCTCCTTTTTCTTATCATGATTTAATCTATGTATCGTATCGTGTGCGTACACCTAAACCTTCTTCCAAATATGTACTTCTTAGAAGCTACAACAAGATTGACTTGGAACAACTGCGTTCAGATGCTAATAAAGTTGACTGGAATCCAATTTTAGAATATTCTGACATAAATGACAAAGTCAGTAAATTTAATAGTGTCTTAAACAGACTATATGATTCTCATGCTCCCCTTAAAAGAGTCAAGATTAAACATCTTCCTGCACCTTGGCTTGACAAACGTATCAAGTGTTTAATGTCTAAACGAGATAAAGCCAAGAGACGCTATCGCATATCACCAACGGAGGATAACCTGACTACTTATAGGAGATTACGCAATCGCTGCACTAGAATGTGTAGGGATTCTAAACGTCGCTATATACATAATTCAGTAATTGACCACAACCCGGAAAATTTGTGGAAATTTCTTAAATCACTCGGCATTGGTAAGTCTACTGGAGAGATCTCTAACAATTTTAATCCCAATGACATCAACAAACATTTCTCTAAATCACCCATATACCTAGACAATAATGTCAAAAATACTACTATTGATCACCTTCTGAAAATGCCTAGACCCGAGTGTAATCCCTTTTCTTTCAGCATGGTTACAGAGTGTGATGTTAAGAAATGTCTCCTCAATATCTCTTCCAAAGCTTCGGGTGCAGACGGTGTGAGCATTCTAATGATACGACCCATTGTTGATGAACTATTGTCAATAATTACTCATATAATTAATTTTTCTTTAGACACATGCTCTTTTCCCGAGCTATGGAAGAAAGCACACATTATTCCTATCCCTAAAACATCCAATCCCATATCTATTTCTGACCTGAGACCTATCTCAATACTTCCCACCTTATCTAAAGTATTGGAGCACATTGTGCACAAGCAACTATCCGTTTATTTGTCTGGCCATAACTTGCTGAGTCCTTATCAATCTGGTTTCCGTCCTGGTCACAGCACAGTTAGTGCACTTGTCAAAGTAACTGATGATATACGCTGGACTATGGACAACCACTCCCTGACACTCCTTGTTCTATTGGACTTCAGCAGTGCCTTTAATTCTGTTGACTATGACATTCTTTTAAGTATCCTTTCATCTCTTAACATATCTCCACCTGTAATCAATTGGTTAGATTCATATCTTCGGGGCCGATTGCAATGCGTACGCTATGATGAGGTATACTCAGATTGGTGTGAGGTTGCATCTGGAGTCCCACAAGGCGGCGTTCTCTCCCCGCTTCTTTTCTCAGTATTTATTAATGCTATTACTCAAGTAATTTCTTCTCCCTACCATCTCTATGCAGACGATTTGCAACTATACCAACACTTTGAACTCTGTGACATCTCTGAGGCTATTGATCATATAAACCATGATTTAAATAAAATATCCCATTGGGCAAAATCCTACGGACTTCTAGTCAACCCCCGTAAATCTCAGGCATTAATAATCGGGGGGCATCGGAGATATAGTGCTCTTGATATTGATGTTTTACCTTCTATTTTCTATGAGCAATCTCCAATTCCGTATGCTAGAAGTGCCAAAAATCTTGGAATCATGTTCGACAGTAATTTATCCTGGGGTGAGCATATCAATGGAGTAAGTAGGAAACTATACTTTTCTTTTCACTCGCTCAAACGTTTTCAGAAATTTTTGCCCATTGAAACGAAAATCACACTCGCCCAAGCTTTATTACTACCTCTTCTAGATTATGCTGACGTATGTTATCTAGATGTCACAGAGGAACAATTAAATAGGTTGGAGCGGCTACAGAATTTATGCATACGTTTTATTTATGGACTTAGAAAATACGATCATGTCTCCTCTTACAGAAGCATATTAAAATGGCTCCCAATTCGTCAACGTCGTGATTTTCATCTTTTATCTTTCCTGTATTCTGTACTGTATAATTCTTCCTCTCCATCTTATCTTTGTGAACGTTTCACTTTCCTTGACCCCACTGGCATGTCCAGTAGGTCGAGTAAATCCCTTATTCTTAAAATCCCTCCTCATACCTCCTCATGCTATAGTGGATCATTTACGGTTCATGCGGCTAGACTATGGAACTCTCTTCCACTGCATATTCGTGAAAGTCAATCGCTGAATATATTCAAGAGCAGATTAAAAGAGCATCTTCTGTCCTCATAAACTTATTATGTCTATGTATGTATATGTACCTATTTTTTTGTATGTAAAGAGATATTTTATGTCTATGTATATATGTATATGTATACAGATATGTATTTATTTTGATTTTAATTGTATGAGTTATTTATGTAGTCAACATATTTCATATGTTTTAATAGAAACATCAATAATGTTTCCTTCTATTATTGTACGCATACTGCCCGCTAATAAATAATTAATGCTCCTTTCCACTCAGGGTTTGCTGGAAGAGAACTCTTACAGAGTTAAGCTCGCCTATTGTACACCTTTATTTTATATATATTATATGTAATATTTTTTTTATGTACAATAAAGAATAAATAAAAAAAAAGAATAAATAATTACATTATATTTAATAGGAAATATTTAATAATACCATTATAGGAAATGAATTCACTCACAAATTTTGCTAAACCTATCTCTTACATTTTTAAGGATCAATATTAACTAACTACGTCCATGTGGTCCCGGTATAGAATAAGCCATCCGTACCTTCCACGCGGATGTCGTAAGAGACGATTAAATGTCCACTCTTGCTCACAACATTTATAAATACATTATTTTATATGTAATTTACAAGTGCAATAAAGAGTACAATATATAGAATGGTAAAGGGATAGGCAGCAGCGTTTCTTTTAAAATATCACTAAAAGCTTAACTACTGTTGCCGACCCGCCTGCCAAGCATGGCAACTACTAATAAAACTCCCCTTATGGGAAGCCTTATGTTCAGCAGTGGACTAAAATAAATCTTTACAAAGTAGGCATGGACCCAGCAAAGAAATTAGTTATGTCGCTCTTTCGACTAAAAATCTAATACCACGTAACCAGAAAACAGTATAATTCATAGTTTTTTTATTTTATTTGTTGAAAATCAACTTTCTAGGCCTATATATTAAAACTGTACTATCACGATATCGGGTACGTTATACAATTGAAGTGATAATCACTTCAAAAATGTAGTTTTAATTATTAAAAGAATTTCAATTATTTATAAATAACTAACGTAATATGTAAATTTTAGTAAGTATGTATATTAATTATTACTAGTACCGCATTCTAGTATTCCGACACTTCCTTAACGTTGACTGAAAGAGCTTATACACATATATGTACATTAGTACATTATTTATTAAAATAAATAAATATACAAAGATATAGAAAAATATTAATAAATAATATATTTTTTTTGCAATAAAATTTTATATAAAATACTAAAACTAAAAATAGCCATTTTGCTTACAGAAAACCCTATGTACTCGTAATAGGGTGTTTGATCATTCCTATATATTCTCAAAAAGCCTTCTTAGCTAGGAATAAGAAATCCTACTGTCTCATCATAACCGTTAACTGTCCACTGCTGGGCCTCCCCCATATTTTTTTAATTTGTGATAATGGAATGGTGCCCCGCCTGCGCTATCGGTATACACTGGCGGGGAGCCAGTAAGTGTTAATAGATGAGAATGAAGCAGATCAGTTAGCCCATCGTGACAAATTTAACAACAATTGACCACGATGATTTTCAGGAGGAACCACGTGGAGGTCGACCTAATAGAGTAAATTGTTAGTAATAGGGTTGTCAAACCCTATTACTAACAATCCCTTTCTTCCCAGACCTCCCCCATATTGGAAGTTTTGTCAGTAGTTGTCAGGCTTGACGGGCGGGTTAGCAACCGCAGTTATATTTTTGGTGTTGTATTTAAGAGGGGCACTGCTACAGTAGTGCCCCTCTTTATTTATCGTAGTAAGAAGTAAGTATTTTATATGATAATCACTATACTTAACGTATAACCTAGATCTCATAATGTTACCACATAAAATTCCATCGACACCCAACAGTGTTGTGAGCTGCCTGCTCATTTACATGGAAATTTATACCATCTACAGAAGACTCTTTTTTATTTATAATTTTAAACCTCCAGAATAAAGTGCATAGTAGCATACTATCATACATGAAATAAATCATTCACCCAGTCGTGATCACAGCCAGTGTAACCCCGTCAAAACGTCAAGATGATTGAGGTAAATAATCATAATAAAATATGAAATAAATCAATGTAAATCAGGTACAGTAGGATCCTGTTATGTAACAAACAACAAAGTACTCACGTATTTAGTTGAACTAATCCTTCTCACTCTGTTAACTGGCTTCTTCTGCGCTCTTCTGTACCGATCTGAAGGAGAGCCTATCACTGCCTTCCCGGCCTTGTCTTCTAACACAAACCAATCCGTCACAGATCCTCTCCTAGCCGCACGGCATGCTATACCACTATCACTTCTACAATTCAACCTACACATTAATTCTTTTTTAAAATCTTCACTTATATCATTAACTTTCCTTATTTGCACTATCTTTGGAGAAGGAATTTCGTTATGTGATAAACTTTTTCTCTTCTCCTGCAAAGCCCATTCTTTATTCCACTTGGTATACGGTTCACTATCACTTAAATAGTTTTCACTAAACATCTCCACTGTTCTATCAAATTCCTTGAGCACATTTGCCACTGATTCTGTCTTGAGTATATTGAAGTTTAAACCACTAGATCCCGAAGTTTCTGTCGAGACGCTAGAGTTGGTATAAGAGGACTGTAAGCTGGAACTTTCTTTCACGCTTTTAAGAAACACTCCGTCATCATCGTCGAAACAAACGTCAGAACCTTTTCCCAACATGTCTGTGCTACCATAAACAAAAGAATGACTAATCCTTGGAAGCATTTGCTGAGGTTCCTTATCATAATCTTCAAGGGGAAATCTGGGAATAGATTCGAAACTTTTACTTCTCACGTACGCGGGTCTGCTCGACTGATATTTCTCTTTACTCTCGGCGACATCTTTATTCCGGAAAAACCAGAAGCGCTTCCTTAATTTACTCTCGCGATCCATGTCCACTTCTTGCGCGGGATTTTGTATAACTTTATCTTCTTCTAGTATTGTTTCTACCGTTGGTTTAGATTTTAATTTCTCTTTGTCTTTACTGAAGAGATTCATACGCGACAATTTCTCGCGGAAACTGACGGTTTTCTTGAGAGGCGATAGCCTATCACCATCTGCCGACGCCGTATCAATAGCCGAATCTTTGTTCTGAGATATGCACGAGATAAAGAAAGATTGTTTTTCATATTTCTGTAGAGCCGAATGTTTCGGATTAGAGTTTTCATTGGGCTCGAGATAAGCCGACGCTCTAGGTATAAACTGTTGTGGTTTTAGCTTCTCGGGCAGGTCACCTAGCAGTCCTCTTTCAATGATATGTAAGCTCTCCGTGCTAAATTTCTTGAGAACGTCAGGCCTCCTGATTACCGGCTTATCTTTGTCCATGGTTCCGTTCGTCATCACCGAATCACGGTGTATTTTCAACTGCCGCATATCGCGCGTGTCTCGATACCGTTGAGCTGATAAAACATTGATAAGGCTCTCTTGTATATACGCTCTCTGGTATTTATTTTGTGATTCGTCAACTGACTTCAACAGTACTTGCGTAAGTATTTAGACATTTTAGCGATTACATTTGTGATGTAATGAAATAAAGATGTGATACCAAGTAAGAACAAAGTGAGAGGTAGACTTTGAGGTTTTTGCTGAAGGTACTTAGGCCACGCATTCAAGCGTCGCATGGGCCATGCTCGTATGCGTACTACTTGCTTCGTCGTGAAAAGGTGACATTATGCTAAACTCGAGCCTGACAATTACATGGATGGGTGTATATAAACATAAGCATACGTGAGCTCCCCGTGTTGTCCCGGCATAGAGAAGGCCACCTCTTCCTTTACCGTGGGTGTCGTAAGACGTGACTAAGGAAGGACGAGGGATGAGCAGCAACGTCTCTCTTAAAACACCTCTAAAGTCTAACTGCGGTTGCAAATCCGCCTGCCAAGTGTGGCAGTTACTGGCAAAACTCCCCTAGGGGCGGTTTATATTCAGCAGTAGACAGTTAATAAAGGTGGTATAATGATGACGATGATATGTGAGCTCGTTGACTATCCAGAAATTAGCATTGAAATGTAATGAAATTTTGGATTTTTTAATCTAATAGAAATATTGATATCTTTCACTTAACACTTTGTCAGTTCCGGAGATAATTAAATATCCATTTATTTAAGTAAATATCTGAAAATTATTATTATTATTAATTATTACGTGAATTCTTCAATTTTATTTTTTTCTCTATTTATTTGTTAAATAATTATATTTTAATATATATTTGTATAACTGAAAAAAAAATTAATAACAGAAAAAATTAATTAATAAATTTGTATAACTGTTATTGCGATATTATACTCGTATATTGATTTGGATTGTCTCAAAGTGGAATTAAATCAAATCACATGTTTGCTCTTCCTAAATATCCTGTATATTTAGAAAGAGCAAACATGTATATTTTTGAATTGTTTTCTCTTTTTCTATCGATGTTTAATTTAGTATTTTTGTTTTTTTAATATGTCAATCCCATAATATCTGAACAGGTTATCTACTACTAATCGTATAACTAAAACTAAACAATTCCACTTACCAATTCACTAAAACAGAAGACAATTTCAGAACTAAGGTCGATCTGTCACTTTTGCATGCTGTTACAATAGTTTAAATTTATTTTAATCCAATTTATGTGCTAATTAAATAAATAAATAAAGTATTAAATCTATATTTCAGTAAAACAATACTAACTGCGTCTTCGCTGACTTTATTGTTTTTTTTAAATAATATAAAACTCTCATTTAAAACAATGCAAAAATCTTCTTATTTAAAACAATGTATAATAGTATAAACGAGTACCTAATAGTAAAAAAATAATAATAAATATAGTAAATTTACAGGGTACAGAGGAATAATACCTGAGTCGTCAGGAATAGCAACGCATGGGGGGTATTATTGGCGAGACAGTATACTCTGTTATATCCACAATCCTGCTCATATCTATAGGCAACGGTTGCCACTTTCCATCAGGTGGGCCGTCAGCTTGGTCACCATTCTATGTTGCATAAAAAAAATACCTCTGTAAATTACATGAGTAACCAGATTCGACCAATGAACAGGACAAAGCATATCTAAAATTAGTATTGAAAGGAATCGATACTGATATTTTATTAATAACCGTCTGTAGGTACATGTCACAATATTCCCACGGTGATTTCTTGTATTTTCTCCATCATCATTTCAGCCGTTAACTGTCCACTGCTGGACATAAGCCTTCCCTAAAAGAGGAGTTTTGCCAGTAGTTGCTACACTTGGCAGGCGGATTGGCAATCGCAGTTTTTTTTTAATGGATGACAATGGAGTGGTACTCACGCCTGCGCTAACGGTATACACTGTCGGGGCACCATTGAATGATGATAGGTGAGAATGAAAACAATACAGATATGTCCATCTTTTATAATATGTCAATATTTTATATTTTGTAAATATTCCTGCACACTATAGTGTGTAACACTTATTTACTAACCATTTATGTAGTTCTTTTTTAAATTTATTACAATTTAAGTTTTTAAGATTTGTTGGCAGTTTGTTATATATCCTGACTGCCATGGAATAACAATTTGAACTACATAAAGATGTTTTTATTGTTGGTAATACAAATTTACTACAATGTCTTCTAGTGTATTTACTAGGAAAGTCTTCTTTATTTTTGAACAAATCAAAATGGGACCTTACAAACTGATATATTTCGTATATGTACATACAAGGTAATGTCAGTAAGTTATGTTCTTTGAACAATGGTTTACAACTTGTCCTAGGTGAAATGTCAAAAATTGCTCGTATACATTTTTTTTTTTTTTGTGAGATAAAAGCTTTATTTATCTCTACTGAGTTTCCCCACAATATCAGACCATATCTTATTCTGGAAACAACGTATCCATGGTAAGCATGGATGGCTGTTTTTTCGCCAGCTACCTTTATTCTCCATAGTGCATAGGAAAAACGGTTAAGTTTATTACATACACTTTCTACATGTTCTTTCCAGGTAAAATTTTTGTCTAAAACAATTCTCAAAAATGTTACTATGTTTGATTCATTTATAACTTGTCCATTATAAGTAACTACGAGATTCGTAGTGTTAACACTAAATTGGTTATGAAATTAAATGGGTCTTGTCATCCAATTTACAATGTCATTAATATCATTATTATAAAAATTCTTATTTTTTTGGAATATGGAATAATTACAGCAATGTAATCAGTCAATAGATTACATATATGTTGAGTTATCATTAATGTAAATCAAGAAAAGTAAAGGCCCAATAATGTTGTCCAGTATCAATGTGCTCGAATTATAACTGTAACACCTATTATTTTTCTATTTTTTAATTAGTTTTTTTTTTTGGTCTCCTCTAATTTCCAATTTTTATCAGACATTCAAGGGTTGACTGGAAGAAATCCCTTTTACATGATAAGTCTGTCGTTCTACTCATTCCCTCCTTAAGAACTCTGTATAATATAATTTAAGACTTTACTGTAAAATAAAGTGTCACAAACAAACAAATAAACAGACCTTTTCCTAAATACAAATATCCAATACCAAAATACGAGTTAACCCATACATTGGTACAAGTAAGGGTAACCTTGAGTACGATGTATAATCAATACTGTACATATTATTCTTTGGTCGGTCTCATTCTACTTTCTACACGACACCAGCGCATTGTTCAATTTTAAATTTATTTCGCCTACTGTAATGTCGTTTGGTTTCAAACTTTCATAAATACAATAAATGTTGATAACAGCATCCACTAATTAAAAGGTTCCCACGTTTATAGCGCACGTAAAATAATATAAAAATGGTGTTTTGTTATAAAATAATCACAGATACGCCGACGAGGTCCGGTGCTTTGTCCCCAAGGAAGGCATCGCCGATGGGACGCATTTCAAATTGTAAGTTTAATAATAGATACTTACCTGTCCCATTCGTGTTTCTACCGTTAAACGTCTAAGCAGTTGTGTTTGTATGGCTGTGTTTCAGTTTCAAAGGTTTTTTTTTTGTTTTAACGGGTGATGATGGAATGGTAACCCCGCCTGCGCTAACGGTATACACTGGCGAGGCACCAGTGAGGGATGATAGGTGAGGATGAAAGGACAGGTCAGTTAGCTCATCGTAATGGAATTCAGCACGATGGTTTCCTGGGGAGATCACGTGACGGTCGACCTGGTTGAGTATATAGCTAATAATGGAGCCCTTAGTCTCCATTATTAACAATCCTCCCCCCCCCCTGTTTCAAGGATGGGCTATGGCAATAAATTTACAGGGTACAGAGGAATAACACCTGAGTCCTCAGGAATAGCAACGCATGGGGGTATCATGGGCGAAACAGTATACTCTGTTATGTCCATAGTACTGCTCATGTCTATAAGCGACAGTTACCACTTTCCATCAGGTGGGTCGTCAGCTTGTTTGCCATACTAAGTCGCATAAAAAAAACTGATTGTTTTACAATTGAAGTCGGTTATTTTGTGGGATACAATCTTTATTATTGTATACTAGCTTTTACACGCGACTTCTTCCATGATCGGGATACGTTTACTGACCAGGCTCCTTCTACATCCCATATAATAGGTGTATACCAAATTTAATAGTGATTGGTTAAGCCATTAAGGCGCTATAAGGTAACAAACAAACAAACTCACTTTCACATTTAATATGAATAAGGATGATCTCATTCTAGTGCCAAGCTCCATGTCGCACTTGATCAACTCTTTGGATTACGAAGCTAGCGACGCCATCGATTCCATTCCTGAACACGACTGGCGACTTCTGGCGGCGCTGGCGAAAAAGAGAGAAGAAAACGATGAAAGGGAAAAGCTTGCCGATCAGTTTAGGAAGATGTGGCAGAAAGAGAAGGAAGAACGAGATCAGGTACTGTTGTCATCGCAGATTAGGTACTGTTACAGCCTTTCATCAATTATCATCATTATCAGCTGTCATCTGTCCACTGCTGAACATAAGCCTCTCCCGTAGACTGTCATAAGGAACGGGGCCGTTCCGGGGGTAGTTTACCATTGGGGGGATCTTGCCAGTAATTGCTACGCAGGCAGGTTGGCTATCACAGTTTGGCTTTTGATGTTTTAAAAGTGGCGCTGCAGCCCATCCCTCGACTATTAAGTTCCCTTAGTTGTCTCTTAGGACACCCACGAGAAACGAAGGGGTGGCCCATTCTATGCGGGGATCACACAGCAAGGACCTTCGACAGTACCTAATGCAAATTAGACGGGGGACAGAGATTTATTTATTTATTTATTTAATAAGGTTCACATACAACTTTTACATCTTACATGCTATTTAATCGATAACACAAAAAAAAATTTTGCCTAATGTACAAGGCTTTTACAGGCAAACACCACATGCACTATTATAATATTTAATAATCGTTAACAATGACAATAACAATATCTGAATAATAAGTAGATCAAGAATTTATGTCTAAGATTTTCCTCAATAAGTTATATCTGCTGTTGATGGGTCCAAAATTGATGTCAATTTAAAGGAAGAATTCAAAGGATTTGAAAGGAAGGGTAGGCCCATTCTGTGCCAGGATCACACAGCAAGCACCTTCGACAGTACCTAATGCAAATTAGACGGGGGACAGAGATTGTTAGTAACAGGGTCTAACTTCCTCATTATATCTTATATCATGTTAATACGGTTCTGCTTGGAAACTATCGTAATTAATTCTAGTGAAATTCATTACGATGGGCTAATGGACCTGCTTTCATCCTCACCAATTATCCCTCACTGGTGCGCTGCCAGCGTATACCGATAGCGCAGGCGGGGCTACCATTCCATTATCACCCTTAAAAAAATGCAAATTAGAAACAAAATTATATCTAAAATTTTCGAACCATCTTTATTTAAATAGTTTATGAGCATACTATTATAAGCCAAGAAAAATATTGAAGTTATCAATAAATATCAAGAATTATCCATGATGGTTTTATGAAGAGATCGCGTGGAGGCCGACCTGACAGGGTATATTGCTAAGAATGGTGACCAACATCCCCGTTCTTAACAATTCCTCTCTCTCCTGATTACTCCATTAGGCATTAGTCGTGAATTTTTTTCTACTATTAAATATCCCTTTTCCAGGTGGCAGCAGAAACCTCAGACCAATACAAGCGGTATATCCACGAGAAACGTAAGCAGGAACGCAATTGGCTGGAGTACAGGCGGTTTCAAAGGACCTTGGATCATCACCTCCGGTGCAGGCAATTGGTTAACAGTATACGCTATAAGGAACAGCGAAGCGCCGACTTGCTCGCTTGCAGAGACGACAAAAAGGTGATAAGATAGACATTATAGACGTTGTCGTATTAGGCGTTAACTTTCCACTGCTGAATGGGGGGGGGGGGGGGCAGCAGTTGCCACGCTTGGCAGGCGGGTTGCCAACTGCGGTCCAGTGTTTTATGATGTTTTAAGAGAGCTGCCCATCCCTCGATCATAACTCGCTTAGTCGCTTCTTACGACACCCATGGGAAAGGAAGTGGTGGCCTATTCTATACCGAAACTATACAGAGGAATAACACCTGAGTCCTCAGGAATGGCAACGCATGAGTGGTATCATGGGCGAAACAATATACTCTGTTATGTCCATGGTACTGCTCATGTTTATAGGCGACGGTTACTACTTTTCATCAGGTGGATCGTCAGCTTATTTGTCATTCTAAGTTGCATAAAATAAAAAAGGCTTGCTCAATAATACCATATTACCAGTAAGTAGTAAGGATTAACAATCTATTTCTTTCAGATATCAGAGTTAATACATAGAGCGCTGGAGGAAGAAGCGCGCGCGCATCTCGCGGCCGACCGGCGCATACGGCTCGACGCCGCTGAAGAGTTTCGAAAACGCGTGGATCTAGATGACGCCGAAAAACGAGCTGACGAGGCGAAGAGACGACGGAATGCTCTGTTGAGAGACGCTTCGCAGGTAATTATATTAATAAATCCACCAAGCCCTCTAGATAAACGGCAAGCGAATTTATCGATGGAATCGACATCACTAATGTGTCCGTGATATAGAAGGAGATAGCAACGTCGGATGCCTTATACCAACTAGTCTAGAGGGCCAGTTTGTAGTTTTTTTTTTTTCGTGGGATGATAATAGAATGGTAACCCCGCCTGCGCTACTATACGCTGGCAGGGCACCAGCGAGGAATGATAGGTGAGAATGAAAAGGCAGGTCAGTTAGTCCATCGTAATGAATACACCTGGATTTCAGTACGATGTACAGGGGGAACCACGGGTAGGTCTACGTTTTTTTTATACCATTAAGGTGGTAAACTAGCATACTGCTCATCTGATGGTAAGCAGTTACCGTAGTCTATGAACGCCTGCAGTACCATCGGCATTACGTGCGCGTTGCCGACCCTGTAGATACATCTTTACACCTTTTTGAAGAACCCCGTGCTGTAGATTCTTTGGGAAAACCAGACTGGGTGTATTGTTAGCAATGCGACTGGTATCCTGCATTACTTTTCTTCCCCCCCCCCCCCCCTCATACCACATGTATAGGTGGATTATTCTATATACAGGGAGTAAGGGACAGGTTGACCAAAACTGAAACAGTGAATTCAGAGCATTATTCTGAATTGAAAACCAGTGGAAATTATTTTTGGAAAATTTCAATTATTTCTCATGTTTTTTTTTCATTTAAAATCATGTTATGTACGCTATTATATTATAATATAAAGAAATAATAATATTTTAAAGTGAAATACTATGACATACCGAAAAATAGCAAATTCGTATTAAAATCCTACCTCGACGCGCGCACGCGCAATCAACGCGCGGTCAACGTCACAAGCGTTCGAAAACTAGCTACGAAGAAGCATGCTTTGTAGGTATCACTGGTCGTGTGGATCGTAAACTTTTGAAATATAATGCACGACGTCAAAACTAAGAATCGTTCATTATATGGCTGTGGTGCTTTTTCGGTGGCAAAATAATCTGCCATCTGATTCAGACCATTGATCTAAATCAGCTGTTTTCGTTTTAGCCAACCTGTCCTTTCCACTCGGTATATAATCTAATATATAAAATTCTCGTGTCGCGGTGTTTGTTACCAAACTCCTCCGAAACGGCATAACCGATTTTTATGAAATTTTGTGTGCATATTGGATAAGTCTGAGAATCGGCCAACATCTATTTTTCATACCCCTCAATGATAAGGATGACCCGCCCCTTAATATTTTTTTTATTTTTATTTTATTATGATTTTATTTACTATTGAAAAAAACATGCAAATTCAAATTTTCACGCTTTTACGATCAACCCCTGTTTTTTAATCACGATTTTTATATGCGGCAATAGGGTTGCAAGATGGCAATCGAATATAATAATTGTAGTGGGATAAAATTTCATGTATAGTTCTCGAAATAATGTGTATGGTAAAACAACGTTTGCCGAGTCAGCTAGTGTATTTATAATATAAAGATTCATTTCGTAAAGCGCGCGGCAATATCGAACGCGCTAAGTTCGTGGGAGTCGTCACTGCTGCGTAGCGAGGCGCGAGAAGCGCAGTACGTGCGGCTGCAGGCACTGGCGGCGCGCGCGGCGCGGCGGGACGCTCGCCGCGAGCGGCTGGCCCGAGCACGAGCCGCCAGCTGCGCACGCGCACGCCGCCGCGCCGCCTTCACCGCGCACTTGCGGCAGGCCATCAGGGACAGCTAGCTTGTATTGACACGCTCACTACCACCACAGTATGCAGAAATCACAACTCGAGGCAATACCACCACCACCTGATGGAAAGTGGTAACCGTCGCCTATAGACATGAGCAGTACCATGCCCATAACAGAGTGTACTGTTTCGCCCATGATACCCCCCATGCGTTGCCATTCCTGAGGACTCAGGTGTTATTCCTCTGTGCCCTGTAAATTCACGCCATATCCCACCCTTCAAACCGAAACACAGCCATGCAAACGCAACTGCTTTACGGTTGAAACACGAATGGGAGACCGTTGATGTCCATTTTAAAATAGATTCAGTAGAAGACAAATTGTGATTATTTAAGGCAAAAGTGTATGTAATAAGTCTTTTAAAGGTGGATAACCTTTTCTGCATTTAAAATTAAACTACCTTAAAAAATACCTTGATTTGTATGAAAGTGTTACATTTTGTTAATATCTGTAAGTCTCCAAACGAAAAATTATTATTTGTAACATATTGCGTTGTAAAACATTCAGGGTCAAAGTGAGTCCTGTATCGTAAATGAAAGAAAACTTGTGTAAGTCATGTATTTATGTTTTTTTTTTTTATATACACTGAATAAAAAATTATTAAAGTTGTTTTTCTTTCTCTCCCATATTTTGTAAACTTATATACTAAGGAATATAAATCCAGCCTTGCTTAAGTGAGAGTTGATGCCATCCGTGTATTCCACATTTATTTAATCTGCTACCCATCACCAGAACCATCTTTCCCTGGACCATTCAAGTCCTTAGTAGCGGCTGCGAGCTTCGCCCTCGCCTTTCGATACTGACGCAGTACAGCTTCCGCCCCGAGAAGTACAGCTGATGCTGAGCTGGTGCTGGGGAGTGGAGTGTACTCGACTCTAGGAATGTGGGTTTGGGACATAATGTTCCACTGAAGACTGATGGTGCCGGTAGTTGTGAAGGTGAAGTTCGCGTCCTGCAATTATATAAATTTTGATATTTTATAAATTTTCCTTCAAGAGTTCAGTTTTACATATTGCGTTCTCTAAATCAAAACAAGAACGTTCGCAGGTCGTCATATCATCATCATTATTGTATTTTTTTTAATAGGTGATAATGGAATAGTAACCCCACATGCGCTATCGGTATACATCGGCGGTGCACCAGTAAAGGATGATAGGTGAGGATGAAGCAGATCAGTTAGCCCATCGTGATGAATTCAACAAGAATTGTTGACGACGGTTTCCAGGGAGAACCACGTGGAGGTCGACCTGATAGCAATGGAGCTGTCAAACTCCCTTTTTAACAAACAAATTAAAGGGTGGGATATGGCAGTGAATTTACAAGCTACAGAAGAATAACACTCTGAGTCCTCAGGAATGACAACGCATGGGGAGTATCATGAGCGAAATAGTATATTCTGTTACGTCCACGGAACTGCTCATGTCTATTGGCAATGGTTACCACTTTCCATCAGATGAGCCATCAGCTTGTTTACCATTCTAAGTTACATAAAAAAACTAAAACACTAAAAGTTTTAAATTGTACAAATTACCTGCAACTGCGGTTTGGCCAATACATCCAAATCTTTGATCAAATGACATCCACCGACAAAGAATCTGCGACCCTCAGCCTGCACCCAATCTTTTTCTTCCGGACGAGAGCAAGTTAACCGCTTGTGGTAACTCCCGAGGTCTAACGTTAGAGGAAGATAGCTATATCCCTCAGAACGATGTCGACCCCACCAGTCAGTTGATATGACTTCGAAAAATATCTGAATTGGAGGTGGCTCTGTAAATATGATCTCATGTTATAAAACGTTACATCTATTTTATAAATGAAATTTGATCCAAGTTTGACTTTTTTTTATATAAGAATACGACTTCCACCGTATGATCCCGATGTAGAATGGGGCTTCCCTTCCTTTCCCGTGGATGTAGTAAGAGGCGACTAAGGGAACTTACTGGTCAAGGGACGAGCATCCACCTGTCATCCCTTACTGGTGCCCCGCCTACGTACACCGTTAGTACAGACAGGGTTGCCACTCCATTATCATCCATTAGAAAAAAAGCAGGGGATGGCACACATGATGATGATATGTGCGTTATGCAAATATTTTATCTAATTTTAATTTTGACTGACAAAATGGTACCCCGATTACTGTATCTTATTTGTGTCTATTACCGCAGATATAATTTTAAAGTGAGTGACCATAGATAGAATAAATACTCTTTATTGCTTCCTCCAAAAATTATCATAGTAAACTTATTATAAATATAAACAATTACAAGAAATGATCACAGTGAGAAAACAATGGACGGCCTTATCGCTAAAAGCGATCTCTTGCAGACAATCTTCTTTTTGAAAGATCTTTTGAATGGAGAGGAGTAATTATAAACAGTTGGATCGGAGATACGGCGTAAATTATATTTCTTTTGAATTTTAAATCTAAACGTAATGTTCTAAAGACGAAAATGTTTTGTTTGTAATGAAAAAATTGAATAAATTGAATTGAATTATAATTTTGTTACCGGTTTTTTTATATATATAAAATGTAAAATATTTGCATGCCTACATCTTTTAAGGCAATTAAACAGGTGCCAAAATAATACCACGTGACTTGTTATAATTTTAAACTGTTTAATGCAAATAAACTCATTTCATTACAACTGAAAAAAATACTTAACATTAAGAATAAGGGAGTAACATAAACTGTATTTTATTAAAAAATATCGTAAAAGCCGAGGTGGTTTGTTACTATTTAATATAGGTATATTGGGGAAGGGATTGATAGTAATGGAGAGGTTAGTCCCCATTGTTATCAATATACCCTATCAGATCGACTTCCACGTGGTTTCTCCTGAAAACCATCGTGATTAATTTGTCGTTGAATTCATCACGATGGGCTAACTGACCTACCTTTTCATCTTCACCAATCTGGGGTACACTGATCATACACTATATCGGCATACACTGACTGGTGCCCCGTCAGTGTATACCGATAGCGCAAGCGGGGT
Organism: Galleria mellonella; assembly: GCF_026898425.1. NCBI lineage: Eukaryota > Metazoa > Arthropoda > Insecta > Lepidoptera > Pyralidae > Galleria > Galleria mellonella. Next base: position 10,927,706 of record NW_026442074.1, on the reverse strand, counting down.
CAGCATTCCTTTATCATCCAGAAAAAAAAAGATATACCTACCTAAGTCTACTGGCATCTCCAGACCAAGGTCTATAATATACCCAAAGTTCCATTCTTCTACGTTATGTATTCGAAGCGCTTTGCTTGTGTGTGTCCTTCCATGTAGATCACCATTACAATGAATTGTTTCTGGAATCTTCATACGATTTTAAATTTGATTATTTATCATCCTTTCCCATGGGTGTCGCAAGAGGCGACTACGGGAACTTAATGGTTGGGAAATGGGCAGCAACTCCCTCTTACATTACCAAGGCCTAACTGCGGTAACGGAGGGGGGGGAAGGTTTGTTATTAATGGGGTCTAACAACCCCCTTTCTAGCAATATACCCTATCAGGTCGACCTCCACGCGATTCCCTCCGGAAACCATAGTGGTTAATTCTTGTGGACTTGTCACGATGGGCTAACTGACCTGTTTTCATCCTCACCTATCATCCCTCACTGATGCCCCGCCAGCGTATACTGTTAGCGCAGGCAGGGTTACCAATCCATTATCGTCAATTAAAAAAATTTAAATAAAAGAATCTAGAAAGTGAAGGAAAAATTATTTTTCTACACTATTGCTAATCGTATTACACCAGGCGCCACCTACCTTTATATTATATTCAAGGTAAAGATCGTCCATATCAAAACCGGATGCGGACTGTATGTCGAGCGAGACACAATACACTCTCTTGTCGAGAGGAGGCATCGAAAAACTCGTCAAGTACTTGTGCCTCTTTTCCCATTTCTTTAGTAATTTCCTTAGCTGAAATTAAAATGGTGACTTTATATGCATAAAAAGAAAAAGAAACGGGGATTTGCATCAACATTTACATGGATTTAACATAAACATATGAAGAAGGAAGGAGAAGATGGAGGATTGTTTAGTACCGGAGTGCAGCTTTCAGCTGTAAACAAAGATGTACCATCATATTAGCTATTACTGTGTCTACTGCTGAAGATAGTCCTCTCCCATTGATAGTCATAAGCAAGCCCTTAGCCACCTGCATCACTGACTTCTTGCAATGCATTTGGAATCATCACTCCATCCAGTGAGAGGGTCGTCCTACATTGCGTTTGAGTACAAGCACGACCCTTTCTTGCCCGTCGGTTATCAGTTCTTCGAGCTATATGACAAGTTCATTACCACTTCAGCTTGCTTTTTCTTCTAATGTAAATGTCTAAGAGTACATACTTTATATATATATATATATATATATATATATATATATATATATATATATATATATATATATATATATATTTAGTACATACTATAAACCGTCTTTCAAAAAAAGTGTTCATGCTCACTTTTTTACTTTATCCGAGCACTAAGTACTTCATATTATTCTCAATTTCGTGTATAATATAGTATATATCATATATGTGTAAGTATATTTGTTATTTATATATATTTATTCGTTTATATATGTAATTTTAGTATATATGTATATCGATAATTAGTAGTACCGCATTCGAGTATTATGACACTTCCCTATGGTTGACTGGGAGAGAATGCTTTTAGCATTAAGTCCGCCATGTACACATATATGTACTAATGAATAAATAAATAAATACTCATTATTATAACACTGACTACTCCTTTAGGAATTATAGTCGTAAACAACATTTTTATTTTACGAGTAAGTATTTATATTAAAATAGTCTTTAAAAATTATGGCTTAAAACACTGATTTTACCTTACGTGTAGGTACTTTATTTTTTAATAAAAAAAAAAGTTTACTTACTAAAATTGTCAATTCTTCCGAGTTCCCCATCTCCTCAAAGTCCACATCCACAGAGTACTCGTACCCAAGCGGCACACCCAACACTGTCTCCGCAACATACGGGTTCAGTTCCAGATCATTCACATCCGGAGACAAAATAAGATAGTTGTGCATTTTGTTATGGTAAAGAGAAACTAGAGGAATCTCTTGCCTCATCAGAAGTTGAGAGTCCCTGAAAATTTTATGACTGTTGCAAGGAGACAAATATTGAAATAAACATTGCAGGTGTGCTGCAATGCCTCTGGTGTCGCGGGTGATCATGGACGGCGGCACTTACCATCAGGTGAGCCGCATGCTCATTTGCCCCTTGTGTTGTAAAAAAAAATTAAAAAACTTTTTTTACGATACTTAGAATGGCAAACAAGCTGGCAGCCCATGGACAGTACCATGAAGATAACAGAGTACACTATGTCGTCGATGATACCCCCCCTGCGTCGATCGCAACTATTAGTCCAGTCGATCGTGGCAAGGCAAACAATATAATATTTAGCTAATCTAGCTGAAGATGCTCGGACGCAATGCTCACGCTAATATAAATAAATAGTTGGTAAGAATAATTTTCAATTTTATGTTTACCCTGTTTTTAAAATAAAAAATACTACAATAATATAGAATGCTGTACTGAATTACGTCGTTTCATTTGTGATTTCAAGAAGTATGTAATTGGTAGATCGCACAGGGTTTCGTTACTAAACAGTAGATCTTGGGTCTAGGTAAGTCGGCCACCCCTGCCCTACACAATTTAGTGTTTTAACTCAATCTGAAAGAAAAGCCATAGACTTGCTCTCATGAAAATCAGCCCTGTAATTTTGTCTACTCTCTAAGATGTTACAACAGTTGTTTGTGATATGCCAACTTCGAAAACAAAGCTCCTTTTTATATGTTGTCAATTTTTCAAAAGAGCCAGCCCATCCAAAACTAAGTCTTGTAGAACAAAGCATGTTATTTCCCTCCCACCAACAAGACCTTTCCGCCCTTCGTACACCATTCTTCAACCTCGTAAGACCCAATCTGTTAATTATAATAGTAATTTGTCTGCCATACTAATCTAATCTAATTACCTATAGGCAGTAATGTCTCTACGAACTTCATCTAAAGTGAATACATAAATCAGTTACTAATGTTAATTTACTAAGAACCGAAGTTAAAAGAATTAAAGCTAAAATTGCAGGTACAGTATATTTAAATATGTGTGTAGATCCTCCAAGTGTCTAAATCTAAAGTATTTGGTATTTGTATTGGTAAAGTATACTATATCTCCTTTTCTTTATTCTTCATTCCGGGATATTTTGATCTCTGAAGATTTCTCTACTGTTTTCTGTCTCACTCACTAATTTTTTTATATGGATATTTTTAACCCAATTTTTTTATTCTAAATACATACAAATCTTTCCCTGACAACTACAAATACAACAAATAAAAAAATTGCATATATAAATAGGTATAACCGTTTTGAATTGGTACATATACCCAACCAGATCGACCTCCACGCGAACCACCCTGGAAATTATCGTGTTAAATTCGAGATGGGATTCACGATGGGCTAAATGACCTGCTTTTTCATTCTCACCTATCACCACTCACTGGTGGTGTATACCGTTAGTGCAGGTGGTGTTAACATTTCATTTACATCTATTAATAAACTTTATTTTTACATACATACATACATATTTGTCACGCCTGTCTCCCATTAGGGTAGGCAGAAACAATGGAACGCCAAATGCTTCGATTTAAACTTTTTCGCTTCTTCCACATTCATCAATCTTTTCATACACGCTCGTCGCTTACGGGTACTTTTAATTTGGCCCTTCTTCAGCACGTCGCCTATTTTTTTATTATATAATAATATAGGTGGATACATAATAGACTGAAATCTTAATAATTAACATTCATTTATCTTTGTACAGTTTTCAGACTAATATTTTTTTGAAAAAAATATTTAGTTTCAGTGATAGAACACACCTATCACTGAAAGAATGCTTAAGATTCGACTTCCCATCTATATTTATTTATTTATTTTTAAATATATATAAATCTTACTCGTTGTATTCCGAATTATCCAACATCACGTGCATCGCAGTCCATTCATCTTCAGTGTCTATATTCTCCTCGCTTCTGAACAGGTGACCCATTGAACTGGTCTGATGAATGATATCATCAGCCTTCTCATTCAATCTGAGCATATTCATACACGATGACAGATCAAATTTCTTCTCCTTCCTTATACTATTAGGAAACGGTAAATGGTAGTCGTCATGAATGTAAGTGAAAACTTTCGAAGGCTCGTGTGATGTGTTCAAAATCATGTTGTGGTACGTGAGTTCGGTGTCCGTGATGCACTTGTGTACATCCGAGTATTGCACCAGTTCTCGCGTACAAAACGACTTTTCCTGCCATTTGAATGGGTACTCTTGGATTTTTTCATAATGACTTACGTTCGATTTGTTTGAGAACTCCTCTAATTTCGGTAATGATATCAAACCGTCTTGAGGTTTGAGTTTTACTCTGAAAATGTAAATCAAATGTGTTTAAATAGAAATTAGTAAGGTTTTGAAATTAAGAAAGTTTTTGTGGATGTAGTTGGAATGGTCTATCCCTCGATGGTTAAGGCCATATTATTCTTATGTAGGTAGGTATACAATATTAGAGCACTAATGGAGGATTTAGTCAAGTCAGTTCGACTATCATAATTAATTCAATACGAATTAACCACGATGACTTTTATATTTTTTTTTTAAATAATACGCACTGCCTTTTAGCGTGACACCGCTCGCCATCGACAGGGAATTTATCCCTTTACGCTTGAATCTAAATAGTCACGTACAGTACAGTTTAAAGGAGTTTTCTCTCGCGAATTCTCAGGTTGTGGAACGAGATCTCTACAGAGGTTTTCCCTGGAGACTACCGCGTGGGGTTTTTTAAAAAGGGTATATTAAGGGTTCTTCAGGATCAGCAACGCACACGTGACATCCGTAGCGTTGCAGACGTCCAGAGGCTACAATGATCGTTTACCAACAGACGGACTGCATGATTGTTTGCCACCTTCGTGGAAAAAAAAAATTAAAGTAACAAAAACTGTGTATTTTATTGGAGATAATGGATGCAGACGGCTCAGGACAGTCCCTTATGGTAGTCTGTAGGTCAGTCATATGTTCAGCAATGCTGGTTTTTCATTTAAAATTTCTATTCTGATTTAAAATGATGATGAAAACAGTTCGGCATGGTCGCATGCGCAAATTTAAATTATCTTTATTCAAATAAACTTATTTACAATCTCTTTAAGATTCTATGCGATATTTTCACCAAACCAGAGGGAGATTTTGTACAAGTCGTTTGACTGAGTACCTTTATCCCGTTCGTGTTTCGACCTATCTGTATACGCTGGCGGGGTTCTAGTGAGGAATGGTAAGTGAAGATGAAGCAGATCAGTTAGCCCATCGCGACAATTTCAACAATGAACTAATCACTGTGATTTTCAGGGGGAACCGCGAGGAGATCGACCTGTTAGGGTATATAGGGTTGCTAATCCCCATTACTAATAATCCCTTTCCCCCCTCATCATCATAACAGCCCTTAACCGTCCACTGCTGAACATAAGATTTCCCCTTGGGGTTTTGCCAGTAGTTGCCACGCTTGGTAGGTGGATTGGCAACCGCAGTCAGGCTTTAGAAATGTTTTAAAAGGGACGCTGCTGCCCATCCTTCGTCGTCCCTTAGTCGTCTTGCACGATACCCACGGGAAAGGAAGGAGTGGCCTATTTTATGTCGGCACCAAACGGCCACTATATGGAGTGACGACCTCAAATGCATTGCAGGGAGTCAGTGGATGCAGGTAACTCTGGACCGTTTCTTAGGGCAGTCTGTTAAGGAGGCCTATGTTCAGCAGTGGATAGATAACAATTGAGATGATGTTGATAATGATTGAAGATAATATTTTACATAACAATCATAGTTTTTGCGAGACATTTCGAATCTAAATATATGTAAAATGACCACTAATTTGTACCATAGACTCTTGTAAAAAATCGTTATCAGTATTTTAGAAATAAAAAAAAGGTAAAATCTGGCCCCTTCTTATAACTTTTGAATAAACAGAAAACACAGAACCGCGTACAACGCGGTTTCAGAGATGTTTTCTCCCACGAACACTCAGGTTATGGAATGAGCTCCCTGCCGAGGTTTTCCCAAGAGACTACAGCATGGGGTTCTTCAAAAGTGGGGTAAAGAGGTTTCTTCAGGGTCGGCGACGCGCGCGTAATACCTCTGGTATTGCAGGCGTTATAGGCTACGGTAACCGCTTACCATCAGGTGGGCCGTATGCTTGTTTGCCACTTCAGTGGTATCAAAAAAAAAAATGCGCTATAAACACAAAAAAAAAACACTGAATACAGTCGACTTTTCACGTATGTTCCATCACGCTTACACCTTAATGGAAGTAATAAGTGAGAGAGAAAAAGCATGCTTTCCTTAATCAAGCTTACAGTGAAGGGATGTCGCCCCCTTATCTATTTGTCGTTTACACTATCCTACCTTTTTTTTATTTACAATTCTTTTTAGCAATTCTTATATTCAATATTAAGAGATTAATGTTTAAAGCGTAATTAGAAAAAAATTAACGAATAGGTGGTGTTTATCTAATTTATTTTTATATCCACTTAATTATTTAACAATACTCTTAATTCATAAAGGTCCATTAAACTAATTTCACTTTAAAATGTAAAAATAAATTAGAACTTTTTGTTTATACTCCCGGTAAATCCGCTTCGAGTTTTTATTTTATATGACCTACTTCTCTATGTTTCTAAGATATATTCTTAGCATATATATTATTATGTTTACTCTCTTATATACACAATCTATATAATTTATAATCTGAGATCTCTGTTCATCACAAAATAATGTCTTATTTAATAAAATTTCTAATTACCTTATTTTAATATTTTCCACGGAACCTTTCAACCAATACACTCCTGTAACTTTATTATTTCGAATAAAATCATTCATTTCTTTTTAAAAATTCACGCATCTAACTTTATCTTTTTATGCTTTTCCCTTTGTTATGGTTTGTTGCTATGGCAACTAATATAACCTACAAATTAATTTCGAAACTTTTACCTAACTGAAGAAAAGTAAGTTTTAAGATATACCTACTTCTACTATAAGTAAACCGGTATACTTCAAGTATTCAAAATAAATTATTGTTTTTTTTATATATAATTATTTATATAGATACCTTTTGCACAAATGTTAGTATAAGATAAATTATATATATACAACATCTTTGGATTAAGCGACTCGTTCAAACAGGTTGAAACACAGATGAATCTGTCTTTTTTCTTCTTAATTCAATTTTGCCTTTTCATGCCTACATTTTATTTCTATGGTGCCGCAGCACCATAGAAATAAAATGTCATAGAAATGCTGCTCTACTGCCGTTTTAAAATAGCAACAAACGGTTATTATTTTTCTTAAGTTACCAGATACTGAATAATTTAGCCCTTTGAAAGATGCTACTTGCCACATATACAGAGTAAAGAATTGAATTTAAATTTTTATTTTACTGTATTTAGATGTATCAGTCATATCGTACTATGTACTATACTATGTAGCTAGCTTAAGTTTTTGTTTATCGTGCTTTTTGATAAAAAGGCAGAAATAAAATACTATGATTATTCCGTGTTAAGTTTATTAATTTAATAGCTTATGGCACCAAATTCAATTTACAATATATGCATGTATATGCATGCATATAGCATCAGAAAATTGTCCATTTTATTTCGCTCATACTCCCATGTTCTGTTTATAATGTGTTTCGTTATGTTACTATCAATACATGTTATATCTATTCGAACCCACAGACGTAGTATACCGTAGTCACGTTTATGTCTGTAGACAGTACAGTATCCTTAATCTGTGTTTGAATAACACTACGTCCCCTGCATATTCCCATTACTATTGATTTTGCCCAAATCAGTTGTTTACTCCATCCACAAACTAATAGACGATCGGTAGGGGGAAAGGATTTATTAGTAATGGAGACTTAGAATCCCATTGCTAGCAATAAACCCAACCAGGTCGACTTCCTCGCGGTTCTCCCTGGAAACTATCATGGTTAATTCCTAATGAGTTTCATGATGGGCTAACTGACCCGTTTTCATTCTCATCTATCATCCTTCACTGGTGCTCCGTCAGCGTATCCCGTTAGCGCAGGCGGGGTTACCATACCATTTTCCCCATCAAAAAAAAAATCCAATAGACGATACTAGAACTACTACTAGTACTACAACGTAGAAAAACATTGTACATATAAGAGCAATGAAATGACAATGAATGACGAACAAAAGTGACAGATGTTGAATTGACATTTATACAAAATGGCCGCTGGTGTCAGAGAAACACGAATGGTTAGAGGGGTGAGGGGAGTATGTTCTAACTGTCACCTATGTTTATGCTATGACCAATCACATGTAACACCTACGCCTAGTGTTTTTTTAACGAAGATTAATACCCGTGATCACATCTGTGAGATTAACTGCAGTCCACAAGTAAGAGTCAATACCTCTGTCGCTCCCCTCTCGCGAGCTTGGAGTATCGTCTGCACTCGTCCCTGCATACGCGTCCGGTGAAGCAGTAAAGGCCACCCACGGCCAACAGCAAACACATTCAGAAAAAAAAATGTGAGAGTAACTGAACTGCACGTGTTTCGGAAAAGAATTTCAAGTTAGACAAAGGTAGGCAACTTTTATATATAATCTTTTTTACAAGAAATATTAATTAATTGACATTAATTATTTACGATATTAAGACGATATCAGACGACAAACAAGTACCACAGCTAATAAATGTGTATAATATGTTGCTATCATAACATTTCCCTCTAAATTAAAATTTAATTTATTTATAAAAATTTACGATAGGTCAACTCTGAGGAGCTATTTCCCTAACTCGCTAAAATTAAACTTTTCATAGATATAAGTAAAAATTGTTATAAATTTAGTTCATGATGATTTATAAAATAGAAATTTCATAATGGCGCCTTGAAATCGACCACGACAACGACAACTCTGTTTCCTATGTCAAAGTATTCTTTTTCAGGAGGGAAAGGGATTGTTAGTAATGGAGACTGAGAATCCCATTGCTAGCAATATACCCAACCAAGTCGACCTCCTCGCGGTTCTCTCTGGAAACTATCATGGTTAATTCCTGATGAATTCATCATGATGGGCTAACTAGCCTGTTTTCATTCTCATCTATCACCCTTCACTGATATTCCTTCCTATGATACCATTTTCCCATTTTGATTCTAAATTTTTTTTGATACAGAACACTATCACATTTTTAAATTCTGGTAAATATTTTGTTTTTATTGAAATAAAATTTTTGTTTGTCTACATTTTAATGTATTTTCTACTCGTCATAATTTATAACTTTAGATTTAAAATTAACTAGGACAATAAGGATTTGTGAACTATGTGCCATAGTAACTCAGCAGAAGACAGTAAGATTATTCTATGGTGTTGTTTTGTATTGCAACAATGCAAGATGTAAATCTATGCCTGTATCGGAACATTTGGTATTCTTATTTACAATTTTTTACTACATGTTGAATTTTTGCATTAGAACATACAAGCGACGAGCGTGTATGACAAGATTGATGAATGTGGAAGAAGCGAAAGAGGTTTGTTTGAATCGAAGCATTTGGCGTTCCATTGTTTCTGCCTACCCTAATGGGAGACAGGCGTGACAGATATGTATGTATGTAACATACAAGCGTAATTGGACCATTTTTAAATTATCTTGAATTATATACCATTATCAGACATCATTTTCAATGACACATTCTAACCAACTAGGTCAATTTAGATCATTACCCCATTACAACTAAATATTTATTTCAAAACATTAATCAAGATGATGAAGTAGTTATCTATGACAAAAACTAATTGATTTTTTTTATTTTAAAGTAAGCAATTTCCAACTCTGCTCAGCGAAAGTTATATTTATGATTAAAAATATAAATTTTGAGGCAACATTGGTTCTGGAGGACTGGTCTTTTGATATGATAAACAAGTATCGCAGCTTTGAATTATATTTTTAATATCATATGACATAAATAGCCAATATATTTATTTATTTTAATACATTCATATACATAATATAGTGTTGTTACAATCTTCTTATGAAGAGTAAGTACATGAACCCCATTTAGATATATTTAAATTTAATCGATAGGTAGCTAATATACATGCATCAATGTCAATATAGATATTAGATCATATTTAATTACTTTTACAAATAATTGCTCCTTTTATTTGTATTTTCTACTGCATATTTCTATACATATTTTAGTGAGTATGTAACAGTGGTTATTAGTGAAAATAATGTAAAAGTTAAAGTTATTATTGTCCAAATTAAACATACAAATAATAATATAGCACTAGCAAAATTGTATTGAAAATACATAATATAAATATATTTATATAGGTAAGTACAAGAGATATTATTGAGTATAACGCAAACTATTTAATGGAATTCATATTAAACTAAAGTACACTGTTATGACTACTACATAAATTTTAATAATTTAGAAGTCACATGAAAATGGTAGCTGTTTTTAATAAACAGCTACTATTTTCATGTGACTTCAAAAAGGAGAATTTAAATTTGACTATAAATATTTTATTCAAAGGATTTTTGTTATTTGACTGATTGCTTTCGAAATGAAACTCTGAAGATGCGTGTACACTTTAAATATAAATTTGGTACCAGAATTAATAAAAATAACCGCCATTTTATTTTCTTTGTTATTTGATTTATTGCTTTAAAAATCGATATCTGAGGTTCCGTATCCGTTTCAAATGTAAATCTAGTGTTAGAAATAATCAAAATAGCCGTCATTTTATTTTTTATTTGAGTGGTTGCTTTCAAAATCGATATCTGAGAATTCGTACACACTTCAAATGGAATTGTCAATGTTCACGTGAACAAAATGGCTGCCATTTTTATTTGAAGTGATAAAAGTATTTATTTGGATAAGGGATAACGAAATAGCATTAAGAATTTAAACTTAGGATAAAATACCATTAAATAATTTTAACATTTCATCGATTTAATTACAATTAAACTTAATTACAACAACTCATATTTCCCGTTCCTATATGTGGGTATTTGAAAAAATTCAAAGATGAATACGTGTTTTTAAATACAAATTTTTAAAGAAATGTTTTAAATCTACAAAGATTCTTAGAATTAGTAACTTATGAGTAAAAACATTTAAATTATTCGTAATAAATAATAAAATATATAAATAAAGTTTGGGCTTCGCAAATATAACCATGTATCTATATATATTTAAAATCGCTACGTACTTATTTATTTTTAATACTTTTTACCCAAAGGTTGTCTATAAAAGATTGCTTAATAATAAGACCGCCTTTTGTACTACATTGTACTTATCTAAAATTCTTGAATTAATCCTGTAATGTTGGTGCAATAAAGTGTTAAATAAATATTAGGTATAATGGAATTTTTATCCGTATATATTTTAAGTTACGACCTTAATCTATTTACCTCTAAAGTTATAATTTTTAACTGGTACTGTCACGTACACAATTGTATCAATAAATTGACCCGCTTTTTTCGAAACATTTGTATGAAAACACTCTATCTGTATAATCTAAGGGGATTACCAAGTTACAAGGTTTTACAAATATAGATCCGTGAGCCAGTTTTACACAGGCAAACATGACAGAGGGAAAATATAAGAAAAGAGTTATAATAGAATTCACTGAGTGAATAGAAAAAAATCTGAAAAAAATACTTTTTTTTTTCAGATTTTTCAGAGCCTTTTTTCTATATCTACTATGTTTCCTGTATATAGCTATGATACATATGATATTTTAGTGAGGTATATAATATATTCCTGTACCTTCAGTGAGTTTATCTTTCTGATGAATACGGATACGCGCCCTCGAAGACCACAGCTTTTTTTTTTACAACAGGGGGCAAACGAGCACGCGGCTCACCTGGTGGTAAGTGACTACCGCCGCCCATGATCACCCGTAACAATATCGTTGTAGCTTCACTATCGTATTCCACATTCTCTCACGTACTACCCTCCTACCTCCTACCCTTTCCTCTAACCTTTAAAAATCCTTTTAAAACCCACTCATAAATCCTACCAAGAATTTCAGTCACCATCCCTCTTGCCCAGTAAGGTGACTTATAGCTATAAATTCCCCATTAGAAATATGGTCCGCCATTGTCTAGGCATGTATTAGTATTGACAATGTCTATTCAGTATAAAAAATACAGTAAATACATACATTTGTATATTTTATATACTTACATTGGAACTCTTAACATGTGAATTTAACATTTTTTTTTTATTTCAGGTGTTATCAGGGGCTGAGAATTAAAAAAAAATTTAAGCCGTCACATAACTTCAGAGACATGAAGAAATATTAAAAATTTTAGTTTGAGGCAGCAAATAAAATAGAGTCTGTGTTTAATTAAAATACTGAATATGCTAGTGACTGCATATATGACAATCAGGGAAATATTCTTCCACCACTACCGTTAAATTCCCCTCCATTACTACCACTAATTTATCCTTTACCACTACCGTCACATTCCCCTCCACGACTGCCGCTAAATTATCCTATACCACCATTGCCAAATTCTCCTCCACTACCATCATCAAGTTATTTACCACAACTATCGCCAAATTACCCTCTACCACCATCCCCAAATTGCCCTCCACCCCCATCGCCAATTTGCCCTCCACCCCATCACCAAATTGCCCTCCACCCATCGCCAAATTGCCCTCCACCCCCATCGCCAAATTGCCCTCCACCCCCATCGCCAAATTGCTCTCCACCCCCGTCGCCCAATTGCCCTCCACCCCCATCGCCAAATTGCCCTCTACCACCATCGCCAAAGAACCCTCCACTACCATCGTCAAATTACCACCCACCACTACCGCCAAATTCCCCACCATCAGATATTCCCACTAACTTTACTATCACTGAAATAAAAGAAGAATTACAATTTAAATTGAAGTCAGATGAAGAAACATATAAATAATACACAGAAGGATATTTATTCGAGTTTGTTTTAGACAAACGAAAATGAACTATGTGCAAAGACTTTGTTCGAGGAATCTGCGAAAGGGGAAGTACTTGTATTTATGCACATAAACTAGTTATAAATCAACTGAAGGGAGTCTTCACATTTTGTCACAATTTTGCGAATGGCAAATGCAAAAAAAGGTCGTCTTGCTTTTTCGTTCATGCTACAACATTTGAAAAAGTTTTCTATAGAACTGGTCATTTGCCGCCACATACAACGTGTCACATGAAAAGAAATATACGGCGGCCACAGCCAAGAGGTAAGTGTTTTTTTTTATTTAAGAGTTTCCTCTTGACGGTGCAACTAATTCATGCATCTTCCTCCAGCCAGCTCTATCCCAGGCCATATCCTTTATCTCCCTATACGACATGACGCCTAGTGTTTCCTTTATCTGTCCCATGTAGTTAATCCTCGGTCTTCCTCTTTTTTTATTTACACAAAGTAAATTTAATTTTACTGTAATTACATAGTAAATTTAACTTTATTTTGCATAATATTTAAGGGAATTGTGAATGTAAACATTTTCACTTAAAGAATAAACTGAGGTGTCAATCAAGCATACAGCCCACGTGATGGTAAGTGGTTACCCTAGCCTATGAACACCTGCAATACGCCTGAATTAAAATATATTGTTTAAAATTCTAACATGGTTACACAACAATGTTATTATTCGTCCTATTTAAAGGCTATGTTCTTGTCAGTGGAATCTCTTCACCTCTTGGTACGACACGACACCAAGTTTTTCCTTGATCTGCCTGATGTAACTATGTATTGGTCTCCCCCCTTCCCCACCTTCCTTCTATTAGAATGTTCATAATTTCGTCAAGTCGTATCAAGTCTCCTAACATTTTTCCCCTTCTGACCTCAGTAGCTTTTATAATTTGTCTCTTTTCTTAACCCTAAATAGAACCTCCTCATTACTAATAGGATCTTTCCGGGGGGAAAGGGATTGTTAGTAATGGGGTCAAATATCTCCATTACTAGCAATATACCCTGTCACGTCGACCTCCACGTGGTTCCTCCTGGAAACCATCATGGCTAATCCTAGTTGAATTCGTCAGGATGGGCTAACTGATCTGCTTTCATTCTCATCACTCATCTATCACTGGTGCCCCGCCAGTGAATACCAATAGCGCAGACGGGGTTACCATACCATTATAACCCGTTAAAAAAAAATAGGATCTTTCCAGCTAATTTTCTCCATCTTTTTCCAGCACTACATTTAAAAGACTTTAAGTTTGTTTCTTTTCGAGTTAGTGTCTGATATAGCTCCAGATATAGGTCTTGATAAGCCACTTTCTAGTATCTTTTGGTATCTTAGATTATCTCCAGAGACTGCACAAAAATTGTTTGCTTGGTCACCTCTGTCCCATTCGTGTTTCTACCGTAAAGCAGTTGTGTTTGCATGGCTGTGTTTCGGTTTGAAGGGTGGGATATGGCAGTAAATTTACAGGGTACAGAGGAATAACATCTGAATCCTCAGGAATGGCAACACATAGGGGGTATCATGGGCGAAACAGTATACTCTGTTATAGCCATGGTACTGCTCATGTCTATAGGCGACGGTTACTACTATCCGCCAGGTGGGCCGTTAGCTTGTTTGCCATTCTAAATTGCATAAAAAAATCTTAGCCTGTAAAAGGTGTTTTTTTTTTTTGTTGTTGAAGGCTTATTTAGCCATAACTATTCTCGCGACTATATCCGGAGTACATCTGGAGTTACTTGTGATTAAACTGCCTAAATATTTAAATATATTTACCTGTTCTAATGGAATATTGTTTTTGTTGTATTTTTATAAATTATTGAATGAAACAATTATATTATGAATTTTATTGAAACACGAATGGAACAGAGGTGGCCAAGCAGACGACTTTTGTACAAAGTCTCCCTCTGGTTTATATGTGATAATGCAAATAAATTCTAAATTTGATTAGTTGTGCCTTTATTTTTCAGATTCCACCAAGACGGGGCAAAGTGGCGTTCCTCAATAACCAGGAAGTTAGACGGAGATATTGCTAAGTTATTAATACAGAAAACTCGGATCAAGACATACCTAAAACTATTGTTTAGTCCGGCCGTCGACGACAAGCTTTAGCCGGCGCTACTGTGATAAAATATTTTAATTGTAAGCACTATTTGTTTACAATTTTATAGTTTTTAACTTTTAATTTTATGATAATGCGCTGAGCGATTGCTTAGTGAATGATGTATCAAATCTAAAATACAGAGAATTGTATAAATATACATTTATGTTAATATAACAAAAATTTACATTTGTTTTTTTTTTTTTGTCTCTTAAAGATTAAAATTAGATAATTTTATAGATAATGCAGGTATTTACTACACTTATCTATAAGGAATGTAGTAAAATTTGTTGCTATGACAATTAATTTACATTAAAAATCAGCTTCGAAATTTATATCTTACTTTGATTACTGAAGGAAACTAAGCATTATAACTTCAGATACTATCCTAAATAGAAAAAATAAATTTTAAATGTAGCTATCGGTTTAATTTTTAATATAAATTATAGTATTTAAAAGTTATAATTGTGCTGTCTATAAATAAATATACAAACCCATGTCTCACCAGCCTCCCCCCATCGGAGGAATTCGTCGATAGTTGCCACGCTTGGCGGGTTGGCAAAATTCCTTTTCCATTAAGTAAGGTTACAGGGTACAGAGGAATAACACCTGAGTCAATCAGGTGTTATTCGTCTGTACCCTCAGCAATGGCAACTCGTGGAGGTATCATGTGCTAAACAGTATACTCGGTTATGTCCATGGTATTGCTCATGTCTTTAGGCGAGTTCAAAAACATAAATTTGAAATTAAAGCCAAGTTCACTATTAATAATATGCGTTGTTTCAACTTCGTCAAAACAAGAGATGAGATCTACATAGGTACCAATTCTGTGTGAAAAATCTTAAAATTTACAAGTTACAAAAACGTGCAATATTATATTATGAATTCTTGTTTCAAACATAGTAGGTAACCACCATGTTTACTAATAATAAAAATAAATAGATTTATTTCTTAAAAGGCATTAAAAATTCTTAAACTTTAACAGATAATTAATTACACAATTCATTTATTTCACTTAGAATGTAATTCAAGCTCAAGATTTATATGTGCAGGCTTATTTGAGCAACACATTTATGATATTATGGATTCTAAACAAGCTGGCCTTTAATAACTGTGCCAAATTTCATGTATGAAAGTTAAATAAGTTCCGAGTTGTGAGGGGGCCAGGCCAAAAGTAGCTTGAAATGGTTCGTGTAATATTACACACGGTTGCTGCGACGCCACATTTTTTTCTTTGGACTTGGCTGAATACACTGCCACTTGTCTAGATTGTTCATTATTATTTCACCTCTCATTCGAACTGGCCTCACAGACATGACAGTGACGTTTCTTATCGCATATATTTTCCCTGGCATTCTCTTAACGCTCGTCTTCCACACTCCTTGTTACTTAAATTATATTTTGGGCCGACTTCAGAAAAAGAGGAGTTTACATGTTCCTTCAGATATTTTTTTCTACCTATCGTCTGTACCTTTTCCATTGTATATACCTTCTATATATATAAATAAGTAAATAGACATTGATCGAATTAGTAATGAGGAAGTCTTATTAAGGGTTAAAGAAAAGAGACAAATTATAAGAACTGAGATCAGAACAAAAAATGTTAGGACGCTTGATACAACACGACGAACTTATGAATATTATAACAGAAGGTAAGATAGAAGAAAGGAGGGAAAGAGAGAGACCAAGACATAGTTACATCAGACAAATCAAGGAAAAAGTTGGTGCTGTGTCGTATCAAAAGATAGAAAAACTCGTTAAAAATCGTAGTGATTGGCGAGAGCTTCACCTACAAGAGCGCAGCTCTTAAATACGATAGATAGTAAATAGACAAAGTTAGTTGTATCAATAATATTACCAGAACAACTATATAATTATGTGTTTTCCGTAAATGGTGAAGTATCAAATAAATTATTAAAATTAGGTACATCTTACTTATATAATAAAATTATAACTAGACAATATACATACATACATGTATACATGAGAGATATTTAAGAAAAATTTAAATAAGGTGTCTCAATAAAAGCGATAGAAACCAAAACAATAAATTTTAGAAATGTTGTGTCTGTATGCATGTTTGTTTCTATTGCATCAAATTGGATGCTGTTTCTATATTTGTAGTCCTGAAGATTTAACTTAAAAACTGGTGTATGTTTTATTTAGATTTGCCATCTAGAAGTTGTCCATTTCATTGATTTTCTTATTTCTGGAATCTACGCGTACTAATCTAATAATTTTATAAAAAAAAAATATTATATTCTTATCCAATGTCTTTGAATTAAACGACCAACGCTAGTATAAGCTGTTTGTAGAACACAAACAGAGTGGTTCCGTCTTCTTTGTCTTATACGCATTATTACTAAGATCATAAAAGTATCTATTGTCTTTTTATATATATTTGACTCATATATAAAGGATATTACCTGTTTGATTCACAGGTTTGATTCATAATCGTAGTATAATTATACTTGATTAAGTTTATAAATTTAGGTAAATAATGTTTCTATTTTGACCGTTTACGAAGTGTAATAACTTGACACTCTTATGTCTGTTTGTCAAACAGACATAAGAGTGTCAAGTCTGTCAAAGTCAAATTTAATTTTTCTTTCATTTTATTTTATCAGTTCTTGTTGTGGAGTTGATCTTTTAAGTTGTGTTTTCTTTGGGTCTAGTTATTTTTTGTTTTTGGTTCGAAATAAGTGATGATTCAGATTAATTTAACAATATAGAGTAAATTTATTTGTAATTATCTGAATATTACTCCAAACCAGTTTTATTGCTCCATTCATAAACAATAGACGTGCTTTCCTTGTGTTTAATGTGATGTGCTACTTTATTTAGAATTTCTTTCACTTAATACTTGCACGACACTTCTGCAAAGATGCCTGCTCGACAGGATTCGGTTTCCATCCCGATGACTCCAACGAGGTCTGATTTGTACTGGCAGAGAATATTTAATAAGGTAGATATTTTCTTTTTAAATTCACATTTATTAGACAGCCATCAAAGTTTTTTTTTTTTTTACGTTCCGGCTATTAAACTTTTTTGCTTCTTAATATGTATGAGAAATATAATTGAATACCTATTTTAATTAAGCACTTTCTTCATTAAAATAGAAAATTATAAATTTAATTCTATAATTTATGTTTGCAGTTGTAAAGTTTGTATATTAGTGCAATTATAAATGAATTAAGACTTTTTACATTTACCACAATGATAACAGTTAATAAGTGATCATCAAAAATTACTATCGTAATCATATTTTATGTATAGGCAAAAATAAAAAAAAATTCACTGATAAAAAATGAACTTCATTCCTAATAAAATTTGTATTGGATCAACATAGAATGGAATTATTGCAATTTAAAAATGTCATCAATATTTTCAAGGTATATTGGTAATTATACCTTAATATCGTAATACTGTATAAGTAGTATAAAGCGATATGAATGTACAAAATGAACCAATATTCTATCTATCATTGGCTGCCTTCAAGGAGATCTAATAAATAAATAAACAGAAGATCTCTAACGTTTTTAAAATAAACCACAGACAATATTACGCATTGATAAAGTATCTTTCTATACTTATTCTATCACTTTAAAGCAGTTATAAAATCTGTTAAATATTTTTTGAGTTTATCAACTACAAACAACAATTTAAACCTTTTTATAATAATGTTATCTATAAAAAAATATTCCTCATCTATGCAGGCTGTGTATAGTACAATTTTTTTTTTTTAATTATAACATAGATCTTTGTCTGGATTATATCATGGAATGCAATTGCATAACAGGTTTCCTACAGAGTCATTGATTTGTATGTATTACATGTACCACTAACTATCATAATTTTGGTATCATTATTTAATTAGTATTTATGATTCATATTTTACGTAAACACACAATTGTGCCTGATTTATGACTAGTTCTGTAATATTTCAGAAATAGGAATTTACTGTTCAAAATTATGTATTGCAATTAATCTATTTTTAATCTTATTAATATAATAAATGTGAATATTTGTAATAATGGATGGCTGTTTGTTACTCCTTCAGGCATAAACAACTAAATGTCTATAGTTTTTTTTTTTTTTTATCGAAACACAGCTGATTGATATTTCGTACCAAAAATGTTTAAAACACTACAAAATCCTCATTGTAATCATCACACCATCCGTCAGTGTAATTGTAACACCTATTATTTATCTATTTTTTTTTTAATTAGTTTTTTTTTGTCTCCACCAATTTACAATTTCTATCAGACATTCAGAGGTTGACTGGAAGAGATTTCTTTTATAGGACAAGTTCTCTATTGTACTCATTCCTTTCTCAAAAACTCTGTATACTATAATTTAAGACTTTACTGTACAATAAAGTGTTACAAACAAACAAAAATTCAGAAACAAAAGGATAGAGCCTCAAAAAAATTAAAAAAAAAATCTGTATGAGTAGATGTTCTTGCTGAGGTGCATACTCTTTTGTTATTATCTGCAAACAACACATCTGCTTGTAGTCCTTGACTGATTGCAGATATAAGTGTCAAAATAAAAAAAACATTACAATCTATTCTTAATTCAATTAATGTAATAAATGTGAATGTTTGTAAGAATGGATGGATGGTTTTGTTACTTTTTCATGCATAAACAAATGTAGTTGACTTTTTAAATCAAAATACCTAGTTTTGCCGCAATTAATAAAGTTTTTTTTTGTGGAATATATTCTAAATTAAATCAAATAATTATTTCCTTATCATTGAATGTTAACTGTTTTAGCAAATTATCATAATATTTAATGTTGGTACTTACTTGATTTGTGTTAGTATAAAAATGTTACTTTTTTTATTTTTCTATTTTTTTTCTGTTTTGTTGGACAATAAATAATAATTTTATATATGTATATTGTAGTTACTATTTACCTGCAATTTTTCATTGTTTTAAGTCCTGATAGTGTATTTAAAATATTAATTTTCAATTTCATTTGAAATATTAAAATTCTCAGGTGTAGACCTTCTCCAGTTTGTTCCACTCTTGCCTATCCTTTACTCGTGTGATTCAATTTTCTCCTCCTTTATATCTCCACTTATCATCATCACCATCATCATCATCATCTAAATCTTCATATAATCTTTTGAAGGAAACAATAAAGAATATCTATCTATCTAAAGAATTCTTATAATGAAGTAAGTTTGTTGTCATGCTATAAAAATTTCCACATCCCGACTTAGAATGAGATACCCCTTCCTCTCCCGTGGGTATCATAAGAGCAACTAACGGCATTGAATATTCAAGAGATAGGCAGCAGTTTCCCTCTTAAAATATCACCAAAGCCTAACTACCATTGTCAATCCAGCTGCCAACCATGGAAATGGAAAAACTGGTACCCTCCCCCACTCCCAATAAAGGGAAGCCTGTGTTCAGTAGTTCAGTAAGGTGATAATATAAAAAATGAGGTCACGGTCACAGATGATTTAATTATATTTTTATTATAAATATTATATAAAGCATTATTTTTTTGCAAAATTGAAAACATAACTCATGCATTGATAACCTTTGTGACTTTAAGACATTGAGTCACATTACCTAATAATTGTAACTGTCTCTTCAAAGCTGAATGCAGAAGGTAAGCTGCTTAGGTGAAACTGAAGTAGCTGTTAAGACTACATAGTACAAAAAGTTCCTCTGGAAAACATCTGTCTTTCATAACCCAATGTTTCCTAAAACATTTTTATTTTTAATTAGTTGATGTACATCTGAATCACTATGCCACTCTGACAGGAAATGTCTGCATATTTTTTTTTTAAATAACGCAAATATTGGCACTCCTTTTACGGTTCAGTGCATAGTCAATGTGATCACTTACTAAATGCATCTCGCGGTTTCACTCGCATATGTATCCACATAAAGTAGCCTATATATTAAGTTCGGATATAACCGACCTGTGTGTCAAATTTCATTCTAATCCTTTCAGTACTTTTTGCATAAAAGAGTGACAAAAACTGTCATCTGCATTTATTTTGTACTAGAAAACCAGAGTCCCTAGACAAATGCCAAACGTATCTATCTATAGAATCGTTATCACTAGTGCATCCATAAGTTAGAATGAGACATCGGACGTCGCTGGCTCACTCTATCTCACGATGTTGCTTTTTTTTTTTTTTTTTTTTATACCACTGTGGTGGCAAACAAGCATACGGCCCACCTGATGGTAAGCGGTTACCGTAGCCTATGAACGCCTGCAATACCAGAGGTATTACGCGCGCGTTGCCGACCCTGAAGAAACCTCTTTACCCCCTTTTGAAGAACCCCATGCTGTAGTCACTCAAAAACCTCGGCAGGGAGCTCATTCCATAACCTGAGTGTTCGTGGGAGAAAGCATCTCTGAAACCGCGTTGTACGCGACCATTTAGGCTGTAAGGTATGAGGGTGAACTCCCTGTCGATGGCGAGCCGTACGATGATAGAAAGTGGCCGTAGGCATCATATCGAACAGTTCCTCTGAGCACACAACGGTAGAACACGCAGAGTGAGGCAAAATCTCTCCTAAGACTTAAGGGTTCAATACCGCTTGCAAGCATGGGATCATCGACAATTCTCATAGCTCGCCGTTGCACTGAGTCGAAGGGTTCAAGCTGGTATCTAGGTGCTCCCGCCCATAAGTGACAGCAATACTCCATATGGGGCCGGATTTGCGATTTGTAAAGCATTAAAATGTAAAGCGTTGATCCGGCGTGAAGTAATGCTTCGCTCTATTGAGCACACCGAGTTTTTTAGATGCCAGCTTCACCTTATCTTCGAGGTGGCTACGGAACTGTACGTCACTAGAGATGTCGACACCAAGGATCCCAATGCTTTTAGAGATGTTAAGAGACGTGCCTTGGAACTGTGGGGCCACAGCAAATGGGGTTTTCTTAGCGGTGAACGCGCAAGCTTGTGTCTTAGAGGGGTTAAATTGGACCATGTTTTGTCGTCCCCAATCAGAGACTCCAGTTAGTGTTCTCTCGATTTCAGACACAAGCTGTTCACGATTGTTCTCCACGATGGAACGGGAGACATTGGTACGACCCGTATAAAGGGCATCCCCGGTGCTGTCTGGATGGACTCGTTTGCTACTTGTCCAGGGGGGCAGATATTAGATTGATATCATTTATCTGAAGTAAGTGTTATCAAACGAAAGTTCATATCACTAGTTATTTATTTATTTATTTCAAGTAAACAGTTACATAGACAGTATATATACTTAGTGCTGCGAAACTGCATTGCAGTTTGTCTGCAGCTTTGCGCATTTGATTAGAATTATTCTATTTAATTCCGC
Source organism: Galleria mellonella (assembly GCF_026898425.1). Taxonomy (NCBI): domain Eukaryota; kingdom Metazoa; phylum Arthropoda; class Insecta; order Lepidoptera; family Pyralidae; genus Galleria; species Galleria mellonella. The sequence continues at coordinate 10,905,371 of NW_026442074.1, read as the reverse complement.
TACCATTAGTATGTGTGTAACTGTTAACGCTTGAAGATTGGCCACCACTATTACTACTAGATGTTCCACAACCTTCCATATTAGCCATCAATCTCCGACTGCCATCATGTTTACGCACGTTTTACAACACGTGTTTCATCTCTAAACGAGGCATCTTCAGTCAAATACTTAGATCGCTGCTCGGAGCATACTAGCGTACACACAGAAGCCCTTCATTTAGTAACTAACTAAGTTTAGTTTTTTAAACAAAATAACCGCTTTTTTTTTTTGTAAGACAATCTTTTTAATATTACATTATCCAGATACAAACAGGGAAATACCAAAGTTCCTATTCTGGCGAAGGTCAAAATAAATTTAAGACATTACCACAATATTGTAACAGGAATGTGCAAAGTAAACATTTTTTTTTTGGTAACGAAGTGTTAAATTTAGTAGCTGTCCATAAACACTAAATATGTGTAGGTATAATACATACTAGCTGGGGGTAAGGGATTGTTAGTAATATCCAAAATAAGTCTATTTTTTTTTTTATTTTTAAAGCAATTATTCCGTGACTAAACAACATTTACTCACTTCCAAAATCTATGCATATGAAGTTATGGACGAAAGCTAATATATAATATAACATAGAAACTCTTCGCATCCGTTCGTTTCTTTTGAAACTACTTGACTATTGTTGTAATTTACCGAGCAGTCCAATAGTTTTTTTTTTTTAATAAATTCTAATATATATACTTACTTTCCCTTGAGTGTCATAAGAACCGACTTAGGGAGGACGAGGGATGGGCAGCAGCGTCCCTCTTAAAACATTTCTAAAGCCTGACTGCGGTTGCCAATTCGCCTGCCAAATGTGGCAACTACTGGCAAAACCCCTCCAAGGAGGCTTATGTTCAGCAGTGGACAGTTAAAGGCTAATGTAATTATCCAGATACAAACAGGGAAATACCTGCCTGCCTATGGTATACCTACCCCCCTACCTTTATTGGAACATAATTTTAAAAAAAATCTATTAATACAGTTAGTGTCTAAAACATAAAAATTAGCATACAAGACACGTCGCATGAGACATCGTCCAAGTCATCAATTTTCCCGCATGACTCATCATGGATAGTTTATGGTGATTGATAACAATTGGATCTGGCCACTGATTGCGGTGTCCACGTTCTTAGAACTTGAAATTGAATTGGTTAAAATTACGCAGTGTCACAATCGGGCGTCATCGAGCCATCTGGTTCAGTTGAACGAATTAATGATTTTACGATCTTCGCAAGTGGGCCTCTACTGCGACACTTTTTCTGTACATGAAGCGAGATTTTAACGCTTCAATACAATACTAGTTTTTACCCGCCACTTCGCGCCCGTGAACAGTGGTTAATCGAGATGTGCTTCCGCATCATAACATACACGTACGGGTAGTTTTTTTTTTTTTTATATAGATGATAATGGAACGGATTCTGTCTCATTTGTGTTTCAACCGTGAAGCAGTTGTGTTTGTATGGCTGTGTTTCGGTTTGAAGGGTGGGATATGGCGTGAATTTACTGGGTACAGAGGAATAACATCTGAGTACTCAGGAATGGCAACACATGGGGGGTATCATGGGCGAAACAGTATACTCTGTTATGTCCATGGTACTGCTCATGTCTATAGGCGATGGTTACCACTTTCCATCAGGTGGGCCGTCAGCTTGTTTGCCATTCTGTTGTATAAAAAAAAAGAAATCCCCGCTTGCGCTAACGGTATATGCTGGCGGGGCACCAGTGAGGGATGATAGATGAGACAGGTCAATTAGCCCATCGTGATGAGTACACCTGGAATTCAACACGATGGTTTCCAGGTGTTGTCCGCGTGGTGGTCGAGACGAGGTTTTCATTTCATTATCATCCATTTAAAAAAGATGTGTTTAATGGAAAGATTGTATTATGTGTCGAATAGAAACATAACTTTTAGCAGTTATGAAATAACTTTATGAAATATAACGCTATCTCCCTACTGCTTACCCACTTGCCCGAAATGCCAAGCCTTTGTACTACAAAGGAAGCGATAATCCAATTCTAAGTAATTCAACTTGATAAGATACTTTTTGCGAGTGCTATATCGCTTTCCAAATACGGATAAGGCTGGCCAGATGTTGTTCGGTGGGAGGAGAAGGGATTGTTGGTGATGGGGACTGGTACGAGTAGCTCCATTGCTAACAAGTAATGTACCTTGTCAGGTCGATCTTCACGATGTTTTCCCTAAGAACCGTCGTGGTTTATTCTAGTGGAAATCGTCATGGGCTAACTAACCTGTCTCTTCATCCTCACCTGTCGTCCCTCGCTGGTGTCCACGTCAGCGTATCCCGATAGCGCAGGCGGGGTTACCATACCATTTTCACCCATCAAAAAAATAAAATATATGTAATATATATAAATATATATAAATATATATATATATATATATATATATATATATATATATATATATATATATATATATATATATATATATATATATATATATATATATATATATATATATATATATATATATATATATATATATATATATATATATATATATATATATATATGGTAGATCTCCTGTTTTCATTCTCATCTATCATCTCTCACTCAATCCAATATGATCCTATAAAACTTTTATTTATATAGAATCTTCAGTATACCCGTTAGCTAAGTATAAATACTACTAAAATACTACAAATTGTTTGTACTCTTATATCAAACCGTACTATATATACATATACATATATATAACCATTTGCAAACATACTTTTCTATTGACACAAGTGTTACTTATATTTGGATTGTGATCTAACACGCTAATGCCTACAGTCAACATTTCTACCAAAACAATAAGATTATCACCATCATTCTGTGTGTGATCATTGTGGTTCTAAGGTGTGAGGATGGATCACCTACCGATGGTGTGGCTGTAGGCATCATATAAAAGTGTTCTTTAATGTACAATTTAAATTAATTAAAAAAGCTAAAATTCTAAGAATCGAATTCACCAGACAGGGACTTTGTACAAAAATCTTGATTTTACCGTGAAGCAGTTGTGTTTGCATGGCTGTGTTTCGGTTTGAAGAGTGGGATATGGCGTGAATTTACTGGGTACAGAGGAATAACACCTGAGTCCTCAGAAATGGCAACGCATGGGGGGTATCATGGGCGAAACGATAATAATATAGGCGAGGGTTACCACTTTCCATCAGGTGGACCGTCAGCTTGTTTGTCATTCTAAATGGTATAAAAAAAAAAATTTGGCGGCCCGTCCCTGCTTCGCACGGGTGGACATTTTTACAACATTATAAAAAGTTATTATTGTGACATAACGATAATAGTTGGACATATAGTATCGCGAAGTTTTTTGTAGTTATTGATATTTTCTTCAATATTGTAGAACATACTCTTGTTCTATCACCAATAGTTTCAGCAGCGCACGCGACGAAGGATATTTTATAGCATTTTTTTACACCTCGAGTTACGTTACTAAAGTTTTAATTATGATCCCTAATCTTTTCTAGCAATAAATATAGCCTATGTTACTCAGGGTGAATGTAGCTTTCTAATGGTGAAAGAATTTTTGAAAGCGGCAAAGTAGTTTTATAGTTTATTCATTACAAACATACATACACACAAAAATACAAGTTTTTTTTCTTTATAATATTAGTGTACATGTAGACTAGTGTAAAGGACGGTTATACATTACTCACTTGTGTTTGGATTATGACCTAACACTAGTTAATGTCTACAGTCAACATTTCTACCAAGACAATAATATGATGACCTACATTGTTATCAATTGAATACCAAAGAACTAAACATTTATACATTTTTCAAACGACTTTTAAAAAAGAAGTCCTTAATTCGATTGTATTTTTTTTGCTACCTCATAACTTCGTCAGTTAAAAACTGATTTGCAAAAGTCTTTTTTTTTTATTTTGAAGGATATACATACTTACAGATTAGTCCCAAAGATTTTTTTCAAAATCGGTTTAGTTATTTTTAAAACAAAGATTCAAGATTCAAAATTCAAGATTATTTATTTGTAAAACATGCGTATAAATACATGAAGATGTTAATAATATAATCTCGTTCGATATACATATGTATTTAGCCTGTACGTACAGCATACAAAAATATGTAATTACACAGACAGTTAAAAATTATACATACAAGTCAATTTCATACAATTATTCGTCATCACATTCAAATTTTAAATACATTTAAATAAATAATAATAATAATTGTCAGGCAAGAATAACTAGTTTTGTCACAACTGAAGTCTGTTTTATGCGACGTAATCTTTATTTATTTATTTATTTAATTCTTTATTGTACACACCAGTTATAAGAATTCGGTTTGAAGGGTGCGATATGGCGTGAATTTACTGGGTACAGAGGAATAACACATGAGTCCTCAGGAATGGCAACGCATGGGCGTTATCATGGGCGAAACAGTATACTCTGTTATGTCCATGGTACTGCTTATGTCTATAGGCGACGGTTACCACTTTCAGATGGACCGTCAGCTTGTTTGCCATTTTAAGTTGTACAAAAAAAAAGAATATGACAGACGTAATCAAATGTACGAAGGCGAGCTTAACTCTAATAGAGTTCTCTTCCAGTAAACCCAAAGTGGAAAGGAGTATCAATGTCAGCGGCTAGAGCGGTGTACAATCTTTAATTAACTATTTTTATCATAACCATTTGTTTTTGATAAAAAATTTTATTAATTACATGTTACATTGTAGTTGTGCTTACATCATTGTTTTTGAATCGAAATAACTGGTTTTGCTACAGTCGGTTTTTTTGTGGGATTAAATTTTATTTTTGGATGCACCTATTTGATTATCTTTTATCCATAAACTGACCAACCATTTCTTACTAACAGAATTGGGACTAAACAAAGTCTATACATGGGAGATACTTAAGAAAAAAATATTATGATGGGTCTTAACACGCCTAATAGTGGGGGAAAGGGATTGTTAGCATTGGAGTTTGACAGCCCCGTTGCTACCAATATGCCCTATTAGATTGACCTCCACGTGGTTTTCCCTGGAAACCATCGTGAACAATTCTTGTTGAATTCGTCACGATGGGCTAACTAACCTCCTTAATCCTCACCTATCATCTTTCACTGGTGCCCCGCCGGTGTAAACCGATAGCGCGCGTGGATTTACCATTCCATTAACACCCATTAAAAAAAATAAGCCTAATAAATAAATAGATAGGTTTATTTGCATTACTTACAACACACAAATAATAACAGACATAGATACATATTTATTTATTTATTTGAAAATTACTCACCACACTTACAGTTTCCCAAAACGTGTAGTGAGCCATAGTTTTATTTTACAAACTTACATGCAAATAAAAAGAGATAAAAGAGTACATATACCAGTGGTGGCTAATTGGTCAATCGCGACTATTAGTCCAGTCGATCGTGGCAAGGCAAACAATATAATATTTTGCTAATCTAGCGGAAGATGCTCGGACGCAATGCTCACGCTAATATAAATAAGTAGTTGCTGAGAATACTTTTCAGTTTTATGTTTCCCCTCTTAATAAAATAAAAAATACACTACAATACTACATAATTGTGTACTGAACTATGTTGTTTCATTTGTGATTTCAAGAAGTATGCAATTGGTAGATCGCACAGGGTTTCGTCAGTAAACGGTAGGTCTTGGGTCTAGTCAAGTTGGCCGCCCCTTATATATACAAAAGGAAAATATATAAAAAAAGTAACATTATTTTGCATTTATGCCACAATAACACAGTAAGTAGGTGCCAGAACAATGTTTATCTATCTGCATGTTTGTTCTGGCATCGGTTAGACTTCTGCACTTAATTGTTGCGGTTTCACAGTACCGTTACTAAAGGATATAGTTTATCTTCAAGCGCTATCTAAAAATGATAATTTCTTGTAATGGTTTATGTCTATAATAATTTAGCAGAGGGAAACTTTGTACAAAAGTAGCTTGCTTAGGTACCTCTGTCCCATTCGTCTTTCTACCGTGAAGCAGTTGTGTTTGCATGGCTGTGTTTCGGTTTGAAGGGTGGGATATGGCAGTGAGATTACAGGGTACAGAGCTATAACACTCAAGTCCTCAGGAATGGCAACGCAAGGGAGGTATCATGGACAAAACAGTATACTTTGTTATGTCCATGGTACTGTTTATATTGATAGACGACGGTTACGCCTTTACGCGGTAGGATTTATGACAAACGAAATGTTAAATTCCATTTGCTGGACTGATTTCAGTATGCCCAAATACATGAAATTGAGTTTGAAAATTCGGAAATTTATTTCACAGTAGCTCCCCTGTTTTCTTTCTCGTCTATCATCCCTCACCCAATAATTCCATTATCATCCCTTAAAAATACTTTTACTTATATAAAATCTATATAAATTAATTATAGGTTATTGTGTTTTTTTTTCTGTTCCTTGATCTTTATTTTATTTTTAAATTAAGTACAATTTTTTCTTTTTTTTCTTTCAGTACGACAAAGACAACGATGGGAAAATATCGTACACCGAACTCAAAGAGATCATAGAATCCCGCGAGTACGACCACGACTTGCCAGACAATGTGGTGGACAAGATCATGAACCTGGCCGACCGGGACAACTCCGGTTATCTGGACTTCCACGAGTTCGTAGAAATGATGCACAACCCTGACTTCAAGATGATATTCGGACATTTCGTCGCTAGATATGTCCATTCAATTATCCCGCAGCGCAACCCTGTGGATACTACAGGTAAATAAACAAAATGGCTACTAGTTAAGTTATGCACAAGCTGAAATCGAAGTCGTTAGCGATAATTGAAATTATGAATCTATATATGCTATAGAATAGATTTCGTAAATGAAAAACGACAAAAGTTTTACGCCTTCCATACTAACTCAACAACTGAACGTGCCTTGTCAGCACAACCCAGAATCTAACTTATTCATTGCCAACAATACACCTTATCAGGTCGACCTCCACGTGGTTCCCCCTAGAAACTATCGTAGTTAATTCTAGTGGAATTCGTCACAATGGTCCAACTGACTTGCTTTCATCGTCACCTATCATCCTTCACTGGTGCCCCGCCAGCGTATACCGATAGCGCAGGCTGGGTTACTATTCCATTATCACTCATTAAAATAAAGCACATACCGGATACTTCAAACAAAAACGCCACGATCCGTGCCTGTCACAACTACAGAAACAAGTAACGTCTGTACATAGAACAATGTGTGCGTGTGTAGTTACAAATAGCGCGCGAAAATAGTTTGTATACTGACGCGTGTTTGAGAGGGGGTGAGGTCAGATCGTAGCGGGCGGCAGGGAGTGTTCATACAGTACAGCAGTACTTTAGTACTGTTACTTACACTGTAGTTAGTATGGGAGGCTCAACATTATTTGTCGTTTTTCAAACTAAATTTCTTAGGTAATCTTAGATTATATAGATAAAGCATCCAGTGTAAAAAACAGGTCGACTTTTAGTCAACTAAAAGTCAAATTGGCTGACACTATTTTTTTAAATCAAAACAATCGCACCTTTTTTTTTTTTAATGTTGCAAGTAGAGTACAAATGTCCTAAATCAGATTGATTTTTTAAATTGGAATTAATAACTATTTTACATCTAAAATTCTTATGTATGTTTTTCTTACAAAGTAATATACTTACATGTATTAAAAAAAATTGTGGCCATTTTCAAAAATGTAAATATATTTTGTCTAAACTCAGGCATAAATCAAAGTATTAATAAGAAATAAACATAATTATGAATTATTATGAACTCTTTAGGTTCTCTGGCTCTTTCAAGTAGGTATGTTATAAAACTTTTGTGTCATTGTTTATTTTTCATTTAACCATTTAATATTCTTTCTCCCATACACGTAGTAATAAATGTACATCATAATCTCATGTGTGTATTTATTACATAGAAAACGGTATGTTATCGAATTTAGAATAAAATATGACAAATTTGGAACGGGAATGACATAATAATTTTTGTAAATTATGAATAAATTATTTGTATCTGTAACCCTTTTCACACAGCATAGAAAAAAAAATTACCTGCTTTTAGTGAAGCCTTTTTATGGAGACACTCTATCTATTCTATATAATCTAAGATGACAATGTTCAGTTTATCCATAGAACACTCTTTTAAAAGGATGCGATGACAGTTTCAATTTCAGTCTGCATAGACGGCGGCAAATAATTAAAACACCATTTTCGTATCACGTGACATGTCAACGCATGCGCTGTGATAATTTTACGTACAATATCATCAAACACACGCTTCATTATCTATGGTTTAATACCGTTCAAATTGTTTGCCGCCAACTGTATATAGTACATACTGTAATATATGTAGTAGAAAGTAAATTAATAATATAGTAGTACATAATTATATGTATATAAGTGTATATATGTAGTGAAATTTTAATAATAATTATTTTAATAGATAATTATGTGAAAAAATCGATCGAATCAAATTGAAACTACGAACATATGTTTTATTTACTATACGTTTTTAATTTATAAAGGTTTTATTTTGTTTACTTACACAAAATTAAGATTTTGGCTTTCGACTAAAGAAAGCTAGTTAAAAGTGGTTTAAACTTAAATATACCTACGTAATTTTTACAGAACTTGAATGTAATAATATCCAATAATCCAATGACGTAACAGATTTGATTTGAAATAAAGAAAGAAAAAAATTATTTAGTGGCATACATAAACATTTCGCTGTGTCGGTCCCGGCATAGAATGGACCACCCCTTCCTTTCCCGTGGGTGTCGTATAAGGCGAATAAGGAAGCTCACAGTGGAGGAATGGGCAGCAGCGTCCCTCTTAAAACATCTCCAAAGCCTAATTGCGGTCGCCAACCCGCCTGCAAGCGTGGCAGCTATTGGTAAAACCCTCCAAGGGAGGGGACTTAAGTTCAGCAGTGGACAGTTAAAGGCTGATATAAAAATAAATTTGTATATTTATAAGAGAATTATGAAACGTCTCTTTAATTACATAATTAATTATTCATTACATAACTTATAAAATGCTAGCAAATTACAGTTTATCCACAGCGTAATACATAGACACCTATTGAACAAACAAAAGCCTTGTTGTCTTACTTGACTATGACATCGAACCTAAGACCTTTAGCAACCCACGTCACTAGACTAATATGTCCGTTTTTTTTTATACAACTTAAAATGGCAAACAAGCTTGATGGAAAGTGGTAACTATGACATCGAATGGACATAACTAAGACCTGATTTGCCATTCCTGAGGACTCAGGTGTTATTCCTCTGTAGCCAGTAAATTCACGCCATATCCTACTTTTCAAACCAGAGATGTGCAAAATAGTTTATTGAAAGTACTTATTTGAATTCAAAATGCAAATATTTGGTTATTTTTTAATTTCAAATAAAAATACAAATTAGTTTTAAAACAAAGTATTTAAATACAAATACCTATTTTCAGAATAGCTTTTTCAATAATAATAATACTTACCAAATGGAGACTGCACAAAAGTCGTTTGCTTTCTCTGTCCCATTTTAACGTGTTTCAACCAGTTGTGTTTGCATGGCTGTGTTCCGGATTGAAGGGTGGGATATGGCAATGAAATTACAGGGTACAAAGGCATAATACCTTAGTCCTTAGGACTGGCAATGCAAGGGGGGTATCATTGGCGAAACAGTATACTCTGTTATGTCCAAGGTACTGTTCATGTCTATAGACGACGATTACCACTTTCCATCAGGTGAGCTGTCAGCTTGATTGCCATTCTAAAAAAATTGGTTTCGTCCCGAGTACAAACTACCTGTTTAAAATAAATAAAAACAAATAATATTTTATTATTCAAATAAGCTTGCATTTTTGAATAGTATTTTTTTATGGTTTTACCGTACAAACGAAAAGCCATATTCTTATTTCTCTAATTTTAACTCTAGCATGTATTCAGAAAGTTCATTTTTTCATGTTCCGTCTATACAGCTGTGGCTGTTTACTACTGTTTCTTGAGTACGCATTCACTTACCTGCCGTAGATTGAGCATAATACTTGGGCATCTTTAAATCTTTCTACGCTACCTGCCATCACGACAATAATGCCAACATGAAAACAAAAATATGTCAACATTTAGTTTGGGTGCGTTCATAAATTATGTAATTTTAAATTTAAGAATGAAAAATACATTACTACAATATTTTAAAAAATTAACAAAGCCATTTATTTATTTATTTAATAATTACTCACCGTACTTACAGTCTCCCAAAACGTGTAGTGAACCATAGGTTTATTTTACAAACTTACAAATTTTGTACAACATTTTAAAAATATATCTAGTTTGTCATTAAATATATCAATATCTGGCATCATATATCATATATCAATATTTTGCATTTTATATAAAATATATTTACATAGAGTATTTGAAAACAATTGCATTTTTATAAGTAGGTAATGTATTTGCATTTTAAATGTATGTATTTAATAATAATACATATCATTGATTAGTACTAATTATCAACAAACTTGAAAAAGGAGGCTCTTAATCCGACGGTGTTTTTTGTATGTTTTTTTTTTGGTGGATGAAAATGGTATGGTAACCCCGCCTGCGCTAACGAGATACGCTGGCGGAGCACCAGTGAAGGGTGATCGATGAGAATGAAAACGGCCAGTTAGCCCATCATGACGAATTCATCAGGAATTAACCATGATAGTTTCCAGGGGGAACCGCAAGGAGGTCGATCTGGTTGGGTACATTTTTAGCAATGGGATTTTTAGTCTCCAATCCCTACTTACAATCCCTTTCCCCCGTTTTTTGATGTTAGATAGGACTGTTAACGCCAAATTTGCACTGATACTGATGATTCTGTCCATAACCAATTGCTGTGCTCTCGTATTGGTCTATACTAACTTGTCATAATTGAATCAATTTTTTTTTTTGTTGAACAAAATCATTGAATGTTATCAGAAAATAACGTCAAATACAAATATTCCATTGTAATCTTATCTGTTTGATTATAACATAAATGAAAGCTCAATATTTAAACAATGACTCACATAATGAGTAAGTTAAGTAAATTGTCATATAATATTTATTTGGTAATATTATCTAAACGCACACACATAACACAGTATTTCGTCTATACTTACTAATTTAGAGGCATATTATAAATTGTACAATTCTATGAATATTAATTTCTTTTATTATGTTGGTTCTATTTGGTTGCATAGTTTTATTTTCTAGTTTCGTCAATATAAGGACAATGCTGACTCTTAAATAACATAAGGATTCTTTAGTGTCCTTATAAGATCTAAATGAACTTAATTTTTTTTTTATACAATTTAGAATGGCAAACAAGCTCACGGTCCACCTGATGGAAACTCTGTACCCAGTAAATTCACGCCATATTCCACCCTTCAAACTGAAACACAGCCATGCAAACACAACTGCTTCATGGTAGAAACACGAATAGGACAGAGGTACCCAAGCATCGACTTTTGTATAAAGTCCCCCTCTGGTAAAATTAGTTCTTATATTCAGCAGTAGACAGTTAAAGGCTGATGTGTTGATGATGACAATGATAATATTGGGGATATTATTAGGTATTATAAATAAAAAAATATGTTATTAGAAAAATATATAGGTTGTAATTATAATTACTTGACACCGGAGGGCGCTACTCTCACACGAAGAATAGCAGTATAACACTGTGATAATTGATAAAAATTTCACCTGTTAGAAAGGTGAACCTTATTGTTAGGCTGGTAACATACCTACGGCAAATCATTAGGTTTCCTGTGCTAACATATTTTTACGAGCTGCATTTTTTATTTTATTTCATCTACTATTAATATTAGAAGGTAAATATACGATCTGTCTACGAAATCCTTACTAATATGTATTTTAAATGTGAAAGTAAGTTTATTTGTTTATTACCTCTTAGCGACTTAACAATTTAATCAATCACTATGTAATATATATATAGTAAATACATGGGATGAAGAAATACGTAGGCTGCTTTTATCCCGGCCAGTGAATATATTCTGGTATAGTTATTCTATGGGGGAGGCTTATGTCCAGCAGTGGACGAATAATGGCTGAAATGAGAATTAATACGTGAGAACAATCATTGTTTTAGAAAAACAACGGTCAGTCGTGTCCACACTAAAATTGTATTGTGCCAGGATCAGGAAAGAGAGAACAGAACTGAGCTTTTTCAGCTATCAGCAAAGATATAAAAGATATATCTAATAGTACATATGCTCATATTATAAAGAGCTACACACCATCTCCCCCTCACCCCTGAAAAGTAATCTTAAATATCCCAATACCGGTATCTGGGGGAAGGGATTGTTAGCAATGCAGACTGCCAATCTCATTGCTAGCATTATACGTTAGCGCGAGCGAGGTTGCCATGCCATTATCACCCATTAAAAAAAATACGGATATCCTGTATGCCATTAGTATGTATCCAGCTTTATCAGAGGACACTAAGAGCAGAAGAGTGTTAAGTAGAACATGCAACACGATTTCCAAAGTACTGTATTTGTCCAAAATACAATAACCGTTATGTATGTGATTGACATACTATATGATCGGCAACAAACAAGCTAGCCTCCGTGTTTTGGTTCCAAGTTCGTTGAAATAATGGACGACTGGTTTTTGCCCGCAAATTTTTCGCGTAACCTAGATTTATACATTGAGCATTGATCAGCATGAAAAATAGCGTATATCCTGCTTCATCTCAAATATTATCTACACTAATATTATAAAGAGGAAAGATTTGTATTTTTGTGTGTATGTATGTTTGTAATGAATAAATTCAAAAACTACTTTGCCGATTTCAAAAATTCTTTCACCATTAGAAAGCTACATTCGCCCTGAGTGACATAGGCTATATTTATTGCTAGAAAGGATTAGGGATCCTTATTAAAACTTTAGTAACGTAACAGAAGGTGTAAAAAATGCTATAAAATATCTTTCGTCGCGTACGCTGCGGAAACTATTGGTGATAGAACAAAAGTATGTTGTACATTATTGAAGAAAATATCAATAACTACAAAAAACTTCGCGATACTATATGTCCAACTATTATCGTTATGTCACAATAACCACTTTTTAAAATGTTGTAAAAATGTCTACCCGTGCGAAGCCGTAATGGGCCGCTAGTACCTAATATATGTGTACCAAATTTCATGATAATTGGTAGAGCCGTTGATGTGCTAAGAGACAACAAATTCGCTTTCACATTTATAGCATGAGGAAGGATAAATTTAATAAAATATTTGACTTTATTTATTTACCAGAGGAAGACTTTGTACAAAAGTCGATTGCTTGGGTACCTCTGTCCCATTCGTGTTTCAACCGTAAAGCAGTTGTGTTTGCATGGCTGTGTTTCGGTTTGAAGGGTGGGATATGGCAGTGAATTTACAGGGTACAGAGGAATAACACCTGAGTCCTCAGGAATGGCAATGCATGGGGGGTATCATGGGCGAAGCAGTATACTCTGTTATGTCCATGGTACTGCTCATGTCTATAGGCGACGGTTACCACTTTCCATCAGGTGGGCCGTCAGCTTGTTTGCCATTCTAAGTTGTATAAAAAAATATATATTGGTTATTGGGGCAATATATAGATATTTGAATCGAATAATGTAGATATTCTTATATATATATATATATATATATATATATATTAGTCCTAATAATCGTAACACGAGTATAACTTCTTTTTTTGCGTTATTAATATTAAAAACAAAAACAAAATTTTATTATATTTTAATAAATAATGAAGGTATCGGCCTTTAACCGTCCACTGCTAAACATACCCCCCCCCCCCCCTTGGGAGATTTGCCACTATTTGCTACACTAGACAAGGTTTGGCAACTGGATTTTGGCTTTGGTGATGTTTTAAGAGAGGGACGCTTCTGCCTATCCCTCTATCATTAAATTCCCTTAGTTACATCTACGACATCCACGAGAAAGAAAGTGGTGGCCTATTTTACGTTGAGAGCACACGGCATAAAAGAACCAATTTCATCTCCCCCTTGCGAGATTTGCCACTATTTGCTACGCTAGACAAGGTTTGGCAACTGGATTTTTTCTTTGGTGATGTTTTAAGAGGGACGCTGCTGTCCGTCTACCGTTAAATTCTCTCAGTTACCTCAAGGCAACCAATTTCATTAATATTGATAATAATATTAATAAAAAAAAAAAACAAAGCAATAATAGTAAATTAGCATAAACTCGAAACTACAAATATTGCATTTAGTTTTTCACCTACCGTCGATTATGTAATATTTAAGGAGTAGATTCCTAGAGTAATAAGCTATATTTAATTGTTAAAATTTTCGTAAGCACACGTTATGTTTTAATATCATAACTACCGGTTTAACTTACGTGTAATTAGATCGAGAAACATCGACTAGTTTCGGAATCAATTCGTGAACCTTAGTCATGAGCAACTGTGATGCGAGCACGAGTCTGACTTTCGCTCGCGTCACAGTCGCTCTAATAATATAATAATATATTTATTTATGTCTCCTCATAAGTAACTTAAATTTACACATAGGTATTTAGGATAAAATAAGATTAAAATAATATGGAACTGCTTTGAGGAGCTGGTGTTTGTAATAGGTTAAGACCTGTAGTACATATCACCAGGCCGCCAACCGATATATTGTTAATATTTACGTATGAGCTTTATTTATAATTCCAGTGTTTATATTTTTTTTACAATTTAGTTTATAGCAATAAAAATATATAATTACAGTACATAGCGTAACATTACATGTGACTTGGATGTAAGTTGTAAATATGTATACCTAGTATATAGTAGTGTATAATATATATATATATATACTTAATTTACTTTCCACAAAATGCTTGTTACACTATTATAATTATTTCATAGAATAAAGTACCATTTATCCGAAATAATCGGAACGGAGGCCGGTTCGGATAATGAAAGTTTTGGATAAAGCCCTTTGAAACACTCCGAAATCCGCGAAATATAATATGGTTGTGAATAAGCCTGCGTGTTATTAACTGAATTTGTGTTGACATGTTAAAAAGGCGCCAAAATATGATTGGAAGCTCAAAGTTTTTAAATATATATGAAGAGGTGTAAAAAATTCGGTATTTTTTTGTTGAAGCAAATTTCGGATAAACGGGACTTTACCATAATTATAAACCAATTTATTAATCTTAATTTAATTGTTAATTTAATCTCCTAACATTGAGAATGATCAATCTTAAAGTTTTATATATTTTCTAATTTAAATTATGACTAAATTATACATAATATTGGAATCGATTCTGAGCGCCATTTTTCTAAACCTATCTTTAAAATTAAAATTTGATAACAGCATAAAAACAATATAAATTTAATTTCTAATAGATTTAAAATTATCCCCTTATTCATAAAAAACTACAATCTATAAATTCACATTAACTTATACATTATTTTGTCATTTACTCTCAAATTCATAATTTAATGTTAAAGAAAGAGACAAAACAGTTTTATAGCTAAATTTGGTTTAGAGGTTTGTTGTTTTTATGAATAAGAGGGTAACTCCATAAAACACTAATTTGACGAAACTACCAAAATAATAGATTTAGAGCTACGCGTCAGAATCGACTCCACTGTCACAGTGTAAAGTACTGCTTATTATTATGATCCTATATATATGATTATATAATAATTCTCATAGAATATAATATGTATATTTGTAAAATTTGTATACAATTGTTATTAACCGTGTACTAGAAATGTTTAATATCCGATATATATATATTGAGTTTTGGATATTGATGACCTACCCATTGCAATATCGCAATTACCAGTCGAATATCTACATTACATTACTAGCGGAATATTCTTTTCAATAATATATATTGGATAACCGATATCTAATATATATGTTATTCGATCAATATATGCATAGATATTACAACTTCAATATATAGATATTGCTATATATTATCTTCTTATCTTGCCCTGTACATAATAATATAATTACTAATTTTTAACTCTAGGGACGTGGACAGGTTTCCGACCGGTGACGACGCGCGATAGTGGTAGTTTTTCTTTTTTTTTTTTTTACCATATATGTGTCATCGGGCTCATGTCATTGGATGTCTATCCGCTTGTCTGATACAGTGGAAAAATATGCAGTAGTTCAACTCATTATAAAACACTTGATCAACGTAAATGGTATTTTAAGATGATAATGGAATGGAAACCCCAATTATGTTATTGGTATACATTGGCGAGGCACAAATGATCAATGATAGGTGAGAATGGAAGCAGGTTAATAGATCTAATAGGGTATATTGGGGGGAAAGGGATTATTAGTGATGGAGACTGGGAATTCCATTGCTAGCAATATACCCAACCAGGTCGACCTCCTTGCGGTTCTACCTGGAAACTATCATGGTTAATTCCTGATGAATTTATCACGATGGACTAACTGGCCTGTTTTCATTCTCACCTATCACCCTTCACTGGTGCTCCGCCAGCGTATCCCGTTAGCGCAGGCAAGGTTACCATTCCATTTACACCCTTAAAAAAAGTATATTTTTAGAAATGAGGTTACTAATTCCCGTTACTAACTAATCCCTTTTCCCCCAACATAAAAGTGTTTGGAAATTAAATACTATCTGTGTTATGCCGGTGAAAATAAATTTATTAACATTCTTTTACGAGGCTGTAGTACCACTGGAACTGATTATATTTCCCAAAGAAACGTTAGACGAAAAATTACAAAAAATTACGAGCCTTCAATACTAATACTTTTTTGCCGTGTTTTCACCCACGTTTCCATGGAAAAACTATTCAGTTACACTAGTAGAACACTTCTTTAAAAGGATGCTAATGAATTCAAATTAATCTGCTTCGTACTTTGTAGATAAAAACTTTATTTATTATTACGCGAAGTTCCTTGCGGCGTAAACAGAGTTTTTTTTTAATGGATGATAATGGAATGGTAACTCCGCCTGCGCTATCGGTATACACCGGCGGGGCACCAGTGAAGTATGATAGGTGAGGATGAAGTAGGTCAGTTAGCCCATCGTGACGAATTCAACAAGAATTGTTCACGATGGTTTCCAAGGGGAACCACGTGGAGGTCGACCTAATAAGGTATATTACTAGCAATGGGGCTGCCAAACTCCAATGCTAACAATCCTTTTCCCCCCTAGCGTAAACAAAATATCAAGGGCTCTGTTTACATGTAAAAATTATTATCAGCCGCATGTTAATATACTCATATTTAACACGTTTACTTCGGATTTTGGTATTTTATTATGAATTGAACTACTGCATTATTTTATACTGTGTCCTCGCTATGTCGTTCGCTATTACATGGGATTGTTCGTGATGTGATACGTCTGAAACATCAGAACATTGTTTCATGGTTCATCAACATCATTTTTTGGGTCGAATCAGGGCATCATTTCTCTAAAGTCTAAAATAAAAAAATTTATTTGATATCACAGCGACATATTTATTGTAAGGGCCAATATGAACAAATTTTTTAATAGGTTTAAGTCGAAATTATTATAAATTTAATTTATCATAGTTCATGAAACATTGGCCGGCAGCATCACTGCAATGCCTCTGGTGTTGCGGGTGATCTTGGACGGCGGTAGTCACTTACCATCAGGTAAGCCACACGCTCGTTTGCCTCCTGTGTTATAAAAAAAGTAATTTCACGAAATTATCAAATTTAAATATTAAGTTTACAGAAATGACACCCTAGAATCGGCCCTATTGTACGTTACATCTTTCAAAATTCGAATTACTGGGCGTAATGTTATGAACATTGTTTATTTTGAACTTTATGAATTGGAGATATGGTAGGTATTGTGAAGATTTTTGCCGTACATTTATATAATATTAATACAGAATTGCTGAACCGATTTTGATAAAACTCGATTTGTGATTTATTGTTTGCAAGAGACGCGAATTAGCGTGATCATTTAGGTAAAATGTGTTAAGTTATAAGGTTGTCTCGAAGTTTCGCTCACGTTACACTGCCTATGGTGACTAGACTGTTATATCGATGTTAATTTTAAAATGTTTTGACGAAAAGTACACTTCGGTTTTTTTTTCTATATAATTTGTGAATTCACTATGTACCTGCATTAGTATCGAAGAATTTTCATCGAAAAATGAAACAAATAATTTAAAACAAACCGCGCAACCACGAGATCTTTTTTTTACGAATGATTCAATAAATTAGACGGACGTATGTTGACCAAATAGGCGACGTGCTGAAGAAGGGCCAAATTAAAAGTACCCGTAACCGACGAGCGTGTATGACAAGATTGATGAATGTGGAAGAAGCGAAAGAGGTTTGTTTGAATCGAAGCATTTGGTGTTCCATTGTTTCTGCCTACCCTAATGGGAGACAGGCAATGACGGATATGTATGTATGTATGTTCAATAAATTGTTTTCATATTTCGACCCATTTAATGATATTAATGCTTACCAGTGCCCGATCCAGTATTTTTTTAGCAGCGAAGATATTTGCCGCCCTTTATTTATTTATTTATTTTAATAAGGCACACATAACAAATTATAACCTTTTGTTAGGTTTATATATAGATAATTATGGTGTTAATGCTAGGTTATAATTCAAAAACATGTGTACACAACATGATTAACATTTAAACATAACATTTTAATTTCGACACGTGGAAGACATAATAATTAGTAAACATTATATACATATATCATAATTTACATTAAAAGAAATTGAAACCATAAAACTATCATCACACAAGAAAAACAACCTTCTTCAAATGCCCACAATTTTAGGGTCCTTGTTGTCATCCAGTAATTTTTTTAGCAGCGAAAATATTTGCCACCCTTTTTCAAATGCCCACAATTTTAAGGCCCTCAATGCCTTTCTGGATGTTTGCCCTATTTGTTCCCCTAGATCGGGCCCTGATTGTGACCTGTCTATTGAAATTCAGTTTCTAAGTCTTCTTAATGATTTTCATATTACCCTATGTATTACATTTTTTTTTTTTTATAAAATGTTAACAATGAGATATTTTACTAAAATAAAGTTTTATTTTTTTTAAACCACCATCCAGTTTCTCTGGGTATCCTAAAGGTTGGCTGGTAGAGAATGCCTATAGCATTGAGTCGAGTTTTTGTACCATATTTTATTGATCAATAAAGTTTTTTTTTTTTTACGACACGGGGCAAACGGACATGCGGTTCACCTGATGGTAAGTGACTACCGCCGCCCATGGTCACCCACAACAAGTTTAAATAACTAGTAAATAATATAAGTATAGTAAGCTATGCAATAGTTTCACAAATAAAATATATAAAAAAATTGCATTTACCCAATAATAGTTTATTAATTTGATTATCTGTTACTAAGTGAACGTGACAAATAACATGACTAATGCTTTTATAAAAAAAATAAAATAAAAAAATCCATATTATCTATGGTCAAAGTTTGGCTAATTATTTTATTACATTTGTTATTATTTGCCTACGTTAAAGTGATTATAAAGGTCATTAGATTGTCGACTTATATATATACAAACATATACTTACTATCTGTATCTCGCGGTTACTCTTCTTCACGCGGCGTGAATGAGTACATAAAATATCCAAGAAAATAATTGTAAGTTTTTTATTAGGATGTAACCTATCCATTTACTAAAATTTATTCAAATCCGTTCAATACTTTTTGTTTGAAAAAGTAACAAACATACATCCTATACAAACTTTCGTATTTTTTTAGTAACCTAAAATGGCGAACAAGCTAACGGCCGATTTTGTTAAATATTGTAGCCGTGGAGTTAGTTTAAGTTAAAAATTCATACCAAATATCCAATGATAACGTTACAAGGTCAGGTATTTAGATTAGATAATAATATGTATGATAAATCGACTCATCAGCCAATACAATTTGTATGGAAATATATAATCGATACTAGTATCCAAAATTCCAAATATATACACGTTCAAATTATAAACAAATATATTTATAGCTTTATTAACTTAATATAATAAATGTATGTGCAATGGCAGTGAATTTACAGAGTACGGAGGAATAACACCTGAGTCCTCAGGAATGGCAACGCATGGGGGTATTATGGGCGAAACAGTATACTCTGTTAAGTCCATGGTACCGCTCATGTCTATAGGCGATGGTTACCACTTTCCATCAGGTGGGCCGTCAGCTTGTTTGCCATTCTAAGTTGTATAAAAAAAAACCTAGATGGTCGTATACAGTGCGGTTCTAGAGATGTTTCCTCCCATGAACGCTCAGGTTATGAAATGAGCTCCTATATCGTGTTTTTTCCAAGACAACGAATGGGAACAAGAGAAAGAATGGTGTTCTTCAGAAAAGGGTAAAAAAGTTCCTGCAGGGCCGGCAACGCACGTGTAATGCCTCTGGTATTGCAGGCGTTTATAGGCCACGGTAACTGCTTACAATCAGATGGGCCGTATGCTTGTTTGCCACCTTAGTGGTATAAAAAATTTTGTCAAAGCTAATCAGGAATTATCTATTTAAACGGATCCGATTAGCTATCCCCATAATCACTTGATCCTCCTTAAATCCTGCTGAAATTATGTATTATTATGTATACATATATATGTATGAATTTATATTTATATAAGTTGTTAATATTTGTATTTTTTTATAAATATTATATGTAATGTATATACAGGAAATAGTTACCGGTTTTCAGTAAATGGACCGTCAATTTGTTTACTATTTTTGTTTAATAGACGTTAATGTTTTGTTTAATAACCCTATAACTAGAACATTTAGCTTACCGCGCTGCAGAACAAACCTAGGACTGCATCAACCTCTGGCCAGGATTAGTGCGTCATACAATGAAATTAATGCCAAATTACCTGAAATTGATATAGTGTACGATAATTCGAATTCCTACAGGAATAAATTGCTGAAGCACTTTGTACGACAATCTTATGAAAATTAACTCTAATTGTCATAATATATATTTTTTTAATATTTTGTTAATTTAATTTACTCATAATCTTAGTTTCTGATATTGCTCACAACTTAGATTACATGTTTATTTTTGTTATTTACTTAAATTTCTTACACTGTATAATTATGTTAAAGTGAATGCTGTGAATACCTATAATTGGCATGTGCATTAATATTGTATTGTATTTAATGTTGTTATACCTATATGTTATAATGCAATATGCTGTTGGTGTTCCTTAAATAAATAAATAAATTAATTAATTAATGAAATAATAACTCCGCCCGTGCTATTGGTATATACTAGCGGGGCACCAGTGAGGGATGATAGGTGAGGATGAAGTCAGCTCATTTGGCCCATTGTAACGAATTTGACAATAATTAATCACGATGGTTTCCAGAGAGAACCGCGTGGTGGTCGACCTGACAGAGTATATTGCTAGCAATGCGGATTAACGTCCCCATTACTAACAGTCCTTCTCCCTCCTCTTTGTTTACTTTTATAAGTATACAAAAACTTCTGTTATATTTCTAATGTCCAACATACAATAAAAATAAATTATACAGCTCCAGTTTAAGAAACAAACAATACTATGTACTTACTGTTATATGTGTTGTATATATGTATATATTGTATGTGTATATATATTCTATACATTTGTATTCTATTTACCTCTTTTACTCTTTTTATCTGTACCTTTCCTGCACTAGATTACCCGCTATTTGTTTTCTCTCTAACTGCTTCGGGTTGGCTGGAAGAGATATCTTTTCGACCTAAGTCCACCTTTGTCAACAAGTTGTTAAACTAATCGCTGTATCTTTTGTTCAAGTGCAATAAATAATATTATAACAAAATATCTTCGTTGTACTTAGCTGTCGACGCGATGCCAACGCATGAACGTCTCGTCACGTGCGACACAGTGTAATCTTTGTTGTCCATTGTTTTTATGTACACATGCAACTGTTATCACTTACTGTATTGTAAAATAAATAAGAAAACATGATAAATTATTATGTCGGAGAGAATTTTTACAATATAATATACTCACGTTTATTACTTTGTGTACTCATTCGGAACAGGGACGTATTAAGGTTGCCACGGAGGGCAAAGTATATTTTGTCTATAGTAAAGTTTGCTGAAAATCGTAGTGCGTGGCAAGAGTTCCACCGACAAGAGTGCAGCTCTTAAATAGGGCACGAAATGAGTAATATTGTTTAACAGTATGTTTAAAGGTGTAACAGATTTAACAACCCGAATTTCATCGATAACAACTTTTTCTTATTTGTTTCTTATACCACAAAGACAACAAACAAGCATACAGCCCGTCTGATGGTAAACGGTCACTGTAGCCTATGGACGCTTGCAACACTAGGGGTGTCACGTACGCATTGCCGATCCTGGAAAAACTTTAATATAGCCTTTTTGAAGAACACAGTACTGTAGTCTTTAGGGAAAATAGGGAGCTCATTCCACAGCCTGAGAGTGTTCACAGGAGAAAATTTCTTTGAAACCGCAATGAATGTAACCATTTAGGTTCAAGGGTGTGAGAATAAATTCCCTTATTGTCAGCTTGTTTCGATCGCAGTAGAGTAAAATTTTTGTATAGAACTAGGAGTATATAATTTACGAAAAACGTATCATAAATTTTTAATAATAATCATAATCTTATATGTATAAATGACTTTTTGATTGATTGAATGAAACGACACATAATACTTTATTTCGTAGCGAACATTCCAAGCCGTATGAGAATTAACAGATGCATTGTTATTCAAGATGTATTAACGCAGTTAAATGCTACTAATCAGATTATTAGTTCATCGAAGTCCACGCAGACGGATCACGCAATACGTGGGTAAAGTCGGAGTTTTATTTATTTTTAGTTGATTACACACATAGGGCAAATAGAGGCTGGCCGCAAGGGCACAAGCATTACCTTAACGGATATCAAATGGGCACACTTGCAGATCAAGTCTTCAGACCGTACTCGCAATCTGGGTAATTGCCTGTCTAGTTTTATAAAACTTGGCAGGGAATTGCCCAGATCGGCAAAAATGAGGGCAGCCGTTAGTTATAAAAAGCACAAAATATTTTTTACCCAGAATGGCAAAATTGCTAAATCAGTCCCTGATAATAACGAGTGCTGGGATTCCTTACATGTACTTTAGTTACCTTATCACTATAGCCTGAAATGGTTTAATATAGGATTTTATTTTGCGTTTTCTTTTTTCTTTTATTAATATTTATTTGTTACAAAACTTGCATAAATACATACTGGTTCATGTATCAGATTATGCAGTAATAAATTCTGCTTTGTCACTTTATCGTGTGTATGTAAAATGTAAACTCCATTTCCCTTTATAATGTATGTAAGGATTAAAATTAAATTAAATAGCAAATGTCAAAGGTCGTATGTCAATTGTAATTATGACACGCCATTATAAATTTGCTCGTTTTATTTCTACAGGCGCTTTTTCCAACCGATATTTATTTCTAAAAAGAAAATAACTAGGTCGCACGTTTGTTGGGGTACTGAGTTTTATACTGGAATGTTTGCAGTTTGAGTTATATATAGTACCCTAATTTGAGGGCCAATTGATGTAATCATATTAGATTTTTATGCCAAGCTTTATCAAAATCGACATTTTTGTTTTAAAAATGAAATCAGCTATGAATCTCACTTATAAAAAATAATGATGCATAGATTGCTTTTACGAACCAAATAAAGTGCTGTAACAATTACTGAGTAAACATAATGTATTGTTTATACCTCAGAACAATGGATCTGTTTCCAAAATTTTCAAAGTCCCAGTTAAGCCAGTGTTATCGTTTCAGTTTCAAATGTAGAATTATTAATGCAATATCTAATACAAATGAAATAAGACATAAGTCCCTAGGTGTGCTGACAGTCAAGAGAAGTGCCATAATCAACTTAGTACATTTTGCAAAGATACATACCTACAGAGTTGTTTTTCTTAGGCGACACTCATGTTTTATTGAACCTTAATCTAGTTTGATATTCCCATTCGATTTCCATTCAACTAAGTATAGAAAATATCCTGTTATTATATCTGGCAGGGCCTAATCTAGGAGGCACCAATTGGGCAAATGCCCTTAGGAACTTCAAGTGTCCAATTAGGTTCCGGTACAATTAGGTGAACCGTATGCTTGTATGCCACCTTAGAAAGACCATATAAATGATGGCAATTGTTTATTTTAAGCTCGAGTGGCAAAATATCCTGCTCGTATGCTGTACCCGGAAATGTAATTGTGGCGCAAAATAACACTATAACTAGACATTATCTCGCTGGCTACAGTGGACCAGAATTTATTGCGGTCAGTAACATAACACGAGATGTCGGATTAACGCATAATTGACTGCTTTATTACTCGTCTATAGACGCATCCTAGGTCCAGTCATTTGTGACGTAGCGTATCCATTCGCCTACTGTCGCGGGACGTCAAGGGTCTCGAGGTTTCCCCCCCATAGTTTACCACTGACCAGCGTTGGCCGCACGTTCACCGTACACGATCGGCCTTGACTTGCGTATTAGATTACGTTTTAAAACTTTTTTTTTTAAATAGTAAATCAAAGTAATAAATATAAATCGTTGACATAATGTAGCAGGTAAAATACTAAACGAAAATGTGACAATATTAATGGGACTGTAAATACTTTTTAATGTGTTTACAATTGCCAAGTATTATCGTGAACGTTATTGTTTGGTCAAAATGTGGTATTACGCACACAAGTGGACTAGTGATGTTTTTAGATCCAAGAAAAAAACTGAGTGTACGAAATTATGGCATAAAATTTTGAGATATAAGAATAAGGTCATTGAATACTTTGGTATGTTTTTCGTGTTTTATCAACGTTTTTAAGGGTCACCTCGTAATTGCAACTTTATGTCTTGGATTTGTACTCTTATGTGGTTGCAACAGACAACATTGGACTTTCATAGTCTAATTGTCTGTCGATCATAATCTGTCCCTTTTGTATATACATCTGCATGGATCATTTATTAAATTCAAGGTGGCGGGTTCAAGGTTGTGGTTAATAGTATACGTGCTTCAATATGAGGTCATGTAAATAATTGGGTACGTCCAAAAGGTCTAATTCTGCATAGATTTAAAATAAATGAATACCTTAACAAATTAAGTCATTTATTTTCCTTATTTTCTATTGTAAGTATGTATATTGCAACAGCAAATTTCAAATATACATATTTATTTTAAATTATAACTAATAAAAAGATAACAACAGAAGTAATATTAGGAATGAGCATGTATTATCTGTTAATTACTACGATATATTTATGCAGAATTGGACTTATTTGGAAGTATACTTACGTACTTATATTTCATTATTTATTATGTACTATTAGTAAATTGTGACTAATAAATGACATAGTTTATATTATCACAAGCATTATATTAACTATACATTGGGATTTCATATTACAATAAATTATAGCTGAATATTTTTTTGTTATTTTAACATTATATTTGTAAAATAAAAGAATTACAAAACTGGTTTTATAAGCGTAATTAGTTTTTCTTTTTTTTTTCTTAAATCTTTGTCCATTTTATATCGACAAGGAAATGTATAATAAAATTATTTAAATTGGTATTTTATTAATAATGTATAATTTAATTATATAATAATAGTTTGTATAATATATAAATGTAAAAATTGTAACTGTAAACTATGGGTATATACCTAAAAATAAAAGATTTATTAATATTATTATTACTATATGGCAAAAACTTAATTATCCACATAAAATCAGTTTCGATTATATCTTTAATAAAAAAAAAACATAAATTATACACATTTACAAAATATATGAATATTTTTTAAGAAAAGTCATTGCAATTCTCTGAACAGAAGCATTTTCATTTTATGTCTAAAAAAATAAAAAAATGGAAAATTTCACTCAATAGACAAGAAAGTCGTGGAAAATATTTTGTTATACAAAAAATTAGAGATTGTTTCCTCACATCTGTTTACATAGTTTTGTAATTTTTAATACATTAACTTTCTGTGCCCTCAACCTCTGCTTCAGAGAATCGCAAAGATTTCCATACAATCCTGTCAAATTTACTATAACTAACATACAAATATGTGGAATAAAATTTGCATGCAGATGACTAACTATTTTCTTCTTTGTCTCTCCCCCTATTGTTTTGTTTTTGTCCACAATCCTTTTCCCCAAATAAAACTACCTACTTAATTCGACGTCTAATAAAACCCGTGCTCTCGCACGACATATGACCCCGTCTCTATGCTATTGTTCAATTAATGTTCACATTTCGCTTTCAAAACGATTTCTTAATTGATAATTGCGGCCGGGCCATGTCATCGCCGTGCCACTCCGATAACGCGTGATCTATTCCTGTCCTGCCTATTTATAACGTTCTCTTATAAATAAAATAAATAAATAAATCTTAACTATCAAACAATTTAAATTTATTATATACTTTCAAATTTCTACTATATTTATAATCGTATTTACGTAAACTATTTTAATGACGTTAATAATATTGATAACCTTTGTATTACATTTATCATTAAATTATTCAATAAAAATGCAAAATTATCAAATAATGTATTTTCTATTGTGTTTCTAACCAATAACCAATTAATTTCAAAATTACTCTTAAAAATCTGTTATGGCCGATAACTTTTTTCTAATAAAAAAAAAATTCGTATAATGGCTACTATGACAATGGAATTCTTATCCTTGAAAAAAAAATCAAAAACATAACTTTAATACCTTCCTCACTTCCCAACTCCCGTGACCAATTCCCACCGTTGCACCCATTGTGTTTCGTCAATGTCAGCCCACCCCCGTAGCACAACTATCTTCACGTACACAGACGGCACCTACGAGGAGGAGTACACATGTTGGCCACCAGCGGTGTGCATGATCCTCATATCCCTAGTGGAGATCGCCCTCTTCTGCTACGACGCGTCGCTAGGCAAGACCGACGCCAACGGACCCATCGCACAGATCTTCATTTACAATCCGCACAAGAGGCACGAAGCGTGGCGGTTCTTGACCTACATGTTGGTGCATGTCGGGTAAGTTTTTTTCTTCTTAGACCCTGCGGAGTAAGTTATGTAGGTTTTTTTATACAACTTAGAATGGCAAACAAGCTGACGGCTCACCTCATGGAAAGCGGTAACCGTCGCCTATAGACATGAGCAGTACAGTGGACCTAACAGAGTATACTGTTTCGCCCATTATACCCCCCATGCGTTGCCATTTCTGAGGACTCAGATGTTATTCCTCTGTACCCTGTAAATTCACGCCATATCCCACCCTTCAAAACGAAACACAGCCATGCAAACACAACTGCATCATGGTAGAAACACGAATGGGACAGAGGTACCCAAGCAATCGACTTTTGTACAAAGTCTCCCTCTGGTCTAGGTCGAGAAAGCTCGACAAGTTTCGGCATTATTCGGGACTAATCATGAACGGCTGTGACGTGAGCACGAGTCTTTACTTTCATAGTGACAAAATTAATATAGAATGAATACGGTTGAAAACCCTATCGTTGTTAAAAAAGAATAATCAAAATCGGCTTACAACTAACGTAAATGTAGCTGATATCTCATAACATATACATACAAAAAATTACATTGTAATCGAGAACTAATCAGCGGTCCTCCACCGTTCGTTTTTCCACGCACTTTCTTCCATGCACAACCACTCTTTGGAATCAACTTCCAGCAGCAGTATTTCCGAACCGATACGACAACGTAACCTTCAAGAAAAGAGTATATTCCTTTTTAAAAGGTCGGCACCACACCTGCGATTTCTTTTGGTGTTACGGGTGATCATAGGCAGCGGTGGTCAGATGAACCGCATGCTCGTTTGCGCCCTGTGTCATAAAAAAAATCTTCTTTTTTAAATCGCATAAAAAATGGTTAAAAACAATTCAGCCAAATTCTTGCCGTCTTTTCCAGCGTTGTCCACTTGCTAGTCAACTTACTAGTCCAGCTGTTCCTCGGTGTGCCACTCGAGATGGTACACCGATGGTGGCGCGTGACCCTGGTGTACCTCGCCGGGGTCGCGGCCGGGTCCCTAGCAACGAGCCTCACAGATCCGAAGGTGTACCTTGCAGGAGCGTCAGGAGGAGTGTATGCGTTGATTGCGGCACATATAGCTACTATTATTATGGTAAATGTCTTTTTATTATAAATAATACCGTATAGTACAAACCAATTGCCATATAGTCCCGCCATAGAATGGGCCACCCCTCTCTTTCCCGTGGATGTCGTAAAAGGCAACTAAGGGAGCCTAATGATTGAAGACCCGGTCTTCAATCATTAGGCTCCCTTAGTAGCAGCGTCCCTTATAAAACATTACCAACGCCTAACTGCGGTTGCCAATCTGTCTCCCAAGCATGGCAACTACTGGCAAAATCCCCCTAGTGGAAGAACCCTATGTTCAGTTTTTTTGTACAACTTAAAATGGCACACAAGCTGACGGCCCACCTGATGGAAAGTGGTAACCGTCGCCTATAGACATGAGCAGTACCATGGACATAACAGAGTATACTATTTCGCTCATGATACCCCCCATGCGTTGTCATTCCTGAGGACTCAGATGTTATTCCTCTATACCCAGTAAATTCACGCCATATCCCACCCTTCAAACCGAAACACAGCCATGGTAATGGTTCAGTAATGGTTAACCATACCAACCAGGTAGATACCATACCAACCTAGAACAGCAACAGTGAGGATTACCTACCCCTACTACCTAAGCCAATATCACTCTGCCTAACTGGCTTAGACTGGGGGGAAAGGGCTTGTTAGTAATAGGGTCAAATAGCCCTATTACTAGCAATATATCCTGTCAGGTCGACCTCCACGTGGTTCCCCCTGGAAACCATCGTGACTAATTCTAATTTAATTCGTCAGGATAGGCTAACTGACCTACTTTCATCTTCATCTGTCATTACTCACTGGTGCCCCGCCAGTGTATACCAATAGCGCAGACGGGGTTACCATACCATAATTACCCATTAAAACAAAAACTGACTTAGACTTATGGCTTAGGCTTAAAGGCTTTAATATCATATTTTCCATTGTGCCATGTACTTCGTATACTCATGTATTATATTGTATTCGCCTCATTACGACGCTTATTGTACTTATTTTACATAGGACACATTAAAAGATTTAATATACAATGGCGGACTTAACCCATAGAGAGATCTCTTACAGTCAACCTTTGAGAAGCTGAAAGAAAACTAAGAATAGGTTGAAAGCTATCCGTGCCTAGCAATGTATCGTTATGGCGATGATGATTCCAGAACTGGACCGAGATGGAGTTCGCCGTGATCCAACTGCTCGTGTTCCTGCTGCTGGCCGGCGTGGACATCGGCACCGCGGTCTACGACCGCTACTGGAGGCATTTGCAGCAGAATATCGGTTACGTTGCACACTTGGCTGGCGCGATTGCTGGTAAGTTTTTGTTATATATATATATATATAAATATTTACAAGGAATACATATATACCAAGTTACTTTTAAGCGACTTTTATATTTAAAGATTTTATACCTCAACAAAACCGATTTCAGTTGTGAAAAAACCAGTTTCTTTGGTCGAAAAACATTGGACCAATCTTTAAGTAGGTACATAGTTTCAGACAAAAAAGAATTTTCCAAATCGATTTAGAACTGATGCAGTTATGAAGTAACAAACATAAAAAATGCAATCGAATTTTAACCTCCTTTTAAAATCGGTTAAAAAGAGAGAAGATTCACAATTTGTCTGTATTTTTTTTCTTAGAATTAACGATATATTCGTCTATGTTGAACCGTTTTGTCACGCTTAAAGCAGCTATTTCTCTCTGAAAACAAAATGCTGTTTGGTACAAAGCTGAATCTATTGGATACATAGTTCCATGTTCTATATTCAAATTATTTTAAAATTAATGTGTCAGTGAAACATACTATCGTATATCGGAACGTACTATTGGATTTAAAATAAGAACATTGTTTTTTTTTATAATTGAAATTGGTGCTTTTACGTTTTGAAATAAGTATCAAATTCAAATGATAACCGCTATGGTTCAACGATGTTACATGGACAAGAGCTCAGACATTGTTATATTGATAAAAACACGAATTAATATTAAAATTATATGCTCTATCTGGAGCCTATTCGCCCTATATGTTTTATCTCCCGTAACTGTAGTGTGTAGTACGCATGTGCGTTTTGTTATTGCAAAATTATTATAACGCTCGTTTCAGTTAGCTTGCGTACGTAACGACATATATAAATAAAAATAGAACGACGTTCATTGGTAAATAATCGCATTACTTGAAAACAGTTAAATTGTTTTAGCTATTATTTTTTTTATGTTTTAAACTTAGATTAGATAGAGTGTCCCCACAGAAATGCAGGTCAACTTTTACATACAATTTTGCGTGATAAATATATAGTTATGAGTGATTCCTCTATAACTTCTATATTTATTTTGTCTTATAAAATCTGCGTCTGTTTAAGACGCAAAAAGTAATTTTATTTATTGATTAATTAAATATAGATACGTCAAGATATATTGTGTGCGTAAATATATAGAACAACAATAAAAAAAAATTAGTCAGCTGATTTGACAATTAGCTGACAAAAAGTTGACGCGAAGTGAAGTTCGATGCTCTATCTATATAATCTAAAGGTTTAAATTAGAACAGTTTCCTGGAAAATAGGGGAAAAATATAATTTTCGAATGTACTTTCGATCATAA
Source organism: Galleria mellonella (assembly GCF_026898425.1). Classification (NCBI taxonomy): domain Eukaryota; kingdom Metazoa; phylum Arthropoda; class Insecta; order Lepidoptera; family Pyralidae; genus Galleria; species Galleria mellonella. The sequence goes on along the minus strand of NW_026442074.1, from coordinate 10,874,595 downwards.
TTAATAATAGGAAGGACATTTTTTTATTGATTTTTTTCTTTTTTGACTGTTTTTTTTTTTTTATTCTTTTCGTCTTACAATTAAATCAAGGTAATAAAGTGATAGACGACCGACAATATATGTACATATCTTGTTCTACTCAGTAAATACAACAGGCTGTAAATATCTTGCTTTCCGCGAAAGTTTTATGACCGTTTCCATGTAACAATATAAAAAAAGATAGTCGAATTAAAACCCTCAATTTTTAAGTTCGTTGACAATTAAACAAAACACTTATTGTAAAAAATATTTTACTTTTTCCAGGTCTCTTAGTAGGCATAGGAGTTCTTCGTAACTTGGAGAAGAGGAAATGGGAGAAACGGTTATGGTGGGCAGCGGTGACGTTATACTTCTCGCTGATGATTGCGGGCATCTTCGCCAACATATTCTGGACTGACAGGTTTCTATAACGTGATAAGGATTATTGCCATATATATAGACTAAAAACAGACCGACACGAACGTCTTTGTATATTATTTATTTTACTAAATAATCGGCTCATGAGAACTGTAAAATATGACATTTGCGGCAATAACTAATTTATATTGCCGCTCCGGGCAAAAATTAATATTTGCTGTTAACTCGCAGTGAACATATTTTACCTCCCATACTAAATTTTTGCCCGACTGACGCCCTAAATAGGGCCCTGGATTTATTTAAAAAAGTGAGTTTTTAGCCGCAGATATACTTAATACTATTTCTAAACATATTAATGTAACATCACACACATTTTAAACAAATTTAAGAAGAAAATTTAATACTGTTTAAATAGCTAAATAAGAATTTTGTTCTATAGAAATTTAATAATTTGAACGTAAAAATTACATTCAATAATGCTCAAGAATATGCACAAAATAAATTTATATATTATAATATATTAATATTAAATATTAGCTCGCATTAACATGCAATTGGTTTTTTTTTTTGATGGATGAAAATGGTATGGTAACCCCGCCTGCGCTAACGGGATACGCTGGCGGAGCACCAGTGAAGGGTGATAGATGAGAATGAAAACAGGCCAGTTAGCCCATCATGATGAATTCATCAGGAATTAACCATGATAGTTTTCAGGGAGAACCGCGAGGAGGTCGACCTGGTTGGGTATATTGCTAGCAATGGGATTCTCAGTCTCCATTACTAACAATCCCTTTACCCCATATGGCTATATATTACGCACCTTTAGTTGTGATAGATAATTAAATAATTTGTGTGATTTACAAAAATGTGTATGGAAATTTTACTTTGGATTTGGATATATCAATATCCGAGTGAAAAGTAAAATTTCAAGAATACCGAGGGTATGCCGTATAATATCTATTCAGTATATGCATATATACTGGGCACAGTAAAAAAATGCCTTAGGGATAGGGCATTTTTTTTCAACCATTTTTATGTCGCGACTCACGAAACAGCCAAAAAGTTAAGTAGTAAATCTTGTGAGATTTACTAATTAGTAATCAATGAGAATAATGAAAACAAAGACTCTTTGTTTTTTTTTCTTCTTTACAGACCTTTTCCTAAAGTCTGTTTTTTAAGTCCGTTTTCTACTATCACACCACTACCTTAACAAGTGACGACAAATAAAAAAAAGAGTATTCCCGCCAATTCGTACATGAACAACTACTAATGAATGATTTTAGCTACTAATTTTAGTAGAAGCGTGTAGTGAATGAAATTAGTAATGGAATTATTTGAAAATCATTCGAATAATCCGATTGAATTGCTCAGTCGAATAATCAGTACTCGGATTAATAAAGTCGCGCATCGCTACGTTAAACGAATATTTCGAAGTCTTATTATTTGCGACTCCTTTTGATAACAAACACGACCCCCGGTTGAGAAACGATGGTCTAGAGAGGCAAGATGTAGTCTCTTGTCAGTAAGTGAGCCGCAAACTCAGCCTCAGCCTTGCATAAAAAATAAAAATAAAAAATGGCGCACTTTTATAATAGATACATAGATAGATAGATACTCTTTATTGTTTCCTCCAAAAGATTACAATAGTAAACTTATTATAAATATAAATAATTACAAGATTACAATAGTAAACTTATTATAAATATAAAATAATATACAAGAAATAATCAAATCGCATTTATGAATGCCAATTTGTAATTAGAAGTTGGCAACTAATTTTAAGACTATTACTCTATGTTTTTTTTTTTTTTTAATTTTAATTCAGTTGGTTAAGCATAATATAAGCCGTCCAAAATTTGTTTTAAGAGCCATAGGCTTTTAACTACAGGGCCGTAGCTAGACCCAAGTTTAATGTAGGGCAAAATAAATTTTTTGGTAGGGCCAGATTCATAATTAAGTGATTTCGAAAAAGCGAATCTGTCTAATTTTCATCGGGATTTTAATTTTAGGTGTTTTCTCAAAATATTCAATTCAGTTGTGTAGGTCTTAGGGTTTTAGTGATTTTTTTTTATTATTATTATTACCTACATAAATACGTTATGTAGACAAATCTCTGTACTCAATATGAAATGACAAATATCCCGCCAATTCTTTCTGCAGATATAGTTATTTGTTTATTATTATATATTGCATATAAATATAAAATGATTTAAATATCTTATTGTTAAAATTTTCGTAAGCATACGTTACTGGTTTAACTTACGTCTAATTAGATCGAGAAGCCTCGACTAGTTTCCAGACCCATAATAATGATCGGCTATGACATAAGCCTGACTGCACGCCTCCGCCTGCTGAGCGGAAGCTGTAGACGCTCGCGCTCGCGTCACAGCTGCTCATGATTAAGGGTCACGAATTGATCCCGAAACTAGTTGAGCTTTCTCGATCTAATTATATATAAATTATATAAAAATAATAGGTGAAGCATTGACATTCTTATACTCATGACATCACGGAGATCACGGCTGGTCATTAGACCGCCACTCATTGTAACTGGCTTGATCTCAATGATAGTGGCTTTTAGCCAATTAGTGCTGTACTAGTTTACACAAAGAGAGGGGTCGAAAACACATGATAAATTTTATATGGGACCAACACGAGAGTTAACTCTATTCACTCATGTCATTCTGTATTCACAGAATACACATATATAACACAGGCGAATTAAGAGTTTTGAAAAAAGAAATAATATTTTGATTGCATATTGGATAATTGTCTTAGATTATATAGATAAAGTGGCTCCATATCCAATGCTTCGTCAAAAACTCAGTCAGTACTACGTGAGTAGGGTTATAAGGTGGTGGGAGAAATTATAAGGTTAAATTGAAAAATGAAAATAATACAGTTCATAATGATTGGTAATCGTGTTTATTATCTGTTTACTTTAATCTATATTTAAGTATAGACATAAAATATGTTTTCGGTTTTAGGTAATTGATAGTTAAAATAAAAAATATATGTATAATAATTTGTAAGAAATATGTACATACTTATATATATATATATATATTTATATCCGAAAAATAGTTCCCATTCCATATTTATAAAATGAACCTAATTTGGGAAATTTTTGATCCCATTACTTGCAACACTGAAAAAGCGCGATATGTTTTAATTAAAAAAAAAATCTGTCCATACTTACCCAAATGATATAGCTGACTAAATTTTAACCTGTTTTTGACATTTAATGTTCTATCTATATAATCTAAGATAATAATATTTTGATATAAAAAAGCCACTGAGACTTTGTCTATGCCTAACTTGAATTTTATTGCCAGATGCATATTTTTTAAATAAATAAATATCTATTAAGTATTAATAAATGTACATTAACAATAGTGAGCGAATTACAGCCTTAAGAAATTTAAATAAACTTAAAGTTTATTTTAAATTTAATAAAAATAAATCAATCGTAAATAATATTAGAGAAGTATTAGCAAAAGCCACATATGTCCTGAATTCGTCTCGTTTACATTTATAGGTACCGTTTGTGCCTATTTAATTGTAAGATTTAGCTGAAATGTAAAAGTATTATAAGTTTGCCTTGCCGTGCCTTGTATAAATAAATATCGTAGAATAAAAATCCATTCTTATGCCTTTTACATGTATTATATAATTGTATAAGATACAATTTGTCTACAAAAAAATTCATTATGTAAAACTAAAGTTATTTGAGCCTTCATAATTTTTAAGCACAAAATATACAACCTGTATATTATAATTGAAATTATTGCTGAGAGATATTAAAGCTTTTTTCCATTTTTTTCAAAAAAGAACTTTTTTATGCAACTTAGAATGGCAAACAAGCTGACGGTCCACCTGATGGAAAGTAGTAACCGTCGCCTATAGACATAATACAGTATACTGTTTCGCCCATGATATGAGTTGCTATTCCTGAGGACTCAGGTGTTATATCTCTGTACCCTTTAAATTCACTGTCATAAAGTGTCGAAAACGCCAAAAAATTTCGATCTAACTAAAGATAGCCGTCCCATATTAGTAAGAGAGAGATTTTTTTTTTCGTGTTAATGAACCCATATTGTTAGTAAAAATATTCAGTATCCCTTATAGAATACTCCCTTAAAATAATGCTATTAAATTTCGATTTAAAACCTTATATAATAGCATAATAATTATAAATATCGTGTACTTGTAAATTCAGCACGTACTGAAGTGTAGTTTTTTTTTTTTTTTATGGGTGAAAATGGTATGGTAACCCCGCCTGCGCTAACGGGATACGCTGGCGGAGCACCAGTGAAGGGGGATAGATGAGAATGAAAACCGGCCAGTTAGCCCATCATGATGAATTCACCAGGAATTAACCATGATAGTTTCCAGGGAGAACCGTGAGGAGGTCGACCTGGTTGGGTATATTGCTAGCAATGGGATTCCCAATCTCCATTACTAACAATCCTTAACAATATTGGAATGGTAGCCCCGCCTGTGCTAACGGTATACGCTGGCGGGGCACCAGTGGGAGATGATAGGTGTGGATGAACCACTGCTGGACATAGTCTTCCACTATAAGGGAAGTCTTGCCAGTAATGCCATGCTTGACAGGCGAGTTAGCATCTGCTGTTATGCTTTGGTGATGTTCTAAGAGAGACGACGACCATTAAATTAGTCGCCTCTTACGACTCCCAGGGGGAAAGGAAGGCGTGGCCCATTCTGTATCGGGACCATACGGTAATTATTTATTACGCACTTAATCCCATGTAATACCCCGTGAAAAACTAAATACACAGGTCTTTGAAAACACCCATAAAGGTAACACGCGCTGCAATTTTCAATAAGCGTTTTTTTTCCACATAATTTCTAAACTGAAGTTGAAGCTCTCATGGAAAAAAATATGCGATATAAATTACGCCCCAAAAAAGAAATCGTGAAAACTCAGCACGTGTTTTTTATGGTAAATTTTTTGATAAATGTTTAATGTAAGCGCCCTAGCCGACTGACTGATATTGTACTCTCAATATTGAGAACTGCCTGAGTTAATAACTCTTAAGCCATAGGATTTACCAAATAGTTAATTTGGTTTGTTTTTACATTATTTTATTTCCACCTGTTTATTGTTAGATCGTCTAGTGTTGTAAATTCTTCTGTGATAAATGTATCGTTAAATGATTCATGTGTTATTTAATGTTACATGATAAAATGTAAATAAGTTAACGCTAAAATTAATAAGTTATCCGTTTATATTTTAAAGTGACGTCTGATTTTATTGTGTGTTCGCTAGCTTTTCGAAAAGAATGAAATAGTTTCCTTTTTTAAATTCTAAAATTACGTAATTATATTTGAATAAAGAACCTGTTTCTAATTGTTTGATATTCACCGCCATTTCGAGAACAATTTGTATAATAATTTCTTCACAATAATTGTTTTTTTTTTAATATAAACAATCTATATAGTTTATAATATTATTTAATTAATGTTATTTTACTCTTTAAAAATATTTAAATAATTGTAAATATTGTTTAAATTCAAAAGCTTAAATGATTGATATTTCACAACATAATAAAATAATTGGAGTGTAAGATTTGAACTGATTTAGTAAACTGGTGAGTAGTTTAATTACTAAAAATGTCTGAACCATATTTTAATCGAATTTGTTCAACTGAACTATTTTAATATAGTACTCGTCAAACTTACTAAAACAGTCCGAACTAGGTTTGTCAGATCATATTATTTCTTATAATTTTATTTCCCAGATTTTCAAAGCGAAACCAGATGTCAAAATTTAAAAAAAAAATACAATTATTTTCTGTAATAAATGTATTAAATACAAAAGGGAACAATTTATTGGTAAAATAATAAATAAATTATGGAAAACAGTAAATAAATATGACTCTTAATAGTAAACTGACTTAACTCAGATGTTCTAATTCTTAGTTATGTGAATTTATTATTAAAAGCGAGAAACGAATTTTTATTAACCGTTAATTAAATCTATTAGATACTGTTTTATATGAACTTATATAAATATATTTTGATTTGATACTTACTATGTTACTCACTTTAACTTCATAGTATTTTATTACCAAAATATAGATTATTATTTTATTTAATTAAATATTTTATTAATTCCATGCCATGATCTAGCATAGTAACCAATGCCAATTAATAAATTTAAATAAGTTACATGTTTTTACAATCATTTTGGTAATAAAATAGTTATGAGTCAAGTGACAAAAATAATCATAAATATAAAATAATAATTACAGTCGGAACAAAAAAAAACTACGATTTTATCTAAAATGTAAAAAGTAGAGCCCAGAAAGGAAATATGAAAGAATTTTTATCTTTGTACCTTAGCACAACATTAACCAAAAAAAAATAAAAAGGTGCCTTGTAATATTTACACTGGCAACACACTGTGTTCAAATAAATTTGTAATTATGTTCTATTTATTATAGAATATTGTGGTGGGTACCAATTATTATTTTATTGTTATATATAGCGTTATACGAAAACTGCATACGTGTATCTATGTTATGTGAAGTCTCTAGTTTAATTCCTCTGTTTATGTTAAATGTGAACGCACAATCCTATGAATTATTAAGAGTGAGCTTAAATAAAGTATGTAATTATTTTTATTATAATGTTTTATTTGTGCACTTTTCCGTTTGTTATTATTTATATATGGTTACATTACATTCCATACAATCACATTTAACTAATCGTTAGTTTTTAAATTAACTCTGTTATGAACCAGAGAATGGACATCCATTAGTACACCTTGGAACAAAATCAAGCCAAGCTAAAGTAAATTTAAAGTAAAATCTTTCTATATTTCACACTCCCCCCCGCCCTCTACGAACGCATGGAATAAAAGGTCCATAATTGCTGTTGTTATCATCTGAACGTCATTACGGTAACATCAAGAACAACATTTCACACAATTTTTGCTTATGACTATAGATATAATTAATATGTAGAAAAAGAAAATAGTTTTTTTAGATTATAGGTTCGAACTCGCACGACCTTGCGAGTATTAAGTGTAAAATTAAAAGAAATAAAAATAATTCTTATTACAACAAGATACGACACGAAATAGGATCAATAGTACATTATACTACGTCTATGGACCATCTTTGTTGACCCATGAAACTTACATCTACCTTTCTTACTTTTCAAAAACAGACTTATGTAGTTCCTATAAAAATTAAAAGGACAGAATTTTTTATTATGGCAACTGTAAATATGTCTTGCTGTCAAGTGTCAGCTGGTTGACAGGCGAAATACAATCAGCCATTTACAACGTTGGAGTGCTTTATTAGCCACTTTTTGAATAATTCTAGAAACTATTAGTAAAAAAAAATTTAAAAAAAAAAGGCTAATTTGATCATTTTGAATATTTCTATACACATTTTCTTATGTTGTTTTCTATCTTTATTATTTTTCTTTATTCGTCTATAATAAAAATCTCAGTATGTACGTTTTATTTACTTAAAATCAAGTCGCATTAAATGCAAAAAAAAATTTATAACTTTTTACTATTTTCCACACATAATGGGCTTAATAACTAAATTGTTATATTTTACAAAGTTCCATACTTTACGGCATTTGTTTGTATAAAGTAAAATATGAGGTCACTTCTTTTTATTATCAAGTATTGGTAATGTAATTATATAATTAGGTTTAATATCATTAAAAGTTTATTCATTTTAATCGACTTCATTTTTCATAACTCTGTCATTTAAAAACAAATATCAAAATTTCTTTTTTTTTATTTGCAAAGATATTTTTTCATATTTATCCCATAAAATTTTTATCAAAATGGAGTCAGTAATTTGGTTTTTAAATCAAAATAACTGTTTTTTTTATGTTTGAAGTTGATATTCTTCTTTGTGGAACAAAGTTTACTTGTTTCTTTTTGTACATTTATAATAGATTTTATATACATTTTTAGTTTAGGAACTTTTACAAATGTACTATATTTATAAACGATGTCACTTTTAGTCACTATTTAGCTATTAAATTTATAGCCAAAGTAGCAACCCCATCAATCAGTTTCAGTCACTTCCTGTCCGCCTGTCATTTTGCTTGACGTAATTTTATTTCATTAATCATTTCACTTCGATTGTTGTTAAAGTAGAGTATCAAAATAAGAAGGTAGTCTTTCAATTCTAATTGTTTCGTGTAAAATTATATTCCAATTAGAATAACCCATTAGGTATACTTTTCGGACAATGATAACTATGTGTATACGCCAAAACAAATAAAAATAACCCTAAAACTGCCGCAAAAAAATAAGCTCACTAAAATAAAATGGGTTCTATAACTCATGCGTGCACCTTTGTGATATTAACTTTATTCATTAGTGAATGTACGCCACGTTCTATAGAAGACGACGAAACGTTCCTGGCTAAGCCTAAGTACACTACGTACAAAGATTTAATTACCTTATTCGATGGATTAGAAAAAAGTTACCCGAATTTAGCGAGAAGTTACTCTATCGGCGAATCGGTGGCTGGTAGAGAGTTACTAGTGTTGGAAATCACTCAGGATGTGAATAATGTGCACCCGGGGCGGCCGGCGTTCAAATATGTAGCCAATATGCATGGCGACGAATCACTTGGTAGGCAATTGGTGATCTACCTGGCCCAGTACCTCCTGATCAACTATGGGAAGGACGAAAGGATCACCAGACTGGTGAACACTACTGATATACACCTAATGCCGTCCCTGAACCCTGATGGATTTGCTGAGAGTAAGGTAAGTTGTACCATTTTAATATACATATGTTTATATTATTTCTGTACTTGTTAAATTTGAAATTTTTGTTAGTTTTTTGATATATTGAAAGTTTTTAACTTTACATGTCTCAGAAGATAGTGATCTTTGTAGCTGAAGTGTTTTAATCTCTTTAAAATAACTTTATAATTTGTTTCAAATGAAGAACTGATTAGTAAAAATTTTGAAGTTTTTATTTTAAATAAGAAGGAAGGAGGACATTCCCTCTCTAGCTATCTCCCTAATTTTATTATGAGTGATAACATAATGGTGACCCTGATTACACTATCAGAATATATTGATAGGGTATATGATAAATTTGCCAGGAACGAGGTGGTAAATTTACAGGGTACAGAGGAGTAACACCTTAGTCTTCAGGAATGGCAATGCATGGGGTGTATCATGGGTAAAACAGTATACTCTGTTATGTCTATGGTACTGCTCATGTCTATAGGTGACGGTTACCACTTTCCATCAGGTCAGCTTGTTTGCCATTCTAAGTTGCATAAAAAAACAAATCATCCATGAGGATTTCCTGTGAAGACCACTAAACGGTTGACCTTATGAGGTGTATTGCTAGAGGCTGGTCTGGCTAGTCACTAATAATTTTTTTTTAATTGTATTACTATGCTAGAGATACATTTTTTATTACATTATATCTGTACTTAATTATGAGTATGTACATATACTATTATTGTAAGAAATAAGACATATTAGAATAATTTTTAGAAATGCATACAAGTATAATATGAAAGCACATTTATAATTTTAATAGGCAGAAAATAAAAAGTGCATTTGTGTGTGTATGTACTATTTATGTATGTGTAATTAATTTGCACCCCCTTACACATATATTATGTTTGCATCTTTAACTTTGGGTTTTCTAATTGCATATAAATATTTATTTTAAAAAAAAATATTTACGTACTTAAACCTTTTGATAGGGGTAAATGCAAACAATAGATACTACATCAGTCATGTTATCAGCATTGACAAACTAGGTATTTCTTTTTTCAAATTTGACAAAAAAAAATTTGTGCATGAAATTTTGGTGAAATAAAATTTGTGATGAAATATTTGGGAGAAAGTAAAATATGCTTAAAGAAGTTTATATTTTTTTTTTAAATTTTGGTATTTGAAGCAGTAAATTTGTACCATCAATTTGCGAACTGCATATTTTAGGATCATTACAGATTGACAAAGTGGTGGGGAGGAATTTCTTATATATGTGTTTAAAGTAGGTAGAAAAAGTTAATACAGAGTAAAGTGCCATTAAGAGACTACCGACTAAACCGTCTTTAAAAAAAAGTGTTCATGCTCACTTTCTTACTTTATCCAAGCAGTAAGTGCTTTATATTATTCTCAGTTTCGTGCATAATATAGTATATATCATATATGTGTAAGTATATTTGTTATTCATATATATTTATTCGTTTAAATATGTAATTTTAGTATGTATGTATATCAATATTTAGTAGTACTGCATTCGAGTATTCTGACACTTCCCTATGGTTGACTGGGAAAGAATGCTTTTAGCATTAAGTCCTCCATGTACACATATTTGTACTAATGAATAAATAAATAAAAGTTGACTTTAGTTACTTTTACATAAGATTAAAATTGGTATAACAGATTGTGCATATAGGTATAGATAACAGTTTGACATGTGACCTGCATGATACTCAGTGCATCTTTGAGAACAGATTTACTACTCTTCACCTCTACTCTGTTTGTCTGTGTTGACCAATATCTATTTACCAGAAACCTTATCCTCAGTCACTTCCACAGTGTGGGGGAGAGATTATTAATAACGGGGACAAGCGGCCCCATAGTTGTCAGGTCGACTTTCTCACAGTTTCCCCTGGAATCTTGGGAGAAGAGGGAATTATTAGTATTTTTAGCAACAGGCACTAACTGTCCCATTACTGGTTAGCATACTCTTGATGAATTCGCCAACTGATTTGACTATATCCTTACCATCAGGTAGGCCGTATGTTCCGCTTGTTTGCCACCTCAGTGGTATAAAAAAAAACCTATCCTACATGGATGTCGCGCGAATTTATACCGATTACATAAATGAGTCGCCGTGTGATTCGGGCATAGAATAGGCCACCAATTCCTTTCCCATAGGTGTCGTAAGAGACAACTGGAGAATAGCGAGGGATGGGCAGCAGCATTCCTTTTAAAACATCTTCAAAACCTGACTGCGGTTACCAATCCACCTACCAAGTGTGGCAACTACTGGCAAAATCCACCAAGCTGGAGGCTTATATTCAGCAGTGGACCATTAAGGGCTGATATGATGATGATACCGATCCTACATGGGTGTCATGCGAATTTATACCGATCACATAGGCGAGTCGCCGTGAGGTCTCGGCACAGAATAGTCTACCACTTCCTTTCCCATAGGTGTCGTAAGAGGCAACTAAGTCTGGGCGAGAGATGGGCAGCAGCATCCCATTTAAAACATCTTCAAAGCCTGACTGCTTACCAAATCGCCTGCCAAGCATGGCAACTACCAAAAAAAGGGAGGTTTATGTTAAGCAGTGGACAGTTAAAGGCTGATATGATGACATAGACACAACTACCATTCCATTTTCATCTCTTTAAAGTACCCTCATTACCCAACTGTGTGAATTTTAAAACTGCGCAAGTATACATTGATGACAATACTTAATTTAACAATTTCACACATATTTTCATAAACGAAACACTTGTAATTGTTTACTGTGTCTGTATGCGCAGACAGACTAATGCCTGACTAATTTAATTGAAGGTCACCCAAGTGGAGTCACTTTCTAGTCATCGCTTATATATGTATTATTTCCTATTACTGCTTTGCATGTCAGAGGGAGACTTTGTACAAAAGTCGATTGCTTGGATACCTCTGTCCCATTCGTGTTTTAACCGTGAAGCAGTTGTGTTTGCATGGCTGTGTTTCGGTTTGAAGGGAATGGGATGATTAAAGTCAAGCGAAAGGTTCTTCACCCCGGGACAAAGACTACTGTTGTATAAGTCGTAAGTCCGGGCCATCATAGAATACTACTCTCATCTGTTGGCGAATTTTGTTTTTTTTTGTTTTTCATAGCACCTGGATGCCAGTTTTGTCCTCTTGACTCGGATCAAAAACGGCTATAAGAATCGTCGACGATCTGAAGCTTACGGGCGGTATCAAGACCTTAAGTCTATAGAAACTTTGCCTCCCTTTTGTGTATCGCTTTTATAACGGATTATGATCCGAGGAATTGGTAGAAATAATACCCACAACCACTTTTTATTATCGCACTGCTCGCCATCGACAGGGAATTCATCCTTACACGCTTAAACCTAAACGACCGCGTACAGTGCGGTTTTAGAGGAGTTCCTCCCGCGAACGCCCAGTCTGTCGAATGTGATCCCTGCCGTGGTTTTATCTAGAGACCACAGTATGGGGTTCTTCAAAAAGGATGTATTAAGGTGCTTGGCAACACGCACGTGACATCCCTAGTATTATAGGCGTCTATAGGTTAGTAACCATTTACCATCAGATAGGCTGTATGCCGGTTTACCACTTTTGTGATGTAAAAAAGAAAACACAATTTTATTATTATTTTTTGTTTATTATACTATATTTAGTTTATTTTACCCTTTATCTTTTTCTCAATGTCCTCTACCCAAAGGTGGTCTGGAGGATACTGCTTAGCGATAAAGCCGCCTTTTGTATCGTTTCACATTAATATTTACTGTAGTTATTATTTTAAAAAATAAATAAAATTCAAAATAAATAATATTATTTTCTCAGAACAAATTGTCGAGTTCTTGAATTTTTGGAGTTTTACACTGTCGCTAACGAAAATAACAGTAGAAGTAGTAGAATTTATCCACAATGAGAAAGGCAAAGGAACTAACATATACAGCCTGATCTTCAGTAGAAAGTTTATATTTCCATGTTTTAACAAAGTATATCTTCAAGGTATATCTATCGCCATATCTTCAGGATATGGTTAGAATGTCCACAAACCAAAAATCATAAATTTTAAAATATTTCTTTTTAATATGAAAGAAGACTAAACCATAGACATATCTTCTTTTATAACTCTCCAACAGTTGCAGTAAGTGTTAGCGAACTCTGATTCTGTCAGCCATTATGCCATATTTTTTTTTTTAATAATAAATTCTCATTCGTATCTCGTTATCTGGCTAGCGGTACGCGTCGGCGTTAAAATCACATGGCTTACTATCGTACTGATCTAGTTGGAACCGCTTTCACTTTTTTACCATTTTGCTTGTTCATTACTTGGATGTTGCGCCCATTTTAATACCATAAGAATTGAATATTCATAATTGTAAATGATAATACATTGTCTGCAAGCTACTTCAAAAATTTTTTTTTTTATTTCTCTCAATTTATCTGATTTTAAGGTAATTTCTTAAAGGAGGAATTTCCGAATTGGGCGATATATATATATAACGGCTTTACCGATTTTTATGAAATTTTGTGTGCATATCGGGTAGGTCTGAGAATCGGCCAACATGTATTTTTCATACCCCTCAATAATAAGGGTGGGTCACTAAATATTTTTTATTATTTTTTTTGACAAAATTTTGTATTATTATTTTATTATGATTTAGCATTGTAAATTACATACAATATCAAATTTTCACGCTTCTACGATCAATTCTTGTTTTTTAATCGCGATTTTTATATGACGCAATAGGGTTGCAAGATGGCAATCGAATATAATAATTGTAGTATGAAAAATTGTCATGTATAGTTCTCGAAGTAATGTATATGGTAAAACAACGTTTGCCGAGTCAGCTAGTATATATATAATGCACAAGATTAAGCATTATCTTAACTCAACACTCACAGTATTTCGTTTATTAATTATTTCACTGTTGGTAATCAAGGCCGCCATGTTTGTAAGTACAGTATGAACCGTTGACAATCGCTTCCTAGGTAGGAAACTTGTATAATACATTGTACGTATATGAAACTAGCTGTTTCCTGCGGCGCTGCCCGCGTGTATCTGTATATAAAACGTCCTCTTCTTTTCATTTAAGAGTTTCATCTTGTCGCTGCAACTAATTCATGCATCTTCCTCCAGCCAGTTCTATCCCAGGCCATATCCTTGACCTCCCCATACGACGTGACACCTAGTGTTTCATTTATCTGTCCCATGTAGTTATCCCTCGGTCTTCCTCTTCCCCTTTTGTCCTCAATTTTTCCTTCTACTATGCTCTTAAAAAAATCGTCATGTCGTATAAGGTGGGCCAGCATTTTGCCTCTTCTATTCTCTATTGTTTTAATTAATGTTCTTTTCTCGTTCACCATTTTCAGGACTTCCTCGTTCGTTAGTTTTTCTGTCCAGCTTATCCTTTCCATTCTCCTCCATGTCCACATTTCGAATGCCTCAAGCATCTTTGTTTTCTTTTGCGTCATTGTCCATGTTTCACACCCATATAAATATAAAATGTTCTATGAGTTAAAATATGATATAATAAACTATTCAGCTGGTCGGTTATTTTATAGCATTTTATATGTGATTCTTTATATTGATATAACTTTATTATTCATAAGCTGATTGCAATATAAATAAACTCTAAATGTTATGTGGAGCAAACCGCAACGCATTAGTGAAAACCGCATTCAAATCGGTTAACCCGTTTCTGAGATTAGCGCGCACAAACATATAGACTAACGGGTAAAGATTCTAAAAATAATTGTTTTGGATTCTATTGCGTTCATAAAGCCTAGCCTTATAATAGGTTTTCTTATATATCTTCCATGTTGTGTTTCGGTTTGAAGGGTGAGATATGGCGTGAATTTATATAGTACAGAGGAATAACACCTGAGTCCTCAGGAATGACAACGCATGGGGGGTATCATGGGCGAAACAGTATACTCTGTTATGTCCATGGTACTGCTCATGTCTATAGGCGACGGTTACCACTTTCCATCAGGCGGACTGTCAGCTTGTTTGCCATTCTAAGTTGTATAAAAAAATCAGAAACAATAGGAAGCGGTTATAACTGCGATCACTTCGCATCCCATGTCATCGACGAATGACAGTGATATTTCTTAATCAGGGAGTCACAAGTTGATCACCAATTTGAAAAATATCTAAACCAGCCTTTCCCAAAGTGGACGATAACACTCCAGGCCTAAAAGGAGGCGGTAAGAGTGGACGCTGCAGGCCTAAAAGAGGGCGGTAAGAAACCCAAAAAAAATGGGAGCGTTATGTAGAGGCTTGGGGGTGATTTATCTTGAAGTAATAGTGATTTTTAAGTAGGTGAAAAAATGGGGACGCTAAAAAATAATTTACTCTCAATGTGGGTAGTACACAAAATAAGTTTGGGAACCCTTGATCTAAACCAATGATTTCCAAGATTTTGTGGACATCCACTCACTTTAGAAAAAGTTGTCGTCGATGACTTCCAGAGACCGCATACAGTTTGATCTGACAGCTGTGGGGTCGCTAGTCCCCATTATCAACAATCTCTGCCTCCAACTGTTGAACGAACAGTGTTGAATTCTTAAGTGTTAAGTAGTAAATACTTAGTAATATAATTAAGATAAAACACATGAAGGTTCAACAATAATATGCCAACATGTTTCACCACAAGTTGTCGCAGTCGACCATTGACCTCAGGAGTCTGACTCCGCCGCAGGACAAGTACTTGCATATAATGATGAGCCGTGTCGACCTTTTTGCTATTCGAGTATTTTGTTATTCGTTTCAAAAATAATCGAATCCTGACTCGAGCAAGTACTCAAATATTTGTTTAGGAATTCAAGTACTGGAGTAGTGTCTTAAATGGCTTCTGAAGTTTACTTCTTTAGAAATCTATCCGATTCTAGAATAAAGGTATACGGGTATGCGACCCCGGTGGCCCGAGTCGCTGCAGTGTCAGTCCTTTCCAAAACTGTAGTGTTCCCCCTTTCTTTTCCCATATAAGTCCCTTTATTCCTTACTTACTTATCAATTTCCTTTACGCATTTCCAACGTTCGCTTCCTTTTTTCCTCAATCCTTACCTTCATACCGTAGGTGGCGGAAACCATTAACAAATGCATTCCCAAAGAGGGATGACATCAGGCAGGCGGCCGATCGTTAAACTATAAGCCAAATCTTCTTGTAATATGATTAAAAAAAAATCATATTACGCCAACCCCAAATAATAATAGGGATAAGGGTAGAAAAATTATGACTTTAAATAAAAAAAAATTACACTCACTAATAATTGTTAATAAATTTTATATCGTCTTATAAGTTTTCATTTAGTAATTAAGAAAAAATGAAATAATGAACCGAACATTCGAGTACCTCAAATACTGGAAACACATATTCGGGTATCGTGTATCCCAATTCTATAAATTCTGTACGTTTCCTCTTCTGGTGTACAATTTTATATACTCGAATTCTAGTAGGTATTCGAGTCAGTACTCGAGTCAGCCTGACTCGGTACGTCACTACCTACGTGGGCTGGGTGCAGGTCACCAGTTCACATATTGATAATTTACAAAACATGCAATATATGTATGTCTATATCTACTTGAATTTATTTATTGTAAATTTAAGTTTAAAATCATTGCCTTTCGCGTCCATATTTTTTTTAATGGGTGATAATGGAATGGTAACCCCGCCTGCGCTATCGGTATACGCTGGCGGGGCACCAGTGAGGGATGATAGGTGACAATGAAAGAGGTTAGTTAGCCCATTGTGACGAATGTCACTAGAATTAACCACAATGGTTTCCAGGAGGAACCGCGTTGAGGTCGACCTGATAGGGTGTGGCTAGCAATGGTCCAGTTAGACCCGTCACTAACAATCCCTTTCCCCCCGCGTCCATATATTATACTAGTGAACCAGTCCGCCTTCACACGGGTAGATAAAATTTTCAAAAATAATGTATAACCTATGATACTTACAGATAATGTAGATCTATAGGTGAAAAATTTTAAAATCGAATTCTGTATGTATCTAAATAATGACCGATAATAAAAACGGATGAATGTCGAATACTTGTGGCAGCGATTCGAATATTTTGATATATGTAGGAGTCATGAGGAATGACAGAAGAAGAGGAATAAGTAGGTCAAAAGTTGCACCAGTAACAGAGAAATTGCGAAGTAATAGATTTTTCTCAAACATGTTTGGAAATGTAAGCATTATTTTCACAATCTTCTTCGAGATAAATCAAAATTGCCGTACTGGCCAGACACATGCGGGCAGCGGCCGGCAAAAGTTGTATGAAAATCCATATCTGCCGTGTTTTGCGGCCAGATAAATTACTATATAAACTCATATCTGTCCTGTTATTTAAAAATGGAATGACCTTTTACTTCGAAACATGGCTACCAAGGAGGTAACTAATAAAAGGTTTTATTTAAATTTCGAACTTTATGGCGCGTGAAAAATTATTATTATTCGTTTTTCGTCATTGAACTTAAAAAATAAAATTGTGTTTTTGATTTCCGCGCATTGTTTGAGAAAAGTACTATACAAGCCTTGGCCACAACTAGGCATTGATGGACTCATGTATGTGTGCCTCGGCTGCGCCTTGGCCCACATTTGCACGTTCGTCCATCAATGCCTCAGTTGCTGACCGCTGCAGTAATGTACTATTTTTTAATGTACGAGTATGATTATAGAACGGTAGCTCCGTTTGCGCTAACGTTATACGAATTACGTACGTTATATTTAAATTTACGATGCTAAGAATTTGACAATTAAGTACAGAAACCTCTCGAGCAATAATAACTTCTATTTTTTCCCAAAGATATTTAAATCTTTCAGTGATTTTAATTCTTTAGGTAACTTATTAAATAACACCACCGCTTGGTTTCGTGAACAATATTCAATTTATTTATTTAACTCTTTATTGCACCATAAATAAAAATATACAATGACAAGTGAATAATTCAAGTGAAATACAGTAACATAAATACAAATTGAAATATACACATAAAGGTACAAAAGGCGGTCTTATCGCTAGGGCAATCTCTTACAGATAAACTTTGGTTAAAGGAGAACAGATGTTGTTGTACTATGTTAAATATTGGTATAATAACCTTTTGTAAATCCATTGAATGTGGAAGATGCGAAAGAGGTTTGTTTGAATCGATGCATTTGGCGTTCTATTGTTTCTGCCTACCCTAATGGGAGACAGGCGTGACAAATATTTATACATGTATGTATGTAAATCCATCCTTCTTTTAATTAATCTTTGTTTCATACTACCCTCTGATTCATATAAATGTCTATTTTTAATTAAATCTGTTAACAGAATATGACTATACAGGCTTGGAACAGTTAGTATTTTTAGTCATTTAAAATGTCCTGCACGATTCCCATGGAGGAATATAAACCATGGCCATAATGGTTCTCTTTTGTGCTATAAATGCTTTATTTTTATATTCTCTTTATAATATGATTATAGACAAGTGGATACTTTATGAGTAGCAATTGTGTTACCTACACAATGTTTATAAAGGTTGGTCGTGGGTAGACTAAACCCAGTAATGTTAATCATATTAAGCAATTTCTCAATGAGCATTATTAAATTAAGAACGTTTTTTTCTCGGGTAAACACAAAATTTTACTAGTAAATAATGAATAAATAAATGTATGAAAATTTATTTTAATAATACACAACACTTACATATACCTAAAGAAAGTAACATAACAACATAAAAAAAAATATAGAAAAAATAAAGTTTATATTTATATATAAATATCTTTCTTTTCTCAATGTTCTCTACCCAAAGGTTGTCTGGAAGAGATTGCTTAGCGATAAGGCCGCCTTTTGTATCATTTCTTATTACAGTTAAATGTATTTACTATTTTATAAATGGTGCAATAAAGTGTACATAAATAAATAAAGTGTAGTCGAATTCAGTCGGTGTTGTGGAAATAAAAAAGGATGCTAATTCAGCTTAAAGTTCCTGCAGAAGCAGTAACGCTGATTTTCAATTAGCACCTCAGTAACTTAATGATAGGTGAGGATAAAATCAGGTTAGCTCATTGTGACGAATTCACCAGGAAATACCACCATAGTTTCCGGGCCAAAAAGAGGTCGTTCTGATTGGATATATTCGTCAAAATGGGGCTATTTTTTTATTAGAAGACAATGAAATGATAACTCGCCTACATTAACGGTATACGCTGGCGGGACGTCAGTGAGGGATGACAGGTGAGATGAAAAAGCAGGTCAGTTAGCCTGTTGTGAAAAATACACCGAGAATTCAGCACGATGGTTTCCACGTGGAGATCGACCTGATAAGGTATATTGCTAGCAATTGGACTGGTAATCCTCATTACTAACAATACCTTCCTCTCAACAATGAGCTATTAGACTACAAAAAGCACATACCCTCTCGTATCCTATAATAGGGGATTATGCCACCTAGGTGTCTAGGACTCACATTTCCATTTTAGGTTGTGTTACAACCTCACTCTGTAATTTCATAAATATATGAACATATAATATAACTATAACTTGGTGCTCATCTAGAACACCAAGGGCATCACAGTACATTCCTTCATGTCCAATGCTTTGTGTATATGAGGTAACGACGGTGTTCACTTTCCATCAAGTTGGCCGTAAACTTTACCATTCCATGTCTAATTAAAAAGATCTGTTTCAGATCGGCTGCGAATCCCAGGCCAAATATGTGGGTCGCAACAACGAAGCGGGCGTGGATTTGAACCGCGACTTCCCCGACCAGTTCGATAAGGACCGAGCCAACACGGACGAGTACTTGTACAAGAACAGGCAGCCGGAGACGCGGGCCCTCATCAAGTGGGTGCTGGGCAAGCAGTTCGTGTTGTCTGGAAACTTGCACGGGGGCGCTGTCGTTGCTTCGTACCCGTACGACGATTCAGTGTACGTACTCCAAAAATATGTTTCTTAGAATTTCATTTTTTTTAAATTGTTCCCTCATCCAACAGGAAAACTTGAGGCGAAAGGGATTGTTAGTAATGGGGTCAAATAGAATGAATGACAATATTATTGACAACCGCTCCTGTATAGTATTTATATACCTTACTATGGTATGCAGGTTGTAGTGGATGTAAAGTCCAAAGGCACTTAGTAATATTGATTGTTTATTATTTTAAACTATATACAAAGTGACGACGTGTTTATACGTGCTGAGTGGCGCGAGCGAGAGACCTCGAACGAACGAGTCAGAGTGAATGATTACTAAACACCGCCTGTACTAACGGTATTCGCTAGGGGGGAAGGGATTGTTAGTAATGCGGATTATCTGGACCATTGCTAACAATATACCCTTACAGGTCGACCTCCCCGTGGCCCCCCTGGAAACTATCGTGCTAAATTCTAAGTGTATTTATCACGATGGGCTAACTGGCCTGTCTTTTCATCCTCACCTGCGTATACCGTCAGCGCAGGCGGGGTTACCATTCATAAAAAAAAAACGGTATTCGCTGGCGGGGCACCAGTGAGGAATGATGGTTGAGAATGAAAAGGCAGGTCAGTTAGCCCATCGTGATCCACTTAGAATTGAACACGATGGTTTTCAGAGGGAACCGCGAGAAGTTGAACCTGAGAGGGCGTATTACTAGCAATAGGGCTACTAGTACCCATTATTAACAATCCCTTCTTCCTCCTATCTTAATGGTGTTTCATGTCTATAAGCGACACTTACTACCTACCATGTGAGACTCAGTATAACTGTCAGCATATTTCAAGTTACATAAAAGTGTGTTTAAAATATTAACCAGTTGATATGAACACCCGTGATTGCAGGACCGGCGCGGAATGCTGCGAAGAGAGTCTGTCCCCCGACAATGCGGTGTTCAAGCAGCTGGCCAACTCCTTCGCGTCCAGACACGTCGAAATGAGACGAGGAAACACTTGCCCCCCGGATAACTTCACTGATGGACTGGTGAATGGCGCCTACTGGTATGGGGTCAAAGGTATGGCCATTTTTTTTAATATTAAAAAATAAAGAAAGATGTAAAGTCATTTTGTAATAAGAGAATACCATAGAACTGCTATGAGTGTATGTATACCATCATCATTTTCCTACACATATCCCAATTATTATTTGGGGTCTGCGTAATATGTATTTTATCCATATTTTTGTTTTATCTTTTTTATTTCAAGGTTTTTATCCTGTAAGGATATGTCAGCCTCATCATACCCTAATTTTATAAAATACCTCACATACTTAAAACATTGATACATAAATATATAATACATAATGTCTTAGTAGTCTATTTTCATAAAGGGAATTATTGATACAAAAATATAGTAATTAAAGATTTTGCCATTCCGGAATGTGGTTCTGTGAGTATATTTGAAAATAAACCGATCTCCTGTCTATTGAGACTATATTTTTGTATCAATACTTCCCTTTGTGTTTTGTATTTAGTACATTCAGATATCATATGGTGAACATCATCCAATGTGTTACAAACATTTTATCCATATTACAAAAAGATTTGCCTTGTAGTTTTACGACCGGCCGCCTGCTTGACGTCTAACCAATAACGTCTTTGCCAATAACTGCTATGAACGTATATATTATGAAAAATAGCAATTGAATGACGTCATTCAGCAAATGAACAGATAAAGGATGTACCTCTTTAGTCGTGATGAATAATAGTAATCAGCCTTTAACTGTCCACTGTTGAACATAAGCCTCCCCCTTGGGGGGTTTTGCCAGTAGTTGCCACGCTTGGCAGGCGTATTGGCAACCGTAATTAGGCTTTTTTTATGGGTGAAGATGGAATGGTAGCCCCGCCTGCGCTATCGGTATACGCTGACGGGGCACCAGTGAAGGGTGTCAGGCGAGGACGAGGTCAGTTGGCCCATCGTGACAAATCCACAACGTGACAATTAACCACGATTGTTTCCAGGGGAAACCGCGCGGAGGTCGACCTGATAGGGTATATTGCTAGCAAGGGGGTTGTTGGACCCTATTACTAACAATCCCTTCCCCCCGACATTGCATATTGTATCTATGAGGACCTGAAAAATATTGGACTAAATGACTTAATAAAATGTTTTCAGTCATGAAGGATGAATGAATGTTTTCTATGTAATATATTAAAATAGACTTTTTAATCTTATTTATTTTTACAGATATTAAAATAAATATTGAAATTAATTAAAAATTATAATGGCTGTCCTAATGAATCCTTACTATCCGTACTAAATATTTTATGCACGAAAAAATATTAATTTACTCTTGCGCCACCTGCCCACTTCTATCTGTTCTCCTTTAACCAAAGGTTGTCTGTAAGAGATTGCCCTAGCGGTAAGACCGCCTTTTGTACCTTTATGTATATATTTCAATCTGTATTTATGTTACTGTATTTCACTTGAATTATTCACTTGTCATTGTATATTTTTATTTATAGTGCAATAAAGAGTTAAATAAATAAATAAATATTATAACTGTGGAAGTGAGTTTGTTTCTACGTTTGTAACCTCTCACCACCTTAACGGCTTAAAGAACTATTATAAAACTTAATATACATATATTATTAGGGATGGAGAAAAACATAGCCTACTTTTTATCCCGGACACGCGGACAAAGTCGCGAGTAAAAGCTAGTGAATCGAAAATAATTTCCAGGCGGCATGCAAGACTTCAACTACATCAACTCGAACTGCTTCGAGGTGACGTTCGAGCTGTCGTGCTGCAAATATCCGCCTCCAGACAAGCTGCCGGGCTTCTGGGCTATGAACAAGGAGCCTCTGCTCGCATACATTGAGCAGACGCATATCGGCGTCAAGGGCTTCGTGCTGGATGAAGAAGGGGAACCAATTAAGGTCAGTAGCAGTCAAAATTTCATTCATTAATTCAAAAGAAGCACAGTTTTTGGTCCCTACTTCACTATGTAAAGAGTTCGATCCTACATTAGGAACTTTTTTTCAGAAAGTTATTGAAAATCATTAGTTTTATTATTAAGCAAATAACTCGCTGAGATATTGCCTTTTTGCATCATTGTGGTACATATATTACATTTTAATATATTATGTTATATGTAAAAGTTTTATTTATTATATTTAAACTTCAATTGTGCGTGGTGGTGCACACACACACACACACACACACATATATATATATATATATATATATATATATATATATATACCATACATCCAGCACGAAGCCCTTGACGCATATCGGCGTCAAGGGCTTCGTGCTGGATGAAGAAGGGGAACCAATTAAGGTCAGTAGCAGTCAAAATTTCATTCATTAATTCAAAAGAAGCACAGTTTTTGGTCCCTACTTCACTATGTAAAGAGTTCGATCCTACATTAGGAACTTTTTTTCAGAAAGTTATTGAAAATCATTAGTTTTATTATTAAGCAAATAACTCGCTGAGATATTGCCTTTTTGCATCATTGTGGTACATATATTACATTTTAATATATTATGTTATATGTAAAAGTTTTATTTATTATATTTAAACTTCAATTGTGCGTGGTGGTGCACACACACACACACATATATATATATATATATATATATATATATATATATATATATACGAATGGGTTATAAAATCATAAAAAAACTACAGAGACAGAAAAAGTTACTGAAATTGATTAAACATTATTTTTATCTTTCTAAACCTTTTCGAAACTGAAATAATTCTGTACCGATTGCGATAATTGTTTTTGCAAACTAGATTTTTTTTATACAACTTAGAATGGCAAACAAGTTGACGGCCCACCTGATGGAAAGTGGTAACCGTCGCCTATAGACATGAGCAGTACCATGGACATAACAGAGTATACTGTTTCGCCCATGATACCCCCCATGCGTTGCCATTCCTGAGGACTGAGGACTCGGATGTTATTCCTCTGTACCCTGTAAATTCACACCATATCCCACCATTCAAACCGAAACACAGCCATGCAAAAACAACTGCTTCACGGTAGAAACACGAATGAGACAGAGGTACCCAAGCAATCGACTTTTGTACAGACTCCCTCTGGTAAAATATATGATATAATTAATAAATATAAGATAATAAAGTTAACTCCTTGTTACTCCCTTATTAATTCTGTCATAATCGGAGTTATTGTTTTTTTTTCTTTTTTTATGGAGTAACATTTTCAATTAATATTTGTTTGAAAAAGATTATATTATAAAAATTAAAATGTATGTTTCCAGGACGCTAAGATCTCCGTGGAGGGTATAAACCACACTGTGAAAACGACTGATCTGGGCGAGTACTGGAGGCTGCTGACTCCTGGAGAATACAACATCACGGCCACCGCTCAAGGGTATTTATATATCTATACTAATATTTGAAATCAAAATTATCAATTTTGCCACGATTTAAGTTAGGTTTCTTTTGTGAAACATAATCATATTTATTATATCGTCTGGAAGACATTGCTTAGCGATAAGGCCGCCTTTTGTATCACTTCTCATTAATATTTATTGTAATTATGTGTAATGTATGTAATTCTTTTCTCCTACATTCTTCACGACTCTGGAACGCGCTTCCTGACGCCATTAAGAGACTACCGACTAAACCGTCTTTCAAAAAAAACGTTCACGCTCACTTTTTATCTTTATCCGAGCAGTAAGTGCTTTATATTATTCTCAGTTTCGTGTATAATATAGTATATATCATATATGTGTAAGTATATTTGTTATTTATATATATTTATTCGTTTATATATGTAATTTTAGTATGTATGTATATCAATAATTACTAGTACCGCATTCGAGTATTCTGACACTTCCCTATGGTTGACTGGGAGAGAATGCTTTTAGCATTAAGTCTGCCATGTACACATATTTGTACTAATGAATAAATAAATATAATATATAATTATTTCAATATGTTACTATAATTATGTTACATATTTTTCACTACATCTGCTCTTCATACGCT
Organism: Galleria mellonella; assembly: GCF_026898425.1. Lineage (NCBI taxonomy): Eukaryota > Metazoa > Arthropoda > Insecta > Lepidoptera > Pyralidae > Galleria > Galleria mellonella. The sequence continues at coordinate 10,849,537 of NW_026442074.1, read as the reverse complement.
TTGTTCTTACCTAACTGTTAGCTGGTAAAGAATGCCATATGGCATTAAGCTCGCCACTTGTACAAAGCTCTCGCCACTTGTGCAATAAAGAATAAATAAATAAATATTATTTTTTTACTTGGTGCAGTAAAGTGTAAATAATCATAATATATAAATAGTCTATATCATGTTGGCCTGTTCCATTTGTCCCTACCGATGTTTTCCCATTGGATGGTAAGAGTGGAATTTTATTCCACCTATCTCTACTGCTAGAGATGAATGGAAAATCAACTCCACTGTACACTTTGTTGTTGTTTTTTTTTATATACTACTTAGAATGGCAAACAAGATGACGGCCCACCTGATGGAAAGTGGTAACCGTCGCCTATAGACATAAGCAGTACCGTGGACATAACAGAGTATACTGTTTCGCCCATGATACCCCCCATGCGTTACCATTCCTGAGGACTCAGGTGTTATTCCTCTGTACTCAGTAAATTCACGCCATATCCCACCCTTCAAACCGAAACACAGCCATGCAAACACAACTGCTTCACGGTTGAAACACGAATGGGACAGAGGTACCCAAGCAATCGACTTTTGTACAAAGTCAAAGTCTCTACATAAATAAGTAGATAATTTTGACAGTAGTGTCAAAATTATCTATTTATTTTATCACACATAATGTTTTGTTTTTTTTTTGTAAAATATGTTAAATTATATTCATTATTAGTTCTTCTCTAGAAATCTGTCCGATTCTAGAATAACATACGGGTATACGACCCCGGCCTTCCGAGCCGCTACAGTGTCCCAGTCCTTTCCGCAACTGTAGTGTCCCCCCCCCCCTCCGCTTTCCTTTCCCGCATAAGTCCCTTATTCTTCTCATTTACAAATTTCCTTTACACATTTCCAACGTTCCCTTCTTTTTTACCTCAATCCTTTCCTCCATACCGCAGGTGACGGAAACCACCAACAAATGCATTCCCAAAGAGGGTTGACGTCAGGCAGGTGGCCGGTCGTAAAACTAAAAACCAAATCTTTTTGTAATATGGATAAAACCATATTACGCCGACCACAAATAATAATTGGGATAAGGGTAGGAAGATGACGATGTTAAATTATATAGTTTCAAGTGGTAACGTTACTGAACTTTAAATTCCAGTTACGCGCCCTCGCCAACAGTGACCGTCAAGGTTCCCGTGAACCAGACAACAGCAATGACCACCAATTTCACGTTACAACGGCGCCCGCGCACCGCTGACGGTAAGTTGCGATACGGCGGTAACTCTGCTGTCCCGCTTACACATTTATGACTATTGCTCGCTAACCTACTATTGGTTTGCATCTTGAAAGCTTAATATATATATATATATATATATATACTTTTAATTATGTCCATATATGTATAACGGGAACTCGCACTTAGTGTGAACCGAAACTCGGTGACTAAAAGCGCCGTACGCCCCCTGGCGAAGACTTCCGAATGAAGTCGAAACGATTGTCGGAAACGACAAGCATAGTAAGCTCATAAATATTTCCGTTATATATATATATAGACATCTTTAAAAAAAATTAAAAAATAATAGTATTTTAATTGTAAAAACAAAGGAATTGACTTGTATATTATATTTTCAACTGATTTTAAAAAGGAGGTTGTCATTTCGGTCGTGTTATCATGTGTTGTCATAACTCCGTCAGTTAGAAACCTATTTGGAAATTTAATTTTTATTTGAAAGGATATACTCAGAAATTTAATAAAATCTGTTCAATAGTTTAGTTTTTTAATAATATGGTTTTGTCACTACAGAAGTTGGTTTCTTTCTGCGAGTTATCTTTAATTATTGTCGACAATGCTCGACTAGTTTCAGGATCCATCCTATCCAAACCCTTAATCATGAGCGGTTGTTTTGAGAACGGATCGATTCGGTTGTTTTTACAGTTAAAATATAATTTACTAATAACGAAATTAACCATTTTTGTGTAACTATGAAATTTTAACAATAATGTATTATAATCTATTTCGATGGCACATAATGAAAAGCAAAACAAATTTAATGGAAATTTTCTTTATCACATAAATTGAATTTACAGAGTACAGAGGAATAACACCTGAGTCCTCAGGAATGGCAACGCATGGGGGGTATCATGGGCGAAACAGTATACTCTGTTATGTCTACGGTACTGCTCTTATCTATAGGCGACGGTTACCACTTTCCATCAGGTGGACCGTCAGCTTGTTTGCCATTTTACATTGTATAAAAAAAAATCAAAAATTTGTTTTTATTTTCATTATGTCCTATTAAAACAAACTGTTCTGTTTATTATAGAAAATGTTATTAAAACATTAATTCTAATATTTTTTTATTATCACTTTCGAATTATAACTGTGTGATAGCTCACCAGCCTCGATATGGCAAAGGTGCGGGTTCTATCCCCGCTCGAAACAATATATTATCAAATTTAATAATATTTTCTGTAAACACATTGGTGTTTGCATCTTTGATGTACAGGTTGAAAACGATATGTGTATAATATCTCACTTTATTACTAAATCACATAAACTGTTCTAAAATTAATGTATCTGCAAAGAAACGAGATACTGTTATATCAAAGCACTTTCTCCCACGCACAACCACTCTTTGGAATCAACTTCCAGCAGCAGTATTTCCGAACCGGTACGACAATATAACCTTCAAGAAAAGAGCATATTCCTTTTTAAAAGATTGGCAGGACACCTACGATGCCGTAGGTGTTGTGGGTGATCATGGGAGGCGGTAGTCACTTACCATCAGGTGAGGAGCATGCTCGCTTGCCCCCTGTGTTGTAAAAAAAAATTAAATAGTATATTCTTTACTGACCACATTCCAAAAAAAATGTCTTGTACAAAAGAAGGGCTTAATACTATATAGCATTCTCTTGCAGTCAGTTTTTGGCAAAACAGAAATGTAATTAGAAACGGTGAAAAATTTAAAATTGTTATGCTACTATTATATGAAATTAATTAGTTTATACTTATAATAAATCTGTAGAGAGGTCAATTCTGTACATGAAATATATTTCCAAAATAACTATCAGCGGGTGATTAGTGGTCGATACTGATGCCAAAAATGCAATCAGTAAAATTTTTGTCTCTCTGTCTGTATGTTCGTTATAAAACAAAAACTACTCGACGGATTTTAATGAAACTTGGTACAATTATTCTTCATACTCCTGGGCAGGTTATAGTATACTTTTCATCACGCTACGATCAATAGGAGCAGAGCAGTGAAGGGAAATGTTAAAAATGTCCACCGGTGCGACGCCGGGACTGGCCGCTAGTACTTAAATAGCTTTCTACTAATAAATTCTGTGAAAAATACTTCTCCATACTTATATTATATTATACATAGGATCGTTTTCACCCTGTATATTTTTATTTGTAAATATTATATCTAGCAATAAAATGTACAGAAATATTTGTATAATAAAATACATATAAAAACCGCTATCAAAGGATAGTAGTGGTGGAGGTGTAAAATAAATAAATATAAAATAAATAAATAAATAAAAAAGCATGTTGGCATCAGCACTGCTCTCTTCTCTCATAGTATGTAAGGGATCACTCACAAAAGTCTATGAATTTCTGCTACATTTCTAATTAGCAAACTTTTTGGCGACGAACTTTTTTTTTTAAACATTTATCCCCTTATTTATAAAAACTCCAAATCTCTCATAAATCTGTTTTGACTCAATAGCTCAATATTTCAGTATTTTAGCTCAATGTTTCTGTTCAATAACTGTTTTGTCTCTTTCTTTTGTATTTTTTTTTAATGGGTAATAATGGAATGGCAACCCCACCCGCGCTATCGGTATACACCGGCGGGGCACCAGTGAAGGGTGATAGATGAGAATGAAAACAGGCCAGTTAGCCCATCATGATGAATTAATCAGGAATTAACCATGATAGTTTCCAGGGAGAACCGCGAGGAGGTCGACCTGCTAACCTGATATTGCTAACAATGGGATTCTCAGTCTCCATTACTAACAATCCCTCCCCCCCCCTTTCTTTCGTATTAAACTTTCAATTTGAAAGTAAGTGACAAAACAGTGTAATAGAATAGCTTTGTAAAAGGTATTAGTTTTTATGAATAAAGGGATAAATATTTTACTGCACGCTAAAATAAATAAAGGCCGGTTTTATAATTATATATTTCATGACAGTCAAACAAAAATTGTCAATTTGTCAAAATTAAATGGTAATTGATTTGTGTTCATAGTGTAATTAGAATTATCTGCGTCTCGACTAGCTTTTAGTTTTAAATGAAATATGTATACAGTATTGCCCCAAAATAGCCAACAACTTGTTTATTGTAAAATATCTTCTATCGCACACTACTTAGAGTCCTAATTAAAAAGACAAGTTACTTGCCAGTGTTGTTATATTGAGTAATTTCATTTATGCAAATGAGTACCGCCCTCTATCGCAAACGGGGCGCAACTATTATGCAGTATACTTGTGCCAAATGTAATACAATAATTTAATTATTAAATTATTTCTGTTAATCGAAATGTCAATGAAATACTTCCATAATTTTAATATCAACAAATTGTTCTTAAATTAATTTAATTAGAATTAATACGACATATTAAATATGCCGTCTCAGTGAAGTTAACAATGAATGATACACATAAGTTATGTATTACATGTATGTGCGTGCGTGCGAGCGTGCGTGCGTGTTTGCGTACGTGCGTGCGTGCGTGCGTGCGTACAATAATTTAATTATTAAATTATTGCGTGCGTAATCGTGCGTGTCAATGCGTACTGCCATAATTTTAATGCGTCGTAAATTGTGCGTGCGTAAATTAATTAGCGTTATAACGACGTATTTGCGTATGCGTGCGTGCGTGCGTCGTGCGTGCGTGCAATGAATGATACACATGCGTTATGCGTTACGTGCGTGCGTGCGTGCGTGCGTGCGTGCGTGCGTGCGTGCGTGCGTGCGTGCGTGCGTGCGTGCGTGCGTGCGTGCGTGCGTGCGTGCGTGTGTGTGTGTGTGTGTGTGTAATTATAGGCAACTATATTTAATAGTGACATATTTTTTTTTGTCATTTTCATCTGTTTATTTATTTACTCTTTCTTTCTCTGCCAGTCAACATTTGGAAAAACAGAAAATTGTTGTGAGTGTGAGTAAATAATTACATACGTATATATCAATAATTATAGTAATACAGTATATTAACGTAACTCATTTCTTAAATTTAATATTCATCAATAGGGACTCAAAAAGTTTTTTCTCCTGAAAAAAAAAAATCATATTATCATAAAATAAAAAAAGAATTTTCGATAAAAAGAACAATCTATATATGTATCAACGGTACTAAATAATAATAAATGTGTATATGCTGTGTGGTCCCGGCATAGAATGGGCCATCTCTTCCCTTCCCGTGGATGTCATAAGAGGCGACTAAAGGAACTTAACCGTTCTTTGCATAATGGTGGAAATTTCCATCATAACATTGAATGTCCAAAAATTATATAAAAGACCAAGTTCATTTTAAATCGATCGTGTTGGGATACCTTTTTAATGTCCATTGCAGAAAAAAAACATAGCTGTCAAATTTATTTTTTTAACCATTTTTTCTTTAATTTTGAATATGAATTATATCACCTTGATTTTTTTCATCAATAAAAAAAAAAACATGCAAAGAAGGGTTAATGGTGGGTGGGCAGCAGCATCGCTCTCAAAACCTCACCAAAGCCAACTGCAATTGCCAATAAGCCTGCCAAGCGCGACAATTACTGCCAAAGCCCCCCCCCCCCCACCTCCCCAGCCTATGTTCAGCAGTAGACAGATAATGTTCTAACAGCGACGCTGTTGTTTATCCTTCAACCATTAAGTTCCCTTAGTCGCCTTACTACACCCACGGGAAAGGAAGGGGTGACGCGTTCTACGCCGAGACCACACGGCATCTGTATATGTGAATGGATCCCGTTCTATGCCGGGACCATATGGCATCTGTATATGTGAATGGTTCCGTTCTATGCCGGGATCACACGGCATCTGTATATGTGAATGGTTCCCATTCTATGCCGGGACCACACGGCATCTGTATATGTGAATTGTTTCCGTTCTATGCCGGGACCATACAGCATCTGTATATGTGAATGGTTCCCGTTCTATGCCGGGACCACACGGCATCTGTATATGTGAATGGTTGTTATTAAATTCTGATAAGTAACTATACAATAATTATATACGATCACCTCGCTAAAAGGAATTACAACATTTATTTAATAATTAATAATTTAAAAACAAATTAAATATTTATTAAGGTCTAAGTGTGACCCCAAAACAAAAAATATTGAGTATTATTGAAGAGATTATAATTAGTGCTGTAAATTATTTTCATAATTTATATAAAGCTATATTTAATTTAAAAATAATACGCCTAATTATCGTAACCATAATAGGTTCGTTGACAGTAAAATAGATATTAAAAAGAGGACACTGGTGTTGCCATATTTTTACATGTTCCATATTAATAGACTTACCATATTATTTAATAAATTTTATATATTTTAATATAATAACTACCGGTTTAATTTACGTATATCTATTACGTATATAATTAAATCGAAAAAGCTTGGCTTTAGTCGGACTTTTAATTCGATGCAGTAAACTGACAGTTCTAGTGTTGCAGGTTATTGCTTATTTATATTTATTTATATTTGTGTATATGGCGGATATTTAAAAAGCATTCTTTCCCAAAATAGGGAAGTGTCAGAATAATATAGTAATTATTGATATACATACATACTAAAATTACATATATAAACGAATAAATATATATAAATAACAAATATACTTACACATATCGTATTGCTGTATTATTTTTTTATTTATGGGCTTAAATAAAAAAAAATAATCAAGATAGGTAGATTTTTTCTTGTTCAAGAGGACAGGTGTTATTCTTCTGTACCCAGTAAGTTCACGTCATATCCCACCCTTCAAACCGAAACACAGCCATGCAAACACAACTGCTTCACGGTTGAAACACGAATGGGACAAAGGTACCCAAGCAATCGACTTTTATACAATATAAATGAATGAAGCCACCACTACTAAATTAAGTGTGGTAACATTATTTTTGAAAGTGACATTTGTTTATGTCAGTTTACTGCAACGAATTAATAGTCCGAGTTAATTCATCATGATGGGCTAACTGGCCTGTTTTCATTCTCATCTATCACCCTTCACTGGTGCTCCGCCAGCGTATCCCGTTAACGCAGGCGGGATTACCATACTATTTTCACCCATCAAAAAAAAAAAAATATGTTAACAGTCATTCGTGATATTATGATTGTTTTATTAGTTATAAAATATCACTTAATTGGCAATAATAATTTTAAGAAATTACTAAAGGCGCACAGGTTAAAAATATGTTATTACATATTAGCTAATTTAAATACGCTCAGTTACTTCTTCATTGACTGTACTTTAATATAATAAATGAACACCATTATCACAGACATAGATGGCCATAGATGACGCAAGTATCTTATGGAAACTAAACCAGTACTAAACTATTTACTGTGGTGTTGAAAAACTGCCAATATAAAGCCCTCTTCGCTGTAAAAGTTTTTTTGTAAATTATCTAAATTATCAAACTCCCAATAGATTCTTTTGGAGTTTTTTTTTTAAACTAACGCCGTTTTCGGCATTCATAAAAACGTCAAACCTGTCATAAATCTATTTTTTGCTAGTGTTTTGTCCTTTTCTTTTATCCTAAATTCTCAATTTGAGTCAAAAAGAAAGAGACGAACTAAAATAGATAGTGACAGACAAAATAAAATAGATTTGTAGGACGTTTCAGTTTTTATGAGTAAGGGTTAAAAATTGACACCCAAAGTATGTCCAGTTGCGACATCTATTTCAATCAATGTCTGTGACGATTAGTATAATATTGTAAATTTATTAAGTACTTTATTGTAAAATTTTGACTTTCATATAACGGAAAGATCGCTTTCGTGCAATGAAAACTGGTATTAATACGTAAATTAAAACAATTAACACTCTTTCAAGAGAATATTGTACATGTGATATGGAACATTTTCTCCAATAAAACATGGGTTGAAATACGACAAAATATTTCGAGTCTCCCACACTAATACCACAGTATTAAAGTACGGTATGGACACTCCCTGCCGCCCGCTACTATCTGACCTCACCCCCTCTCAGATACGCGTCAGCTACCATACTCTAATGAGATGTCTCTAGTCTAGTCACTTCAATAGTCGCCGATGTTAGAGAAGGATAGAGGATACAATATTTACGATGTATGAAGAGGATAACATCCCAGCTCAGTCCACATTGTACAATATATCGAAGCGTGAGCTTTTCCCGCGCTAACCTTAACACTGTTTAAATATTGGTGGGTCGAATATTAATTGGAAATAAAAAACGATTGTACAAAACAGAGTGAGCTCACACAGATCATAAATAATAAGGCAAACAAGCTGACGGCCCACCTGATGGAAAGTGGTAACCGTCGCCTATACACATGAGCAGTATGCACATAACAGAGTATACTGTTTCGCCCATGATACCCCCCATGCGTTGCCATTCCTGAGCATTCGGGTGTAATCCTCTGTACCCTGTAATTTCACTGCGATATCCCACCGTTCAAACCGAAACGCAGCCATGCAAACACAACTGCTTTACGGTTAAAACGTGAATAGGACAGAAGTGCTCAAGCAAACGACTTTTATACAGTCTCCCTCTGGTATCTAATAATTATTATGTTTATTCAACCCATGTTTATTTAGGGATAATGTTCCTTTAGAAGGGCAATTCTTTAAAAGATTATAAATAATTTTACGCGCCAATTTCATTGCTTGATCTAAGCAATAAAAATGAAAAAGCATAGCATTTTTCTAATCTAGTTTATAAACAATTTGTACAGAGTTGTGATGGCGTTTACCTAAAGGTTTATTATAATGGGAATAAAACTTTTGTTTACATGTACTAACTTGGCTGAGCCGTTTTAATTAACACCTGTTTATGTTATTTTTTAAATCCGAGATATATTTGCGATTGAATATTCGACTTTATTACTTCTTAATAAGACTTAAACTCATTAATACTACTTAGTTGAAGTTACAACTATTTTTAAAACTTCGTGAATATATCTTTTGTTTTTTTTTTTTGGTGTTTAATTTTTTTTTTTTATTTTTCTTTGTTTACTTTTTTTTTTTGGTGATGGTATTAATTAATTTATGACTTCTTCCACTTTATGCTTTAATGATTATCCCAATTCGTTTTTCTTTCTTCTTTTTCGTACTTTTCCTTCAAAATTGAAACTGTATATAGTCACATAAAATCACACTCTAAAACTGCATTAACACTTAAATAAAACACATTTCTTTCGATTAATAACAATATAACACTATCCAAAATACACTCTTTTATCACTAATAATATTTGCATGTATGTAAATAGTTAATAGTATAATAGGTTTTTGTATGAAATTTGAGGAAATTCTAAAAAAAACATACTACAATTAATAATTTAAAAGCAACAGCTGTATAAATTAAAAATTGTCATTTTTCATCTTTAACTCGTAAATACTTTTTTTTTTTAAAGCTACAGCTTTTTTTTTTCTTGTTCTTAATTGAAACTGCATTTTGAACTGGAAAATAAATTCACAAAAAAGTTCTATTAAAAAATACTTATAATTACGTTTATTTGAACAAGAAATTTTTTTGTTTAATTTTTTATTTAATTGTCGCGTTTCTATTGAGTTTTTTTTACATGGTACCTAGCCGTAGAAAGCATCCGCAGGTACTGCCCTTAATCTATGAACCTAGCTATAAAATAAAAAAAAAACTACATTTAAATTGAGAACATCCTGATGTCTTTTAAAAAGGTACGTTATAAGATACTCTTTATATAGTACCTAGTTAATGAACTGGTGAGTGAAGTATGAATATTGGCCATAATCTTAGACTTGCAGGGCATGTGACTTGATTGACGACTTAATTTTGTTGTAGTATATGTAAATAGCATGATATTTAAATATTTTTCAAATTGAGTACAAAATAATTATAACAACGTGTTCGAGTAGTCACTTCTAACAAAATTATTTGGTTATGAATTTTTGTTTTTAATTAAAAAAGTAATGAGTTTTAAAACATTATATTTACTTTTTTTGTCTTTGTCTTGTTATTTTATTCTATTTTTGTATTATTCGAATGAACCAATATTTCTTATACTAATTATTTTTTTTTAATTTATCTTATTACCATATCATTTTATTCTTCCACAGTGCCAGTTTTGGTTAGTTTTTTGTTTTTTATATAAAATGTAATAATAGTTCTATGTTGGTACAAAAAGTCCAAAGTCACAAAAGGTCCAAAAAGTTCTATATTAGTAGCACCTGCTATTTAAAAAAATGGTAATTTGGATTGCTCGTGTATGTCCTCTTTAAATAAAATTATTCAAAAAAAAATCTTTTCATTAATATTACTAGTTTTGCAAAATGACACTAAGAATGAATTGCGCACCATCTATTGTGACAAATATGAACTTTAAGTTCAGTCACATACAAATGTACGCTAGATGGCGTTACTGGTATTCTATGAAGTACACTGCATATAAAACCTACACACTACACACAAAAACATGATTTTGTCTTGGGGATAATCTTTAGAGCATAAGAGGACGCAGCGTGACATCGACGGCATTTCAGAGCCGGATTTTGTCCACCACAACTATCTGAAGATGGAGACCTATCTCCGAGAGCTTAACGAAAAGTATCCTGACATTACCAACTTGACGAGTATAGGGGAATCTGTCGAGGGTCGGAAACTGTACGTGTTGGAGGTGACCAGGAACCCAGGAATCCATATACCCGGTAAGTAATTACGTGGAGACATTACTCTCTGAAACCATAGCCCAGATAACTTTCATAAAGGGGTATTTTTTAATGGATAATATTGGAATGGTAGTTCTGTCTGCGCTATTGACATACACTGGCTGCGTATGAGTGAAAATAGGTGAGGATGAAATTGGTCAGTTGGTCCATCGTGATGAATTCATCAATAATCAACCACGATGATATCCAGAGAATTTTGCGGAGGTTGACCTTGTATATTACTAGCAATGGAGTATTGGAATATATATGGAAAATTCCTAAATTGGGTCCAATCTGGGTACTCTGATTTTGTCATACTTTCTTGAGCCTTCTTGCGGATTAAAAAGAACTTTCCAAATCGGTTTATAACTGACGGAGATATAACGAATAAAAAAAAATCGTAAATGTGGGTACTTGGTGGAACTGTTTACACATATTGAAATTACTAGAAAACATCTCTAAAAAATGGTATAATAAATATCTGGCCAGTAATTACTAAGCTTTTGAAAATGCCTTCAAAGTCAAAACCGGTGTCTTTAACCGACTTCTAAAAGAAGGTTCTCAGCTCGGTTGTATTTTTTTTTAAAGTTTTTTACCTTATAATTCCGTCAGTTGTAAACCGATTTAGAAATACTTTTTTTTATCTGAAAATATATACTTACAGTGTAGAAGCAATTCATTATTATAATACAATTATTTATTTATTATTCACCATAAAACTGGAAACCCATCATAATCCCCAACATGGTCCTTTGGCTCTATAGAAATTTTATCAATATCAATATCGGTTTGAAGGGTGGGATATGGCGTGAGTTTACAGGGTACAGAAGAATAACACCTGAGTCCTCAGGAATGGCAACACATGGGGAGTATCATGGGCGAAACAGTATACTCTGTTATGTGCATGGTACTGTTCATGTCTATAGGCGACGGTTACCACTTCCCATCAGGTAAGCCGTCAGCTTGTTTGCCATTCTAAGTTGTATAAAAAAAAATCAAGATCCATTCTGTAGTTTAGTTTTTAAATCAAAATAACGGGTTTGGTTGCAACTGAATTAGTTTTTTTTTTTTTTTTTATAGGATACAATCGTTATAATATAATATAAATGTCAAAATATATTAGTTACTATATTTTCTGTTGACTGTCTTAAAGTTAATTTATCCAGGGATGTTTAAAAAATAAATATATATGTATTTTTATTGCACTTGTAAGTTACATATAAAATAATGTATTTATAAATATTGTGAGCAAGGGTGGACTTATCTCTGACAGAGATCTCTTCCAGTCAACCCAGTACAGTAAGAAAGAATTTCGTTAGCGGGCAGCTGAAGTGCTACAACTATTAATACATAAACAAATATACAATTAAATAAAAAATATAATAAAATATTACATAAATACATACACTATAAATATATATAATACGTACCTACTTATATAATAAATGTTAAAAAAAAAAATTATAATAAATATTTGTAATGACAGGCAAACCCGAGTTCAAATACGTGGCCAACATGCACGGCAATGAGGTGGTCGGACGCGAATTGCTGCTGCTTCTAGCGAAGTACCTCTGTCAGCAGTACGTGGCTGGAGACGAGAGGGTGCAGCGTCTACTCAACACCACCAGGATACACCTGATGCCCACTATGAACCCTGATGGTTATGAAAGGGCAGTCGTAGGTAAGTAATTTTTTTCATAACACAGGAGGCAAACGAGCATGTGGCTCACCTGATGGTAAGTGACTACCGCCGCCCATGATCACACGTAACACCAGAAGCACTGCAGGTATGCTGCCGGCCTTTTAAAAAGGATTATGCTCTTTTCTTGAAGGTTATGATGTCGTATCGGTTCGGAAATACTGCTGCTGGAAGTTGATTCCAAAGAGTGGTTGTGCGTGGAAGAAAGTGCCTTGAAAAGCACGGTGGGGGACCGCCACTCATCCAGATGGTTGGGAGTTACTGCTCTAGTTGGTACTCCAACCACCTGGTATAATTTTCTTTGAGGGAAACAATAGAATAGAAATAAATTCTACTAAACAGGCTTATTTACAAACTCCAGTCACTTTTTTATGATTTTACCGCTCCATTCGAAATGTTGTTTTCGAGAAGTACCCGCAATAAATTAATTAATTACTCTTCTCTAGGCATGGGTAATATGGATGCCGATCTGATATCTGTATATACATATCAGCTATAACTGTCCACTGCTGAACATAAACTTCCCCCTTGGAAGGTTATGCCTGTAATTGCCATGTTTGGCAGGCGGACTGGCAACCGCAGTTTCTTTTTTATGGGTGAAAATGGAATGGTAACCCCGCCCGCGCTATCGGTATACACCGACGAGGCACCAGTGGAAGATGATAGGTGAGAATGAATGCAGGTCAGTTGGCCCATCGTGACGAATTCAACAAGAATTGTTCACGATAGTTTCCAGGGGGAACCACGTGGAGGTCGACCTAATAAGGCATATTGTTAACAATGGGGCTGTCAAACTCCATTGCTATCACTTGTTTATATATAGAATAATTTTACTATTGTAATCTTTTGGAGAAAACAATAAAGAGTATCTATCTATCCCTTTCGCCCCGCATGGGAAAGGTTATAGGTTACTTTTTAACACTATCAGTGAACATATAGCGGTCGCGCGACCCCGCGGGTAAAAATTAGTACATGATAAATATAATATTTTTTTTAATTGTAGGTGACTACAGCGGTACGAAGGGTAGATCGAACGGTCACCATGTGGATTTAAACAGGAACTTCCCGGATCAGTACGGATTGACTAAGGTATATATAGAGGGAGATATATACAGATAGAGGGAGACTTTGTACAAAAATCGTTTACTTGGGCGCCTCTGTCCCATTCGTGTTTCTACCGTGAAGCAGTTGTGTTTGCATGGCTGTGTTTCGATTTGAAGGGTGGGATATGGCAGTGAATTTACTGGGTACAGAGGAATAACACCTAAGTTTATTACATCACATCTCTATATTTTAGAAATAATAGAATTTCACCGTGCCTCCGATCAAACTGTTTATAATTACTCCTCTCCATCCAAAGGTTGCCTGGAAGAGATCTCTCTCAGCGATAAGGTCGCTCATTGTTTTCTCACTGTGATTATTTCTTGTAATTGTTTGTATTTATAATAAGTTTACTATTATAATCTTTTGGAGGAAACAATAGAGAATATCTATCTACTTTTAAATCGATTGAAAAATGTCAAATGACGTCACAAATTAAAAAAAAATCTCACACGCCCAGAGCAACGCGAACTTCGAGCCGGAGACGGAAGCGGTGATGCGGTGGTCGCAGTCGATACCGTTCGTGCTGTCCGCGAACCTGCACGGCGGCGCGCTGGTCGCCAACTACCCGTTCGACGGTAACCAGGACATGCGCGGCGGACACGAGAACCCCACGACGGACAACGATCTGTTCGTACATCTGGCGCACTTGTACTCGGACGTAAGTATGATCCGTTACCCGACTGCGGAAAAAAGGGTTATACCGTCTAAATACCATATATATTTTACCAGAGGGAGACTTTGTACAAAAGTCGATCGCTTGGGTACCTCTGTCCCATTCGTATTTCAACCGTGAAGCAGTTGTGTTTGCATGGCTGTGTTTCGGTTTGAAGGGTTGGAATATGGCGTGAATTTACTGTGTACAGAGGAACACCTGAGTCCTCAGGAATGGCAACGCATGGGGGGTATCATGGGCGAAACAGTGTACTCTATTATATCCATGGTACTCTCATGTCTTTAGGCAACGGTTACCACGTTCCATCAGGTGGGCCGTCAGCTTGTTTGCCATTCTAAGTTGTATAAAAAAAAATATTTACAGGCTCACCGCAAAATGCATTTAGCACGGCCATGCAAGGATTTGCCTAACGAGAAGTTCCCGGGCGGTATCACCAACGGCGCTAAATGGTAAGTTGTTCGATTAAACTAAATTAATATAGTGAAATAATAATAAGATGATATTACTGTTAATGGGGATTGACGTCCCCATTACTAACATAATGTACAATAATGGAATACTAATCCCGCCTACGCTATCGTATATCGACACCTCTGTACGTATATACGTTGGCAGGCTACTTAAGCCAATTCAGAATGGTTTAATTCCTAAATTGACTCGACCGTGCATCGAACCCGGGACCTCATTTATCCATAGCGATATGCCTAACTTAATGACTGCGAGTGGAAAGGGGTTGTTAGTAGTAGAGTCTAACTGCTTCATTGCTAGCAATATATCCTCTCAGGTCGACCTCCACGTAGTTCCCCCTGGAAACCATTATGTTTAATTGTCGAATTCATCATGGCAGGTCAACTGACCTGCATTCATTCTCACCTATCATCTTCCACTGGTGCCTCGTCGGTGTATACCAATAGCGCGGGCGGGGTTACCATTCCATTTTCACCTACTAAAAAAATAGCCTATCAGATCGACGTCCACGCGGTTCTCCCTAAAAATCATCGTGGTTATCATCATCGTCATCATATCAGCCTTTAACTGTCCACTGCTGAACATAAGCCTCCCCTTGGGGGGTTTTGCCAGTAGTTGTCAAGCTTGGCAGGCGGATTGGCAATCTCTGTTAGGCTTTAGAGATGTTTTAAGACAGACGCTTCTGCACATCCCTTGCCCTCCCTTAGTCGCCTCTTACGACACGTACAGAAAATCAAGGTGTGGTCTATTCTATGCGGGGATCATTGGGACGGCATTTCGTGGTTAATAATTGTTGAATTCGTCATGATGGGCCAACTGATTTGCTTCATCCTCATCTATCTGGTATCATACTGGTGCCCCGCCTGCGTATACCATTAGCGCAGGCGAGGTAACTATTTCACTTTTACATATTAAAGACTTTTTACAAAAGTCGTTTGCTTGGGCACCTCTGTCTTGTTTTTTGCTGTCGTGTTTCTACCGTGAAGCAGATATGTTTGCATGGCTGTGTTTCGGTTTGAAGGGTGGGATATGGCAGTGAATTTACAGGGTACAGAGGAATAACACCTGAGTCCTCAGCAATGGCAACGCATGGGGAACGAAACAGTGTACTCTGTTATGTCCATGTTACTGCTCATGTCTGTAGGCGACGGTTACCATTTTCCATCAGGTGGGCCGTCAGCTTGTTTGCCATTCTAAGTTGCATATAAAAAAACTTGATGATTGCACAGGTACGTGCTAGCCGGCGGTATGCAGGACTGGAACTACATGCACACTAACGACATGGAGCTGACCCTCGAGCTGGGCTGCACCAAGTTCCCGCCCGCCTCCGACCTGCCCACCTACTGGCAGGACAACAAGGAGGCCCTCCTGCAGTACATTGAACAGGTGATGAAACATTTAATATATTATCTATTTATTTATTTAAACTATATTGAACAATAAAATGTGGCAAAAAAGACAAACTTAATGCTATAGGCTAATATAATACTTTACCAGAGGGAGACTTTGTCCAAAAGTCGATTGCTTGGGTACCTCTGTCCCATTCGTGTTTCAACCGTGAAGCAGTTGTGTTTGCATAGCTGTGTTTCGGTTTGAAGGGTGGAATATGGCGTGAATTTACTGGGTACAGAGAAATAACACCTTAGTCCTCAGAAATGGCAACGCATGGAGGGTATCATGGGCGAAACAGTATACTCTGTTATGTCCATGGTACTGCTCATGTCTATAGGCGACCATTATCACTTTCCATCAGGTGGACCGTCAGCTTGTTTGCCATTCTAAGTTGTATAAAAAAAGGCATTCTCTACCAGCCAACCTTTATAATGTACAGAGGTACAAGATGGCGGTTTAAAAAATAAAATTATTTATGTTTTAGTATAATGTAGTTAATTATACACAAACATTCAAAAAATAAACATACATATTAATATAGTATTTAATCATTTGTTACATCTTCAAGTTAATACATATTTTCACTTCTTTGTGGTCAAAACTTTTTTTTTCTTGATAAATATGTGAACAAGTATAAGTAAACTGAAGTGACAGTGGGCTTTTTTTAATAGGTGATAATGGAATGGTAACCCCGCCTGCGTTATCGGTATACACCGGCGGGGCACCAGTGAGGGGTGATTGGTGAGGATGAAGCAGGTCAGTTGTCCCGTCGTGATGAATTCATCAAAAATCAACCATGATGGTTTCCAAGGGATACCGCGAGAAGGTCGATCTGATAGGGTTTATTGCTAGCAATGGGGTTGCTAATCCTTATTACTAACAATCCCTTCTTCCCCCCTATCATCCTTATTCGTGCATGAGTCTTTCGAGACTAAATATGGAAATGCCTGTACAAACAAAATGCTTACGAACCTCATCAGGTGCACAAAGGGGTACACGGGTTCGTGCACAGCCACATCGGGCACGCGCTGGCCAACGCGACCATCTCCGTGAGCGGACGTCGCCACGCGGTCCGCAGCGGACGCGACGGCGACTACTGGCGGCTGCTGCTGCCGGGCACCTACAACATCACCGCCGCCAGGGACGGGTCAGTACCACGCAACACTCAGAGTTGGGTTCAAGATATACACCACACAGCCATATTTGATTCTTGTAATTATTTATTTTAATAACAAAAACTAGCCTACATGGCTACATTAATACTGTAGGCGCATTTAAAAGGTGTCCTGTTATCCTTACGGTCCTAAGATGATGATATCCATCCTAAGATGCGAACGAGCTTCAAATTAAGGGTAAATACATGTCTGAAAGTATATAATGTACCTCTTGGCAAGCGAATTCGTCGAGTTCGTGAGATAGAATGAGATAGCAACGCCGGATGTCTTACGGACTCATTACTTTACTTTACCCACGATGTCGATTCCATCAACGTATTCGCTTGCCACTTGTCTAGAGGGCCTGGTCTCCTCTAGAGAGTAATCTATGCGTCGATGCCGGATACTTAGTCCTGTTCTTATCAACCTCAGAAGAGATTGTACTTTTTTTTATATCTCTTTTCTTTCCTCGTAACTCCATCGTGTATTAACCAATTAGGAAAAGTCTTTTATTTACTGAAATGGTTTATTTTTTTCACATTATTTTCCATAAGAATTTTAACAAAATTGATGCAATAGATATATATATACTTTTTATTGTTTTTTTTTTGATGGGTGAAAATGGTATGGTAACCCCTCCTGCGCTAAAGGGATACGCTGGCGGAGCACCATTGAAGGGTGATAGATGAGAATGAAAACAGGCCAGTTAGCTCATCATGATGAATTCATCAGGAATTAACCATGATAGTTTCCAGGGGGAACCGCGAGGAGGTCGATCTAGTTGGGTATATTGCTAGCAATGGGATTCTCAGTCTCCATTACTGACTTGGCTGTGTTTCGGTTTGAAGGGTGGGATATGGCGTGAATTTACAGGGTACAGTTGTATAAAAAAAAAAATTAACATATGGCAGACTTAACACCGGACGGTGTTCTCTACCAATCAACCATTAGGCAAACAGAAATACATAGGCATTTTTGAATAGAGAAAAAAAAATAAAGCAATATATATCTTTTAATTCCAGTTACGAATCGGTCACAGAACAGATCATTGTACCGGAGAACGGGTCGCTGAGTTACAACTTCACGCTGATGGCCGACGATCCACAGCACTGGTCCTCTGCTTACGATTTCCGGTAAGTCGCCGTGTGCCTTGTGTGAACGGTAACACAGTTCATTTCGCTTTGACACTGCAATCTCTTGGTTTAATGTTACTATATTTGTGCTTGTAATGTCATATACATATTCTATTTTTAAATACGCAATCGGGACTTGACGCGTTGTAAAAGGTTTTACAGGTACCTACATACCTACGTCTTTATTGCTGACGTTTCGACAATTATCACAGGGAGACTTTGTACAAAACTCGTTTGCTTGGACACCTCTGTCCCATTCGTGTTTCTACCGTGAAGCTGTTGTGTTTGCATGGCTGTGTTTCGGTTTGAAGGGTGGGATGTGGTAGTGAATTTACAGGGTATAGAGGAATAACACCTGAGTCCTCAGGAATGGCAACGCATGGAGAGTATCATGGGCGAAACAGTATACTCTGTTATGTCCATGGTACTGCTTATGTCTATAGGCGACGGTTACCACTTTCCATCAGGTGGGCCGTCAGCTTGTTTGCCATTCTAAGTTGTATAAAAGAAGAAAAACGTGGTCACGACAGGACCTATATAGAATATGATATGTAGGTACTATTTACCTGTAAAAGCTTTTACATCGCGTTAAGTCTCAATTGTGTATTTAAAAATATGCGTAAACAACGCGAAAGTTTAAAATTAACTATATAATCTGTAGTTTTAGACTTTTTTATTACTAAAGAGTGTATATTTGACAGTCAAATTGATGATGACAATGACATACGCCATGATTTATAAACAAAATTAAAAATAGTTATTGTGTTTAAAGTTTATTTCGCGCCATTTCTTTAAAACTATCTCAAGACACTCTGGGATTATTTTACAGACAGTTTTCTTGTATGTTTGTATATATGTTTGGTTTTGTATTTATGTATTATTATGTATATATTATTTGTTTTATATTATGTATCATTAAGATGTGTTATGTTGTCCAGTATCAATGTTGTGCTCGTTTTGGTAACTGTATCAACTGTTATTTTACTATTTTTTTTAATTAGTTTTTTTTTTCTCCACCAATACACAATTTCTGTCAGACATTCAAAGATTGACTAGAAAAGATCCCTTTTATGGGACAAGTCCGCCATTGTACTCACTCCTTCCTTAAAGATTCTGTACCTTGTAACTTAAGACTACCGTCTGAATCTGAATGTGTACACATCAATAAACGACTAATCGATTGAGTGTATAGATTTGTCACTAATTTCTAGTATATAGTATAATATCTAATATATAGTAATTTGTTCCATTTATATCGCATATTTTGACATTCGCAAAGGCAATCAAATCCTATAGGATACTTACCATTATTGACCTAGAATCATGAAATTTTGCAAGAAGCAATGTCGTGAATTTACTGGGTACAGAGGAATAACACCTTAGTCCTCAGGAATGGCAACGTTTATCATGGGCGAAACAGTATACTCTATTATGTCCGTGATACTGCTCATGTCTATAGGCGACGGTTACCATTTTCTATCAGGTGGGCCGTCAGCTTGTTTGTTTTAAGTTATATAAATTCTAAGTTATATAAAAAAAATATAACAAAGTCAAATATAAACTCTTATTAATTATGATAATTTTGAAGAGGCTGTCAAGTTCATCATATCACATGTATCACTCTATAATATATGCCATATGACCTATAATTTTATTTTTTTATTTTTATTATATTAATGTAATTCTTTTTTTCAATATATTTCTTAAACATTCCTAAGTACAGTCGAATGTTATTGTTAATTTTTTTTTCGAATATTCTAAGTAAAATTATTTTGATATGTGATAATTGAATTATAAAAAAAAAATGTGATCTCATAAAAAGTGTGATTAATGAAAATATTACGATTGTACTTATTATTTTATTATTGTGATTAATTGTGTTTAATTTTAATTATTTGTATGTGTTCAGAGGTTCTCAAACTGGTTAGAATAATAATTGAATTTGAATTGAACTGAATCCGAAATGAAAATATTCTTAAAAGAACCTAAGTAACCGACATAGCGCGAAGGATAAGCAAGCTGAAGTGGCAATGGGCTGGTAAAATAGCTCAAGGAACCGTACAATCGATGGGAAAGAAAGGTTCTTGAGTAGCGAAGTCGTACGGGCAAGCGCAGTGTACGCTTGCAACTCCCATTAGATGGTCTGACGACCTCAAATGCATTGCAGAGAGTCAGTGGATGCAGGTAGCTTAGGACTGTTCCGTATGCCAGTCTATTTGGGAGGCCTATGTTCAGCAGTGGACAGGTGATGACGGAGATGATGATGATGATGATCAATTGAACGAGTTCTTAAAGACTTGGGCAAATTAATTGCAAATCATTTATATTTGTGTTCACGAAAGTGAAAAATCTTTGTAGCACAAATTCGTTCGCTTCGTTTTTCTTTTCGTTTTGTAACAAAAGTTTGAGAACGTCTGACTATATGCTTATTCTTTATAATATTTACTATTATAATGTAAGTGTCATGTGCTCATATAATAAACAATTGCACGTATAGCATTTTGAGTGTGTTGTTCTTTGCACTAACTGTCAGCTTGCACTAAACTCTCCTAACCACTGTGTTACTATAACTGTCACATAATTTTTACCCTCATACCCTACAGCCTAAATGTCGCGTACAACGCGGTTTCAGAAATGTTTTCTCCCACAAACACTCAGGTTATGGGATGAGCTCCCTGCCGAGGTTTTCTCAAGAGACTACATAAGGTTCTTCAAAAGGGTACCCCCCTTTTGAAGAACCCTATGTAGTCTTTTGGGAAGAGGTTTCTTCAGAGTCGGCAACGCGAGCGTAATACCTCTGGTATTGCAGGTGTTCATAGGCTACGGTAACTGGTTACTATCAGATGGGCCGTATGCTTGTTTGCCACCTCAGTGGTATAAAAAAATAATTACCACCTTTACTATTCATACGCTTTCTGTTTTTACCTAATGGTTAGCTGGTAGAGAATGCCATATGGCATTAAGCTCGCCACTTGTGCAAAGTTTTATTGTGCAATAAAGAATAAATAAATACATAAACCACTTAATTTAAAGTTCAAATAGTATTGAAAATATACTGCTACTGCTCACATTGCATTCACGAATCTTTAGTTCTTCCCTAATGTTTTACTTTCTTAATTAATAGTACATTACTGCAGCGGCCAGCAACTGAGGCATTGATGGATGGAGTCCATCAATGCCTAGGTGTAGCCAAGGCTTGTATAGTACTTTTCTCAAACAATGCGCGGAATACAAAAACACAATTTTACTTTTTAAATTCAATGACGAATAACGAATGATAATAATTTTTCACGCGCCATAATGTTACTTTGTTTTTTTTTTTTTCAATAAACAGCTTTCTATTTGCAAGCCAGTTCGAATTTTAAATACTAAACCTACTTGGTAGCCATGTTTCGAAGTAAAAGGTCATTCCATTTTTAAAATACAGGACAGATATGAGTTTACATAGTAATTTATCTGGCCGCAAAACACGACAGATATGGATTTTCATACAACTTTTGCCGGCCGCTGCCCGCATGTGTCTGGCCAGTACGGCAATTTTGATTTATCTCGAAGAAGATTGTCAAAATAATGCTCACATTTCCAAGCATGTTTGAGAAAACAATATTATCATACATACTTGTACAACAATTAGTCCATCACCCTAATGTTATCTTGTAAAGATTGCTCTCAGCAATAAGACCGCCTTACTGTACTTATACAACTGTATCGTTACATTTATTGTCTCGCTTATTGTCTATATTGTATAATGCAAATAAAGGATACTTATTCATTCAATTATTATTTTTGGATAATTCTCAACGATTTTTCCCCACTTTTCGGATTAACTAATATATCTTACTTCAATTGGCTCTGTTATGCAATCCTAGATTCACATAGCCAATAAATGTTAGGTTTAGAAGTATCCTCAATTATCATTTAACAGAAGATGAATAAAATTGTCTACTGTAAATACAGTGAAATGTGTAAAATACTGTGTGTTATGAGGAACCAGGTAACAACGTCTAGAGTCACAACTCGGAACACACCTAGTATTGCAAGCGTCCACAGGCTACAGTAACACTTTACCATCAGATGGGCCGTATGCTAGTTTACCACATTCGTAGTATAAAAAAGAAACACCCTGACCCGGCACTATCTGTAAAAGACGTTTCCTAAATTGGCACGATAGAGAATCGAATCCGGGACTTCATTATGTAAATCAATATGCCTATTGTCAAAGAGACCATATAAATTTAGTAATGCGAACTACCAATCCCATTGCTAGCAATATACCCTGTCAAGTCGACGTGGTTCCACCTGGAAATCATCGTGCTGAATTCCAGGTATATTCATCACGATATGATTCATCACGACGGACTTACTGACCTGCCTTTTCATTCTCACCTATCGTCCCTCACTGGTGCCCCGGCAACGAATACCGTTACCGCAGGCGAGATTACCATTCCATTATCGCCTATTAAAAAAAGCGGCTTCTAATCCTGACTCCAACTCTACAGAGTCCTGGACAACGTAGTTAATACTCGGTACCACACACCGCTGGAGCTGTACGCGATGCTATCAGACCTCGAGAACAAGTACCCGGACATCGCGGAGTTCAGGTCCGGGGACAGCCTCACCACTGCCACCTTCCATCAGCTGAAGATGACGGATCAGGTGCGTATCCGTTTATTAACAAACTACACGATACCCACGTGACCAGGATCAAAAGTAGCCTATGTTCTTCTCTATCAGGTGGGCCGTCAACTAGTTTACCATTCTAAGTTGCATAGAAAAAAAATTATGAACACTCTTAAGCCGTTAAGGTGCTAAAAGTACAACATTATTTTCACAGCTATATAGTATTTGTAATAATTTGCAGCTTCATGTTAGTTAAGCATACATAAACAAAAAAATAGTAAGAAAGAAAATACAATATTTTCTGCCCTAATATGCCCGACATTGGGTTTCAACTCTAATTCATCACTCTGATACAACCATTAAAATTGGGTAATAACATTGTAAATAAATTATTGTAATATTGTTTGAATGTTCTGATTTGGGAATTGTTTTGTAGTAAACATATAATATAATCATAGATATTGGCAGGATAATTTTACTTTAACATTTTGACTAAACTAATGTTATAAACAGAAGAAAATTAATTTTTTGTATGTTTGTTTGTAATGATAATAAATTAAAAAAATAATTAACCTATTTTGAAAATTCCTTCACCTATAGAAAACATTATCAGCAAGGAACTGGCTGTATTTTATTTTCCAAAAACCGTGTGAAGTAGAGGCGAGCAACTAGTATACAATAGTACCAAACCAGTGCGTCCATTTGGGACTGTTTCGTTAAAACTTAGCTTATTTCCAGGTCGGTTCACCAGAAGAAAATAAATTCCACATCGCCATAATGAGCAGCTTTTACGGCTCTCAACCACTAGGCCAGGAGATGGTGCTGAACTTCGCTCGGCATGTCGCTACCGCGTACACAATAGGAGAACCCATCCATCAAAGACTCCTCCAAACCACCGTCCTACACTTCATACCAAACCTCGATATCTTATACGAGAAATTATTAAAACAGTTCGACAGTACTGACAAATGCGAGGTGGAACTGCTAGAAGAAGAATTCGGAGACAGCCTTTACAATTTTCTAACAAATAAAAATCTCAATCCTCTATCGAATTACACTAGAGAAAAGGCATTTATCAATATGCTGACAGCAGAGAAGTACGATCTCGTTCTAGAACTAGCTTCGGGGACAGAGGATGTCGCTTATCCTGAGTTATCTAGGGGTGTGTACCAGAAGTTCGCGCAGAAGTACCAGGATTACAGAAATCCAAGCAATAAATATGACTGCACGTCATCTAATATAAATATAGTGCATGGAAATTTAATAGATTTGTTACGTGAAAGATACAATACGCCGATAATTTCTGTTGGGCTCAGTTGTTGTAAGATGCCTGTGGAAGAAGAGATTGCTTGGGTATGGAGAAACAACCTGAGGGGTATTATGCAGTTTGTTGAATTGACCAAGACTGGTGAGTTATTTTTTATTGTTATTATACTGTCCTGTATTGTATCACACGATATTTGCTGCTTAATAATATAAAATATCTAAACAGATTTGTACATAAAGATACAAGCCTTTATTACTCTGTTATTACTCCCTGCCCCATGTGGAACGTGACGTGAAAACAAATATGTAAAATTAAAGAAATAACAAATTTAAACAAATTTGAAATTTGTTTCAAAATTAGGTGAGATAATAAGATTTCGGGTAAAAGTCAATCAATAGACTGACTTTTACCTGAAATGTCATCGGCATGACTGGAATACGTCTCATTAAATTTCGTAGTGATTGGTAAAACCGTTAAAGCACTAAATGGTAACAAAAATAAAATCACTCACATTTTCAGTATTAAAATTAAAATGTAATGTTTAAAAAAAATAACCTTTACGCTAGTGAAACCACGGGATACAGATAATATTAAATATTTTACTTGTAGGCGTAATGGGGTACATAAAGAACGAACAAGGCGCGCCGATGCGGCGGGCGGTGCTAACAGTACAGTACGCTGGAAAGGAGGGTGAGGCCGCTGATGAGGAATCCGTGCGGGTGTCACCCAACATGGCACACTACCGCGCGCTGTTGCCGCCCGGGGACTACCGCGTGCTTGTACGTTGTCACAACTACCGCGATCAGGTATGTAGCAAGCCTCATCGATCCTCATAATAAATGCTAATTATACAGGTGAAGTTAAAATCGTTAACACCCTTTGAGGGCAGTGAAACTGAACATTTTCACCGAAGAAATATGGGCTGAAAAATGACAAATATTTGTGTCTCATATAATAAGGTGCGATCAGCTATTAAGATAGTATGGGAGCTTAACATGTTTTATCATTTTTTAATTTTTTTATTCATGAAGTTCCTATATCATGGGTAAATTCTTAGTTTTACAAACAGTTGCTTCATCCAGTAAATACAAAACTAATGCAATGAACGATAGTTCGACTTCCATAACACAGGGCTTTCCCAGCTTGAATTTTACTGTAGCCGTATTTAAGAGGGATCGGGTGGGCATGCCCACCCTCGGATACGAGTGGAAATTTAGACTACACTGAGAGTGCATAATGCAGTTTCTTTAAGGAGCCTAGCCTCTCAATGAAAAATAATTTTAATTACTTCAATGCATGTTAGAGATACTAAAAATAAATCAAATACATAAGTATCTATTTAATTACTTAAATAACTGTATTAACTAAATGAAAATATGGTACAAAAGGTGAATTTAGTGCTATTATTTAGTGATTTTTATTCAGTATTCTCTACTAGTCTGGCTTTGTGATGGACAGTGAATCACGAACGCAGTACCTCATCATTCATACTTCATTCAAATATTAAATTCATTATAATTCACTGTTTGTGTCGTGACTTTTTGATGAAATTCCAAAGAGTTATTTTGAGAAACTCCAAAGAGAATTGTTGAATGATTATTGTTTATTTGATGCTTTATTGTATCAATAATAACATTCATATAAAATCTTTAAAAACTGTTAAATGTCTTTTATTATTCTGCCGCCCAATTTGGAAAGCAGTTTCAACTGAAAGGTACAGGTAAGCAATTCGACCGTTGCTTCTTCCTATATTCAATTTACATGTTCAAGTTTTCGTGTAACTACAACTTACCAACATAATAATATAATGTTGGTATAATATAAACTTTTGACTAATTAATGTAGATATTACTTATATGTGCCAAGCATAGTATGTACTAGCAAACACCCCCCCCCCCCAGCAATGTCCAATGCTGAACACAAGCGGGAGGCTTGTGTTCAGCATTGGACGGATGATATGATCTTAATAGATAAATAGATAATTTATTTACATTACTTACAGCACACAAATTACAATACAAACATACACATAATACACAGTAAAAGAGATAAAAGAATGAAAATAAAAAAAAGCAACAAAACAAAAAAAGCAAAAAGCAAAATATATAATAATAAACATTATAATATGGAACTTGAAATTCGATTCACTGATTGCAGAAATAGTTATATACATATTATCATAAGAATTTCAGCCATTATCTGTCCACTGCTGGGCATAGACCTCTCTCATAGACTGTCATAAGGAACGGGCCCTGAGCCACCTGCATCCACCGACTCCCTGCAATGCATTTGAGGTCGTTACTCCATCTAGTAATAGCATATATATATATATATCTATCCTATTTAAGAGCTGCGGTCTTGTCGGTGGAGCTCTTGCCACTCACTACGATTTTCAACAAGTCTCTTCACCTCTTGATACGACACGACACCAACTCCTTCCTAGATCTACCTGATGTAACTATGTATTGGCCTGGGGGGAAAGGGATTGTTAGTAATGGAGACTAAAAATCCCATTGCTAGCAATATACCCAACCAGGTCGACCTCCTCGTGGTTCCCCCTGGAAACTATCATGGTTAATTCCTGATGAATTATCCATCCATCATGATGGGCTAACTGGCCTGTTTTCATTCTCATCTGTCACCCTTCACTGGTGCTTCGCCAGCGTATCCCGTTAGCGCAGGCGGGGTTGCCATACCATTTTCATCCACCAAAAAAAAACTATGTATTGATCCCCACCTTTCTTCTATTAGAATATTCATAACTTCGTCGTGTCGTATCAAGTGTCCTAATATATTTTCCTTTCTGACCTCAATAGTTCTTATAATTTGTCTCTTTTCCTTAACCCTAAGCAAGACCTCGTCATTACTAATTTGATATATATTCGATTCTAGTATATATACATATGCAAGTAATAATATTTTACTTAACTAGGTATTATTGGGGGGAAAGGGTAATCCCTTGGGTCAGTTAGACCCCATTACTAATAATTTAGTAATGGGGTCTAACTGACCCATTGTTAGCAATAAACCCCATCAGGTCAACCTCCACACGGTTCCCACTGGAAACCACCGTGGTTAATTCTAGTGGAATTCGTCACGATGGGCTAACTAACCTTATTTCATCGTGACATATCATCGCTCACTGGTGCCCCGCCAGCGTATACCGATAACGCAGGCGGGGTTACCATTCCATTATCACCCTTTAAAAAAAACTAGGTATTAGATAGATAGATACGAGGTCTGTCCGGAAAGTTCGTATAAAAGTGTTCTGGAATGCGAGAAAGAGGAGTGGGGAGGCCAGGTAAGCGCAGGACCCCTTCCTTATGTCCCTAACAATGCTTCAGTTCTGGTCTGACCGCCGTGCGGTGCGAACTGGCTTGTCACGCCATCTGTGAAGTTACCTCTTAACGAAACCCCGTCGGCATGGAGCCCGCTTCCGTTGAAGAGCAGCGCGTCGTAATCAAGTTTCTCTCGAAACTCGGCAAGAATGGCCGTGAAATTTTTGCCGATCTCAGAACAGTTTATGGGGATGATGCTGTGAAGGAACCAACCGTCCACAAGTGGCTAAAAAGATTCAGAGAGGGCCGAGAAAGAGTTCGATGTTCGGGGGATTGTCCATCAAGAATTCGTCCCTCCAGGCCAGACAGTTGATGGAAAATTCTACGTCGATGTGCTCAGACGCCTCAAAGCTCGTGTGGCACGAGTTCGTCCAGAATTGGCGCGAGAGGGGCGTTGGATTCTTCACCACGACAATGCCCCTGCCCACACCTCTCTTGTTGTCCGTGAGTTTTTGAGTAAAAATTCCATTACGGTGACCGAACACCCCCCCTATTCGCCGGATTTGGCCCCGTGTGACTTCTTCTTGTTCCCAAAAACCAAATTGGTACTTCGGGGGCGGCATTTGGGGGACATAAATGAGATAAAAAAAGCTACGACGGGGCAGCTGAGAAACCTACAACCAGAGGACTTTCAAGGAGCCTTCTCACAGTGGAAACGGCGTTGGCACAAGTGCATTATGTCACAGGGGGAGTACTTTGAAGGGGATAAAATTGATTTACCTGAATAATTGTAAAATAAAATTTTTAAAAAACTTTTATACGTACTTTCCGGACAAACCTCGTAGATGACCTTTATTACCATTATTAAGAAAAAAAATATTAAAACAACAAAAAGAAAAAAAAAAGAACAATTAATGTTGTTGGTAATAGGGGCCGCCTCAGCTGTTGCTATATATGTACAGCTCCAGCGAGATGTACCTATATTATTTTGTGGAAGTTCATATCACTGGTTATTTTATTAGAATTATTTTGTTTAATTCCGTTACAATTAGTATGTGTGCGACTGGCAACACTCAAAACGAGTAATAATGTATTTTTCAGACATTCACATGGCGGGTTGTTGATGGAGTGTTGAAGGAAAAAGACATAATACTGCAACGTGAAAACGCCGAAAGTCTCCCTGGAGGGCAGTATCCAGAATTGAAGGTCACGGACAGCGATCCCAACACCATTTACATCACAGGTAATTTTTTTATCATCATCATCATTATTAGTCGATAACAGTCCATTGCTGAACATAAGCTTTCCCCATAAAACCACCGTCTAGAGAAATAACCCCTCAGAATCGATCCCAATTCTGCAAAAAAGGGTAAAGTAAAGGTAAAGGTAGTCGCAAATGCCTACAGCTCGCGCTCAGCAGGTCGAGGCATGCAGATTCGTGCTCGAATCACAATCGCTCATGACTAAGGATCACGAATTGATCCCGAAACTAGTTGAGCTTTTTCGATGTAATCACACGTAAGATAAGTATTTATTTATTTTTTATTTATTTAACTCTTTATTGCATTATAAATAAAAATATACAATGACAAGTGAATAATTCAAGTGAAATACAGTAACATAAATACAGATTGAAATATACACATAAAGGTACAAAAGGCGTTCTTATCGCTAGGGCAATCTCTTACAGACAAGACAACCTTTAGTTAAAAGAGAACAGATAGAAAAGGGCAGGTGTAAGTAGGTAGTTATTACATTAAAATAAAAATAAATCAATCTCTTATAAACAACCTTTAACCGAAGTTTGTCTGTAAGAGATTGCCCTAGCGATATGACCGCCTTTTGTACCTTTATATGTATATTTTAACCTGTACATGCTACTGTATTTTACTTGAATTGTTTATATGTCATTGTTTATTTTATGTTTTTGGTGCAATAAAGAGTTAAATAAATAAATTATTTAATTAATTGCAAATTTCATAGTTAATTTATTAATTTCTTTTTTAGGTTTAATTTTGGACCACGACAGCCAACCGCTAAATAACGCACAACTCAAGATATTCACTCTGAGCTCTATAAAGCCCATATCGACCAATAGCAGCGATGAAGCGGGCCGCTTTATGCTCTCTGTGCCGAAGAGGTATACCGGCAAGGAAGTACTGGTGTCGGCGTCTGTCGACGGATATGTCACTAAACAAAAACATATTATGGTGAGTGCTACATATAATTTGGCGTTCCATTGTTTCTGCCTACCCTAATGGGAGACGGGCTTGATAGATATGTCCAGTTGTGGACATAAGAAGCCTTATGCCCACAACTGGACATAAGGCTTCATAATCTAAAAATCTCAAAAGATATGTAGTCTCTTTATTTATTTCATCAACGTCATGGCAACCTTAACTGTCCACTGCTGAACCTAAATCTCCCCCTTGGGGGAGGGGAGGGGGGTACCAGTAGTTGCCAAGCTTGGCAGGCAGATTGGCAACCGCAGTTAGGCTTTGGAAATGTTTTAAGAGGGACGCTGCTGATTTATTTATTTATTTTTTTATTGCACAATAAAATTTTGTACAAGTGGCGAGCTTAATGCCATATGGCATTCTCTACCAGCTAACCATTAGGTAAGAACAAAAAGCGTATGAATAGCAGAGATGGTGAAAATATGTGAAATAATTATTGATTTAATAGAATTTTAAGAAAAGTTAACCAGGTTTTGTTAAAATTACCACAAAAAGACGTCTTCGTTATATTAATACAAGTCCAAAAAAGAAAGTACATGAAGATTGCCATATTAAAATTTTTTTTTAATATTTATTTATGAACTATATTTGAACAAGGCAAAAGGCAAACTTAACACGACATGTTGTTATATAGTAGTCAAACAATTTTTTATATTTACATTTAATGTTGCCATTTTCAAGCATTAATTACTTAATTCATTCAAATGGAATAAAAATAAAAAAAATAAAAATATTTATTTGGGATCCTTAGCTTAATTTACAGTTTTTTGTATGATCGAATGTTTCAGCGATGAACAAGTTTCTTATTTCTTTTTCTTTTATTTATTTATTTGATTGTAAGATGTACTAACGTTGGACTAAGATTATGTTACTAAAGAATTAGATAATTGTAATCTGTAATAATATTGTATTGTATTATAAAATCTTTATTGTACATAATTCATACGGAATACATCAAAAGATTTAATATACAATGGCGGACTATATATATATATATATATACCTTATATTTAATAATAATTAAACCCATTAAAAATATATTAATAATTTGTTTTCAGACAAATTCGAAGGATAACTGGACACAGAATGTTCTATTCAAGCTGGAGAAAGACGACTATGTGCTCGGTCTGCCACGGCTTATATTTGTCATGCTAGCGGGTTGGTATCAATTGAATTATTTTTTATAATAATGTGGTGGCAACCCTGTTTACGCTATCAATATACGCCGGCGGAGCTCCTGTGATAGATGATGATAGGTGAAGATGAAAGCAGGTCACTTAGCCCATTTTGACGAGCTGCGTGTGGGTCGACCTGATTAATGTATGTAAATATCTGTCTATCCTTTCCGACGATATCTTCCAACGAGGATATTTTTTATTGATGGGTGAAAATGGTATGGTAGCCCCGCCTGCGCTAACGGGATACACTGGCGGAACACCAGTGAAGGGTGATAGATGAGAACGAAAACAGGTCAGTTAGCCCAGCATGATGAATTCGTCAGGAATTAACCACGATACTTTCCAGGGGGAACCGCGAGGAGATCGACCTGATTGGGTATATTGCTAGCAATGGGATTCTCAGTCTCCATTACTAACAATCCCTTTCCCTCCCCCAACAAGGATATTAAATTACTATACCTCGATGTTCAAATATTTGCAAGCAATTTTCCCCTTCCCAATGTAACTGGCTGTAACAGTTTTTGTAAACCCCCCTCTACGTCTAAACGTTACGTAACACCCAAGTAAATTTTATGCTTTAACTACTTACTAGAGACCCCCTGAGCATATTGGTATAGGGTATAATTTTAACTTTTTTCTCTTACACTGGAGTATTGTACGTCTAGGGATCAGAAAAAGTCATTACACTATACATAATATCCTTAGTCTATAACTATATAAATAGTTATTAATATATTCCTTTTAAAATAAACTATAAAATATTGAGTTGCAAAAAAGCTGATTTTTTTTTATTTTATTTTATACAAAAATCCACAACTCTTAAAAAATTAATTACATGCTAAGTCTCTTATGAATACAGCCAATAACGGATTTTATATAAATAAGTAAATGTGGATTAAAAAAATTTAATTAAAATTATCTTGCAGGCGTAGTAGGCGTGGGGGTGGTGACCCTGGCCGCTTGGTGCTTCAGCTGCCGCCAGAGGGCGCGGGAGTCGCGGCGGGAGTACCTGTTCGCGCCGTTACCGTCGGACGACAAGCGACCGCTATGCGAGGACACCAACTATGGTTGATTACAGGCTAACTTTGTTTTCGTTAAAATTCATTTTTTTATGCAACTTAGAATAGCAAGCACGCTGACGGCCCATCTAATGGAAAGTGGTAACCGTCGCCTAAAGACATGAGCAGTATCATGGACATAACAGAGTATACTATTTCGCCCATGATACCCCCCATGCGTTGCCATTCCTGAGGACTCAGGTGTTATTCCTCTGTACCCTGTAAATTCACTGTCATATCCCACCCTTCAAACCGAAACACAGCCATGCAAACACAACTGCTTCACGGTAGAAACACGAATGGGACAGAGGTACCCAAGCAATCGACTTTTGTACATAGTCTCTCTCTGGTAAATTATTTATTTATATATATTTTTTTATTTGTTCCTTTAAATAAGAATTTATTTACCCTTCGCCTTTTCAATGCAATTGATTTGTCAACAGAAATAATACGTAAACCGTACTACGACGTTGAAGACTTGCCCCCATCGGAGACGGACTCCGAAGAGGAGATAGTGCTGCTCCGCTCAGACCGCGAGTGGAAACCCGTCGAACAAGAATAACTCACTGGAACTGTAAAATAGAACATGCCAAACCGAAGGACCATACCGTGGACAGAGAGTATTGGTCTAACCAGTCTTCAGTCAGGAACTTTTGTCCTCACATAAAACGGTAACAATGCCTACTGAATCAAGACTACTGTGGACAGAGCTTACTCAGTTAAAGAGCTTATGTTCGTGGACAAAATTTTCAAAAGACAAAAACATTTGAAATCATACAATTATACCATATATATATTTATATAGGTAGACTTACACATTCGAAGAACTTTTTGTCTACGAACAAATTAATTCGACGAGATTCTTCTTCGACGTCCTTTGTAATTCGACGAGAAATAATCCTCGCATACATTTAAGTCATAATAAAACCCGTAATATAATGCATATAATATATCGCATGCTAGAACACACACATGCATGTGGGTAAATATGTAACGCACACAAAGAAATTTTAAATGCGGAAAGTTGTCCACAGACATACGTGCACAGACATACATAGTTTAAGCATATTATTTATACAAGCATTATAACCTCCAACGTACATATTTTTTTTTGTAAAAATTTTTCAAATAAAGAATTCCAGTCGATATAAAAGAGAAAAACATTCCAACAGATAAAATAGATTTATTAGACACATGATAATTAATTAAATAATTACCATAATTTCGTATAAATAAATATGTTTACCACTGTGGTCCCTAATGGGTTGTGCTAATTAAAAAAGAAAATGTGATGCAAAGATAGAAAAGATCTCTTCCTTCTTACGATTTGAAACAGTATTAAATTTTAATATTATAATTCGGTTGTTTTTGTGTGAAATTGGCTTTTGTTGAGAGGGCACAAGTATGGTTTTGCTATGCTATGTTTTTAGCAAACACGTCTATTGGATATTATTTGTATGAATGATACAATTAGAAAACTATTTGCCTGTGTGAATACATTTTTGAAAGACCATTATTTATATAGCTTTATATTTTTTTATTATACATTGCTTATAATCTTGTTTTTTTTTTTTTTTTGGATATAAAACTAAATTTAACAGTCGTAAATTTTCCATAAATATCTAAAAATAATGGAACTTATTTTTATAGCCTCTCACAAAATGAAATACCTACTTTAAATAATTCCGTCTTAATTTTTTTTTTTACATTCCTTATACTTAATGTTTGATAAATTATTATATTTTTCTATTTTATTTATGTAGTATTTATAATATTTTTAAAAATAATATAAATATTACGCACTTATCTAATTCCATTTTGTCTTCAATCTATCATCATGTGAATCGTTCCTTTTTATAAACAAATTAATTTACTTTATTGTAACTTTTTTTATGAAATATTTTACATTAATATGTTATTGATTTCATTGTAATAATAATTTGATCACTTTACATAGTAGAGGCATGCGTCTTTCATTAATGGCGTTAATTGATATTTGTTTTACGTAAAAATAATAATTTTGTGTTTTTAACTTATTGAGTAAGTTGTGATATTAAAAAATTGTTACTGCTATTGCTTTGATATTGAGGTGACGATGGTACGAATTTAAAATTAGAAAATTGAATCTCAATTCAATAAATAGATGAATTTATTAATATATATATATATATTACATATTGAAAAGTAATAACTATTGTGCCTATTTTGGTGCTCTATTTAAACTGTACATTTGTCTTTATATTGTAAACATATATGTAGTTCTCTAGTAATGTAATAGTTTTTAATGTAGTGGAGAAATATAATTTAGATAATATTTTTTTTTATTTATATATCTCCTATATATATATATATATATATATATATATATATATATATATATATATATATATATATATATATATATATATATATATATATATATATATATATATATATATAAAGCAAGACGTCCGCGTGGTCCCAGCATAGAATGGGCCACCCCTTCCCTTCCTATAGGTGTCGCAAGAGATGACTAAAAAAACAACCCTTCTTTGCATAATGGTGGAAATTTCCATCATAACATTGAATGCCCAAATAGAATAAATAAAAGAACAATTTCACTTTAAGTTGATCGTGTCTGGATACCTTTTTAATGTCCATTGCAGAAAAAAAAACATAGCTGTCACATTTATTTTTTCAACTATTTTTCTTTTAATTTTGTACATGAATTATATCACCTTGATTTATTTCATTAAAAAAAATCATGCAAAGAAGGAAGATAAAGGGATGGGCAGCAGCGTCCATATTAAAACATCTCTAAAAGTCTAACAGTGGTTACTAACTTCTAGCCAAGCATAGCCACTACTGGCAAAACCCTTTATGGGCATGACTTATGTTCAGTAGTGGACAGTTAACAGCTGTACCGTACCGCAAGACATTAACACTCCGCGATGTGCAGGTCTTTAGATACTAAAGACCTCTTTACATACGTCTCTTGTTTCCTACAATTCTGAAAGTCAGTATTGAAATGACAATAAAGTTAGTTTGCACAAAGGACAAAAAAGAAAAAAAAAACATTTACATACTTGTGTAATGGTAAATATTGCTGAACAATTGTAATTAATTTTAAGATTTGCTACTACCAGTCACCAATATTTAGTAAATAAAAATCATTCATTCCCTCATCCTTCGCCAACTCAACAATGCTCGCTACATCCCGCTGGTACTTTTATTTTAAGAGATAAAAAAGATGCATTATTTAGTATACTAGCAGGGTATTGGCAAATAATAATAGATGAAAATTAAGTCAGTTAACCCATCGTAACGAATTTACTAAGCATTGATTAGTACGGTTTCGAAAGGGACCATGAGGAGGTCGGCTTGATAGATTATATAATTAGTGGTCCTCATAGTAAACAATCCCCTACAGCTTGTGCTTCTTAGATAAATATATTAGAACTTCGACATTTCTACATACATATGTTACGCCTGTCTCCAAAGGGATAAAGTAATTGTTACTAATAGAGATCCTTACTCCAATAAGGGGGAATTACTTGTTAGTAATGGGTCTCATAGCCTCATTGCTAGCAATACACCCTATCAGGTCGACCTCCACGTGGTATCCTTTGAAATCTTAATTCATTCGTTATGAATTTCACCTACGGGTCAACTGAGCTATTGCATTTTTTTCTGTCATATTTGATTGGTGTCACGGCAACGTAGGTAAGGTTATCGTTCTATTATCACCTATTAAAATAAAGGAAAATCATCAGCAATAATGCAAAGCAAAATATGAACTCAGACTACGCAACGTAATTAATTCGATATAGTTATAATTTAAATACCAGAATAGGAAATAAGAACCAACTTATTTGACATGGCAACACAGAGCTATCTCGTGCTTTGTTTCCGTCGTCAGCTGTCAATAACTGTCAATCAGTCAGTAAAATTGTCAAACGGCTGTGTTTTCTTTGATATCACTTTCATCAATTTGTCGAGTCCTCTGTGTATTTTTGCAAAAAACCGATTTCGTTTAGAAATTGTTCAATTACAATGATAATTATTGGTCTCACTTGAAAGCTAGTGAGTTTGTCGTTCTACTAGTGCATTTCTTTAATAGAATAGACAATTAAGGTGATGGATAGAGGTGGTGGCGTCTACGATATGAGTCGAAGAGCCGGGGATTTCGCGCGGCGCATCCAAAGAATCATTGATGGTCCGATCACGAGGAAGAAATTGGTATTGTTATGCCTTATTGCCGTGTTCTTACTTTTATATATTGGGCCAGGATTAATGAATTGGCTGTTCGGGGCCGAAGACTCTGTGTCATACCAAAATGTATGTCAGAAAAACTTCCTTAATCCATTTCAGGAGGCCCTTAACGAGTACGACGTGTATATAAGGCAAGAGTCACT
This sequence comes from Galleria mellonella, assembly GCF_026898425.1. Classification (NCBI taxonomy): domain Eukaryota; kingdom Metazoa; phylum Arthropoda; class Insecta; order Lepidoptera; family Pyralidae; genus Galleria; species Galleria mellonella. The sequence goes on along the minus strand of NW_026442074.1, from coordinate 10,813,010 downwards.
GGCCACACTGTCTACTTTAAGCTATAATTATGTGCCTTACGTAGGTAATGGGTTGATAGGACTTACTTTGGACCATGATGCCCATTTTAACATCAAACATGGCCGGTCCTTATCTTTACCGGTGTATTACCACCCTCTATACATAATAGAAGATTATGACATGAGAGAGTACACTGTTACTGAGTATAGGAAGGGAATCGTCCATAGATTTCAATGTAGCAACTCAGGTTTACAGATCTCATACAAGTATTATGCACACAGGACAATACCGTCATTGTTTGTTCAAGAAATTTGGATCAACAATCCCACGAACACTGGTAAAACTCTGCGAATCTCTATGCCAAGAATTTCAGAGTGGCCCACAGCGGTTAAACAAACAGTAAAATTGCATCAGGGTGTCGATACGAAAGATTATGAGGTATATACAGGAATGATACAACTGCCTGATAGTGAGAATGTTGTTGCCGTATCAGTGGTGAGTAGGAAACTGAGTAATAACATTCAAATTGGGGCCAGGGATGGTATAGACATCTTAGTTTTAACTACTGTGCAGTACAGCAATCCTATTAAAAAAGCTGATTATGCGAAACACAAGGATGTAGTTGAGAAGAAAGCTATAGCTGAAATGGAAAAGGTTATAGGTCTAACATGGGACAGAAATGCAGTTAGAACTCTTCAAGATAACCATGCGAGGGTCTGGCAAGGTCTTTGGTACACTGGCTTTTACATATCAGACTCAAAGGCAGAAGGTGTTATAAATGGAGATCGCATAAATGCTACAATATATACAATCTTATCACAGGTCAGTAGTTATGAACACGAAGAACATATAAAACCAGCGAGGAAAGCTGATATACTACGGGCGTTGACTTATTCGGAAGGTTGCTATGAAGGGCATTCTACTTTGGACGCATTGAACTTATGGAAGCCTCTGAGTTCGTTGTCAAATATAAACGATGTAGCCAGCCTTTGGCTGCTAACATTGGAGAAACAAGGCTGTTATAAATTGCTCGCAGCAGGTGCCAGCGGTGTGAATCAAGCAATGATACTTAGTTTTGGAAGCTTACGTTTCAGTAATCAACATTTAGAATACAACATACACCCATCAAAGTTACATAGAGACTTTCTTTTCAGACGTGTCACATATGGAAACATGACACATGTTAATATAAGTGTTATTTTACAAGAGGACAATAAAGCAGCTATATTTGTTGCATTAGATCGTTCAGATAAGACATATTACGCTTGCGATGCAGGCTGTTTAGACGCGCCTGTGCAGTTAGGACCTTACAAGAAGTATTTCCCTGTGAAACTGACAGAACCGTTAACAGCAATTTTGTATATAACTGCTGATAAGCAACACATGGAAGACCTAAGGCACGCTATACACGTACATGAAGTAGTTGAGGCACCAGCACATGAGAATCATGTGATAGCGTTGCACAAGCACGGTTATAGTTTAGGGGGCCTGAACCCCCTATTCTGGATTTCTATTATACTTTTAATAGTGGTCTTCCATTTGTTCCTGTGTAGGATAATTATGAATGAGTTTTGTGATAGCGGCGTCAGCTACAGGAGGCTTTATAACAAACCTTGAAATGTTGGTTATGCCTTAAGTGCTTTGGTATACTAACAATGTCCAGTGCCGACTGAAAACTAAGGATGGGTAATATGTAATAATATCTATATATTGTAGTTACAATATCTATACGTATAACAGATAGATACTGGTTTTTTTTTTATGGGTGAAAATGGTAACAACGCCTGCGCTAACGTGATACGCTGGCGAAACATCAGTGAAGGGTGATAGATGAGAATGAAAACAATCCAGTTAGCCCATCATGATGAATTCATTAGGAATTAACCATGATAGTTTCCAGGGGGAACCGCGAGGAGGTCGACCTGGTTGGGTATATTGCAAGCAATGGGATTCCCAGTCTCCATTACTAACAATCCCTTTCTCCCCGATAGATACTAGTTATCCAATATATAATATCGAAAAAAGAACCTGTTTGTAATGAATAAAGATCTCTGGCTAGTATGGACGGTATCGCAATAGGTGGTCATCAATATCTAGTAGAACTCAATATATAGTTATCGGATATTACCCATCTCTACTGAAAACTACATACCAGTATCTTGTTATGTATATCTAAACTGATACATAGTTTTGGTAATGATCAAACATGCTGAATGATTAAGTTATAAGTATAACGAGAAAGGCAGGATTATCGTATCTGTTGAGAAACGCTCATTTTTATGCTGTACCAATTGGAAACGCTTAGAACGAGTTTTTTAAGTAGACACTTATTAGATATTATTAAAGACATACTTTATTCCACGTTTCGTAGTTCTGATCACTTTCTAATTTGAACTAATTTCAAACATAGAAATCTTTGTACACGATTCGACATTGATTTCGTCTAGTGTTCCCAATTTGTATAATAAAACATCCAATTTGTATATTTATCTGGATGAATAAAAAATAGGTATTTATTATTCAAGTAGGTATATCTATCTACATTTTCCAATCAGTGAGAACTAACAGTAAAACTAAGGTATCTATAGTTTTTTTTTATTTCTTTGTTGATTTAAGCTCTAATAATCTCGCGGTTGTCATTTTATTCTATTACCTGCATCCATCTATGTAAAGCTGATATTTGCTTGGCAGCGTAAGGTATACTTAAGGCCATACCTATACACCTTTTCAGCAGTGGACAGCTTATGGCTAATATATTGACAATTAAAAAGTGCTCTGCTAACGAAGTGAAACGTTAATCCTGCATCAATATTGTTATAAAGCTGGTACTGGGAATTTAGATTTTTATGTCTAAAATGTATTTTTTTTCCTCTTGTTATCTGCAATCGGCTCTTCCATAACAGCCATAATCAGATAGTGTCATGTGTGAAAATTAGCGTTTTGAGAAGCAGTCCCTGTCAGTGGTCTGCTCTCTTAGAATGATTTTGTAAAGCTCATCAAACTCTAGTGTCAAGGTTCAATACAAGCCATCGTCTTAGTCTCGTAGATTGTTGTGCTGTGAGTAGTTCTCCAGCCAGGTCATTCGTATGATTTATAAGGCGCTGTTTATATTTTTTGCTGTTCATCCTTATCTCTTCTTTAATAGTATTAATTTGCATATAATTATGTATCTCCTCATTTCTAACAAACCATGGAGATTTAATAATGTTTCTTAAAGTAATGTTCTGAAATCTCTGCAAAATCTCTATATTGGAATTACTAGCAGAACCCCACAGTTGGATCCCGTAAGTCCATATAGGTTTTATTATGCATTTATACATAAGCATCTTGTTATTTGAAAAATTCCGAAGCAAAATATGTAGTAGGTGTACAGTTTCTAGTGGTAAATTTATTTGCAATATATTCTATGATCAACGTTTTATTGTTACTAGATAAGATTAGACATATAGGTTTTATTTGGCATACACAAGTTTGTTTGAAAAATGTTTTAAAAATTCCGAAACAAAATATCTAGTACAGTTTCTAGTGGTAAATTTGTAATGTATTCTATGATCAACGTTTTAGTTCGATAAGATTAGACAGGCGAATCGACCATTTTTTGACATTCGATCATTAGTCGCCTCGTGGGTACTCACGGGACAATAAGGAGTGGCCCATTCGATGCCCGGATCACAAGGTCCGGGAATAGAATGGTGGCATGGAATAGTAAACGGCAATGGCGCGTCCAGCTTTTAAGTTATAGATAGATAGATACTCTTTATTTTTTCCCCAAAAGATATAGTTCCTCTAATAGTTAGTATGGAAATAGGTATTAGTTTTTTTTTTTAATTTACAATATTTCATATCCTAATATGTTTTATAGCATGAATACATTTTCAATCGACTTCAAAAAGGGGGTTCTCAAATCAATTGTATTTTTTTTTATCCTCATAACCCGGTCAGGTCTAAACCGTTTTAGAATCTTTTTTATCTGGATATACTTACAGATTGATTCCATGGAAATTTTATCACAATCAGTTTAGTAGTTTTTAGAACAAAATATCTGAGTTTTTCACAATTGAAGTCGGTTATTTTTATGGGACACAATCTTTAATATTATATTGACATGTGACTTTACCCTGAATATTCAATTATAAGCAATTAAAATGATTTTAATATGTATATACAGAATTTACATCTATGAAAATGTAATTTCGATAAGAGAGAGATTTGTTTGAATCGAAGCATTTGGCGTTCCATTGTTTCTGCCTACCCTAATGGGAGACAGGCAATGACGGATATGTATGTGTATATATAATTTCGAATTACATTAACTAAATTGTGTTGCGCTAATATGACACTCGTGATATCGAATCGTGAGTCCAAAATGAAGTGACCTTCATTTTATTAACATAATGTCTAATGTTAAAATGGTATTTTTGCTTCGTATTTTTCTCGTAAATATTTAAATAGTCCTCTTGTAAAGAATCTTAACGACGCTCCTGAGAATTATCTATAAAATAAAATAAACTATACGTTAATAATGAACGTTTGCGATGGTCATACGTTGATAATAATTAATAATAAAAATAAATTGATTTAAACAAAAATGCGGGTACGCAGTTTACTTATCAGTGATTACTACACTAGGCTCGCAGGCCTGTGGGTCTACCATGAAATGAAATTCCGAAATTTCGTACTCAATTTCGTGTTTTTGTTTATACCAAAATCGGACCAATAAATGGAGTTTAACATTTCGTTCGTTATACATCCTATCATAAAAGTTCAAAGGAACGATATTTTAACATTTTTAATATATCCAAACGGCATGTATTATGTAATTTTAATATCAATTTTCTGTTTCGTTTGGCTCCGAAATTTCGGAAAACATTTCATGGTAGGCCCTCTGTTTCGTAGGTGACTAATTATATTAGTACATAATTACTGGCGTTTACGGTCTGGTTCTAACACAATTTTATTATTTAAGTATTTGAAAAGTTATAAATTCCATCGAATTATATTGATTTACTTTTTCGTACAATGTACTAAATTAGCTTAACTAATAATATATTTCGAAATAACACCTAAATATTTATTGTTTCTCAGTGAGATTAGCGGCCATACTTGGCGCTATGTCAACAACCTTCGCCTCAAATTTCCCGCTCATGAAGTGACTCTCTTGAAGTTTATTTATTTATTTATAAAAGACACACCAACAATATGCTCACAATAATTAAGCAGACAATATACAATGTTATTAGTAAGTAAAAGTTAAAAACTACTATTAAAAAATGCTTAAATCTAAGTTTGAACAAAAAAATCTTACTCCTCACTACCAAGCTTAAGGCCATATGAACACATCAATTAAAGGTGGTATACAGAGGGCCTACCATGAAGTATGTACCATGAAATTTCGGGGACGAACGAAACAGAAATTTGATGTTAAAATTACATAATACATGCTGTTTAAAGTTATTAAAAATATTAAAAGATCGTTCCTTTGAACTATTAGAATAGGATTTATGATGAACGAATTGTTAAGCTTCATTTACTGGGTCGATTTTGATACGAACAAAAATACGAAATTGAGCCCGAAATTTCGGAATTTCATTTCATAGTAGACCACCTGTTCTCACAGATAAGACGGATAAGTTGATTGACTATAGTAATAAGTTTATACATAACCCTGTCATACCATCTAGTTCTCAATTCTCTAGTATTATAAATATCCTAAAAATATATGAATTTATGAGAGTTTATTTTGACAAAGTTTTTAAATTGCTTCCTCTATTTATTAGTTAACGTTTTTAAAGCTTTTCGCTTCGTCCACGGCGCAGGCCTATCGATAAAGTATTTATTGAATAGTATAATAAAACTAACGAATGAAAAACTACTTTATAATCTGACCATTATTTCTTAAAATCGTAGAGTGGTTAGTAACTATTTAAATGTAAAGCGATGTAAAGCGTATGCTTTTACGCTAGAAATGTTTTTATATCTAATTCCATTAATACATCTCGCAGCTTTCTTTTAATGTATATATTAAAATAATTTTATTATTTAATTTATATTTAGTATAAAGACTGGATATTTTCTGTTTGTTTCAATATATTAAAAATTAAAATTCATCAGGATAGCGCCATCTAGTGTTGCAATGCTGTTTCGTCGTTTCCACGGTTGTTTTCGTTTATGAGGACCTTCTCAATGAGCATGTGACAAACGACGACAGAATTTATGTATACATTAAAACTGTTCAAGGATGAACGACAGACGGATCTAACGATTTGAAATAAGTGTGGTAATAACTATTACAAAGTCACAAAAACTAGAATGCAAAGTACATATATATAATACCTGTTTACAATCAATGAAGTTAACCCAATTTGCAGCATGTTTAAAACAATTTGAGAGTGGTGAAACTGTTCTAGGTCATGGGTTTTCTTTATTCTTACACTATCAATACGTAGGATCATTATGCTTAGATATTTTACGAATATAAAGATTCCCTAGTAAAGATCTCTTTTAACGGTAACGCCGTCGATTATGTTTCTTCTTTATTTTTTTTTGTAATTATTTATTTATTTACACTTTATTGCACCAAGTAAAAAGAGAAATAACAAATACAGTACATATTAATGAGAAGTGATTATAATGATAATAATATTTTTTTTCCATTACAACCTTAGTACTAGCTAATATAACAAGCAACAATCGCATGAAATTATTAAGAGAGAAACTGGCTGAAAACCAGCTGTGCAGCTGTACACATTGCACCGGGACAGGAGTCAGTTCCTTTTGCCTAATACGAGACACTTCTTATATATAATATTACTGTTATATGTTTTTTTTTTTTTTTTGCAATAAATATTTTCTATTTTATTCTATTCTAAAAGACATGATCGCAGTTGACAATAATGGAGCCAATTCTGAGGGGCTATTTCTCTAAACCTAACTCTTAATCATTTTTTTTATTTGATAATTTCACGAAATTAATATTATATGACCCATCATAAACTAAAATAATAATAATTTTGACTTAAATGTATTAGAAAATTAGTTCATTACAGTAAAGATGTCGCTGTGATCATCATCATCATTTCAGCCATTATTCGTCCACTGCTGGACATAAGCCTCCCCCATAAACTGTCATAAAGAACTCGACACGCCAATATAAAAATGTCGCTGTGATATCAAATAAAAATTTTAAAGGTTTAGAGTAATGCGCCTTACAATCGGCCGCAATGAGTATATATTACTAAAATAAAATATAAAAACTCAATATTATTTATTGGTTTCATTTTATACAGAATAAAATAAATAAATATACAGAAATTCTCACCATAGGAGCAATATGGAGCCTACTATTATCACATTAGACTTGATAAGAGTTTGAATTCACTTAAACTACTGTATTGTGACGTATGCCCTTAACTCACCTCTAACGACATCTAGTGATGAATGATGATACCTATTTTTTCTCCATCGCCACACACAATCTTCATGCTGCAATATGATAATGTAATAAGCCACTTAGATGTTAGACTGTATATAATACCAAGTGTATAAAAATTATATTGTTAAAATATGAGTGTATATTTTTGAAATTAAAATCGAATTTTATGTTATACAACTTGTATTATTGTTGTCTTCCCCTATCTTATTTGACTAGGGGGAAAGAGATTGTTAGTAATGGAGACTGAGAATCCTATTGCTAGCAATATACCCAACCAGGTCGACCTCCTCGCGGTTCCCCCTGGAAATTATCATGGTTAATTCCTGATGAATTCACCATGATGGGCTAACTGGCCTGTTTTCATTCTCATCTATCACCCTTCACTGGTGCCCCGCCAGCGTATCCCGTTAGCGCAGGCGGGGTTACCATACCATATTATATTATTCTTACGTGTACAAGTATATCCTTTTTTGCGATGAATGAAAAAGGAAAATAAAACGAGTTATTAATTTATCTATAAATATATTTACAAAATATTCCAAGAGGCACATACGTATACATTGTAAACAATATAATCACAATATCAAGGCACATCATTGAATTCAAAATTTTCTAACTATTGAACTTAGGGAAGTCACATAATCGTCTGAAGCAGAGGTACATTGTACATTGTACTTACGACTAGGCACAAAATATACCCAACTACATTAAACTAGGTATATTTGGGGGAAAGGGATTGTTAGTAATGGAGACTGAGAATCCCATTGCTAGCAATATACCCAACTAGGTCGACTTCCTCGCGGTTCCCACTGGAAACTATCATGGTTAATTCCTGATAAATTCATCATGATGGGCTAACTGGCCTGTTTTTATTCTCATCAATCACCCTTCACTGGTGCTCCGCCATAAAAAAAAAAAACTAGGTATATTTAAATGTATAATCTGTTTTATACTTGGTATATTTAGTATAAAAGGTCATTTTTCACAAAGTAATTAATAAATTAATATAAAAATACAAAAAATATACAGAATGGAAGGGTCAAGTTGGTCAAAACGAAAACAGCTGATTCAGATGGCAGATTATTTTCCCCCCGGAAAAGCACCACAACCATATAATTAACGATTCGTTTTGACGCCGCGCAATGTATTTGAAATTTACGATCACACGACGCGTGATACCTAAAACGTGCGCTTCTTCGTAGGTATTTTTCGTACGATTGCGGCATTGTGTTCACGCAGCCGATACCGTGCGACGCGGTAGAATTTTAATACGATTAATACATTGCTGTTTTTTTTTTATATTTTACTATAAAATATTATTATTTTTTTATAACATAATATCATAGATTACAAGATTATAAATGAAAAAACTAGAGAAAAATTTTGAACTTTCTGGAAAGAACTCCCATTGATTTTCAGTTCAGATAAGAGAATAATTCATGTTAAAATTAGTGAAAACTGACCTGACAAATTTGACAAAATATATAACAAAAAATTATCAACACATGCCTAAATTGTTTACTAAATATATCAAAACAAAACTAGATTGTTATTAGAAGCAATACTCTAACTTAAAACGCCCAATGCTCCACCTGACAAAATACCGCTTACCAAGTTTTACACCATAATTATTATGTTGTTACGATATTAAAATAACAGGTAACTATAGTGGGTGCAACATATATATATATATCTAGTTTTTGAAACATTTATCTGAACATAGACAAATACGCACCAGAATTGAGCACGGTGCGTTCCCTTCGAATAGTCACATTTGTTATCACCTAAACTTATCATAATTGTGATGTTTCAGTATCATGGGTTCAACCACCACTCCAGAAAAATAGGGGGAAAGGGAATGTTAGTAATATACCCTATCAGGTCGACCTCTACGCGGTTTTCCCTGGAAACCGTTGTGATTAATTCTAGTGGAATTCGTCACGATGAGCTAACTGACCTGCTTTCATCCTCATCTATCATCACTCACTGGTGCCCCGCCAGTGTATACCGATAGCGCAGGCGATTAATTTAACCATTCTATTATCACCCATTAAAAAAAAAAACCACCACTCCAGAGGATTATATTTTCCCATAGCATTATTTGAACATTTAAATATACATATTGAGACATCTAGTATTGTTAATATAATAAAACTACTGAGTTATGGCATAGGTACACATTTCAGAAAATTACTCTAAGAAATTATTTTTTTTTCAGTAAATATGTCCCGGTATAGAATAGGCCACCCCTTCCTTTCCCGTGGGTGTCGTAAGAATCAACTAAGGGAGGGGAAGGAATGGGCAACAGCGTCCTTCTTAAAACATCTCTAAAGCCTAACTGCGGTTACCAGGGGGAAAGGGATTGTTAGTGATGGGGCCCCATTACTGGCAATATACCCCCTCAGGTTGACCTCCACGCGGTTTCCCCTTGAAACCATCATGTTTAATTCTTGTCGAATTCATCATGGTAGGCCAACTAACCTGCATTAATTCTCACCTATCATCTTCCACTGGTGCCTCGTCGGTGTATACCAATAGCGCGGGCGGGGTTACCAATCCATTTTCAGCCATTAAAAAAAAACTGCGGTTACCAAAGGTGGCTACTACTGCCAAGGGTGGCTACTACTGGCAAAACCTCCCAAAGGGGAGGCTTACGTTCAGCAGTGGACAGTCAAAGGCTGATATGGTGATAATGATTAACAAGGGCTCTCACTGGACACTGCAAACTGAACAAGCATACCTAGGGGCTCAACTAGGCTTACGTCCAAAAAGTGTTTGCAGATTTTGTCACAATGAGGAAGAAACGCCGCAGCACTGAATGTGTCGCTGTAGCCCACACATACATAAACGATATATCTCCTTTGGAAAATACACTTTATACCCTGAGAAGAAGAGAAACATCGCTACAAAAAAACACCTTAAAATACCTATCACTGTTAGGAATTAGCTTGAACTTTAAAAAAAAAGGCCGAGAACAAAAGATCATACAAAGGTCGCAGTGTCACAAGCTTTTCTGCCTGTAAAAAGCCCGTCTGTCAATAATAAAAATAATAGGTACACATTTCAACATTTCGATTACTAAAAAAAATAACGGACGATCGCAGCGCCATTATTATCTATTAAAAAAAAAGAATATAGGAAATAAGCGAGACAATTAACAAATATAACGATACAATTGTATAAGTACAGTAAGGCGGTCTTATTGCTGTTACAAATGCACCTATGCCATTCCCGAACAATAGTTAAATATCTATACATAAAAATCTATATTTCATAATGAACGCTTTACATAATAATGTGAACTAAAAAATTTGGGTCACTGTTCTTGCAACAACTACAGTAAAAAAGCAATCTTTTGTATACACAATACCCAAGGTTATGTACCAAATAAATAATTTTTAGACGCAGACACGTCACTTGATTTCATTAGTCCTTCGAATAAAGATTTAACTATTATTTCAATTAATAATATATTAAACTCATCTCTAAAATTGTATATCTACCATTTCGGTCCAGACATAGAACGGGCCACCCCTTCCTTTCCCGTTGGTGTCGTAAGAGGCGACTAAGGAAACTTAATGGTCGAGAGATAGATGGGTAGCAGCGTCCCTCTTTAAACATAACCAAAAGCCAAACTTTTGGCAACCCGCCTGCCAAGCGTGGCAACTACAGGCAAAACCCCTCTTATGGGAAAGGCTATGTCCAGCAGTGGACACTTAATGGCTGACACAATACAAAAAAATAAACTCTAAAATTAAATTCAAATTTTAATTTTAGAAATGAGTCTAAAGAAATAACAGCTCCAAATTGGCTTCAATATCTGCTATGCACGTCATTCTGTATACAAATATCTGATATATACGTATGAGTTCGGTCCGAATCAGTAATATTGTTTCTATCTAAAAAAAAATAATAATACACTATTAGTACGAATATATGACGCCATTACACAAAACGAAGCAGTAACATTTATAATAGGCATGGGTAATATCGATATCGATCCAATATCTATATATCAGATATTAGATATTGATGGCGAAAAAACGTTCATCACCATATCGGTCGTTTGGACAGCAGACTTTTAACGTATACGTTATTGGACCAGTAAATAGATACTGTAACTAAAATATATAGTTATCGCTGTATATTACCCACTCCTAATTTATAATACAAAGTATTATTATTATTATGTACTTATTTATTATTATTTTAATTATAGCTTAAAATATCTAGTGAAGGTACATAACAGAATGGTCTGTAGAAACTTATATGTAGGTGCATATAGACAGAATTCAATTTTTGTAAATGACACTTTAAATATAACCTCAATATCATTTAAAAAAAACTGACTTCCATCCTATCAACATTATTTTGGGACCAACATTATCGATAACAAAATCAAATAACAAACACATGATAAAAAAATTAATCACACTGAGAACGTCTCCCTTTTTGAAGTCGGTTAATAATGCGTGCCACGATATAATTAAATTAATTTTGCTTTTAAAAACAAACAAATCATTAAATTGTCGTCTTCCCATTTCATATATTAGGACATTACATTAACGCTTTTAAAACTAAAAATTCAAATTGGCCTTATGGACAATTAATATTACAAACATAGCAAAATTATATTTGATATTCAAATTTCGAGCTTTCTGTAAACGAAACTAAGTCCAATTTCTTTATGGCAATGAAATTCTTTAATGAAACACATTTATATTGTGGTCAATTGGTTATAGGTTTACTTATAAGATAGTTTATGAAAAATACATTGATGTTCATCTACATATATAAAAAAACAATTGCTTTTCCTTGGTCTCGCTAAAACTCAAAAACGACTTGTCCGATTTGAATTTAATTATCATTCAATTTTATTCATTGTAACACAGGAGAGATTTAAAATAAAAAAAAAATTCGTAAAAACCCAAAAGTTAAGCTGAAAAATAGTAAAATTAAAAATAGGTAATGTTGTATGAGAATCGCAACTTAGGATTAATGTTCATAGATGGCGTTGTAGGTCACGAAATTCACCGGGTCTCTAGTTTTTAAATATGCTACATCCTGATATATACTCCTACAACGACAGTTACAAAATTTCTTTTTTTTTTTTTAAACTGCCTTAATTGATAATAGCACATCTTTTGTACTTTTTGTTTAATATATAAACCAGTTGGATCTGTAAATTATATTGTTACTTAAGGGCCATTCCAATTTACCATAATTCTTTGTCTATTTGTTTTTACTGTAACAAAATTAAATTAACAACGAAGCAGTAACATATAACCCTTTCAGACCCAAGATTTATTTTCCTTACAGATTAAATATATTTTCGTGTTTTGGAGCCGAGCCATCTTGCCGGCACGCACGAGACTACTGCATCACCTAACCGCTAAAATGATTTCCTATTGGCTGGTTTCGAATCTCACTATCATGTTATTTCAGCTTCGTGCGTAAAAAAGGAATTGCACGCGGTTTTAGAATTTTTTACAAGTTACACCTCACGCCCGTATCGTTCAGGTCTGAAAGGGTTATAATAGGTATGGGTAATTTGGATATCGATCCAATATCTATGTATTGAGTTTCTCGGGATATTGATGGCGGGAAAAGGGTTGTAGTTATTTGGACGAAATAAGTAACAACCAACTTGATTATATTATTGATTTTCATATAATGAGAGAATGACAGCAGAAATGAATGTGAGAAGTAAACGTCGCTGTCATGTCTGTATGTCCAGTGCGAAAGATAGAAAGAGGTGAAATATCTATGTACAATTAAATTAACCTACTTGATGGAGAAGAAAGTAATGATGTTGACAAGTGGCTATGAGATGAATATTTACAATATTAATTTACAGACGCCACAGGGTTTTAAATATGTTGAAAGTCTTTTATCCAATATTATTTTTTGGGCAACAAACTTTTACCATATTCATTATTGGACCATATATATATAGATATTGTAACTGAAATATATAGATATTACCCATACCTATTAGTTATTAAACTATACCGTTTCTTGTATCGATGGCTATTATTTTTCACCCAATAAAGTTTTGTGACAATGGAGCCGATTCTGAGGGGCCATTCCTCTTAAACTTATTTTAAGATGATAATTTAGCGAAATTACCATTTTAAAGACAATAATAAACTAAAATTATATTACCTTTTATTTAAACCTATAAGAGATCTATCATATAATTAGTTTATATTAATCTTTACAATAGAAATTTCGCTGTAATATCAAAATTGAATTTTTAATTTCAGATATAAGTTTGGACAAATGACACCTCCGAGTCGAGCCTGCAATGTGTTTGGATGACTTCTGTTTATGATAATTAATATTCTTCTCCCTTATTCATAAAAACTAAAACATCCTACAAGCCAGATGAGAGGGCCTACCATGAAATTTTCCGAAATTTCGGGCACGAACGAAACAGAAATTTGATGTTAAAATTACATAATTCATGCCGTTTAAAATTATTAAAAATGTTAAAATATCATTCCTCTGGACTATTAGGATAGAATTTATGATGAACGAAATGTTAAGCTCCATTCACTGGGTCGATTTTGGTACGAACAAATACACGAAATTGAGCCCGAAAATTCATAATTTCGTTTCATGGTAGACCACCAGACACGAGAGTCTTTGTACAAAAGTCATTTGCTTGCTTGGACACCTCTGTCCCATTCGTGTTTCTACCGTGAAGCAGTTGTGTTTGCATGGCTGTGTTTCGCTTTGAAAGGTGGGATATGCCAGTGAATTTTCAGGGTAAAGAGGAATAACACCTGAGTCCTCAGGAATGGCAACGCATGAGGGTATCATGTGCGAAACAGTATACTCTGTTGTGTCCATGGTACTGCTCATGTCGTCATAGTCGTAGAATACTGACGGATGTTTATATGTAATATTCGTCAGATCCGTCAGTATTCTACGACTATGACGATGTCTGTAGGCGACGGTTACCACTTACCATCAGGTGGGCCGTCAGCTTGTTTGCCATTCTAATTTGTATAAAAAAAAATCTATTTTTACTATTAGAGTGTTCTGTCACTGTCTTTCATATTTAAAAATTAGTGTAAAAGAGAGAAAGAACAAAACACTTCAATAGCTAAAATAGATTTATGAAAGGTTTGACGTTTTATGAATAAGGGGGTAAGTCCATAATAAGTCATGTTCTATACATTTTGCACTTTTCCATAAATATTTTAAAGGCCTTGTACTGATACTTTTGCTTAGAGGGTCGTCCATTAATCACGTGATGTTTTTCAGCATCTTCTCGACCTCCTCCAAGCCTCCTTAATTAATGAACGACCCCTTGTCGTACATTAACTTAAACTAAAGATACAAAAGTATAAACTATCCAGATCTTTGTGTTGTCACAAATTAGTTATCAAATATAAGAAAAAAAAAATGTAGCCGAACACAGAACCTCCTTTTTTGAAGTCGGTTAAAAAATTGGAAAAGAATAAATAAATTTATGCCTGTTTCACGCAAAAGAGGCAGATTCGCTTATACTTATTTCAAATAACATTGAACTAGGAATAATTAGATATAACGTCTATATTCAATGTACATACAGACAAAATTTACCACATTATTATTTATATAAAACGAAAATATGTTAAACATGTTAGTATAAAAAAAAGGAAAATTTTACATTAAATTAGAAACTTTAAAAAATAGTCAACCACTTTTTCTAAAATCTTTGGAAAATATACTTTTTTTTTTTTATTTGTAAATTTCTACAAACGTGTTCAATTTCAATAACATCTGGCTACTTAGATCTAAGTATAATTCAATAAAAAATTATTACTTAAAAGAGAAAAGTTTATTTAATGACATTAAATGACCAGAAACTATATAGAGTTCTAGGAACCACTGGTATCTTCTGAAGCTAATACAGAGACAAGAGAATGATAGTTTATTTTTTAAATAGTACATATTTAATCTGTATAAATTTAATTATAAAAAAAGAATAATTTGTACATAAAAAAAAAATATTTTTACCGGTTATTTGTCTAAAATTATTTTGTTTAATTCCGCCACCATTAATAAGTATGAAGTAGCAGTAGTTATGTGTGTCACTGCCAACACAAAAAAATATTTTATTTATTTATTCAATACAAGAAATATATATATATATATATATATATATATATATATATATATATATATATATATATATATATATATATATATATATATATATATATATATGAGCGAGGAGCAGCCAACACAACTATACAAGACACCAACAATATAGAAGATAGAAAAAAATGTCAAGCCGACATACACGGGTGGTCTGTCTTAAAATCAAGTGACCCGGAGGTGGTAGCCTTCGGAGTTAAAGCTGGGGCAATGGGGCACGCCCCGAGGCCACTACCTCGCCCACCCTACCAATCGGCGGGACAATGAGAACGCCTGATTAATTAATTGAAAGTTTGCAGAAATAATGGTGGTCAAGTTTCGAGTGTTGCCAGTCATACATATAATTTTTTTGTTAACTCGTATTTTTGTAGCTTTGTGTACAGCGCCTTGTATCTATATTGTTGCTATTTGTGAAAACCTATTAATGGCTTATTATGTTATCCTAAAACTGTATCTATTTGCTATAGCATAGCCCTGGTTTTCCTATGAATAAATAAATAAATAATGGTAGCGGGATTAAATAAAATAATTCTAATAAATTAAACAACCATATGGTTTTTCACAAGGCAACACCTAGTTTCGTAAAATTAACTTTTTAATTCTATTGCGAGTTACACTTGAGTTGTCACGTGACTTACAATTATAATTTCATTTCAAAAGACTACAGTGTTTCGTTTAAAACCTATATAGAGATATTAAGAGATCAATAAATAGGATTTAATTAGCAATCATATAAAATATATTGTACAAAACTTACCGATAGTTTTTTTTTTTTTTAATTTTAAACTTCGATTACAAAACAATAAAGAACGGAGAATTTTATGTTTCAATACCCATAAAGATATGACCGCAGCGACATAATTTGACAAGTTTGGCCAATTTAAAAGAAACGTCCTACAAGTAAGCAAGGCATAGACAAAACAGGTCGATTCGTAGTCATGTGACCTAAACTTATCGAGTTAAGGGGTAAGAGATTGTGAGTAATGGGGTATAGTTGCTCCATTGCGAGCAATATAGTTGGACCCTTCACGGTTCTCCCTGTGTGCCACCATAGTTTTTTTTTAACCACAAAAGTAGCAAATATGCGTACAGTACGTCTGATGGTAAACGGTCACTGTAGCCTATGGACACCTGCAACATTAGCGGAGTCACTTAATATACCCCTTTTGAAGAACCCCATACTGTAGTCTCTAGGGAAAACTTCGACAGGGAGCTTACTCCACAGCCTGAGCGTTCGCAGGAGAAAATTTCTCTGAAACCGTACTGTACGGGACCATTTAGGTTCAAGCGTGTGAGGATGAATTCTTGTTGAATTCGTCACTATGGGCCAACTGACCTGTTTCATCCTCAACATTAATCCCTCACTAGTATCCCAAAAAAGTACACAGATAGCGAACACGAGATCACTACTTCATTTTCACTTCAAAAAAAAACCTAATGTATTTTTAAGTTTACAATAACCTAGTACGACTGATCGAGATCTTCCAAAGATAAAATAACTCGTTCAAAAACCGCGTAGTTACTTTTTTTTTTTATTATCTTTATTTGCGTAGCGCTGCGGTCACAGCTTCAGAGCGACATAGGGACGGCACAATTCCACTACTTTCGTAATCGGACAATTGCATTATATAAAAAGTGATATAACATAAGGCTTTTACATTAATTACTAACTAAATAAATTATTTACTAGTTATTGTCATATCTATCACTTACTGTGCGTGTTTGTGATTACTTTTCATAGTACTTGAGTACCTGAAAAAAAATACGTTAATTTTTTTAAATTTATTTTCTACTGTATATCATACTTACACCAGAAGGGAGACTTTGTACAAAAGTCGCTTGCTTAGGCACCTCTGTCCCACTCGTGTTTCTACCGTGAAGCAGTTGTGTTTGCATGGCTGTGTTTCGGTTTGAAGGTATATGGCAGTGAATTTACAGGATACAGAGGAATAACACCTGAGTATTGGAGAACTCACCTGAGAACATATGAGATATGGGGCTATCATGGGCGAAACACTATACCGTGTTATGTCCATGATACTGCTTATGTCTATAGGCAACGGTTACCACTTTTCATCAAGTGGGCCCTCAGCTTGGTTGTCATTCTAAGTTGCATAAAAAAATATTTTATATTTTATTGCACACGCTAATAATACATAAAAATATGACAGAATTAAGTAAATATAAAAAGGCAAGCTTAATTCTAAGGGAGTTCACTTCCAGCAACACCCAAAGTGGAAAGGAGCATCAATGTCAGCGGCTAGAGCGGTGTACAATATTGTGACAATTTATTGTAGATACTAGGTTTATTTTTTTAACGGGTGATAATAGAATGGTAACCCCGTCTGCGCTATCGATATACACTGGCGGGACACCAGTGAGGGATGATGGGTGACGATGAAAGCAGATCAGTTAGTCCATCCTGACAAATTCAACTAGAATTAACCATGATGGTTTCTAGGGGTAACCACGTGGATGTTAATATGAGAGGATATAGATAGATAGATACTCTCTATTGTTTTTTTTTTATACAACTTAGAATGGCAAACAAGCTGCCGGCCCTCCTGATGGAAAGTGGTAACCGTCGCCTATAGACATGAGCAGTAGCATGGACATAACAGAGTATACTGTTTCGCCCATGATACCCCCCATGCGTTGCCATTCCTAAGGAATCAGATGTTATTCCTCTGTACCCAGTAAATTCACGCCATATCCCGCCCTTCAAACTGAAACACAGCAATGCAAACACAACTGCTTCACGGTTGAAACACGAAAGGGACAGAGGTACCCAAGCAATCGACTTTTGTACGAAGTCTCCCTCTGGTTCCTCCACAAGATTACAGTAGTAAACTTATTATAAATTTAAACAATTACAAGAAATAATCACAATGAGAAAACAATGGGCGGCCTTATCGCTAAGAGCGATCTCTTCCAAGCAACCTTTGGATGGAGAGGAGTAATTATAAACAGTTTGATTGGAGGCACAATGATATATTGCTAGTAATGGGTCAGTTAGACCCCATTACTAAGCCTTTCCTCAGCAGTGGACAGTTAAAAGCTTACATGATGATGTTGAATACCATTAGTACTTGGGTACGGAAGTCACAGCTCCTCGTAGAAGGCGACCCTGGTGTTGGTGGAGCCCTGCTTGAGCCGCCTGAGGGTGGAGTACTTGTCGTCGCCGGCGCGCGCCTGCTGCTCGTGCAGGCGGTCCAGGGTCGCAGCCGCACGGTCCACGCGTAGCACCGAGAACTCGCACCGCAGCTCGTCCAGTTGCTGCTGGAGGTGCTTCGACTTGGCCAGGTATTCCACTCTGTAACAACCGTAGGTAGGTATTTTGATGACATACTATTGACCCAACCCGGCTTCGCACGGGTAAGCAGAATTTTCGCCAATAATATGTAGCCTATGTTACTCTCTGACAATGTAGCTTTCCACGGGTGAAAGAACTTTTAAATTTGGTTATGTAGTTTTCAAATTTATTGACTATTAACAAACAATAATATTAAATAAATTAGCCGTGTGGTCCCGGCATAGAAAAGGCCACCCATTCCCTTCCCGTGGGTGTCGTAAGAGGTGACTAAGGGAGGGCGAGGGATGGGCAGCAGCTTCCCTCTAAAAACATCTCTAGTCTGACTCCAATTGCCAATCCGCCTGCCAACCGTGACATCTAGCTCAATCTCCGACTGCCATTTCGCCCACGCATGTTTCGCAACGTGTTTCCCTTCACAAGGCATCTTCAGGCAGATAAAAGATCACTGCTCGGGGCCTAATGTTAACAGTTCGGCACTCAAACTGCGAAGGACTTTTCATTAATCATTGATGGACGAGGACCGAATAGACCGGTGTTTCCCAACGTGGGGCCCACGCCCCACAGGGGGAAAATTTGATTGTTACGGAGGACAATTAAAAAATGGACTCGAAGCGATTTTAACTCTCTTGCTCTGGGCCATTTAAAATGCAAAGCTACAAGTAGATATCGGTGCAAAATTAAACAAAAAAGTGAATAAAAAAAAATGCTGTAAATATTTATTAGGTATAATTTAGTTTGACGTTACCAAAATATCCACTGGGCGATTAGAGTCGTCCAGTAAACTTTGTTGGGAAAAATTATGTATGGGGGCATAAAAATTTTAGAAATGTTCAAATAGAGCATTGCACAAAAAAAGTTGGGAAACATTGGTATAGACACTCTCATTCACAATACATACATACAGTTTACACATACATTTACGAACTAGTGACATTTAAACTACACTCAATGCAACAATCACTCATATATTACGTACCTCTCCTTCTCGATTTCTAACGACAACCTATGTATATGTGGATCGGAGTCGTCTGGAACCAACTGGTAAGAGTTAAGCTCGGGCTCCGACGGAACTGCGTTGCCGTTCTGCAGGGCTTCGCCCCCCAACTCGGCCGGCAGGGAACACGTCGATGGGAACAAACTCGATGGCACTGTTGATGACTGGAAATAAGTGAATTAATTTATAATTAATTAATTATAATTAATTTATAACATACTGTATAATTAAAAAAACAATTTTCTTCTCAGCTAAAAATGCATTCTGAAGCGGGCGGTAGAATCGTCATTTTTTTACTACAACTTAGAATGGCAAACAAGCTGATGGCCCACCTGATGGAAAGCGGTAAACGTCGCCTATAGACACGAGCAGTACCATGGACATAACAGAGTATACTGTTTCGCCCATGATACTCCCCATGCATTACCATTCCTTAGGACTCAGGTGTTATTCCTCTGTACCCTGTAAATTCACGCCATATCCCACCCTTCAAACCGAGGGGAAAAGGGATTGTTAGCAATGGAGTTTGACAGCCCCATTGCTAGCAATATACCTTATTAGGTCGACCTCCACGTGGTTCCCCCTGGAAACCATCGTGAACAATTCTTGTTGAATTCGTCACGATGGGCTAACTGAGCTACTTCATCCTCATCTATCATCCTTTACTGGTGGCCCGCCGGTGTATACCGATAGCGCGGGTGGGGTTACCATTCCATTATCATCCATTAAAAAAAAACCCTTCAAACCATCATAAATTATTGTTCGGAAATACTTATAATTAAGTTTTTTTTTTACAACACAGGGGGCAAACGAGCATGCGGCTCACCTGATGGTAAGTGACTACCGCCGCCCATGGGCACTCACAACACCTACGGCATTGCATTGGTGTGCTGCCGGCCTTTTAAAAAGGAATATGCTCTTTTCTTGAAGGTTAGTTTAGTTTTTTAGTTAAGCTTGTAAACAAGTCTATTTAAATAAAAAATACTTAAATTTGAATTTATTTAAATAAAAATTGTCTTTAATCTTAAACAACTTACCGGTGGTAAGGAACCGGTGGAGGTCCTGCTCAGGAAGTTGAGCAACTTCTCCTTGGCCTGTTTCTCGGCCACCCTGGCGGCCACCAGCTCGGCCTTCAGCCGCTCGGCCTCCGCCGCACGTTTCTCCGACTCCTCGACTAACCTGGCCGTTAGGAATTCGGCCTCTCGGGTCTTCCGCTCTAAGTGCACCTGAAAATATCCAATTATTTTTTGGCATTTTATATGTTTGGCTCACACTATTCCACTGCCAACTCGCCTGCTAAACGCGGCTTCTACTGGCAAAACTACCTTTATGGGAAAGGCCTATGTTCAGCTATGGACAGTAAACACTTGATGGGATTGGATCCAATGCTGGGCATATACCTCTTCATTGTTGTAACAGTCCTCTACAAATCTCATCCACTACTTCTCCACTATCCTCACTAGGGGGGGGGGGGGAAGGGATTGTTAGTAATGGGATTTAACTGTCCCATTGCCAGCAATACACCCTATCAGGTCGATCACCACGTAGTTCCCCCTGGAAACCATAGTGGTTAATTCTAGTGGAATTCGTCACGATGGGCTAACTGATCTGCTTTCATCCTCACCTATCATCCCTCACTGGTGCCTCGCCAGCGTATACCGATAGCGCAGGCGGGGTTACCATTCTATTATCACTAATAAAAAAAAAATAAAAAAAACTATCTGCACTATGCCATTTGATCATATCTGGTTGATAGTCTACCAATTGTACTGTCCATTTCTTAGGCACCATTCCATTATACATATTGGCATTACCTTTATTTTATTACTAACTGTTTCCCGCGGCTTTGCAAGCGTCAATTTGTATATAAATTGCTCTTTTATGTGTTAAACTAGAATATAAGTTGCCCGTGTGCCGAATTTCATTCTAATTCGTTTAGCTGTTTAAGCGTGATTTAAGTAATCCAATTGTCGTTACAAAACATCGTCTTAAGCGATATGTAGAATTGAATTCATCTACAGTATCGATATTTCACGTATACAAAATCGAAACTCTATTCTTTCTGTATTTTTTTTTGATGGGTGAAAATGGTATGGTAACCCGGCCTGCGCTAACGGGATACGCTGGTGGAGCACCAGTGAAGGGTGATAGATGAGAATGAAAACAAGCCAGTTAGCCCATCATGATGAATTCATCAGGAATTAACCATTACAGTTTCCCGGGGGAACCGCGAGGAGGTCGACCTGGTTGGGTATATTGCTAGCAATAGGATTCTCAGTCTCCATTACTAACAATCCCTTTCCCCCATTCTTTCTGTATTGATAAGTACCATAAAATTATTTACAATTACTTGAACTTACCCCAACACATGTAAATTTATAACTAACAATAAATTTGTAAGACAAATGAAAAAAAGAATATTAAATTAGTTGTAAAAATGCTTTTTCTTTTCACCACAAAGGTGGCAAAGAAGCATACAGCCCGTTTGATAGTAAACGACCACTGTCTATGGACGCTACTGGACAGACGACACACACGCAAAACTAGGGATGCCACGTGCGCGTTGCTGACCCTGAAGAAACCCTTTTTGAAAAACCCCATACAATATAATAAATACTCCACAGTCTCTAGGGAAAACCTCGACAGGGAGCTCATTTCACAAGACGTCTGTATGTATTTATTGAATGTTCCTATTAAAATAGATAAAAATGATTTAAACAAACGGTCCCCACCTTCTCCTCCTCGGTCTTGATGGCGGTGAGCCGCAGGCGCGCGTTGTCTCGCTCGGCGTCGCTGGCCTTCTGCGCCAGCAGCGACGCCTCCTCCTCCGCCATGCGGCCCTTCTCCGCCAGCAGCTCCGCCGTCTCCTCCGACCGCCGCTGCCGTCCGCACAACGCACTCTACACTTTACACGCTCGACGCTCGCCGCACGCGGCACCAGTTGTTCATCACCACTCGGATTGGCAACCGCAGTTTGGCTTTGGAGATGTTTTAAGAGGAACGCTGCTGCCCATCCCTCGCCCTCCCTTAGTCGCCTCTCACGACACCCACGGGAAAGGTAGGGGTGGCCTATTCTATGGCGGAACTATACAGTCATTTATGACTATTTATTATTACAGAAACCCCATTGCTAGGGCATAGTAATTTTTTTTTATACAACTTAAAATGGCAAACAAGCTGACGGCCCACCCGATGGAAAGTGGTAACCGTCGCCTATAAACATGAGCAGCACCATGGACATAACAGAGTATACTGTTACGCCCATGATACCCCCCATGTGTTGCCATTCCTGAGGACTCAGGTGTTATTCCTCTGTACCCTGTAAATTCACGCCATATCCCACCCTTCAAACCGAAACACAGCCGTGCAAATACAACTGCTTCACGGTTGAAACACTAATGGGACAGAGGTACCCAAGCAATCGACTTTTATACAAAGTCTCCCTCTGGTACAAAAAGTAAAATTGAATTACAAATGTAATTCTATTTTTTTTAAATTTATTACTATATTTGTATTGCCTGGTTATTTTCTATATATAAAAAATAGTATTACGTAGGTATCGAACCCGTGACCATCGAAGGTTGAAGCAGTGTATTAAGCCAGTACACCATCAAGGTCGTTGTACTTACCAGCGCGTCGTTAGCAAGCCTGATCTCCTCCTGGTACTGCAGCAGCCGCTGTTCCATGGCGGCTCGCTCGCGCTCAGCCGCTTCGCGCAGCTGCTTCTCGCGGGCCAGCTTGTTGCGTTCCACCTGTCTCCGCTGCAATTAAAAGGAAGTCAGCAAACAAGCATACAGCCCGTCTGATGTTAAACGATCTCTTGCAGGCAACCTTTGGACGGAGAGGAGTAATTATAAACAGTTTGACTGGAGGTACAAAACTCTGTTCGTTTTTTAAATACATATTTTTATATTATGTACATATTTTATGCAACTTAGAATGGCAAACATACTGACGGAAAGTGGTAACCTTCGCCTATAGACACGAGCAGTACCATGGACATAACAGAGTATACCGTTTCGCCCATGACACCCCTCCATGCGTTGCCATTCCTGAGGATTCAAGTGTTATTCCTGTGTACCCTGTAAATTCACTGACATATCCCACCCTTCAAACCGAAACACAGCCATGCAAACACAACTGCTTCACGGTAGAAACACGAATGGGACAGAGGTGTCCAAGCAAGCAAATGACTTTTGTACAAAGACTCACTCTGGTATGTACAATACGTATAATAATGTGAATATATAAATGTATATTTTAAGTTACTAATATAAACTTAAATAAGGATAATAACTAGTGTTTGATCGAACTTTCGGTTTCGGTTAGTTTCGGCCAGAAATTCTAATTTCGGCCTTAGTTTGGGTTTCGGCCAAAAATTAGCCGAAACTTTCGGCCGCGCCGAAACTTTGTGTGTGTATTTGTGTTGTGTGTGTGTCTAACTGAAAGTTGTTTTTTTTTTAAGTTTACTTCCAAGAGTAAGTCATAATTTCAACATGTTTTTACATATAAATATATATGACATATTTGTTACATACTTTAATTAGTGTTTAATTATAACCCTTTAACTATCTGTGTGTTTGTGTAAAAAATACACTAGATTTCAGTATAGAAGAGAAATATTAAATGTTTCAGTAAGTTCCGGTTTCGGCCGAAACTGAGATCAAGGCCGAAAGTTCGGTTTCTGTTTCGGTTTCGGCTGTAAAACCTGTTTCGGTCGAACACTAATAATAGAATAAGGAGGTAAATGATCAAAGTAAATAAAATGCAACAACCTGTTTCTCCTCCTTGGCCTGTGCTTTCATCTGCTGTACTTCCATGGTGTCGGGCTTGCGCCTCCTCATGTACAGGTCGTGGTTGCCGATGCACAGGTCCAAGATCTGGAAACATTGTCACACTTACAAAAAAGGTTCATACGGAGTAAAATAACACGTATAGGAGCTGAGAGTAGTCCCCGTTCAGTGTTACGCTACAGCGCTGATTTTCAGCAGAAGCTATTTGGGTAGGATTTAATTTAATCTATATATTAATAAGCAAAAACTTAAAAGAACAGATAGGGTTACCATTCCATTATCACCAATTGAAAAACAGGTGCCTATGCGCCCCTCTTCTTCCTGCATTATTATGCAAGAAGATAGATTTTTTTTAACGATTCCTTTCCTCCCAGTGTATAAATTGTCTACGTTAACAGGGCACGCCTCTCCAACTTTTTACTTTAATGTTTTTTTTTTTTATACAACATAGAATGGCAAACAAGCTGACGGCCCACCTGATGGAAAGTGGTAACCGTCGCCTATAGACATGAGCAGTATCATGGACATAACAGCGTTGCGTTGCCATGTGTGTGACTATATACAGACGGAGTGCTCTGTTTGTGTTTCTGAGACGTCTTCCTTCAGTCCGGCTAGAGAAGGACTATATTCCTTGGCTTCGACCAAGGAATATAGTCCTTCTCTATTCCCTTGTAAATATTATTTTTAATTCTTTGCATTTTGGAGAGGCATGGCGTGTTGTTGTAGACAATCTATATATAAAATATCATGACTATTGATTGAGGCGTTCAGATGCTAAGAGATAACAAACAAACAGACAAAAATCTCACTTTTAAATTTATAATATTAGTAAGGGTCCCTTCAAATAAACTGAATCGAAGAGGTCACACTTTGATATCGTTTTAAATAACTTTGAAATAAGGTTATTTTTACAAGTCACTTCTTTTGTTATATGGGAATGTTAGAGAGCGATAAAAAAGTAAAATTTAAAAATAAACCTTATTTCAAAGAGCTAAAACTATTTTAAAAACACGATGAAAATCTGGTCTCCTCCCTATGCGAGACAGGCGGCCACAGTTAAGCTTTTAAAGATGTTTTAAAGGGACGCTACTGTCTATCGCTCTACTAAGTTCCCTTAGTCGCCTCTTACGACACCTACCGGAAAGGAAGGAGTGGCTAATTCTATTTCGGAACCTCACGGCAATATATTTACCAGAGGGAGACTTTGTACAAAAGTTAATTGCTTAGGTACCTCTGTCCTATTCGTGTTTCAACCGTGAAGCAGTTTTTATTAATGATAATGTAACCAATCTTATCATTAAGTTTAATTTAAATAGACATGTAATAGCAACTTACCAATTTATTCATTCCTTTAGGCGAGAAGAATATAAAATTGGTGACGGTCTTCTCGACGAACTTGATCACGAATTTCTTATCGTCGAAGGATATATGCTTGATCTCGGACCACGGGAACGTCGTCTTCGGGGTCAGTTTATTATCCTTCTCGTATATGTTGAGGCCTAATGCCGTCACACCTAGGTACAGGTCGGTGTCTTTTTTATTCTGAAAAATATATTAATATAAAAATTAATATATAAAAAATAAATAACAACTATTTATATGAGTAACACTTTCAATCTTGTTTATGACGCTAAACAGCTGTATTAACATATTTTTTATACGATTACAATGGCAACCAAGTTGATGGTCGTAGGCGTATTTAAAGGGGGAAGGCATTCAAAATGCCTAAAAAAGTAACTCTAATGCTGACGGCCCACCGTAACCGTCGCCTGGTCATTTAGACATGAAGAATACCGTGGGGTTAGACAATACAACAGAGGGAGACTTTGTACAAAAGTCGATTGCTTGGGTACGTCTGTCCCATTCGTGTTTCAAGCGTGAAGCAGTTGTGTTTGCATGGCTGTGTTTCGGTTTGAAGGGTGGGATATGGCGTGAATTTACAGGGTACAGAGGAATAATACCTGAGTCCCCAGGAATGGCAATGCATGGGGGGTATCATGGGCGAAACAGTATACTCTGTTATGTCCATGGCACTGCTCATGTCTATAGGCAACGGTTACCACTTTCCATCAGGTGGGCCGTCAGCTTGCTTGCCATTATAAGTTGAATAAAAAAAAAATACAATATAATCATAATATAAGCATAATGCATTACCAAATAATACATCGGTAGATACAATATTTACTTACATTTATGGCAAAGTAGTTAACACCGTACATATCTAGGTCCTGTGCTATCTTCAAATACTCCATTTCCGCTTCATCTCTCGACATGCCTTTGTGATCGGCGTACCTGAGAAAGATGAAAATTGTATGGAAAAATAAGGAATGAGCGACGTGCGGTCCCGGCATAGAATAGGCTACCCCTTCCCTTCCCGTGGATGTTGTAAACGACGGCTAAGGGAACATAACGGTAGAGGGATGGGCTGGAATTTACAGGGTACAGAGGAATAACACCTGAGTCCTCAGAAATGGCAACGCATGGGGGGTATCATGGGCGAAACAGTATACTCTGTTATGTCCATGGTACTGCTCATGTCTATAGGCGACGGTTACCACTTTCCATCATATATATATATATATATATATATATATATATATATATATATATATATATATATATATATATATATATATATATATATGTGTATATATATATATATATATATATATATAGTGAGATGTATATATATATGTGTATATATATATATATATATATATATATGTTAAATACAACATATAAATATCAAATAAAAGAGAACACAATGATGACAGTCCTCTAATCATTTTTTTATATTTAAACAACAATATCATCATCACTGCAACCTCTATCTATCCATTGCTGGACATAGACCTTCCCTAATGCCTTCCACCATGTGTAGTCCTCTAGCAGTATTTGAATTATATGTTTAATCTAACCATATTTTAATGCGATCCTCCCACATTTCTGGTGTCATCTGGTACTGGTCGATCACCCTCTGCGGCAGCAGATCCTCGCTGGCCAGCATGCCTGGTTTGTATGCATTCTCGTCATAATCACCGTACTGTAAACACATAGATTACACGTGAACATATATCTGTCTATATATCTTCACGCTAAGTCCCTTGCGGGGTACGCAGACAGAACATAATGCCAAAGACCTCTGTCCCTATATACATCTCTTGCTTTCTGCACTTAATCATGTACAGAGACTACATGGGAACAAGGTCCCCATCACTATATAAGCCTTTAACTATCCACTGCTGAACTTAGACCTTCCCCCAAAGTGGAGGTTTTGCAAAGTTTCCACGCTTGACAGGCAGGTTGACAACCGCAGTTAGGTTTTGGTGGTGTTTTAAGAGAAACACTCTTGCCCACTCCTCGCCCTCCTTAGTCGCCTCCTACGACACCCATAGGTAAAGAAGGTGTGGTCCATTCTATGCCGTGACTACTTACATATGAACATGTAACATAATTTACCAGAGGGAGACTTTGTACAAAAGTCGATTGCATGGGTACCTCTGTCCCATTCGTGTTTCTACCGTGAAGTAGTTGTATTTGCATGGCTGTGTTTCGGTTTGAAGGGTGGGATATGGCGTGAATTTACTGGGTACAGAGGAATAACACCTGAGTCCTCAGGAATGGCAACGCATGGGGGGTATCATGGGCGAAACAGTATACTCTGTTAAGTCCATGGTACTGCTCATGTCTATAGGCGACTGTTACCACTTCCCATCAGGTGGGCCGTCAGCTTGTTTGCCATTCTAAGTTGTATAAAAAAAAATGTGTAATATGACATATATGCAGTTTTAGGAATATATCAAAATACTGCAGGATGATGTTTGAAGGTGACATAGCTGTAATTTATCGAGTATCTTGACCAACTCACACTCAATATATCTAGATAGATGGAGGCGAAAAAGCTCGGTATAACAATGAGCAAACCGAGTGAATGTCCAGAATGTTAAAATAAACAGAAGCAATACTAAGAATTGCTGACTGTCTAATATTATTTTTGTCCAAAAGGTCACCATCCGTGACCATCCAAGGTGTCCATCCGACACTGGGGAGATATAGTTGAGTTTTGCACCTGTAACACTCTAAGATTTTATCAATTTAAAAAAATTAATAAATAAAAAAAATATATATAATGCGAAACTAACAAAAAATACCTTAGCCTGCACAGCGTAACTGGCCAGCAGCACTGACGCCTCCGGCGGACAGTATATATCCATGCTGAGTATGGCCTGCTTCACCTGCAGGAACAAGAGGTGCTGGGTCACCTCCTGGATCAGCTCTTCGGCCACATCCTCGGGGTACAACTTGCAGAGCAGCATGAACGGAGTGCCAGGCATTTGGGAGACGCACTGATCTTGTACTGGAATAAAGAAAATAAGCCAGGGTTCCAGAGACAAATTTTTAGCCAAGTAGAGGAAGATCTCTTATCTGACGTCTTTCTTATCTGTGACGATGCTGCGAGCGCTTACAGCTCGCGCTCAGCGGACCGAGGCATACAGTCAGGCTCGTGCTCGCGTCACAGTCGTTAACGACTAAAGATCACGAATCGATTCCGAAACTAGTCGAGATTTTTCGATCTAACTACACATAAGTTAAATCGGTAGTTATTAAATTAAAAAAAGTTAACGAGGAAATTCTCAATTTAATGATATTTTGTACAGTATTTAGTACAATAACATCATGCAATAATTGCACAATATTATATGATATGGTTGAAAATTAAATGAGACGCACTGGAGTCTTTGTCATGTAAGCCAAATGACATGTAAAAGAATGAATGATGAATATTTAAAAGTCTCATTTTAAACTTAATCCTTACTATCTTTATTATTATTAACCTACTCTCCAAAAATAAGCGTAATATTGTCTGGTATACAAATTGGGAATCTGTAATTGGCTAATGTACGGTGTAAACATAATATTTTTATAATTATTTTAGATATAAGCTGTTGATTCCAGATGTAATATTGAAATAAATTTAAAAATTATAAATGTGAAAGTGTTTTTGTTTTGTCCCTTACCTGTTAGAGCTTTAATGGCTCAACCATACACTATATTGAAATTTGACACTATATGGGATGGAAAAGAACATAGGCTACTTTTTTCCAATCGGTGAACATATCCTGATCACACATACAAAAGCAAGGGAGTTGCATAGCAGTCCACTAACGAGACGACTGATGCCACATCCTGTTCAAAACTCTTGTAAATAAAGTAAATGCTTAACTAGATAATTGCTGGCGCTGCAGCACGAGGCTGGTCTACGTGACCACTTAAAAACTCACTCCAGGTTCACACTTTGAACTGGGCAATGATTTAAATTATAATTAAATATAGGGAATTTTATATTATAACTTTTATTAATAGAATTAAATTAGTTTTAATAAAACTTCATATTTTTGAGTCCTCCAATTGTTATCCTCATAATTTGAGTAAAATTATACAATACAAACAATACTCTTCTTCGAAACCCACTGCTAACTACTTAAGCAACAAATTCCAGTACCTTATTGAAATTTTCGTTCCAGTAATACTCTCCAACTATCTATCCCCTTTCACCATACTGGTTTCATTTGAAATTCTTTTCTCCTACATTCTATACGACTCTGGAACACGCTTCCTGATGCCATTAAGAGACTACCGACTAAACCCTCTTTAAAACAAATTCATACTCACTTTTTTACTTTATCCGAGCAGTAAGTACTTTATATTATTCTCAATTTCATGTATAATATAGTATATGTCATATATGTGTAAGTACATTTGTTATTCATATATATTTATTTGTTTATATATGTAATTTTAGTATGTATGTATATCAATAATTACTAGTACCGCATTCGAGTATTCTGACACTACCCTATGGCATTGACTGGGAGAGAATGCTATTGGCATTAAGCCCACCATGTACACATATATGCACTAATGAATAAATAAATAAATAATATACATGTATACAAAAAGGTAATAAAACAAACCTCTTTTATCCAATTTCAGCCAGCTTATAAAGTGTTTTGTGTCTTCGAACTGTAATCCAAAGAACCATGTCTCCCTCAGGCCAATAGTTCTGCATACTAGATCGAAAAGATCACGACCAGTTGCACGCCACTGCAAGATTGTACAATAAGAGCATTAGTTTTAACTCCATTTAATTTTTGAGATATTTGTCTTAAGACATATCAATCCCATTACATATGAACAGGTTACCTATTACTAAAATTGATTTAGTTACTAATTTACTTAGACTTAACCCAAATAGGTGTAAAAAGCTAAAGGAATCCTATATGCCAAGAAATGCTGAAAATGATACACGATAGGGTATATAGGTTCATCAGAAGGAGACTTTGTACAAAAGTAGTTTGCTTGGGTACCTCTGTCCCATTCGTGTTTCAACCGTAAAGCAGTTGTGTTTGCATGGTTGTGTTTCGGTTTGAAGGGTGTGACATGGTGTGAATTTATAAGGTACAGAGGAATAACACCTAAGTCCTCAGGAATGGCAACGCATGGGGGTTATCCTGGGCGAAACAGTATAATCTGTTATGTCCAAGGTACTGCTCATGTCTATAGGGGACGGTTACTACTTTCTATCAGGTGGGCTGTCAGCTTATTTGCCAATCTAAGTTGTATAAAAAAAAGATAGGAATCTATTATTGTAAACATTGATAATTGTATAAAAAGGCTATAAATGAATAAATTTTATTACGAAATATGGCAACTTCAATATTTTATACTTTGAACAATACCTATATTAAGTTTGTTAACATCACCTTTTTTATCCACTTACGCCTTTAATTTTACCACCACACACCCCAAACTAAACATCTAAAGTGATTTCTTTTGAAAGGAAATTATAAGGGACTAACTTTTTACTCTGAAGAGAAGGAATTGTTAATAAGTGAATCTTAGTAAATGTATCTTACACACATACTTATTGACCTGACTTCATCTGCATTTAGCACCATTCTCTAGTGCTCCACCAGCATATACAAATTACTAAAAACCTTTCTCTCTACCTACATATACCCCTATTTTGGAAGAATAGTGTACCAAAATAATTATGACATTATTCTAAAAAAATTAGATAACTGTGAACATATCTCTATACTCTTGTATAGAGTACAATGGAATGTAGGTGTAACATGGATAGTTAATGTAATTTACACCATGTAAATCAAATAGTACAGTTGTTAATATCAATTTACGAGTTTACAAAGCAGCCCAATGGCATGACTCAACAGGAGCGTGTATTGTTTTTAACCTAATTAGCGTACCAAACAGATAATGATGGAATGAGATGTAATCTTTATAAATCTTCTCACCTCAAGGTTGAACTCGAGTTCGGCATCCAATGTACACACTTTAACAGGGAAAGATTTGGACGCCTTCTTCCTTCTAAACGGCGGCATTATCCTCTCATAGCTTCAATGTACTAGTGGAATATCAAAACAACAGGTTATGATAGAACAATTGCCTTCAATTATTTACACATCGATGCCCAACGTTTACGTAATATACACTTGATAGAGGAATGCGTGTAAATTCACATTGCGTACTATTTCCAGCATTTATTATTTACAAACAAGAAAAACGTCAATGAAACAAGAACGGAGGTGAATGAAAAGAAAATTATCGAAGCCTAAACGTTCCTTACCAACACAGTGAACGTAGTTGTATACTGTGACGGCCAGCGTAATTTATGCGTGGTTAGAAATCGCTGGTGCTATTCTTAGTCTATGTATGTAGTATAGAAAGAGAAGTTAAGAACAGTTGGCTTAGCAGAAGTACATTATATTTATTTTTATTATTTTTTATTATTTAATTAAAAACAAATATTAAAATAAAATAAAAGTGTACTGTTTACTAAAAGAATAATGTGTTATGCATATTAAAGTATGCATTAATTTGTAGGCTTTACGTATCAATTTAGGTCTTTCAAAATGATTCACTTATTTATGTTGAATATTGGTATCCTTGATAAAATGTCATTTTGATAACCAA
This sequence comes from Galleria mellonella, assembly GCF_026898425.1. Lineage (NCBI taxonomy): Eukaryota > Metazoa > Arthropoda > Insecta > Lepidoptera > Pyralidae > Galleria > Galleria mellonella. Next base: position 10,780,352 of record NW_026442074.1, on the reverse strand, counting down.
CTCGTAGCTACCTTCATGACAAAAATATAACTTCTTCGAACTCCACGTGCGATATATTTTTATTTTTCATGTGGAAATAATCTCAAAAACAAGAAAATATGGGGAAATTCAGGTCCAAACTGAAAGGTAAAACTAAGGGAAAAAGATGGCAAAAAGGGCAATCTTCTACTTCGAATCCAAAGCTTCAAAAATATAGAGAGATGGCAAAATCCCGGTTTTTCCAGGAAAATTTGGGTATGTTTAATCAATAATTAGTACCTAATTCATTTAATAATTTTTCTCTCTAAAATTAAAATACTTGTAGGTATTTTCCATTCCATGTAAATAAAATCGTATGCTAACCTATAAGTTTATTTTTCTCTTATTTTAGGCAATACGGGTTTAACTCAGCAGGCTGTTTTAAAACACGATGCTATGATCACGTATGGCCACAGTACTGGTAAACAAAAGTCGGAGGCTGAAAAGGAATTGACCATTGCCAAGGAATTTGAAAATATGTCCATGAAATCTGGCGATGAGGGATCAGAAAGTGAATACACAGGGTCAATGAAGTCAGGAACATTTAGGACTTTCCAAACATTTGCCTCTGATTGGAGCCAGTGTTCTAATGTTAGTTTTAGCAAGTAAGTAAACACTAGTCTCTTTAGACAAATGGTAAATGAATATATATTGAAAACAATATATATCAAAAGATAGACCTGAGATATTGTGGTTCATTCTGATCCACCTCTAAATTGACAATTTTAATTTGAAAGTTTAGCAAAACTGTTATATTTTGTACCATTGTAAATTAAACAGAAGGGAGTTCTGAGCAATATATTAAAAACTTAGAACAATCATTTTGCTGTAATTTTGCTGGAAATAAACAAAATTAAAATATTAATTTTAGAGATAAAGAGTGATGATTCAGATTTCACTCCAAAATTTAATTGGCTTTTTCATTAAATGGCTATTTAAATCACAACTGTTAAAATATCATAAATAATATGGTTTATTTTTTAATTATTTCTCACACAAAAAAAAACAATATAATAAAACTTACAACTACATAAGTTACAATTTAAAACAATCTTTGTGAGAGACTGGTGTCAGTACTAGGATAACCTGTCTTGCAGATCACCAGGCTCTCAATTCGAGGACATCTATTGTACTTGATTAGTTAAGGTAAAAGATATGTACACATATTGTTTCCGCTTACCCTAATAGGAGATAGGTGGTGGGATAATGGATTGTTAAAAATGGGGATTAGTAACCCCATTGTTAGTAATACAGAGTCAGGTCGACCTGCATACCATTCTCCCAGGAAACTATTATTTTTCTATTACAAGTGAATTCATCACAATAGGCTGCTTTTTTGTTGTCACCTATCATCACTGGTGCCCTGCCAGCGTAGACTGTTAGTGGAGGCGGGGTTACCATTCTATTGTCAACCATTAAAAAAAATTGAAAACAGGCATGACAGATATGTATGTATATGCACAATAAATAATAAACATTTAAAATAAATAATAGAGCAGTTCACCAGTAGTCTAGAGGTTCTATTATAATAATAAATTACCAGAGGGAGACTTTGTACAATAGTCGATTACTTGGGTACCTCTGTCCCATTCGTGTTTTTACCGTGAAGCAGTTGTGTTTGCATGGCTGTGTTTCGGTTTGAAGGGTGGGATATGGCGTGAATTTTCTGGGTACAGAGGAATAACATCTGAGTCCTCAGGAATGGCAACACATGGGGGTATCATGGGTGTAACAGTATACTCTGTTATATCCATGATACTGTTCATGTCTATAGGCGACGGTTACCACTTTCCACCAGGTGGGCCGTCAGCTTGTATGCCATTCTAAGTTGTATAAAAAAAAATGTATCTATAGTAATCATAGTTGTGTGAAATTCCTATTTATAGCAATTGGACTTTTGAAAAATTCTGTTCATACCAAATTAACTATTGAAAATTTCTGTTTATAATATATTAATTATCTTTTAAGTATTCCTATTCATATCTATGGATTTTTGTTGTTTTCCTTTTAAACAGGTTATTGAAGAAGTTTGACTCAAACAACGCAGTGCACAAAGAGATGCTGGCTGTGTTAGCAGCCGTCACTGAAGTGATCAAGGAGCAAGGAGGAAAGGAAACTACCACTGAATATTTTGCTGCATTGGTGAGAATACATAGGTTTCAATAGCCATCTTAATTTAACATTTATTTCACTAGTTTTATTGCCTTAGTTTTACCTGTGTGGGTTAAGATTAAAATTATGTCTATGTGTTAATCTAGGATATGATCTATTAAAAATGTCAATTCATCAAAATGTGTATTGTTTTAAAAAAAAAATGTATGTCTATCAGTTTTGTAGTTTTTATTTTAGCAATATTTATTTATTACAGATGGAGACTTTAAAAGCTTCCGAAGGCGAAGAAAGTTTGGTGGCAACCCTGTCATTACTATCTATGGGGATAAAGTCTGTACCTCAAGCAGTTCTTCGTAAACAATTCTCAGAATCGGCAACAATTTTCACCAACATATTAGAGAATAATGAACAAACAGAAAATGGTACGCTGTTACGAAGTACCATAGGCTGTCTGTCTGTGCTGCTCAGAGCTCAGGAACATGCATTGTGGAGTGATTCGTCTACTATGAAAGTGTTCGACTCTGTATTGGCTTTTACTCTACACTCGAAACCTAAGGTTAGTATTATTTTTATAGTTCTGATTATCTATTACATTACATCATGTCCTTAAAAGGTTATACAGTTAGAACTGACTATCAAAGGCCTTATTTTTATATACATTTTTTAGTTTTTTTTTATACAACTTAGAATGGCAAACAAGCTGATGGCCCACCTGATACAAAGTGGTAACCGTTGCCTATAAACATGAGCAGTACCATGGACATAACAAAGTATACTGTTTCACCCATGATACCCCCATGTGTTGCCATTCCTGAGGACTCAGTTGTTATTCCTCTGTACCATGTCAATTCACGCCATATCTCACTTCATCCTTCAAACCGAAACACAGCCATGCATGCATGCTTTACGGTTGAAACACGAATGGGACAGAGGTGCCCAAGCAAACGACTTTTGTACAAAGTCTCCCTCTTACCTCTTGATTATAATATTAATACTCTATACATATAAAAGTAACTGATCTTTATACAAAAGTCGTTGCTTGGATACCTCTGTTCCATTCGTGTTTCTACCGTGAAACAGTTGTGTTTGCATGGCTCTGTTTCAGTTTGAAGGGTGGGATATGGCGTGAATTTACAGGGTACAGAGGAATAACCTTACTCCTTAGTAATGGCAACTGATATATGGTATCATGGGCGAAACAGTGTACTCTGTTATGTCCATGGTACTGCTCATGTCTGTAGGCAACGGTTACCACTTTTCATCAGGAGGGCCGTCAGTTTGTTTGCTATTCTAAGATGCTTAAAGAAAAAATATGAACTTTAAATTATATTTATAAGTTATTACATTTATTTTTGGCAATTCTTATTAATATTACAAATGTGAAAGTGAGTTTGTTTCTTACGTTATGGTGCCTTAACAGCTTAATTAATTACTATGCAATTTGGTACACATATACACGCGGTAGCCACTTTCCATCACATGGACCTCTTGCTCGTTTGTCTCCCTAACAATAAAAAAAAAATACTATATGAGATGGACAACGATATACACTATTTTTTATTTCAGTCAGTAAACATATCTTCGTCACGATGAAGTCGCGGGTAAAAACTAGTATTGTTATGTATGTTTTGTTTTGATGGGTGAAAATGGTACGGTAACCTCGCCTGCGTTATCGGGATACGCTGACGGAGCACCAGTGAAGGGTGATAGATGAGAATGAAAACAGGTCAGTTAGCTCATCATGATGAATTCATCAGGAATTAACCATGATAGTTTCCAGGGAAAACCGCGAGGAGGTCGACCTGCTTGGGTATATTGCTAGCAATGGGATTCTCAGTCTCCATTACTAACAATCCCTTTCCCCCCATGTTATGTATGTTTGTTACATGTGAACATAATAAAATCCTATTTTACTAAAGATTTCTCGAAATTCCAACAATAATGTAATAAAATAAAATATACAAGTTCGCGTAGCTGAAATCTCAACCTACAGCAAATTATGTTAAAAATGTCCCCAGAATTACACAGAAAACTGTTTTAGGTACGCAAAGCAGCTCAGCACGCTGTAACGTCTATACTGCGAGCCAGCTGCTTCATGATTCCCTCGGAAGATCAGAAAATTAAGGTAAATAATTACTACATTTCATTACTGTAATATTAGATACATCTCTGTTTACCTTATCTGAAATTATAGTACCAGTTTATATGTATCCGGATATACAACAAACTACCGACCCCTTTAAAGGAATTGCCATCGACACAATTTAAAATACAATTATTTAATTTATTAATTGACAAATGCTACTATTCAATAATTGATTATATAAACGATGTTGAACTATAATTATTAGAAAACATAATATTTTGACAATACAAACTTGATATAATTTTAACATTCGTCATGAATATATGACAGTTTTATAACAATAATTTCATTACTTTTATAATAATAATAAATGTATAATATGTAACTTTAATTGAATTATATAAAGAATAATAATATAATAGATTAATTCAAATATGTATTTGCATGTCTGTAAAGACTAAAAGTGAGATCTATATAATATAAATAACTATACCATCTATTATATACTACTTTTATAACAAATAAATTTCATTTCATTTATTTATTTATTTTATACTTTATTGTTATACACACTAATCTATATCTATACTTATAATAAATCTGTAGAGAGGTCAATTCTGTACATGAAATATATTACCAAAATAACTATCAGGGGGTGATTAGTGATCCATACTAATGCCAAAAATGCAATCAGTAAATTTTTTCTCTCTGTTAAATACATTTATTATAATTTTATATGTTAGCACACTAGGTTTATAACATTGATTTGGCTTTTGCTGTTTTATTATTATTATTATAGCTTTTTATCCACTTCCGTGGTCCCCAAGGGTAAAAGCCTCCTCCATCTTTTTCCACTTCTCTTATCTATAGCAATACTTGTCCAGTTTTTTCCTGCTATCTTTATTATGTCATCTGCCCATCTCTTTCTTTGTCTTCCAACATTTCTTTTTCCTGCTGGACCTCGCCATTTTGTTGTTTGGAGAGTCCACCTTTTATCTTTGTACCTCACTATATGACCTGCCCATCTCCACTTCTGTTTCATACTATGCTGAAGAGCATCTTTTATTTTGGTTTTCTTCCTAATATCAGTGTTTCTTATTTCTTATGATTATGGATTCCTGCTTTTGCTGTTATAATGTTATATTTATTTTTAATGAATAAATAAATAAATATTTTTTTATTACATAATCATTTTAATCGAAGAATGATACAGATTAAAAAAATAACAAGATATACACATACAAAATTTATAATTAATTACATAAATATAAAAGCTAGGCAAAAATGGGCGGCCTTATCGCTATGTAGCGATCTCTTCCAGGCAACCTTAGTATGGGTCCCGAATGTTTTTTTGATGGGTGAAAATGGTTTGGTAACCCCGCCTGCGCTAACGGGATACGCTGGCAGAGCACCAGTGAAGGGTGATAGATGAGAATGAAAACAGGCCAGTTAGCCCATCATGATGAATTCATCAGGAATTAACCATGATAGTTTCCAGGGGGAACCGCGAGGAGGTTTGGAATGTTGTTATATACATATAGATATAATCATATAGTTTAATGTCAACGTGTTAACGTTTATATTTACAGGTACCGAAAGTGCACCCTGCGTCGAACCGCGTGGCGGAATATTGCTTGTCGCAAATCAAAGCGGAAGCCCTCCTGTCGGGTCATCGCTCCGTATTGCATACCCTGACAATGCTCCGCGATATATTGCCAATATTTAGCAAGGAATATATAAAGGTATATACCTTATAAATATATATTATTGTTATATATAAATATTGATCCGTTTTTAACCCTTCTTTGCATAACGGTGGGAATTTCCATCATAACATTGAATGTCCAAAAATTATATAAAAGACCAAGTTCACTTTAAGTTGATCGTGTCTGGATACCTTTTTAATGTTCATTGCGGAAAAAAAACATAGCTGTCACATTTATTTTGTTATTCATTTTTCCTTTAATTTGAACATGACCTCACCTTGACTTATTTCACCAATAAAAAAAATCATGCAAAGAAGGGTTAAGGCTCATATATATATATATATATATATATATATATATATATATATATATATATATATATATATATATATATATATATATATATATATATATATATATATATATAGCTCTTAGATTATATAGATACAGCATTGAGTCTCAAAAACGGGTAAACTTTTTGTCAGCTAATTGTCAAATTCGAATGTGTCCAAATTTTTAAGCGTCATTAAGAGATAAACAAACATCCAAACATCTTTATAAACTTTGATATTAATAGGATATTTAATATTAGTAGTACATTCTTCCATTCTTTCTCCGTGTTAGTATTTTAATTTTACTTTACTAGGAAAACATACAGTGCCTAAAACACATAAATAATAAACACAGCCATAACATATATCAGTGATGTTTCTACAAGTATTCCCATATATGTGCATGTGCTTGTGTTTACGTGCGCGCATGTGTGTGTGTGCGTGCGCGATTGCGTGTGTGTATTATATCAATGTATTATGTATGCTAGCAGATGACAAATTGTGACCTATAATAAGTATATATGTATGTAGAATTATTTTCGTTGAAAAAAAAATTATTGGAACGCAATTATTATTTAAAACGAATACACGATCGCATCTTTAAGTGAAAGAGAGGGACAGTGTGCGAGAGAGAGAGGGATGTATGTGTTACCCTTCTGCTGTATCATTGTATTGTTGCGGATGACATAAAGATTTAGAAAAACAAGCTATAAAGACGCATATTTGTAAAGATTTATTTTATACAACTTAGAATGGCAAACAAGCTGACGGCCCACCTGATGGAAAGTGGTAACCGTCGCCTATAGACGTGAGCAGTACCATGGACATAACATAACAGACATATCAATCCCATATTTATGTTCCAGTAAATGTAACCTTGCCATTGATGTTCCAGTCGTGCTGCGAGGCCGTCCTGTCCCTGATGACGCACAACAACGTGTACATAAAGACGTGCTGCCTGCACGCGCTGCACGCGCTGGTGTCGGCGCGCGGCCGCAGCAACCTGCCCGCGCCGCTCGCCGCGCAGCTGGCGCGGGCGCTGCTGGCCGCACGACCGCCCGCCGCCGACGCCGCGCAGGGCCTGGCCTGGGCCGCCGTGCTGCAGCAGACCTACTGCTGCCTCGCCAGGTCTCTTTTTTTTAATGGATGATAATAGCACAGTAACCTCTAACGGTATACGCTGGCGGTGCACCAGTGAGGGGTGATGGGTGAGAATGAAAAGAAACAGGTCTGTTAGCCCATCGTGATGAATATACTTGGCAAATATAATAACTAACTAACAATCCAGCCAGGGCAGTATGCTGTATGTTCACTATTCACGATGGTATGTGGGAGTGATGGGTCACCATTTGGAGGTTATTTTTTTAAATAAATATATAATTTATTCGACCTGTTTGAGAGACATAGATATTTTATTTGCATTACTTACAGCACACAAATAGTAATGGAATTCTTAGTCTCTATTATATTTTGTTTGCCGATTTTTTCAAATACTAATAATATATATATATCCTCCTCCTCTAAAAATAAAAAAAAAATTCAAAATCGGATCAGTAGTACCGAAAATTATCCCAAACATCCAAATTCACAGATTTCACCTCTTTATAATATTAATATAGATTAGTTATTTAAAAAGAAATTACATTTACACATATTAATCTGCCTGTTTCTATATACAGTTTGGATCTCAATATGTGTATGCCGAATCTGCCAATGTTTGTGAACATCTGTGTTACCGAGTTGTGGTTGTCGGATGTGGCGGACATCACCTCGGCGTCCACCAATGCGTTGAAGGTACGTATTGCATACTGGGTACAGAGGAATAACACCTGAGTCCTCAGGAATGGCAACACATGGGGGGTATCATGGGCGAAACAGTATACTCTGTTGTGTCCATGGTACTACTCATGTCTATAGGCGACAGTTACCACTTTCCATCAGGTGGGCCGTCACCTTGTTTGCTTTATATATATATTTCTATGGAATATGAGGAAACGGAACAAATATTGTTTGATGCAGCTTAATATATATACTATATTACCAATGTGTAAGATATTGTATTTTAGTTTCTGTTTATTTTTAATTGATAAATTATGTATACAACCTTATTGTAGTTACTTTACATCAATATTAATTTCCCTTTGCCCCTTAACACAGGTTATTAAAATAAAAATAGCCTTTATTCCTGAATTACAGATTCTTTTTTTAAATTGTAAATATGTATAAATAATTAATGTTGACATCAGCAACATCTTATTTTTCAGATTGTTCTAGAACATAGGCCTCCTCCATATTTCTCCATCGTTAACGATTCCTTGCAGCTTGTCTCCAGCCTTTGGGCAAATCATCCTCCCATCTTCTTGTTGGTCTACCTCGGTTTCTTTTTTCAACACGCGGATACCACTCAATTAAATCTTGGATCCATTTGTTTTTTGATGACCTCATGATGTGCCCAGTCCATCGCCATTTGAGCTTTTTTATTTTATGAGTCACATCTGTAATGCCAGTTCGTTTTCGAATATCAGTGAGGCTGTTTGTTCTTCAATCTGATGCCAAGTATACTCTATTCCATTCCTTGCTGACATACTTTTAATTTCTGTATAGTTTGTTTTGTTAAAGCCCATGTTTGACAGCCGTATGTTAGCACCGGCAGCATGCGACTGTTATAAACTTTTTTCTTGTCAGATACTGGTATTGACTTATTTTTCATTATTTCTTTTGGTGACCAACAACGAGACCAACTGTTATTTATTCTTTTTTGTATCTCTTTAAGCATTTGTTGTTTAGGTGAGATAATTTGACCCAGGGATGTATGATATATGTAACACAGGTTATTATCTGAACCTATTTAGGAGCCCAGTTCTAAAACCACAACTACTGTACCCTTATAAAACTGTAATATTAATATTAGTTAAGAAACTACAGTTATATTTTTTACGAATGAATCTCATTTCTGTGTTTCTATATATTTTTTTCACAGGCCGTGCTACTGGACTGTGTGAAGCTAGCGATTGATTCCGAGGACTTTCCTAAATACAAACCACATGTGGAATCCATATACAAGACCATTGGCACAGGACTAGACAACCCGTTCAACCATGCCATCAAGCATGTTATCATGACATTAGCTGTATGCTTTGAGGTATGCCATATCCTTATTATACTAGCTTTTACTAGCCGCGAGGATATATAAATATGTTAATTTTTCAATAAACCTACCTACATACATGTTTTTCTAAATGATTTTTTATGGGTGGTAATGGAACGGTAGTTTCACTATCGCTAACGCTATAAGCACACACACACATAAACACATACACATACATACATACACACACACACACACATACATACACACACACACACACACACACACACACACACACACACACACACACACACACACACACACACACACACACACACACACACACACACACACACACACACACACACACACATACACACACACACACACAAGCTATTATAAATTATTTAACAAACTATAAGTCAATTAAAATAGCAATGCATATAGAGTAAACGCAATGTAGGATAACCCCCGATTAGATGGAATATCGACCTCAAATGCATTGCAGAAAGTCATTGGATGCAGGTGGCTCAAGACCGTTCTTTATGGCAGTCTATGGGGGAGGCCTATGTCCAGCAGTGGACAGATAATGGCTGAAATAATGATAATAAATATGTGTACCAAATTTCATAGTAATTGATTAAAACACTATGAGGTAACAGACAAACTTCCTTTCACATTTATATTATTATTATTTGAAATATCACTGCTAACTTTTCCCACAGATTGGTACTGAAAAAGTAGCCTATATCCTTGGCCCACTACTCAAAAAGATGAACGATCGCCGCGAGAGCCACAATTTCCACAACGAGAAAGAAGTAGAATACGCCACCGGCTGTGCGATCAAATCCCTGGGTCCTGAATTCGTCCTAAAAAATATACCACTGAGGGATTCGCCGGAGAGCATCAACCTCGACAGAAGTTGGCTATTACCCGTCCTAAAAGAAAAGATAGTCAATTCCAATATAAAGTATTTCGCGACGGAGATACTAGAAATGGCAACGTTCTGCCGAAAGAGGTCCAGGGAGCTGTCTCAAGCCAAGGACATGCCCGGTTCGCACACGTACGAGCTACTCTGTAACCAGTTCTGGGCACTGTTGCCCAGTTTCTGTAACAACCCACAAGATGTTAAGGAGAATTTCAAGGCTGTAGCACGAGTGTTAGGTGAGTTCTCGATGGGGTTTAAAATTAAAAAGAGTCTAAAACGATTAAGAATGTTCGTAACGTAGTTTGACAAAGTCACATTTATATGTCATTTTTCAAAAATAATTAAATTTGGAATGTTTCTGATTATTTAAAAAGTTCTATATATACTACAACTGATTTACTATATCTGTTTTGGAAAATATTTTTTTTTTATCCTAAGATATTTTAATTTTTACCCATATATAATATTTTACAGGTAACGTATTAAAGGACAACCCGGAGTTCCGTCTGTCCATAATGCAAGCGCTACGCAAACTGATCGCGTGTACGGCCGACAACGAGGCGGATCGGGCGGAACTGGCCAGGTTTGCTAAGAACTACCTGCCTATATTGCTAAACATATATATGACACCGGCGAAGGGCAGCACCGCTGAAGGGCAGAGGCTGGCAGCATTGGAAACTATACAGGTACCTTCGTACTAACATAATAAAATTTTAAGATAGGAGATATTTAAGAAAAATGGATGTGAGCGATTTTAATAAAGGTGATAGAAGCCAAAACAATATTTTTTAAATCTTCCTCTCCGTCTCTCTCTCTCTCTCTCCCTCCCTCCGTCTCTCTCTCTCCCTACCTCCGTCTCTCTCTCTCCCTACCTCCGTCTCTCTCTCTCCCTACCTCCGTCTCTCTCTCTCCCTCTCACCGTCTCTCTCTCTCTCCCTCCCTCCGTCTCTCTCTCTCTCTCCCTCCGTTTCTCTCTTTCCCTCTCCATCTCCCTCTCTCTCCGTCTCTCCCTCTCCGTCTATCTCTGTCTGGTATATAATATGTTTACTCTGGCAGCATAGAAAAACTACTACACCAAACTGAATGTGGTTTTCTATGTTGTGTTCCTGAAAGTCAAACTTAAAATCTGGTGCATATTTTATCTTGTTGCGCCATCTAGAAGTGATCTATTCCATTAGTTTTCCTACCTAAATACGCCACGCGTACAAAGTAGCGGGCAAAAACTAGTATTGTAATAAAATTACAGGTATATCTAACAATAAGTGACCAAGGACTCCGCGAGGAACTCTTCAAGAACGCTCTCCAGCAATTAGAGTTATCACAGGACAATCATTTCCAAAGGGAGTCCATTCTGGACATCATCAGGCTGCTGGTACTGTACCAGGATAGCGATCAAATAGCTGTACTGTTTGACAAATGGGTGTACCCTCTTTGCGAGACGGTGCTAGAAGATCCGAAGAAGTTTAAAAAAGCAAAGAAGGACAAGGACGCGATGGAAGAAGATGGCGGGGAAACAAAGAAGAATGAGTTAAGGTGAGCCAATCCTATAATATTGTTGAACACAACGATAGCTGAATCATCCGTCATACTCGTGAACGGGTGCATTTAGTAGGAACTGGTCTGTTCAAATATACAATATATATATATATATATATATATATATATATATATATATATATATATATATATATATATATATATATCAGTTCCAAGTGATCTGGTAATATATATATATAACAGCTTAGGAATGTCAACGCATAAAGAGTATTATGCGTGACCCAGTATACTCTGTTATGTCCATGGTACTGCTCATGTCTATAGGCGACGGTTACCACTTTCCATCAGGTGGGCCATCAGTTATTTAATGATTATATAGTAAACATAAGTTTATGTTTTATGTATGTAAGAGGAGACTGTACAAAAGTATTACCTCTGTCCCATTCGTGTTTCAACCGTAAAGCAGTTGTGTTTGCATGGCTGTGTTTCGGTTTGAAAAAACAGAGGAATAACACCCGATGAAACAGTTACTCTGTTATGTCCATGGTACTGCTCATGTCTATAGGCGACGGTTACCACTTTCCATCAAGTGGGCCGTCAGCTTATTTGCCATTCTAAGTTGCATAAAAAAAGTTAGTTTATAATTACTCCTCTCCATCCAAAGGTTGCCTGGTAGAGATCGCTTTTAGCGGTAAGGCCGCCCATTATTTTCTCACTGATCACTTCTTGTAATTCTCCACTCCACTTCCTTTTATTCTAATTCCTTTACTGTACAGGCAGTTCGCCTGTGGAACTCACTACCTACCTCTATTCGGTGCGCTCAATCTCTCGCTAGTTTCAAAACCTCTGTTAAAGCCCATTATCTCTCCCTTTAAGTAACTATTTTTTCCCATGTTCTATCTTCATCTTCCAGTGTCACTCTCCTGTTGTATGTGTACTTTTAAGTTTGTGTATTTATTTTATGTATGTATTTGTTTATGTATATATATGTATATACATATATATGTATATATCTTTGTATATATTTGTTTATATATAATAGTACTAATATCTATTATATTAGTATTATTATATATAACCACCTACCCTTTATTTTTCTTTATTTTCTCAATGTTCTCTACCCAAAGGTTGTCTGGAAGAGATTGCTTAGCGGTAAGGCCGCCTTTTGTATCATTTCTTATTACAGTTAAATGTATTTACTATTTTATAAATGGTGCAATAAAGTGTACATAAATAAATAATTGTTTGTATTTATAATAAATTTACTACTGTAATCTTTTAGAGGAAACAATGAAGACTGTCTATCTATATTTTATAATTTTGTGGTAGATTTTAATTTTTTTTTTAAAGATTTACTCTATACTCCATTGTAATTTTAGGTACAAAGACAAGGCGAAGTTACTCGAAATGGAGCACAAGAAAGCCTACAGGATACTAGAGGAGATCTTCAAGAGTGACAGAGACAACTGCAAGCAGTTCCTGACGGCCAACTATAAGAAAGTAAAGAAATTGTTGATGACGTCACTGAACAAGGTCGCTGATAGCAGTAAAGCGGCCAGATTGAGGTAAGTACTCGAGTAACATTGTTAAGGTAGTTGGTCACTAAACAAAATGGTACAAGAAATAGTAGATGGAGAGGACATGCCAGAGGGAGACTTTGTACAAAGGTCGTTTGCTTGGATACCTCTGTCCCATTCGTGTTTCAACCATAAAGCAGTTTTTGCATGGCTGTGTTTCAGTTTGAAGGGTGAGATATGGCGTGAATTTACAAGGTACAGAGGAATAACATCTGAGTCCTCAGGAATGGCAACGCATGGGGGGTATCATGTGCGAAACAGTATACTCTGTTATGTCCATGGTACTGTTCATGCCTATAGGCGTCGGTTACCACTTTCCATCAGGTGGGCCGTCAGCTTGTTTGCCATTCTAAGTTGTATAAAAAAAAATAACACTGGTGTCGAGAATTTTTGTTTTGTTTTTAATTATATTATTATACTTAGCTTCATTTGTTACCGTGTGAGTCGCATGATTCTGTTAATAAATTCTTTCTTTCTTACTTGTAGCTTTTGTTAATTATTTTGTAATAATATTATTTTCTCGTCTTCCCCTTGTCGCTTCTTACGACATCCACGAGAAGGTAAGGGATGGCCTATTCTATGCTGGAACCAAACGGCCCATCAATAGATGTAACGATACAGTTGTATAAGTAAAGTAAGGCGGTCTTATTGCTGGGAGCAATATTTTCAAGACAACTTCAAAGACTTTACCTTTCGATTCTTTTTTTTTTTTATTTAGATTTATCGTTGTATTATCGTTGTTACGATAAAAAAAACCTTATTTCCAGATGCATAGAGCACTTAATTAACGCGATGCCATCTGTAAACGCGGACAGCAAGCTACTGAAGAGCGCTGTAGCAGAGTCTGTGGTATGCACGAAGGACATCAATTCCAAATGCAGGCAGTGTGCCTTTAACGTTATCAGTTGTGTTGGTAACAAGCTCAAGACGCAAGAAGGAGGTTGGTTTTTATTAATATTATTTTTATTAACTAGCAATCCAGTCCGATTTTGCATGGATAGACAGATTGAAATTGGCATATTTATATATATATATATAAATATATTTTTTAATTTATTTAAACTTTATGCACAGTGATTTTATGTAAACTGTATGTACATTTGGCGGACTTAACACCGGACGGTGTTCTCTACCAGTTTACCATTTGGCAAACAGAAAAATAAGTAGGCGATGCCTTATTGAATAGAGGAAAAATAAAAAGGAAAACTTAATATAATATATCCATATATAATATTAGTTTAAATAATGCGGTAATTAATATGTATTTTCTATTTAAATTATTAAAAATTGTTAATTATACAAATATTATTCAAGTATTATTCTTCACCAGGTATGCGCGGATTCTTATCACTGTTGCTATCAGGACTGTCTGCCCCTCTTCCCCGCATCGTCAGCGCCACCCTACGTTCGATCGCGTCAGCACTCTTCAATTTCTCCGAAGATATGGGCCTGGAGACTGTTCAGGATCTACTGGAGAAAGTGGCTGAGCAAATGCAAACTAACAACAGGGAGATAGTGGCCGCTTCTTTGAGTTTCATTAAGGTTATTTTTTTAACAGTATTCTATAGCAATAGGCCGGGGGGAAAGGGATTGTTAGTAATGGAGACTGAGAATCCCATTGCTAGCAATATACCCAACCAGGTCGACCTCCTCGCGGTTCCTCCTGGAAACTATCATGGTTGATTCCTTAATGAATTCATCATGATGGGCTAACTGGCCTGTTTTCATCCTCATCTATCACCCTTCACTGGTGCTCCGCCAGCGTATCCCGTTAGCGCAGGCGGGGTTACCATACCATTTTCAACCATAAAAAAAACATAGTATAGGCCACCTCTTCTTTTCCCGTGGGTGTCGTAAGAGCCGATTACGACTAGAGAGGACGAGGGATGGGCAGCAGGGTCCCTTTTAAAACACCTCCAAAGCTTAACTATGGTTGCCAATCCGCCTGCCAAGCGTGGCAACTACTGGCAAAAGCCAGAAGGAGACTTATATTCAGCAATGGATAGTTAAAGACTGATCTGATGGTTCTGTGGTAATGATTCCTAAAGTAGACATTTTTTTACATTAAAAGTTAAAGAATAAAGTGTTTCTTTTTTTAAATATTTCAAATAAGATAATAATAATTACCAGAGGGAGACTTTGTACAAAAGTCGATAGCTTAGGGTACCTCTGTCCCATTCGTGTTTTTACCGTAAAGCAGTTGTGTTTGCATGGTTGTATTTCGGTTTGGCTGAATTTACAGGGTACAGAGGTATAACACCTGAGTCCTCAGAAATGGCAACGCATGGGGCGTATCATGGGCGAAACAGTATACTCTGTTATGTCCATGGTACTGCTCATGTCTATAGGCGACAGTTACCACTTTCTATCAGGTGGGCCGTCAGCTTGTTTGCCATTGTAAGTAGTATAAAAAAAAGTGTATATTCGTATTTAAATTACAGTCTCTTTGATTTGTAATGGTTTGCTATGGGGTTCCATATAATAAAAGTTTTTTGGTGGGTGTTCTGTTGTTTTAAAAGTTTAGAAGCCCTTGTCCTATAGGTTGCATTTTGAAGAGCATGCGCAAGAATTGCATAATCTTATTCTTCTATCGAACAAGGGGTCGGAAGGAATATAGGATCCCGGCATAGAATGGACCAACCCTTCCTTTCCCATGGATGTCGTTTTTTTTATACAACTTAGAATGGCAATCAAGCTGACGGCCCAACTGATGGAAAGTGGTAACCGTCGCCTATAGACATGAGCAGTATCATGGATATAACAGAGTATACTGTTTCGCCCATGATACCCCCATGCGTTGCCATTCCTGAGGACTCAGATATTATTCCTCTGTACCCAGTAAATTCACGCCATATCCTACCCTTCAAACCGAAACACAGCCATGCAAACACAACTGCTTCACGGTTGAAACACGAATGGGACAGAGGTACCCAAGCAATCGACTTTTGTACAAAGTCTCCCTCTGGTAAAAGGGAATTAAGGGAATTTAATGGTCATGGGACAGGCAGCAGCATCCCTCCTAAAAAATCAAAGCCTATCTGCAGTTGCCAACGCTGCTGTCAAAATTGGCAACTATTAGCAAATCCCCCCGATAGGGGGAGACCTACATTCAGCAGAGTATAATTAAAGGCTGATATAATGATGCCTAATGATGATCTAAGCCTAAAGCTGTCGTCTTTCAAAGCCTCTAAGACCACGTTATCAATGTTTTTTTTTTTGTTCAGGTTTACACCAAAGTGATACCAAGTGAAGTGCTAGCTGGCAGTCTGCCCATTATCTTCAAAGCCCTTTGTACAATGTCTGACGATTGCAAACGTCACTCCCGGCTGGAGATAGGCTACTTCCTTACAAAGATGGTGAGGAAGTATGGCGCCGACACGATAGAGAAGTTAGTGAATGACGAGGTGATGCTGCGAAGACTGAGGAATATAAGGAAGATGGAGAATAGAAGGAAGAGGATCAAGGATGGACAGAAGTGAGTGGTAACAATTGATACTGTTAATTTTTCTTTCGTAATTTTTGTAATATAAAAGTTGGTTGTTGATGTAGCTTACCTTACTACCTAACTACTTACCAGAGGGAGACTTTGTACAAAAGTCGATTGCTTGGGTACCGCTGTTCCATTCGTGTTTCTGCCGTGAAGCAGCTGTAATTGCATGGCTATGTTTCGGTTTGAAGGGTGGGATACGGCGTGAATTTACAGGGAAACAGATGGAAAGTGGTAACCGTTGCCTATAGACATGAGCAGTACCATGGATATAACAGAGTATACTGTTTCCCATGCGTTGCCATGCCTGAGGACTCAGGTGTTATTCCTCTGTACCCAGTAAATTCACGCCGTATCCCACCCTTCAAACCGAAACACAGCCATGCAAATACAACTGCTTCATGGTTGAAACACGAATGCGACAGAGGTACCCAAGCAATCGACTTTTGTACAAAATATTTAAGTATTTTAAATGTTGCACGCCTTAATGTGGCGATATATGTGGATTTATTATTATTTTAACATTTGTATAGTTGCCGTGTTTCTTGCAAATATATATTTATTCATTCATTCTCAAATTGGTTGTATTTCAAAACCATTTACTCCTATTGCAACATTACAAAGGTTTATTTCTTACATAAGTACATTTCTTTCTCTCTACTAATATTTATTATTGCCACTAGAATCCAATAAGTCCCACAGCTGGGCACATCTCCCCATCCTTTTGTGGGCAAGACCAATTATTGATTATCATTAATCGGAAATGATCTTTCAGGGATCAATCAAGTGACTCCGAAACGGACACACCAATCAAGGGCACATCGAAGACCCTAGAAGACATACTCAAAGATTCAGACTCGGAGATGGAGTTCCTAGACGACGAGGACGAGAGGCCCAGACAGAAGGTTAAGAAGAACAAGGCCACTGCCAGGAACCAGGCGTGGATCCAGGACGATCCTGAAAATATTGTCGACTTGGCTGACGTGTCCTCGTCTAGGAAGATAACGGGTATTTTTTTAATGGATGATAATGGAATGGGCTACTCACCAACGCTATTGTTGACAGGCCACCACTGAAAGATGATAGATGAGGATGAAAGCAGGTTTTCCCATCCTGTTTAATTGAACAAGAATTAACCACAATGGTTTTCAGGGGAACTGCATAGAGGTCAACCTAATAGGAATTATTACTAACAATGGGGCAGTTAGACCTCATTACTAACTGTCACTTTCCTGTAATAACTGGTAAGGTTACCGCTTACCATTGTACCAGAGGGAGACTTTATACAAAAGTCGTTTGCTTGGATACCTCTGTCCCATTCGTGTTTCTACCGTGAAGCAGTTGTGTTTGCATGGCTGTGTTTCGGTTTGAAGGGTGGGATATGGCGTAAATTTACAGGGTACAGAGGAATAACACCTGAGTCCTCAGGAATGGCAACGCATGGGAGGTATCATGGGCAAAACAGTGTACTCTGTTATGTCCATGGTACTGCTCATGTCTATAGGCGACGGTTACCACTTTATATCAGGTGGGCCGTCAGCTTGTTTGCCATTCAAAGCTGTATAAAAAAACCCATCTAGGGCTGTCGACTATCACATTCTATCAGGGGTCAAATTCAAGTTATCTTAATATGCTTGTTTACAAGCACTTTTAAATCGTCTTTTTTTTTAATTTACTGTAGGGTTTAGAAGGTTTTTATCTCTTGAGAAGAGCTCACAAGAAAAACTCAACAGTTACTCTTTTAAATCTCTGTTAACATTAAGTGTATTAATTTAAATATACTATGTCTAAAATTATATGGTCGTTAAAAGCCCGTGCATGATCGACTAACACCATGCACATTTGTCGTGATGGTTATCTTATCTTATATTCGCATATGGGGTCAGCTAAGCCGTTGCACGTCGACCCATTGGGATCTTTTGTGCTTCCCCCTGCCTTATACCATCATTTTATAGATCCTTTGTGTTACCTTAACGATATCCTGCGGTTTAAGATATCTGTAGTCCCCTGGCTTTGGATAAGCCGTTCCCAGTAGCCTCATGAAAAATGTCGTGATGGTTGATGATTACCACTCTGTCAGGGTCTGACGGTTACCACTTTCCATCATGCGCGGGCAGTTACCACTTTCCATCAGGGTCCAACACTTACCACCTTCCATCGGCCTGTTATCTGATTTTCGATTATCTTTTAATGTTTTCACCAGCAACGGATCCGAATCAAAAGAAGAAAGCGGTAGAAGTAAAAGAGAAGAAGAAAGACGGCGGATTCAGAACGGCACCCGACGGGCGGCTGATCATCACGGACGACGCGTTCGATGGTGACGATGATAATGACGAGCCGAGGCCGAGCGTTGACATCGACAGTGACACTGATGATACGGGTATGTAAATACATTTATATCAAATCAAATCATTTATTGTACGAATGTGGGTACGTACATTAGATGGAAATATTTTTTTCTCAAACATGCTTAGAAATGTGAGCATTATTTTGACAATCTTCTTAGAGATAAATCAAAATTGCCGTACTGGCCAGATACATGCGGGCAGCGGCTGGCAATAGTTGTATGAAAATCCATATCTGTCGTGTTTTGCGGCCAGATAAATTACTATGTAAACTCATATCTGTCCTGTAATTTAAAAATGGAATGACCTTTTACTTCGAAACTTGGCTACCAAGGAGGTAACTAATAAAAGGTTTTATTTAAATTTCGAACTGGCTTGCAAAAAGAACGCATGGGAGGTATCGTGGGCGAAACAGTATACTCTGCGCGTTTACCGCAAAAAAGACGCCGTTTGTCGTATCTGCTCATTTCTATAAAAAGTCGCGGACTGGGCGTTGATATATCTTGCGACGTCCAGTTCCATCAGGAGGAGAAGGCCGATAGCTTCCAAAAAGTTAGGAGTGCTCATTCTGAGACGATATTTCATGCCAGAACACCGCCTAAATAAAAACAAACCCTTGGAATACTCTCACCTGTGGGCAACAGTACCATTTATAAATCCATTATTTTATATGTCCGGCTTGATCCACTGAAACTGTGCAGAGATGTTGCATCTCTGTGCATCTTCTAGAATACATATATTCTGAGGAATTGTGAAAGTGTAGTTTTCACCACCGCAACGCGCCACAGTTATTTCATCCCAAAATATTGCAGATAAACATTCTTTGAATCAACTTAGCAATTTCGAACCGATACGACAACATAACCTTCAAGAAAAGAGTATGGGGGCAGCACTTGCACCGCTGGTGTTGTGGGTGATTACTAACAATCCCTTTGCCCTCTATGCGATCTATTTAGTTTCCATCATGTGAGAATGTTTATTTTTGTATAAAAACAAACCCTTGCTCACAACATTTATAAATCCATTATTTTATATGTAACTTACAAGTGCACTAAAGAATACATATATAGAATTGTGAAAGTGTAGTGCCGCGAAGTTATTAAAAATATTGCAGATAAACAGAGTAGGTGTCGTAACGCTAGCTATGGGGCTACTTCACCCTATTACTAACAATCCCTTTGCCCTCTATGCGATCTATTTAGTTTCCAGCATGTGAGAATGTTTATTTTTATTTATTTATTCTATTTACACATACACTAAACAAACTTTTCATTTAAATAATATCATTAATTAAATACAATCGCTAATTAGGAAATATAATATAAATTATACATGTTACATATGTCAAAACAACATAATAATGAAGATTACACAATTATATAATAACATTACTATTTTACTTTGAATTTAGAATAAAAAGAAAAACATAAAAAAAAAAAAACAAAATGAATGTAGCAGTGTATATTCAAAGGACCTAACTCAGCATATGTCGCAGTTTCAAATCTGAAGCTACGACACTGATTTTCAGGAGGCCCTTTAAGAATGTCTATTTATATTGTTGATTTTATGATTTTTTTTTTAGACGATGAAAACCAAGGAAAATCATCGAAACTGATCAAGCCGGGCACCAAGCGTCGCTACGACGACATACTCAGTATCAAGAGCGGACGGTCCAACCGTAGTAAGGCTTCCACCGCCACGGTAACGTCCAAATACAAGGCTGGCGGGAAAGGTATACACAGGTAAGCATGTTGGACGGAACAAGTTTTCTCAATAATTTAAATATTATATTTAAAAAAAAATCGGTCAAGTGCGAGACGGACTTGCGAATCGAAAGTCATGTGTAAGTTATAGATAAAAAAATATAAAAAAAAATGTTCCGTTGCCATTTCTGAGAACGTGTGTGTGAGTGCGTGCGTGTGTGTGTGAGTGCGTGAGTGTGTGTGAGTGCGTGCGTGTGTGTGTGAGTGCGTGAGTGTGTGTGTGAGTGCGTGAGTGTGTGTGTGAGTGCGTGAGTGTGTGTGTGTGCGTGTGTGAGTGCGTGAGCGCGCGCGTGTGTGTGTGTTTGTGCGTGTGTGTGCGCGCGCGCGTGTGTGTGTGTGCGTGTGCCTGTAGGTGCATTCGTGTCTCTATATACTATCATCTATTAACAATTTCATTTTATTACTAAAAAGTATTAATTTATATAATTATTTTATTTAAACAGGCCCATTGGGTCAGCGGCATCTGTAGCGTCAACCGTCGGCACAGAATTTAGGTCTAAAAAGGCGAAAGGCGATGTCAAGAAGAAGGGTAAACACGATCCCTACGCGTACCTGCCACTGTCTAGGAAAAACTTGAACAGAAGGTAAATGGTGATTTATTTATAAAATAGAGGTAGAAACGTCTGTCATATACTTTTCTTTGTGAATAGAGCAATGCCACTAAAAATGCACCATTCTTGTATTTAAAATTTGAATGAGATTTTATTTATATTACTAGTGACCCGCCCCGGCTTTGCACGGGTGCACATTACATTAGAAACCTCTAAAAATATCAGTGTTTCTCTACAATATTATGCATGTATTATACATATAAACCTTCCTCTTGAATCACTCTAACTATTTAAAAAAAAAACTGCATTAAAATCCGTTGTGTAGTTTTAAAGAGCTAAGCATACATAGGGACGGACAGACGGGAAGCGACTTCGTTTTGTACTATGTAGTGATTATCATCATTTATTTCTAGATAGAAAAAACCTCAAAACAATGATAGGGACAATAACGGGTCATTGTCCATTAAACAAACATTTATACACAATAAAATATAGGGTTTCGCCAGTGTGTCCACAAATAGGTTACAGCTCTATGTCGAGGCACTGTTTTCACGCAGCGAAGAAACGGCTGCTCAACAAAATCCTGGAATCTGAGGCTGTGGCCCATCAACGTTTAGAAATCCTCGGAACGGTGAGGTCGCTCCCCGTAAGGCTCTGTGAAGATCCCATCGGAATTCTGTGTATTCATCACGATGGGCTAACTGATCTGCCTGTTCATTCTAGCCATCATCTATCACGCAATAAAAATTAAAATAAATGAGAGGCTATAAAAAATAAATTAATTTTTTATATTCACCATTTATTATTTCGTTGAAAGTTATCCGTCCACTGCTGGACATAAGTTTTCCATAAAGTTAATAACAGCGGTTTTAACGTTAGACGTTGGAGATGTTTTAAGAGGAACGCTGCTACCTGTCTTTTGACCATTAGGTTCCCTTAACCGGAAAGGAAGTACTATATACTTTTTCCCATGACTTCGTTCACGTGGTTGATATATATGTTCACTGGCCGGGAGTAAAAGTAAGCTACAACCCTCTCCAGAGCCCCATCTTTTTTTTATACCACTGAGGTGGCAAACAAGCATACGGCCCACCTTTTTTTTTATACTACTTAGAATGGCAAATAAGCTGACGGCCCACCTGATGGACAGTGGTAACCGTCGCCTATAGACATGAGCAGTACCATGGACATAACAGAGTATATTGTTTCGCCCATGATACCCCCCATGCGTTGCTATTTCTAAGGACTCAGGTGTTATTCCTCTGTACCCTGTAAATTCACGCCATATCCCACCCTTCAAACCGAAACACAGCCGTGCAAACACAACTGCTTCACGGTAGAAACACGAATGGGACAGTGGTACCCAAGCAATCGACTTTTGTACAAAGTCTCCCTCTGGTGAAACCTGATAGTAAGCGGTTACCGTAGCCTATGAACGCTTGCAATGCCAGAACCATTACGCGCGCCTTGCCGGCCCTAAATCTATTCTATCTCTATACAAAAATTCATCATAATCAATTCAGCGGTTCAGACGTGAAAGCGCAACAAACAAACAAACAAACGTTCGCATTTATAATACTAGTTTAGGATTAATATATTTATTTATATTTTTTTTTTTTACAGAACGAGAGCAATCACGTCGAAGCAATTCAAGGGCATCGTTAAATCAAAAACAAAAGGCAGCAAAATTAAAGCGAAAAATAGAAAGTGATTTTATATCAAGATCTTGTAATCGTTATTGTGTATATTTACTTTTTGTTCGCAATTAAGATAAATATAATGTGATCTTTACGTTTTAATAACAATTGTTTTATTTTATTAATTGCTACAACAACCCAGTATTTTTTTTTTGATGGGTGAAAATGGTATGGTAACCCCGCCTGCGCTAACGGTATACGCTGGCGGAGCACCAGTGAAGGGTGGTAGATGAGAATGAAAACAGGCCAGTATTTACTAGAGGGAGACTTTTAAATTCAAATTTAAATCATTTATTGCACGAATATGGTTTTTTTTAATGGATGATAATGGAATGGTAACCCCGTCTGCGCTGACGGTATAATTCTGGCCGGGCACCAGTGTGGGCCAACAGGTGAGATGCTCGACTTGACAGGGTATATTGCTAGTAATGGAACTGGTAGCTCGCATTACTAACAATCCCTTCCCCCCGTACGACAATGGTTACATACATACCGTCGACTTGTTTACCATTCTTAATTACATTAAAAAAACATTAATTAATATTTTATGGGGGAAAGGGATTGTTAGTGATGGAGACTGAGAATCCCATTGCTAGCAATATACCCAACCAAGTCGACCTCCTCGCGGTTCCCCCTCGAAACTATCATGGTTAATTCCTAATGAATTCATCATGATGGGCTAACTGGCCTGTTTTCATTCTCATCTATCACCCTTCACTGGTGCTCCGCCAGCGTATCCCGCTAGCGCAGGCGGGGCTACCATACCATTTTCACCCATCAAAAAAAAACTATATTTGTCGCGTCAAGGTAATCAACAACACTGAGGTTCCAAGTTCGATTCTTGATTACATATAATTTTTAAGTAAAATTTTCTGATGATTTGGGTGTTTTGTCAGTAGTTGCCACGCTTGGCAGGTGGTTTGGCAACCGCAGTTAGGCTTTAAAGATATTTTAAGAATGCGTAAATTTACAGGGTACAGAGGAATAACAACTGAGTCCTCAGGAATGGCAACGCATGGGGGGTATCATGGGCGAAACAGTATATTCTGTTATGTCCATGGTACCGCTCATATCTATAGGCACGGTTACCATTTTCCATCAGGTGGGCCGTCAGCTTGTTTGCCATTCTAAGTTGTATAAAAAAAAAATGCAACTTAGAATGGCAAACAAACTAACGGCCCACTTGATGGAAAGTGGTAACCGTCGCCTAGACTTCAACGTTTATAATACGTTACAAAATATACCATAATTATATATGTGTAAGTATATTTATTATTGATATATATTTTTTTTTGTTTATATATATAATTTTAGTACGTATATATATCAACAATTACTAGTTACCGCATTCGATTATTCTGACACTTCAATGAATAAATAAAATATTTTTCTTTTTTTTACCATTGAGGTGGCAAACAAGCATACAACCCACCTGATGATAAGTGGTTACCGTAGCCTATGAACACCTGCAATACCAGAGGTATTACGCGCGCTTTGCCGACCCTGAAGAAACCTCTTTACCCCCCCCCCCCCCCTTTTGAAGAACCCCAAATGACTATGGTATTATCAAAGTTTTGCTAACGTTGCCATTTCCAAGCACCATGATGTTTGCTTTCGTACTTTGTAATTTCTCAGTCATATCTCATCCCTTAAACCAAAACAGAGCCATGCATGTACGGCTGCATCACGGCAAAAACATGAATGCTACAAAGTTAGTCATACAGACGACTTTTGTATGACGTTTTAAGTTTTCAAAATTTATTCCGTTGTGGTGAACGTAATACTCGATATGTCCACACTTTACAGTGCATATTTTTTTTTAATGGACGATAATGGAATGCTAACCCTGCCTGCGCTATAGGTATATGCTGGCGGGGCACCAGTGAAAGATGACAGATGCGGATGAAAAGGTCAGTTAGACCATCCTGACGAATTAACCACGATGGTTTCCAGGGAGAGCAGCATGGAGGTCGACTTAATAGGATATGTTGCGACAAATGGGAATTTTAGACTCTATTACTAACGATCCCTTCACAGTGCGTATTAGATTCCAACGTGGCAAGGAGCGACCTTACAGTCGTCTCTGATACAAATTTTGTTTATTATTAAAATTAACTGAAATCAGTCTCATATATTTATGTACATTTTTTTGCACCATTGATAAAAATAATAAATACAGTAAGTTTTAATGACAAATTATACAAAAGAAAGCCTTATTGCTGAGCTATGGATTTTTTTTTATACAACTTAGAATGGCAAACAAGCTGACGGCCCACCTGATGGAAAGTGGTAACCGTCGCCTATAGACATGAGCAGTACCATGGACATAACAGAGTATACTGTTTCTCCCATAATTTACCCCATGCGTTGCCATTCCTGAGGACTCAGGTGTTATTCCTCTGTACCCAGTAAATTCACGCCATAACTCACCCTTCAAACCGAAACAACTGCTTCACGGTTGAAACACGAATGGGACAGAAGTACCCAAGCAATCGACTTTTGTACAAAGTCTCCCTCTGGTTATTGATATTGAGATCTGGATATTGAGAAAAAAGAGAAAGGGTAGATGGAGTACTATTATTTAAATACTAATATATACAAAACATATATATATATATATATATAAATATAAATAAACATACTAAATAGCACATATATGTACAACAGGGGAGAATCAAAAAGGAAGATTAAGAGAGAATACAGGAAAATAGTACTTAAAGGGAGAAATGGTAAGACTTAAAAGGATTTGAAGTTAGCAAGAGTTAAAATTCTAATAATTAAATTATATGAAACTGAATAAAGTTAGAGGCCTTTTGTATACGGTTGTCTGCACATTGCTTGCCCCACAAGAGACTTAGCGTGAAGATAGAACGCAAATGAAATGAGCGTGAAGTAAATTAAAATGTATCAGTTTCCAAATCATAATGGTCGGAATACAATTTTGAATTAACTTGAGACTGGTTTTAATGTTATGTTAATATCTAATCGTCGTTTTAATTACGGGTACTCATTCTTGAAACAGTTATTACGAGGCGTCTTTCATAACGTGGGAATCTACGTTGTTCGAGTCAAATTTCTGGCACAAAAAAATACCAAGAACCTGTTAAGGTGTGCTAATGAATAAATTAAAACAAGATATTTTAGTTATTGAGGTATTTGCCTTTATTTTCAAAAGGAGGCGTTTTACTATTACGGATAGACTTATCATAGTATTTATATTTTTACATGGAAATTTTCATCACATTAAACCATTATTAATCTAGGCCATTTATCAGTATTCAATCAGTATCAACAATGTGTAATATGTCATTTCGAAAAAATACAACCATTCTGTATATTAAGCTATTTTAATTCATTGACACAGACCGACTTTGCATCGGAGATGTTGTTTTTTTTTTAAAAAAAATCTTATAAATAATATACAAAATAATACAAATATTAATTCGCTTCTCGACAAAAAAATGAGATTTAACATTATCGTAACATTAAACTCCGATCGGGATAAAATTCGTGATTACTTTACTTTTTACAACGTGAGTCCGATTCGATTCTTTACAGAAAAATAAATATACAATATGCGACTACACAACCGATGATTGCTTATAACGCTCAGCACTTCTCGTCGGCGAGAACGTCGAGGGAGAAGCCGAGGTCGAGCACGGCGGGCGACGGCCGCTTCGAGTGCTTCAGCGAGCCGCCGCTCGACCGGGGCTTGTGCCCCGCTGCGCCCGCGAGCCCCATGTGCCCCACGTGTCCATTCATCGTGTGCCGCACCTCACTACCACCGAACAGTTCACTCAACGTCTGTTGCACCTCCTTATTACCACTACTAGTAGCACTACACGTCACTATGAGTTTACGCACTTCCGGCTTATTCGTTTTACTAGCGTTCATATGCACACTTTTCGACAACGACAGGGCGTTCTGATTGTAGTAATAATTGTTCGTGCCGCCCGTCGACTTGCACTGCGACCGTGACAGCGAAGACTTTATGTTACTCCGTACGGTGGCGAATTTTTTTCCTAATGTAATCGCGCCGCCGGCATGCGACGCGTTGAAGGTACAGAGGGCGAGGGGACGCGGACACGACGAGTACCAGCACACGTCGGAAGGGACGAGGGGTGGCGGTCCCTCATCCGGCTTCTCGTCTATCCGCGCGGACGGCGCGGGCTCCACGGGCGGTGTTATACTCAGTATGGGCACGGTGGTAGGTATCTCCGCGTCGTCCGGCATTATAAACGGGTCCGTCGTCAATGGCTGGCTGAGCAGCGAGGTGATACTTGACGTATCCGGCAGCACCGAATTGGGATCGTCTACATTGAGGAGGCTCTCGTAGATGTTCTCTACGTGCACCTGTTGCTCGGCCGTGAGCCCATTGAAGGTGCTGAGATCTATCGTATTGACTAGGAGCGGTGGGAGGTTGAGCGGCACAGAAGCGGGCGGCGCGGCCGGCACTGGCGCCGGCGCGGGTGTGTGCAGCACGAGCGGCGCGGCGGCTGCGGTCGTGGCTGCGGCTGCGGCCGTCGCGCCCGCGTCTCGCGACGCTCGGTGCTCCGCTAGCAGCGTGTCGAATGGCTTCGACCGGCCGTCCACCGTCCTCCTCAGGGACAGTGCGTGAGCCTTACAAGTCAAGGACCTTGTGCAAGGTTTCGGATTCTCTACAGTGACCACGCCGCAGTGTTTGTTCGGGTCGTATTCTCGTAAATTAAATTTCGTTTTGCTTGTTTTTGATCTAGATTGTGACTTGGTGGAGGGCGTGCTCGGCGTAGACGCCCGCGGTTTTAAAGCTTGCGTGCTGTGAACGTTCGCATCTATCACAGATGGTAGCATTGGGGAAGTATTCGGTGCAAACTGGATATTACTTAAATCAGTATCTGATAATGTATATGCGGACAGGTTTGGTGCATGTATTTGCCCATACAAATCTTGTGATTGTACAGGTTCGGTGGTTTGGGGAAAATTAATCTCTTGCATATTACCTATATCTCTTATAATATTCTTCCAGTCTGCAGCATTTGTAATGTCATCAGCACTTTGAATGCCTTCAGAGTTCATAATTGCAAATATATCATCAGTTATATTTTCTCCAAGCGGCAAATCCTCTGTATCCTGTATACTGACCACAGGTAACTCTCCACTTTCTACACACACTTGAACTTCCCCAGTCACTGCTGAGGATGTACTAGCTTCATCCAGATACTGCAGCTCTGGCTGCGGTAAAACTATCCTTGACAGTGGGGCGGTAGCATTGTGAACTGGTGAAGTCTCCATCTTCACTGGCATCAGGTCTACAGGTAAGGGAGGTGGTGCTTCCTTTTTATGCCGGCTCCGATTCCTGACTGTGGTTGCAGGCGGCGGCGGCGGTAAAAGAGGGTCCATACCCGAATGAGAGTCCAGCAAATGTCTATAAGCCGCACTACATTTCACTATATCACCGCACATGTGACACACAGCCGCGTTTAAATTGTCCATCTGGGGGAACAGACCGTGGAGGCTCATGCTCTCATACTTGAGGCGGTTGAGGCCCGCGCGCCTGTACCGTGCCCGATCCGACACCTTGTATGGGTGCGAGTCGTGACTGCGGCGGGCGGACGCCCCGCCCTTCTCCACCGGCGCCGGCGACGTGAACACCTCATCGTCCCGCCGCGGCGACACATGCCCAATCTCGCTCACCCAATGATTCCAAGGTTTCTCATTGCACTTCACTGGGCTCACTATCTTTGCCACGAAGGGAAAGTCGCCGGACATATTTCACTTTTCAATGATATTCTGGTGAAGAAACATGCGCGACAGCTCACGGATGTCCAGCCATAGCGGGACAGTACCACCTCGCTCCGATGATAGGTTATTATCCCATATCTGCTTTGATATCCCTGCCGTCGTATGCACATTCAGGGTCACATTGTACCGAGATTGTTTACCTCATTATTTACATTCACTGATATAAAATGTGTTATGATTGTTTCAGCTTTTATATTTACAGGGACAGATGATCTATTTCACTGACAGCTGATTATGCAGATTGTAAGTTTTTCTCCACCATGAAACACTTCCATTTGTCGATGATGATTATAATAACGCTGTTGACATATAAATTTATTGATACTCTTGTTTATCAAGCTTTATTTATGTGATATTAAACTTGCTTAACACAAATAAAATGTCTAAAATTTCTGTTTGGTTGGTTGTAATTTACTATAGAAAGCATCAACACTTTTTTGAGTATTTGTAAAGACCAATATGCTCTATGGTCATTCATTTGGTGAATGACTGTGACGTGCCGGGATGGTTTTCTTGATTACCATAGATTAAGGATAATAGGTGCTTACGTTGATTATATTACATTATTCTTACATTTTCAAATAATTTACTTGGCTTGTGTAAAATATACCTTAGATTTTACTAAATAAACAGAACTAAACTTTATACTAATGACCACAGATTGTATAGACTACACAAAAAAAATATTTATAATCTTTGGCGGAGTTAAAATTATTTTGCTTTAGATAAAGTAATATTTAATCTGTGGTCTACTCTATATATTTTTTTACAAAAGGTCAAAAAAATATTGCCTTATTAATTTTATCCTACAGAGAAATTTAAATATTTATAAATAATGACAAATAAATAAACGTTAAGTAACATGCAGTAATTCGACTATGTCAGGCGAATTTCAGTGCCAGAATTTAACGTGCCGGCGACTCGATGTGGCTCAAAAACTTTTTCAGATCTGTTCTGTTTGGATTGCCGATTGGTGTTACAGTTCTTGACACCGTTGGATATGTGGCTAGAGTCGAAGGCATTTCAATGCAGCCAGCTCTAAATCCACAGTCTACAAACACAGACTACGTATTTCTATCAAGATGGGCAGTAAGAGATTACGAAATAAAGAGAGGTGACATAATATCCTTAATATCACCTAAAGATCCAAATCAGAAGATAATTAAACGTGTTGTGGCACTGCAGGGTGATGTTGTTAGCACCCTAGGGTACCAGAACCAGTATGTGAAAATTCCAGAAGGCCACTGCTGGGTTGAGGGCGACCACACTGGCCACACACTCGATAGCAATACATTTGGGCCCGTGTCATTAGGTTTAATTAACGCAAAAGCTGTTTGCATTGTGTGGCCACCAGAGAGATGGCAGAATCTTGAAACAAAGATTCCAAACAGTAGAAAACCTATTAGCAGTGCTGTTCAGTACTAATTGATGTCTAAATGGAAAATGTGTATTAGTAGTAGGAGTTTCAAGTGCTATTTTCGAATAAAATTCATTACAAGGTGACATTCATGGCGCTACAAGCCTAGTGATATTATTTCTTGCATAAAATTATTCTATAAATACATTTTGAATTGTAAATACTATCTATAAACAATTCTAACTTGTAATTTCTGTTATTCTGTAAGAATTCTTTCTAGTCTTGTTTTTTTTTAATACAAGAGTTCCTTATAATCCTTGACAATTATATTCTTTGCAAAAATGTACTTAACATACTGAGCAGCTATCTATTGATAATCTATTTTCTTTTTCAAATACTTCTATTTGATTATTAATATAATAAAATGTAAATTGTAACATTTGAATTATAATTATATTATGATATTAGGTATGAATAAAGAATTATTAAAACAAAAAATGTTTTGTGATTTATAAAAAGTAAAAAACAATAGTTACATTATGTATTATTTATTTAATAACTTATACCATCTCTATCTACCTGTTGTTATAATCAAAGATTGTTATGTGATAAAGCAGAATAATAGAGATATTTTGTGTTTTGTAGCATGGTATAAGTACAGAGTGAAATAACAAAGCACTGAAACTGTAGACAAAAAAAAACTAAAATTATAGTTTCAAAAAAACTTAATCATCAGAAATAATTTATTATTATTATTATTGACTCTAAAATCTCACAATATTGTCACTGGTTTCAATAAAAACTAACTATTGTATGTCAATAATTCTATATGTCAGTGTTTTTCTAGAACTACCCTCACTTTTATATCTTTGAATGGAAAAAGCTATTATTATGTAGGATACCAAGACAGTCTGTCATAACATGTACATACAATGTACAAGGTAAAAAAAATAATGTGTGCTGTTCCTCATTTGATCTATAATACTAACAAAATATTGACTTACTCTACCATGCTACAATAAGCAGAATGTAATCTTTTCAATATTTATTCAGTACTTTTTAGACCATGACTATGTAATATCCTTATGATTCTATCATAAGAAATTCCCCTGCGTATAATATTGTAATGGCCAACTTTTGACAGATCTATAACAGTGGAGCCTGTTCTGTTTTGCTCCAGACCATGACTCAACACACCACCATCGAATACCGCTCCCAAGTTACTATACAAATGTTCAAATTCCTTAACTGACAATGTTGACGGCTCATTGCTGAAATTAGCACTTGTCAATGCCACTGGCCTATCAAATAACTTTGTTACTTTATTCATGAAGTTGTGATTTGGTATCCGTATACCAATTTTAGTTGTATGTGGATTAAGATATGGATTATTTAAATGTTTCGTCTTTTCTAAAACCACAGTGACTGGTCCGGGTAGTAGGCTGTGGAGTAGATTATCACTTAAATGTTCTGCCTGACCCCATTTTCTCACATCTGGTACATATGTTACACAAATAGCCACAGGTTTAACTGAATCTCTGCCTTTAATTGTGTAGAGTTTCTTTATTGCATCAGGACAGTTTGCACTACATGCTAATCCATATATTGTATCAGTTGGAACTGCTATTACTTGTCCATTTGTGAGACATTCAGCAGCTCTAGCATAGGATGTCTCATCGTGACATGAAATAATATCTGCCATTTTATTAATCTTCATTTTTGTTGACACACTTTCATGTCTCACTAAACTTATCTTTAGATGTTTTATGAAATTCATAATTGTACACAAATGCAACACTTTCAATTAGTTTATTTTTATAAAGTTAAGTAAAGAAAAGTATATTATATATTAATCACGCCAATTGTGAGCACATTTATGATTGCAACAGCGGTAAAAGGTAGTCATAGGTTCATCGGCAGACCGAGTTTGTAGTTGCATGAAGAAAGCTCTACCATGGGCGCATTTGGGACACACAGCGTCAGTGGAGTCTACGTTCTCCCAGGCAGCAGCGCCGCCCATGATATAGTCAAGTTCCTGAAAAATAAAATTAAAAATGAGATAGAATAAGTAATAGGCACTGAAAGTTTAAATTTGTTACATGATTTATTACCTTTAACTTTGGGAATGTACGCGAGTATACTTTTCTCTTGATATTATATATATATGGGCATGTATTGCAAGCGTACCTAAGCCCTTGTTCGGGACCTTCTTCTACCATCAAAATATTAGCGCACGTTGGACAGAATAACATTACATCAGACAATCACAAAACTGTTGATTTTATATATACTACTTAAGTATTATTATATATGTATTATTACTTAAGCTTAAATATTTAGTAAATTGCAATATATATATATATATATATAATTTCTCTTTGTAATCAATATTAAATAAAGTAAATTATTACATACATGAAGTACACTAGAAAACAAATTTGAGGTTAAAAGATTGTTGTCACTCATGACAATAATACGTAAGACGAATAATCGATAATGAGTAATCGATTTCTAGCATTCTTCATTATATAATATAATCGATTGAAATCAAATTATGATTTATCATAATTTTAATATTTATTGAAAATAAGTAACGAAATATTTTTTTTAAATAATTTAACCCTTTTTATTGTTATTACTAAAACACAGGCTTTTTCAGGTAGAAAAACCGATGACACTGCGAACTTTCCATAATCTTTTGTGCTCGCCCTCTTTTTAAAGTTTGTTGCAAATTCCTTGCAACCAAGGTTTTCCTTGGAGACTATAGTATGGAGTTTTTCAAAAAGGGTATATAAAGGTTTATTCAAGATCGATAACGCGTACGTGATACTTCTTCTAGTGGTGCAGGCATCCATAAATTATAATAACTGTTTACCATCAGACGGACTGTAAGCATGTTGGTCACCTTCGTGGTATAAAAATAAAAAAGTAATAAAGAAAAAGAAATGTTTAATTATTTTGATGTTTAAGTGGTTCATTTTATCATAACTATCTACATTAACTATGAATTGGATAGAAAAGAAATAATTTTTAAGATAAATAAAAAATTTATGCGACTTGAAGCTGCTAAAAGGCTTCTTTGTAAAGTTGAAATGGTACGTAATGGAAAATAGTAACAGTCTATAAATGTTAATATCTCATATGGAATAAAAATATTTATATTAAGTATCGTAAATGAACGTATCTATATTTTTTTACTTCATTTTCAAGTACAAATTTGATTTTAAATTTAATATTTGCTACCGAAAATCATTCATTGGTTTGTTTAAATGGATTTAGTAGATATGTTCTTAGAATCGTCATATGTATTATTCGGTCTATTAGCTATTAATCATAATTATTGTTTATATTAATATTAGTACAACACTATTTCTGAATTTGACTTAGGAATTTTTTTTTTTTTTTTTTTTTTCTTTTTTGTGGCGTTCACCCCGATATTAGGGTATTTTGCCAAGAACAAAACGGGGAAACGATAATAGTAATAAAAATACCTAACACAAACGAATTTAGAAAGGATAAGGATTAGGTCTAGGATATTTATAGGATATGAAACATATACTTGTACATATGAGAATATACTTATAAATATATAGGAAAAGCAATTGATGCAACTATAAATGTATTCATGTAATATAACTAAATCTTAATATTGTTATCATATATATATGAAGATAGTATTTTATAGATAATAGGATCATTGGAAGAAAGTAGAGTAAGAATAGAAGTTGGGAATGGAACACGGATGGATCGGAGATGATTAAAAAGGATAAATTTAGAACATGAGAAGAATATATGATTCAAGTCCGCCACTTCAGCACTGCAATTACACGACGAACTTTGTACAATACCAAGCTTGTATAAATGAGAAGGTGTGCATACGTGACCTAGACGCATACGAGTTATAATAGTTGTTGCGGTCTTTCCAAGCTTTAATTTACAAAACCATGGTTTGAAAGGAATATCGGGTTGTATAAGGCGATAAAATCTTCCTTTTATTGTACTTGTTTTTTCCCAATATTCCTTCCAGGCATACCTTAAATATATTTTTGGGAGACAAGCTAGGTCACTACAGTAATTATGATACGGATATATCACCACAAGTTACAGCCTCTCTTGCAATAAGGTCAGCTTTGTCATTGCCGCTAATACCACTGTGTCCTGGTAACCAGGCAAAAGAAACGGAATAACCTCTCAACATGCAAAGATAAAGACTTTGTCTTATGTCACAAATAATGGGATAAACTGGTTTTGATTTAAACGGATATTTGGCTAGAGCTTGCAAAGAGCTCATAGAGTCAGTGAAAACTATTGCCTTATGTAATTTCATTAAAAGTATATATTCTACAGCTTTTAAAATACCATAACATTCCCCGGTAAAAACTGAAGACTCCGGTGGAAGTTTAATTTTTTGAACGATATTAAATTGTGAATGAAACACACCCACACCTACACAACCGCTATTGTCTGGTTTTGATGCATCAGTAAAGATGTAGTGCCATTCATTCCATTCAATGTCAGTTATAAACATAAATTTGGCATTCAATTCTGAATCATTTTTTAATAACCCAAAATCATATTTAATATTAGGAGATAAAACTAAAGATTGATATGAGCATTTATAAATGGGAAAACAGGACGATGTAAAAGTGGGAGATTCTATGGATTTATATTTTTCATAACTTTGTATTAAACATGGAGGTTTTTTATGTTTCCAATAAGATGAAGACGAAATAAAGATATGTAGTTGAGATAACTTTTGAATAAGCGGATGATCAGATAATTGTAAACAACGAAAAAAGAAGCGATCAGATAGATATTGTCTTCTTAAAACCAAAGGTGGATCACCGACTTCGAGCTGTAAAGCATTGATTGGACTTGATTTCATTGCTCCAGAGATAATCCTCAAGGCCTTTGATTGAATTAAATCCAATTTCTTAAAAGCAAATGAACTTCCTGGAGCTAACAAAAAAGTTCCATAATCAATGACACTCCTTATAAGACCATTATAAGCAAGTTTTAGTGAAACGGGATGTGCTCCCCACCAAACTCCAGCAAGGCACCTAAGAATGTTGAGGTTACGCTCACATTTCGTAGAAATATAATTACAGTGGGACAGACCTGTTAATTTATTATCTAGCACGATACCTAAAAATTTAATTTCAGTCTTTATAGGAATGTATGAGTTATCATAAAGCACCTTAATTTGTTGCGGTGATCTCATTCTTGAAAACAAAACTACACTACTCTTGGTTACAGAAAGATTAAGACCATTTGCATCTAACCACGTTTTTAACAAATCTAATGAATCAGATAATTTGGCAGAAGCAGATTCTATGGACTTCGCAATAAAATATAATAAAAGATCATCAGCATATTGTAAAATTTTGACGGATTTATCAAGGAATAATTCTAGATCGTATGTGTATATGTTAAATAAGATTGGACTGAGAACAGATCCTTGTGGAAGGCCTTTCCATACTGTTCTAGATAATTTGGTATCTTCATCTAAATTCATATATATTGTTCTTTCTGATAAAATATTAATAATGAAATTAGAAAGCATTACCGGTACATTTAGAGCTTGTAATTTAGTTTTTAAAATAGAAATTATTACATTATCATAGGCAGAATTTATATCTAAAAAGGCTGAGAGGATTGACAAATTTTGTGAGAAAGCTATATGAATATCTGAAATAAGAATGCTCACATTATCTAAGGTGCTCTTACCTTTCCTAAAACCAAACTGGTTCTTTTTCTAGACGGTTTTTCACTAAATGTTCAGCTAGCTTTAGTAAGACAGAGGAAAGTGCAACAGGACGGTATGAAGATGGTTCAGAAGGTGGTTTATGAGGCTTTAGAAATGGTATAATAATCTGAGACTTCCATGAAGTAGGTATATTTCCCGAAATAATTATGGAATTAATTATATTTAAAAAGTAAATTAATGTCGCATCGCTAGCATTTTTTAAAAAGGAATACGGTATACCGTCTTCTCCCGGTGCAAGTCTTTAATAGAAGCTAGAACACCTTTAAGTTCTACTAGAGTAAAAGGAGAGTCAAGTTCGAATAATTCGTCAGAGACGGATAGAGAAATATTGTAAAGGCATTCCGGCACATAACTAGGAGCAAGACGATCTAAAAATTTATTCGCTAAAGTTAAATCGAGTGCAGAACGTGATGTATGATCACTAAAGGCAGATCTGAATCTTTTAATATTATTCCAAACGACTGATGAATTAACTTCTGGACAGATAGAAGAACAAAATCTTCTCCAGCCTTCTAATTTCTTTTTTTTCAGTAGTTTTCGAGTAGAACGTGAAACTGCGGTGTAAATTTCAAAATTTTCTGGTGTCATGTAATTATTATAATTTTTTTTTCAGCCTCTTTACGATTTTTAATTGCTTCCGTACAATCTTTGTCCCACCAAGGTGGCGAGGGAATTTTCCCTGAAGCACTATTTTTAACAGGAGATAATAAATCAGCAACCTCCTTCATATTTATCATCAAGTCATTACAACATTGATGTTCATTTCCATGGTAAACAATAGGTAACTCCGATATTTTATTATCTAAATATTGTTTGTAAATATTCCAGTCTACATTTGATAAATTATATTTAAGCCGAGGACCACTCTTTCGACTTGAGGGAATGGAAATTGGAAAAGAAAGAATTAGGGGAAAGTGATCGCTTCCGAAAGTAGAGGAATGAGGATACCACGACAGTGAAGAAGCTAAATCAGAAGAACATATTGAAATGTCAGGAGCACTAAACCCTTCATTCGGTGCAGTTCTACGTGTTGGTACATCTGAGTTAATAATACATAAGTTGTAAGTGTCAATTATCGTCAGGAGTTTTCCACCATAAAAATTAGAAGTAGAACTGCCCCACGATTGGTGTTGAGCATTAAAATCGCCCATTACGAGAAAAGGTTTAGGTAAAATTGAAAATAATTGTTCTAGTTGTGAATATATTTGGCATGTAGGATCAGGAATATATAAAGTAACAAAACAGATACCATTTATAATTATAGCAGCTGCATTAATGCCGCTATATACAGGAAGCGAAAAAAAAGAAAAAGGAAGGGAGTTTTTGACCAATATGGCAACACCGCCATATCCGTCAGCTCTATCATCACGGAGACTTGTAAAGCCTGAAATCCTAAAAGGATATCCTGGCTTTAACCAAGTCTCTTGAGAGCTATTATAAAAGGATTATATTTATTAATCAAATAAAATAAGTCTGATTTCTTGTTTGTTATGCTACGACAGTTCCACTGAATTATTAGGACTTTGTAATCCATTGTGAGAAGTTAATAATTGAGAAAATACATTGTAAATGGCATCGTTGGACGGTGGTAAAGTTGTTTGTATCATTTTCGATTGCGATAACACTTTAATAAGCATGAGAATAATATCAAAGATGGATTGATTATTGTCAATATTATTTGATGATAATGCACAACCATTAGAGGGAGCAGGAATATTATATTCCTTAACTATGGCTTCATGGGCAGAACGATCATATCCTTGTTGTGCTTTTTGAGGAGAGCGTGGTTTAAGTGTAACTGTTTTTTTATATGATGATTGAATATGTGGTAATGATGATTTCTCTTTGAGGAAAGAAGATTGAAAATGAGATTTATTGGACGGAGATGATGATGTTAATACATCTGAATATAGTTTAGAAGTGGGAGGATGAAATTTTGATGCTTCAGCATAAGAAACACAACTGTGGGCCATTGTTTCTTTAATGGCTTTCTGACGTGCATATTCAGGACATTTCTTACTAATTGCTGAATGAGAACCATTACACAAGATACAAGAAACATTTTCCTCATCTACTTCACATTTATCACCTGTATGATTTTGCCTGCATTTATAACACCGAGGATTTGAACGACACTGCATCTTGACATGTCCGAACCTACAGCAGTTATAGCATTGGATAGTGGGGTAAATGTACAAATCTACAGTTAATGATGTGTAAAACATAAATACTCTTTTTGGTAATATTTGTCCATCAAAAGTAATAACAATGGTTTCAGTATTAATAAAACTTGGTTGTCCTTCATTAATGGTCTTTTTCTTAATTCTTCTGGTTTTTAGAATTCTCCCACAACCTATAGGTACTGATATATTTTGGATTACTTCCTCTTCTGTCCAATCTTTAGGAATACCCCTCACAATTCCCATACGGGTTACATGGAAAGAAGGTATAAATGCCTTAAAATTATGTGTTTCTAAGTGACTATTATTTAAAAATGCATTTGCATTTTCAAAATTTGAGAAAGAAAGCGATAAACGGTTTCTTCCTATTCTTTGAGGCTACCATTCACTATATTATTTATCTTATTAGTGTGTAAAAAGCGACCAAATGCAATAGGATGTAATGTAGTGTTATCATTAGGATGTGTTTCATTTTTTTGTACATGAACGACATAAGGAGCTACATCCTCGGCATTGTACAAAGTTCTGCTTAAAGTACTGGGTGGAGAAGCAGGTTTAACAGACTCGGTATTATTTACAACTGGTATTGATACTAGAGTTTGATTCTCATCCTCAATACATTGACAATCACTATCTTTAATTTTAGATTCGAGACCTTTGGTGTGCCTCCTTCGTTTTTTATTGCAATGTTTGCAAATGCGACGTTCGCCACGTACTCGCTTACGTTTAGAACTTGCAACGCTAGAACCATCTGTGTCCATACTAGATTCACCCAATATATCAAAACTATTATTAAATGGGATAGTTATATTTGCAGACACCTGGGGGGTTGTCCCCCCAGGGTCTATAGGTGGATCCATAATGTCTAATTAATATAGGTAATTTACTTACCAATATTTACAACAACAAACACTATTACTACAAAATATACAATTATATATACAATCTAATACACAATATATAAATAAAA
This sequence comes from Galleria mellonella, assembly GCF_026898425.1. Lineage (NCBI taxonomy): Eukaryota > Metazoa > Arthropoda > Insecta > Lepidoptera > Pyralidae > Galleria > Galleria mellonella. Next base: position 10,741,110 of record NW_026442074.1, on the reverse strand, counting down.
CTAATCCTTATATAATTAAAAATAAAATTAATTTAAAGAAGATCAAAAAACACTCCCGCTTTTTTAAACGTTTCCCGCGCTTTTTCGACTTAGGAATTGACCTATTCTGTCAATGTATTACCATAGTATAAAAAATATTTTATTCTGTGGTAAGAGGGTAGGTGCAAACCTAATAAAAAAATAAATGGTCTGTTATTGAGTGTACAATTGTATACAATTGTAAACCCAAATGTAAACCAAAGGTAGAAACATAGATAGGTAGATATGTAAATAAGGAGATAGACAATTACCATTCAATTCCAAGGTGTTATTTCTCTAAACTTATATATTAACTTGATTTTTTAAATTGAAAGTTTTGCGTAATTTTTGCTACATAGTTTTGAATAGAAATAAGATAAATTGTTGTTGTGTAGTCCCGGCATAGATAGGCTACCACTTCCTTTTCTGTGAATATCGTAAGAAGCGACTAAGAGAACTTAATGATCGAGTAATAAGTAACGTGTCTCTCTTAAAACATCTCCAAGGTCTAACTGCGGTTACCAACCCGCCTGCTAAGAGTAGCAACTACTAGCAATAGGCAATAGGATAGAGAAAGTTACCACTCCATTATCATCTATTAAAAAAATTTGTTTGACACCAACTATATTCATGAATATATACATATATTAATATATTTATGACACAAATTATCCATACGTATTCGTAATCATATCCATGCTTTTACATTTTTACCAATTTTGCAAGGATTTGTAGGTACACAATTTTAAAATTCTAAATTAAAAATCAAATAATTAAATTGTACATAACTGGGATACCAGAAGAAATTTTGTGTTATAGTAAAAGAAAACATTAATTAAGTAATTATATAATAAGTAAAAAACAAAATAAATTTTAATGTATATATTATTCTTTATCTATGATATTCCATGTGAAAAGAATGATTGATAGTTTGACATTCATTCACTTGTGTCAGATAGGTGAAATTAATCAAATGAAACGAAATTGAAAAAAGGCGGGAAACTCGAATAAGAACAAGCGGGTTTTTTAAATTTTTTTTATTAATTTATTAAAACTATCTCTATCAATTCTTATTATTGAATAAAATATTATATTTTCACTAAATTCAGCGACAGTAATATAATTAGCATTCATGGGGAAGCGCAGTTGTAGAAAAAGGAAAAAAAAAGATGACGATTCAGGTGATGTAGACCATGAACCTTGTAATGACAAGGATATATATTCGGAAGATACTTCTACTGACTCAGAATCTGAAATTGATAAGGCCGATAAGTATAAACCTTACTACGTCACAGATTATATTAGAAGATATCCCGAGGAATCCCCTGGGACAGAATTTGTTGTCTTTGTAGAATCCTCAGATAGTCAGAAAACCATTGGATCCAGAGACTTGCTCTCACTCTCCTCCTGTTTAAAACGATTTAATAAAGGGGTAACTTATCTTAGATCTATAAATAAATTCAAAATCGGAGTATACTTTCAAAAGCCAGACTTAGCCAATGCTTTTTTAAATAATAAAACTTTTTTAAATGACTACCATTTTAAGGCCAGTATTCCTGCTTCTTCAACAGAAGTTACAGGCGTTATTAGAAATGTACCTACAAATATATCTAATAAAAAAATATATACTATGATATCGAGTTCTAAGAAAATTATTGCTATTAAAAGAATTTTAAGAAAAAATACCTTGACTCATGGATATGTGTTACAGCCAACTCTAACCGTGACAATTACTTTTGCTGCATCTGTATTACCTGAATATCTGGATATTGGAGGTTGGCGCCACAATGTCACTCCATATATACCACCAGTTAAACAATGCTACCGGTGCTTGAGGTATGGACATTTAGCTAAATTCTGTAAGAATTCTGAGCGTTGCAGCATCTGCAAAGGTGAGCATAATTATAAAACTTGTACAACTGGAATGGAAAACGCTATTTGTGTACACTGCAATGGAAATCACACAAGTGTATCACCGCAATGCCCTGTTAAACAAAAGAAAATTGCTGAAAATAGATCTAAATTCAGACCTGCTTCTTTTGGAGATATACTTAGCACTGAAATATTTCCTAAACTGGGTAACAAACCTAAAAAAAATGTAGACCTAATTTCAATTCTAAATTCTGATAACAAGAGTTTATCACTTTTAATAGAAAGCATAATCAAACTTATTTCACTACATAACACAAAGAACACATCTATTAACACTAAAAGTGTTTTGAATGTGTTATATGATACTTTTGGTAATAGACCTATTTCACAAAATTCAATCGAGACCAATTAACTATCATACAGTGGAACGCTCAGAGCCTACTGAGCAATCGACATATTTTTACACAATTTTTAAATGAACATCATATTCACATTGCTCTCATCTCAGAAACTTGGCTAAAACCACATTACAAATTAAAAATTAAAGATTATTGTATAGAACGAAATGATTGTGGTAATAACCACAATGGAGTAGCGATTATTATACATAATAGTATTAGATATAAAAAACTTCACTCTTTTTTCGACAATTCTTTGCAAACTATAGCTATTAGTATTGAAGTTAATAATTCTTGGTATTCAGTTGCCAGTATTTACTGTCCTACCAATAGTACACCTAGTTTTACTAAAGCCAAATTTAAGTTCTTTTTGGAGTCTCTTCCTAAACCCACTATCATATCTGGAGATTTAAATGCACATCATACTATGTGGGGTTGTACCTCCACTAATACAAGAGGTAAAGACATTCTTGATTGTTTAGATGAATGTAATTTGGTATTATTAAATGATAAGCAAGTTACTACTGTTGGCTCTCATATTTGGAGACCCAATGGCCTTGATTTAACTATGGTATCCCCATCCATATCATTAAAATGCGAGTGGTCGGTTCATGATGATCCGTTAGGAAGTTATCACCTGCCGACTTTTACTAAAATAAACACAAAGAACTCTTCATCAACTCCGTCAGGTGAACAACATGCTCCTATAGATGAAGTTAATAAACTTTTGTTAAATCGTATAAACCTACGTCTCGTTAATTGGGATCTTTATTCTGAAACTGTTAATCGATTACTTTTGGATTTCGAGTATGATGTCAATGAACCCTTAAACAATTACAATAGGTTCTGTAAAATTATTTTGACAGCTGTGGAACGTTCCGTTCCATGTAGGAAACTTATCAAATAGCGGTGCAAATACTTCAAAGAGGCACAAACATATTGCAGTACCTTGGTGGAATAACAGGTGTGCGACAGCTGTCAATGATAGTAAAGCGGCTTACCTTAGGTTTAAACAAAATCCAACTCTCGATAATTACATAAATTTTAAAAGAGTTCAAGCTGTTAAAAAGTTAGTAATTAAGCAAGTAAGACAACAGGGGTGGCAGGAATTTTGTTCCAAATTTAATAGATTAACACCAATTTCCACTGTTTGGCAAAATATGAGAAAACTAAATTCAAAACATCGTCAAAATCATTTTAAAGATATATCATGGGTCAATGATTTTTTACGCAAATATACTCCTGATTTTGTACACTCACCTTTTGATGACAAACAGTTTAATTCTGTTAATTCATGCCCAAAATTTCTCACTGACCCATTCTCAATTGATGAAATATCCAGTGCAGTAAAATCTAGAAAAGATACAGCTAGTGGCCTTGATCGCTTAACATACAATATGTTTCGATTGCTGAATAAAATAAACCTTACTAAACTCTTACAAATTTTTAACGATTTATGGAAGGACTGTATTATCCCACCAGAATGGAAAATGGATTGTTTGATTCCAGTAATTAAACCCGGTAAAGATCCTACAAATTTCGACTCCTATAGACCTATAACATTGACGTCCTGTGCAGGCAAATTATTCGAACAATTAATTAAACAGCGTTTAGAGTTCTTTATTGAAAGTAATAGTATATTACCATCGAATCAATTTGGTTTTCGCCGTGGATATTCAGCGCGCGAAAGTTTAGCGAACTTCTATGTCGACCTTAGTACTGCTTTGAATAACGATGAATATGTTCTATCTGTTTTTTTAGATGTCGTAGGAGCTTTTAACAATGTAAATTTAACAGTTCTATCTTCGATTTTATCCTCATTTCTTCCAATGAAACTTATCGAATGGATTTATAATTTTCTTAGTAATAGAGAAGTGTATGTTAAAGTAAATAGTAAATTAATAGGACCTAGGTTAAGCTCTAAAGGAGTATGTCAAGGTGGTATTCTAAGCCCGCTACTATATATTTTATATATCTATATACTTAATTCAATTTTAGGAAACAGTGTGAACAACTTGCAATTTGCCGATGATTTATTAATTTATATAAAAGGAAAGAATATTATTGATATGCAATTAGTGTTAAATGAGTCATTAAAAAGACTTGAGAAATATTTTTCTCTTCTTTCCCTCGATATTAGTTTAACCAAAAGTAAAGTAGTTGTTTTTCATCAAGTTCATAAATATGTTCCATTAATGAATATTATATATAATAATCAAACTCTTCCAACAGACTGTAGCGTTAAATTTCTGGGGGTAATTTTTCATCAAAATTTAAAATGGGATCTATACGTTGATTGCTTAGTAGATCGTGCTTTAAGAGCCACTAATATAATAAGATCTGTAATTGGTCGTAACTGGGGAGCTGATCCTAAAATTATCCTTTTACTTTACAAATCTCTTGTTAGAAGTAATTTTGATTACGCTTTCTTTTGTTATGCCTCAGAACATAAATTAGTAGAAAAACTCGAAAAAATTCAAAATATGAATTTAAGACTTATTTTAGGTGCTATGTATACTTCTCCAATTATCTCAATGCAAGTAGAATGTAATTTGCCTCCTATCCTTCTTCGTTTCGAATACCTAAAACTCAAATTTCTCTTCAAAGTTTTTTCAGTTTCCAATAACCCACTCATACTCAAATTATTAAATTGCCCCATTTCTATGTTTTTGAATAAAACTATTGTCAATGATTTGAATTTACGAGATGAATATAACATCTATAGTAGTAAGATACTTCCTTGTTATAATGGCCTTTATGAGAGTAAGTTCTGTAAGATCAAAATTGTTATACGTAAAGACATAAAAGAAAAGCACGATATGTATGAGACTTTATCAGAATTTATTGACTACAGGCAGATATATACAGATGGTTCCAAAAATGCACTTAGCACTTCAGTGGCTTTTTACGATTTGTCAAATAGATTTGGTCACGGTTATAAAATTTCAACTTTGGCTAGTATTTACACAGCAGAAGCAAAAGCTATATTTTTAGCATTAGAATACATAGAAAAACAGGTACTATATTCGAAATGGATTATAATTACAGATAGTATGAGTGTTCTTATGGCATTAAAAAATAACACATTCATTTCATCATCAAACTACTTAATTCAAGAAATTCGTAATAAATATTATCATCTCTGTACTATATATGGAAAAGATATTATCTTCATCTGGACCCCTTCACATATTGGAGTGTTTGGGAATGAACAAGTAGACACTTTGGCTAAAATTATTAATTCAAGTGCTGCTCGTGTTCAAGATTTACCCCTTTGTTATTCAGATTGTAGTATTGGAATACATAAAATCGTTACAACTAAATGGGAGGAGCATTGGACTCAAATATTACAGACTAAAGGCAAATGGTACCGCAAAATTAATTGGCGTATTGGAAAACCGTGGTTCTGCAAAGGAAAGGACACAAACAGAAAATTTTACACCAATATTTGTAGATTACGAATCGGCCACGGACATTTCAACGAACACCTGCACCGAATGGGCATGATCGCTTCCCCATCATGCACATGGTGTAACTCAAATACAGCCCAATCTCTACATCACCTTTTTTTGATTGCTCTGAATTTGTCATTCAAAGACACATTATGTTTGACGAACTTAGGATTATCTTCAAAAAACCCGAAAATATCCCGCACTCAATCCCGCTTCTCTTAAGATTTCCTTCTTGTTTCAAAGCTATTTTCACTTATATTACTACAACATTCAAGGAGCTATAAGAATACTTTTATTGAATTGCAAGACAATGATTTTTTATAATTATTTATTTTTAATTTGATAAATCCACTGGTTTAAGAAAACTCAAGAAAAGATATTTATGAAAATGTACTTACCGGATTTGACAAATGAAATATTGAAGATTATGACAATAATTGAAGCGACATTAGAAAAATAAAATTCCAGACAAATTATCTTTTTGAAGACTAGGCAGCATGGTCTCCGACCTTAGCCTGTTCCAAACGGAACAAACGTACTAAAAAAAAAAAAATGAAACGAAATTGTGTCAAATCGTGATATGTCGGGTTTCGGAACGGCTGATTTCGCCGTTATTTTTTGGGTGTGTTTATCGAGTGATAACAGGTTTATTTGATAATTCAGAGGTTCAAGTGTTGTTATAGAAACCGCGCGTTTTAAATAAATTGTTTGAAAATGTTTCGATCTTTATTGGATGCGTTTTGGAATGAGGCTGTGTGGTTACCACCGAATACGACTTGGGAAGATATTACACCAGGATCTGATAAAGATGTGGTTTACACAGATCACAGGCACCTCCTGTACCCTATACCACTGGCCTTCGTGATTATAGCCATCAGGCATATGTTAGAGAAGTAAGTTTTTGCTAGAATTCACAAGTATGCCGTTTTCTAACGTTTCACTTAATGATTGTGTTCGATTTATGGAAAAGCGGTATTTTTGTTTTATTTAATAGTAATTTATATGCCTACATAATTTTTAAATATTTTTATTGTAATTTTTTATTTTTCGTCTTTAAGTAACAAAATCCTGTAACAACTTTAAATACGCCAAAGCGTCTTAGAACGCGCTAATTGGGAACATTTATGTTCAAAGAGTACTAATTAACAGACTAACGTACTTGTGAAATTCATGTATTGTTTAGTAACCACTGAGTTCTTGTATATGTCTTATAAAAACATGGTTAATTTATTTTAAATATAAAAAGATAATTAATATAAATAATGTTGTATTTAATTGTTTGTTTTCATGCTTTAAATTTTTTTAAATTGTATATTTTAAATGCTTACAAACAATAGAAGTTGGGATATATAACAAGTAACAAATTTAAACAAAAAAAAAAAAAAGAAATATATAAATAATGAATGCTTTTCAATTATTTTAATGACTTAGTCAATCATTTTTATTTTAAAAGTTTATCATCATCATCTTTGTGCCCTTACCCCAATTACTTAGGGCAGTGTAATTTACTTATTTACTCTTTATTGGTCATCTTACAAAAAAAAAAAATGTACAAAAGGCTTAATGCTATACAGTGGGGGGAAAGGGATTGTTAGCAATGGAGTTTGACAGCCTCATTGCTAACAATATGCCCTATTAGGTCGACCTCTACATGGTTCCCCCTGGAAACCATTGTGAACAATTTTTGTTGAATTCATCATGATGGGCTAACTGACCTGCATTATCCTCACCTATCATCCTTAACTGGTGGCCCGCCAGTGTATACCGATAGCGCTGGTAGGGTTACCATTCCATTATCACCCATTAAAAAAAATGCTATACAGTACAAAATATGTTTTGAAAGTATATTTATTTCATATATATACATATTTATGTAGTGTGTTTTAATGAAAAAAATTTTTTGACTTTTTTACTATTTTATTTTATACTATTTTGCCATGATTTATCAAATATTAATACACTGGCCCAGTTATATATTATTTGCTTCTGTGTTGTATTAATTTTCAGTTTTATTTTATTAGTTTATTGTGCTTTTTCTAACATTGCAATAATGAGGAGTGGGGGGAAAAGGGATTGTTAGTAATGGAGACTGAGAATCCCATTGCTAGCAATATACCCAACCTGGTCGACCTCCTCGCGGTTTTCCCTGGAAACTATCATGGTTAATTCCTAATGAATTCATCATGATGGGCTAACTGGCCTGTTTTCATTCTCATCTATCACCCTTCACTGGTGCTCCGGCAGTGTATACCAGACCCTCATACTGACCACATTACTAACAAGCCCTTTCTCCCCTTACTACCAATATTACTGTTTCCTCTTTTTTTTTTGTATGCATGCTGCCTGCTGGTAATTAATGCTCCTTTCCACTCTGGGTTTACTGGAAGAGAACTTTACAGTAATTCGCTTATTGTACATTTTATTGAAATAAATTAAAACTTTGTAATCTTTGAGTACAATAAAGTATAAATAAATACTTTATTGTACTTTATCATGTATGTTTAATAAAATTGAATAACATTAAATTATATTTTGTTTCAGATATTGGTTTGCACCATTTGGCAAGTCATTAGGTATTAAGAACACAAGACCAAAGAAAGTCCCCTACAATCCTAAATTAGAAGTCGCCTACCAGAAATCATCAAAGATTAAGCATAAACAGGTATGTTTAAATAACTTTATATTTTTATTTATTAGTAAAACATAATGAATATCTTTTTACAGAGTAAAAAAAAATTTTGTACTTAGTTAAAAATTTTATATTTTCTCAATTAAATGTTTAGTTGTTAAAGATATATTTTATAAATTTTATTGGCAAAAAAAAAATAATTAATGATTAAAAAATTTTGCACTTTTTTCATATTTTATATACATACAATATGGCATTACAAATATCAAACAGCTAGTCAAAATTCAAGCTTAGTCAAAATAAATAAATGTGTATTAAATAAATATACATTTGTACTGTCAATCTATTAAAAGTAGCCTGTATTAAAAATATGTTATTTAATTTACAAGTTTATTGTGCCTTATTTCAGAGAGTATATGGTATTATAATAATTGCTATTTTTATAATAAATGTATACTTAATACCAACAAATTAATTGCTAACAATATTAATTATTAATTAATTATAAATATCAAATATTATAGAATACTTAACAGCAATTTTATTATTTTAAAAATAAACAAAGGACTAATTTATAAATAGATAATGAACAATCCACAATGAATATACATAGATTTACTAAAGAAATGCAACATTCATTCATTCTGATCTATAACCATACAAGTAAATACATGGTTACATTTTCAATCAACTATCTACCTATACATATTTTTTTTAAGTCAATAAATCAAATATTTGGATATGATAACTAAGGTTTATTGACCTTAAGTTATCAATTCATGTTTGTAAAAGGTGATAATAAACCCCATGCTATGTGTACCATTAATATTTTATTTTTGTACACTAGAAAACGTGTTACAAAATATTAACTCTCTGTGGAAGCACTACTATGTTGTAAAGTAGTAGGTATATATGCGTATGATCTTGCATAACTATGACGCACTTCCTTTATAATTTATATATTGTATTATAAGCATTGTATGAAATTTAATGATATTTATTTATTTTTTATTTATTTATTTATTTAGATAACTTGGATCCATTTTTGTTAGTAAGTATACTATGTTAATACTTAATCACTAATAATGATCTAGTTTTTTTTTTTTTAATTAATACATTACATATTCTATATAACAAAAATTTTGAAAAGTTACTTAATTTTATTAACTATATAGAGTACCATATATATTGAATACTTTATATATACATATATTGTAAGACTCCCTCTACACGGGTGTCTAATTGATATTACATCGAAAATAAAATGAATAGACGGCAAATGGACGTACGTACAACGGCACGAAATTGCCGCCAATTTGACGTACGTGAAGTGACATCTAATATACTTACGTGGAACGTAGATGCAATGACGTCTATTCTGTGATTTCGATTTGATCTCAATTATGTTATATTAAGTTAACCTGATGTAATTAGTATAGTGTTAAAATGCGATTGATTTTGAAGTATAAATCTTTAAAGCTATCTCTAAAATTCGTCATAGTTGTAGAATACTGACGGATCTTTATATGTAATATTTGTTACAGATCCGTCAGTATTCTACGACTATGACGAATTAACAATTAAAATTTTACGTAAAAATTTGAATTTAGAATCATAATATTACATTATGGACGTAAAATAAGTTGGTTCAGATTCGAATTTATTAAACTATATAGATCCTTGGTTTAACATCAAACTTAAATTATAGGTTTACATTTTAAAGATAGAAAATGGGGCTTCAGAATCGACCCCATTTGTTTGACTATTTACAAAAGAACGTTGGTTGAATGTTAGTATATTGGTTTGAGTATTTAACGAAGTGTGCGTTGGACGTGTTTGCATGTTTGGTGTAATTATAGTGTGGTTAGACATACTTTCCCCTTTATTGGAATGACGATAATTAATCTTAATTTAATATAAGATTTATAGTCAGCTGCCTAGATACCTACCATTAGAGTTACCTTGCATATAGAACCTGTGCAGACAAAGGATTGTTGTCCGTGGGGGCCTAAATTCTCGTTTATAACAACCAAGTCTTGTTTGTGATAAACATGGAGCTGTTCATGTCTATATACGACGGTTGGCACTCTTCGTCAGGTGGGCCGTCAGCTTGTTTGCAATTCTAAGTCGTATAAAAAATAATTCTACCACGTACAGACGCGATTCAATAATTTATTCCTAAAAAGTAATACAGTTTTTTGTGTATTTTGTACAAAGAACTCTTGTAACGTACATTGGATACATTTTTCCACATTTAGCGTCTTATTTGGTTTGACGACGAAGTCAGTCTTATAAGCGGTTTCAATAGAACTCGATGACCTCTCTGATGAGGTTTTTCCAGGAGACTACAGCATGGGGTTTTTAAAAAATGGGGTAAAGAGATTTCTTCATGGTCGGCAACGTGCGCCCTGGTCCCTGGTGTTGTTGGCGTTCATAGGCTACGGTAACTGCTTACCCATCAGGTGAGCCGTATGCTTGTTGACCACCTCAGTGGTATAAAGAAAACTTAATTAGGTGACCAATGTTAGTTGAAATTATCAAAGTAACATTGGCGTACCTATTTAGGATTATTATGTGGGATCTGGGCCTGGCCCCTTAAATAAGACGCATATGTACACTGAGATACGTTTTTGTGAAAGTTCGCTCGCATCCTGGAGTGGGCATTAGCCAATTCTGGGATCCCCCCTCCCCTTTAACCTGCACCCCTAAATACGTCAATGCACAGATACATTCTCTGAATCAACAACGTGTCTCTAATCGGTACATATATAAAGGTTCAGTTATTAATTGATTTTTGATTTGTTTTACTGTTGGACATCAGCAGACAGTTTTATGGTCGGGACAATTATTTGTTTGTTTGTATTTTTTTTTAAGGTATAGTGAAATAGAGAATATGTTTTTATGACTTTACTAATCACCTTTAATGACATTTTAAAGGTTATGACAGGTTAACAAAAACATTGAACTAACGTACTGGAATTTTTGTTACCGAGTTTGTTTTTTTTTTTATTTATACACGGAGGTGGCAAATACGGTAACTATAAACGGTTACTGTAGTCTATGGACGTCTGCAAAACTAGGGGTGTCACGTGCGCGTTGTCGACCTATAAAAAATCTTAATATTTTTGTAGAACCCCATACTGTAGTCCCTAGGGAAAGCCTCGGCAGGAAGATGACTCGACAACCTGAGTATTCGCGAGACGTAGCTTGAGAAACTTCGGCAGTTACGTCTTTATGTTTGGTATTTGGTATCCACAGTTATTATTGATTAATAGGCTTTGTCAGGCAGAAAAACCCGTAACATTGCGACCTCTGTGATTTGTTGTGCTCGCCCTTTTTAAAGTTCGTTGCCAATTCCTGTCGGTGATGGGAAATTTAAGAAGTCATTACTAGCGATGTTTTTTATCTCTTCAAGATTTACCAAACTATTCAAAAACATACTTTAGTATGTTTTCCAAAGGAGATATATCCTTTTTGTATTAGTGGGCTGTAGCTACAATTTATGTGCTATCGCATTTCCTCATCGTGTCAAAATCTGCGAAAGGTTTATGGGTATAGTTGGGCCATTTGTTTATTTAGTTGCAGTGTTCAGCGAGAGCCCTTGTTAATATACAAATGCTATATACAATTTGCCGTGTGACCCCGGCATAGAATAGGCCAATCCTTTCTTTCCGCTGCGACTTAGGGCGAGAGATGGACAGCCGCATCCCTCTTAAAATATCTCCAAAGCCTAACTGCGTTTGTCAATTCGCTTGCCAAGCGCGGCAATTATTGGCAAACCCCCCTAAGAGAGATGCTTATGTTAGACAGCTGAATATAAATTACTTATACAAATATAATGAGCGACGAAAAAGACTACAATAGATTTGAATTAAAATTTCAGTTTTGTAGATTAATATGTGGTAAATAAAGTTTTAAAATATGGCGGGAACGATGATTTGGTTTAAATTGAAGAGCTGTATGATACGATGGCAGAAATGACCACAAAAATGGCGACCGATTAAGAAAAAGAAGAATAAATTAAGTTTGTGTTCATAATCTCAAATTATTCCTGTAGTGAGGATAGCCTTATAGATAGAGGACCTAATCTTATACTACGAATTATTCTATTAATATCTGTTTTTTTTTTTATTGGTGTTGTGTTGTGTGCTTAGTAGGCATGGGTAATTTTGATGCCGATCCGATATCTGTATATTTTGTTCTGGATATTGATGGTAGAGAAAAGGTTAGTCCTATATCGGTCGTATATAATTTTTTTAATATATTAAAAGTCTGTTATCCAATATTATTTTTTGTTTAACAGATTTTTAAGACGTTATTGGATCAGTATATAGATTTTGTAACTAGAATATATAGATATTATCCATCCCTAGTGCTTAGACATGCAAATAAATTATCTATAAACCTTAATATATTCAGTATTTTAGTCGCCCGTCATATTTTATTATATTTATTACATCTTTCATTCTAATAAGCGGGAAGTCCGAAACTACTAATAATAAATTAGCTATTTACATTACCTACTAATGCTTGATAAACCTATAACTGTGCTTCTCTCTTTTCAGTTGTTTATGAGCCAGGATGAGGTAAATTTATACATGTTATGCACAGTAGAATAAAGGTGGCGGTTGGACCTCTGGCGAGCGTGTGTTATTCTATGTTACGTTACTAATTTCATAAAAAGAACACGTTTGACATTTCTTTTTTTTAATTCAATCAAATTGATACACCTTAGGTCACTTCCTGTTTTGTAGGTACGGTAATTATGGTATTGTTTTAGTTTGAAAGCTTTACCGTGTCTATACCAGACGTCGTTTATTATTAAAAAAATATATATTTCACTCTGTAATTTACAACTTTTTTCTCAGACTACATCAATCAAGTACTTTTTTAATGTTAAGGTAGTATCGTGTAAGCTTGCCGAGTGAAACAATGTCGTACTGATCGATTACGAAGTGGCCTTATATTTCCAATCACTGATATTGTAATACATTATCGGGCGAGATACGATTACAAACACATGACTTAATTGTTATTAATATTTGTATCTATAAAATTGTATTTTGACATACTTCTTTTATCGAAACGCTAATTGCACACAATGAAAGATAGTCGTAAACATTATAATCGCGCCAGATTAAATGTTTATCTATCGTTAAACCATAGACAAGTCGAGGCGTTCCAATTTTAAATTTCAGTTTGCTCTTAATTTCGTAATGATTATACTTTGTCGTATTTGTATTTGATTTATTTTGCATCGTCAGATGTCGAACCGCACCTTTACTACATAGATGCCACATTTGTCTTTTGCTTTTTTACTTATATATTTTTATTATATTTCTATGGGAATGTTGATAAAGGGGAATTAGCGACCCCATTGCAACTGACACCCAGTCAAGTCGACCACCACGCGGTTCTCAGAAACCATCGTGATTTATTCATAGTGAATTAATCACGATGGGCCAACTGACCTGACTTCGTCCTCTCTTATCATCTTTCACTGGTGCTCTGCCAGCGTACAGCAATGTCGCTGGCGGGGTTATTGCTTAAAATTATAAATCGTCATAGTCGTAGAATACTGACGGATCTATATGTGTAATATTTGTCAGATCCGTCAGTATTCTACGACTATGACGAAATAGTTTATAACGCCAGTATTAAGTAATGCATATCTAATTAGCCCTGCTTTATTATCTCTACGAGTTTTAAGTAGTATTTTCATACACATACATATTTGTCATACATTTACATAAAACTTTTACGTCAACCGCCCAAGGGGGGGGGGGGATTGTTAGTAATGCAAACTACCAGTCACATTGCTAGCAATGCACTCGGGTCGATCTCCACGTAGCCCCCTCCCTGGAAACTATCGTGCTGAATTCCAAGTGAATATATATACGTCATGATGGTCTAACTGATCTTGATCATTTTCATCCTCCCCTATCATCCCTCACTGGTGCCCCGCCAGTGTTTATTAGCACAGGCGGGTTACCATTCCATTATTACCAGAGGGAGATTTTGTACAAAAGCCGATTGCTTGGGTACCTCTGTCCCATTCGTGTTTCTACCGTGAAGCATTCATGTTTGCATGGCTGTGTTTCGGTTGAAGGGTGGAATATGGCAGTGAATTTACAGGGTATAGAGGAACAACACCTGAGTCCTCAGGAATGGCAACGCATGGGGGGTATCATGGGCGCAACAGTATACTTTGTTATGTCCATGGTACTGCTCATGTCTATAGGTGACGGTTACCACTTTCCATCAGGTGGGCCATCAGTTTGTTTGCCATTCTAAGTTTTATAAAAAAAAAAACATTCATAAAACACAAACGTAAGTATCCATACATAATTTATACTATTATATATTATAAAAAGTAAAAGTTTATTTTTTTATAACGAAATGTAGATCTAGACATGAAAGATTTAGCAGACTCTGTGCACGTATAGTTTACGGATTTTTTTATATTTACCTACTTTTATTTATTTACTTATGTAACTATTTGTCCTTACATTCGGAATACTTCGCAGTCGGTTAATATGTAAATATTTATGTAAACATTTATTAGTAATTAGATTATTAATTCTTAAGTTAAATCGTTGCCATGTAGTCCCGGTATAGGATGGGCCACCCCTTCCTTTCCCGTGGATGTTGTAATAGACGATTAACACGTTGAGCGCCACGCGTATTTCTACAGCAATCCCGTTGAGCCCACGCGCGCCGCTTCGAAGCGCTGGTACTGCAGGAGCTGGTGTTTCCTATCGTAGTAGAAGGTAGTTTACGTTTGGAACGTGATTCCTATAAATTTTAAATAAATTTTCTGTAATTCCGTAAAATAGTGTAAAATTTTATAGTTCTCATGTTACACGCTGTCAGACACCGATGGCTGACGCGGCCTAAACGGAAAGTCTAGTGTCAGCCACCGATGGCTGACATGGCGCTCAACGTGTTAAGGAAACTTATTGGTCGAGAGATGTCTATTATTTACTATGTAGATTATTTACTATGTCCCGTGTATATTATTGATATATTACGACGGCGACGCCTTCGATTGGTTGTTAATTGACGTCAATCGTCGTGCCGGTATCAGCTTCAATCGGCTGCCACTGATGGGAATCTATTGTAGTTACATTAAAATATCATCAGCTGATTTTATAAACAAGCGAATTGGTTTGGCTTTGCGGGTTTTTTTTTAATATAGCCATTGTTCGCTCGCTGATAATGCAGTTATTTTGTTTAGAAACACTAACCTACTGAGTCAGAGGGGGGGGGGGGGGGGAGAGGAATTGGTAGTAATGCGGACTACCAGCCCCATTGCTGGCAATATAACTTGTCAGGTCGACCTCCACGTGGTCCCCCTGGAAACCGTCGTGCTGAATTCCAGGTGTATTCGTCACGATTGGCTTACTGACCTGCCTTTTCATTCCCACCTATCATTCTTCACTGGTGCCCCGCCAGTGTATACCGTTAGCGCAAGCGGGGTTACCATTCCATTTATTTATATATTTAACTCTTTATTGCACCAAGAACATAAAAATAAACAATGACATATAAACAATTCAACTGAAATACAGTAGCATGGAGTACAGATCAAAATATACACATAAAGGTACAAAAGGCGGTGTTATCGCTAGGGCAATCTCTTACAAACGACCTTTGGTTAAAGAAGAACAGATAGATTCGATCATCATTCATCCAAAAAAAAAAAAAACCAATTGAATCGATTTTGTTAACATTCTTATGTGACCAATCTGTAAATATATCCTTTGAGATAAAAAAAAGAAGAATTTTCAGAATCAGTTTATAACTTGACGGAGTTATAAGGTAACAAAAATAAAAAAAAAATACAAACGAATAGTGAACCTCCTTTTTTTGAGGTCGGTTGAAAAGTGTGAATCACGTTGTTGTACCGCTATTTACTTACACTGTGACATTCCAATAGTATTTGTCACACACAGTCATAAATTCCGTTTGATACCGAGTATCAATAAATGTCATACGTATATGAAATCTTATAATAATAATATTTATTAAATCCAAAAATACATATTTCAATTTTACATACATACATTATTATACATACATACATTATTATACATACATACATTATTATACATATTATACATAATTATACATACATATCTGTCACGCCTGTCTCCCATTAGGGTAGGCAGAAACAATGGAACGCCAAATGCTTCGATTCAAACAAACCTCTTTCGCTTCTTCCACATTCATCAATCTTGTCATACACGCTCGTCGGTTACGGGTACTTTTAATTTGGCCCTTCTTCAGCACGTCGCCTATTTGGTCGATATACGTCCGTCTAGGTCGGCCCCTACCGACATCTCCATTCATTCTTGCTCGATAAATCTCTTTCGTAATTCTTCTTTCATCCGTCCTCTCCAAATGACCAAACCAACTATACATTTGTTTCCAAACTTCACACTAGGATTCCCTGTGTCATCAAGTCTTGGGTCCACTTCTACTTACAAAACTTATTAACTAATATATAAACTTTAAATACATAAACAATTTTATGTGCAACAAATCTTTTTATTATTATTATATTTTAAATTTACGATATCTCTGCTTAAAACCGGTTTTACAGGTGTACACGGGCCTAAGCCAAGTGCATAACTGTGTGCTATGTTTTTTGTATAAATGTAATTTGTCTGGTAATCTGTTTGTAATATTATGTTAACCTGTAGATGTATCAGGAACTTCTAGTCCAATTTGTAGAAATTTCCTAAAAATTCGGCATGTATTTAGGATTACGGCTTTCTATAATTGATGGTAAATATTGGGTGGTAACTTTAGAGTATTTTATTATTATTATTATTAGTATTCTATGTACATAAAAAATATAATGTACTTACTCGTAAATCATAATATATTTTTTTATTATATTAGTCGTTATTAAGTTATTAAGGCTTATAAGGCCATTGCTAACAGGTCGACCTCCACGCGGTTCCCCCTGGAGACCATCGTGGTTAATTTTTTTATGAATTCATCACGACGGGTCAACTAACCTGCTTCATCTTCATTTATTATCCGTTACTGGTACCCCGCCAGCGTATACCGATAGCGCACGCGGAGTTACCATTCCATTTTCATCCATTAAAAAATACCCCTGTTGTGTTCTTTTTAGTGGATGATAATGGAATGGTAACCCATCCGCGCTATTGGTATACACCGGCGGGGCACCAGTGTAGGATGATAGGTGTGGATGAAGCAGGTTAGTTAGCCCATCGTAACGAATTCAGCTAGAATTGTTCACGATGGTTTCCAGGTGGAACCACGTGGAGGTCGACCTAATAGGGTATATTGCTAGCAATGGGGCTGCCAAACTCCATTGTGCTAACTATCCTTCCCCCAATTTTGTGTTGTGTCTTTCTGTGTGTCGAAGGCGAACCTACTCCTGCTTTTTTTTTACAACACGGGACAAACGAGCATGCGGCTCACCTGATGGTAAGTGATTACTGCCGTCCATGGTCACCCTTTTAAAAAGGAATATGCTTGTTTCTTGAAGGTTATGTTGTCGTATCGGTTCAGAAATACTGCTGCTGGAAGTTGATTCCAAAGAATGGTTGTGCGTGGAAGAACGTGCTTTGAAAAACGCACGGTGAAAGACCGCCACTCGTCCAGATGATTGGGATGAAACTTTAGTTTGTGGCGGATTGTATGGTGGTGAAAATCAGCAGCAGGTATCAATCCGAACAGTTCCTCAGAACTTTTGGAAGTGACTTAAAATATGAATATTATACCAGGATACCCCTATTAGTATTTTTTTCGTTTACTATTAACCTATTCATGACGGGGCATTATCGTTATCTGTTAGCACACACGGCGGCCGGATTATCCGATAATGTATGACTAATTTGGGTTGTCGAAAATCATTTAGGAAAACGTCATATAGTGTTATCTAGCGATTGTACAGGTAATATGTTACTAGGCAACGATAACACCTGAGGAACACTTTGTACAAAAGTCTTTGGCCAACTCTGTCCCATTCGTGTTTCTACCGTGAAGCAGTTGTGTTTGCATGGCTGTGTTTCGGTTTGAAGGGTGGGACATGGCAGTGAATTTACAGGGTACAGAGGCTTAACACTTTAATTCTCAGGAATGGTAACGCATGGGATTTATCATGGGCGAAACAGTATACTCTGTTATGTCCATGGTACTGCTCATGTGTATAGGCAGTAGCTACCACTTTCTATTAAGTGGGCTGTCAGCTTGTTTGCCATTCTAAGTTGCATAAAAAAATCTCAAATTATTCCTGTAGTGCCGATAGACTAACCTAAGTAACCTAATCTTGTACTAAGAATTATTCTATTAAAGTGTGTTATTTTATTCTACGCTTTTATTAACATAAACGTTTTTTTTATACGCTATATTGCTTGCGTCAAATTGCTACCATATTCTTTCTTTTCTCTTCTATCCAAAAGTTTTTTTTAATAGATGACAATGTAGTGGTAACCCCGCCTGCATTAACGGTGTACGCATGCGGGGCACCTGTGAGTGATGTAAGAGAAATGAAAAGGCAGATCAGTTAGCCCATCATGAATACATCAGAAATTCAGCATCGTGGTTTCCGGTTTCACGTGCAGGTCGATCTGACAGGGTATATTGCTAGCAATGTAATTGATAGTCTGTATTACTAACAATCCCTTCCCCCCTCTCTATCCAAAGGTTGTCTGGAAGATATTGTTGTAACGATAAGGCCGCCTTTCTACTTTATAAGTGGCATATATACACACATTATTTTTTAAATGCCGGAATAAAGAGTTAATAGAAAGAAAAAAGAAGTCGTAATATGGTTCTAGAATTTTTTTTTATATAACTTAGAATGGCAAACAAGCTGACGGCCCACCTGATGGAAAGTGGTAACTGTCGCCTATAGACATGAGCATTATCATGGACATAACATACACTGTTACTGTTTCGCCCATGATACCCCCCAAGCGTTGACATTCCTGAGTGTGGATGGATGGAGAGCAGTGGATAGTAAACAGCTGATGATGATTCGAATTCTCTGAATCCTTGTTTGCTATTACAATAGCTACGTCTCTATGTATCAACATAATGAATTTTCAAATTACGAACGACCTATAACGGATTGATTCTGTTTGAATTAACTTTTCATTGAACCACTAATCGTTGGCCAAGGCAATCGATGTAATGAGCTAAATTAGTGTTGTTATTTATAGCATACGGGCTGTCACTTGTTACTTCGTCCGTTCAGAATATCATTAAAAAATAAATTACAATTTAATATTCCTTTTCACTGCCTAATGTTGCTACTTTTTCATCACATTTTTCACAGAGCTATATCGCAGTAACTACTATGCTAGCGATTTGAAATTTGGAATCATTTTAGATGTTTTTGACCCAAATTTATTGCTAAAGAAACAATTGAAGAAATATTTTAAACTTCAAAACCATAACAACCTGTGCGATCTTCCACTGGCTGGGAAATGTTAGTAATCTCAGACAAGCATTAAGAATTGAAACGAGTAGTAGTATCCCTTTCGCTGGTAATTTCTTTAAAAGTGTTGCATCTATTTGATCATATCCCGGTGCTTTATTATCCCGAAGATTACGAATTTCTCTTCTGAGTTCCCTAGGTGAAACGCTTCTCAGGGGAGGACACATCTGTATATCCGATTTTAAATAATCCTCTATTTCGTTAGCGGAATGAAACAAAATAATTCTCTTCAAATAATCAGCGATATGGACTTCCACAAGATAATATACCATATTCCACAATAGTTCCGTAAAATTCATTCCAATGATATATAAATCAACCTGTACTTCTAAAAAAAATTATAAATGATACTATCTACGATACGAACGAAGGTTTTAGGTCAGAAAAAATAATTCATTGGCCTCGATTATTCTATCGGAAGCATTACCATAAAAATTGACCTAATGCTGTAGGCACTGGACAATACAAAGGTATTATTTCTAATTAGCCGTGACCTACTCTTTATAAAACGTTTTCCGTCAATATTTATATGTTACTAGCGATCCGTCCCGGCTTCGCACGGGTGCAATGCTGATACTAAATAGCGCCGCCGGTCCCTCAGCCGGTGCCGCCGCAACCTCTATGTCCTTGCATTTTAAATCTGCAATTTTTTCGAAATTATTAATTAAAATTACATTTAAACGGCCATATTACTCTATATTAAATGCACAATGTATTTAAGGTACTTAATTGGACATGGATTAATGTTATGTTGCTTAAAATCGCTTCGTAAATAAGTCATCATTTCTCGTTAAAGTAAAAGATAAAAAATAGCTATCGTGGGCTTTACCTAAGATAGACATATACCATCAAAATTTTTGTTTATTTACGACATCACATTAGAATCCTCTAAAATTATCAGTGTATCTCTACCATATTATGATTAAGATCTAAACATACATAGGGACAGACAGACGGGAAGCGACTTTGTTTCATACTATGTAGTGATAGCGATGACTAGCTTTTTGCCTGCTACTTCGTACTGTTACAACTCTAGCATCTAGATATATTATTTTAGCGTTCCTCTTAAAACATCACCAAAGCCTAACTGCAGTTGCCAAGCCGCCTTAGCCGCGTTAGCAAGCAGTTAAAGGCTGATATGGTGATGACTCCGATATCGCCCACATCAGTCGTATATGGTATATCTACTATATACATTATGAGCGGGTTTTTAGATATTGGATAATAGATATTTATTAATATGTATTTGTTATTGGGCCATATTGTATTGATATTGTAACTACAATATATAAATATTGCTATATATATTTTCCACCGTTATTAGGAACTTTAAAACATCCTCACAAACTTTTACATTTATTATATACTAGCTTTGAACCGCGACGTCGTCCACGTGGCTGGAATATGTTTACTGTCCGGGATAAAAAAGTAGCCTATGCCTTTCTCCATTCCATATAGTACTTGCATACCAATTTTTATAACCTAACCACAGACAATTTGTGTTTGACTAATGTTACCATCGTATAAGTTATATTGAAAATAATTGACAACACTGTTTTTGACTTCCCAGAACCTCTCCACTAACACGAACTTTATGGCATGGTATTAAAGTTCAAATCGACTTTTAAGTATTATTACAAATCGTTTGTATGGGAGTATAGAAAAGTGTCGTTCTTAGACTTTTTCAGGCATTTTTTAATTTTTTTCTGTCTGTAAGAACCGTCCTCGTGCTCCAATAAATATTTTAAAAAATTAATTAGCGAAATCGGTTCAGCTGTTGTCGAGATTTGCGCTTAGCAACACATTCAGCCATTCATTTTTATATTATATATATTGATGCAAATAGTTTATTTTCAATGAACACATTTAGCTTTTAGGCACCTTCATCTTTTCTATAAGTAAAATGTTTTAGAATTTTTACACAAATATCAACAGTCACCATCTCAATGCTATTGAAGACTTAACCCTTCTTTGCACGTTTTTTTTTTTATCGGTGGAATAAATCAATGTGACATAATTCATGTTCAAAATTAAAGGAAAAATGATTAAAAAAATAAATTTGACAGCTATGGTTTTTTTTTCTGCAATAGACATTAAAAAGGTATCCAGACACGATCAACTTAAAGTGAAATTGTTCTTTTATATAATTTTTGGGCATTCAATGTTATGATGGAAGTTTCCACCGTTATGCGAAGATGGGTTAAAACATTACCTGTCAATGATAGTTTTTAGATGTCGTGACTTATTGATAAATTGACAATTGAAAATGTTTATCGGCAACCTTCACAAAAATATCTTATGTCAAAACTTATAAATACTCATGATAACATGATTTTGTTAAGTTTGATTATGTAATTTAGGCGGTGACTAATCCTAGATTGCTTGCTTCTAATGTTGAAATTAGTTTTTTTTTAATAGATGAAAATGGAATAGTAAACCCGCCTGCGCTATCGGGATACGCTGGCGGGGCACCAGTGAGGGATGATAGGTAGTATGAAGCAGGTCAGTTGCCCCTCGAGATGAATCCATCAAAAGTTAATCACGATAGTTTCCAGGGGAACTGCGTGAAGGTCGACCTGTTAGGATATTTTGTTATTAATAAGTCTGTTGTATCTCATTATTAACAATCCCTGCCCCCCCCCCCCCTGAAATTAGTATTAATTCTGTGGTATGGAGTACCAGCGTCTGTATGTCACGCGCGGAATTTTTTAAAGTGGATACAGCAAAATGGATTATTAGATTAGGTGTTATATGGCCGTTTTCGGTAGTTACTCGTATTTTCGCGTAAATATTTCATGACAAATACAAGATATCTTTACGTTGAAGCTAGTTCTTTACAGCGATTTTTAGTAGCAAGATTTTTAGTGTAAGTCTAATTTCCCTAATTTCCTGTACGCGGATAGTAACAAGATACGAATGTGATGTACTAGATATTTCTCGAGATTTCAGCGTTCCATTTTGAGTATTACCATATGGTAATACGGTGGCTTATTGATTCTATATTTTATTTATATGTTGTTGATATAGTTTTGTAGATATCAAAAAGATAATATAGGGAATGGATAACATGCGTTAAGTGTTGTTTAGTATGAAATGTTATGAACTTCCGTGTTGTATAAGATTACGAGTGGAAAGAAAACCTAGAAACTTAACAATTTTTTTGACAGATTTTTTTATATAGTGCTCTGATAACGATCTTTTATATTAATCATATAATAAGTTATTAAGTATCGCTAATATTTTTTAACATACTTCTAATATTTTGTTTCTGAACTTTTCAATACTATTTTGTCATTTA
The DNA here is from genome assembly GCF_026898425.1 of Galleria mellonella. Classification (NCBI taxonomy): domain Eukaryota; kingdom Metazoa; phylum Arthropoda; class Insecta; order Lepidoptera; family Pyralidae; genus Galleria; species Galleria mellonella. Next base: position 10,717,961 of record NW_026442074.1, on the reverse strand, counting down.
AATTTAAATTTTTACTGATAGCCTTAATAAGAATCTTTTTTTTTTTTTATTTTAAGAGCTTTTACCTTCTTCAGATATATTAGCCCTATCGTACCCTGAACTGATTTCTTATATTATGTTTTATCTACTTTCCCTACTCACGGAAAGAGAGGAATTAATGGGTATCAATAATTTACGTAGAGATATTAAAAAAATTCTGATCTGGGTTCAACTAATATAGATTGAATAAGGCCAATATTTAGTTTCTTTAGGTTAAAGAGGTGCATGAAGTCTTCTCTTTCCGTCGAGTTTATACAACACTCTAACAGTATATATTGTACACCATCGATGGTATCACAAGTTTGACAATGGGGTGACTAGGATATCATATGTGCATTTTTTGTGCAAATTTTTTGATGGTTAATGCCCAGATCGGAGACAAACAGCTAATTTAATATTATATCTATTAATTTTGGTCTCACAAAACTAGAGATATGTGGAGGTTCATCCTGAATAGTTTTATAACAAATACCTTTTTTTTTTAAATTTCGTTAAAATATTCTTACCAATTTTATTGATTTTTAAATTTAGATATAGGTACATTCAGTAGAATGTGGTAATGATTGATATATTGCTCGATTACTCTATTTTTTTTTTTTTTTTGAAAATTCTTTAATAATTTTTGAAAATACTTTTAAGAAGCATCAATATGAATGATCTAAGTTTTGAAACACCTTATTTGCGATATAAAGTAAGTTTTGTAGCACAAGTTGAGAGTGGGTAAGTCATTTACGACATTATTTTGTAGTCTGTACGCGGAGCGAGCTTGAAGTGAAGATACTCGTAGGTAGTCAAGTTCCGCGATCGATATCTGACGATACCTCGTTAAAGGTGAAACACGTGTCACGGTGGACTACCTAATGATGGAGGAATTAAATCAATTTATTACCGATTTAATGGAAACATTGAGGACGACACTAATCAGTACTAAATACAGAAACTTTTCTAGTTTTAATTATAGGAAGTCTTGGAATCCACTTTTACATGTTCATCCTTAGATTATTATTCGTCATCAGCATTGACTTGCTTTTTCCCATCTATTTGGGGTCAGTGCAGTATGTCTTCTTTGACAAATCTCTGTCAACTGTCAGTTCAGGGTTCACTTCTCTTTTATGCTTATCATCTTTCACACAGCCCATCCGCCTTTTTGTCGCTCGTCCCCTTTACATCAATCCACTTTGATAGTTCAACACTTTCTTTAAAACATGGATTTCATTTCTGCGTTCTACTATTATTATTGCTTAATTATTATTTCGAGTTATAGTGACTCGTTTTGATAATAGGATTTTATTCTCAGGTATTTTTAAAACAGAAACCTTTAACTATTGGACTAGTGCAGTTTCCCGCACATGATGATATAGAAATAATCTGTCTCAGAATATTATTGATATCGTATAACGAATTGTGTTTTTGATAACAAAACACATTACTTCAAAATTGTATATTTATGATTATGAAGAGGAAATTCGAAATCCTTTTTTTTAATTATCCAAATTCTCAATCCAAATTAGCCAAAATCTCATATATCAGTCTTTAAGTGTCCAATGCTGAACATAGCCTCACCCATAAATGGGGTTTGCCAGTAATTGCCACGCTTGGCAAGCAGGTTGGCAACTGCAGTTAGGCTTTGGTAATGTTTTAAGTGGTACGCTGTTGCCCATCCCTCAACCATAAGCTACCTTAGTCGAAATCTCATGCTTGCTCAAATTGAGCCAATGAAGTGGTTTAACAGGATTAAAATCTCTGTAAAGTGGCTGAAGTACAAACATTTTAGACCACTTAAAAACACATAGGCATCTATTGTTTCCGAGTAGGCACATAGTCTTGCTGCCGTCCAAGCAATCACTGTGAATATTTAAGACAATCAACGCTCATTGAACGTACAATTATCGCTCTGAAACCGTAACATAGAAACGGGCCTTGAGTCCATAGTTTGGCTGACCTACATTCGGGTTACGTAAACACCTGTGCGTTGGTTTTCGATTTCTACGTGCCAATCAAGGAGAATCTCGATTCAATATGATCGTAAATCGGCTAGTTTACACACAAATAGCACGAACTGTATCTAGACTACGTGCAGTCGTGACTTTGTTTCCTTTGTACAAAAGTCGATTGCTTGGTACCTCTGTTCCATTCGTGTTTCTACCGTGAAGCAGTTGTGTTTGCATGGCTGTGTTTCGGTTTGAAGGGTGGGATATGGCGTGAATTTACAGGGTACAAAGGAATAACATCTGAGTCCTCAGGAATGGCAACGCATGGGGTGTATCATGGGCGAAACAGTATACTCTCTTATATCCATGGTACTGTTCATGTCTATAGGCGACGGTTACCACTTTCCATCAGGTGGGCCGTTGGCTTGTATGCCATTCTAAGTTGTATAAAAAAAAATTGGTAATTATTAAATATTAACATTACTAAATGTGATGTTAACATTGTAGGCTTTACACGTGGTATCGTGATTTTGAATATCCTATGACCTTTCCCAAGAAATAAGCTATCAAGTGCATAAAGAATTATTCAAATCAGATTCCGGTCTAAAATTTAAATCACTGAATTGATTTGGATAGAATTTCTTCTCAGTCCTTTCAGATAAAAAAGATTTTTTAAATCTGTTTATAACTGACTTACGGTAAAAAACATAAAGAAATACATCCGAATTGAGAACCTCCTTTTTTTGAAGTCGGTTGATAACTGGTTTTGCCACAACAGATTTTTTTTGTGGAACACAAATTATTGTTTAGTCATTTGTAATTAATTCAGAATTGGAATCTTTTTCGTGACTTTTTTTAGGCAACTTAAAATAATAAACAAGGTGACGGCCCACCTGATGGAAAGTGGTAACCGTCGCCTACCTATAGACATGAGCGGTACCACGGAAAGGTGCTGACCAAAAAGGTGCTGTCTCTTACAACGATTACAATATAAGCGAGCAGGAGAGCAAGACGCTTAAAATTGTACCCCTAATGCAACTTGCATTATATGCAGTTGACCAGTTGTTGAAAATATTATAATCTTGGCCTGGCGCCCAGGTTTCGTACTTAATGTCACGCTTTGTATTCTAGCATTATACTATAATACACAAATACTGTGTATTCTTATCCACGTATCCCTCCTCTCCCTTCCCACCCTGAGGCTAGTGCCAAATGAATCTATCAATAAATATGCCACTATTGCAGCCCGTCCCGGCTTCGCACGGGTGGACATTTTTACAACATTTCAAAAAGTGGTTATTGTGACATAACGTTAATAGTTGGACATATAGTATCGCGAAGTTTTTTGTAGTTATTGATGTTTTCTTCAATATTGTAGAACATACTCTTGTTCTATCACCAATAGTTTCAGCAGCGCACGCGACGAAGGATATTTTATAGCATTTTTTTACACCTCGAGTTACGTTACTAAAGTTTCAGTAAGGATCTCTAATCTTTTCTAGCAATAAATATAGTCTATGTTACTCAGGGTGAACGTAGCTTCCTAATGGCGAAAGAGTTTTTGAAATCGGCAAAGTAGTTTTTGAGTAGTTTTGTTTAAACATACATACACACAAAAATAAAAATTTTTCCTCTTTATAATATTAGTGTAGATTCAAATAGATTTGTATCTACACTAATATTTTTAGGATTTTAAGTTATCACGTTTTATGATTCTTAAGCTGAGTTCAGAATGTTGTTATCTGCTGAGATAAACGCGCAAGAAACTCAGCAATTACTCTTTTGAATTTAATTATGGGCAAGACAATTTTATATCTGTACTAGTTTTTACTCGTGGCTTTATTCGCGTGACCGGTATTTGTATGTTTGTGTCAGGACCTTCTTTGTCCCATACAGTACGTGTATATCAAATTGTATAGTGATTGGTTCAGGCGAGAAGGCGAAAGTGAGTTCGTTTACGTGTAAGGTAACAAACAAACAAACTTACTTTTATATTTATAGTATTAGTAAGAATGGGTGCAATGACAACACTCTCACGTGGGTTCTTAAAAGTATCTATCAATATATTTTTCTGGCACTTGTTTTTTTGTACGTAGCCGCTTTCCATCAGGTTGATCGTCTGCTCATTTGCCTTCCTAACAATTAATAAAAAGTAAGCCTGTTTTAAATACTAGAGGCATGGAGATCCATAAGAATAATAAAATTAACGATTTTTTTTTTAATTATTTGATTTAATTTTAAATAGACAAATACACGTATGGACGAAGTCTCAACATAGGTGTACTCCTATGCATCATTTTCGTACGGAGCCATAAAGAGAAAAAGAATATAGCGCCAGTTTTATTATGCGCCTGTAATAGATAGTAGTATTTGCCGGTATGTCGAACGATAACGTTATCGTACGTTAAGTTTATAAGTACTTTAAAAAATACTTATGATTTCCGAAACTCTGGTTCGGCTTTCTTTTTTTTTTTCATATATATGTATATGTTTGTAAATTTGTATACCTCGATGTGTGAGGTTAATTATAGAGGACTTATCGTCGCTTGAGGCATTCGAAATGTGGCCATGGAGGAGAATGGAAAGGATAAGCTGGACAGAAAAACTAACGAATGAGGAAGTCCTTAAAAGAGTGAACGAGAAAAGAACATTAATTAAAACAATAGAGAATAGAAGAGGCAAAATGCTGGGCCACCTTATACGACATGACGCTTTTTTTAAGAGCATAGTAGAAGGAAAAATAGAGGGTAAAAGAGGAAAAGGAAGACCGAGAAAAAACTACATGGGACAGATAAAAGAAACACTAGGTGTCATATCGTATAGGGAGGTCAAGGATATGGCCTGAGATAGAACTGGCTGGAGGAAGATGCATGAATTAGTTGCACTGATAAGAGGAAACTCTTAAATTAAAAGAAGAAAAGATCGTCTATTACTATCTATTGTTATATATCTATGTATTACAAAATAAATAAATGAAATTACTATAATATGTACTTACTGGTGGCTTATAAATACTTGATCGGTGGTGGATTTAACGTGACTACAAGCTGGCCATTCATAAAACAACAAATCTCTAACTTATTTTAGCTTTTGAACTGTTTTCTCTCTTTTTTTTTGGTGCCAAATTATAAGTTTGAAATAAAGTGACAAAACAGTGTAATAGTTAAAAAAGGGGATTGTAGAAGATCTTAGTTTTTATGAATAAGGGGTTAGCGTCTGCTGCAGAGTAGCCCCATCGAATCTGTAAAACTATGAGGCTTTAAGTGCTAATTTTTTTTATAGGTGATAATGAAATAGTAACCCCACCCGCGCTATCCGTATACACCGGCGGGGCACCAGTGAAGGATGATAGACGAGAATGAAACAGGTCAGTTAGCCCATCGTGACGAATTCAACGAGAATTGTTCACGATGGTTTCCAGGGGGAACCACGTGGAGGTTGACTTGATAGGGCATATTGCTAGCAATGGGGCTGTCAAATTCCATTGCTAATAATCCCTTCCCCCCTTAAGTGCTCATTGTAAGCTCCTTGGTCAAATGTCTTTATAAAACACGCTGAAAATCAGCATTGTAGGAGGGGAAAAGGGTTGTTAGTAATGGGGTCAAACAGCCTCATTACTAGCAATATGCTCTGCTAGGTCGACCTTCACGTGTTTCCCCCTGGAAACCATCATGGTTAATTCTGGTTGATTTCGTCATGATGGGCTAACTGACCTGCTTTCATCCTCATCAGTCATCTATCACTGGTGCCCCGCCAGTATATGCCGATAGTGCAGGCGATGTTACCAAATCATTATCACCCATTCAAAAAAATCAGCATTGTAGCTCCTCGACTGCAGCATAACGCTAAGCAGGGACCATTTCGGCAAACATTGCGTTTTTTTTTTATATAACTTAGAATGGCAAACAAGCTGACAGCCCACCTGATGGAAAGTGGTAACCGTCGCCTAGAGACATGAGCAGTACCATGGACATAACAGAGTATACTGTTTCGTCCATGATACCCCCCATGCGTTGCCATTCCTGAGGACTCAGATGTACCACCTTCACTTCCTTTACATGTTATTTTACTCTGTATGAATCTTTTTTTGTAAGTGTGACAATGTTCGTTGAATAAACTATTATTTATTTATTAATAAACATCTCCCCGTTCACAATGCCATATTTCCATAGCAGCGATAATAAATATGAGAACAATAATGTGTCACAAGTGGCCAGTATTGTTTCTGTTATTGTGTAGTTTTTATCTGAAAGTGCAATAAATGCATTTGCAATATCCTTTGGTTAATGTCATTAGACTACTATATATGTATAAGTAGATAAAAAAACCACAGCCACATTTAATTAATTCAAAAAAGAATGATATGTTGTTATTTATAGGGCTGTCGAATTCTATTTATGATTCTTTATTTTATTAGCTAACTTGTTCCCTTTTGAAGATGGCAGTGGACAAATCGTTAGATGATCGTCAACCTTCGATAGAAGGAGGCACCTACTAATTAGACGGATAACAGCAGCATTTAGCGGAAAGGGATCGATAGTAATATGAGCATAAAAGTCCCATAGCTACTCTATACTCGGTCGATCGACTTCCACTACAGCATGGGGTTCTTCAAAAGGGGGGTAAACAGGTTTCTTCAGGGTCGGTAACGCGCGCGTAATACCTCTGGTATTGCAGGCGTTCGTAGGCTACGGTAACCGCTTACCATCAGGTGGGCCGTATGCTTGTTTGCCACCTCAGCGGTATAAAAAAAATTTAGAATTTGTTACGATGGGCCAAAGCCATAAACAAACGATTTACTTATTTCTGCTACGGTGTAGACATTGACATATCTATTTGAAATCGTATGAACTCATGTCAGAGCGAGTAATCTTTACTTAGTCTCATCATCGTCATCATAATAGGTGCTAACTGCCCGCCAATGAACATGGGCCTCTCCCTGTTGGGCGGTGTTGCCAGTAGTTGCCACGCTTGGCAGGCGGGCTGGCTACCGCAGTCTGGCTATGGTGACGTTTTAAGAGGGACGCCGTTGCTCATCTCTCGACCATTAAGTTCCTTTAGTCGCCTCTTACGACACTTGTAGGAAAAAAGTGGTGGACCATTCTATACTGGGACCACACGGCGAACTTTACTTAATGTAGCTGCGTTTAAACGTTTATTACTTTATAGATTTATTACTATTTCAATGTAAAAACTCATGGTAGTGCTGTTATACTCATGGATATGCATTTATTCTCACCTATCATCCCGCACTGGTGCTCCACCAGCGTTATGCGGTGCTCCACCAGCGTTATACCGATAGCGTAAGCGAGGGTTATCATTCCATTTTCTTCCATTAAAAATGAAGTCTCATTCAGGTATCTCTTCCAGATTACAACTCTGGCCAAGCAGCTGGATATGTCCGAGCGCCAGGTGGAGCGGTGGTGGCGCCTCCGCCGCAGTCAGGACAAGCCGTCCACCCTGGTCAAGTTCTGCGAGAACGCGTGGCGGTGCACCTTCTATCTCTTCAGCTTCTCGTACGGTCTCTTCATACTCTGGGACAAGGAGTGGTTGTGGAACATCGACTATTGTTATATAGGATATCCGCATCAGGTGAGTTTTAATGCTTATGTTTTTACTAGTTGTTTCCCACTGTTTTGCCCACGTGAATTAATATAGAGAGTATTCTGTGTGTCAAGTCTAACTTGAACTATCCGTGTACCAAATTCATTCAAATCCGGTCAGCATTCAGCGTAATTGAGTAATGAACATACAAACGTCCAACTATAAAAATATCCACATATTACATCCTTCTAAACTTTTATATAGGAGGGGGGGAGGAGTAACTGTTAGTAATACGGGCAATATACCCTGCCAAGTCGACCTCCACGTGGTTCTCCCCTGGAAACCAACGTGTTGAATTTCTGGTGTATTCATCACGATGGGCTAACTGACCTGCCTTTTCATACTCACCTATCATTCGTTACTGGTGTCTTGCTAGCGTATATTGTTAGCGCAGGCGGGGTTATCACTCCATTGTCATACATAAAAAAAGACCCTTAAATCCAAAATACGTCCATACAAGCGCAGCATACGACTTTTGCACGAAGTTTTTTAGTCCTTTGTTTTATTTATTTATTTATTTTATTTATTGTAATCTAATGAATCTTTTCCTAATAAGTAAACTAATTAGAGATAATGAAATAGGTTTATTCATTAACTAATCACCACTATTATGAGTCGACTGTCGCTTCTCATACACAATGAAGATAAAATGTGCATGTACTTTATTTTATAGCCAACATTCCATTCAATCACTGTTAATGACTATTACCACTTTAGCGCGTCGTCTGTTGATGGCAAAATGTTTATAGGCGACCTTCAATTAAATTGAGTGTAAGCTGTTTTTGTCTCTTTTCATCATCTTCGAAAAAGAAGGTTGTATTTTAATTTCTTTATGGATGGTACGATAATGGAGGTAACACTTCTCTCTCATTGGGCTCTTTTACCATGTGCTGTTTAATGTGATTTTTGGCAAGATTTTACCGTCTCAAAAATTTTTTACAATTGTAAATGCAAAAGTTGGTGATGCTTGAACAGGTGTGTGTTTGTTGCTTCTTCATGTAAAATCTACTAAACGGATTTGAATTAAATTTACTACGTGGGTAGGTTATTATCATATCAGCCTTTAATTGGTCTTTGTTAAATGTAAGCCTCCCTTGGGGTGGGGGGTAGCTAGTAGTTGCCCCACTTGGCAGGCGGATTGGCAGCCGCAGTTAGGCTTTTGAGATGTTTTAAAAGAGACGCTGCTGCCCATCCCTCGCCGTCCCTTAGTCGCCTCTTACGACAATCACGGAAAAGGAAGGGGTGGCCTATTCTATGCCGGGTAGGATTCTAACTTAATATATACGATACATTGTATATTTATCCATAAAGGTAAAGCCACCGGAAACAAAAACAAAATATATGGAAAAGATAATTTTCATTCCCGAGATGTGTAAAAGGTGGCTAAGGGAAAGCACAATACATTTATTTATATATTATAACAGTATTGTGTCAATATTAACAAAGTATGTACAGAAAGGTAAGAAAGTAAATGGAAATACAAAAGGCGGTTTTATCGCTAATGCAAAGTCTTTCAGACAATTTTTGGGGAAAGAGTAGTGAGATGAGAAATAAAGCAGGTGACGCTTGAGTGGAAATAAGGAAAAAAGTAGTAATAAATCAAAATTGAATTACCTCACGAGATACACAAGTAAACATAAAGAAAATACGAGTGCAGAAGAAGGAAAATGTGTAATAAATCCTATATTATATTACTTGGCTAATATGGGTGACGTGGTCTGTAATAATAGGTTAATAAATTCTAATGAGTGAGCTTAATAGTAGAAAGTTAACATTTTAACTGCTGAATCTGTTTTAATGCCGACCTCTGGAGCGCAAGGGGAAAATCAGACTCGCGAGCCAGTTCCGTGTTTACTCCATGTTTACTAGCGAAAAGTTTGCGCCGCCGCGAATCGAGCTCTTTTTTTACGGATGATAATGGAATGATTTTCTCTTGCCCTAATAGGTCAGTTAGTCTATGAGGATGAATAAACCTGGAATCCAGCACGTCGCTTTTTAGGGGGGATCACGTGAAGGTCGTATGACAGGGTATTTTGCTAGCAACAGGACTGGTAGTTCGCATTACTATAGTTCGCAGTTGTGTTTGCATGGCTGTGTTTCGGTTTGAAGGGTGAATATGGCAGTGAATTTACAGGGTACGGAGGAATAACACCTGAGTCCTCAGGAATGGCAACGCATGGGGGGTATCATGCGCGAAACAGTATCATGTCCATGTCATGTCTATAGGCGTCCACTTTCCATCAGCTTGTTTTTGCCATTCTAAGTTGTAAAAAAAATATTAACAACTTCTCCTCCCCCCTCTGATCGAGGAGCACTGTTCACTGAAGCGACCTACTAAACTCGCTTGGTGATTTCTCAGCAAGTAAAGCGTTAATAGATTCTAAATGCAGTGCAAGGCTCCGTTTATGTAAGCAAGGATAATCTCTCACCTTGTGGCTTTGCTATATGACACCGGATTAGGTTTGCGGCTTTATAATGATGTAGGTTATACGTATTCATATCTGGTATGATAAGTATGTTTTGCCATTACAAGCATTATATTTTCTTTACTAGAGGGAAACTTTGTACAAAAGATTGCTCAGGCACCTCCGTCTCATTTGTGTTTCTACCGTGAAGCAGTTGTGTTTGCATGGCTGTATGTCTCTTTGAAGGGTGCGAAATGGCAGTGAATTTACAGGGTACAAAGGAATAACATTTAAGTTCTCAGGAATGGCAATGCATGGGGTATCAAACAGGCCAAAACAGTCTCTGTTATATCCATGGTTCTGCTCATATCTATAGGCGACGGTTACGACTTTCTATTAGGTGGGCCGTTAGCTTGTTTGCCATTCTAAGTTACATATAAAAAAATTTGGCTATTATTATTAATTGTACACAGGAACTTATTGTAACATATCTCGAATCCTAAAGATCAGACACCTCAGACTCGAAAGCTTAGAACTAGCAAATAATAGCTGGCTCTTGTTGCCAAGATTAAATCACTCAAAAGCCCTGATTAAGATTTTCAGAAAATAACTCTAAGAAACTAATTCTTTTGAGTAAAAATAATACAAGGGCTCTCATTGGATACTGCAAACTAAACAAGCATATGGCCCAAAGGCTTACATATGGCCCAAAAAGTGTTTGCAGATTTTGGCACAATGGGGAAGAAACGTCTCAGCATTTAATTTTTGACTGTAACTCACTTACTTAACTACTTACACTAACTACACATAAACGATATATTTTTTTTTTTGGAAAATACACTTTATATCCTGAGAAAATAAAAAAAAAACATCGCTACAAAAAACAAAAATCCTATCATTGATAGAAATTTGCAGCGAACTTTAAAAAGGGCGAGCACTAAAGATCATTGAAAGGTCGCCATCGTGTCCCAAGTTTGTTTTTTTTTGCATGGAAAAAGGTCGTCTTTCAATAATAATCTTAATTAGTTGTACCCCTCGATTGTGCTCGTGTTAGTTTTGTTCAAATCCATTCAGCAATTTTAAGTGTAATTTTTTTATGTTACAAATTGTCTCTAAAAAAACAGATATCGTCACAGTCGTAGAATACTGACGGATCTTTATATGTAATCTTTGTCAGATCCGTCAGTATTCTACGACTATGACGATATGTTTACAAGCTCTTTTATATCGTCACTTTTTACATGTCTACCGTTGGGATCGGAGATTATTACTTGTTGAGAAGAATCTGCAATAATTCTTTCTTAGTAAATTTCGAACAAATATTCAAACATATTTACATTACATTTATATTATTTCCATTACTAAGAAATCTATTTTGTTTTCAACCGACTTAAAAAAGAAGGGGTTCTCAATTCCGTTGTATTTTTTTTCAAATATGTTTGTTACCTAACTCCGTTTATCATAAACCGATTTGGAAAATTCTTTTTAATCTGAAAGGCTATATAGTTTTTAATCTGAAATATTTATAGATTGGCCCCATAAAAAATTTGTCGAAAGCTTTTCAATAGTTTAGTTTTGAAATCAAAATAACTGGTTTGGCCCGATTTTTTTTTTGTTGGGTGATAATGGTATGGTAGCCCCGCCTGCGCTAACGGGATACGCTGGCGGAGCACCAGTGAAGGGTGATAGATGAGAATGAAAACAGGCCAGTTAGCCCATCATGATGAATTCATCAGGAATTAACCATGATAGTTTCCAGGGGGAACCGCGAGGAGGTCGACCTGGTTGGGTATATTGCTAGCAATGGGATTCTCAGTCTCCATTACCAACAATCCCTTTCCCCCCGGTTTCGACCGATTGAAATTGGTTTTACGTTTGTAAAACACAATCTTAATCTAAGTACAACAGTATCTATTGACCATCCTGGGAGCCATAGGAGCCATGTTTTTCTAATACTTGTTAAAAAAATCTTTTCCAGGGTATTACAGACGACGTATGGTGGTACTACATGATATCATCAGCGTTCTATTGGGCGCTCACCATGTCCCAGTTCTGGGATGTTCGCCGCAAGGACTTCTGGCAAATGTTTGTCCACCACTTCGCCACCATCGCGTTACTGTCGTTCAGCTGGGTGTGCAATCTTCACAGGATCGGGACATTGGTCCTACTGAGTCATGATTGCGCTGATATAGCGTTGGAGGTTAGTTTATTCTATGTCAGCATTCCATCCTGGTTTTGCACTTTTTTTTTAATAAAATATAGTCCTTAATAGTGAATGAATGAATGATTTATTTTTCTCTTTACTAAAATTACTAAAAAAAGTAATAGCTTGAGGTGATATACTAATATGTACTCATTCCAGTAAAAACCTTTGCCATCCACTTGCTTGTATTGTACGCGTGTGACAACCCTAGTGGCAAGCGTTTGCTTTTAAAACCATTTAAACAAAGGAATGTTTGTTTGACCATTGAAACTGAAAAAAAAAATTATTATGAGAGTTTTTATAAGTTTAATATCATTTAGTTTGGCTTGTAAAGTGTCTAAAAGATTATTAATGATTTATATATATATATTTTTTTTTTTTTTTATACAACTTAGAATGGCAAACAAGCTGACGGTCCACCTGATGGAAAGTGGTAACTTGCAGTACCATGGACATAACAGAGTATACTGCCCATAATACCGCCCATTTGCCATTCCTAGTTAGGTGTTATTCCTCTGTACCCAGTAAATTCATGCCATATCCCACCCTTTAAACCGAAACACAGCCATGCAGCTGCTTCACGGTTGAAACACGAATGGGACAGAATAAGATATCATACTATATTGTACAATTGATGTAAATATTGTTTTTATCTTTGCTTTGTACCTCAATCGATCATACCTATGTGACATTTGTTTCGACACCTTTGACTGATAGTGATAACGTTCTACGAAGCCATATGGAGCCGTCAGTTGTAAACCGATTTGGAAAATACTATTTTTTTTTTATCTGAAAAGTTACTTGGAGATTGATCTCATAAAGTTTTTGTCGAAATTGATTTAGTACTATAATTTTGAAATTAAAATAAATGGCGTGAATTTACTGGGTACGGAGGAATAACACCTGAGTTCTGAGGAATGGCAACGCATGGGGGTTATCATGGACGAAACAGTATACTCTGTTATGTCCATGGTACTGCTCATATCTATAGGCGACGGTTAGCACTTTGCATCACGTGGGCCGTCAGCTTGTTTGCCGTTCTAAGTTGTATAAAAAAAAATTTAAGTAGGTATTTTTTGTGGAATAAATTCTTAAATTATATATATATATATATATATATATATATATATATATATATATATATATATATATATATATCTATTAATTTGGTTTAAAAATTAAATTACGGAATCAAACCGTGTATTACAAATTTGAAGTTTGATTATTGTTTCAACAATAATCAAACTTCTGTTTTCTTATTTCTTCCATTCTTTTTTTTATTCAATTATTAATTTCTTATTCCAGGCGGCGAAAGCGGCTAAATACGCCAACTACCAGAAGCTCTGCGACGCCATATTTACTGTCTTCATAGTATTATGGCTAATAACTCGTCTGGGAATATATCCATTCTATATAATTTGGAGGTATGTTCACGTACTAATAATTATTATATAGATGGCGTGACGACCTGAAATGCATTGCAGGGAGTCAGTGGATGCAGGTGGCTCAGGACTGTTCTTTATGGCAATCTATGGGGGAGGCTTATGTCCAGCAGTGGACAGATAATGGCTGGATGAATAATGGCTGAAATGTTGATGATGATATCGTCATAGTCGTAGAATACTGACGGATCTGACATGAACTTAATATTACATGCTATATTTCGTTCAGAATGTTGATTAAATTATAAAATGAGAGTTTAATACGCCATGTGTGTCCCGGTATAGAATGGGCCACTCCTTCCTTTCCCGTGGGTGTCGTAAGAGGCGACTAAGGGAGACTGAGGAATGAGCAGCAGCGTCTCTCTTAAAATATCTCTAAAAGCCTAACTGCGGTTGCTAATCCGTTTGCCAAGCGTGGTAACTATCAGCAAAACTTCCCTTATGGGAAAGCCTTATGTTTAGCAGTAGACAGTTAACGGTTGAAATAATAATAATAAACTCTAATACGGTAAGTAGTGATGGGCCCACGTTTAGGCGCCATTAGTGTCCCATGTTGGGCGCCATACTTACTTTAATATATAAGTACCTAATTGTCTAATTGTTATAGCTACATAATCTAATTAGACATAACATGGGCATGTGATTACGTTTTGAAAATATCGCAAGTAACAGAGTAACGATCGGCGTCTTACTGTCCGGCTCGACATCTCGACTGCGTAGAGATGTTGCATCGCCGTGCATCTTCTACCGAATTTATCATGGGGAGTGCTCTGAAGAATTGTTCGGAATATGCTGCATATATACATATATACGTACAACCCGATATATATATATATATATATATATATATATATATATATATATATATGCATCTGGACGAGTGGCGGTCCTCCACCGTGCGTTTTTCAAGGCACTTACTCCCACGCACAACCACTCTTTGGAATCAACTTCCAGCAGCAGTATTTCCGAACCGTTACGACATGGGGGGCCCATGCGTTGCCATTCCCGAGGACTCAGGTGTTATTCCTCTGTACCCTGTAAATTCAATGCCATATTACACAAGCAAACAACTAGTTTACTGCAGAAACCCGAATGGGATAGAGGTACCCAAGCAAACGACTTTTGTATAAAGTCTCCGTTCGTATTTTAAAGATTCACAAATGCAGAATATATAACTATACTATTTATTTTATTTCCAGCACAACGATCCGTGCCCCCATGCTGTTGCCCATGAGTCCTACATACTATATATTCAACTCGTTGCTTTGCCTCCTGCTCGTCTTGCATTTGATATGGACGTGGCTCATACTGCAAGTTGCCTACAGAGCCATCTATGCCGGACAGGTACGTATTATAATTGTTTCTGATTTACCCGCGTATTCGAGGTTGTTCGACTAGTTTCCTTGTTCAAAAGTTCAATTCTATTCTGATAATTATTATTGTATATTAAATCTTTTAATGTGTCTTATTTAAATTATGTACAATACAGATATTTACAATACAATATTATACATATATAAGATGACCCACTAGACTATTTTTTTGCATACAAAATTTCATTAAAATCGGTTAATTTTGGAGAGTGTTTGATAAAATAGTTATTTTGATTTATATAGTATAATAGTTATATAATATAACTATATAACATATATATATATATATATATATATATATATATATATATATATATATATATATATATATATATATATATATATATATATATATATATATATATATATATATATATCTGAAGTGTTTGATATTTTTTTTTATTTCTATGGGAACAATGGGAACAATATGAAACTGTATACTCTCAGATAAAAAAAGAATTTTTCAAATCGGTTTATAATTGACGGTAATATACACAAAAAAAATAAAACCGTCTTGTCAATCTCCTTTTTTGGAGTCGGTTAAAAACGGGTTGTGTATATCTTTAATTCGTTTATAAGTAAGGATATAAGGGATGGGCAGCGGCGTTCCTCTTAAAACATCTCTAAAAACCTAACTGCGGTTGCCAACCCGCCTGCCAACTGTGGCAACTACTGGTAAAACCCCCCAAAGGGGGAAACTTATGTTCAGCAGTGGACAGTTAAGGCTGATCTGACATAATTGCCAAGTATCGAGTCATAAATTAGTGATTTAATAATTGATTTTTTTTTTCAGTTGGAAGGTGACATAAGGAGTTCGAGTTCGGAAGTTAGTGATAGTTCCCACCATTCCAATCATAGTACACCTAATCGCATCAATAATAAAAAGTAAGTACTATTTTTTTACATTAAACAATTCTATATTGTTATAAATAATTGTTTACCAGAGGGAGACTGCACAAAAGTCGATTGCTTGGGTATCTCTGTCCCATTCGTGTTTCAACCGTGAAGCAGTTGTGTTTGCATAGCTGTGTTTCGGTTTGAAGGGTGGGACAAGGCGTGAATTTACTGGGTAAAGAGGAATAACACCTGAGTCCTCAGGAATGGCAACGCATGGGGGGTATCATGGGCGAAACAGTATACTCTGTTATGTCCATGGTACTGTTCATGTCTATAGGCGACGGTTACCACTTTCCATCAAGTGGGCCGTCAGCTTGTTTGCCATTCTAAGTTGCATAAAAAAATAATAATAAAAATAGCCTTTATTCCTGAATTACAGATTCTTTTTTAAATTGTAAATATGTACAGATAATTAATGTTGACATCAGCAACATCTTATTTTTCAGATTGTTCTAGAACATAGGCCCCCTCCATATTTCTCCATTGGTAACGATTCCTTGCAGCTTGTCTCCAGCCTTTGGGCAAATCATCCTCCCATCTTCTTGTTGGTCTACCTCGGTTTCTTTTCCCATCACGCGGATACCACTCAATTAAATCTTGGGTCCATTTGTTTTTTGATGACCTCATGATGTGCCCAGTCCATCGCCATTTGAGCTTTTTTATTTTTTACAGTTGGTCTCGTTATTGGTCACTAAAAGAAATAATTAAAAATAAGTCAATACCAGTATCTGACAAGAAAAAAGTTTATTCTATATTTGTTAGTCTATGTTAAAAAATCTTTGGAAACATTTTAGGGCAAACTATTTACTTACTATTTGTCAAAGTGTTTTCTATGTATAACATTAGTTATTGGAAGGGAGGGGGGGGAGAAAGGGATTGTTAGCAATGGAGTTTGACAGCCCCATTGCTTAGCAATATGTCCTATTAAGTCGACTTCTATGTGATTCCCCCTGGAAAGCATCGTGAACAATTCTTGTTGAATTCGTCACGATAGGCTAACTGACCTGCTTAATCCTCACGTATCATACTTCACCTTCACAACCCCATCCGCGCTATCAGTGTACATCGCCCCGCCGGTGTACACTGATAGCGCGGATGGGGTTACTATTTCATTATCACCCTTTAAAAAAAATAGCACAACGCCTTCTAGTGCCAAACTAAGTAACTAATGTTTTTTTTTAATGGGTGATAATGGATTCAACGTGGTTTCCAGGAGAAACCGCGTGGAGGTCGACCTAATAAGGCATATTGCTAGTGTGGGGCTGTCAAACTCCATTGTTAAAAATCCTTTTCCCCCAAGGGGCGTTGTGTTATATATCTAATAGTATTTATTATCAATATATGTATTTATTTTTCCAGGGACACATAGGGTCGGGCCAACAAAGCAGGCCTAGGGCTAGTCCACAGGCCTCGCACCCGTTCAATAATTTACACGCTCGCTTGAAGGCACCGCGCCCATACGGTCCAAGGTTCGAACTCTGTGCAGTGACAGTGAATTTTGTGGCAAGTTGTTTTAAGTTTATAATGTGTTCATCGTTAAATCGAGTACAGTGTTGTCAGTGGCCAGAACACCGACGGGATGGTCTTCTGAATCGTATGTATGACAATTTATGCTATGTATATCACTATATGAGGGCCTTGATTCACTTGCGTATGAATTTGAGCTTTCATTACATTTGAATACGGTCTACTGTCAAATACCTATTGGTTACATCAGTTTTAATATGGTGTGACCTCGGTATGCACTTCATTCGACTTATACAATTGTCTACATAGTAATATTGTTTTTTACAATTTAACTGATAAAGCAAATGTTACCGCACTTTGGTAAAAACACTCTTAACAAATAGGTTAACTTAAACTTTGACCAAATAAACTGTTTATTACTATGATTTTTTTATACAATGTGACATCGAAATCGCTAGCATCTTTATAAAGTAGTGTTCCACCAGTGTATTTTACTACGGGAAAGGAGGGGAGGGGCTGGTCCCGCCCCTTAGACAGTGGCGTAGCTACTGGAGAACTAGACGTGGTAGTGCCTTCGGGCCCCCAAGCTCAAGGAGCCCATTGGATTCTGACTTACAAACTAAATTGAACTAAGAAAAATGTCTGACACGTTCGGAATATAAATAATCAAGATTCCAGGAACACGACTTTAATAATGGCAATTTATTTGAAAAAATACCGGGGAATCCCAACAACTCTCGAACATCTTTGTTTGAAACTTGCGAGAAACTCCCCTGTATTCATAGGCTGGTTTACTTTTTGCCACAGAGCCTTTGGTTACCTACGCCACTGCCCTTAGAGCCTATATGTATTCTTAGATATATTTTTCAACAATTTTAAATGATAAATAATCTGATGGCTCACGTGGAGTAAAATTATAACTGTCACCTATAGACATGAATAGTACCATGGACATAGTAGAATATACTGTATTGCCCATGATACCCTTCATGCGTACTATGTCCATGGTACTATTCCTGAGGATTAAGGTGTTTTGCCTCCATGCCTTGTAATTTCATTGCCATATCCCATTGTTTAAATGGAACATATTTGCCTATAGCTTAAAGCTCCGCTCCTAATGCTGGGATGGGTCCTAGACAATTCCTAGATGGGTATGACCCACCCGGCTCCCTGTAAATACTTTATTGAACTAGGTGTTATCTTGCGGACGTCCATATCGCTGGTTATTTGAATAGAATTATTTTATTTAATTCCGCTACCATTAGTATGTATGTGACTGCCAATACTCGATGATACTTTACTACCACTATTACTACTAAAAGTTCCACAACCTTCCATATTAGCCATCAATCGTTGATTGCCATTTTGTTCCCCTTCAATATGTCTATAGTGAAATGGAAGATTTTTCACAAATCAAAACATTTGTCGAAAAACAACAAAAAAATTTGAGTACGTCTATACTAACTTGATAGTTGGATCTGCCATGTTAGTATAGGAGGCTCAAAATTTTTGATCGTTTTTCGACCCGTTTTTTTTTTGGGAAAAATATTCCTGTCACTGGTAAAACAAAGATGCTAATGATTTCGATATTACCCTGTATAGAGCAAAACAATTAGAAATTCCACTATAGTATTAGTGACACTGAACAATTATTTCCCAGGGCCATTAGCCGAGATATAATATATATTTAGCTTGTACATACAGAATACAATTCCGGAATCCCGAATGACAAAGGCAAGGGGTCGTTACATATACAGCTTATAATAATTATATAAATTTATTGTATAAATTAAAACAAATAATTAAAAATAATTTTTGTATGACCACAGACGCAAAAAGTAAAATTATGTCATCAGCCTTCTACCAAAAGTTTTTGATAGAAGATTGAGAGGGAGACTTTGTACAAAAGTCGATTGCTTGGGTACCTCTGTCCCATTCGTGTTTCAACCGTGAAGCAGCTGTGTTTGCATGACTGTGTTTCGGTTTAAAGAGTGGGATATGGCGTGAATTTACTGGGTACAGAGGAATAACACCTGAGTCCTCAGGAATGGCAACGCATGGGGGGTATCATGGGCGAAACAGTATACTTTGTTATGTCCATGGTACTGCTCATGTCTATAGGCGACGGTTACTACTTTCTATCAGGTGGACCGTCAGCTTGTTTGCCATTCTAAGTCGTATAAAAAAAAAATTGAAATAAGAATAATATTAACAATGACATTTTTTCTTTCTTGCTTCTGTGATTATTCAAAAATTATTTTTAATTATTTGTTTTAATTTATACAATAAATTTACTTATATATAATTATTATAGCTGTATATGTAACAGCTTCGTTGCCTTTGTCATTCGGGACCCCGGGATTGTACTTTCTACAAGTACAGTGCGGTTTCAGGGGAGTTTTCTCCCATAAACGCTCAGGCTGTTGAATGAGCTTTCTGCTGATGTTTTTCTTAGAGACTACAGTAGGGGGTTCTTCAAAAGGGGTGTATTAAGGTTTCTTCACAGTTGGTAACGGGTATGTGACATCACTAGTGTTGCAGGTGTCCATATGCTACAGTGACCGCTTACCGTCAGATGGGCTGTATGCTTGTTTGTTACCCTCAAAGTATAAGAACAAAAATTAAATAAATTTGGGTAACTTTTCGTACAAATCTCGTATTGTAACATGACAAATGGTTCATAATTTTTTATAATTATTCAGTTTCATTAATATTATCACTGGATTTTCATATTGTTATTAAGAGTGGGTTTTATATAGCAATATCTATATATTGTAGTTACAATATCTATGCATATATATATATACACATATATATATATATACACAATAACGGATATATTAACTATTGGTTATCCAATATATAATATTGAAAAGAAGAACTTGCTCGTAATTGATATCACTCATAAAATATATATATCTAACTGGTATGAGATATCACAATACGTGGTCATCAATGTCCAGAAGAACTCAATATATAGTTATCAGATATTACCCATCTCTAAATGTTATAGTATTTCTGTTACATGCTGTATATCATAATACAGTTGGGAGTGGTGTTTATCTCGAGTGACTAAAATGAACCCAAGTTGCAATCAATTAGTAGATCCCATTTCAAGGTTTCACATATTTTTAATTTTGTTTATTATTATTATCCCTTTATGGACAAGCCGTGAGCATTTTCAGTTAAAAAATAAATTATTTACTGTTATAAGACGTTATGTTAATTGATATAAAATTATTTAATGATTTAGGAATGTTGAAATTGATAATCGATCATTAGTCGGTCACGAAAAGGTGATACACTAGTGGAAACAACATCGCCCGAATAAAATGTCCCATTAAAATTATTTGGGCATAACTAATAACATGTCTTGATACTTATAATGTAACTGGACAATGTGAATTTTATGAATAAGTTTTAAAATAATATGTCTTGATACTTGCTAAAATGCTTTACAAAACAGACGCCAACCTACTTTGAACCGCCTTTATTCAAATGCATTATAATGTAATAAAAATTAAATACATTAATATTAGGTATGCTTATTTTTACCAAAATTATTAACTAAATTAGATATTGTCAATAAAACTTTATAAATAATTATTAAATTAAAAATAGATACATTTTTGCAGTTTAATAAATTATTTATTGAAAAAGCAGAAGAGAAATTATTCCATGCATTTTAAAATGAAAATTAATTTTCCAACATTATCTTATGAAGTGATTTAAATAAGTGTGATTGATTGTAATGTAAAATGTGACAAATATTAAATTGAAAATAATGTTTTAGATATTTTTTTCATGTTATACAAAAATTGCATTTTATATGGTTCCATAATTTAATATTAGAAAAAACTTAACATTAAAAAGATAAATATATTATACTCGTACATGCCTTTGTTAATAATTTGAAAGTAAATAACTATTGTTGATGGTGAAGTAATATAAATTATTCTTAAAATTTAATTAACAATTATTTATTGAATTAATACTACTAATACAAAATTAATTATTGAATTAATGTCTCGAAACTGTAATTCTATAAGTACAACGTTTTATCCGGGACCATGCCTTTGGGAACATTTTTTTTAACTAAGTATTGGGATAACCAAAAAATTTTTTTTTATATAGATATTTATGAAATGTTGTTTTTTAATATTAGATCATTATGTAATAATATAATTTAAATTTAGAATTATTTTTTATTATTCATAAGCACAGTCAGTATCAAAATATGTCAACAAAATAATTTTATTGTGTTTTTTTTTTTGTATATTTTTTTTGTTGTTAATCTACCTTATGATATAAATGTACATTTCTATGATTATATCTGTTATATACAATATACTATAAATATTAAATTATATGCTTAAAATTGAATTGAAAGCATAATATGTTAAATTTTAGAGATTTTTCACTTGGCTTCTCTAAAAGTGTATTATTACAACATTAATTGCTATAATATATAACAATAGTATAATAAGAGACAACTCTTTAATGATTTGAGGCACTTATTAGACGATCAATCAAAATCAATGGAAATCCACCAGCCAAGTATGGTGTTGCCAGGTTTAATTTAAAAACTCTGAATATATCTGTTCTCTATAACGAGTTATTTTTATTATATAACAGTTGTTTTTTGTTTATTTATTAATATAAACAACATTTATGTAAAATTATCCTTCTGTAGTACTAAAATTAATTAAAATTTGTTCAGGCAATTAAGTGTTATGGAGTAACAATCATATTCACAAACATTCAAGTTTCGGTATGAGTAACATGATTTAATATATTTTTATTTCATTACAACAAAACCAACCGTAAATTTAATTATATCTTTATAGAAAATATGTATAATTTTTTTTGCACATTTTTTCGAGACATTTTCTGTTTAGATCTGGCAACCCTGTTATCTGATGGAGCATACATCATTTTTTGATCGTGTATTGAGCGCTTAACAATCACTACAATGCTAAAGGCAATGCTTGCTAGTCGACATTACAAATTATGCGCGTTAACTATGTATTTAAACGCAGTCGATATAAATTTCGGTGCTTTATTTCTGTACTTTGCGGCTTGGAATCTTTTTTTATTTCTCGTCCGTCCATAGGTACTTATTTATGCCATATTATGTTGCACTTCTCTTAGTTTTTTTTTTTTTTTTTTAATTTTATACATGTATTAAGCTTAACCTGTCACAAACAGCGATAAACTGCTTTATTCAATATATTTTAAAGTATATTTTTACATATTAGCTTTACGTTCACAAATAATAAATACGCAACAATCTTAATAGCAATAAAAGCTTGAGATCTTCCAATTTACTTACTAGATATATCACGATTCTATAGTTAGTGCCTGCTGATATCACTAGGAATAAATAGCAACAATAGTGATGTCCCAAATACACGAAGTACTTATATCTTTTTTTTTAGAAAACGGATAAATTAATATAAATTTACATTTAATTTATACAGTATTTTAAACCTTAAGTGTTGTACGCCTATTTAATATGTTCATATTTACATAATAATGACGAAAATCATATTTGCTACGGATAATGATTGTCACACATGTATTAATATTGCTTCAGTTGTACCACTGGAAGATTCTAGTCAGCGTACATTACCACCACCTTGATAAATTCTAGTTAGGCAGAAAACGGCCATCCGTTATGAGACTTTTTAAGAGATGGATTATTTGCATAAATCAGATCCAATTACGTTAAATTTGCTACTAATAAATAAATAAATTTATATATATATATATATATAATACTGAAATTTGAATTAGGTATTGATTTGTAATGTTATCTTGGTTTTTTTCTAAAGTCTATCATGAGCAAGGAATTTATTATTATGGTTCAATCTAGTTTTTTTCTACATCAATTCCTTTTTAAAAAGGTGACATTTCTCAACTTGAGTATATTTTAGTTGCCTATTTTCATTTTAAATAAAATTTATATATAACTATACTCATACTAAAAAAAATCATTGCCCACCTTTATGGTTGCATCCCAATTGGGTAAATATGCTAGTAATATTTGATTATCCTGTTAGATTAATTTGTTTCTCCTAAACTTACAAGTACTTTTTATGACATAATAGATAGTTGATAAGTTAGTTAGGTCAATAACTTAGATAATATTAAAAATTAATACAATTTGAGTTTTTGATGGACTTTGCAGAAATTAAAGAGTCGTAATTATTCGAGCCTCCAGTTTACTTCGAGAAGAAAAAAGAATAAACACGGTGTATATCCCAAATAAATTAGGAGTTGGTAGTGGCATAAACTCAGTTTTATTTGTATGCCACAGAAATATTTTTTTGTATTTTTTTTTTTTGCATAAAGAAACAGGCATTTATTATATTTTAGAAAAGTTTATTTATACAGGTGGAATTTGACGAGTTGGCCAAAACCAAAACAGTTTATTCAGATGAATCTAAATCAGATGGCAGATTACTTTCCCATCGGAAATGCACCGCAAATGTATGTTTTGACGTCGTGCAATGTATTTGAAGTTTTACTATCTATACAACGCGCGCTTCTTCGTAGGTATTTTTCGTACATTTGTGGCATTAACCTTACAGTTGTTTCCGTGTTTCAGTTGATTCCGTGCGTCGCGGTAGAATTTTAATACGAATATTACATTGCTGGTTCCTGGTATTTCATAGTATTTCACTTTAAAATATTATATCTTTATATTATAATAGATTTAAATAAAAAGAAATTGGGGAAAAGTTTGAAATTTTCCATAAAGAATTTAAGTACACTGGTTTTGAGTTCAGAATAATGGCTGAATTGACTATTTTTTAGCCAATCTGTCCCTTACACACTGTATAATAGAATCAAATATTATACAACGACTATCACAGTAATAAAATATGTTTTTTTTTTTTATCTTTTTTTTATTCTAAAGCTAGTTACAAATGGCACAAAGTAGTGCTATAAAATTTTAAGTTGGGCGGTCATAACTGACTTTTAATAGCCCTCCATTGACTTCTATATATACATATATATATTTAAATAGATAAAATATATAGTGCCTGATATACCAATGCGTGGCGTATATACACGAAATTTCTAAATTATAGTGGCTTATGAAATTAAAATTCAATATGGCGTGTATGTTATTGAGGCTTGCGATATGTTATAGGTGATCACGAGTAATTGGCATTACCGATTATTAAAACTTCTCTCCTTCCTGGAAAGTTATATTCATAAAAGCAATTGAAGTATTTCAATATTTTCTTTTGCATTACATATTTAATTTAAAAAAGTGACAAAACATACTGTACAGTACGTTTTATCACTTTTTTAAAATAACTATTTAAAAAGGTGACAAAACTGCTTAAAGTGGCTATTAAAATAGTTAAAATAACTAATAACTATTGTATGTTTAAAGGGGGCTAGTAGTAGGTTTAGTTTTTACGAATAATTAATTGAATGTGGATGGTAAACGGTTACATAATTTGTTTTTTTTTTTTTTTATACAATTTTAGTAAAAAGTCTAGGCATAACTTTTATCGAAATAACTGTGCTTGAAATGAACAAATAGCTAGAACGTAATTAATGATTTAATATGTGATATTATATACTATTTTCTTTATCTTTATTAATTTTAAATAACTAATTTCGATAGGAGGATTTGCCTAGATTGTTAATTTAATTGTATGAAAAAAAAAGAAAAATATATAGGTGAAATATAATTGGTTGATATAAGTACTTATAGTATTTAGTTATTGTCCATCACTGGTAATTAGAGAGAGAGAAAGCGAGAGAGAGATATTTACAGTTTTAATTAACATTAAAATAAAAAAAAAAATATAGTCACAATAATTTAAAGTAAAAACTAAATTGTTATAACTGTTTGTACTGGTAATTTTTATCATATATTTCGCCAATTACTCGTCGTGTTAATATTATATTAAATTATATGAACAAAATGTCATATCAAATCACATAGAAATTATATTTTGCACATTTATAGATAGGTTATTATTTAACAAAAGTAGGACACCCAAAGATGCTTATTAGCTTTTTATATTGAATAGTTACAATATACCTATTTACAATTATTAATATACATTTGTACATACACTATGTAAATTTAACGTGTACATATAAACGACATTAGAACGTCTAGAACAAGTGGATATTGCATTTTCAATATTATTCTATTGTAAAGGCGAATATTAAGTAAATAATGTATTTGATAAAAATTTGATTCGAATTTTAAAAGTTTTCGAAAATCGAAATAGATTGGATGTAGACTTTGTCCTTATTAATAAAAACCTTAAATAACCTTATACGAATCTATTTTAACTATTGTATTGTTTTG
This sequence comes from Galleria mellonella, assembly GCF_026898425.1. Taxonomy (NCBI): domain Eukaryota; kingdom Metazoa; phylum Arthropoda; class Insecta; order Lepidoptera; family Pyralidae; genus Galleria; species Galleria mellonella. The sequence continues at coordinate 10,692,256 of NW_026442074.1, read as the reverse complement.
TTCTTTCGATTTGGAAATTTAACTAAAAAAGTAAAAACAAAACCGTTCAATAGCTAAAATAATTTTATAAGAAGTTGGTCGTTTTTATGAATAAGGGGGTTAAGTAGTCATTTATATATAAGTTCATATAGTACCTATCTAGTAGTCACAGTTTACCAAAGGTACTGAGTAACATAAATACAGCATGTTTCTCATCAGATCGAAATTGAAGTACCACTTATCTAGGTTTCATAACTGTAAATTCCTTCCAATGATCAATTCCAAAAAAGAATTTACAAATAATTGAGATGAAAAATAATTTTGTTGTACCCCCAAAGTTGTACCTAAAACTTACTGGTTAATCACCTCTCACTGGTGCCCCGCTAGCGTATACCGCTAGCGCAGGCGGGTTTACCATTCCATTATCACCCATTAAAAATAATATTTACTGATTTTTACACATAAAAAATATAATAAATTGTGGAAAATATTTTCAAAACTAAATTTAAAAAATTAACAAACTTGATATTTTCAACTTTTAATTAAGATTTTATTTTGAAATGGTATAGTAGGGTTACTAAAAAACATTTCTCCTTTTTTTCAAAGTACAAGTACTTAGCCTTCGATTCGTTATTTTAGTATAGTTGTAACTATAATACCTAATATATTATTTACTCAGTATTCGTACATTATTATCCCTTTATTCATAAAAACTAAAACGTCCTACTACCTATTTTAACTATTAGAGTGTTTGGTCTCTTTCATTCAAATTGAGAAACTGGTGCAAAGGAAAGGGACAAAACACGTTATTATGAATAAGGGGGTAGAGTTTTAAATGTGATATTTAAAATATCATATCTCTTAGTTCTTTCAGACATCGTGAATATATGTCTTAAAAGTATTAAAATTTGTTTCCAGTTAGAATAATTTTGTGCCTTTATTAGTATTTTAATATTGATGTTAATATTAATAGAATTATATTAAATTTTCTAATAATTGCCTGAATTCAAAAGTTATTTATACTTTTAGATATTATATGTAATTGGAACATATAAATCTATGCGTTCGTAAAAGTATATGAATGTGTTGATCTCCATTTTATATTGCATTTCCCTTGATCACTTAACACAATTTTATGGTTGTTTTGAATTTAGTCATTATTGAAAATTATTTATCGCCGACCAATCTTTGTATTATAATATCTTGTAACCTGATTCCATTCGAGATAAATTATTAATAAAATTGTTTTATATCGTCGGCCTAATTATCAGAATGCGTAAGTCCTTTGAGTGAACTTTACAGGAGTAAGTAAAAACTGTTTATTTTTACTATACGGGGGAAATATTTCGATTCAATTATGTTATACTTATCTAGTAGTAAAAATGATCAAGGAATTCAGAAAGAAGATTCATAATTGTATCGAAATATTTCTCTTGTATAGTAAAAATGAACAGTTTTTACTTGCTCCTGTAAAGTTCATTCAGGACTTACGCATTCTGATAATTAGGCCGAGGATATTTGTTAAATCATACGAGAATGTGGATATTATATTGCCCTATGTAACTAAGGGCATGCGCAGACGAGAGATAATCCTTGGCGCACTATTTGCCAAGACTAGAGTAATATGCAATACAGAATAACTTATTTAACTTTCACGAGATCGTGACAGTTGATCGGCGTATGCAATGAGAAATTTTCTCGGCGACTAAAAGTTACTCGTCTGCATACGTCATAAATAATAGCATGGACAATCTCGTCGCCGGTATCATTGGGGTTAAAATCACTCAAAAATACAGCCAAACAGTGGCCACTTTTTCTAAATACCTTTATCCTTCGGCATTAGCAAAATAAAGTGACATTTACTTATTGTCCGACTATGTAAATTCGCATTTTTCGTTTGGGGTCCTCCATGTCGTGAGTCGGGCGACGGCGACAATTTTTTTATGTTACTGCCCATTCGAAATTTATTTCTATTCCTCTTGGAATTTTGGTACAATTTTGATTGAACGACCAATATGCCCTTCAGAACTACACTAGTTCTTGATTATTTTAAAATACTCTTCGTGAAAGAAATTTTATTTATGAACTTTTATGAAAACCTTCGAGTCTGTTATGTTTACATAAGCGTGACTTGTAGCAGTAATAAAGGTGAAGTGTAAACGTATTTAGTAAAAGTAAAAGAAACGTACCTATGTATTGATTTAAAAAAAAATATCAACGGTGCTGTCATTGTAAAATATTATAGGTATTTTATGTTATTTTAGGCACTAGACAATAAATACAATTTGGTTTATGGTGGTAAATCTGAGTGGCAACGTTTAAAGTCCTGTAGAGACGAGGGATAGTTCACGATGATTTTTTTTCATCGTCAGATTAGAATATCTAGAATTTGAAGCACACGAGCGACTAAAAGTTGCGAATCATTATAGTAAAAAATCCGCGCTTAAATTACGCCGACTGTCCCTCGTCTGCGTATATCCTTTAGTTTCCTATATTTTGTAATTGTCCTAAAATAAACACTATATAGTATTGTGAGTTTTATATAAATCTCATACATTGTTAATGCTAATTTGAACATACAGATAATATACAAAATTTTTATTGATGTAAAATTGAAATGTATAATAACATGAATCTTATTCTACAGAACGGTTCTTTGCATTGTGCATAAACCCTTATATCAGCATAAGTATTCTCGACTGTCGTAACTTTAATATGTTTATGACAAATTAGAAATTTGTATGGCCAGCAAATTATTTGTCGAGCCATCGCGTGCCTATAAATTCGTTCCTCCCAAAAATGCATTTAAAAATTGTGATTAATTATGTTGTGACACGAAAATAATTTTATGTTACGGATAGACTATTGTTTATGTTGTGTACACTAGTGTACAGTGTGTATAATATTATGTATGCCCGATTGTGTATGTAAGCGTTGATTTGCGAATATTCTCTTTTGTATGCAAACAAAATAATGAATGATAATAAAAGATATATAATATAAAAATGATACTCTTTAATTTACATCGTCGTCTTTACTACCAGAGATCCGTTCGATAGAAAGTTAAAACAGGGGGCACGGCAGTGCGCCAGCTAAGTTGAGCACAGCCGTATTATACTTTTCTCGAAATGACTCATGGCCCTTGTTACCCCTTTGTAACTTTACGGGGAATAAATATATTAAATGTACGAAACAAAAAAAAAATCATGAAAGTCGGTCGAGACGTTTCAAAGAAGTGAATAGTGCCATCACAAACACCGTGACACAAGATATATATATATAATTTTTCCACTTTTCATTGTGTATACATTTTATTTTACATTCTTTTCTAATTACAAAGTATCATATGATTCTTTTATTTTTATAAGTTATCATTGCAATTCTTTTTATTTTTTTATTAGATAATATGAGCAAAATAGTTATCTGTGGGCAAACGAGGTAGTTATCTGCCTATTTTTTTTTTTTTATAAAACGTAGTAACTGAGTATAAAGAACGTTTTAATAATAGCATCGAATGATCGTTTAATTGAGGTCGTAGGTACACGTAAATCGTAATTAAAGAGAAAAATATGTTTTTATCGACGTTACTGATTACATATGTCATTGACATTAGTCATTAATTTGTTTATTAAGGTAGTCAACTTGTTTGGGCTAAATATGAGCTGATATTTTTTTAATATGGTTTTCAAATAAATTTTGTAATTTGTATTCATTTTGCAGATTACATTTTTGCAGATTTTGGTTCTAATTTTGCAACCAATATAATATTTTTTTTTTTTGTAATATCAACATCAAGTATCAACTTAGTTTGATTGTTGAATTGACTATACAATAAGGTTAATTCTGACGCGCCATTCTCTAAATTTTAAATTTCAAATTGTCATCACGAAATCTTTATTTTAAGAACTAATAAATTTGTTACAGATTTAAGTCAAAATTATTATAAATTTAGTTTCTACTGATCCACAAAAAAGTACTAAGTATAGAGAAAGTAATAAATTGAAATATTTATTTTAAAAATAGGTTTAGAGATTGATGATTTATAATCGACCCATTTATGTTAATTTTGTCATTAATTTACGGGTTACTTAGTATACGATTAAGCGATTTTAGTCAACCACGCATTATAACTTTAACTGCTTGTAAGACAAAAAAGACGACGCAGCTCCATCCCTGTCTGACAAATGGCAACTTATCTACGCATAATTAATTCAATTCGTGGCAGCAAACCGTTTTCTTTATGGATCATCCTATTTTGAATTATAATAATAACTTGGCAACATCGGATAAGGATCGTCACCAGTGTCAACTGTCAACGTCAGTTCATTCAGCGTGGGTTGTAATTTCATTAGTTGTTTTCGTTCATTCATTTATATTCGGAGGCAGGGAATATAATACTTTACCGAGAGGTTTTGAGTGTTCTTTTCACGCCTCCTGTCACACGGTGATCGCGTCTGAATTTGTGAAATTGTATTTTCTAAGCAAAAAAGTGTTCGTGTTACGAAAACAGGATTTTTAGTGTTCAATATGTTGCGAGATGTGCTCGACGCGTTTTGGAATGAGGACGTGTGGTTGCCTCCTAATACTACGTGGGAAAGTTTAGCCCCTGGTCCCGATAAGGCAGTGGTTTACAACGATTCCAATCACGTTTTCTACCCTATACCGTTAGCGTTCGTGTTTATAGTTGTACGATATGTGCTCGAAAAGTAAGTATTACATTTTTTATTCAATATTATGCTAACGAGTCATACTTAACAATATAACCTATCAATCAACTGTGTGAGTCACTTGCCGGTCATGTCTTATTCAATAATCTTGTTAGTTTCTAATAGAAATTATTGTGTTAGCTATCTATATTCATTACTTTACAGACAGTTAATAGACGCGATTAATAATACAATTTTGAGTAAATTATTTAACATATGATTGTTAAACTTTTCAACCGCCCCTAAGGCTATCTACTGATCCTTTTTCCCAATTAATAATTATGAATAATTAGCTTATACCTGTGACTATGTTTGCACAATTTGCACAAATAGTTCTTTTCTATCCCAAATAATGTGTATAATATACAGAAAAAAATAATAATATATAAGTACATATTAATTTAAATTTTTTTGATCTATTAAATGTTATACAAAATATGTAGTTATGGTTATATATAAGTAATATTTTTTTAATGTAAAATTCAAGAAAAGGTGTTTTTTTTTTAATCACCTATGGAAAGCTACATTATCAGCAATTAACATGGGCTATATATTATTTAAAAAAAAAAAAAACTTATTTATCTGTGTCAAGCTGGGACTAGTTTGTTTATAAAGTCACAAGACAATCCTTTCTGTAATATGATGTAAAAATCTTATCTAAATATTTGTAATTAAGTAAAGCAATATAATCTCAACATACATAACATTATTAAATTCTTTTCTACTAAGTGGCTATTAAACTCAAACCCATTTGTTTATGTAATCTAAGAACACAATAGAACTGTTAAGTTTTTAAATAAACTACTACATAATGTACATATGGCCTAAGTATAACCTTGTAATATATGTCCTATACCTCAATTACCTCGTCTACAATATTGAATTACCTTTTGTAATAGAAATAGCTAAACCATAGATATACATACTATTTGCTTCACCTTTATCTCAATATGTGGTCCAGAATTGACCAATATCAGCAACAACCACTAATTTAATTACTAATTGTGTCTAATTCACCATCACACATTCTTTTCTTCCCTGAGGGTGGAGTGGGGGATGCTAGTATTGGAGTCTAATAGCACCATTGTTAGCAATATATCCTATCAGGTTGATATCCCTGGAAATCATTGTGCTTAATTGTTGTGGAATTCATGATAATGGCCTAACTGACCTGCTTTCATCCTCACCTATCATGTGTCACTGGTATCCTTTAAGCATATACTAATAGTACAGACAGGGTTACTATTACATTTTTATCCATTAAAAAAAAAACTTTACTGTCTTTAATGAGTTATAATGTAAATCTCCTTATTGCCTTACACTGGTACCTGTGAGAGATGATAGTTGAGGATGAAAATAGAATAGTTGGCACATCCTGACAAATACACTATGAAATAATCATGTATTGAATCAAAGTGAAAAATTTCCAGGGAGACTGCTCGAAAGTCAACTTGATAGGGTGTATTACTAGCAATGAGGTTGCTAATTCCCATAAATAACAATAGCCCCATCGTAAGCTACTATTAAGTGATCAAAACATAATGCACTAGTGCAATAAGGAAAAATTGCAATAATATCTATTCTAAAATACCTGACTAGTATAGTGCTTATTTTGGTCAACAATAATTGGTCACTTTTCATTACAGAAGAATATGTTGCATAGAAAAAATTCAAAACTCTTGATGAGTGACAAATGTTTAAATAATACTTAAATAATAAATGTTTCAATAATTTTATTGGTTCCTCTAAAAAAATTACAATAGTAAACTTATTATAAACACAAACAGTTACAAGAAATGATCACAGAAAACAATGGGTGGCCTTATCGCTAAAAGCTATCTCTTCCAGGCAGTCTTTGAATGGAGACAAGTAATGATACTAATGCCCATTAATTCTTCTCTTTCTGCGTCTAGGGAAAGTAGATAAAGTTTTGTTTGAGAAATCAATTCAGGGTACAATAGGACTGATATACCTGAAAAAGGTAAAAGCCCTTAAAATAATATTAAAAAAAAAAAGTAATGATACTAAATTTAGCAATGCAGTAAGAATATAAACTAAAATTATGAACTAAATGTTTTGATCAACTTCCTGTCACCTACAACACTATCTATTAAAAGTTATTTGAAGTAGCAGTATCCATACAAAATTACCTATCTTTAATTTTTTGATTATCACCTGAATTTTAGGGCTTTTCCAACTTCTTATTTATTATAGTTAAGAAGACAAAAAAAAACCTTTTTCAAATAGGTTAAGCCTTTTTTTAATTTTATTGAGACTAATAAACAGATACTGGTACTGGTACTGCTCATGTCTATAGGCGACGGTTACCACTTTCCATCAGGTGGGCCGTCAGCTTGTTTGCCATTCTAAGTTGTATAAAAAAAATTATTTAATAGAAGATGTAAACTATATGAATTTACAGAGAAATGCCCATATAATAATGTGTCTTAATGACTCACCCATTTGTCATAATGAATAGGTATATTTACTAGCAGGCTGGAGCCTAGGATGACGAACTTTAGGGGTAGCAATTTGGTTTCAAATATATTTATATGTATTAAAATAGTTATAATTGATATAATTGTGAGATATGTGTGAGGTGGCAAATGTATAAAACCACTACTTATAATGAAGTATCTATTAAATTTTTAAAATGGAAAAGGGCATAGGTTTATTATGTCTTATGCAAACGGAGTCATGAGAAAAGTTAAGTTGTATATAAAAGTGTGTCTATGGTGTGTTAAAGTTCAATATATTACTAATATAATAAAATTAAAACTAGACAATATCTGTACATGGAAGTTATTTAAGAAAAATTGATATGGTGATTGGTGGTCTTGATAAAACTAATGGATGCCAAAACAATAATTTTTAGAAATTTTGTCTTGTCTGTATATTTGGTCACATCATGACACTAAAACTACTTCACCAAATTTGATACGATTTTCCCACTTGTGTTCTTAAAGGGTTTATTTAAAATCTCATGTATGTTTTATTTTTTTATCATCTAGAAGTTATAAATCTTCTTAGTTTTCTACTTCTGAAATCCACACATACAAAGTAGATGGCAAAAGTTAGTAAAAGTATAAATGTGTGTATGTGTGCGTGTGTGAATGTTAAACACATACTCACACACACACACACATGTGCGTGTGTGAGTGTGTTCTATGGAAGTTCAATAAATAAATAATAAACATATAAATTATATGAATTCAATTAAAGCCAACATATTGACCTTTGATAAGCATATGATAGTAAATGTAACAGTCATGACACCTGTATAGTTAATATGATAAGAGATGGTGCTACTACTTAGTAGGTATTGTATGCTGTTATCTGTGTTACTAAAAAACATACTAACATACATTTTCTAAAATAAGCACACATTGTTTTTTTAACATAGTGATAAGACTTATCTGTATACTTACTTATATAAAATAGTAAGGTGACAAAAGTGTGTACAAGTATTTTTTTATAAAAAATAGTCTTCTTCTTTTCATTTAAGAGTTTCCTCTTGTCCGTGCAACTAATTCATGCATCTTCCTCCAGCCAGCTCTATCCCAGGCCATATCCTTTATCTCCCTATACGATATGACACCTAGTGTTTCTTTTATCTATCCCATGTAGTTATTCCTCGGTCTTCCTCTTCCTCTGGGGGGAAAGGGATTGTTAGTAATGGAGTTTGACAGCCCCATTGCTAGCAATATGCCCTATCAGGTCGACCTCCACGTGGTTCCCCCTGGAAACCATTGTGAACAATTCTTGTTGAATTTGTCACGATGGGCTAACTGACCTGCTTCATCCTCATCTATCATCCTTCACTGGTGCCCCGCCGGTGTATACTGATAGCGCGGGTGGGGTTGCCATTCCATTATCATCCATTAAAAAAAAAAAATCCTCTTCCTCTTTTGCCCTGTACCTTTCCTTCTACTATGCTCTTAAAAAAATCGTCATGTCGTATAAGGTGGCCCAGCATTTTGCCTCTTCTATACTTTATTATTTCAATCAATGTTCTCTTCTCGTTTACTCTTTTTAGGACTTCCTCATTCGTTAGTTTTTCTGTCCAGCTTATCCTTCCCATTCTCCTCCATGTCCACATTTCGAATGCCTCAAGCATCTTTCTTTTCTTCTGCGTCATTGTCCATGTTTCACATAAAAAATAGTAAGAGAACTTAAATCAATCATTATCAAATTTGATTCTTCTGTTTAATATGCTATTATTATGAAAAATGCTGGTTTCAATTTAAGTGAATTTTATGCAGACAAAATTAAGCATCTTTTTCAACCTACTTCAGAAGTGTGAAAGGGGATTGTTAATAATGGATTCTAACAGCCCCTTTGCTAGTAATACTCTATCAGGTCGCCACCACATGGTTCCCACTGGGAACTATCGGTATTAATTCTTGTCGAATTCATCACGGTAGACCAATTGATCTGCTATCATCCTCACCAATCATCACTGGTGCCTTATCAGCGTATCCTGATAGTGTAGGCGAGCTTACCATTCCATGTTTACTTATTTAAAAAAAAAGAAGGTTTTCAAATCTGTTGTATTTTTTTTTATATTTGTATTAGTGTTCTTTTACCTTTTACTTGGTTATTTTTTCCAAAGAAATATGACATGGAAAGAAAAAATATGAACCCTTATGCTAACAGACTATACTAAGAAATTACAGCATGGGGTTCTTCAAAAATGGGGTAAAGAGGTTTCTTCAGGGTCGGTAACGCGTACGTAATGCCTCTGGTATTGCAGACGTTTATAGGCTACGGTGATTGCTTAACATTAGGTGGACCGTATGCTTGTTTGCTTCCTTAGTGGTATAAAAAAGAAACAGCTTGTCCAGCTGTCTAATTAGTATGGGAAACTCAAAAAAGCGACCCATATTTCTTTGCGAGAGTGAGGAATGGGTAGCAGTGTTCCTTTTTAAATACCTCTAAAAGCCTAAGTGCATTTGCTAACCCGCCTGCCAAGCGTGGCGACTACTGGCAAAACTTCCCTTATGTTCAACAGTGGACAGTTAAGGGCTGATATAAAATAATTATTTCTTTACAGAAAAAGTTTAGATTCCCAGATTCTTCACTAAGAGGATAGATATTTTTTTTTACAACGCAGGGGGCAAACGAGCATGCGGCTCACCTGATGGTAAGTGACTACCGCCGCCCATGATCACCTACAACACCAGCGGCATTGCAGGTGTGCTGCCGGCCTTTTAAAAAGTTATATACTCTTTTCTTGAAGGTTATGTTGTCGTATCGGTTCGGAAATACTGCTGCTGGAAGTTGATTCCAAAGAATGGTTGTGCGTATGTATACGTACATGTATAAGTTATTTTATACTACCACACGTACAAAGAAGCGCGCTCAGTTAATATCATAATAAATATATTTAGCAAGTATTTATATTTGGTATCTCCTTGACTTCTCATTGATCTATGATACTTCAAGGTCTCTTTCATCAAATATGTTTTTAAATCTGACGAATTATAAAATATAATCCTTGGATATATTTATTACTAGCTACTAATGTATAGAAAGAAAAAAAATAATTCAATCAAAGAAGCATGCGACTCACACAGTAGCACACAAAATAAGAACAAAAGAAACGAAAAAAAAAAACAATAGTATACAAAATAAAAAGTGTCTTATGCTCAATTATATATCCCGTGGCTTTGCTCGCATGAAGTATCCAGTGTGTCGAATTTTATTCATTTTCGTTCAGTGGTTTTTGCATGATAAATTAACTAACATCCATCTATCCGTCTGTCCAATTGTACCAAGTTTCGTTAAAATTCTTCGAATAGTTTTTGTTTCTATAACGAACATACAGACAGACAGACAAAAATTGTACTTATTGCATGATAGTTATTTTGGAAATATATTGCATGTACAGAATTGACCTCTGTACAGATTTATTATAAGTATAGATAGATAATAGAATAGTGTTTCTGTTGTATATTTCCGATTATCTTTATGAATTATTTTATTATTAGAATTTAATTCATAGTCGTCATCTCAGTTATTTCCTGGCCACTGTTGAACATAGGCCTCCCCTATAGACTGCTATAAAGAACGTTCCTGAGCCACCTGATTACAATTTAATTATTTAAAAGAAATTAATTACTTATGTTATTTAATAGAAATTAATTATTTATTAGATTTTTTTTTCTTACTAAAAACTTGCTTTTGTTACTTTGTGTATTGTATGAGTATATGCGATACAGAACTTAGGTTTTAAAAATTATTTTCATTAACGTTTTTTCCCCCATTAGCGTTTTCTGAAAGTTAACTTACAAACGGTAGTAATTAAATATTGAGTCCCACAAAAAATACGACGTCAAGACATAACCAGTTATTTTAGTCTAAAAATTACTCTAATGAACTAATTTGATAAAATTTATATGGGACTAATTTGTAAGTCTTTTATAATAAAAGAATTTTACAAATCACTTTACAACTGACATAGTTATGAGGTAACGAACATGAAAAAAAAATACCGAAATTAAGTCAATTGTTAATGTTTAATTGCAAATGATTAATTTAAAAAATACCGAATTAAATAACTGTATTGTGAACTTCTTATTGAAATCGGTTGAAAAACGTCTGAACTCATTGTGACGATAGTTTCACAATATATTAAGTTTAAGAGAGTTGTTTTTGCTAGATAATAGATGGCGTTAAAAATAAGATTTTTTCTTATGCAGTTTAAAATGGTAAACAAGTTAACGGCCTACCCGATGGAAAGTGTTGACCGTTAGCTATAGATATGAGTAGCAATATCACAGAATATTCTAGGGTATCCATAGCGCCCCCCTATGGATTGTGGTTTTATATTGTCGTATCTTTTAATTTCATAAGTATTCCAATCTGGAAAATGTACAAAATAACATTAAGATTGTGTTCCGCGAATAAAACTCAATTTCAATTGTGGCAAAACCAGTTATTTTGAATGTTTTTTTTTTTTTTATAGCTGTCATCGTTAAATTTAATTAAACTGCTTCTCACTCATGTTGTGCTAACATATTTTAGGACATAATTCTTATTTCTTGTATGTCTATAATTAAATGTGTATACTTTTGTTTTTTATCTGTTGTTTTTTTTTAAATAATTACATAAATAAATTTAAAAACTAAAACAATTTCCAAGGGACCAATTTGTAAGTATCCTTGTATTTTTTCAACTGATTGAGTTAAGAGGTAATAAATAAGAGAAAAAAAAAATATATAACTAAATTTAGAACCTCCTACAAGGTATATGTAAACTTAATGAAGTTGCCGGCACAGCTGGTAAACTGTAAAATTATCAAGTAATAAAAAAAAAAATATAATGTATTTGTTGCAGTTATGTTTTCAGTGCTTTTGGCAAGTCACTTGGCATTAAGGACACAAGGCCAAGGAAAGCACCCAATAATCCCAAACTAGAGGCAGCGTATCAGGCGTCACCCAAGCTGAAAGATGTATGTATTTATTATTATTTTTTTGTATGAAACTGGATGTTTGATAGTTTAAAATTGTGCTTTTTCACTTGCATGTAAGAATATATGTTGTACATCGAAATTATTCGATTTTCGACCATTTTATTTTTAATATTCAGGTAGATGTTGCCATATTTGACTTCTGTTTTATTTCGTGAGGTGTTTTTTTTATTATCGTACATCTTTGATCAACAATTCTAACAATTGTTAAAAATTGGTTTTTAAAATCTGATTATTATTATTTTGTTTTTTTTTTTTGTTTATGCAACTTAGAGTGGCAAACAATCTGACGGCCCACTTGATGGAAACTGTTAACCGTTGCCTACAGACATGAGCAGTACTATACTGTACTGTTTCGTCCATGATACCCACCATACCTTGTCATTCCTGAGGACTCGGGTGTTATTCCTCTGTACCCTGTAACTTTACTGGCATATACCACCCTTCAAACCGAAACACAGCCATGCAAACACGACTGCTTCACGGCAGTAGTTCTACCATTATTTAGTTAGAAACAATTGTAATTATTAATTCTAATCAGCTAAATAAATATAGTCATTTATAAATTCTACATTTGCATTCTGCATATTGGTCTGTGACCTTCCATTCAGCATTGGTTTCTATTCTTGCAATATATTCATTTGAGGCTGAATATGTCTAAACTCTATACTAATGTTTTTCACTAGAGAAACAATGGAATTTGGCAGCGTGCACGTGACATCTCTAGTGTTGCAGACGTCCATAGGCTACAGTTATCGTTTACCATCAGACGGGCTGTATGCTTATTTGCCACGTATGTGGTATATAAACTTATACGTATATAACTATGTGTTTCAATTTATTTATATATTAGCTGACCCGGCGAAAGTTCTTCTGCCATATAAACATTTTTTTCTGTATAGAGACACCGTAATCACTTAGCGGTATAAAATATAATTTACGATCTATTTTTACCTACCAAATAAAAACACAATATATAAATAAAAAAACATAAGGAGGAACAACAACATGAGTTCGTTCACAAACACCGTGATATATATATATATATATATATATATATGGATATATATATATATATATATATATATATATATATATATATATATATATATATATATATGTGTGTGTGTGTATATATATATAGATATATATCCAATGTCATACCCACACATACCAAAACCACATATCCAATATCGTGATGCAAGACAATGTATCATATTTTTTTATATGACAAACACGTGCGTTGCTGATCCTGAAGAAATCTCTTTTTTTTTTAACAATCCCCTTCTGTAGTTATTTGGAATTTGATCCATTTCTTTTGACAAACGAAAATCGCCGAGCTTAGCAGTTGCCACAGATAAAATAAACAATGAATACAGGCGAAAATTTTATTACACTTCATGTACTAAGATAATAAAAAAAAAAAGAATTAACAATCGGATTATACAGACTTGCGAATTAAAAAAAAATCGTTATTTTTTTAATACATCTCGTATATTTCGCAGATATTATCATGAAATTGTTACTTCGTAAATCAATAAATGAATTATAATCCAATTATTTCGCTTTATGTCCTTTTTTTTTATTGAAATAAGCAGTCTATACTCGTTTACCCACGTTCAATACTAACGGAAGGGCTTCCGGTATTTACGCCGGCTGTTCGATTCAAATTATAAATAAGAGAAGCACAGTGATATTTGTACTGTGTTTAACCACAGTATAAGTAAAGAGTAATCTTCTAAACGGTCCACTATGCTGTGTGGTCCTGGAATAGAATGGAAATGGAATAAACCACCCATTCTTTTCCCGTGTGTATTGTAAGAGGCGATTAAGAGAATAATCGAGGGATGGGCGGCAGCGTCTCTCTTAAAACATCAGCAGAGCCTAACTGCTGTCAACCGGTGGAAAGGGATTGTTAGCAATGGAGTTTGACAGCCCCATTGCTAGCAATATGCCTTATTAGGTCGACCTTCACGTGGTTCCCCCTGGAAACCATCGTAAATAATTCTTGTTGTATTCGTTACTATAGGCAGGTCAGTTAGACCTGCTTCATCCTCACCTATCATCTTTCACTGGTGCCCCGCCAGCGTATACCGTTAGCGCACGCGGGGTTACCATACCATTATCATGCATTAAAAAAAAACTGCTGGGTTGATAGCAGTTTTTTTAGCCTGCCAATTGTGGCAACTATTAGCAAAACCTCCCTTATGAGGGAGGCCTTTGTTCAGCAGATATGATGGCCTATTAGTTCAAGTGCAACCCCATGAAGTTATGTGTATCGTGTAAAATGTTTGCCACAATTTATTTTGGCCCGTTTGTTTAATATAAATAATTCTTGAAATAACCCAATCAATAGTACGTATGTACTACATTTTGTATTACAGTGCGCCATTAAAAACTATAAATAACATGGTGGTTATGGCTTGAAACTCTCAAGTTATGGGTTCAGTGCGATAAACAAACATTGTTGTTTTTATTACGAGATGGGTTTACGCTAGGTGTTACCTCACTTGATGGTAAGTGATGATAAGATGTAGATGGAGCGAGCTTATTTTTAATTGACTTTAAAAAAATGAGGTTGTTTTATATCCTATCATCATCATCATCATATTTTTTTTTTGATGGGTGAAAATGGTATGGTAACCCCGCCTCCGCTAGCGGGATACGCTGGCGGAGCACCAGTGAAGGCTGATAGATGAGAATGAAAACAGGCCAGTTAGCCCATCATGATGAATTCATCAGGAATTAACCATGATACTTTCCAGGGGGAACCGCGAGGAGGTCGACCTGGTTGGGTATATTGCTAGCAATGGGATTCTCAGTCTCCATTACTAACAATCCCTTTCCCCCCTATCATCATCGTATTAGCTTTTAACTGTCTATTGTTGATCATAAGTCTCCTCCTTGGTAAGCTTTTGCCAGTAATTGACACGCTTGGCAGGCGGATTGGCAACCGCAGTTAGGCTTTGGAGATGTTTTAAGAGGGACTCTGCTATCCATCCCGACAGCCACGGGAGAGGAAGGAGTGGGCTATTCTATGCCGGGACCACACGGCCAATAGGCTATATATTATAAAAAAAAAATTAGAGATCTCTACGAGAAATATAATAATGTAACCCATAGTACTAAAAATTTACCTGTCAAAGCTAATATAATTTTTTTTATACTACAAAGTTGGCATAGAAGCATACAGCCCGTCTGATGGTAAACGGTTACTTGTAGCCTTTCTAATCTATATACCCGTGCGAGGCCGCAGCGGATCGCTAGTATATAAAAAAAGTCCGGGTTGGGTGTGTCCCGACCCAAGAGCGCGACGTCCTGTAAAAAGCGCCACGACATTAATATTGTGACCTATTTTTTTATCCTAATTGCTCACAGAGGGATTAGTGACCGAGTAAATATACGACGAGTATACGACGTTATATCAACAGGCGACGGCTACCACTTTCCGTCAGGTTGTTATTTTTTTTATTGTATTAATTTTATAAGAAACTACCGTCTGTTGACGTAATATATTTTGTGATTTTTCACATGTTTTAATTTTCTTTTTATAAAAAAAACTATCAATCTCTATGAAGGTAAATTTTTTGAAAATACAATTTACCGTAACACGGCATGATTATTTTGACGTGTTTGGGCATTTTGTTGTTTGTTGATGATGATATAACCTACTTGTGGAACAAAATTCATACAGTGTTGTTCAGTAGGTAGTTTTTGTGTGAAAGAATAATAAAAATCCGTCAATCGTTACGAACTTTGTCATATAATTAAAAGGATAAAATATTATACAGAAAGGTGGGATATGGCAGTGAATTTACAGGGTACAGAGGAATAACACCTGAGTCCTCGGGAATGGCAACGCATGGGGGGTATCATGGGCGAAACAGTATACTCTGTTATGTCCATGGTACTGCTTACGTCTATAGGTGTCAGTTACCACTTTCCATCAGGTGGGTCGTCAGCTTGTTTGTCATTCTAAGTTGCATAAAAAAAAATATTGTTCTTTGTGTTTCTTCTTGGGGCTTTAACGACTAGTCAAATAGTTATGACATTTATGAACACGTAGTGTTTTGAATGAAGGACATAGCCTACTTTTTATCTCGTTTAATCAACATATCTCGGATATGCGGATGAACTCGGCGGTAAAAACTAGTACTCTATAACAGAATTCTCCCTAGAGGCTACAGTATTGGGTTATTGAAAAAGTTTTTTTAATGGGTGATAATGAAATAGTAACTCCATCTTGGCTATTGTTATAAGCTGGCGGGCCACCAGTGAGGGATGACAGGTGAGGATATAGCAGGTCAGTTAGCCCACCATAACGAATTTAACAATAAATCAATTACGATAGTTTCCAAGGGGAATCACGAGGAGGTCGACCTGTGGGGGGGTATAGTGTTAGCAAGGGGGGTATATTGTTAGCAACTAATCATCATTAGCAAATCCCTTCTCCCCCCCCCCCCCCTTTGAAAAAGCTTTGTTAAGAGTCGGCAACGCACATGTGACACTTCTGGTGTTGTGGGCGTCCATAGGCTACAATGACTGTTTACCATCAGACGGGCTGTATGCTAGTTTGCCACTTTTGTAGTATAAAAAAAAAACTAAACTATTCAGTAGTATTGCGGGGTCTATATCTCATAGCTTGTCGACTAAGCTATTTGTGTATCTGTCTGTCACTTATTATTACCAAGTGACTGATAAGTCGATATATTTTGCTATTTCTTAGGGTTCTGTACCTCCAAAGAAAAATCTCTTTATTGTTCTTCTGTTAAGACCCATTTTCTCTGGATCTCTTGGAGGCGTCAAGTTGAAATTCATACCAATTATTTAAGCCTGCAATCCCTTGATGTTGTGAAGATATCAAACTTCTAAATCTACTCAAAAGGTATAGCCGTTTATAGCGTATATTTTGACATTTGCGAGGGAGTCAACACGTATAGGGTACTTTCTGTTGATTTACCGTACAATCCGCCACAAGCTAAAGTTTTATCCCAACCATTTGGATGAGTAGCGATCCTCTATCGTGCGATTTTCAAGGCACTTTATTCCACGCACAACCACTCTTCAGAATCAACTTCCAGCAGCAGTATTTTCGAAACAATATGACAGCATAACCTTCAAGAAACGAGCGTATTCCTTTTTAAAAGGCCGGCAGCACACCTGATATGACTCTGGTGTTGGTGTTAATCACGGGTGGCGGTAGTTATTTACCATCAGGTGAGCCGCATGCTCGGTTGCCTCCTATGTTATAAGAAAAAGAAAATTTAGAATCGTGAAATTTGGCGAGAAGCAGTGTAGTGCAGCACAAGTAAAGGAAAAAATCGGACACCGTCAATTTGTAGTTGTATCACAAAAAGTACCGTTTTTAGATTTTTTCAATTATACCGATTAAAGTCGATTGCTTGGGTACCTCTGTCCCTATCGTGAAGCAGTTGTGTTTGCATGACTGTGTTTCGGTTTGAAGGGTGCGAAATGGCAGTGAATTTACAAGGTACAGAGGAATAACACTTGAGCCCTCAGGAATGGCAACGCATGGGGAGTATCATGGGCGAAACAGTATACTCTGTTATATCCATGGTACTGTTCATGTCTATAGGCGACAGTTACCACTTTCCATTAGGTGGGCCGTCAGCTTGTTTGCCATTCTAAGTTGTATAAAAAAAAAAATTACGGAACCCTCAGTGTGCGAGTCCGACTCGTACTCGGTCGGTTTTTTTTTACTTTTAGGCCAGGGCCGTACTTAAATATTTATTCATGTTATCAAAACTTTGGTAACAAGGTTTCTTTGTACAGTGGCGCGTACGCGGTGGGTCAATGACTTTTTTTATTCTATTACTAGTAGCATCTGTTTTTCTGTACTTGTCACAATACTTTTTTTTTTAATGGACGATAATGGAAAGGTAGCCTCTTTTGCTCTAAGGATATATACTGGTGGGGTACCAGTGAGGAATGATAGGTGAGGATGAAAAAGCAAATCAGTTATCGCATCGTGATAATATTATTAAGTTGGAAGCAAATTACCAAATTTAAAATATTTTAAAAGAATTTGTCGAATGATTTCGCAGATTAGTTTGAACCGAGATGCCATTTTTTTCTGTTAACCCTTTGAGTGCCGACGAGCGCCATCGCGCTCGTGCGCATTGCAACTAAAGGAGCGTCATAGCGCTCGTGAAATCGGTCGCTGGTTAGCTTGCTGTAAAAAAAATATTAAAATTGGATAATTTTTGGAGGAGATACAGTTTTTTAGAGACTAGGGTAAATGACATCAACACGACGAATATTTCTTTGGTATTTTTAAGTATATATGAGTAAAAATCAATGGCACTGAAAGGGTTAAGGTATCTTTAGTGTTGTCAATCAATATTATCATTGATAAAGTATTGACATGTTTACATATTATTGCTTTGCACGTGGGTGTACAAAGGTAGGTATAGATTGTAAATATAGTATATTTAATATATATTGTGAAGTGATAACGTTATGACGCCATATCGTACCATATATGCTTCAGTTTAATGTTGTTGAGTGATATATGATATATTATTTATGTACTGCTATTTATTTATCATAGTTTATTATAGTATTGCAAAATATTGCTATTGCAGATAATTGTTTTTTTTTATACAACTTAGAATGGCAAACAAGCTGACGTCCCACCTGACGGAAAGTGGTAACTGTCGCTTATAGATATGGGCAGTACCATGGACATAAACAACATCTTTTTCGCTCATAACACCCCCCCCCCCCCCCCCATGCGTTGCCATTACTGAGGACTCGGGTGTTATTCCTCTGTACCTCACTGGGTGTTATTCACTGCCATATCTCACCCTTCACACCGAAACACAGCCAAACACAACTGCTTCACGGTAGAAACACGAATGGGACAGAGGTATCCAAGCAAACAACAAAAAAATTGTAGATCTTATACGGAACCCTCGTTGTCCGACTCGCAGTTGACCGGCTTTTCTTTCAAATAGTTCCTTTTTGGTATTTTTTTTAAATGTTTCCAGAACAGCCGTTGTTTTTTAATTGCGAAGTAAAATGTACAAATCGTCTTTCCAGGTATCAAGTTTGGCCAAAAAGTTGGATCTGTCGGAGCGGCAGGTGGAGCGGTGGTGGCGCCTCCGCCGCAGCCAGGACAAGCCGTCCACCCTGGTCAAGTTCTGCGAGAACGCGTGGAAGGCTACCTTCTATTCGTGCAACTTCGCATTCGGCACCTACGTGCTGTGGGACAAGGAATGGCTGTGGGATATTGACCAGTGTTATATTGGATACCCTCATCAGGTAATTCTCTAATGATTTTTTTTTTAACAGGAAACATGATCAGGGGTGTTCTTGTCTAGACATCTGTCCGATTCTAGAATAAGGGCGTACGGGTATGCGACCTCGGCCTTCCGAGCCGCTGTAGTGTCCCAGTCCTTTCCGCAACTGCAGTGTCGCCCCCTTTTCTTTCCCACATAAGTCCCTTATTCCACCAGCCACCTTAAACCACCAGCAAATGCATTCCCAAAGAGGGTTGACGTCAGGCAGGTGGACGGTCGTAAATATATATATGTCTATAAGCCAAATATTTATATAGTTTTATCTTTTATATATTTATATAACATATTAGGTATTTTATTTTATGTGTGTTTGCTTTTCATGAATTACTCAAACTGTGCACAATAATGTGATTGGATTATAACCTAGCCGAATCACAAATGTAACCATAATTTAAGTTCTTTATGGTTGTGATCTGTTTTATGTGCCAATAAAATAAAATAAATAAATAAATCAATTAGTAATGTGGATAATACCATATTACGCCGACCCTCAAATAATCATTGGGTTAAGGGTAGGAAGACGATGATATTAAGAGGAAACACAGTGTACGACATTTTCGATAGTATTTTTTAAATAAATTTACAAAATACTGTAAATTCTATTAACCAACTGCTGTCGCGTTTTGCCAGCGCTGCAGTACCGCCACCATCACAACTTTAATACCACCAGACCTTTTTTAATCAAATAACTAGTGATATGGAATTCCACAAAATACTTCATAGGCTACGGTAACAACTTACAATCAGGTGCCGTATGCTTGTTTGCCACCTCAGTGGTATAAAAAAAAACCTAGTTCGGTGAAAAATACAAAATGTAGGTAGTACAATATGAAGCACCATTGCTTATCTTTATTTTGTATTTCTGCAAATAAATAATTTTTTTTTTATTTAATGGTAGAGAAATAGGCAGCAGCGTCCTTCTTAAAACATCTCTAAAAGCCTAAACCTAAATTGCCAACCTGCCTGTCAAGCGTGACACCTACTGGCAAAACTCCCCCTTATGGGGAAGGCTTATGTTCAGCAGTGGACAGGTAACGGCTAAAATGATGATGTAGATGATTCACCTAATATCTATTAAAATTATAACGGAAATTCCAACACGATGTAAACACAAATACTATTTATAAAACTTAATAGGAAATATTTAATATAAGGAAAATGTTTTACTTCAAAACAAGTTCCTGTGTATTGTAAATTGTTGGATGGAAATTCGATCGTATGTTTTTATATAACTTGGAACAAACAGAGATAAGTCTGCCATTGTACTCTTTTTCTTAAGAACTCTCTATCCTATAATTTAAGTCTTTACTACTTTAAAGTGTTACAAGCAAACAAGCTGACGGCGCGCCTGATGGTAAGTGGTAACAGTCGCCTATAGACATGAACAGTACCAGTGACTCACTGATAACAACAGTGCTGTCAAATCATCATGATGTATTGTTATTCTTGAGGATTAAAGTGTTTCTTTTAACGAGATGGGATGGAAATAGAATGGTAATCCCGCTTGCGCTGTCAGTAGGTTTATGCTGTCGGGGCATCAGTGACAGATTTTTTGTAATGGATGATAATGGAATGGTAACCCCGCCTGTGCTAACGGTATACACTGGCGGGGCATCAGTGAGAGATGATAGGTGACAATGGAAGCAGGTTAGTTAAGCCATCATGACAAATTCCACTAGAATTAACCACGATATTTTCCAGGGGGAACCGCGTGGAGGTCTACCTTATAGGGTGTATTATTAGTAATGGGGAAATTAGACCCCATTATTAACAATCCATTTCCCCCCGGCATTTAGAATAGGCCACCCCTTCCTGTCCCGTGGGTGTCGTAATAGATGACTATCACTACCAATCCGGGAGGAAAGGGATTGTTAGCGATGGGGTCTAACAGCCCCAATGCTAGCAATGTTACTAATCAGGTCGACCTCCACGTGGTTCCCCCTGGAAATCATCGTGGTTACCTCTCGTGGAATTCTTCACGATGGGCCAACTGACCTGCTTTCATCGTCATCTATCATCTATACCCTATCACGGGTATCCCGCCAGCGTATACCGTTAGCACAGGCGGGGTTACTATTGCATTATCACCCATTAAAAAAAAAACACTATCAATCCGCCTGCTAAATGTGAGCAACTACAGCCAAAGCTCCGCAAGGGGGAGGCTTATGTTCATCAGTGGACAGTTAAAGGCGAAATGAATGAATAATAATAAAAAAAAAATATATTTGTTTATTTCAGGGTCTAACCAACGACGTATGGTGGTACTATACCATATCATCAGCGTTCTACTGGTCACTGGCCATATCCCAGTTCTGGGATGTGCGCCGCAAGGACTTCTGGCAGATGTTCGTCCACCACATCGCCACCATCGCGCTGCTGTCGTTCAGCTGGATCTGCAATCTACACAGAATCGGGACGCTCGTGATGTTTCTGCATGATTTTGCTGACATATTTGTTGAAGTGAGCGTTTTTTTTTATGCAACTTAGAATGGTAAATAAGCAGACCGCCCACCTGATGGAAAGTGCTAACCGTCGCCTATAGACGTGAGCAGTGCTATGGACATAACAGAGTGTACTGTTTCGCTCATGATACCTCCCATGCGTTGCCATTCCTGAGGACTAAGGTGTTATGAATCTGTACCCTGTAAATTCATTGCTATATCCCACCCTTTAAACAGAAACACAGCCATGTAAACACAACTGCTTTACGGTAGAAACACGAATAGGACAAAGGTACCCAAGCAACGACTGTTGTACAAAGTCTCCCTCTGGTAAAAAGCGTTAAAATGATTTCATCTCTCCCTTTCTCTATCTCTTGCTCTCTCTTTCTCTCTCCCTTGCTCTCTCTTTTTTCTCTCTCTCTTTCTCTATAACAAAATTCTCAAAAAATCATTTAATACATTTTCAGTTGGTGAAGGCGTCCAAATACGCGAAGTACCAGCGTCTCTGCGACACGCTGTTCCTGGCGCTTATCGTCGTGTGGATCAGTACTCGAATCGTTATTTACCCGTTCTACATAATATGGAGGTGAGTACATATACAATAGTAATAGCACTAATAAAAACATGTAATATTAATTTATTTTCATTCAGAATGAATGAATGAATGAATATTTATTTACAAGAAACATGGCAAGTATACAGATATTAAAATAATAATAAATACACATATGTTGCCATAATTAGGCGTGCAACATTTAAAATACATAAATATTGATTGAATTAAGTTTTATACAGTCTTGACAATTCTTATATATTTATAAAAGAATGTCAAAAACAATTTATCTAAATTTTAATTAACATAATTATATGTCAGTGTCAGTATTATGTAGTAAAAAGTAAAAATCATGTTTATCATAAAATCTCTTACAATAGATAAATGAGACGAATAAAACTGCTAGAATTGAGAGAACGTTTCGTTCAAAGTTTGTTTTGAATATATTATGTGTCATGGGGACCTTTGGGTCGAGTACGGATCATGAATACGACTAGTTATTAATTAATTTTTTTTTTGTGATCAACGTTTAATAATAAATATATATTTAATGTTCATATTAAACTCGTATAAACTATACCTATATAACATGTGATGAAAACAATAAAATATATTCTTATATCTGATGTCGTATTATATTTATTTACAATATGTATTTATGTATTGATTCCTAAGAACAAGGAATGTTAAAATAAAAACTGTATATCATATGATTGCCTCCTTTCTTCTTATGCAAATATAATTAGTAAAAAGAGGACGAAAGATACATAATCAGTTATTATTTTTCTCAATTCGCAGCAGGCTAGTGTATAGAAAATATAAACGGCCGTATAACCCTACCAAATTCAGATACAACCTGCTTGCATACTTTCTACATAAACTGTGTCGAATATATAATCTAGTAATGTACAATTTGTTATTGATAAATAATTGACATATCAAACATTTTCAAACAGTCTTTGGTTAAAGGAGAACATATAGAAGTGGGCGGGTGGCGTAAGAGTGAATTATTATTTTTTACATATAATGCACAAAAACATCATATTGTTTATTATACTTCATTACATTTGATATTAATACATCTTATATTTGCATATGGGGTCAGCTAAGCCGTTGCACGTCGACCCATAAGGATCTTTTGTGTTTCCCCCTGCCTTATACCATCATTTCATAGATCCTATGTGTTACCTTAACCATATTCTGCGATTTAAGATATCTGTAGTCCCTTGGCTCTGGGTACGCCATTCCCAGTAGACTCATACACATTCTTGCCAATGAATCACAGTTGCACATCAAGTATTCTATGGATTCGAATTTCACACCGCACAGTCTGCACAGTGTGTCTGAAGATAGACCCATCTTTTTTTTTTATACAATTTAGAATGGCAAACAAGCTGACGGTCTACCTGACGGAAAGTGGTAACCGTCGCCTATAGACATGAGCAGTACCGTGGACATAGAGTATGCTGTTTCGCTCATGATACCCCCCATGCGTTGCTATTCCTGAGGACTCAGGTGTTATTCCTCTGTACCCAGTAAATTCACGCCATATGTGGGATATGGCGTAAATTCCTTAAAACCGAAACATAGCCATGCAAACACAGCTGCTTCGCGGTTGAAACACGAATAGGACAGAGGTACCCAAGCAATCAACTTTTGTACAAAGTCTCCATCTTGTGTAGTATATGCCTTATTGGCATATGTCCAGTTAGGGCTCCCATAATGAGTCTGATATTAATACATATCAGACCTACTAGTCGGATAAGTGTCAACATTTACTCATTTGTTCGTTCACTGTACATTGCAGCACGTCGATCCGCGCGCCGATGCTGCTGCCCATGTTCCCAGCGTACTACATCTTCAACTCGCTGCTGTGCCTGCTGCTCGTTCTGCACGTGGTGTGGACCTGGCTCATACTGCAGATAGCTTACAAGACCATACAGGCCGGACAGGTAACCTGGATCTATTCCTTTATATTGTTTTTTCAGGATTCCGTACCTTCAAAGGAAAAAATGGAACCCTTATAGTATCACTTTGTTGTCCGTCTGTCAAGACCCTTTTCTTAGAAACGTGTGGAGGTATCTAGTTAACATTCAAATTGTATATTCAGGTCTGCAATCTCTTAAAGAAGTGAAAAATCGACGCAATCAAAAGATATGGCCGTTTATGTTCCATATATATCGCATATTTTGAGATTCGCAAAGGGAATCAAAACCTATAGGGTACTTCCCGTTGACAAACTTCATGATACTAGGTATCATGAAGTTTGGCAAGAAGTAATATCATATAGTACAAGTAAAGGGAAAAATGCGAATACCGTAAATTTGTATTTATTTCACGAAAAAAAAATTCAAACTTGATCTTATTGTACGGAACTCTCGTTACACTAGTTCAACTCCCACTTGACCGGCTTGTTTTTAATGGCTCGACATATGGGTGATTTTCAGCAAGCATAACTCTCTCTTCCTTCGGTGGACCTTTCAACCGTGTTTTCAATTTCAAGTCTTCAAAAAAGCTGATGTCTCCCATTTGTGTTTCAACCGTGAAGCAGTTGTGTTTGCATAGCTGTGTTTCGGTTTGAAGGGTGGGATATGGCGTGAATTTACAGGGTACAGAGGAATAACATCTGAGTCCTCAGGAATGGCAACGCAGGGGGTATCATGAGCGAAACGGTGTGCTCTGTTATGTTCATGGTACTGCTCATGTCTATAGGCGACGGTTACCACTTTCCATCAGGTGGGCCGTCAGCTTGTTTGCCATTCTAAGTTGTATAAAAAAAAAAAGAAGGAATTATTTTATACAATATTTCCTGGAGACTTCAACTTTTCTGAAGAAAGTGTGATTTCTGCAGCAGAAATCACACTTGCTGAATATCACCTATGTGACCACACCGTCCAAAAAGAGGAAAATTTAATTCTAATCAAATAACCATATTTCTATCTACTTTTTTTTATACAACTTAGAATGGCAAACAAGCTGACGCCCCACCTGACATGACATGAGCAGTACCATGGACATAACAGAGTGTACTGTTTCGCCCATGATACCCCCCATGCGTTGCCATTCCAGAGGACTCAGGTGTTATTCCTCTGTACCCAGTAAATTCACGCCATGCCACTTAACGTACTTCTCGCTGCTGAATTGTTAAAAAATTCACCCTTATTTACATGATTTTTTTTATTGGTAAAATAAATCAAGGTGGTATAATTCATGTTCAAAATTATAGGAAAAATGGTTAAAAAAAATAAATTTGACAGCTGAGTTTTTTTTTCTGCAATGGACATTAAAAAGGTATCCAGACACGATCAATTTAAAATGAACTTGTTCTTTTATATAATTTTTAGGCATTCAATGTTATGATGGAAATTTCCACCATTATGCAAAGAAGGATTTTTTTTTGATGGGTGAAAATCGTATGGTAACGGCTGCGGCCTGCGCTAACGGGATACGCTGGTGGAGCACCAGTGACGGGTGACAGATAAGAATGAAAACAAGCCAGTTAGCCCATCATGATGAATCAGGAATTAACCATGATAGTTTCCAGGGGGAACCGCGAGGAGGTAGACCTGGTTGGGTATATTGCTAGCAATGGGATTCTCAGTCTCCATTACTAACAATCCCTTTCCCCACTGCAAAGAAGGGTTAAGCGGACAAATGTGGGAATTCTGCTTTCATTGACATGCGGGATTACAATCCCTAAATGGAGTGAAGATTCCTTGTTCATTCTTACACAGATGAAATGTTAATGAAGGTTATGTTATTTCAGATGGAAGGCGACATCCGCAGCTCTAGTTCTGATCTCAGCGACAGCTCACACAACTCCAATCACAATACTCCTAACCATGTGAAAAATAAAAAGTAAGTGTTTTGAGGTTATAGAGGTGGGAAAGTTCTGAAGTGAGAAGTATGTACTAGTAAATGTATCCTGTGAGATAGAACTAAAAATGTTTAAGAATATTTACTATCATCGTTATACCAGGGGGAGACTTTGTACATAAGTCGATTGCTTGGGTACCTCTGTCCCATTCGTGTTTCAACCGTAAAGTTGTGTTGTGTGGCTGTTTTTCGGTGTGAAAGGTGGGATATGGCGTGAATTTACAGGGTACAGAGGAATAACACCTAAGTCCTCAGGAATGGCAACGCATGAGGTGTATCACGGGCGAAACAGTATACTCTGTTATGTCCATGGTATTGCTCATGTCTATAGGCGACGGTTACCACTTTCCATCAGGTGGGCCGTCAGTTTGTTTGCCATTCTAAGTTGCATAAAAAAAAATCAGCTGTTAAGTGTCCAGTGCTGAAGATAGTTTAGAAATCTTGTCTTTCTTTTTTTATAACATAGGGGCCAACCGAGCATGCTGCTCGTCTAATGTAACGTAAGCGACAACCGTCGCCCATAAGCACTCGCAACACCAGAGACATTGCAAGTGTGCTCTGGGTGCTCTTTTCTTGAAGGTTACGATGTCGTATCGGTTCAGAAATACTGCTGCTGGAAATTGTCTGTAATCACGTAAAAAGTGTAACTTTAAATTTGGTGTATCTAAATATTTGAAAACTAGTTCTCTGATAATGATAAACATCACGATCAAACCTAATCAAATTTTCATCTTCTCACAAACAGCACGATGGTTTCACGCCATCTTTCTTAGTATTTTTTTTTACACAACTTATAATAAGCTACAGGTGTTTCTCAAATTGGGGGTCGCGACTCCTTGGAGGGGTCCCTGAGCCTCTATAAGGGGGTCGCGAAGCAGAAAAAAACAGTTTCCTAAATACATCAATCTATCAGGAATACATAATGAAGTATCTATAACAGACATCGATCACATGTCTGTTTTAGATACTTTATTATGTATTATTTATTTTATTTTATCGATACCCAATTGTGAATATAAATACAACTGTATGGATTTCATAATTGTACTATAATAAAATTCATACACATTCTAAACTGGGAGAGTAGGGGGTTGTAAGATATTTTTACATAATAAGGGGGACGCGTCATGAAAAAGATTGAAAAACATTTGGTTACAGTGTTCGTTTACCATCAGATGGGCTGTATGCTTGTTTGCTAACTTTGTGGTATAACAAAAAAAAAAAAAGATTTGTGCATTTGTATTAAACAGTATGTCCGTTTGGTTGTTTTCTATGTATAACATGTTTATATGTACAAAGTATTTTAGTATGTCTACCTGTTGTTTAGTATCTCTGCTTAGTTTAAAACTAGATGACGTTGTGTCTCATGTGGTTTTCATTATTGTTTTTTGTTCCAGGACCACATAGGGGCTAACTTCAGCAGTTAAAGGTTAACTATCAAGCGTCACGCTCACTATATATACCGATTGTTATATTTTTAGATACCTTATATCGAAGTAAAAAACCGGTAAATTCCGGTTTCGGACTTAGCTTCCTTGGGAAACTTTGATACCTCAATTCACACAGAATTCCACGAAATTTCAATCTTCGGATCTGCATGTTTAATATTATTTAAAATTAATTTAAGCTTTGTATATAAAAAAAAGGTAATGAAATGATATTAAAGGAAATTCATTGTTGAGTACATGATGGATACCAGATTATGATTTTTGTAATGGTATGTGTATTCGAATTAGACCAATCTAAGTGCGTAGGTTATGTTTTAAAGCTACATTAGTCACAAGAGAACCTATTGAAACCAATAGGACTATACTTCGTCTTGGAAACCGGTAAAAACCGGTTCGAGCCGGTTCTGGAATTGTTTTCGCGTGGTGACTGTCTCCCTAGTGTGACAAATGAATTTATCCTATGCTACGTTCTCGTTGTCCCATGTATGAGATAAAACGAGACAGTTAAGCCCGGTGTCTTGTTCTATTTCGTGCGTGCGGTGACGAAAACGTGTCTATTGCTACATTCGTATGTCACTTGTCTAGGAATCTCCACAAGTAAAATTTTTTTATTTATTTATAACTAATATAGTATAAATATATATATATATATACATACGTACAGACAGCCAAGGGTACTATGAAACAGTTAAGTGATGTTCATTTCGAGTCAAGACTGTGATAGTATTCATGAAAATAAACAATTCATATTTTTACTATATTTTTTTTTTTTTTTTAATTTTCATTATAAAAGATGTTGTAGTTTGTATTTATTTATTAAAAAAAAAAGTTGGTAAAGTTCTCTAACGTAAGTATATTAGATATTTCGAATTGTTATTATCGTTAGATGCTGTGTAATATAATAGTATTTCTTTAGATTATATAGATAGAGTATCTTCATACAAATGCTTCGAGAAAAGTGGGTCAACTTTTTCATACAATTGTGTACGTGATAAATAGTTATGAGTGATTCCTTTATAACTTCTATATTTATTTTGTCTTACAACTTCTGCACCTTTTTAATGAGTAAAAACTCATTTTATTTATTATATAATAAAATATAGATACGTCACGATACATCGTGTACGGAAGTAAATAGAACACTGATAAAAAAACGTGTCGTCTAATTTGACAATTAGCTGACAAATAGGTGACGCGTTTTTGAGGTTCGATGCTCTATCTATATAATCTACTATGATTATTTCATAAACATTGTGAATATGTGCTTATTGAATGTGTCTATGTATTTATATAACCGACTGTACCTTTTCTGATAAAATAGTCGCTATGTTATCATAAATTGTACAACAAGTATTACGGGGACCACGTAGATCGATTTGTCTCGCTTATGTAGTATCCAGCCCCTCTGGAGCAGTGGCAAGCGAATTCGGTAGGTACGGTTTCGCTAGCGCTCGCATGAATAAGAGTAAGACACCAAATGTTGCTTTCTCGCTTCATCTCATGCATGCGGTGTCGACTACATGTCTATCGATAAAATTCCTTTGCCATTTCTCCAGAGGCGTTTTATAAAAGCGGCTTATAACTTGAGCGGTTTTACTACATGATTTGCGCGGTAATTTCCACTGCGCAAACTTGATTGTCTATGGTTTATAGGTATAGGTAATATGGGTACCGATACGATATCTATATATTGGGTTTCTCTGGACATTGATAGTCGAAAGAAGGTCGTTGTCCAGTTCAGTATCGCCTATATCGGTCGGATATCTGTTTTCGAATATATTAAGTCTGTTATTCAATATATATTTTTTTTAATAACAGACTTTTAACATATTTGTTATTGGATCGATATTGTGATACAAATATATAGATATTGCTATATATTTTTCAGTCCTAATTTTTTTTTATCCATCTTAGAATGGCAATTGTTCAAGTTGTCCGCCGTGAACTGTAAAATTTATAGACATGGCTTCTATTATGTAGATGTTACGTTTTTAATATTTCAATTTAATTGGGCGTTTTTATAATTTGTCACGATAAGATAGTAGAGCAAATATTATCGTATTTTATAATAAATTATAAACCATTTAAATTTGCGCCGCTCTGTTTTACTTGTTTTTTTTTTTTTTTCTTTTATTTTAAAGTAAGGGATTGCACGTAGATTAAAAAAAAAAAAAATTAATGTATTGGACAGAAATCGGCAAATTATAGAGATTACGTAACTGTACGCTGTATAAATTTGTTTGCAGAAACGTACTACTTGCGGTTTTTTTCCTAATAGAAAGCTAGTTATGCAAAAGAGTGTATGTAACTTTAATTTTAAATACTAACTTTCTTGTTCATAAAAATTAAAATCCACAAATGTATTTCAACTATCAGAAAGTTTTGTTACTTTCTTTCAAATAGGGAAATTAGCGTGAAAGAAAAAGACAAAAGTCTTCAATAGTTAAAATACATTTATGAGAGCTTTGACATTTTTATGAATAAAGGTGTAATTCTATTTCGCTATTATAATAATGGCGGAATTTTATAAATGAACGCTGTTGTTTTTTCTTTTTTTATTATAATTTAATAAAATTAAACATTATTTGTCATTAGAATCAATTTACTGCCCAGTGATTATCAGTGCCTTAGTGCACTTCCCGCCAAACATGACAATTGACGTTTCTGTCAAACGTTCGAAATTCGAATTGTGAAAAGACTGAATCTTTGTCATTGGCTTAAGAATGAATTTAATACGATGGCCGTTACGTGTATACGAGCATAATTCGGATATTTCAAGGCCTGCGCAGACGAGGCAGTTCTCTGCCTTTTAGACATATGAGAAACTAATATAAGATAGAATGAGACAGAAGCTTGGTTTGAAGGTTTCTTGTTCTTTCTTGTGCTTGCGGTAACTGTCTCTACGGATCTATAGATAGATTGATTGCCACTCAACTAAAAATATCTCTAGTATTTTTACTCTATTCTGGCTTTGTGTTGGGTTGTCACTCGTTTGCACGGGCCTTTTAAAGAATTTTGACAGAATCGTCCGTTAAAAGTTCGGCTTAAGAGGTCTGTAAACAGTCCGACTTGAGTCGAGTACGTATATTTTGCTGCTTACAACACAGACGCTGCAAAATACGCGTGCATGTTCAAGTTGCTTGACCGTGTACGGAGCCTGTTACAGTAGCAGGGTAAACGCTGTTACCATATACAAGTGTTCCCAAATGTATAACTTAATGTTGTATCACAAGAATTCTTGTATAAATGTATTTGTACATTTGATATTAATATTTAATGCTTATTTATTATAAGTTTGTATATTTACGTACTAAGTTATTGTAATAGTGTAAAATGTGTATTTTCATTTAAAGGTGTAATCATACGAGTGTAAAATAACAGTAATACATTGGTAAATGATACAATACAATATTCTATTGAAAGAATGCGTCACAAAGGTTTTAAGAGGTATCTCTATAGAATATGCTCTTCATTGTATAATAAAAATTTTTCATTAGGAATGAAGTTTTTCTATGAAATTTATATCAATAATAAAGTTGTACGGGAACTATGATTCTTGAGCAATTTAAGGCTGGATTAATGTTGTTGAAGCCTTGAGGCATAGACAACCACTGTGCTTAGAATCCACAGAGAATCTCTAAATAAATAAATACTTATTTAATCTCTACGCTATATACACTCATATGAATACACTTTTAAAGTTTTTATTACTATAAATATCAGCAAATAACTTGACCGCCATCTTAATACCACGTGACTTGCGCAGAAGCAATTTACGTAGTAGATCGTCCACTGCGCAAGTTTAATTATCTATAATTGGCAGGTTGTTTGCTGCGAACTGTATAATCTCGCTATCGTGCAAGTATACAAGTACTGTATAGTAGACACATGGTAATGTTAAAACTGTTAAAAACCTCAGGATTCTCAAGTATGAGCTATATCTCATGAGTCCTCAGGAATGGCAATGCATGGGGTGTATCATGGGCGAAACAGTATATTCTGTTATGTCCATGGCACTGTTCATGTCTATAGGCGACGGTTCCACTTTCCATCAGGTGGGCCGTCAGCTTGTTTGCCATTCTAAGTAGCGTAAAAAAAAAATTGTCAACGTCTCTGTCGCATGTCAAAATTCAAACTTAGTTAAAGTATTTTATGTTTGTGAAAAATAAAAACGATTAAATGAACTCAGAACTATAATGTTTCATGTTCAAAGGCATTATTTATTATATTAGCCTTTAACTGTCCACTGGTGAACATAAGCCTCCCCTTTGGGGTTTTTGCCAGTAGTTGCCATGCTTGGCAGGCGGCTTGGCAACTGTAGTCAGGCTCTCTCAGGCAATCTCTCTATCTATTAACCCATAAATGCCTGAAGTTTCAAATTTGATACCGGTGTTTGCATTGTTTCATTGATAAATAAATATTTTGATTACCGTAATGCTTAAAGTATCAAAAATGATACCAAATGTTTTTTTTTTCAAAATAAATATATAAAAATATCGTTTTGATTTTTTTTTACTATTTTTCCCCATTAGTAAACACAGTAAAGGGTACACTTATATATTTTTTTAATTTGATTTAAAAAATCAGGCTTTTAAGGGTTAAAAGAGCCGCATCAAAATCCGTTGCGTAGTTTTAAAGATCTAAGCATATATGTGGACAGACAGATGGGAAGCGACTTTGTTTTATACTATGTTGTAATGACTCTAAAACGATGGAATTTTTTTTAGAATTAATTGAGATATCTAATTAGAGATGTCTAAAAATTGTTTGCCGTTGTTCGAGACATGTTTTTTTTAAGGTAAATGTTTAGTTGCACTTGTAATATTATGTTAATTTTTTAGAATATATATATATATATATATATATATATATATATATATATATATATATATATATATATATATATATATATATATATATTAGATAGATTTCAAGCTGTACACATTCAGGAATCTTTTGAAGAACCAAAAGTTACTTGATCTGGTTGGTTATATCAAGTCTATATGCAAAAAATATACGCTATCTCATAGATAGGCTCTCGGGGAGTTTTATTGGCAACCTACCATAACATCATCATCATCATCATCATCATCATTATTATTATTATAGCTTTTTATCCACTTCAATGGTCCCCAAGGGTGAAAGCCTCCTCCATCTTTTTCCACTTCTCCTTATCTGTAGCAATATTTGTCCAGTTTTTTTTATACCCGTACCCTTCATCAAATAATAAATACCAAAAACAAACATGTAAGTAGCAATAAAATTAACTTGAGCAATACAAAAGAAAACAAAATTAAAATTGATCATCATTACCATATCAGCCTTTAACTGTCCACTGCTGAACATAAGCCTCCCCCTAGGGGTTTTGCCAGTTCGGGGTGTTGCCTTGAGGGAGGCACATCCTACATATGACCTAAGGAGGTGTGCGCACGTATCCGTGCCCTCCTGTGATGGTAGGGTGGGAGGGACATTCCCCACCCTAACTAAGAGAGGAGGCCTGCCCTACACCACCTACAGGGCGGGCCGTCGCGTTGGATACTCGGTAGTGGTACAAACGGGAACCCGGGATCCAACATACGCGCCTCGAAGTACGTCGTGTGGTTTTTAGTGGGTACGAATCCCACACACCCCAGCTGCCCTCCTTCCAGCAGATGGGACGGTCTTGCTGAAGATTTTCCACACGTTAAAAAAAAAGGGGTTTTGCCAGTAGCTGCAACTGCTTGGCAAGCGGGTTGGTAACCGTAGTTAGGCTTTTAGAGATGTTTTAAGAGGGACGTTGCTGCCCATCCCTTGCCCTTCCTTAGTCGCCTCTTACGACACCCACGAGAAAGGAAGGGGTGGCCCATTCTACACCGGGGCACACACGGCAACCTACCATGTAACCTATCATATAATCCTTACTAATATAAATGTATGACCAATCATCGTGAACTTTTATGTAATGGTTGTATTTCGAATGGAGAAAGGCACCTTTATTTAAAGAAGCTTACCATGTGGCTCCCTCTAGTGACAATTTTGTTTCATCTCAGAACTGTCTTTTTAATGAAGACGCCACGTTGACATACACAGACCAGCAGTGTATGCCGGCTGCAAATCCAGTGACCCGGAGGTTGTTGCCTCCGGAGTTGAAGCCGGGGTAGTGGGATACGGCCCGAGGCCCCTACCTCGCCCGCCCACACCAGCTGGCGGGCAATGAGAAGTCCTGTTGTTGTTCTTTTTAATTTTGTTTTTTTTTTTTTACTTGTATGTTACGTTTAGATAAATTATAAAAATAGTTTTTTTTATGTAATCCTGGTTCAGTGTCTATTCTAGGTCAACACTCGTGCATTGTCGCTTCTGAGGATCAATCAGAATTGGTTGCATCCATACAATTATGCATTCATTTCAACCTACCAAATATCATACAACGGTCATACAGATCGTTGATACGAAGACTAATTTACTTCATTATACGAGATGATATGAGAGTGCTAAGTTATAACTTAGTACCAACTGGGGGGGGGGGGGGAAGATTTTGTTCCTCCTCGTGGTTCTCTCTGGAAACTATCATGATTAATTCCAGATGAATTCATCATGATGAGCTAACTGGCCTGTTTTCATTCTCATCGATCACCCTTCACTGGTGCCCCGCCAGCGTATCCCGTTAGCGCAGGCAGGGGGTTACCATTCTATTTTCATCCAATAAAAAAAGTATCAGTATATAACTGTAGGTACTAATTATAGTACTTGTGGGAGGGTGGCGCCCTCTGTTCTCAAGTTTGTAAGTCACATGAGCCTAGCTTACTTGGCAGGTTATGTTACATACTTGACAGTGTAAAATAAATAAATAATATATCAACACACTGAGTTACCGTCCTTTTTTTATGGGTTATAATGGAACGGTAACTCCGCCTGCGCTATCGGTATACACTAACGGGGCACCAGTGAGAGATGATTGGTGAGGATGAAAAGGCAGGTCAGTTAGCCCATCGTGACGAATTCGACGATAAATTGGTCACGATGGTTTCCAGGGGGAACCGCGTGGAGGTCGACCTGATAAGGTATATTGATAGCGATGGGGACTAGCCTCCCCATTACTAACAATCTCTTCCCCCTAGTTTACCGTACTGCAATGTCAATCATAAAAAGAGACGAAAATATTGCGCGCAGTTGTGTGCGTGAAATGTAAATGTGGGCACAGATCAGTGCTGCACCATGCGCGTGTGCCAATACGGAAATATTCTTTTTTTGTCTTTTATTTTTATTAACATATTTTTAATTAACAATTACATTAATTATTAAATAAAAAAAAAAAAAAATTAACTTTGGCTTTATATATCTAGTTTTACTTCTGACAAACAATAAGAACAAGAAATACAGGTAGGTGTGTATTGGAATGACATGACGGATGTCTGTGCTTACGTATAGTTGCTCACCATTTTAATTTAAATACAATCAAAATCAAATCATTCAAGTTAAAATATTATCAAAAACTTTTACTGATAAGTTTATCGTTTAAATTAACAGTTATAAGTTTCTGAGGAACGTACATTGTGGACATTGGCATACTGTTGTGATTTGTGCAGAAATAAACTAGACAAAATTTTTATGACCCTCTGTCAATCTAAAAGTACCCTCATTTTAATTATTGTGTAAATTGAAACAAAAACGCAATTAGTAGCATTCACACATAGTGCAGAAATAATAGCAAATAATTATGGCAAAGTGCAGTGCACATGACGAGATTATGTCGTCGATGGAAGGAGCTCCCATTACTTGTCCAAGGTGCAAAGTATCGCATCAAGCCTGTGTGAATATACAGCAAAGCATACAAGTAAACACTTCTTGATGTTGTCTAGAATTTAAATCCAAAATACCCAGAAATAATCAAGAGGGTACCCCCATGAGAGGAGTATCGTTATCTTATAATTACGGGGAATCGCAAACTGGAAGAACTCCATGGCAATTGACGTTACGGAAGATTTTCATGATTCAGACGTCGCACATAAGCTTCGCCAATTAACTAACGAGGTAAGAAGCATGAGAGTTGATTTTAAAACATACAGGGACGAATCAATAGAACTCAGAAGTGCCATGAATGCTTGTTACCGTCGATTGGATAAGTTGGAGGGTAGATTAGACGATATGGAGCGACGAATGAATGAGGGATGTATCGACGTTATTACAGAAGCAACTTTAACTTTGAAGTTAACAGTGGAATAGTTAAACTTCAAATTATTATCTACTCTCAAATGATGTGGAGATCGTGGGAATACTGAAGCAGAGCGGAGAAAGTATTGACAATCTCGTGCTTACCTGTACCAATACGCTGGGAGTGACCCTTAAAGAACGGAATGTGGTCAGCTGTACTCCATCTGGTCGCATGCACGCTGCAGCGGAGGGACATCAACCATGGCTGCGACCTATCATCGTGCGGCTGGCTCATCGTGCTACCGTGAGAAGTACCTTAGAGCAGCCCGAGTGCGTCGCGCTGTCATCACAGAAAGCTTAGGGCTACGTTCAAATCTTCAGCGTCTTAATGTGAGTAAGTGTTTTACAAAAACCAACCGCCGATTATCCTATTTGGTCCGGGAGGCGGGTCGACGTCTTAGATAGCAATTTATCTGGATTACAGATGGTGAAATATACGCTCGTCGTAACCAAGGTGCGCAGGCGCAGATTCGAGCGGAACAAGATCTTGACAGGGTGTTTGAATATGACAGTGTTAATTCCGGAAAAACACTTCATACTCTTTCCACTATGAACTTGTTTGGTTATATTACAAATACAAAATTAAACTGTTTATGTCATTCTGATCTGTGTACTGTCTGGTGTTAAAATAACAGTATTGTATCGCTTAATAAAAAAGAAAATAGATCAAATTTTTTTAAAAAAAAAAGCTATACTTCCAGACAATGCTGAGGAATAACACTAGAGTCCTCAGGAATGGTAACGCATGGGGGTATTATGGCCGAAACAGTATACTCTGTTATGTCCATGGTACTGCTCATGTCTATAGACTATGTTTACCACTTTCCATCAGGTGGGCCGTCAGCTTGTTTGCCATTCTAAGTTGTATAAAAAAAAGTAGGTAGGTTAGAACTGTGGAATGCGGGTGCCATGGCGTCAAGTCGTGATTAATTCTCGCTAATCCGACAACATGATAGTGTTGACAAGGATATGTACATATATAGTTTCTTTATTTATGGCAACATTATTACTATTTGCTATGATAATCATATATATATATATATATATATATATATATATATATATATATATATATATATATATATATATATATATATATATATATATATATGTCTTTTTATATTTTATTTGTGTAATTTTACTCTAAACAATTGTATTATTTAAGTGGACATTCAACCGACGGAGTACTATAATAATTTTGTATTGTATCAGATTATATACGAGTATATATATATATGAATATGACATGATGACGTCACGCAATTTTAAGTTAAGTCTTTTTAACATGGGCCATTGGGTTCTCGACAAAACGAATTTCTGGTTTCGACATTCATTGGATATTGTGGCAATCAATGAGACATGGCTTAAAGATTATTGTTCGATGTAATTAAAACTAATACTCCGTATTATCTTTTCGAGAAGCTGTCACGACCACGTGATTGATACCCATCACTATCGCACAAGGGTCTCCTCTCACCTGCTCACTACTCAAATACATAAAACTACATAATTTAGAGGCTCTTTCCGGTACTCCGCGACATCCTGTTGAAACAGTCTTCCGCCACCGTTGCGTGCTAAAAATACACGGAATACTTTTAACAAACATTATAAAGAATATTTACTAAATAAAAAAAAAAACATACAAAAACCATACAGGTCAACTCCACCCCATCGAACGACTTTAGGAATTTCATTTATATATTTGTACACGTAGAATGGTTATATTTTATTAATTGGACTGCAAGCGATCTTATCTTATATTATATATTCTTATCTTTTTGACTATTGTTTTGTATGTATTATTTTTTTTCTGTGTGTATTATTTTTGTATCTGTGTGTATTGTTTTTTTATTATTGTTTTAAACCTGTAAAGTGCCTATACCATAGTCATCCGTGAAATCACTGTGTGGCTTGCATTGTATGACAGCACTGTGCCAGTAAATAAACTGTCATGGCATAATGCTGAGAGCTGATCACGTTGGCAACTAGTTGTAGCAAATTAATATTGTTGTCATTATTTTGTTTTATTTTGTAAATACAATTGGTTGTCAATAAAACTTTTCTTTCTTTTTTTCTATTATAATAAATTTACATTTATACATTAATAAAATAATACAATACAAAATTACAACTAGATTAAGTATAAAACTAAACAAGTATCACACAATGTATGCCCAATGACACAGTGGGTTAGTCCTTTCAATATTTTTTATTTAAACACAGCGTATATTACATAGCTTATATATAGCTTATATTATAGCTCTCGCAAGCAAATTCCCTGATTTTATCGGGAAATTTGCTTGCGAGAGCTGTTTATTTTAGTCGATTTTAATTATTTTATTTTAGTCGTCCTATAGAATTGTAAGACTGATTCGTCTGTCGTGGATCGTGGCCATGTGCTCCGTCTTGAGCATCGAATGGGCTACGGAAAGCGATTCGAGCGTCTCCCGTGGGCTGACCGCGGTCGTTGAATCTCCTTATAAAATTATTCCTTGTCGATTTAAATTTATTGAAAAAGTTCATTATGTCATCGATAGCAGTTTGAACTAGCAAGTTTTTCATTAAAACGATGCAGTCAGGCGTGACGAAGTCCTCTAACGCCTATGAATATGAGAGAAATGAATTTAGTAATAAAAGAAATAATTCCAAGGCTACATGGGAAGTTTTAAGTGTATATAGTGCAGTGAGTAAAGTAGTGAAATGGGGTCTCAGGATCAAGCCCAGTGGGGTTGTAGTACCCACTGAGATGTTTTTAAATGGAATGGTCCAATGAATATTCGCAGCATCTAATTGAATATATTTGAAGTTCATTTTTACCTGAACGCAATGAAAGTATCTCCTAGTTCGCCTCCCAAGATCTTAACGCCGCCTTTCGGTATTGTCAGACTTCCGAAGAAATCCCTAATATCCAGGTCACTCGCGGCAGCTGGGAGATTTTGCAGTCTTATGATCACAATCATGGTTGCACTGGTAACGTTACACTTTACTTATTGGTACGTAATTCAATTAATCGGAGTTATGAACCAAACTGACGGAGGGTCATCTACATCCCCCTTTACGGGGATGCAGGTACGGGCCTCGAGCAAAAGCTTTTTGCCCAGGCGACTACAGCGTAGTGGCGTAGCTGCCACCTTTTTTTTTAACGAGGGGAAATGTTTCATGCAGACCCACATACCCCGGGGGAGATATGTGGGTACTGTCGGACTCCTACCGGCTAAAATCCCCCGGTGTTCCTCTGCTGCCATCTGTCAGTGCTGCGGGACCCCTTCCGTACGCCGCCGCAGCACCAACGGCAATGGTCTGCTTCGGACCCTTTCTCATTAAAGGGAGGAGGAGGAGGACTTCCCCCTTTCCTTCTAGAAGGCGCGCGGGAACATGCGCGCAACCTTCTCGGGCATGTGTTTATTAGAGACAAGTGCCCCCGCACTCGCCCCCAACTGCCCAACTAGGGCGTCAGATGTCGGTCTTCTGCACGCCTTCTGCGACTAGGTCTTCTTAGGCGGATTGTGGGAGCAGAAGAGTCCACTTCTCGTCCACGCTCCGCATCTTCCTTCTGTCGGATGATAGACTCGCAGAACGAAAGAGTAGCCTCCCAGCACTCCTCACTTCCTACTATGGCCTTGACTACGGCCGGAAGCGACAAGTCATATCCTATGATGTGGCACAGCCCAAACCGTTCATCTTCCCACGCCGGACATTCCTCGAATGTGTGCTGCGCAGTATCCACCTCACAATCATTGCAATGGTGACACTCGCTGGATTCTTCTCGACGCGCAATCTTGCACAGATACTTTCCAAAACACCCATGTCCGGAAAGCACCTGTGTGAGCCGGAAAGTCAGTGACGATAGTGATAGCGATAGTGACAGCGATAGTGATATATATTAGAATATTTTTGATCGAATTGAACATAATGGGACCTCAGGCCAAAATAAAGATATACAGTATTTTTATAATAATAATAATAATAAAAAAAAGAACAAATACTTTAAATAAACTCTTTAACAATAAATCATTTTCATTTCACAAACACAACAACACCAAAAAAAAAAAAGCTTTAAATACTTAAAATCTACTTTACAGAATATGTTACAATAACAATAGAATTTTATAATAGTACAATTAATGATTTCTATTTATTCATAATCTATAGGTTACGGGAATCCTTTCATAATACTTACTATGTGGTTCGTAGCACTGGTTTTACAAATATATATAAAAAAATTACATGGTAATAGATTGTTTACTAGTCTGTGACAAGTCGATTTATCGGTATCTGTGTACGTTGGACAGCTCCGGCGGACACTGACCTCTGTCAATTGAATCTGACACCTAAGATAGTAACATTTTGACATTGTCATCCGCGGCAACAGGGTTGATATTTTAAAAGATTGGTAACGTGGACAGAATTTGGATTTCGCCTTGGTCTCGTAATTGATAATAAAACTTGTACATATACAAAGTCGCCACAAGAACTTCGCTCGGTTGAGGCTTGGCAAATTTGTGGGGCGTAATTGCCGGCCCGGAAAATAGATCTGGAGCAAATTTAACTATAATAAAATTCCAAATGGAATTCGAAGCCCCAAAAAGTAATTACGCTTTTTTTTGTTTGTTTAAAAAAAAATCTCTTTTAAAAGTCATTTATAAAGTTTTATAAATTTGGATTTATCTATTAAATACGTAAGTAAAACGTGCTTTTTAATTACTCGTGTAATGTGTTTTTTAGATTTTATTTTTAGTGACTAAAATAAATGCATATCTCGTAACATGTCAAGAAGTGAGGTAAGTAGTCCCTTTGCAAAGTAGTTAAGGCTGTCTGCTTAGAGAATATCACATGTATATTAGCTATGTATCAATATATTTTTGCTACACCCAAACAGGGTTTCGTGTACCTACTTACTCTTCATAAGAACATTGTAACAACTCTATATTATGTACATGAATGCATTATGTATAATAAATAGCTCTTTTGTTGGATATACGAGTATGTATAATTAAATAAGTATAATACAATATTTTTTTTCTTTTTTTCAAATTGTAAATTTAATGTAAAAGAAAGAGATAAAAAAAAAATACAATAGACAAAATAGGTTATAAACTACGAAATTGAAATATGGAAATATTTTTATTAACAATACCAACTTAATCTAATTACACTAATTCTTAAGTTAAAGATATATATATATATATATATATATATATATATATATATATATATATACACCTAAAGTTAATACTAGATTTCTATTTTCTCTGCCTCTATCGAAACTGCGACGTTGCAGGTGTTTGAGGAGGAGTTTCTCAAACACCTTTGACATATGTTGCAGTAACGTCACTGGCCGGTACGACTCCGGTTTCAGTACGTTCTTACCGGGCTTAGGCAGCGTGATGACTTTGCCTATCTTCCAGTGGTCGTCAGTGCCGCTATAGTGCGCGGCGGCAGGTGACGCAGCGCCGTATTTGGGATATTGTCGCTGCCGGGGGCTTTCCGAAGCTTCGTCTTTCTGATTTCACGCTGCACTTGTCCCGGTGTAAAAACAATCGGGTCTTCGTGAGGTGATAGTGGTGGTGATAGATATTCTTTCACGAAGTTGTCTATCCGTGCAACATGTTCATTGTTTAGGGTTGGATTGAGCTGAAGCTGGCGCTCTAGATGGTCCGCGTGGATCTCCGCTCGGTCTACTGCGCGGTACCTCGGTGTCCCGTCGTTCGCCAGTAGGGGTCGGACTGGGGGGTGGGAATTTGTTAGCCGGCGACACAGGCGATGAATGCTACTCCAGTCATCACCGGCTTCCTCCACGTATCTTTCCCAACTCTCCTTTTTATGGGACTCGATGTCACGCTTAATATCCTCTGCTAGCTTGTTTAACCTCGCCTTGATGGTAGGGCATCTGGTGGCCTGCCAGTCTCTGCGCTGGCGGCGCTTTTCGTCGAGCTTCCTCTTTATTACCGCCGGAATGGCATTTGATATTTTCGTTGCGTTTCCTGGCTGGGATGCGTTTTGCATGGCGGCTTGGATGGAGACTGACAGGTCCCCTGCAAGCTGCTCGACGTCGGCGGAGGTTAAAACTGCCCTCGTTGGCGTGTTGTCCTGCATGTAGTCTGTGAATTTCCCCCAATCCGTCCGGCGGCGCGGGGCCTGCGGCGTCAGGAGCACCGGGGTCATCAGAATATTCATGCACACGGGAAGGTGGTCGGATTGGACAATCCAATGACGCACACCACTGGTGTGGTGATATATATATAGGCACAGCGAGGCGCGCGTACACACGTAGGGGCATGTAACCAAGCGCCCCGCCTACGACCAATCAGCGCGCGCCATACGTATCGGCTTTGCACGGTGCAATATCACATGCCATGCTATGCTATGCCCCTGCATTTTAAATCTGTAATATCTTCGGAAATATTCATTTGAATTACATGCTGTAAAGGTCCATATTAATCTTTGAATAGATAAAATAATGATGTATAAAAGCTGAAAAAATTAATGTTGTATTGCTTAAAATCATTTCGTAAATAAGCCATTTTTTCCTGTAAAATGTAAAGGATAAGAAATGGTCATTGTGGGTTATCCTTAAGAGATAGACATATACCATCGCGGACTTTTTTAAGGTGTACAATACTGTATGTAGTACATTATTTTTATTTATCTCGTGGGGTTCGGCCAGCGTCTGCAATGTAAGCGCAAAAAATGTGTTTATTTACGACATCACATTAGAAACCTCTAAATTTATCAATGTTTCTCTACAATATAATATGTATGTATTATACATATAATACTTAATATAAGATGGTATATTGAACATAGATTTATTAAAACAATGTTGTGGCAATGGTCATGTAATATTTTTTACTATGCAGCATAATACATTACTGTTGTATTCATTTATAGATGAATATATAGTAAATTCTGCATTTTTAGTGACACTATTGGTGCTTTTGTACTTTCCTGTTATCTGCTGATCATTTTTAATTAAAATGCAAATAATCTTGTCCACTAAGCATTGCCTCACAAAAGAAACTTGGCTACCACTATCAAGAAGTGCTTTGACATAAATAAATTTACCACTTTTATCAATGATCTACACCATAGTAGTGGGCAATAATACACCATTGTACCTGTATTTTATAGTACCTGATAAAGACACGGGCACTGTCTTAGTACTTTATGAAACATTTACTTTTGTAGAAACAATTGTCACAGGTCTACACACAATTGTCTATATCAGCCTTTCCCAAAGTGGGCGATAACGCCCCCTTGTGGGTTCTGCTGGTCTAAAGGGGAGCAGAAAGAGATCCAGAAAAAAAATGGGGGCATTGTATAGAGGCTTGGAGAGTGATTTGTAATTCGAAGTAATAGTTGTTTTTAAGGTGAAAAATGGGGGTGCTAAAAAATAATTTATTCTCAAAGTGGGCAGTAGACAAAATAAGTTTGGCAACCCCTGTTCTAAATGAATAACTGTATTATGATTATTAAAACAAGCACACAAACATTTACCTTTATGACTATTTAGAAACAAAGTTTGCACAAGTTTTTATTTATTCTAAAATCATATCTTCAGATTTATATGACTCACTGCAATACTTACATGTTGAAGAGGAAGTAGCAACTCCACTTATTTCCTTACAATTTTTTCAGTTTTTCTTCAGGAGAATTTTTTTCCATCATAATTGCTCGCTTCTCTAAAAAGTCAAGCAACTGATAACTTAGGCACAAGCTTAATATCACTTTCTAAATAAAACCCTTGGTATATGTATATGAATAGAATAGAAACATTTATTGCCATACAATTACAATATAAAATATAAATAACATATACAAAAAGTGTCCCATACTCGGCAAAAGGAACCGGCTCAGCTGATGCTGTGAGTGTCCCAGCGCAATGTGAACAGCTGCACAGCGCTGGTTTTCAACCAGTCCCTCTCTTAACAAAACAACCAAAGTGCAGGGTACCACTGTACATTACTTCTTAGAAGAATTATTTCTTAATACTAATTAAAAGGTTATTATTTTAATACTAATTAAAATTAGGTTGACTGGAAGAGATCTCTTTTAGAGATAAGTTCGCCTTTGCTAACATTGTTATTAACTTTTTGTTGTTATTGTATGTTTTAGTGCAATAAAGAATATATACAAAAAAGGAAAGAAGTTTTTATTTGTGCCTACATTTGACACATATATGTCAATCTTATTGGTAATTATAATAACTAGTAATGAA
Source organism: Galleria mellonella (assembly GCF_026898425.1). Classification (NCBI taxonomy): domain Eukaryota; kingdom Metazoa; phylum Arthropoda; class Insecta; order Lepidoptera; family Pyralidae; genus Galleria; species Galleria mellonella. The sequence continues at coordinate 10,648,052 of NW_026442074.1, read as the reverse complement.
CCCCTGTGTTCTACTGACAGACCCAAATTTTAAAGCTGCTAAATGTAAATTGACAATTGTACTGTTCTATTATTATTATACACTTTGTGAAAAATATGGGTATTTTGCAAGTGGTATATTTTTATACTAACCTGATTGTTGAAAAGAATCTTTAGACATCTTTTTTTTTTTTAAACATTCAATGTTTTGGTATTTTGATAATATTTATTCTCAATAACTAGATCCATTTTCCTCTTTATCGTCAGGATCAAATGGAAGAATTTTTTTGTTTAATTCCTCATACTGCTCTTAGGTTTCCAACAATTTTAATCTTTTTTCTTTCAATAAATTTGTTGATACACAAAACCGCTCAATTCTAGTTATAGAAATTTTTATATAGCCGCGGTTAACAATTAACACTTTGTATTCTTCCTCCATTATGAGAAACGCAATTTAATTAATAAAATTATACAAATTATATTTAAAAATAAAAAAAAAAATGAAAAGAGTTGAAAACTTTTTAAATGTTCAAATAAGAAGGTAAATGTCAAATCAAATTCGTTAAAGAAAATGTCATATTTGTACGTTCGGATACGTTTCAAAAATGTTAGTTACGTAAAATGTGATCTTGGTCTTCGGTCTTTAATAAATCTCGAACGAAGTATTGTAGATAAACTTGCTAAGATACGCAGATAATCTAATTAATCCATTCATTTATACAATTTTTATGTTTTTGTTTAACCTCGTCATCATTTCTTGAATCATACATAGCACACCTGCATGAATATATTATAAAAGTGGATGCTCCACTTGGTACATTTGACCATGTCTTATTCAGGCTTATGCCTCCAACACATGACCTGATCCACCTTGCCCTATTGAACGACGTCGCGTGTAGCATTATTATGCACCGTACCCGTAAAACCGGCTGTTTTGCTTTTTTTTTATACAACTTAGAATGGTAAACAAGCTGACGGCCCACCTGATGGAAAGTGGTAACCGTCGCCTATAGACATGAGCAGTACCATGGACATAACAGAGTATACTGTTTCGCCCATGATACCCCCCATGCGTTGCCATTTCTGAGGACTCAGGTGTTATTCCTCTGTATCCAGTAAATTCACGCCATATCCCACCCTTTAAATTGAAACACAGCCATGCAAACACAACTGCTTCACGGTAGAAACACGAACGGGGCAGAGGTACCCAAGCAATCGACTTTTGTACAAAGTCTCCCTCTGGTGCTTCAGATGATCCTAACATTTATGCAATTGCCATTAACGAGATGATCATTGAGGGCATGTAATCGTTTATCCTCAATTAGCTAGTGGCAATAAGATCAAAGCATCCGTGGCTTAACCGGCCTTGCATGAAAGCCAGATTTGCTCAGCAAGCTTGGACTATGGCTCGCACTCAACTAACTCAGATCCTGAAATCACTGATGTAAAGCGACAATTAAACGCTGCTTCGAGACTCAGTAAAAGACCAGTTGCCAGAGGCGAATTTGAAATTTTAGGAAAAATTGGCAGGTGACTATCAAGCTTTCCTTCCGGTAGTCATGCTTTCTGGTCGCTTGCTTTAGCAAAGTTGTCTGTGCTGACAATCGTTTTTTCAGTCGTCTTTGCACCACTTCGGAAGCCGGATGGCTTACGGTGCTGAAGGGAAATAAAACCTATTAAGAAATCTCTTTGCCTCTGATTCGACTATCGACGAAGGAAATTTTGTACAACCATCTTGTATTGCAACAGCTTTATGGCGGAAATCGCTGAAAGGCATCTCTAAAAGCATTGGTATATTTGGTGTCGACACGTCTAATGACGTACAGTTCCCTTGCCGTCTCGAAGATAAGGTAAAGCTGGCATCAAAAAAAAAAATCTCCTATATAAAGCAATACTTCACGCCGGATTAACTATTAATACTCTATAAATCGTAAATCCGACCCCACATACAGTATTGCTGTAACTTATGAGCGGGAGGATGTATCATATATATTTATACCAGGTTGAGTGAGGAAGGTGTTTTTAGTAATGCGAACTATCAGTACTATTGCTAGCAATATACCCTGTCAGGTCAACCTCCACGTGGTTCCTGGAAACCATCGTGCTGAATTGAATGATGAATACAATGAAGATGTATTCTTCACGATGGGCTAACTGACCTGCCTTGGGAGGAGAGAAATTGAGGATCTAGCAGCCTCATTACTAACCTTATACCCTATCAGATCGACCTTCACACAGTTCCCCCTGAAAATCATCTTGATATTTTTTTTATAAATTTTGACCTGCTTTCATCCTCATATATAATCTCTCACTGGGGCACCAGTGAGAGATGATATATGAGGATGAACGCCAGCGTATACCGATAGTGCAACGGGGTTACCATTACATAGTCATCCATTAAAAAAAAAAATACTGGCATGCTTTTTCATTTTCACATATCATCCCTCACTGGTGCCCCGCCGGAGTATAACGATAGCGCAGGATTACCATTCCATTATTATCCGCTAAAAAAAATATCTGCATGAACCCTTCGACTCGGTGCAACGACGAGCTATGAGAATTGTAGATGATTCCTGGCATAACAAGTGTAATGGAACCCTTGTGATGTTTTACCGCGTGTACAATACTGTGGTCATAGAAATTATTCAATATGATGACCACGGCCATTTTCTATCATCGCACAGCTTGCCATTGACAATGAGTTAACCCTTATATATTAGAACCTAAAGGGTGTGTACACTACGCTTTCAGAGGTGTTTTCTTCTACGGAATTACTTTAATTTATGGACTTCTTGTCGCGGGTTTTCCAAAAGACACACTACACTATATTGGGTTTTTCAAAAAAGGGATGAAGATCTTTCTTTAGGGTTGGCAGTGAGTGTGTGATGTCCCTGGTATTGCAGGCGTTTAAAGGCTACAGTAATCACTTGCTATCAGGTGGGCCGTGTGCTCTATTGCCTCCTCAGTGGTATAAAAAAATCTATGTTTCTAAATTGCTTTCTTGTTTTATATGTGTATAATGAAATTGTAGACCGAGCTCCTTATTCATGAATATTAATTTTTTTTACAATTATACTGTAACTAAATATAACACTATTTTATTTCTTGTTTTCTTTTTCATTTCGGGAATTTAATATAAAAGGGACAAAACAGGTAATAACAAAAATTGGTTTGGTTTGACGTTTTTATGAATAAAGGGATTAAACATGACAGTAAAAGAAAACTTCTTTTCTTTTCATTTAAGAGTTTCCTCTTGTCGGTGCAACTAATTCTAAAAGAAAACTACCGAATTAAAATACAGAAATATTTTTCTGTCTTTTATATTTATCAACAATACTTAATCTAATTACACAAATTCTTAAGTAAAAGTAATATGCACTTCAAGTTCATAGTAGATTTTTACTTCCGACACAGGTAGGTATGTATTACAATGCAATACAAAATTGCAACTACATTATTTACAAAACTAAACGAGTTCACACAATGGATTATGATACGGTGATACCCCATGGATACGGTGGGTTAGTTCTTTCAAATGTTTATCATTTACACACAGCACATATTTGCAATTCGCGATTAATATATACACGGATAATCCAAAGAGTCCTCGGAATCATGTTCCACTTGCGAGGAATGCTTATTTTGGTTGTGCTATAGAATCGCAAGACTGATTCGTCTGTCGTGGATCATATCCATATGTCGTGTCTTGACTGCACGTTGAGCGTCGAACGGTGTACGGAAAGCGACCCGTGCGTCTCCCGTGGGCTGACCGCGCTCGTTAAATCTTCTTATGACATCATCCTGCGTCAATTCGAATTCGCTGAAAAAATTCATAATATCATCAATAGTGGCTCTGAAGGGTACGTTTTCCATCGAAACGACGCAACCAGGTGCGCCGAAATCCTCTAACGCTGGGTCCTGTTCGTCATCAATTCGTATGTCCCGGTCGCGATTGTCGTAACCATGGGCACCTCGTCCCCGTCCGAATCCTCGGCCTCTGCCTCTATCGAAACCGCGACCGCCTCTGTCGAAACCCCGACCGCGGTAGGCACCCCGTCCTTGGTCAAAACCGCCTCTGAATCCGCCTCTGTCGAAGCCTCGATTTGAATTAAAGCCTCTGGATGAATCGAAACCTCTGCTTGAGTTGAAACCTCCACGATATGGATTACCCCTATTCATAAATCCACCTTGTGGCCCATCAAAATATTGCGGCATGCCAGGGCCGTTGCCTAGTAAACTTTCAGGCTGCTGCTTTGGCACCTCTAGTGCTTCTTCGACTACACTACGCGCTACGAGATCGATGGTGACACGGCATCCTTCCAAGTTTTGCCCGTGCTTTGTAGCAGCCATTCTCGCCTCTTGTGGAGATCTGAATTCACAAAAACAATCTCCGGAAGGCAAGCCATTAGGGTCCAACATAAGATGTATGCGAGCTGGTACGGCGCTAGTGTCCGCAAGGAATGTTACTATTGTTCTATCTGTTGCTTCCCGTGGTAGGCCCTTCATGAGTACACAGTCTAAGGGCTCGTCGTTTAAATCGGAAGTTACTGACTTTGTATTAGGGACCGGAGGTCCTGGCATTGGATTGATTTGATTGGGAAAATTAGGCCGAGCGACCCAGTTCGCTGCTGCAGTGCGTGGATCTATGCCCGTAGGGGCGGGAAATCCACTAAACTGCGGTCCACCACCAAATGGTCCACCGAAACTCTGCTGTGGCATAAACGGTGGATTGTAAAATGGTGCCCCTTGAGTCGCCGGCTGTCCTTGTGGGGTCGAAATCTGACATTTTTCTTCAAATTGACGACGTTGGCGAGGATCACGTGGTACAACCGGTTCCGGTTTCTTCTCCTGTACTTTAGGTTCTTGTACTTTTTCGTTCTGTGTGTTCCTTTCTTTTTCATATTCTTCGCTAGTCATTGTCACGATCGAAGGTTGCCGCCTGCCGAATATATATCGATCTTTTCTTTCATATGCTGCTTTTGCATCTTCTGGCTTTACGAATTGTACAAATGCTATCTTAGTTCGAGATACACGACAGTCATTTAATGCAATTGAAAGAAGTGAAAAGTCACTGAAAGCTTTGATAATGTCGTGCTCTTTCACAAAATTGGGTAAATCTGATAATTTTAGAACACAGTAAGGCGGTTGTGTAGATTCATCATTATCAGCGATCACAAGGGTTGGGTCTTCGTCGTCGTTGTCCTCCCGGTATGGAAGATATGAATCGACAGCAGATTCGTATTCTTCGTCGCCTAATGATTCCACGGTTACTTGTGCACCCTTTAGTTCGTTATTCTTACGTTGTAAAGCTAACTGTTTGGACCGGGGGTCACAGAATCTGACAAAGATGTTTCCTGTTCTTCGTCCCATATTGTCGTTTATCATTTTAATACCGTGCTTGTCAATCATGAATGGGAAGAAGCGCCTTACGTCACCGTAACTAGTGTGGTTTGGTGCATTTCTGATGGCAACAGAGCAGTCTCGTTGCTGGTCGTCGAATCGCGAAGGACGACCTTCGCGACGGTAACTACTTCCACCGCGTGCTACGCTGCCGCCTCGACCACCTTGGAATCTACCGATGCCATTTTGTTGGTCACCTTGAAACGCATTGGGATTACGTTTTTTGCCAAGCTCTTGGAGTTTGTTAAACGTTTCTGCCATAGAAGGATCGTTGAAAATATTTTGTTGGCTGTCACCTGAACCGATAGCGCCATTTGACATTACTCCAGGGTGCATTTGTTGTGGTGGAATACTGGAGTTCATATTTACAGTAGATGGCGTCGGTTGTATAGTGAGATCGATATTTTGATAATCGATACTTTTCTCCTGCGATCCTTGAGGCGATCTGCGGTCATTGCGCCGATCGCGGGACCGTCTCGAGGGCGAGCGATCGCGAGAGCGGCTGCGGTCTTTCCTATCACGTTTACGGTCACGACGGTCTCTGCTGCGACTACGATCGCGTCGACGTCTCTCTCTCGAACGTGATCTGTCTCGCCGTTCCCTCTTCCTGTCTTTCCTATCTCTGGACTTAGAACGGGATCTGGATCTCCGCCTCTCTTTCTCCCTGCTTCTTTTTCTTTCAGGCTCTCTTTCTTCTTCTTCTGTTGAGAGATTAGCGGACGGGCTAACTAGAGGGGCGGGAGGTTCTATTACTGCTGGTTGGGGGATCTCTTGGGGATTCCCAATGCCAGGAATACCGAAATTAGATAATTGATTATTACCTAACGCAGCCGAAAACGGGGTTATAGTAGGTACGACAGTTGTAGGCTGCTGTTGCGCGAGGCTCACTACAGGAGCGACGGGAGGTGCGGCTGGTGTTGGTACAGTTAGATTTAAGATTGGAACGTTCTGCCTTGCAGCTTCTATGACTTTATGCATTTCTGAGCGTGAACTTAAAAGTAATTTTACTTGTATTTCCTTAATCTTTCCGCCATCCAACATCATTGCTTGACGCGCATCTTCATCCGTGCTATAACAATAGAAATATATGATGTTAGTAGCATTCTTATGTGTATGTAAATAGAATTATTGGAAATTAAAAATAGAAACGATAGCGAAAACTTATCTATCAATAGAGTCAATCTACAAACTGCAAATGTTTACATTTTCAGTAAACTATGATACTGATAAACTATGATAATGATTACTTAATGAGTGTAATAATGAATTTCGAGAGTGGTGTAATACGATAATTTAACTTATAAAAAATAACGCCTTTTAAATGTTTTTGGAGACCTTTTTAGAAAGCTCTATATTATACTGCTAGATTTTTTTTGTGATGTGGTTTATAAAGAATAAATAAATAAATAAGAAAACTGACGAGGGGAGCTCATTAGCTCATATTACGAGTCTCAGCTAGTACCAGTTTACCATATTATGCCTACTTAAAGCAGTTGTGTTTGCATGGCTGTGTTTCGGTTTGAAGGGTGAGATACGGCAGTGAATTTACAGGGTACAGAGGAATAATTCCTGAGTCCTCAGGAATGGCAACGCATGGGGGGTATAATGAGCGAAACAGTATACTTTGTTAGGCGACGGTTACTATTTTCCATCAGGTGGGCCGTCAGCTTGTTTGCCATTCTAAGTTGTATAAAAAAAACTTACAATTTTTATTTATTTTTAAAAATGTTTCACCTATCAGACAGCTATGCAATTATTACGTATTATAGTTAGATATGTACTAAATATATGTATTTTTTTTGGTAGTCCTTAAGAAATTGCCACTAACACCCAAGCTTATATTTTTTCAATATTTTTTTGTGACCTTATAATATATATATATATATAATTATGAGCCTCCATGTCGCTTTGGTATTATTCAAATATCTATCATAGTTTCGTAAAAAATTATTTTAAAGATTAGACTTGCTACCCCTATTTTCCAAAAACGGATAAAGTTAGGGGTTTGATAATTGGTCAAAAATTATTTTCAACAACTAGCAATATATTAAAGGCAACAGTGTCAACAAAGATGCCAGTGCAGGCCCTCTAGACAAGTAGACATTTTTACAACATTTTAAAAAGTGGTTATAGTGACATAACGATAATAGTTGGACATATAGAAGTTTTTTATAGTTATTGATATTTTCTTCAATATTGTACAACATACTTTTGTTCTATCACCAATAGTTTTCGCAGCGCACGCGACGAAAGATATTTTATAGCATTTTTATTAAACCTAGAGTTAGTTACATTATATCACCTTTTACTGCTGCTTTGTAGATTATAGTAAGGCTTTCGACACCCTCGAACATGAGGCAATTTGGTATGCACTTAAAAATCAGGGTATTGATATTAAATACATCAGAATATTGAAGAACATATATGGAAACAGTAAAGCAAAAGTAAAGCTAGAAAAAGAAGGAAAGGAATTCAAAATAGAAAGGGGAGTAAGGCAGGGTGACCCCATATCACCTAAACTTTTCACTGCAGTATTAGAAAAGATCTTTCGTCAACTAAATTGGGATGAGTATGGACTATTAATGAAAGGGGAATACCTGTCACATCTGAGATTCGCCGACGATTTAATTTTATTTTCCCCAACAAGAGACAATCTACAAGTAATGCTTAATGAATTAGATAAAGAAAGCCGAAAAGTAGGTTTGGTTATGAACAAAGAAAAAACAAAAATTATGACAAATGGGAAAAAAGGGGAAACTATCTGCATCAACAACAAAAAAATTGAATATGTAGATGAGTATGTATATTTGGGTCAAATAATTTCACCAACAGACTTAACTACAAAGGAGATTGAAAAACGTATAGGAAATGCCTGGAAACGATTTTGGAGTCTAAAGGAAATACTTAAAAGCAAAATGACAAACACAGCCTTAAAAGGTAAACTATTTGAAACCTGTATTTTACCAGTTCTTACATATGGTTGCCAAACCTGGGCTCTTACCAAATCCCACTTTAAAAAACTACAAAATTGCCAGAATGCCATGGAAAGAAGTATGATGGGGATAAGATTATCAGACAGAATTAAAACTAGCACAATTAAAAAACACATAAAAACTAAAGATATTACAGTCACAGTTAAAAAACTTAAATGGAAATGGGCAGGGCATACAATTAGAGGGAGAGATAAATGGAGTAAAAAGATAATGTTTTGGTACACGAAAGACAAAAAAAGGAGAAGAGGAAGACCACATAGAAGATGGGTAGATGACATTAGGGCTGAAGCAGGGGGTATTTGGACAAGAATTGCTAGCAATAGAGACCATTGGAGACAGTTGGAGGAGGCCTTTGCTAATAAGCAAACAGACAACAGCAATTAAAAAATAAGTTGTTAATACGTTGTTTTTTTAAAAAAAAAATGTCTGAATAAAGGCTTATATTATTATTATTATTAGTTACATTACTAAAGTTTTAGTAAGAATCCCTAATCTTTTCTAACAATAAATATAGCCTATGTTACTCAAAGTGAACGTAGCTTTAAAAAGGGTGAAAGAATTTTTGAAGTCGGCAAAGTGGTTTTTGAGTTTATTTATTACAATATGAGAGTAAATATAGATTGCATTTGTAATTACAAAATACTTTGTAATTATATAAATAATTTATTAGCTTGAGGGTTCAATTATTCTGTTTTATTTATAACCACGCTATTATGTCGATCTCTAATTGGCTTCATAATAAATAGTGGCCAGCTTGTCATTTCATGTAGCGTAAAAACTGAGCGTGACGTGCCCCATCGAATTACAATTTGCGATTGACGATAGTCGAAAATTGTTGGATATTTGCTGTCAATCTTCATTTTTGACCTAAAATTAATTAACGAGCGAACAACAATAAACACCGGTGCTGCCTCTGCAGAGTAATTTAGGAACCTTTTTATTTACATTTACTGAGCAAAGCCTATTACTCACTAAACGATTACTTGAATGACGAGTGTGCATGGCAATAGTGTTCATGCACTGAATTTTCATTTAATGTTAGACATAGACACCTATATAAATATACATTGTAAATAAACTGGCTTTAAAAAAAAGTAATTCAATTGAGTTTCTTGCCAGTTCTTCTCAATTGGATCTATATACCGAACTGGACGGTAGGGAAAATATAAAATTATAATGTAAAAATTTGACGTTCATAAGCGGCTAAAATGTCCTACATGAATAAATGATTTTTGAATTTGAATTTGAATTTGAATTTAGAACTAACAGAATAAGGCGAATGTGACGGTATTTTTAAAGATACAAAAATGGAACGATTGGCACTTGCGCGATTGGTATACAGTGCCTGATGAGAATTAAGCCAGTTGATGCATAATGATGAATTCACCAGAAATTAATCAAGACGACTTCTAGATATATCGTGTGGAGGTCATACCGACAGGGCATATTGCTAGCGATATAGTTACTTGTCGTCCGTTGCTAATAATCCATACCTTAAGGAATTTTTTTTATGGGTGAAAATGGTATGGTAACCCCGCCTGCGCTAACGGGATACACTGGCGGAGCACCAGTGAAGGGTGATCGATGAGAATATAAACAGGCCAGTTAGCCCATCATGATGAATTCATCAGGAATTAACCATAATAGTTTCCAGGGGGAACCGCGAGGAGGTCGACCTGGTTGGGTATATTGCTAGCAATGGGATTCTCAGTCTTCATTACTAACAATCCCTTTCCCCCAACGCGCCCCCAGGGCTGTAAATAAATTTAAGAAATTGAAGAAGACAGAATTTTCTATAGTATCTACAGACGTGATTTTGCGCAGTTTCCAATCGGGTTTAAGAAAAGTGTAACGACCTGATCTTTTTTTTTAAATGATTGTTACTCGAATGGTAACTCTTCTATTACAGTTGTTTTATTTAATCGTTTTATATAATAAAATTTATTTATTGTATGTATATATTTATTTAATATATTAGGTGTATGTTTATATTAGTTTAATTATATATTTATATGAATATATCAAGTATTGCTTTATTTTTTCTCTATTCAATAATGCACCGCCTACGTATTTCTAGGTTCGCCCAATGGTTGACTTGTAGAGAAAATCGTCCGGTGTTAAGTCCGTCAAACGTACATAGAACTACTGTGCATTATATTTTAAATAAATATATAATTTCGCCTGCGCTATCGGTATACGCTGGCAGGGCACCAGTAAAAGATTATCAGGATGAAAGCAGGACGAATTCATTAAGTATTAAATAATAATTCATAAGAAACCACGATGGTTTCCAGAAGGAATCGCGTGGAGGTCGAGTCGATAGGGCATATTGCTCGCTCACAATGGGGCTGTCAGTGTCCATTTTTAACAATGCCTTCTGTTCTCCAGAGGCATCCGGGTTTAATTTACGTTTAATTTAAGTTTAATGTACTCTTTGTCGTCAAAATTTGTATATATATATATATATATATATATATATATATATATTTTTTTTTTTTCGGTAATTATGTCACTAATAATAACAAAATTGTAACTAACTCGATGTCTGTACATTAAGAAAAATTACATGAGGGGTCTTAATAAGACCAGTTGATGCCAAAATAATAATTGTTAGAAATATTGTCTGTCGGTACGTTTGTTTTGGCATCTTGCTAAAACTACTGCTCCAAATTGGATGCGGTTGGGTTCCTGAAGGTCTAACTTAAAAAAAAAAATAAGGCATGTTTCATCTGCATACTAACTAGAAGTGATCTAGGACAGCGATTCCTAAAGTGGGTTCTACGGAACCTAGGTGTTCCGAAAAAAAGCCACCAAAATTCCGCATAATTATTTATACAGTAAAACAATTTAATTTTATACATTAAAAAGTAAACTATAAAGTGTTATACTTTTAAAATATTTCTAATAAAAGCTTTTATTATTATTTAAATTACAGTATTTTTGATTTGGAAACGTTTCGGATGTCGTAAGAGACGACTAAGGGGACATAATAGTCGAGGGATGGGCAGAAGTTTCGCTCTTGAAACATCACCAAAACCTAACTGCGCCTGCCAATCCACCTGCCAAGTGTGAAAACTACTGGCAAAACTCCCGTTATGGGAAGGCCTTTATTCACCAGTGGCTAATATGATGATGATAACGATGATGATGGAGTCGATTTTGAGGAGCAATTTCTCTAAAACTTACCTTTTAAAATTAAAATTTGATTACTAATAATAAATCTGTACAGAGGTCAATTCTGTACATGAAATATATTTCCAAAATAACTATCAGGGTGTGATTAATGATCGATACTGATGCCAAAAATGCAATCAGTAAAATTCTTGTCTCTGTATGTTCATTATAGAAACAAAAACTACTAGACATTTTAACGAAACTTGGTACAATTATTCTTCATACTCCTGGGCAGGTTATAGTATACTTTTTATCACGCTACGATCAATAGGAGCAGAGCAGTGAGTGGAAATGTTAAAAATGTCCACCCGTGCGACGCCGGGACGGGCCGCTAGATATAAATAAATATTTGTCTGAACAAATCATTATTAATAAATGATTGTTTACTAGCGACCCGTCTCGACTTCGCACGGGTGCAATATATGTTTGTGTAACCTTAGAATTTTTCAACATATTTTATTAAAGCTGGTATATTGGTGTTTAAAAATATTCCACTAGTGTTCTTTAAGATTTTAAAAGGAACGGATTGTAAAATTTATTTTATTTTTAGTATAAAAACCTTTTTGACCGAGATATTACACTTAGATATATTGTGACGCCGACTTTTTTGTAAAGGTAAAAGTAATGGATATTTTTCAGACAGTACTTGCCATATTATATAATTTATGGTAACTTAAATTATTAATTAATAAAGTAATCGAAGTTGGTCCGTCCCGTGTTAAGTCCGCCATGTGTACATAGTTTCACTGCGCTGAATGCAAGTTAAAATAAATATTATATTATTGTGATTAATTATTGAAAATAAAAAGTAGGCACTCAGGGATAAAATATCTTTCTATCTGTGAAAGAACTCTCAAAATCGGATCAGCAGTACCGGAGACTATCTCAAACATCCAAATTCACAAACTTTACCTCTTTATAAGTTCTGTAACGTATATAAACTACAGTTGTGTTTTTAAGAAAAATAAATTTCATTTAATTTCAGCACCATTTCTTTGGGGGAGAGGAATTGATTGTAATGGAAATGTAATAACCATATTGCTAGCAATATATCCTGTCAGGTTAAACTTCACATGGTTCCCCTTGGAAAACATTTTAGTTAATTCTTGTGGAATTCATTACGATGGTCTAAGAGGCATGCTTTGATCCTCATTTATCATCCTTCACTGATGCCCCACCAGTATATACCGATAACGTAGGCAGGGTTACCATTCCATTATTATCCATAAAAAAAAAATTCTTAAAAGTGGCGGTGGCGTAGTAAAACGAGGTAAATGTGCTATCAATCTACGTATTTAGATTTCAAAACCAATTTTATTTTCAGGCGACGGTTACCACTTTCCATCAGACGGGCCGTCAACTTGTTAACCTTTCTATGTTTTATAAAAAAAACCTCACTTGTCATTTCCAAAGCTTACATATATGAAAATTTAAATTTAATGGATAAAAAACTTAGGTGAGTGAAAGTTAAGTTGCAGAATGAAGTGCGAATCTTTATAGAACAGTGGACGGGATGGACGGGAACGAGCACCGGGGGGTGTTTGCCGGTAAGAGTGCGGCAGTACCTACATATCTACCTCAAGGTATGTGGCTCTGCATGAGCATTTCCCCTCCCAAAAAAAAAAAAAGGTCAACTGATCAGAATACATTCTCGTTTATCGCCCCTTATTGGTAGCCTACCAGTGCGGAGCACAGGCACGTAAGGTTACTACTCCATTTCTAATCATCAAAAGAACTAGTCTTATTCGGTACATTTCTTTGATATATCATCACCACCATATCAGCTTTTACTTGTCCACTGCTGAACATAAGCCTCTCCCTTAGAGGATTTTGCCAGTAGTCTTTTATTTTATACAACTTAGAATGGCAAACAAGCTGACGGCCCACCTGATGGAAAGAGGTAACCGTCGCCTATAGACATGAGCAGTACCATGGATATAACAGAGTATACTGTTTCGCCCATGATACCCCCCATGCGTTGCCATTCTTGAGGACTCAGGTTTTATTCCTCCGTACCCAGTAAATTCACGCCATATCCCACCCTTCAATCCGAAACACAGCCATGCAAACACAACTGCTTTACGGTTGAAACACGAATGGGACAGAGGTTGACTACCACTGTCCCAGCAAGCAGCAATCGACTTTTGTACAAAGTCTACGCGTGCTAGGTGGATTGGCACCCGTAGTTAGGCTTTGGAAATATTTTAAGAACTGCTGCCCATCCCTCGCCCTCCCTTAATCGCCTCTTACGGCACCCATGGGAAAGAAAGGAATCCAGGACCACACAGGCTTGGTATATATTGTTGTATATGTATATTTGCAGGGTAGTCCTGGTGTAGAATGGATCATACCTTCCTTTCACGTGGATGTAGTAAGAAGCGATTAAAGGAACTTAATTATCGAGGGATGGGTAGCAGCGGCCCTTTTAAAACATCACTAAAACCTTACTGCAGTTGCCGGTTCGTCTGCCAAATCCGTGTCTGTCAAGTTCGGCAGTGGACAGTTAACGGATGATGATAATGATGATGTTTCGGTATATTTAAGATATTTCTAGACTATAAAAATAGAAGGTTTATAATTAGCTTGTTTTTTTTTTTTTTTTTTAAGTTATGCGATATTATCCTAAATTTCAAAAAAACATAGTCAATTATAGTGTCAAATACTTGTAGCGCGATAATGTACGTATCATGTTTCCGGAAACGTATTGTAGTCGAGGAGGTCTATCATGAAATAAAATTCCGAATTTTCGAATACAATTTCGTGTTTTTGTTCATAGCGAAATTAGACCAGCAAATGGAGATTAACATTTCATTCGTCATAAATCCTACCATAATAGTTCAAAGGAACGTTACTTAATATTTTTAAACGGTATGTATTATGCAATTTGAATATCAAATTTGTGTTTGTCATAAAAGTCCAAAGCATGGTAAATTCTTGATCTATCACAAAAAGGATTAATTACAATTTTTCGAGACACCATTTCATTCTTACCTATTAAAATAATTAAAGAATTAGTTCTACAAAAAAACTGACTAAGATATATCCAGTTACTTCGATTTAAAAATTAAATTGCTGATCCGATTTTGATAAATTTTCTGTGGCATCAATCTGCAAGTACATTCTTTCAGATAAAAAAAGAAAGAAATTTCCAAATCGGTTTATAACTGACGGAGTCTAAAGGTAATAAAAAAAAGTCGAATTGAGAATCTTTTTTTTTTAAGTCGGTTGAAAATCTAGTTGTTGGCTTACCCTCGTGGTACGGTATCAGAAAACGAAAAATGACAAAGTGTTTTGAATTATTACTGAAGAGTCCAATAAATGGAATGGTAATCCTGTCTGCGGTCTCTGTATGCGCTAGCAGTTTCAGTTAATGATAGATAAGGATGAAGACTGCTTATTGTAACAAATTCACCAGGAATAAACGATAGTGTTACCAGGGGAGACAACGTGTAATCCTATACTTTTAGCAGTCATCTCTGCTAAATTGAAGGAGTACTTACCTGCATTTGGTCCATCTATGGCCTTTAAGTATACCGAAGTAGAAGAGTAGGTATTTGTATACATATATAAATTATCTTCTGGATGATTTTATTCCAGCAGGAGCAATTTTTTCATTACGTATTATTATGTATATAAAAGAAATAATATTCCCATTTAAAGGGATTGTTAGTAATGGGGATTCTAATCTTTGCTAGCAATATATCTTGTCAGATCGACCTCCAAGCGGTCACTCCTAGAAAGCATCGTGGTTTATTAATAACGAATTTACTACAATGGGCAAACTGTACTCACTTCATCCTCTATTGGTGATTACTCCTATTCCATTATCACCCATAGAAATACCTTTTGAAACACCTGTCGGGGGGGAAAGGATTGTTAGTGATAGGGTTTTAATAGTCCCATTGCTAGCAAAATCTATTAGGTCGACCTCCACGCGATTTCCTCTGGAAATTGTTGCGGTTAATTCTTGTGGAATTCGTCACGATGGGTCATCATCCTAACTGATTCTTCGCCAGAGTATACCGATAGCGCAGACGAGGTTACCGCATTCAAGTACCATTCATAAAAAAATGTGCCTATCAGAGTAAGTAAATATACTTACTTATTTTATTTTTATTTAAATAACTTTACTGATCTAAAAAAAATATGGTTCCAAAGGCGGACCTAATACTTGTACCATTTTCTACGAGTCAACCTTTGTGTTCATTAGTGAATCACGAACCTAGAGCTATTTCAAAATGTATCTACGAGATATTTGATATAGAAATGAATTTATGGATTTCTTTATAAACAAGATGGCAAAGAAACATTCGGCCCGTCGTTGGCCAGTATATTTATGCTTTGCAAATACATTTTAGACATTATTGCTTATAAATGTATAGTAGAATGTCGATTATCCGAATATTCGAATATCCGGACTTATTTAGTCCGGATAATTCACGGCTCTAATTACGTCTAAATGACGTAAAACCCCTTACATAATAAAAAAAAAAATTATTATTATTTGACTCGACTTTAAAATCGATTATCCGGACTTTCGATTAAACGGAATACCCTGGTTTTATTTGATTCCGATAATTGAGATTTTACCGATTTATTTATTGATACATAAGAGGGTTATACCAAGTCTTATACAGGTGATAGCTGATATACCTCCATATATACATGAAAAATAGAGGAATTAATATTATATATCTATTATAAAGCAGATTTTTAGCTCAATGTCTATAATTCAGTATCTATAGTTTAAAATTTTTAAAGATAGTACGCAATTTTTAAACTTCGAAATAGGTTAGAGAACTAGACTTCTTCAGTTTATTTGTCCCCATAGTTGAATTATACTGCTCTATTAAAATAACAATTAGTTTTAAAAAATAGTCGTTGTAGGTCACTATAGGTGTATTGAAGGGAATAGGATATCCCCAGGAATATAAGTGGAGCTTTCGGTTATGGATAGACATGTCAAAACCTCATATTGAATAAAATTAAAACGTTCTACGAATCTGTTTTAATTATTAGAGTATTTTGTCCCTGGGGCCGATTCTGATGCGTCATTTCTTTAAACTTATCACTTAACCTACTTTAATGTAATAATTTCACGATACTACTGTTTTATGGTTTTACCGCCTGGTTCCGGCGTAGAATAGGTCAGCCCTTCCTTTTCTATGTCGTAAGAGGCGACTAAGAGAACTTAATGGTAAAGAGATAGGCAGCAGCGTCCTTCTTAACACATCAACAAAACCTAACTACGATTGCCATGGGGAAAGGGATTATTAGTAATGGAGACTAAAATCCCATAGTTAACAATATTGGGTATATTGTTAGCTATGCGACCTCCTCGCAGTTCCCCCTGGCAACTATCATGATTAGTTCCTGATGAATTCATCATGATAGGCTAACTGGCCTGTTTTCATCCTCATCGATCACACTTCACTAGTGCCCCACCAGAGTATCCCGTTAGCGCAGGCGGGGTTATCATTTCATTTTCATCCAATAAAAAAAAAAAGAAAAAAGACTACGATTGCTAATTTGCCTGCAAAGGCCTATGTTCAGCAGGCTAATTAACGGCTGATATCAGCCTTTTTTATGGTTTGCGGTAGGGTATTTAAGGAATCCCGTCCTCGCTTTTGGATACGGGTGACGGAATGCCTATACAAGAGGGCACATGGTGGGAGCAGTTTAGACGCAACCTCTGCTGTCTATCCCAATAGACAGCAAAGGTCGCCAGTTCGGGGGCAGATCACATACTCATTTGTTGCAGTAACCGGCCGTAGTACCTTCCTAATGCTCCTCAAATATTGCATCTAAACTGCGCCCACCATGTACCCTCTTGTATAGGCATTCCGTCACCCGTATCCAAAAGCGAGGACGGGGTGCCTTAAATATTATTCCGCAAAGCATAAAAAAAAAGGCTGATATAATAAAACTATTTTATAGATTATAAATTTATAATAATTGTGAGTTAAATCTATTAGAAATTTAGTCAATATTGGTCCTTGGAGTAAAGATAAGACTAATACTAATTTTAATTTTAGATAAACAGAGCCCCAGAATCGATTCCAATGTCTGTCAAATTGAGAAATTAGTGTGAAAAAGGGCAAAAAAACTTCAATAGGTAAAATAGGTTTACAAGAGATTTTACGTTTTTATAAATAAGAGTAAATAAGCGATTTTTTAAAGAGGGGTGCTCTGCTCCCGTTTCAGGAGTGGGATCTTCAATACACCTATGGTGACAAGCAACGACTATATAAAACTAGCTGTCATTTTGATGTAGCAATATTAACAGTCCTATTGCTAGCAATATACCCTATTAGGTCGACATCAATGTGGTCCTCTCTGAAAACTATTGTGGTTACTTTTTGTGGAATTCATCACGATGGGCTAACTGACCCACTTTCATTCTGGCATATATAATCTCTGGCTGGTGCACCTCCAGCAATTTTTTTTATACTACGAAGGTGGCAAACAAGCATTACAGCTTGTCTGATGGTAAACGGGCACTGTAGCCTATGGACGCCTGCAACACTAGGGGTGTCACGTGCGCGTTGACGACCTTGAAGGAAACTTAATATACCTTTTTTGAAGAGTCTCATACTGTAGTCTCTATAACGAATACCGATAGTGCAGGCTGAGTACCATTCCATTTTCGCTTATTAAGAAACAACACCAATAAAGAAACAATGTATTGAATTAGACACTGAACTTTACCACTACCGTAAGCATATAATTCCGGTTTATCACAATTTCTAATGCAAGGACGTTTCTTTATATCTTGTAATATAAATCTGTAACTGCATAAATGAAATAATTACTGAGTATCATGGTGTATGTAAGTCCTAAAGAATTGTGTGTCAAGTTTCAACAATGTTGTAACAATATTTTGGAATACATATACCGGTCTTCTTATGATCCTCTGTAACATAATTCCTCGTAATAATACTTTTTCGTAGTCCTTATACTATGATGTTCCACTACGTAGGTGCTTAGGAACATAACGAAGTATCCCCTAATCAACGTCGAAGGAAATCGGTTAAAAATCTTGGTATTATCTGTAGTATTGCCCTAAAGTTACATATTATTAGACACGACTGAATATAACCAGTTAAATTTATATAACAACTAGTATAGAATATGATTTATTAAACGCAATTTGAACTGAGACGGGGTCACGATGGGCCAACTAACTTCGTTCTCGTTGATAGCCTGCCAGCACAGAATATCCAAAAGGAAAGCTCTTTTAATGTGTTGATGAATGTTTTATACAAGAGAGATAAGGGTTGCCACAAGAGAGATAAATAAAGAGCACATTCTTGTATTATGCAATAGTAGTTGTACCTGTTTGTTTTTTTTTTTTATTTTGTTAAGAGAAGGACTGGCTGAAAACCAGCGTTGAGCAGCTGTACACATTGCATTGGGACAATCATAGGATCAGCTGAGCCAAATCCTTTTCATTTAAGAGTTAACTCTTGTCGATGCAACTAATTCATGCGTTTTCTTCCAGCCAGCTCTATCCCAGGCCATATCTTTGACCTCCCTATACAACATGACACCCAGTGACACCTCCTTTTGCTTATATATATATAATATTTCTGTTGTAACTGTGTTTGTTACAACAGAAAGTACAGAAATATTTTTTATCATAATCCAAATGTAGCCTATTTGATGAACAGTCAGGTTACGTCAGTCAAAAACTATAATCATATTGATAAAAAAAGAGAATCTTAATTATTGGCTTTTGTAATATTACAGGATATATTCTATAATTCTATACCAATTTTTATTATTCTGTTTGCAATAAATTTTATCAATCGATTTAAATCATACCTCCTTATTCATAAAAATCTCTCAAAAAACCTACTTTATTTATTGAAGTGTTTAAACCGTTTCTTTTGCTTTCAATATATAATAGAAGAAAGTGGCAAAATGCTCTAATATCTAGTAAAACTGGGTTTGTAAGAAATTTTAATGAATATTTACATAGAATACCGGGGGTGTTCTATATAAAATATCGATGATTACGTATATATGAGTGATTTAAAAAATACCAAATACTCTAGTACAGGGACTAGATATCAATTGTATACACATAAGTGTAGATAGGTATACCTATTTAAAAAATATATCCACATAGTTTGTCGTATTTAAAGATTATTTTATTTTTTATTATAGTATGTACTTTAAAAACTATTATAATTTTATTACAGTACAAAAAATAAACATACTTAAAAAAAAAAACTACTTCAAAACGGATTAAATAAAAATCAAATGGCGAAAAATAAACTGATATTAGACTTAATTTAATGGACAAAATGGGTTTGAAGTCGGTGCCAATTGATGCGTTATATTGTTTTCGATAGTCTTGTACAATTCGAGTTTTTTGTAGTTTATTTATAGTTTAAGGGTTGGTTTTTAATCCTTAAAAATATTTAAGTACTTCATTAGAAAAAGGCTTCTTTGTTAATTTAAGCTGTAGGTATATATTATAATTGCTGTTCTAGTTTTTATTAGACTTGACACCGATTTCAGATTTTGTCCTTTCAATGAAGCCTAATATCAGTTAATTTTCGTTTTTTATTACATTTTTTTTTAAATCGGTTTAACCTTTTATTTAAAAGTTTATTTTTCTACTTTTAGTGTAAATAATAAGCAGTGACTAACTACCTCACATAATATAAATAAACTGTTATTAAGCAGCAGATTTTTTTGTATGAATTTTAGTTTTTTTTTTGATAATAATACTTCTCGTAACTAACAACTTTTAACTCTCATTCATAGGATAACCCACTCACCAATAGGATATCATCAAATCGTATTTTGATAGTTGATAGTTTTGTGGCTTCCATCATCATGTCAGCCGCCTAAAATTATGATTTCCAGGAGCAATCACTCAAATAATTTGAAAGAGCCTAGGAAACAGCCCATACGTCCTTATAATATTCAAGGAATTATCCCCTAATTCCTAAACGTTAAACCGTTAGTTCCATCATCAGCTCATCAGAATAACTTAAAGGGTTATAACAACAGATTTTATATGCTTATAGTATTTAAAGAATTATGCTTAACTCCTAACCATTGAAGAGTTGAATCTTCCATCATCAATTCAACATGAGATGATGACTACTAGATACAAATATCTGAATAAGGTTTGAAAAAATTGGAAACATCATACATATATGTGCCTATAAAATTTGAGAGTTGCTCTCGATTTCTCTAAGATCCCATCATCAGATCCTAACTTGGTGACAATGGGACCACTTTATGAGCATTGAATACAAAAATATTTTTTAAAATACGTCCACAATCCAAGAAATCGGTATGTATGCCCATAAAAAATATATATAATCGAACATATATTCTCCTTCTTTTTTGAAGTCGGTTTAAATCGTAGGTCGTGGTAATCACGCCTTGACGCCAGACCTTGGGCGATCGGTAAATCGATTTATTTCAATCACAGCGAGTACGTGACGAGCGGGTAGTGCCCTACGCACGTAAGCATCGATTGCTTGAAATAGTACCTTTGTCCCAGCATATTTTACCAGGCCAAGCGTGGTAACTATTGGTAAAGTTCCCTTATGGGGAGACCTATGTCCAGCAATAGATAGTTAACGGCTGATATGGGAGGGAAAGAAATTGTTAGTAATGGAGACTGAGAATCCCATTGCTAGCAATATACCCAACCAAGTCGACCTCTTCCTAGCGGTTCCCCCTGGAAACAATCATAGTTAATTCCTGATGAATTCATCATGATGGGCTAATTGGCCTGTTTTCATTCTCATCGATCACCCTTTACTGGTGCTCCGCCAGCGTATCCCGTTAGCGTAGGCGGGGTTACCATACCATTTTCACCCATAAAAAAAACGGCTGCTATGATAATAATAATGGGATCATATAAGCCTTTAACTGTCCACTGCTGAACATAAGCTTACCCTCTTGGGAGATTTTTCCAGTAGCTGTTATGCTTGGCAACCGCAGTTAGGCTTTAGAGATGTTTTAAGAAGATTGCTGCTGCCCATCCTTCGCCCTCCTTTAGTCATCTCTTACGACACCCGCAGGAAAGGAAGGTAGCCGATTCTATGCCAGGACCACACGGCAATAATAGAATATAAACATAACCTCCTAAGTCTCTACAAATAAGAACCAGCTTAGCCAGAAGGATTAAAAAGCCCGACGAATAATATCCTGACAATCTTAAAAATTAGAAGGGAACTTGGAACGAAATATAGACGAATAGTTCGCTGTGAAAAATGACAAGTCCGTAATGGTGTTCAGCATCTTGGCGAATACTTAGAATTCGTTTTGGACTTTCAGCAGTTTAGTTGTAGTTTTCTATAGATTGGGAGGTAACTTATGAAAGGCATCATGTGAACAAAGTGAAATCGCAACTAGTTTCCACGATGCTTTCTTCGATGTAGCAAAAAAAACTTCCGTTTCTGGAGTATATTGTTAACTCCACGCGGTCCCCTCTGGAAACTATCAAGGTCCATTCTTGGCGAATTTGTCAAAATGGGATAATTGACCTAACTTCATCATCACCTATCATCGTCTAACGGCCTCATTGGAGAATATTGCCTGTTCTAGCAATATTCTACATCAGGTTGACCTCCACGCGGTCCTCTCTAGAAATCATCATTCACGGTGATTTCATCATGATGGGCCAACTGAACTGACATCATCATCACCATTTTATTCACTGGTACAGCATATATCGATAACATAGGCGAGGTATCCATTCTATTATTATCATTAAAATGCCTGGCCAGCGTCACGTCTGGTAGTGCGTAATAATCAGGGCCGTGCCTGTATATGCGCCTAATAATATTAAAAAAAACTACTTTATTTTTAATGTTTATTAGATAGATTAGATTAGAGAAACTGTTTTTACTTCGTATCTTAATGAAAACAAACCGATTGTATTTTTGCCCAGTAAACAACTTGTAACGATTTGGCCGCCTCTTAATTTCGGCCGCCTGCGTGCGGTGCACGCAATGAACGCCCGTCAGGCACGGCCCTGGTAATAATATTCTTATATGGAATGGGACCCATGTCCAACAACGGGACGTTAATGGATAGTCAAGATTAAAGTGAAATAAATAATTAATAAACAATTGTATATCTGATTAATATATATATTCATATAATGTTACAATACGTATATATCTAAATGCATGTTATGTATTTTATATATTTATTTATGTAATATATACTATTATGAATGCTCAGTTGTATGTATGGTATGATTATTCATATATTTGTATGTATTTTTAAAACGAGCGTTAGATATAATTGCGCCAAATATCTACCACCTTTTTCTTTTCTCCTCTCCCCAAAAGTTGTCTGGAGGAGTTTGCTTTAGCGATTGGCCCGTCTTTTGTACTTTATATGTGTAATAAGAATATTCCAACAAGTTACCTCTATGTTCCATTTGTCTGCTAGATATACTGTCATATCTGTCTGTTTAGTGTACAGATCAGTAATTCTCAACCTTTTTTTCGTTGCGGCACATATTTAACGATTTCAAAATTTGGCGGCACACAAAGAAAATGATAAAAATTATTTACTTACTACAACACACTGCATAAATAGTTTATGACAAAATTTTTTAATATTTGCAAAATTTGGCGGCGCACTTTTAAAATTTGGCGGCACACAAAAGTGCCGCGGCACAGTGGTTGAGAATCACTGGTATAGATAATCTGGTAGTATTATTTTATTGTTACCCTATTTCCTATGGCTGCAACAGAATATCAGTGTTCTTTTGAGGACGAAGCAATAAACTGAGTTGTGACCATTTTATATTGTTACGGCCCAAGTACAAAAGGAAAAATTGTACTTGGCTTTATGTATTTTTTTTTAAATTATTTATGTTATCTCGTTTTTTATGTATATCTGTATATGTTATAATTTGTGTGCTGTAAGTAATGCATATAAATTATCTATCTATTTATATATTGTAAATAAATAAGTAATCAATGATCTACGACTTGATATACCTACAATAAAATTGTACTTAGATATGTTTTATTATTTTATTATATCAATCCTTAACTGTCCACTGCTGAACATGGCCTTTTCCATTAGGGAAGTTTAAGCAGTAGTTGCCACGCTTGGCAGACGGGTTAGCAATTGCAGTTAGGCTTTAGCGATGTTTTAAGAGAAACGCTGTTGCACATCCCTCGACCAATGAGATATCTTTGTCGCCTCTTAAGACTCATCATATAAGACATACATAGGTATCATTTCCTATGAATGTCCTTTTCATAATAAATATATAAAAAAAAAACAATAAAAAAAAAAAGAAGTACCTGAGATGTCTAAATAACAACTACTGCAATTAAATAGTTTTTAGCTAAAACAATAAAAATTGTAAAAAATGCTAGAAATTATATAATATTTACATACGTAAGTTGATAATCTGTTAATAAAATTGATTCCTAAAAGTTACGTCTCAACTCATATCTGCATTGTATTGCATCTTATATAAAAAAAAATATAGGGTAGTTTAAAGATTTTTTTAAGTTCAGTACCTGTCCAAATTGTATAAAAGTGTTCTTTTCCTTATGTTGTATTCTGGTCTGAAGGCCAAACTATCTTGATATGGCATGGATTTTGAAGAGCAGCGCGCGTTTAATCAAGTTTCTCTCGTAACTCGGCAAGAATGGGCGTGAAATTTTTGCCGATCTCAGAACAGTAAAATCCCAAAGCAAAGAGTAGTAAATTATATAATATTTTTTTTTCGACATACGTAAGTTGATAATTTGTTAATAAAATTGATTGGCGCGAAGGGGCGTTGGAAGACAATGCCCCTACGTTGTCTCATTTGGCCCTCATCTCTGTTCATTGTACTTCGCATTTGGGGGACATAAATGAGATAAAAAAAGCTTATATAAAAAAAAGGAGCCTATAGTCACAGGTAGTTTAAAATAATTGATTTTTTTTTTAAGTTTTCACAAACCTCGTATGTACATAAATTTGTAATGAAATGACATGATTAATTGAAACTGGAATTGTAGTTTTGTAAATTGTGAATAAATGATCTATATCTATATGAAATTCTATTCAAAATTACGTATTCACTCCGAATAAAATGATGATGGCCATCACGAATATAAATAAAATTAAAGAAAATAAAATAATTATAAATAATAAGAGATATTAGAAAGTGATATGAGTGACTAATGTTAAAAATACATTTCAAGTATTAAATAATAATATTGTTATTTAATGTCATAAGTTTTGTGAAACATACCACCTCTCTAATGACCTTAATTTTGTAACTAATTATCAAATTTTGTAATAAGCATATTAATGAATAAGAATAAGTTTTTAATGGTTTCCTTCCGGAGTCATCTTGTCAATCATGTTGTTTGAATTTTGTATATATTCTAGAATGCTGATTTTTGATAAGTCGATAGAATTTGTCACGTAGATTATTTCGAAAGCGCATATTAATGATGCTTAAACTTTATAAATGTGCGCTACTGCACAGCACTGGTACCGTGGTCTGCTTGCTGTAGTCATCTAGTATGAAGGTATAAAATCAATGATCATCAACCATGTTGACTAAAACCATGATTACAGCGTCGGTATAACACACATACTCGGTTCAATTGGCCAGCCGGACAAATAATGAGTTGCACTAGCCCGAATACTTAGATAATCGCAGTGGTTAAATTTTATATGACTTACTTCGAACGTTATCCGGGATGAACATTAATATTTAGCTTTATCAGACTTAAATGTGTCAATACTGACTTTTAAAACTAGCGACCTGTTACAAAAGGAACAAACACAAGCCTAGATATGACATTTCTGCAATCCAGGTCACGGATACAATCGTGATCATCACAGCCATGTAATGTGTGTTGTGAAGTATCCAAAGACCCTTAATCTCAGTGCCTTTATGATTTAATGTAAGAGGAGTTGCGTAACTGGTTGCGGAGCGAAACGGATCTGGATCCGTTTCCATTTTCCGAAGCCAAAAATATCTACATTTCATGTTTGCAGTTTGCACCACAAATTCTTTGTACGAACGCTTGTACACTGTGTTCTATCAGTCTGAGTTCTTATGCAGGAGGTAGTGATGGTGCCGTGCCCTCAACATTCGTCGGAGTGGACAAAGAGCACAATCGCCATCTATGTTCCAGAACTACCAGAACTCTATACTGAATGATAATCTGTTCGTAAATGGAACTATCAAATACCTCTCCTGTTCCAGCTTGGGATTTATGTTGGTTCTTGATTTATAGTGACCTTATATCTGATTCCAATAATTTTTTATATTTAATTTAAATTAAACTAGATAATTGAACGGAGACTAATTTCCACCCTTGAAATACGATAGATTACAGAAATAATGAGGGAACGTTGCTAGGAGTCGATCGCGATCGTCTAGTGTTGTACCTGAATCTTCAAATCTTACATTGATATTTAGATATAGGTTATAGTACACTTGACTGGAGTATGTATTACAATCAAAGTACCATATCGCCACTCACTTTCGTCATTAAGGTCCACGTAAGCTGCTTGTTCGAAAATAACATGCAACTTGCATGCAAACAGAAACAGCATATCGTGGTGAGCTGGTATCCAAATAGCGTTGGCTTAAGTACAGGGATAGCCTAGTCTGTGGATATTAGTCTTCAAATGTGCAATTATAGATCAGTTCTTTTCATCATACATTGCAGATGCTTGTTGGGAAAATTTTGTTTTATTACACAAGGGACAAATTAGTACGCGGCTCATCTGATGGCAAGTGACTACCGCCGCTCATGAACACTCACAACACCAGCGGCATTGCAGGTGTGTTGCCGGCCTTTTAAAAAGGAATATGCTCTTTTCTGGATATCTAGACAAATTAGCAAGTAGCTAAAACGACGTAAATATGAAGTACATACATACTTACTTAAGGAATATCCCTCCTAACAAGCTTATCGGTTTTGGTAGAAATGAACCTAATATTATACAAAATTAACCTAATGATCTACACTTTTGACTTGTTGCTAATCACAAGTAGTTACACAGACTCAATCTTATTTAAACCTATAGTACATACTTACTCCTACAAAATATTTGTGATGCGTCAGTGTACAAATAGATATTGCATGCATTTCTTTTAAAATAGACGGGTAATCATCTATAGATGGGATCACATAGAATTTAGGAGATTCCGTCTATAGAATGCTTTGAGGATCTCTAGCGATAATCTAAGATCTAAATTATTGCTAGGGATTTTTAAAGCAATCCTTCTTCTATCATATTTATAAAGTAGATAATTCCTAAATAGATAAGAGTAAATTACATATTATTCTATGAAAAATAATACAAATAAGTGGAAATTTTTACAATGTAATAAAAGCAAGAACACATGGTTAATTTTAGCCCATTTTCTCTTATATAAATTCAAAACTGTTTAAGATTCAAAAATTAAGACTGTCACAAGAAATTATTCATTTCATATGTGACACGATATAGTTTGCATCTTTTTTTTAATGTTCTAATTTACCTAACAAAAGTGATCGCCATATTTAAAATTTATTTATTTACGTTACACATCCATCTTTGAGTCCCCAACTTACATATGTGACCAAATTTCATCTCAATCGGTCTAAAAGTTTTGGAGTAAATTAAATCTGACAGACGGATAGATAGAAACGCGAATAAAAAGAAAGGAAGCCGTAAGGATTCCGTATTTTCATTTTGAAATATGGAACCCTAAAAATAAATAATTATATAGTATGGTAAGTACTTCATACTAAAGCGTAGAAAAACGATATAAATAAATAATTTTCGATTCAGAATCTTTAAGATCTTCAGTTGATAGTTTGAAATATTGTATAATTTGAAAACGATCCCCATAGATAAAATGATGTGTATATTTCTCGTAACTTTGGATTGCTACTTACAAGTGTGAAAAATTAAATATCTAGTTTCTTAAATAGTACATACTCCTAAAAGCGAATCTAGCTTTCACCAGTAAATTTTATTTCGTATACGACATTCAATGACGGTTACTACAATGGTAACAAATACATAGCCCATGAAATACATTTTATAAAAACAAACTCGAGTTGCCTAGCTGCTCCGAGTGTGATTAAAATTTGATATTCTGTAAATAAGTAAGATCTTTTCGAGCAACTTTTCGTTAAGATGGCGGCGTTTCCAATTATGGGGTAGTTGATAGTTCTTGTTCTAGTTCTTTCTCACTTTAGTTTTCACAATACGCTTACCTTTCACTTCTCTTGTCGTAACCAAAGCTTATAGAATATATGAAATTTAGAATGAAGTGAGTTGCAAAGTGTAAATTTTTATCTTTATCTATACATAGGAGTCACATTTGTAGTCATTACGACAAAAATCTTCAAATCCAAAGCAGATGTGGATTTGCCTACGAAGTTCCTTATATTTAATTATTGACCATCAAAAGTTCTTAAGAGATCGATATAACTCTTTGAACGCTATCTAGTTGCTGTAAGATATCGAGATCTTAATTTCACATACTAAAAAATAAGTAGATAATTTTCTAGATTTCATTTTTTTTTATACCAGATAGGTGGCAAACAAACATACTGCCCGTCTAATGGTAAATGGTCACTATAGCCTATGGACGCCTCCAACATTAGGGGTGTCACGTGCGCGTTGCAGACTCTAAAATTTTCTTTGAACAATCCTTTTTGAAGAACCCCATACTGTAGTCTCTAGGGGAAACCTCGGCAACTCTCATCCCTCAGCCTGAGCGTTCATGGGAAAAAATAATTTCATGTAATACTCGAGTGCACAATATAATTCTAATTCCGAAGCGAGAACAATAGTTTTGTTATCGAAATAACGCCATTTCCTACTATGAAATACGATATAAACGTAATAAATTATACCTTATGTAACTTCACCAATGTTAACAATATGGAATATACTAAAAGTAAATACAAGTTATCCGCCAACTATCGTCAAATTTCGTGATTACAGCTATGATGTTTTGGTTCGTAGTTGTAGCCGCTAAATAATTAAAACTATCAATAATAGCAAGAAAATAGATTCAAAAGAAATTTGTCTGTATACAATTAGAGTATAGCAATACAAGATCTTCATATTTCGAGAATTGGCAATGATGCCTTCATTGTTGTAAACGTTGAGGTTCGTTGTAGGCTTATCATCAAAGGATCATATCCATTGTATAGACAAAAAAAATCAAAAAGAAATTATAACCAGTATCTCGTATGATAACGTAAGGATTCTAACGATACCACCAATGTACATAAAAAAAGAAATTATGGTGGAATATAGAAATTCACAAACATACACACCCTGAAAACATTTCACCTCTTTTGTGGACAGTCATATAAATAAGGGTATCAATTTTTTCTTGTGAAATTACTGTCAATAGCTTCATACCTTAGAAGTTATATTACCCACCTTTACTATTCAAATAACAGCCATGGAGAAAACATAAAAAAAAAAAAATAATTAAATATATGTCTTCACTCCAGTGTCGGGGTAGTCAGATGAATCCAATTCAATATTTGCAGTAGAAAGACGAAGTGAACATTCAAGTATTTTGTAACGTAATTTTTAATTACAAAACTTTTCTTTATTTAAATAAATAACCAAGGAATTGAAATCTTTTAAATTGGCAACCCATTTAGTTTGTTTTATGGGCTATCCCTCGCGTTTTCTACGTAATTTTTAGGTCAAAATGGCCATTTGGGTGTTATGTAACATTTAGGGAGCGGGAGAGCAGTAACAGAAAAATGTCACATATCAAAAATCTTCAAAAATTGCGTTAGATAATACTTGAATGTTCTCGAATCAGTTCCAAGAGTTGAATATAGAGGTAAAAGCTTAGATAACAAATCTACATGATAGTGTTTCTTTCAGTCGAGAAGAGCAACAATATAAACGAACCGAATCGATTGGAATGAAATATTCTCATGTTGGGATCTAATCTGGCTAGATGGAGAAGAGATCTCAAATATGTTGCAGGGCATCGATGAATAACATACGTCTCAGGACTTTATTATGTAGAACAGACGACGAATAACGTCGAATTAAATTATGCCGATAAACAGTATGCTTTTCATTTGTCGTAACCATTCAGTGTGTCTCCATCGGCTTACGAAACTTAAAAATTGCACTAGCAAGCATCGTTCTGATCTCTGTGATAGCGACCTCCTTATTTACAGGATATTTTGTCATTTTCCTTGAAGATACTAAATCTAAATTGTCATTTGGTCATTTCCGTTAAATATAGGTGTCTCACATATCAAAAAATATTGTTTTATATTCAAAGGTAGGTAATAGTAAGAGTAAGGTACTATTTGCTTGCGAAAGCAATTCGGTTGTAATATTGCAAACTGGATATCGCCATGTAAATTTTTATTGTCCTAAAGATTAAGATTAGCTAGTTTCTCCCAAACATCATGTCGTGATGCAGTCAGGTATAGTCTACAAATATTAAATGTGCGGTGAATTTAAAATTAATTCTTAGAATATTCTTACAGTGGTGAACTAAAATAGGCTTATTATTTTGTTTTATGTTTAGAGATACTTATAACGTTTAATGGTCAACAACATTCAGTTATTTATTTATTGATATCTAATTTTTACCATTGGAAATTTTTTTTCGCATTGTGCATGAATAATTTTTTTTCTTAAATCTAATTATCTTTAATATAAATTGTAATTTAAAAATACGATAAAAAAACTACAACATATAGTATATTCGATTATTCGGACTTATTCTTCACACCTCTTATTACCAATTTAGAAATATTATGTATCAATTCGATAAATAAGTATTAAGTAATTCATTATCTTCATAGCTCGTATTTTTTTTTATATCGTATTGTTTAAATGATATATGTAAAACCCTTTACATAATAAAAAAATGATTAAATTTATTTATTGTTTGATTTGGCTTTGAAATAGCTTATCCGGATTTCAATTATCCGGAGTACCTCTGGTTTTATTTGATTCGAATAATCGAGATTATATTGTACCATATTTTCAAATTTTGTTCGAATTGGTAAAAACGCATAGTAATAGTAAATTAAAATTATAGAATCTTTTAGTCTTACATTGAGTGTATAAACACACTTATATTAAGAACGTAAGTTAGACCAACAGAAGTTTTTAAATATATTTAGATAGGTAAATGGGCAGATTATATGATTTAACAAGATACTAGTAAAAAAAATTTGTTGAATTTTATAACCTAGACAATGTCCTTACTTAAGTTTTTGCATTAGAAAAGATATTTAATGAGATGGTAAACTAGATAATACCCTGACAAAATTATAATGAAGCCTGAGCTAAATTAATCTAAATTATCACAGCAAATTTTGGATTAAAATTATAACCAGAATTGGAAGCTTTTACAAAAATAATATTAACATACTTGAACAAAATATATTTAGGGTCTGACATCCAATATCAAATACATTTTATGATATAAAATTACAGATACATATAAAAGTATAAAGTACTGGTAGATATATCTAAAATAAATTCTTTTAGAAAAAACACCTAATTTACTTACCAAATGCATCATGATGATCTGCACATGTAACCCCATACTCGATTAAAGCAATAGCTGGTATTTGAAAAAATGTGTGTGTTCGCATACTAACCCAGTGAAGATCTCCATTTGAATGATATAAAATCTCACGAGCCATTTCTCTCCAAATGAATCGTGAATCTCGAGATATCTATACTATATAGGTAATAATATTTTAATTCGCCTTTGAGGTCAGCTTACAAACTGTTGCACGGGGCGAAGGGATTGTTAGTAATGCGAAATGCCATTCCCATTACCAAAAATATACCCCTATCAGGTCGACCTCCCCGTTGTATCACCTGGAAACCGTGTTGAATTCCAAGTGTATTCATGGCGATGGGCTAACTGACCTCTTTTCGTTCTCACCTATCATCTCTTACTGGTGCCCTGCCAGAGTATACCATTTGCATAGGCGGGGTTACTGTTCTTTTATCATCTATTAAACATCTGTTGCACGTCGATCCATCGGTATTTACTGTTTCTCTCTGCCTTATTCTATTTTTATAAATCCTACGCATTAGACTTACGATATGCCGCGGTTTAAGACACGAGTATTTATAGTCCTCTGTCTCCGGATAAGCCGTTCCCAGTAGAGTCATACACATAATCGTAAACGAATCACACAAAATTTTATATTACGTAGGTAAATTATACTAGTCGAATCTATATTTTGTTCTGTCTATTCACCAATTTGTACTAATTTATATTTAGCATACCATGTTAGTTAAATCTGTATTACTACTTATCTTTTTGTGAGTATCCACTAATTTGTGTTGACTATTAAATAATATTAAGTGTGTAAATTATTTTAGCTTTTTTTTTATACAACTTAGAATGGCAATGAATGAATTAGCTGACTGTGTATTACTTTTATTCTTTTGCATGTCCACTAATTTGCATTAAAACATTTAAAAATTTAAATTAAGAACGTAAATTATATAAGTTGATTTTTTATTATCTATCTATAAATTTTAGTGTCGTCTTACATACTTGTATCTTATTCAGATACTCATTTTGTAAATAAAAAAAATATTTCTCATAAAATAGTATTAATAACATATACTATTTTGTTTTACAAAAAAGAATTGGCTAGCATAATTTTGTAAAACAAAATCATTTAAAACAAAATATATTTTTTTATGGCAGTGTTATTTGATGTCTCACAAGTCACGTAATTTTTTATAAACGATATAAAAGAGTTTTTATTTAAAATAAGATTATATCTATTCCATTGATAGTTTTTTTTATTTTATTTTTTTTTATAAAGTGTAATTACTTTTGTACTCTTCAAATGGAAATAAGAGTATAGTATAGGGTTGTTTCTGTTTCTGCCTACCTTAATGGGAGACAGGCGTGACAGATATATATAGGGTAAAATGTATTATTTTATTTATTAAAATAAAAATAAATTATGTAATAAATACATCCTTAAAGTTACTTAAAATTAACAAGTGGTTGT
Source organism: Galleria mellonella (assembly GCF_026898425.1). NCBI lineage: Eukaryota > Metazoa > Arthropoda > Insecta > Lepidoptera > Pyralidae > Galleria > Galleria mellonella. The sequence continues at coordinate 10,615,499 of NW_026442074.1, read as the reverse complement.
AGTACTGAGATATTTTCAATGAAATAGTCCAATGAAAATTCACAGCCTTCGATTCAATATTTGTGAAGTACATATCTACCTGAACGCAATGAACGCGTCTCCAAGTTCTCCGCCTACGATGTGAACACCGCCTTCCGGTATTGAAAGTCCTCGAAAGAAATTTCGAATGTCCAGGGCGTTCGCGGACCAGGGCAGGTTTTGTAGCCTAATGATGACGCTCATTGTTGCACCGTTACCTATAAAACAAGTTGAAAGACTTCTATTGCACTGTGACTGAATACTTCACAACTACTAACTGATCACTGAGGGGGCAAAGGGATTATTAGTAATGGGGTCAAATAGCTCCATTACTAGCAATATACCCTGTCAGGTCGACCTCCACGTGGTTCCTCCTGGAAACCATCGTGGCTAATTCTAGTTGAATTCGTCAGGATGGGCTAGCTGACCTGCTTTCATTCTCATCAGTCATCTATCACTGGTGTCCCGCCAGTGAATACTAATAGGGCAGACGGGCTTACCACACCATTATCACCAATTAAAAAAGAAAAACTGATCCATGAAATTTATGATTGGAACAGTCAATTAATTAGTGGTCATTAACTAAGAATTAAGGGTCATTAATTAATTGCTGTTTTATCACTTAATTACCTTAAACAATACATTTGCCTAAGGGTAAAGAATTATTATTTGCTATTCTATTATTGGTATATTTAGCACAGAACAGAGAATAAACAGAGAATTTTGTAGTAGTGCTATTGTCCTAGCAGAATATTTCCTAGTAGTTTATCTTCTGATGTTATCTTCTATTTTGTGTATTTAGTAAACAATGTTATCATGTCCTAATATTTTTCTTTAAATAAAATGACAAGAAAGTTTTTTATTAGAGCTTTTCATTACAGATGTTTGTTTTTTTTCACTGCTCTGCTCCTATTAATCGTAGCGTGATGAAAAGTTTACAATTTGTTTATTTATTTATACTATATTGTAAAAAAATAACATTGTTATTTATTTTAATTAGAGCTCGCACGGGTTATTCACATTTTAAAAAGCTGATGTTTGTTTTTTTCCCTTCACTGTTCTGTTCCTATTGATCGTAGCGTGATGAAAAGTATACTATAACCTGCCCAGGAGTATGAAGAATAATTGTACCAAGTTTCGTTTAAATCCGTCTAGTAGTTTTTGTTTCTATAACGAACATACACACAGACAAAAATGTTACCGATTGCATTTTTGGCATCAGTATCGATCACTTATCACTCCCTGATAGTTATTTTGGAAATATATTTCATGTACAGAATTGATCTCTCTACAGAATTATTACAAATACAGATATATATAAATAAATAATTATTAAAAATGTTTTAAAGTTCGATTTCTTATCATTTATTTTTAACATAGGATATATTTCAAGGAGTGGAGGACATGAAGGAGCGTTCAATGTATTGATTAAGTAAACAAGTTAGATCAAAGATTTAGAACTAGGTATGCATATAATTTTCATGTGACTTTTTTTTTTTGAGAAAACCTTTCATATTTAACATTTGATACTACAAATTTAAAAATTAACAGTAATATTTTTATGTATTATGTGATTTAAAATGTTTTTTTTTGTCAGGCAGGAGGTACTAACACTACCTTTAATTATGTACACACTTTAGTATGGAATCTATCAGTAACCGTTCATACAAATCCATCATTATTTTTATTATTATAGCAAATCCATTATTATCTTATTAACTTCTATCTATCCCTATTCATGTGTGGAGCGATTTAATCCTACAATTACCATATGCTGATATGAATTTTATTCAAGTTTTCTTTCTATTGTAGTAAAGTAGTGTGTCTTATTCTCATAGTTATCACTTATGTCTAAATGTGACTAATATATAGCAATATCTGTATATATTATAGTTAAACTACCTATGTACTGATATAATAACAGAACAACAACTATTTTAGCCCTTACACAAAAATTTGAATCTCACATACAAACTCAATAGCTGAACGCTAAATGAACACTGCCTTCATAGTAAAATAACAATTTTAATTTGACCCTGACCACACTGTATAATTTAGGAATTAAGTACCACCTTTGCTATCATATATGACACTAAGCTATAGTTCTCTACCAATTATAAAAAAAGTGGATGTTCACTAACCTTGTTATTCATAAGAACTAAAACTACCTACAAAATTGTTTTAGCTATTGAAGTATTGTCTTTTTTTTTTATTAAGAATATACTGCAAATGGAAAAGACAAAACAGTTTAATAGGTTTATTTATGAGAAGTTTGACGTTTTTATGAATAAGGGGATAATTCAAATTTTTTGTATAATATCTTTGACAAATCTGTATCAATATTGATAATTATTTTTGCAATTGATAAAGGTTTTAACCTTGTGTTGATTCCATATTATTTATACTACGACAAAGCCAGATTCTCTTCAGAGAATCTTAAGTTATATTGTTAGTAATGTGGACTACCAGACCCATTATACCTGATAGCTCGACCTTAATGTGGCCCCCCTATGCCATGGAAACCGTCGTGCTGAATTCCAGATGAATTTATTACAATGGACTGATATACCTTTTTATTCTCACCTTTCATCCCTAAATGGTGCTCCACCAGCATATACCATCCCACCATCAGGGTTACCATCCCATTATTATCCATTAAAGAAAAAACTATGTATATTTGATTCTAAATAACTGTTAGTCACAATTAAAAACATTGTTTATAAACAGATAGATAAATAAAAAAATAATTCAACTAATATTTAAATGTTTGTATTGCATAGAAATTGAACTCACAATTATTACGTGATGTAGTGTTACATAGCTAGTAAAGGATATTACTGGTCCCAGGTCAACAACCTGGTTCCCTAGAAAACATATTATATTATTTTGATGGAATTCATTACGATAGACCAAGTGACCTTCAACTTCATCTTTCACGTTTCAGAGGTAAATTGACCAGTGTAAACCAGTTGCATAGGTGAGGTTATCATTCATCTAAAAACCACTATGTGACTATAATAAAAAATAGCTTAGATGTATTTCAATTTTTTATATAACATAGAATGGTAAACAAGCTGACGCCTTACTTGATGGAAAGTGGTAACCATTGCCTATAAATATGAACAGGACATAAAAGAGTATATCCTGTCAACCATGATACTCTTCGTGCATTACCATTCCTGAGGACTAAGATGTTATATCTTTGTACATTGTAATTTCAAAAATTTGCAAGACTTTTGTGTAAATTCTTCCTTTGGTTGAGGTTAAATACATGATTATTATATTTCATGGAGACTATTTGAGCCACTAAGGAACAAAGAAATAAAAAAAAAAAAACTAACTTTCACATACTATTATATCCCACCCTTCAATTATTTAGATTTTATTTGAATGTACAGTGATATACTCACCAGAGGGAGACTTTGTACAAAAGTCGATTGCTTGGGTACCTCTGTTCCATTCGTGTTTCTACCGTGAAGCAGTTGTTTGCATGGCTGTGTTTCGGTTTGAAGGGTGGGATAAGGTGTGAATTTACAGGGTACAGAGGAATAACATCTCGATTCCTCAGGAACGGCAATGCATGCGAGGTATCATGGGCGAAACAGTATACTCTGTTATGGCTATGTTACCACTCATGTCTATAGACGACGGTTACCACTTTCCATCAGGTGGGCCGTCATCTAGTTTGCCATTCTAAGTTGTAATAAAAAAATATATGTATACTGGTATGAGAACATCATATTCACTTGAAGACATCAGAATGAAGCAGAAAGAATCTATTATTATTATTAACTTATTATGTTAGCCATATGGCTAATATAGTAAGTTCGTTGAATCCCCATTGTCCAGTTATATAAAAATGACCATACATTTTTTAAATAATTATTCAGTTCCTTGGTTTCAGTGATCCAGGGAATGATACACCATTGACATTCAACTTAAAAAGTAATATTCAGTAGTAATAATTTTATTTCATTTTGCCAATTTTGACGTCCATAGTGCTTTTCCCCCAAGAAGGATAGACATCATGTAGGCGGTTAGTCTTAAAATTACCAGCAAAAACCTTGAGCAATATGACTAAAATCTTTATTATGCCAGCCCCAAATAATTGGGATAAGGGCATGAAGATAATGACATAAATGGTGCTGTTCAGGTGAGCCTTCAGTTTGTTTACCATTCCCAGTTACATAAACAAATAACTACAATGAGTGTGTAACTAATTTACTCAAGACTATATAGTCTTATCATAATTTTGTCATAAGAGTCAACCAACAATTGCACAAAAAAATATCAACATTGCTTCAGAAAAGATATTACATCACCTACATAGACAGATAAACCCTCATGTAATTTCAGTAAAATTGATTAATTTGAGGAATCCATTTTTACAATGAAATATAAGCTATATAATAGTAGATTAAAAGATGGTCTCACAATTGTAATCCGAGATCGGGCAGTCAGAGAAATTCCAGATTGTTGCCTTTTGTATAGTATTCTAATTTTTAAATAAATAGTATCATGTGAAGATTTCTGTTTTTAAATGAAACTCAAACATACTATGAACTAGAAATATTGATAACATTATGTTATAATTGTTTGAATCAGGGCAGTTACAATTTTACATAACATACCTTGTATTTTAATGAAAAGAGAGCTTGTATTTTGTTTAAGGTCGCTAAATAAAATTGATCATGAAATATTAGAATTAAGACTTGTGATTGAATTGGACTTTGCTGATTAAATTTTAATTTTAGATAATTTGAAGCAAAATTTATATTTTCTAAATCAGTAAATGGTTTTATTTTTTACTGATATAGCATTCAATAATTTATCTGTATTCTCTTGTATTGAACAACTTTGTAAAAAAACATGTGTTAGCAAGAACCATTGCGATTGTGGGTTAATTCATTTTGGAAAAGATAGCATATTATCTCTTTTCACATATATAAATAAGAATATAAACAACTCGCCAATTTTGAATTTTACTTCAAATTATGTTTAATAACAAAATAATAAAAAAAAAAACACTTATTTCGAATCCAGTACTAGTACATCTACATCTAGTATTAAACAAAAAGTACATCTAGTACTTTTTGTTTAATTTTATTCAGTGACCAATTACTCTAAGGTGGTTGTTCACTAAACAAAATAATAATCAGCACTTTAAGTAAATTAAATCCGAGCTTCGTATTGGTTATTACCTATTTTTATTGCTTTTCTATGTAATCGGCTGTTATAGAATAGACAATTACACAAAATGCCACATGACAACAAATGGATTTAAGTTCGAAGGATTTATTGCCGACTGTAAGTGCAACTTATGGCAAATATTAAAAACATAAAGAAATAAAGCCTATTAAATATTAGAAATTCACTTTAAATAGTTTAATAAGCGGCTATGTTATGAATAGTTTTGTTCCTCGTGACGCCATTTACTTAGCAAATCACGTAGTCACCGTCTTACACTTACCTACAAATACACAAACTTTTGCAGTTTCAAATAGGCAAATATTGATATTTCTAGACACAAATAGTTCACCAGTATATCACATACAAATGTTAGTACATTTTAAAATCTATTCAATTTAATTTTCTTTCTGCAAGGCAGCGTCACCAAAGGAAGAGAAGAATTAAAATGGCGGTGTTTTAAAAATGGCGGATATGCTAATTGTTGCCATTGTGAAATGTATACAGACATTCATACACGATCTTGTATTTCAACTTATTCAAATTTTTTTGTTTGGATAATCCACGGTTCTCCGAGATTAAGCGGTTTTCTGCCTTTAAAACTATCTCCAAGGATATCAAGGAGACTGAAAATTGAAATTGATTGAGAATTAGCACCAGTCGTCATTTATATTCGAAAAAAGTTTCGGCGATTTAAGACTAAAGAATATAATAATCAAACTATGATAATTTTGGCAATTTTTATATAGCATTAATAGAATCTTAATAGAAAAAAAATCAAGCTGTAAAATGTATTTGCTGAAATACCTGCACATTTAGTGACACACAAACAATTTTTATTCTTCCCTTTTACTTAATACCAAAACTTAATAAATTAATAGCAAGCACCAATATGATATATTGTTCCTGTAGTATGGTTTTAAATTTTTTAAAACCGAAGTTTTTACCTTACAAAAGTAAATCAATTTTTATATATTAATATTCTTTATTGCACTTGTAAAATTACATATAATATAATGCATTTATAAATGTTATGAGCAAGGGTGGACTTATCTCTGATAGAGATTTCTTCCAGTCAACCCAATACAGCGAGAAAGCATGTCGTTATCGAGCAGCTGAAGTGCTACAACTATTAATATTTAGTATACATAAACAAATATACAGTTAAATAAAATATTAAAATATATAATAAAATATTACATAAATACATATACCATAAATAAATATAATACCTATCTACTTATATAATAAATGTTAAAATAAATGAGTATATTACCTACATTAGTAATTTAGTTTAATGATTTTAAGATTTGACAGTTCGATTAGAAAAATAAAAAATTATAAGTAAAGAAAAAAAAAAAATTTCAAACTTTTCTTGAAAGAGGTAATAGAAGGAATCTCTTGTATGCGGGAAGGGAGTTTGTTCCATAACTGGGCAGCTCGATACGAGAGTTGTCCATAAAATGTGTCCTACACAAAAGATATACCTTATATACCTTAATTTTTTTATGATTGCATATAATCTAACAAAAGTTAAAAATATTTATTTAAAATTTTTAATTTTAATTATTTTAAAATTTTTACAACACGAGTAAAATTTTTTAACAAAATTGTGTAAATTTATCTAATTTATAATTTTTTTTTATGATAATACAACCATAGTTGTATTCAGACGAGGAACCGGGTAGGCCATGCTCACCCCAGAGATGGAAGAGGGGATGTTTGGTCTCCACCCTAGGATGCATGTGAAACTTCATAAAGATATATCTAAGAGTACATATGCGCCTATTTTAAGGGACCAGACCACCTCCCCTTCTAGAAAATAATTTTATTGTCATAAAATGTATCTGGCTGTAAAGCAATAAAAGCATTGAGAGATTATCATGGAATATAAAAAATTTAGACGACTGAGCTACCTGGGGTCTAATTTTTAGTGAATTTCAGTCCGTTTTATCTGTTAACACTGGTATTGCGTTTGTGCTACTTGCGATACTGTCGTAAATAGCGGTTATAAATAATAGTTCTCATTTAGTTCGAAACTAATCGAGCATTCCCCAAATTAAAACGTGAGTGAAACTGCAATATAACTATTTATAAATTCCAGGTAATTAAAAATGTTTTTCAGGTGTTAAGTCCCATAATGTCTTAATTAGTTGCAGTTAATAATACTGATAGCAACACTGTTTGTTGGGGTCTGTCAAATAGAAATCTGTCTGTGGTTTTATAATTTACGAAAAAATAATTTTAACACTTAAAAATTTCACTCATGAGTTAACGCTAAACGATAGACTTATTATTTTTATGAATCTTTATTAAAACTCCGTAAGTGTATATTTCAATATTTTCTTATTAGATCATTTAATGCTACATAAATTATTATTAAATAATCTGACTTGTCAATAATAGCCAAATAAATAATTCGATTCACAGTTTTTAATGTTCTTTATTATAGTGCCGAAATGCTTATAATTTTGTATTGTTGTTTATTTTAACCTTAATGTCTAGATTCTGTGGTTTTTAAATTGTTGGTATAGTTGCTTGATACGATTTAGTACATTGCTATTTCACAGTATCTAAATTTTAATTTGTTTAGCCGATACCGACCTTAAAATAATTTATAATAATGGTTTTGTACAAAAAAAAAAAAATAACGAAAATTATAATAACAATAATATGGGATCAACACGAAAGTGAATATAAATGTAAAAATAATTATTAAAATCGATTCAGAATTGTCGAAGATATCGTGTAACAAAAAATACATGAGAAAATATTCGAGAATTACCACCCCTTTTTGAAGTTATTTAGAAATTAAAATTACATTTTTTTATATATGTAGACTTTTTAAAATTATAAACTATTAATAATAATGTTTAATTACATGTCATTCATAATGTAATATGCATTCTGATCAATTACTATTAGTTATTTAAATTATTAGTATTGATTGTTCCATTCACAAAACACTCATTTTCAACTGACTTTAAAAAGAAGGAGGCTAACAGTTTGGTTGTATTTTTTTCATATTTGTTACCTCGTAACTGACAGTTCTGAACCGATTTGGGAAATTCTTTTTTTTTATCTAAAAGTATATAATTATAGATTGATCTTATAGAAATTTTATTAAAATTAGTTCAGTGGTTTGTAAATATAAATAACTGGTTTTGCCAAAAATAAGGTAGTCCTTTTTTGTGTAACATAATCTTAAGTTATTACCCATTTGTGCAAGGTTTTTAATTTCTCTTTTTTTTAGTGTCTATAATTTAGATGATATGGCAACCCTGTCTAAATTACAATTGTAATTAACAGTACAAAATTTTAACACTAATTGATCAGTGTTCAAATTTGGTGAAACTTTCATGCATAAATAGTTACTGGTATCAAAAAATATTCTTGTTTTGATATGCAACAAATATCATTATTATCATATCAACCTTTAGCTGTCCACTGTTGAACATAAGCCTCGTCCTTGGCAGGGTTTCGTAGATTGGCAACTACTTTGGAGATGTTTTAAAAGGGATATTACACATCTTTCAACCATTAAACTCCCTTAGTCGCTTCTTACTACACCCACAGGAAATTAAGGGGTGGTCTATTCTATGTGGGAACCACATGGCCACATATATATTATATATTGTTTGATAAAGAAACATGGGGCACATAACACCCTAATCCTTAAGGCCACACAGTGGTGCCATGGAGGCATAGAGTTATTCTGTGAAGTATATTTTGTTATTTATATTGTTTTCCATTCTCAGTAGCATAAATAATATTTAAAGTTAAAAATTTCACTTCATGCATGTTCTTTGTAATTTAAATTCCAAAAAATGCATAAAGAAAATTCTGAATACATCTGATATTTGTTATATGTATGATTCTTTCTTTAAAATGTAAATGTATACCTCCATGTTAGTCTTATTCTGATTTTAGTAAGATTGGAAATGAATCTCATTTTAATTATGCAAATTAAATGTTTTAATAACAACATTAAACTATAAAATTATACCAATTGTCAGGTCTTAATCTTGTTATGAGATTGTAGACAAAATCCAAAGAATCTAGAACTAGGTTCAGACTATTTATCATAATATTTATTTTTTTATTACAAGTCGGTTACTAAGAGTTACTCTTCAAATTATCCTTTAGTAAATGTGACATGTAACACATACTTACATATTCTTTTTCCATAAATATTTACTAAGAATCTTAAGTAGGACCTACTTTACATCCTTATTACTTAAGAGTGTTAACAATTTATCTTATAACTATGAAAATTGTTATACACATTCTATAAGGGATGGAGAAGGACAAAGTTCCTTTGTAACCCAGTAAATAAAATAGTCACATAGACAAAGTCGCAGGTAAAAGCTAGTGAAGTAATATTCCTGCGTCATAAAGGTCTTAGAATGTAAGAATGTAAAAAAATCATTATATTATTCATTTTAAAGATCAATGTCTTATTTCACAACCATCTAGATTTATTTTAACAAGAATTTATAAAAAAAAAATATACTTCACTAAAATATTAGTTGCCAGAGCTCCTTTTTTTTTTTAGGAGGGAAAAGGTGTTTTTGTTCTAAGAAGTTCTGCTGTTCCATACTTTATTTATATAGATATGTAGATTTATTTTATGAATATTTGTATGTAATTTATCTTCTGAATATCATTGCATATTCTAAAGGTTGACAGGTAGAGAATGCCTATAGTACTAAGTTTGCCTTTTCTATCACATTTTATTGGTCAATAAATAATTATAAAAATAATTAATAAATAAATATAAAATTATTTAATATTCACTTATTTGTTGGAATAATTATAACATCATAACAGTAAGAACTAAATCAATTTATCACAATAGTGCTTATATAAAAAAATTACATTATCATTATTTAATCCAACTCCATATATTTCTGAGCCACTTCCAATATCTTTGGCAGGCTATCACTGAAAATGTAAATGATATATAAGATTCTAGCTGTATTCCATTATTTTGCTAATGTGAATCCATATATAAAATATCCTATTTGCTAAATTAGAATATAACTTAACCATATACCAAATTTCAATCAAATCCCTTCAGTACTTTTTGCATAAATGCATAAAGAGTAATTAATATCTATCTATCGTTACAATTTTTCGTATTTATAATTTTATAGTTAATAAAATAAAAATTTGTTATATTACAAAAAAAGTTAAATTTAAATGTATATATAAAAGTTAATTATAAATTAATTAATTATAATAATTATAGTTAAATATAAATTAGCTGACTCCGCTAACTTTGTGCCACTTAACAGTCTAAAATATTTTTTTCCATATTTTTAAGTGAGTCTTTCCAATATTTTAATAGTTATTTTGCTATTCGGGGCGGAGATATAGATCATCAGAATCTGTTCAGCCGTTCTGTAGTTCTGAATGATGTAACTAGCCTGACTTTGTTTTATTAATATAGATAATGAAAATTTGTTATGATGTTTGTTTGTTACTTTATCACTCTAGAATGGGTGAATGGATTTTGTTGAAATTTGGTACATGGGTATGTTATGTACTAATATATAACATATATATAGCCGACTTTCAGCAGCGTCCTTCTTAAAACATCTCTAAAAGCCTAACTGCAGTTGCCAACCCGCCTGCCAAGCGTGGCAACTATTAGCAAAACTCCTCTTATGGGAAAGGCTCATGTCCAGCACGGTTCGGTACGGTTAATGGTTGAAATAATAATAAAAAAATAACGTATATATAACTCCATTTTCTTTATTTCTTTTTATATACAGGAAACTACTAGTATAAAAATATACAATTTTTTTTAATTTTTTTTTAGAAACTATAACCTTAATTTAATATAAATATTTTATTTTTCAGATAAAACAACCAAGTCACCGATAGCGGAGTTAAAAATTAAAACAAAATAGTTTTAAAAATGAAGTTTTAAAGTTATTGCTCAATATTTAATTAGGATTTAGACATTTCTCAACTACTTGGTGTATGTGAGCGTGTATTAAATGTGTGATAGATACCCCGGCTACCTGTTTGGAGGGACTCCTGTCAGTAGTTGGGACAGGGGTTTCAATTCAATGGAAAATGTAAGTACACAAAATCCTTTTACTTTTTTGTATATTTATAGAGGGTGAATTCAAAGTCGTTAACCCTTGGTGAAATGAAAATCTACCCATGGTATATGTTAGAACAGAAAAAATATAAAAAAAAAATCAATTGTGTTCCAAAAAGGCTCGGGTACCTCTGTTCCATTCGTGTTTCTACCGTGAAGCAGTTGTTTGCATAGCTGTGTTTCGGTTTGAAGAGTGGGATATGGTATGAATTTACAGGGTACAGAGAAATAACATCTGAGTCCTCAGGAATGGCAATGCATGGGGGGTATCATAAGCGAAAAATATGCTTTTAGATAAAAACCAATATTCTAAATTGGTTCATACGAATTATAGTATTATGAGGTAATAAATATAAAAAATATTATTGAAAGATACTCCATTGTTTTAGAAGTCGGTTGTAAAATAAGGCAAAGATTAGTTAATAGGTTATAAGTACATTAAATATATATTAATTTCTATTTGTGCTTATCTTAATATTAACTGCCTAATTGGCTATGTCATTTTTACACAGAACATCCATTTCTTTTGATTCAAAAGAAATTTTTTTAAATAAAAGAGGATCTCAATTGATTGTATTTTTTTATATTCGTTACTTCATTACTCCGTCAGTTATAAGCTGATTTAAAATACTCTTTTTTTTTCATCTAAAAGGATATACTTATAGATAGGTTCCATAGAAATTTTATCAAAATCGGCTCAGTAATTTAGTTTTCAAATCAAAGTAACTGATTTTGCCACAAATTTAATTATTTAAATCTTCGTCTACACATAAAATTTTAATTTATCATACAGCACCTCAGTATGTTGTATTTAAAGGTATTTTGTTGGGCTGCCCAATGATGTGCCACTTAAGTTGTATAAAAAAAAATGAATTAGATGTATTCTCGGTCTCTCACAAACTAGGTTAAAAAAGTCAAAATGAAGTATAATATAGAAACATTCGGATCATCACTTATTTTAAAAAGTGTGTCTAAATTGACCCAACTATGAGTGAAACCTAGGACCCCATTTTACCAAAGCTATCCACCTTATTGCTACGATATAAAGGTCATTAACATCTAATAAATTAGTTTTAGAATAACGACCTTCTAGATTTGAAAACAAATCTAGTTGGTTACATACAAAAAATCAAATCTGTTTTTGTTATTCGTTTGTGTGATGAACAATTTTTTTTATTATTTCTTTAGTTTGTTCAAGTTATCTTCTTTTAAGGGTCTTCTTGTGGTTAATTCAATTAGTATAATATTTTGTTTGTTGCTGATTATAATTTCTTTAAATATGTAAGTCGAGTTTAGTTATCATAGTTCTTACCCGACTACTAATATAGTTTTGGAGGAGGGAAAGGGATTGTTAGTAATGGAGACTGAGAATCCCATTGCTAGCAATAAACCAGGTCGACCTCGCGGTTCCCCCTGGAAACTATCATGGTTAATTCCTGATGAATTCATCATGATGGGCTAATTGGTCTGTTTTCATTCTCATCTATCACCCTTCACTGGTGCTCCGCCAGCTTATCCCGTTAGCGCAGACGGGGCTACCTTACCATTTTCACCCATCAAAAAAAAATAGTTTTGTAGGTTGGATCTACGTTTGATTGATACCTTTCACGCAAAAAATACTAAATGGATTTATATGCAATTGGGTACACGAATAGGTTATATCCCAATTTAATATATAGGTTATTTTATATACTGATTTGCGTTGGCAAAGCTGCGGGATATAGCTAGTTAAGACGTTCGGAAATTTTTAAAAATGTTATCATTTAACTCGCGCTTCCGGGGTCCGTAAATCTTTCATCTAGTTAGCCACGTTAGAGGCTCATAGTTATGTTTGCATGGTTGTTTTGGTCTTTTAGACAAAGTGCGAGCGAATCTATTGATAGAATCGCTATCGCCAGCGAATCTGTGAGATAGAATAGAATGAGATGGGGATGTGTGCTGTCTTGTTCTTTCTCATATGAACGTTGAACAAAGCAATTTTATGAATTCGTTTGTATTTTGTCTAGGGGTTGGTTTGTAGGGTTCCATCATTATTATCTCATCATCACCATTATATCAGCCGTTTACTGACCACTGCTGAACATAGGCCTCCCCCATAAGGGGGGGTTTGCTAGTAGTTGTCATGCTTGACAGGCGGATTGACATCTACAGTTAGGCTTTGGTGATGTTTTAAGAGAACTCTGGTGCCCATCCCTCGATCACTAAGTAGTAGCATGGTTTTATGTGGCCATGAAATTGTACAGTACAGAGGCAAATGATTCCTCCCGAATACCTATGAGGGATACTGGAGCCGTCACAGTTTTCTGTGATGTCCATTTTCTATCGGGCGGGCCGTCAGCTTGTTTGCCATTCTCAGTTAGAAACAAATTTTTTCTTTTTTTTTTTTACAACATAAGGGGGCAATCGAACATGCGGTTCATCTGATGGTAAGTGACTATCGCAGCCCATGATCACCCACAATACCATTGCAGATGTGCTGCCAGCCTTTAAAAAAGGAATATGCTCTTTTTTTTAAGGTTATGATGTAAATGATAGGCAATTTATTTATTGTAATAGAAGTTTGAACGTATCATCCCCTTATTGTCTCCGGAGGCGAGGGGCATTTGTCATCTTCTCAGGTACTTGAAGTCCGACAAAAAATATATATAAATATAACTTGGCATGAATTTTATTCCGGTCATAATAAAACCTTTAATTTCACATGCTATATTACTTCATGTTGGGCAATCACACGCTTTATCGAAGGACAAAATAACCGTCGTATGCGCGGGCTTTTAAGAATTTAAAATCCATTGGATACTTTGTGAAATTTTGATGTTTGTGATATTTTGTAAGCTTTAATAGCGCCCTTATAATCCATTATTAATGAGCTCTGTAACTAAGGCGTGGGTAAAGAGGAGTCCCATTTGAATTGGAAGTGTGCCAGCCTCTCATGCCCGCCGTCAATGCGAGTAGGGTTACCATTTTACGGGAAAAGTGTAACACTGTAGAGACCTATATTCGTCATCAGTACCGATCTCTCGTACATGACGTCAGGGCAATTAGGGTTACCACTTTAGGGGGGAAAATGTATATTCTTTATTGCACTTGAACAATACATGTAGCGATTAGTTTAACAAGTTGTTAGCAAGGGAGGGCTTATCTCTGAAAGAGATCTCTTCCAGCCAACCCAAATATATGTAATATGCCCTAAGGGACCTATAATTTGTCAGCATAGTTTTAGTTTGTTATTTTTACCCATGATTTCGTTCGCATCCCCGCATTCCCATGTTTTACATTGGACATGTTTACTGAAAGGGTATTTTGATCCGGCCTGTGAATATGTTTCGATAACAGTAGCCTATGTCATTCGTATAGTATATTTCGTCTAGTATATACATAATATAGAAAATTTCAGTGATTAAGCCCTTTATTCATAAAAAAACATCAAACCTCTCAGAAACCTATTTTAGCTATTGAACTGTTTTGTCTCTTTCTTTTGTACTAAATTACTAAATTGAAGAAAAGTAATAAAACGGCCGTGTGACCTTGGCATAGAATAGTCCCGTGGGTGTCGTAAGAGGCGACTAAGGGAAGACGAGGAATGGGCAGCAACGTCCTTTCTAAAATGTCTCTAATGCCTAACTGTGGTTGCCAACCCGCTTGCCAAGTGTAGCAACTATTGGCAAAACCCCTCAAGGGGGAGGGTTATGTTCAGCAGAGAACAGCTAAAGGCTGATATGATGATTAGCTGATTAGAATTCTATGTTAGATACTCTTTATTTATATTTATATATTAATTACTGGATGTCGGCTTAGTATATTTATTATGAGTAAACGTACACCTAGTATAACATTTGAAGGATTATTTCATTATATTGGCCTTGTCTCCGCATCGAGTATGTCCTTGAGGGAAATGTGGTAGCTTGCCAAGTATGCTACCAATATTTCAGTCACTGTAAAAGTATTGAAATAAATGTGAAAGTTTGGGAATATGTTTGGATGTTTGTTACATAATGTGTGTTTGCATGGCTGTGTTTCGGTTTGAAGAAAAGAGATCTTAATCACGGCATTGTGTCAGTGCCTTAAAAGGGGTTAAACACACACACTCGTTTTGCTTAATCAAATCGTCAAGTTTAATTTTGTGTAGGTATATTTTAACGATTGCTAAGTAATCATCAATATTAATATCTAGACAACGGTAATATATATATATATATATATATATATATATATATATATATATATATATATATATATATATATATATATATATATATATATATATATATATATATATATATATATATATATATATATATATATATATATATATATATATATATATATATATATATATATATATATATATATATATATATATATATATATAGCTACTTGTCGCAAGAACTGTAACTAATTATATAATATATTATTATATATTAATAGTTTATATATTTTGTTTTTTGTATTTTTTTATTTGTGCTTTTTTGTTTTTATTCTTTTGTCCCTTTTGCTGTGTATTATGTGTATGTTTTTTTTATTGTAATTTGTGTGCTGTAAGTAATGTAAATAAATTATTTATCTATCTATTTAATAAAAGAAAAGACACTCGTGTTACGTATGCAAATAATTATATGCAAACCTTACATCTAAGTAGTCAATTGACAGAAGTATCACATCTACCTAGTTTTTATTCTTATAAAAATATTTTAGTCCTCACTTTTGGCAATGTGTGAGCTCTTTTTCTTATATACTACTTGTACTTAATTTTTATACACTCGGTCATGATACATTTTTATGCAGATGGCCGAATTCCAAACGAAGTGTGGCCACAGTGCATCTTAAATGTAACTATTGCAGTTGAAAATGCCACCGATTGCGGGACCTTTTGTCATATTCCGCTGCGGTACTATATGAACTCGACTTTGATACACTTTTCTTGTATATTGTTAGATTCGAATTTACGCGGCATAGAATAGACTAGAAAACATTAATTGCCAGTAAACACAATCACAATATAAAATATAGAAAATACATATACAAGAAATGTCCCATATTGGGCAAAAGGAACCGCCCCAGCTGATGCTGTGAGTGTCCCAGCGCAATGTGAACAGCTGCACAGCGCTGGTCTTCAGCCAGTCCCTCTCTTAACAAATAACAACCAAAATACAGGAAACCACTGTAATTGCTTCTTACAAGAATTATTTGTTAAACTTAATAAACTCGGCATAGCCTCCGTGGAATTCATACCCGTGAGAGTTTTTAAATATGCAAAAATTTTTCCAAGGTCGTTAGTTCTATGAAAATTAATGGCTATTTTTTTAATTTAGACAGTTTTTCGGACTACTTTTTTCATACATCGCTTTTTTATCGATGTAACTCAAAATGACGCTAAATTTTTAGTTCCCTCTGCTTACTAATGCACCGCTGTCAAGTTAACCAAGTTAAGAGATGAAGAATCTACTTACTGGTTAGAGGATTAACATTTTGTCGTTTTTCTGTCAATTTTTTTTGGAAAATGTATTATTTATTTTGCCAAAAAGCAGCTCAATTTCAATGACTATACCTATTTGGTATTTTCACTAAAATGTCGGTATCGATTCGATTGAAAACACCAGTCGAGATTGCATCGAGTATCCACAGTAGTAAATCGGGTAAGAGGGTCACGGCCGACCGTTTTCGCTCCACTTTTTCGTTTGATTGTAAACTTTACGGGTTTGTATTGTTTGTTGAAAATTGGTATACGAATGTTCATTGCGGCCGATGCGGTATACGTGGTTTGTTTCCGCCCTCTACTCTTGGTCTCAGTCCTTGATTAGTATTCGCGGGGGTGACGCAGTTGTTGTGGGTATCTTAATGTTGATCAACTCCGATTTGATAGTACGTTGTTTTGTGAGTTTAGAAATTTTATAAAATGTTTAAGCTGTAATAAATTGTCGTTTGGGAAAAAAAAAAATTCGGTTTATATAAGAACTAGTGTTTACCCTCGACTTTGTCCTCGTGACTGGTATATGTCGATTGCCCAGTATGAGAAGCCTGTGTTCTTCTCCATCTCAAATACAATACGTATGTTAACCATGACAATTGATTGACTCGTTCAATTGGCAAGAGAATAAACAAACCCACGCGCACATTTATAATATTAGTAACTAGTAGTAGTATATAGTCGAAAGAATTGAATAAATCTAATGGAGACTTAACGTCACAGAATCCCATTGCTAGCAATATACCCAACTATACCTCCTGTAAGCGGTTATGAAACTATCATGGTTATATATATATATATATATATATATATATATATATATATATATATATATATATATATATATATATATATATATATAATTGAATAACTGGCCTGTTGTCATTCTCATCTATCACCCTTCACTGGTGCTCCGCCAGCGTATCCCGTTAGCGCAGGCGGGGTTACTATACCACTTTCACCCATCAAAAAAAAAAAAGTATACAGTCAAAAGAATGGAATAAATCTTAATTTTTTTTTATTCAACTTAGAATGGCAAACGGGCATAACTTAATATAAGAGATGAATTTAACAGCATTTACAAAGCATATTTTAAATATACAATCGGGATTTAACGTCACGTAGTACCACTTCGTGGGCACGACGTGGTGCACGTCGAAACGTCAGCAATAAAGAAGCAGGTATGTACGTACTACCCATAGAGAGCTTTACCTGTAAAAGCTTTTTTATATATATATATATATATATATATATATATATATATATATATATATATATATATATATATAGTATATATATATACCTATATAATTGAATACCACTTGGCCATCGAAGTTAGGTTTTGAGAGATATTTTAAGATGACGTTACTCATCACTCGACCATTAATTTCTACCGCGAATAATGCAGTTGTGTTTGCATGGCTGTGTTTCGATTGAAGAGCGGGATATGGCAGTGAATTTACAGGGTACAGAGGAATAACACCTGAGTCCTCAGGAATGGCAATGCATGGGGGGTATCATGGGCGAAACAGTATACTCTGTTATGTCCATGGTACTGCTCATGTCTATAGGTAACGGTTAACACTTTCTATCAGGTGGGCCGTCAGTTTGTTTGCCATTCTAAGTTGCATGAAAAAGGTTCCCTCAGTTGACTCTTATGGCCCTCATAATACTTGTGATACTCATGATACGTATACTTGGATGAACATGAAATTGTAATCCCACCTGCATTATCAGTATAACACTGACGGGGCATCAATAAGTGGTGATAAGTGAGGATGGAAGCAAGTAAATTTTCCCATCGTAACAAATTTAAGAAGAAATAACCACGATGGTTTTCAACTCGAACCACGCTGAGGTCGTCCCGGTATACACAAGATTTGTACGGTATTACTAAATCTTATCAATGTTTCATTTTAAACTTTTTCAGCAAATTCAACAGCAGTACAGAGGTCGAGCGGGCCCGGCGCGGTACTGGGGCAGCATGTCAGAGGGGGGCGGGGTGTCGGCCGCCGGCGGCGACAACTGCAAGACGAACCTCATAGTCAACTACCTACCGCAGACCATGACCGAGAAGGACCTGTACGCGATGTTCATGACTATAGGACCCATAGAGAGCTGCCGGGTGATGAAGGACTTTAAGGTGGGTCAGTGAACTTTAGGGGCTAACGGTTATTGTTTTTAATCCTTTCCACTCCAAGCCTTTTTTCTTTTGATTCCACCAGCTCCACGCTAAAATTGCGTTTTTTTAACTTTTTGGGGTTTTTTCGTATTTTGTAAATAAAATTGATTTTTTGTTATATGATAAACTTTATTTTATGAGTATACTATATTATAATTCTTAATTCTAATCTTTATAATCCCTTTTGGTATGGTACAAAATCAATATCGAGTGATACTCGACACCTTTGTCCCATTCGTGTTTCAACCATGAAGCAGTTGTGTTTGCATGGCTGCGTTTCGGTTTGAAGGGTGGGATATGGCGTGAATTTATTGGGTACAGAGGAATAACACCTTAGTCCTCAGGAATGGCAACGCATGGGGGGTATCATGGGCGAAACAGTATACTCTGTTATGTCCATGGTACTGCTCTTGTCTATTGATATAGGCGACGGTTACCACTTTCCATCAGGTAGGCCGTCAGCTTGTTTGCCATTTTAAGTTGTATAAAAAAAAAGAATTCCGCAAGGTTGAAATCTTTGGAATTAAACTAAAATTGTGTTAAAAACAATCTATTATTGTACTAAAATTGTGGTAATTTTATAAACTTAATTAGATAAAAGCAAGATAAAGAAGCTACAACGGGCGATCTTATCGCTAAATAGAGCGATCTCTTAAATATTAATATATAATAAAATATATAATAATAATAATAAATAAAATTTATTCAATTTGTTTAAATTTAAGTTTGTCTAATTCTTTTGTTTGAAAATTGTCACAATATTGTACACCGCTCTACCCGCTGACATTGATGCTCATTTCCACTTTGTGTATTGCTGGAAGAGAACTCTTTAAAAATTAGGCTCGCTTTGGTACATTTACTTAATTCTGTCATATTTTATGTACTATTAACGTGTACAATAAAGTATTAAATAAATAAATAAATATTGTATTGGATGATCGATATTTTTTATATATAAAATTCTCGTGTCACGGTGTTTGTTACCAAACTCCTTCGAAACTGCTTTACCGATTTTTATGAAATTTTGTGTGCATATTGGGTAGGTCTGAGAATCGGCCAACATCTATTTTTCATACCCGTCAATGATAAGGGTGAATCACGCCAAAATATTTTTTTTTATTTTTTTGACATTTTTTTTTTTATTTTATTTTAGTATAATTTAGCATTGAAAAATACATACAACTTTAAATTTTCATCGTTTTATGATCAACTCCTGTATTTTAATCGCGATTTTTATATTTCGCAATAAGTGGTAAAACAACGTTTACGGGGTCAGCTAGTAATATAAAATATATGTTATTGTGCCAAATTATAGATATTTTAATTAGTAAATTCAATACTATTTATTACCCACTTAGATGGTTCTCTTTGCCTATTCTGCAATAGCCTTGGCGTGAAGATATATAAATAGCAGAATAATAAAGTGTGTTTGTATGTTTACAGACTGGCTACAGCTATGGGTTTGGCTTCGTCAACTTCGCACGAGAAGAGGACGCTGCGAGAGCTATAGATACATTTAATGGCTACCAGCTAAGGAATAAAAGATTAAAGGTAAATTATTTAGTATTATATTATTATATTCGCTGTGTCGGTCCCGGTATAGAATGGACCACGCCTTGGTTTCACGTGGGTGTCGTAAGAGGCGACTATGGCAGTGAATTTATAGGGTACAGAGGAATAATACCTTAGTCCTGGGGGAAAAGGATTGTTAGTAATGGAGATTGAGAATCCCATTGCTAGCAATATGCCCAACCAGGTCGACTTCCTCGCCGTTCTCCCTGGAAACTATCAGGAATTAACCTGATGAATTCATCATGATGGGCTAACTGGCCTGTTTTCATTCTCATCTATCACCCTTTACTGGTGCCCCGCCAGCGTATCCCGTTAGCGCAGGCGGGGTTACCATACCATTTTCACCCATCAAAAAAAAACGCCTTAGTCCTTAGGAATGGCAACGCATGGGGAGTATCATGGGCGAAACAGTATACTCTGTTATGTCCATGGTACTGTTCATGTCTATAGGCGACGGTTTTTTCATCAGGTGGGCCGTCAGCTTGTTGCCATTCTAAGTTGCATAAAAAAATGCTTGTAGGTATCATACGCCCGGCCGTCAGGGGACGATATAAAGGAAACCAACTTGTACGTGACGAATCTCCCCCGAGCCATCACCGAGGACCAGCTCGAGACGATATTCGGCAAGTACGGCAGGATAGTTCAGAAGCATATACTGCGGGATAAGAGCAACGGCACGCCCAGGGGCGTCGCCTTTGTAAGGTAAACAACTATGTTTATTTATATATTGTAAATTAAAAATTGTATCCTATACAAAAAACATTCACTTCAATCGTGACAATATTAGTTATTTTGATGTAGCAATTAAAGTACTGTAAGGGTTTTGGTAAAATTTCTATGGAGTCAATCTGTAAGTATATCCTTTCAGACAAAAAAAATACAACCAAATTGAGATATATTTTTTTCAGTCGGTTGACAATGCAATGGCAACTCCTTTTACACTAATGTTATAGACTGGCAGGGTACTAGTAAAAGATGACAGGGATGAGACGTCACGCCAGTTGGCCTGGTGTTCACCAGGGATTA
Organism: Galleria mellonella; assembly: GCF_026898425.1. Lineage (NCBI taxonomy): Eukaryota > Metazoa > Arthropoda > Insecta > Lepidoptera > Pyralidae > Galleria > Galleria mellonella. Next base: position 10,593,935 of record NW_026442074.1, on the reverse strand, counting down.
ACAGTTGATCTATTATGGCGTGTTCACCAGGGACTAATCATAATGATTTCCAGGGATGACCATGTGGAGGTCAATCTGACTATTATTTATTATTATTATTTATTTAATATAAAAATCCTCAGCTCTTAAAAACAACTTACGTGTTAAGTCTCTTATAAATACAGCCAATAACGGATTTTATTTATTCCCAAAGAGGGTTGACGCCAGGTTTTTGTAGTATGGATAAAATCATATTACGCCGACCCCAAATGATTGGGATAAGGGTAGGAAGATGATGAACGGATTTTAATTATATAAACGAAAATTATAATTCTAAAGCAAGATAGGCAAGTTAGAGTGGGTGTATGCAAGTAATGTAATTTCGTGTATGAAAGAAACTATGTATAACAATGAGTGTCCATAAAGTCAGGTTAATTAATATATCTATCTGTATCTATTGTCTTTTTTTTTATACAACTTAGAATGGCAAACAAGCTGACGGCCTACCTGATGGAAAGTGGTAACCGTCGCCTATATCAATAGACAAGAGCAGTACCATGGACATAACAGAGTATACTGTTTCGCCCAGGATACTCCCCATGCGTTGCCATTTCTGCGGACTCAGGTGTTATTCCTCTGTACCCAATAAATTCACGCCATATATCACCCTTCAAACCGAAATACAGCCATGCAAACACAACTGCTTCACGGTTGAAACACGAATGGGACAGAGGTACCCAAGCAATAGACTTCTGTACAAAGTATCCCTCTGGTAAATTTATGGGGCCACTATATCCTAATACTAACCTCTCTCTCAACAGGGCCACTAGATCCTAATATTAACATCCTCCCTTCTCTCTCCCTTTCTTATACATTTATGCTCTAACGTGGTCATACGTTCGCGTCTGATAATATGAAGCTGAGAAAAGATTTGCGGGAACTGATATCTTCTTCGAACTTGCCAGTTTTAACTAAGAATACACTTCAGTTTTATGATATTCTAATTAGGTAGTAAAATATTTTGGCACTTTTTTTTTGGGGTGAAAATGGAATATCAACTCCGCCTGCGTTAACTGTATATATTGTTGGGGTACCAGTGATGGATGGAAGATGAGGATGATGTCAGGTCAGTTAGTCGACTGTGGTGAATTCACAGGAATTAATCACGATGAATAGGCCACCCCTTCCTTTCCCGTGGGTGTCGTAAAAGACCACTAAGGGAAAGCGAGGGATGGGCAGCAGCATCCCTCTTAAAACATTTTTAGACCCTGACTGCAGTTGCCAGTCCGCCTGCCAAGCGTGGCAACTACTGGTAAAACCTCTTAAGGGGGAAGCTTATATTCAGCGGTGGATGGTTAAGGGCTGAAATGATGATGAATCACGATGGTTTCCAGGGGGAACCGCATGGAAATCTACTTAAAGAGGTCTATTGCTAGCAGAGGGTCTACTAGTTCTTGTTATAATTTGTAATGCCGTCTTCCCATTTATCTTTACGCTAATTCTTTAAGAGGTAGATAGAGATAGAGAACTGAATACCTCTATTCAATATTATATTAAACGATTTGACTTTATTTTAAACAGATTTGATAAAAGAGAGGAAGCGCAAGAGGCGATAGCAGCGTTAAACAATGTGATACCAGAGGGCGGGACTGAGCCGCTAAGCGTGAAGGTGAGTGGTGTTATCCGTTGACAATTTATTGACGATATTGGTGAATATTAGTGATCACTATTTCTAGTGAAACCAGCTAATAGTGAAACTACGAGGGTTCAGTAATTAATTACCTGGAGATATGTGATTTTTTTATTTATTCAATTTAAAATTTATTTAATGTCTGATAACAAGATCTGTTTTGTTAATACCAGACTTAAAATAATGTTAGTAAAAAAGGTTATAATTTAGTAAACTATATACCTTGAGAGGTATTCGTATTCAGTCAGGACTGCAATAAACCAGGGCATGGTTATTTTGTGTTGTAGTTCTCGCCCTGATTAGATGCCCTATTACAGGTGCATGGATATTTTCAGCTATCATTTTAAGGATGGTGTTGTCATATTATTATTCTTTGAAATCAGCTAACAATGCATGAATAGTAATATAATTTGTTAGCTGGTGCTTAATAGTTTTTCAACTTAATATTGTATGGTGAAACCAGCTAATAATGTAGAAATTGTGGTCATTATTAGCGGTTTTTGTCTGGTTTTTAATAATTAATATCTGACTAATAATTTGAAGAAACAAGCTAAAAGTGAAGGAATTGTTTTTAGTTAGTGATTGTTGATTTCACTAATATTTGGTGAAATTAGCTAATAGTGAAGGACTAGTTATTAGCCGGTGATATTTTTATTATCTAATATGTATTTGGTTCACACGTGATTTTTATTTTAAAATTCTTTGCTGAAGTTGATTTTAAAGTTCTTTAGCCAAGCTATTTAACGTGTTTCCGATTTATATATTCACATTAGCCGTTAACTGTCCACTTCTGAACATAGGCATTACCCATTATGGGAGTCTTACCAGTAGTTGCCAGGTTTGGCAAACGGGTTGGCAACTATAGATAGGATTTGGTAGTTATGTGCATGGCTGTACTGTATGTATATAGAAGTACATTATAATGGACAAGGTTACTTCTTTATCGAAGTACAGTCGTCCTCGTAAATATTGTGAGGACGTGAACTGAGATATTTTAAATGATAACATATTATTTATAAAACAAGGATTACTTTGGAATTTTTGAATTTTAAAAAACAGAATTCGGTTTTTGTCTTAAAATAATCGCAGTATCTAGCGTATTGGTAAGTTAATTGGAGCCTAATTATAATTAACTTGCAGGATTCATATATGTTTTTTTTTAATGTTTCTTTTTTAAATAATTGTCTCTGGTCGGTGCCTGATCTTGTAAACTTGTAAATGCGTATCAACTCGCTTACTAGTTATGTTTTTCGTATGTTTGTTTTGAAGTGTGAGCTAGAGATATGGCAGTGAAATTACAGAACACGGGCATAGTACCATAGTCAGGCAATGTATAAGGGATAACATATCCGTTACAGAGTATTCTGTGATGTCCTTGGGAACTGTTCATGTCTATAGGTGACGGTTACCACTTTCTGTGTGTGACAAACAATATGTGGGGTCGGATTTATGATTTATAGAGTATTAATCGTTGATCCCTTTCCCCCCATAGGTGCGCCGTTACCTTTTTCGCCATTGCAGATTGCATGTTAGTATTAAATGGTACGGTTAGCGTGCACAATTGGCCGGGGTTCGGGTCTAAATTGTTGTTTACTTTGGCAGCCTACTGGGACAGACGCGATCTACAAACGCGCGTCGTCCGCTTCTGTATGGCGCTCGAACAGTCGACTACGGTTGCACAGTGACACGATGGTGCGATATGACGTCATATGTTCCGTAGACAATGTGGCCCGTTGTCACATGCTTTTTTTTGCTGACGTTACCCGTATGTAGCGATGCGCGAATTCGAATTATTTTGTTATTCGAATGATTAGTAATTACTAATTTTATGATTCGACTACTAAATTAGTAATATACTAATTTCCGTATTTGAATGATTTTAGTAATTAGTAACTAATTACAAAAATGTCCCTTTTCCGAATCTGTTTTTAACTAAATTCATTTCACAGTCTGGATCCATTACTACTACATTACTATCTTAGTAAAGACGACGACGAAAAATAAAACGTCACCAAGTAATGAAATATCAATTTTATTATACGTATTGTAATACTTTCGCAATTTCATATAAAAACTGTACTTACTTTTATCGACACTTGGTAATTTTTACTAAATTTAAATTGGCAACACTACTATCCATTATCTCTTTCAGACCCAAGATTTTTTCCTTACAGATTAAATATATTTTCGTGTTTTGGAGCCAAGCCATCTTGCACGAGACTACTGCACCACCTAATCGCTAAAATGATTTCCTATTGGCTGGTTTAGAATCTCACTATCATGTTATTTCAGCTTCGTGCGTAAAAATGAATTGCGCGCGGTTTTAGAATTTTTTAAAGTTACAACTCACGCCCGTATCGTTCAGGTCTGAAAGGGTTAAAAAATTGAGACATTCCAACGGTCTGGTCAACTCATACATTAACGACTACTAATGAATGATATTATTAGTAATCGGACGACATTAGTAGTTGACTGACATTAGTAGGAGAAATAAAATTAGTAGACGAATGATGTGAAAATCATTCGATTAATCCGAATGGTTTGTTCAGTCGAATAATTGGTAGTCGGTTTAGTAAAGTCGCGCATCGCTACTCGTATGTTACTTTGGTTACGTGACTCGTTGTCACAGGTTTTTGTTGCTGACGTTACTTTTTATTCGGTTTCAATTGTTTTTTTAGGTTGAATTTCGAACGCTTCTCTTTTTATGTTTTATAAGCGTTGTTTTTTTTTTTAGTTTTTATCTGTTCGGTTAGCGGTTAGGTCGATGTTAAATGTGCTGTTTTTTTTTTATATTTTCTTCTTCCGGGTCTATTACGTTTTAGTTTATGTATTTTTTTCATTTATAGATATTTCGCATTTTAGTAGTAGTAGTAGGTCGTAGTTTTTAATTCCGAATTTATTTAATTATTCTTTAATTAATGTCTAAATAATATGGATAAAAATAAGTCGTCCCAAATTATAAATTTAAACATGTTTCTAAATTTAAAAAAAAGATTATTTTTTATAAAGTTAAATTTGTTGTTCTATACACATTTTTTTTTTTATTTTAATAGATATTATTCCCAAATTTTTTTACGAAAATCACAATTTGGTTTTGTTATTTTTAATGAATTTTGTATGATTGTATATATAATATATATGTATATATATATATTAGGAACCTCTGATATTTATATTAAATATGTGCAAGCTATATACGATATGTGAGCTTGCTGGTCGCCACAACGGTAACAGTCTACAAGTATTTCTGACTGCCCCATCAGGGATTACATTATCATACCATATCAGCCGTCTACTGTCCACTGCTGAACATAGGCCTCTTCCAAAAGGGGATTTTGGCAGTTGTTGCCATGCTTAGCGGGCGTATTCCCAACCGCAGTTGGACTTTGGTGATGTTGTAAGGGGGACGCTGCTGCCCATCTCTCAATATCTTTGCCTCATTAATAACTAAATTACCTTATAATTAATCTACTAACGTCCCACTACTGGGAACAGGCCTCTCTCTATAAGAGATACAACGCTGGCCAAGTGCTTGGTATATATGTAGTTAATTTTAATCTTTTGCGTTGTTTAAACATATTTTTCCCTTCATTGTCTCAGGCAATACAGTTTTGATATAATTATGTAAATTAATTTATTAGATATGTTACAGTCTGAAGAATTCCTCCCTATTAGTTGTCAGTACGTACGGGTGTAGCGATTGGTCCCAAATTGTCATAATCAAGTCCCTCAATAAATGGATATATATCACGGGCGTTAGACTACTGGTTGTTTCTTACACTGTGGTTTTACTGTGTGGGTTTTTTCCCGATCTTTCACCTCATATTCTTACGTCAATACGTATCATAATTTTCGTGTCTTAATTCTAGTACATTCTAAAATTACAGGTGGCTGAGGAGCACGGCAAGCAGAAGGCGGCGTACTACGCTGGCTGGGCGGCGGGATTCCATCACAATCGAGGTAATAATTTAATAATTACAAAGGAATCAGCTTTGTCCTGTTTGGAGAACGAGGAAAGAGACAAAGGTGAGAGGTTGAGTGGGAGAGAGAGGGAGAGGGAGGGTATGTGTGAGTGAGAGAGATATGGTTCGAAAAGAATAACAGGCCCGATTTTGAAGTCACTATATTTGTATTTACCACTTTTTGATCTTGACATTCCAGTATGTCTCCATCCTTTTTTAAAATTAACTTTTTAACTTACTAAATTGATTATTATCTCTAAAGTTGAAGTCCATTTTGAACCTTCAAAATATCATATCTACCTAGATATGATATTCCAAAGTCATTTGTTATTTTTTTTTTAGTATGTTTGTTCCGTTGTGGAACACGCTAAGGTCAGAGACCATGCTGCCTAATTTATGTCATTTACTAAAATGTCAATGGAATTGTAAAGTGATATTTATTACATGCCAGAAGCTAGTTTGAAAAGTTAAAGATAATTTTAAAGTAGGCAATTTAAAATTTTCAATGTATTCCAAAGCATCATTCTCTTATTTTATCTTTAAAATTAGAGATTTTGCAAGATTTTTACATTTGCATAAGTTTTTTGGTAAATTGCGTTTTAAAAATTGGTATTATTTTTTTAAAAATGGAACATTTAATGTCGACGTCACTACACTCGATTAAAATTTGTAATTCGAAGGCAAAGGAATCTCGTTAAACGTAGTCACATACCTGTAGTCACGAATAACATAACCATATATAGCCTAATCCAAAGACAAATTGTGCACGCTGCCACGGATCAGCCTCTATACCGCATGTACCGCAGCGTCACCACAGCCTCGACCAGCTTGACATGCTGCACAGGCAGGATTACACGACCAACTATGGTCTGTACGGCGGCACATCGAACCGGTTCCTCCGACGCGACTTTTACAATCAGTCGTCTTATATGAGTCACCATCGTCCGTTTTGAAAAGGGCTCTACTGTAAAAAGTTCCGTCTATCCGACACAAGGATATAGACGGGCGAGGACTTTTGTTTTTGGTAGTGTAATATATATATTGGTATAGCGTAAGACTTTAGGTGCTGTGGAGTTTTTTGTGATATTAATATTTTCTTTTTATTATTAAAATGAATACAACTGTGTCATTGATTTTTTGGCATTTCAAATTGTATAAAAAAATTATGACAAAGATTATTGGGTTAAATAATGTTGAATACAGTTCGTTAGATTATATGGGATTGGGGTATCAGGGATAGCGAAGGGAGAAGAAGAAATTAGAAAGTATATGATTATATTCGCTTGTTGTATTAGAAATAGGGACGCAAAAAGATGAAATTAGAAGATGAAGATTATATTGATAGAAGGTATTAGAGATAGAGAAGCAAGAAAAAGAGATTAGAAGGTAATTATATGGGCTCGGGGTATCAGGGATAGAGAAATAACAAGAAGAAATTAGAAGATAATCTTTTCGTGGTATTGATGTGGTAATTGTTGGCACTTTGTCGTGTTTATGATATATATAACGTAAAAACACTTATAATTTCACATATTTATTTTTATATCTCTGACCGGTTTCGCCTTATATTATAAGGGGAGGGGAGGACCTGTTAGGTACTCGTATTGCTTGAAAATAAATTTGTGGAATTTACAAGTGCTTCTTTACAATGGTTGTACATTTTTTTTTTTAAATTGATATATATTGGGAATAAATATATTAATATTAGGGAGACTCCGCAACACTTAAGTGATGTTCACCTTAATTTGCGCTTAGTTACCCTGTCCACTGTTACTCTCCAACGCTTCTTCTGTACATTAAGAATATTCTAGAAGACTCGAACGCGCGATGAAGCGAGAACACGTTGTTAGCAGTTTTGTGGACACTTTTTGTTGAACATAAGAAATACTGATATTTTTTATTTACGACCATAGATTAAGAATGTAGTGAAAAATATGGATCTACCTGAATCTACGGCAAAATAAAGTTTTCTTAGCTGTGATTAAAGAAGTGTTAATGTTGACTACTAAATGGTTTTTGTTTTCTTAATGTCTATATTTTATAGTGCCAGTGTAAGAAACAAAAAATGTTCACAAAAATAGTTGGTACTTATTTTGACTGAGGCGGAATATTTAAAATGGTAAAATTTAAAAATGGAATATTAAAATTTGAATTTATATAAAAAAAAATGCAATAATTTCGTGCTGGGTGAAAAGAAGTTTGTTGTTTTATTGTTTTTATTTTTAATCGGGTTGAAAAAGAGAAATTGCTAATTTTATGGGGTGGTATTTTTTTTTGGGGTTGACATATATATGTATGTATGTATATTGATATAGATTTTATTTTAATTAATTTTTTTGTCTCTGCCTGTTCAGAGAGAATGAATTTAGAAAAATTCAAACAATCAATTGATAAACTTATTACAATTAATAAATATGTAGAAATTGTTAAAACTTACAAAATATTTTTCATCTTTTTTTTTTACAAATTGAAATAATAATATAATAATTATAAAAATAATAATAAAAAAATATATCGTTTGTATGTGTCAAACTGTGTTATGTGTTATAGTTAATTTAATTTATTATTTCTTAGTCCAGATTATAATTTATATTAAAAAGAAATATAAAAATATATTTTTCTAATGATTATTTAAATAGTGTGTCGTAGTAATTGGATAATGCATTGGCTACCTATGTCTCTGTTTATCTAGTGGGTAACTGATAGGGAGTACCCTCTGGTGTTAAGTTTGCCAAATGTGCATATAGTTACACTGTATATTTACAGGGTACAGAGAAATAACACCTGAGTCCACAGGAATGGCAATGCATGGGGGTATCATGGGCGAAACAGTATACTTTGTTATGTCCATGGTACTGCTCATGTCTATAGGTGACGGTTACCACTTTCCATCAGGTGGGTCGTCAGCTCGTTTGCCATTCTATGTTGCATAAAAAAACTGTGTAAAAGGTATTTATTTATTTAAAATAAATAATCTATCCGCTGACATTGATGCTCCTTTCCACTTTGGGTTTGCTGGAAAAAACTCTATCAGAGTTAAGCTCGCCTTTGTACTTTTGTTTACCTCTGTCATATTTCTATAACTAAAGTGTACAATAAAGTATTAAATAAATAAATAAATAAATCTATGGTATTTAAGGTGGTCTTGAGCCCAGCACGAGATTTGAATATTAAAATAAAAAACTAAGGGACCCTGTCTCAGCACAAAAAATCCACTGTTGTCGACTTCATTATAAATGTAGACATTTAGATATCCGGTAGCCATTTTATGCACAGTAACTCTTACTATATATAGTATACAAAACGTCGAATTGTCTATGGTACTGTCGATTTTCAAATTCTATTTGTTTTAACTGATTTATAGACAACGATTTTTATGTGAAATTGCATTTTTAAACTTACCGAGTTATTTATTTTAATTCTAAATATAATTAAAATAATTATATGATAAAAATAATCTTTAATACAATTTATTATGTACACAATGGAATTATTATACTTAATACACTGTACAAAATCGAATTATAAAAAAAAAAAAAAACATTCGTTGAATTATATAAAATAACAAAATAATAACATTAACATAGTGATTGTATTTTCTTTTTAATTTTTATGGGGAATATTTTTTTATATAGTTTGAAATTACAATACAGCTTAATGTCTCTCTAGAATCAATTTTTAATTATATTACTTATTGCATACCTCTGCGGGGTGCTGCATGTTATGTGCCTGTATATGTATATAACTTCTTATTGTACCATGTAGCAAGCGAATAAATATGATTTGATTTGATTTGATAGTAGCATTTATTTGAAGTTTATACTAAATTTATTATTATTAGATTTATTAAATGCTTATACATATATTATTATTATTATTAAAATGTATTTTATATAATTTGGACCGTACACGTGTAAAATATGCATAATTGAATGTTGTTTTTTTTTCATATATAAAAATCGTTGTCTATTATCATGGCGCTATACGATATTACAGTAACATAAGTTGTGCTCATGTCAATTTATTAATTTTAAAACGGCACTCTAATGGATACGCAAGTTTATTACGAATTAAAAATATACTTAATTAGTTTAAACTACGGAATTAAATAGTGTTTTAGATGTAGTTTTTTCTTATACTATTTTTAGAACTTATGTTTATTTTTTATTCGTATTATATATATATATATATATATATATATATATATATATATATATATATATATATATATATATATAAAAGGAAGAAATAATTGTCAGAAACGGTAAAGCACAGGGAGTTTGCTAATTTCTCGTTATATATATGTATATATATAGTTTCGTCTTCTTAAATTATATAAATTAAATTTATTTACTAGAAATATTGTTAATTTTCTAGTAATGCCCATTATGTTTCGTCACATCAAATGGCATGCACATATTGGCCATCGGGTTTACATATAATTAATTAATTCTTAACAATTTATTATTGTATGTATCTAATAATAATACTGTAATAAAAAATTAAAAAAAAAGTAAGTAACTCCACTTCAACGTTTAGAGAGGAGAATACCGTTCAAGTGGTCAATAAAGTTATTATAAAATAAATAGAAATAATAAAAAAGAGTTAAAAGTGAAATAAAATATAATTAAATATATTATTGTATTAATTAAGTAATACAATTGTGGGCTATTTTTTAATGTGAAGTGATTATCTGTGAATATTTATTAAATTTACTATGATGTGACTTGATTATTTATTGATTTTTTTTACAAATATTGTAATGTGTAAAGTACACTGCATTGACTCTGCTTATTTATAATAAAAAAAAATCAAACTTTGCATTATGAACGGGGAAGTAAAGAAATAATAAAATTTAAATTACTTTTTTTTTAAATTTAAATAAATTTTTTTAATAAACAAAATATCAATCGAAACTCAGAGTATTTTCTTTTGTAATTATTAATTTTAAATTATCATTTTTATTATTTTAACACCAATCTTTAGTTTTATCAATGATTTTACCTTTAACATTATAGATTTGCGTGTCCATCGGTGACCGAATATCGGCTTATGAAACATATATTATGCTCAATAGATTATAAATTGATCGGTTAAACAGCGTTTTATAGTTGGCTATTTATACATTGCATATATAATTATGTATGTTGATCATGAATAAGTCGTTTTATAGTTACTGTAGTGACAGATAATTTAAATTTGATTATGTGTATTGTATTTCTTATCGTAAAGTTCCGATATATATTATTTAAGACCTGAGGCACTATCCCATAAAGTTCAATCGGAAATTATCTTCAATAGTGTCACCTGAAAAAAAAAATTGTCTATGGTATTTAGGTTTGTTTATGTAAATCTTAAATTAGTTACACCTATATGTGTGTTTATATATTCGAATTGTTGTAAAATAGTTGATTTCATTGTATCGATGTTAGTTTCGTAACTTGACTCGAACCATATAGAATACGTACTTATTTGTTTTGTTCCTTTGTCTGTGTAAAGTTTACTGGCAGGCAAAAATTCTGTGCTTTGTACTTATTTAAAAGTAAAATATGAAATCGAATGCTATATTTTAAAATTTTTAAATTTATTATATTTTTTGAAAAGCAATCGTCAATATAGTTCTTATTAAGGAGGCTCTCTTTATTCTCATAACAATTAGACTATGCATTAGGAAGCATAAATAGGCACCTTTTACTTCCCAAAAAAAAGGATCATAAGAAAGAATCTCCCTCGAAGATCACTATAATGTTTACTTCTCTCAATAAGAGTATATCAATACCAAAAAAGAGAATTCTGTATTGTGTAGTATATACTAAAATAATACAATGTAAAAAAAATAATAATAATAAAATGGACAAGGCTTACATAGACTTGTCTATTTTATTATTTAATAGCTAAATCTCCGTTGCCTCTATATATAATTCAATCATAATCAGTAATTATACCAAATTTTACTATATACAACATACTACAAGAACATGTTTGATACATGTAGTTATATAACATGTATCAAACATGTTTTTGGTACATATAGTATTACAACATGTGTAAGTGTGTAGTTGTCCCGATATTCTTTACCACTAATATACATGTTACAAATACCATGTTTCACTATATGTATTTGAATGGTGACGGGGGTAATAGTACGCATTCACTATGATTCGAGTCGTCACAGTGACAATATACCGCGGTGATTCGAATGTTTAGTAGTTGATTCGGAGTCTACGAGTGTTATAATTATTCCCATGGCTGTCCATTCAGACACATCTCTTTCTAATGATGGTTATCAGGATGTACCAGAAACATGTGACCTGAACTATGTTTGAATGTATCGTAGCAACTCTTAATGAATAGTCTTATAAAATAGTTTCAAGATCAATTTTAAATAAAACAAAAGGTTGTATTTTAGTATTTGTGTGTTTTTATTAGCGTATTGTTTAATAATTAGCGGAATATAGGTATTTCTTTTATATTTGGTATGTTAATGTATCATTAAATGCAGCATACTATATATTCTATGAGAATAAAAAAGTTCTCTAGGATTATGGATAATATCAGGTAATCAGCTAACTAATATAATTTTGGTTCAAATTTCGTGATAGAGTCTAACCATAACTTTATTTTCTATCGCGCTATATTGCATTATATTTTTTAAATACACTGTTTTACACTGTGCACCGGAAAGTCCTACTACCTTCGGTTTGGTACCAATGCTAGAAAAGGTTTCATTTGATTATACTACATTTTTGTAGCATATATTATAATAAATGTAAAAAAAAAATCACATGTCCTTTTAATGTCCTGGTATCCATCACAGTTCTTTGCCCTTCCTAGGTTAGTGTATTACTGAAGTTATATAATACTGTATTTTAACTATTCGAAGTGTAGACATTTTAAGTGTTAATTGTATTATTCGGTGGGGATACCCATTATTAATCATATTTTTATTTAATTAACTTGTAAAAATATTTTATGATACATTATTTTGCAATATGATCATTTACTGCTTCAAAGCCGTTTATTCCGGGATAAAATATTAATTAAATTATTAAAGTAATCAATTTTTATGAGAAGTTTTAGAAAGATATATTGACTTTGTATTACCATTTGTACAAAACATTGCTTATTTTGTTTACTTTAAACTACGTATGTTGCAGAATATTATAGTTTTTTAGTAATCACAATAATATACTATGTAATTATTATTTTAATGAATAGATACGAGTAATTATGGCAGCTATTAATATAATATGGATATCTCTACTGAAAATGGAATGTAGGTCTAGAAAGCTAGAACTAGTTTCCAAATGTGAATTGTGCCTAAATAATGTGTAAAAACTAAAGTAACTATTGGTAATTATTGTTTGGGGAGTTAAAAGAAAAATATTAAAGCAATATAAAATGCACGTATAAAAGGCGTTAATCTGAAATACAGTTGGAAAAAAGAATAAAAAAAAAAAAAGAAATGCATTTCTTAATAATTTAATATGAATGAACGTGAAGTTCATACTTTTCGGATTAGCGTTTTTTTGCAATTTATTTTTAATTAAGTTTAAATAAAATTAATATTTGTGTTAAAAATAATATAAAAAATTTAGATGATCAATTTGACTATTAGCTTATTATATTATTGTGGTTCAGACATGTAATTTGTGTTGTGTAATTTTAAAGTTACTATTAATGCTTAAATATTTTTAAGATTTTAGATTTTAAATGGACTTATTACATTCAGGAGTGTTATGTTTATAATAATAATTTCATTATTACATTGTATGTGTATACAGGTGAAAATTCGATTAAACAAAATTAATATAATTTTAATAATATTTATTATACTGAGTGTAAATTTTATTTTTTTTTTTTAGGGAGTAAACTGAACACTTTTTTGTGAAAAATGGGTTCAAAAGCGACACAATTTTTTTATTTCCTACTTCTTATACTGACAGCTAGATGTGGTGACTATATTAAAGTGAAAATGAGAGGCATAAAATATTTTGTCGTTTATAAATCCATATTTATGTGGGGAATGTTTAGTTTCACTGCTTTAACACTGGTTTAAGTGTATGTTAATATAATTTTGTTTATGCTCTGAAAGTATGAAGAACTTTAATATTTCTAACGGGGTATTCCCGTGACTGTTCCATATTTATTCTAGCTTGTAATTTTGAATTAATCTTTATAAGTGAAATTACTTGTATCTATAAAAATTTTATGATTCTATTATTGCACCTGTATACACGTGAGTTTAACTACGTATATAATATTTTATGTACATGTTTGTGGTTTATCTAATAATATTAGTTTATATTATGCTTTAAACTGTAGTCAGATAGTACATATAGAAAATGATCATACCGTGGGTCAGTACTAGGATTGTAGAGTGGATTCGAATAAAAATGGAAACGGTTCATAAATCAATACCTATTCCCTTTATTCATTGATCTGTCAATAGATAAATAGTGGGAATAAGAATTGTCTGACTCGAATTGGTTGAAGGGAGTTATTACATTGTCGTACGTAGTCTTGTCGTTGTAGTTCGTACTAAGCTGAAATCAAATGATAATAGTATTCGTGAAAAAGAATAATTTATCTCAAGGAGCGTAGTTGAGATTTCAAATTGGTTGAACCGTTAAGACACTAAAAGATGATAAGCAAACTCACTTTTATATTCATGATATTATTAGTTATGACTTTAAGTTCGTATCATTATATCCTAAAATCCAAGGTGTATAACAAATTTTATGATAATTTGTAACGCTGTCTTCTTCTTATGGTGCGAGATTCATGTTTAGCAGTATGTGCGTTGGGTTCAGCCATTAGATGTTCAAAAGTAACAAAAACTCTCATTTTTGAGTATTAGTAAGGATGGTGTGATAGCTTCCGAAATATTGCCATAGTCGTAGAATACTGACGGATCTGACGAAGATTACATATAAAGATCCGTCAGTATTCTACGACTATGACGATATGAATTTGCAATGAAAGCCCACGAGACGCTACTGTCCTGGCACCGTGTAAAGTTTAGTGTTTCATTTTAAAAGGCGATAGGTATAATTTTAATTAATAATACATATACAAGTTATTTGTTTATAATAATTCATATATAAGTTATTTCTCAAGGTGAAGTCGAAATCATTAGCTTCCTATTATGGGAGTGTTTTATCAGTGAAACCGAACTTTTTTTTTTTCAAAGGAAAATTGGTCACGAGTAATATTTTGCCCTTCATACCAATATGTCGCATCCAATTGTTAACTTAGTATGGAAACCCCAAAAGTTTTAGTCGTTTTTTCATTAACGGAATTTCTGGCATAATATATTTTATAGCGTGGCTTAGGTTTTTCATTTTACATGCGATCTATGATTTCGATTTCACTCTGTATAAGTGGAACGTTTTGAAAACCTATAATTGGTTATATGGCCGCAAATTCGGAACAGTAGTGCTCAAGCGTTTTGACTGTTTTGTAGATAGATAGATAGATACTCTTTATTGTTTCCTCCAAAAGATTACAATAGTAAACTTATTAGAAATATAAATAATTACAAGAAATAATCACAATGAGAAAACAATGGGCGGCATTATCGCTGTTTTGTATTGCTTGTACTTTATCAGTTTTTATTTGAAAAGTATGTTTAATATAATGACCAATTCGAGCAGGCGAGCCAAGGTCAAGGAAAAATGTCTTCCTAAGAATTATTATTTAATCTGCCAGCACTACAGCTTGGTAATATCCAGCACATGATCTCTGTTTATTAGTGGAATGAGTTAGTATATTTCGATCTTAGCTTCGGTAGCTGTATTCCGAGTTTGTAGTCACTTGTATTGGTATAATGAACATGATTCGCCTATATCAATCCAAGACAAGTTTATTTATCTTACGGAGTAGCGTGCACTCTCAAAATCTCTCTCAAAATTGTTTGTCTCTCGATTCAGAATTTGCATCCTCGACTCCCATATAAGATTTCCTTCTCTTTAAGATTAACTCCCATATTAATATAATGTAAAAATTTTTTTTTCTTCTTCTAAGGATTGGAAAATCAATATGTATTATATTTATCGATTTAGAAAGTATTATATATTGAAACATATTGTAAAATGGTAAGGGAGCTTGATCCCTGATTCTGTAAATAATGTTATATTAGAGCGTATAAAAAATTCAACACGATGTTTCGATAGGGCAGACTAACAAATGTTATCAATCGACACCTTTATGAAGCTATGATAAAATTTCTGTGATTTGATGTTTTTTTTTTTCTAAGAGATTCTTTATTCTATAGAATGTTAATGAAAAAGAAATTAATAGCAAATATTTTTCTTTGTAGCAAAAATATTATTGCTTTTTATTTGCTTTATAGTTAAATATAATATATATATATATATAGCATTATTGTTACAAAATGTGTTAAAATTGTTTGATTATTAGGTTTTATTTGAAACTATGAAAGGTCAAACGAAATTGCAAAGACATTCTTCCAAATTCTGGCCAAAAGGATATAGTTATGTAAAAATAAATATTATTCATGATTAATGGATTTTATTGTAATTTTTTTTTCTGTTGAAATATTATACTTTGAGTTATGCCATAGTGGAAGATTTTTCATCACCTATTATGTAAAAAACTATTTGCACAAAAGTAATACCTATTCTGTACAGTACAGTTTCTCCCGGTCGTTTTTAAGTTGAATTCATTATCTTTCACCTAAATATGTCAGAAAAAAAGAAATATACCCACACTAAGTTTTTTTAATGTTATTTTTACCCGGCTTGAGTTGTATTTGCATGTTACACAGTTGAGATACTTAATGATATATGATATAAGTAAATAGTTATATTTACGTGTAGTATGACTACCTGTCGTGTGACTACAAACTATGTATTCACATTATTATATTTTTTTATTTATACTGATTTATTTTTTGTATTATGAGCTCTGATGAAAAAGTACAGAAATCTAAAATCTAGCGATAGAATTCCTGAATTTGATTTTTTTTTTTATTTTTTATTAATTTTGAACTAACTTTTCCATATATAATATAAATCGCTATTTCGCCTATATTAATTGAGGGAGTTATTCAATTTTATTTCTTTTTACTCTGATTCATAAAAAAATAAATACTAGACATTACATTTATTTTTAATTTATTTTTGTTTATTAATTTAATGAAATTCTGATCAGGTGACTACACGTGGAGTTGCGGTAATTGCATGGTACAAGATCCATGGGATAGGTTTGCCTCTCCGCCGCTAGGGGGCAGTCACCCGGCGACCCCTCGTAACGGCTGCAGGCCAGGCGCGTGTGCCAACAGGGGTAGTTACAACAACTATATATCTGGTAAAGGACCCACGAGGGCAGGCAGAGGTGGTAGGAATCCTCCTTGGGCTCCAGGTTTTGAAGAGAGGTTTAAAGGCCAAAGATGCCGGAATGGACCATCGACGCCGTACTGGTAACTGTGTACAATATTTGGGCTCGAAACGTTCACTTTATGTGTATAGTTGTGATATTTGAATGTTGTAAACTTGTGCGGTATTTAAGAGATCGAATGAAATGAACGTTTTAGAAATAGGTTCTGTGGATGTATTCACATTTGAAAAGTCTTCTGACGTACCTATCGTTTTTATAAAAATTACGCTACTCGGAAAGCTAATAGTTTGACATCTAATGTCAAATGTCCAATTTGACGTTTAATGTCAAATCTGTACAAAAAGGTTTTATATGATAGTAACCAAATAGGTTAATTAACGTTTGTAACTACAGTTAATCTCTCGTAGAATCTTCTATGGAGCCGTGAATACGAATTACCAAGATCTTATGTAAAATTTTTTATTCAACTCTCATATTTTATGTTTACGCCATCTATTTTCTGATCGATGGATTCACAAAAAGAACTTATTTTTTTTTGTTAATTTATGCTTCTATGTTGGCACTATTTGTAAGGTTACAGATTAAATAATACGACTAGATACTTCAGTTCATAGGTAAGTAATAACAGAGGATAAAATGTACATTACGCAGATGCCTTAGAGCCTAGTTAACTTTATATAAAAACATTTTTTCATCCTTTAGCGCGTGACTTGATGCAAAGTCTATTAGTGCCAAAGGAAAAGTTGTTTTAATGTATAAAAGCAATTATATGATATTCATATACCTTGCGACACCATAAAACATGATATTAGTCCTCAGAAAGTGCAATGTTTAAGGGGTACGGTGGACTTCTCAGTTTTCTATTTCTTACTTCTATGATCTTAATGGTGTCGTTCATGTTTTTGGGCAACGGTTGCCGTTTTCCATTAAGCGGATCGTCAAATCGTTTAATTTACATAAATTATTTCCATAAAAAAGGATACTCTGTATATCTACGCCATGACTTTTCAATATATCTAGAACAATTCTTTGTGGCGGTCACTGCGGTGTTCCGTGTACTGTAACCATTAGCCATTTCCATGCATTATATATTTTATAATATAACAATCATGTATGTACAGTCATCACTTGTCTTGACTGAATCGATACAATGTAGATAGAAATCTATATTAAATATGTTTAGTTCATATGGGTATTTGGCGAATCGTACGTATCGTTTCTATGGAAAATAACAACCATTAGTTGCAGGGACGTAACAAGGGTAAGGCTAACGGGCGTATTATTAGGGACAGGTAAATATATAGCAATATCTATATATTTTAGTTACAATATATATTGGTCCATTAAAGAATATGTTAAAAGTTTGTTATCCCTTTCAGATCTGAACGATATGGGCGTGAGTTGTAACTTTAAAAAATTCTAAAACCGCGCGCAATTCATTTTTCCGCACGAAGCTGAAATAACATGATAGTGAGATTCTAAACCAGTCAATAAGAAATCATTTTAGCGGTTAGGTGGTGCAGTAGTCTCGTGCGTGCCGGCAAGATGGCTTGGCTCCAAAACACGAAAATATATTTAATCTAAAAGAAAAAAATCTTGGGTCTGAAAGGGTTATGCAAAAAATAATATTTGATAACAGACTTAACATATTTGAAAATAGATATCCAACCGCTGTGGGATATATGGAAATATGTGATGATTTATTTTCGTCGTCAGTGCCCAGAGGTATCCAATATATAGATATCAGATCGGTATCCATAATATTCATGTCTACTTTTCATTAAATGGATGATAATGGAATGGTAATTCTGTATGCGCTATCGGTATACGCTGTCCGGGTACCAGGTAGATATAATAGGTAAGGATGAAAACAGGTCAGTTCCCATTGTGATGAATTCAACAAGGATTAACCACGATGGTTTTCCAGGGTGAACCGCGTGGAGGTTGACCTGATATAGGCTTATTGCTAGCACTCTGCGTGTTCTACCGCTTGTACAACGGATTGTGCTCAGAGGAATTATTCAATATGATGTCTACGGCCACTTTCTACCATCGTACGGCTCGCCATCGACAAGGAGTGCATCCTCATACCCTGCAGTCTAAATGGTTGCGTGCAACGCGGTTTCAGAGATGTTTTCTCCCACGAACACTCTGGTTATGGAATGAGCTCCCTGCCGAAGTTTTCCCAAGAGACTACAACATGGGGTTCTTCAAAAAGGGGGTAAAGAGGTTTCTTCAGGGTCGGCAACGCGCGCGTAATACCTCTGGTATTGCAGGCGTTCATAGGCTACGGTAACCGCTTACCATCAGGTGGGCCGTATGCTTGTTTGCCACCTCAGTGGTATAAAAAAAGTGTCCTTTTAATACAATTTAAGTGTCTAAAGGGGAAGGGGGGATGTAGTGTAAAGTGAGGTACTGACCTGGATAATATTATGCCCTTGTTACGTACCTGATTGGTTGGCATTTAAAATACAACATTATAACGATAAGAGATTAAGAACACCAATTGAGTGCACATTATCAGTCTCATACCATTGGTATAGAGTGTTGTGACGTCATCATACTTACATTTTACGACTAGGAAGTCTTAGCTGACTGTTAGCATAATAATATTTATTGTATGAGTGAAAACCCATTTAATATTAAATATTATAATATCTATTTTGACATAGAAATCTTTTCCTATATTAAAAATGTTCAAGATAGGTAGAAAAAACTAGAGATGAAGAGAGAAAGAGACAGAAAATATTTCGGAGAGAGAATCGGTAGGTAAATACTGAAATTAAGGACAAGAAATAGAATTTACTTGTGCTATGTTTTTTTTTTCTCACATTAAGCTAGTATTTAGTCGAGTATTATATAATTGTATTAAGTCTAAGTTTAGCAAGTGGACAAATGTTGACTGTAACAATGATGATTTTTATTAAATCATAGGTATCATAGGTATGCAATATATGCATGCATCTCAATTAAAAAATCATTTTAAATTCATTACTGTACCGTTTATGGTATCATTACCGTATGGTATTTTTTTTATGGCAAAACAATGAAAACTCTTTGCTACTTGAGCATACATTCAAAATATACGTGAGTATATATATATATTTTTTTATTACAAATTGAATTAGGCGCTAAAGATCTAGTTCAGTTATATTCATACGATTTGACAATTGTTTTTTTTTAGTTTTTATTTAGACATTAACGAAGTTTGACTACATGTAGATGATAAATAATAATAACCTTGGACATGTTACACACAGCGTCATCTAGTATCAATATAAGCAGTTTTTTTTACTGGGTGATAATGGAATGGCAACCCCACCCGCGCTATCGGTATACACCGGCGGGGCACCAGTGAAGAAGGATAGGTGAGGATGAAGCAGGTCAGTTAGCCCATCGTGACGAATTCTACTAGAATTGTTTACGATGTTTTCCAGGGGAACCACGTGGAGGTTGACATAATAGGGTATATTGCTAGCAATAGGGCTGTCAAACTCCATTGGTAACAATCCCTTTCCCCTCAAGTAAGCAGTTTGTTCTAAGGGTACTAGATAATTGAGACATAGTAATTTTTTTTTATGTAAGCAAATACATACTGTACATAGAATACATACAGGTCAATACAAAAAGACATACTTTCGAATATAAATGCGTGTATTATGCGAGTATTGAACCTGTGACCATTCGGATGATGTGTTTCAAATAAATATATTCCAGTAGTGAAATTAAAATATAATATAATAAAATTTTAACTAGACAAAATATCTAGGAGATATTTAACTCTTGGAGCGTTTATGCATCATACTCTGTACCGACCAAAAATGTGGTACCGCGCACTAATGCAACAGCGTCTGTTGCATAACTCGAATTTGCAGCTTCGTTTTCATTAAATTTATGTAGGTAATTAATTTATATAGGTAATAAATCCATTTATCCATAACCTCTAATCGAAATTTGGTCATTTCAAAAATTGATGACGAAGTGGGCGTAGCGAGCTAGCCTAGAGCCGATCGCTCGTAATATGAGGGGTCGTAATAACACCAATAGATGCCAAAACCATTTGAAATTTTGTCTTTATGATTGTTCGTGTATCACGTAAAAACAACTGCACCGAATCAGATGCCATTTTACAGTAGTACCCCAGAAGGTCCAACTTAACCCATCTTTGCATAATGGTGGAAATTTCCATCATAACATTGAATGCCCAAAAATTATATAAAAAACATGTTCACTTTAAGTTGATCGTGTCTGGATACCTTTTTAATGTTCATTGCAGAAAAAAAAACAACTGTCAAATTTATTTTGTAACCATTTTTCCTTAAATTTTGTACATGGATTATATCATATTGATTTATTTCACCAATAAAAAAAAATAATGCAAAGAAGGGGTAAAAGCTGCTGAACGTTTTGTCTTGATACGCTATCTAAAAATGTTTTGCTTCGCTGGTGTTCCTAATTGAGAAATCACGCTTTTCGTAAGCAACGTGCAATTAGTAAGTTTAAAATATAAATTCTCTAATTCATTATTTATAAGCAAGTACTGTATAAGCAAGTAGTTTCGAACTCGACTGAGGTACTAGTTCAGTGTGAAGTGTGCCTTATCTTTTCTTTTTTTTTTTTGTAAGTAAGTAATAAGTCTTTGTAAAGTATTCGAAATGGCACATTGGTTTTATTTAAGAAAGTTCTTTAGTTTATGCATTTTGTTGGTGTAAATACTTTCACAAACTTTACGCTGTCTCAGTGTTTTAGGTGCCTAAGGTTTTTGTTTTTCAATTTACACGTAGTTTTATTCTCTTAATAGCTATTATTTACTTATATTTTTCTTCATTGTACATTTATTCGCATTTGTGTCCCTCTTTTTTTTTTTTTTTTAGAAATACGTGTCAACATTACTAGATTTAAATTTGTTTGTATTAATATTAGTTTTTTTTTTTCTCGCTATTTGTTTGTTTTTTTTTTAAAGAACTGCACACAGTTGGGAAGAGTGTTACTGTTTGAAACCTAGTGGTAATGTTTATTAATTATTAAGTTGTGCGGGGGCACCAGTAAATACTGGTAGGTGGGTATGAAAGCAAACCAATGACTATGAGTCAGCAGGGTTCAAAGGAAGACCGTGTGGAGGTCGACTGGGTTATTATATTGCTAGCAATGGTCTCATTGCTAACAACCCCCCCCCCCCCCCTCCGCCGCTCACACTTACTGATCAAGTAAATACTCATCTAAACTACGTTTATTTATGAAAATTATGTAACAGTCTTTCCAGTACCTTCCTTGGGGAAAGTGTACACACTTTTATGTATTATATCTAGGTTTCGGATTGCTTTATCTGTTCTCAATAACCCGGCGTAGAAAATTAAAACGCCTAAAGTTTTTTTTTTTTATGTTTTAATATAAAGTTGTCGTAAAAGTTTTAGTATCTATAATTTTTTTTTTAAATTGATCCTTATCTAAAACGTGCACAAGCATTTATGTATATTTTTCATTGTCTATTGTAATAAGTTTTCTTTTAAGTTCCCTGTATTTTAATATTATAGATATTACAACAGCTGTTGTGTTTTATTTTGTAATTCCTAACTGCCTGAACTAAACTGATAGATGAATCTGTCGATAGATACATTATCGCTATCGCATACATGAAACAGAACGAGATAAAGACGTTCAGCGTAGTGTTCTTACTAGTGTGAGCGAAAGCGTGTCTATAGATGTATTTTTTAAATGCATGATAATGGAATGGTAGCCCCCGTCTACGCTAACGGTATATGCTGGCGGGGCACCAGTGAGGGACGAGTAGGATAGAATGAAAAGGCAGACCAGTTAGCCCATCATGATGAAAACATCTGCAATTCAGCACGATGATTTCCAGGGCGGACCACGTGGAGGTCGACCTGACTGGGTATATTGCTAGCAATGGGACTGATTCTGCATTACTAACAATATATACGGCATCGCTGTTACATGAAATGGAACGAGACAAACATGTCCAGCGGAGTGTTCTTACTAATATGAGTGAAAACGTATCTATAGATATATTTGTCACTTGTCTAAGACTTTATTCAAATTCAAATTCAAATTCAAAAATCATTTATTCACGTAGGACATTTTAGCCGCTTATGAACGTCAAATTTGTACATTATAATTTTATATTTACCCTACCGTCCAGTTCGGTATATAGATCCAATTGAGAAGAACTGGCAAGAAACTCAATTGAATTACTTTTTTTTTTAAAGCCAGTTTATTTACAATGTATATTTATATAGGTGTCTATGTCTAACATTAAATGAAAATTCAGTGCATGAACAACTATTGCCATGCACACTCGTCATTCAAGTAATCGTTTAGTGAGTAATAGGCTTTGCTCAGTAAATATGATTTAACAGATGTTTTGAATTTATTTAAGGGTAATTCCAACATATCCTTTGGTATCTTATTGTAAATTTTTATACCTATTCCCATAAAAGACCTATTAACTTTTTCTAAACGATACTTGGGGACAGCAAGTTTGTCTTTAAATCTAGTATTAATATTATGAATATTGCTGTTTTTTTGAAATAAGTCAAGATTTTTATGAACATATAGAATATTTGAATATATAAATAGAAGCAACGGTGAGAATATTTGCCTCTTTGAATTTCTCTCTTAATGAGTCACGACTCTTCATACAGTAGATCGCTCGAACGGCACGTTTTTGTAATATGAATATATTCTTAATATCTGCCGCTTTTCCCCATAGTAATATTCCATAAGAGAGTAAACTATGAAAATAACTAAAATAGACTAATCTAGCAGTATCAGTATCAGTGTACTGTCTAACTTTACGCACGGCAAAAGCTGCTGAACTTAGTTTCGCTGCAAGGCTTTGAATTTGTGCACCCCATTGTGTTTTATTATCTAGTGTGATTCCTAGAAAGACAGTAGAGTCTATGAATTCGAGAGATTCGTCATTTAATTTAACATTGCAATTAGTATTAAAACTTTTAGATAGAGAGAAATTAACACATTTTGTTTTTTTAGCGTTTAACATAAGATTGTTAGTTGTAAACCAGTGCAGGAGACGCCGCAAAGCACTATTTACATCGTCATAATTATTAGTCATTCTATTAACTTTAAAAATCAATGAAGTATCGTCTGCAAACAATACTATGCCGCATCTATCCTGCATGGCATATGGGAGATCATTAATGTAAACTAGGAATAAAAATGGACCGAGAATAGATCCTTGAGGTACACCCATTTGCACAAGTGACCCGTCAGACGTAGCGTTGCTAATCTTCACTTTCTGTATTCTATCAGATAGATAAGATTTTATTAAATTTAAAGCATTGTCTTTGACGCCATAAAAAGCAAGTTTTTTTAGCAATGTATTATGATCAACGCAATCAAAAGCCTTAGAAAGGTCACAAAAAACACCTATCACATCCATTTTAGTTTCCCATGCAGCAAATACGTGTCTAAGCAACTCTGCACCTGCGTCTGTAGTTGAACGACCTTTGGAAAAACCGAATTGACTATTGTGGATTAAATTATTTAAATTGAAATAACTGACAAGTTGCATAAGGATTATTTTTTCAAAAATTTTACTGAGTGCTGGGAGTATGGATATAGGTCTATAATTTATTGGGTCACTCCTATCTCCAGATTTAAAAAGCGGTATGATTTTACTAATTTTCATTATGTTAGGAAATTTACCTTCATCTATACATTTATTGAAAATAAAAGCAAGAGAGGGCGCAATAATTTCCATTATACTATCCAGTATTTTAACAGACATACCCCATAGATCCTCTGTTTTTTTATTATTAAGTTGTTTGAATATTTTCATTATTTCTACTGATGATGTATGTCTAAAGTTAAATACAGCTGATGACTTGCTAACATTGTCTGTTAGTAAAGTTTCAGCAGCAGACGGGGAAGATTTTAGAGCCTGTGTCGTAATTAATGGAATATTAGTAAAATAAGATTCGAATGTATGCGCGACCTCTGTGTCGGAATTTACCAATTTGTTATTAATATTTAAAGCTATTTTGCTATTTTGAAAATTAACTTTTCCAGTTTCGCTATTTATTACTTTCCAAGTGGCTTTTATTTTATCTTTAGATTTAGTTATTATTTTACCTAAATAGAGAGACTTATATTCAATATATATATTATTAATGACTCTTGAATATATATATTCAAGAGTCGAACTTCGACGTTCGGTCTGAAAATTCGAATTTTGAAATTTATGTTCGCGGACGAAAAGTATATATATATATATATATATATATATATATATATATATATATATATATATATATATATATATATATATATATATATCTGTAGAACTTTAGTTTTTTTTTTGATGGATGAAAATGCATACCATTTTAACCCCGCCTGCGCTAACGGGATACGCTGACGGAGCACCGGTGAAGGGTGATAGATGAGAATGAAAACAGGCCAGTTAGCCCATCGTGATGAATTCATCAGGAATTAACCATGAGAGTTTCCAGGGGGAACTGCAAGGAGGTCGACCTGTTTGGGTATATTGCTATCAATAGGATTCTCAGTCTCCATTACTAACAATCCCTTTCCCTCCTGGAACTTTGGAGCAAAGAAGTTGGTAATAAAAACATAAATAAATGTAATTAATATGATTTATTGTCATTTATTATATATTACCAAAAAATTTTCAGTCTATAAAAACAAGTAGTTGCCATTAATAAAAATCTCACATATTAAATTTCAAATTGTACATGTATTAAATAATAAGTTTACACAGAACTTAATGCAAATATAATAGAGTTTTGTTTAAATTATTACAGAAACGGTCTCTATTAACGAAAAGTTTAATCAATTTGATTTGCATTACTATTGGCAAAACCCCCCAAGGGGAGGCCAATGTCCAGCAGTGGGCAGTTAAAGGCTGATGTAATGTAGTTGGTTACATCAAAATAATTGATCACGTCGGTGTCACTACAATAATGTGGAGCCAATTATGTTTTTAAGTATTCACAATTACGCGTGGGCAGATCTGACACTCATTTCTCGTACTAAGTGACGGGACTACTCGCGTTAAGTTAGCTGCTTAACAGCGGTAGGCACTCGCGCGTTGTTCACATTAGTCTTTTGATGTGATCAGCTACAATACTATTGGACTGTGTTATGCTCGAGTCGATTTTTTATTTTTTTATATTTCCATTAAATTCTGTTTTGTTTCAACACCATAAATTTTGTTGAAACTTTAATCAAGTTTGCCTTTATACGATCTGTTTTAAGTACAAAAGTGTTCTAATTATAATAATGAGTTATTACATTTTTATATATTTTTCTTTATTATAGCATATGTGGTCCCGGCATAGAACGGGTCATTTCTTTCCCGTGGGTGGTGTAAGAGACAACTTGGGGAATTTGATGGTCAAATAATGGGCAGCAGTGTCCCTCTTTTAAACATCACTAAAAGTCTGCGGTTGCTAACCCGCCTGCCAATCGTGGCAACTATTGGCATCCCGAAGGAGAGGTCTATTTTCAGGAATGGAGAGTTAACGGCTGATGTGAAGATGTTACCATTTTTTTTTTATAATACAGTGGGCAGACGAGCGTGCTGCTCACCTGATGGTAAGTGTCTACCGCCTCCCATGACCATCCGCAACAACACCATTATGATGATGTCATCGTTTTGAGCGAACACAGAAATAACATAGTCCTTGAATATGATCAACCGAAAAGATAATTACTTGCTTTCTATGGTTGACCGCACTATGCGTGCTATGCTTACTATTGTAATCTTTTGGAGGATCTTTTGGAGGAGGATATCTATCTGTCTATCTATGCCGGCTCACTACATTGCTTTTTCACATAACATAAACGTTTGTCTATGTCTAATATATTACTTCATAGGGAATAAAGGATGCGTGATAGGTTTACCCTTATATTTTTAGGTTTACCTTTCTGGCAAAATAAAATTAAGTGCGTCCAATCACAGGCGATTTTGTCGATAATTGATAAATATTTTTTTTTATTTTTAATATTTCACGCAAAAAATGGCACATAAATTGCACATAAAGCAACGATCACGTGTCAATCTAAGTCCAATAGTTTGACGTCGACCACGTCTTTAGAAGGCATATGCATTTTGTAATACTGTCTCGTTCTAACGCATGATGATGGCTACATGTTTCTTATTCTAAATTACAAATAGGCATGGTTCTGTCTACATGGTTCTATTTAGTAGATACGTACGAAATTATTAATTAGATACTTAAGTTGGAGTAATAATATATCTACTCTCTACCCTTTATAGTACTCTAATTCTCTTAATTACATAGTTATGTTGCATATTTTTATGAGTCTAAGGTTCGAGTCTAATCTAGCATGTAATTTTTCATTTTTTATTGGAATTGTTATTGACATGTTTCAAATATTTGCATGTTTGATTTTATTTAAAGGTATATTAATAAGTACTTAATAATAAAAAACTAATTATGTTCTTTTGACAGAGATTTCATACAAAATCGTCAATAAGTTCCTATTATATAAATTCAGTTCTTAATCTACGTAAACCATTTGTTTAAAAATATTACGTTAACAGCCACAAAAAATGTTCCTTTATTTTTATTTGAGACTGCAGAACTATTGGATTTATTACTAATTATTTATTACTTTGAGCTGTTGTTGGATTATAAAACTATCAGTTTTTGCACAGTAACGTATTACATTAAAATAACCTATGCATTTCGCGCCTAACTCAAAATGGCCGCTACGACAAAATGGCGGATAAACTGTTAATAGTCGTATATGTGCTGCTTCAGCCAAGGCAGGAATTTCGCTAAGTCTGTAAATACTATGTAGTGTTTAGGATCGCACCGACGTTCGTTGTTTCTTGCTACGGACAACGAGACGAGACCTCTAAGGAACCAAACGTCATTGTATTTGAAGACCATGCCACCGCCGCTGTCTCCGTTACAAACCGACGCACCTGTGAATGGAAAACTTTATTAGTATTGTCACGTTTCACTTTATTATAAAGGCAATGAGATTATAAGAATTAAATAATAATAATTTATTTGCTTAAAAACACGGAATACAGATGCTAGTAATCATATGTTATGAACATTCGTGTTTTGCTAAAACAATAGTATGCAAAATTTTAGTATTTATAACTTTTTTTGTCAAATTTTAATGAAAATGTATCATATTATGAATGTGTTTATAAAGAAGATTTTTCTTCTAGTCTATGATGCCTTTAATTAAATAATAACACTTGTCTATGTCTTTGCTTTTTTTTTGTCTTGTGAAAATTAGTATTAATTAAAAAAAGGGTTTTATACTTTGTATTGCCCACTAATTATCTACACACTTAGCATATTTTCAGAAAGGTAGATAACGATTTTGTTTATTGGTCTATATTTTCGTAGAATATCGAGAACATCATTGATATGAAAGGATTTAAATTTTTGGATCAACTTTTAAATTTAATACCGCTAATAAAATTTGCTTTAGCATAAAAATGCAAACGATGAAGTCAATTATAATAATTATTATAAAAATCTTATATTGCTTTTTTTTCAATTTATTTGCTCATCACTTTACACTGTCAATTATATTTTCTGTTATTCCTGTCTACGATCTACTGGTAGATAACATCATATGGTGTTAAGTCCGCCATTTACACTATCTAGGTGTATTAAAGTTTAATAAATAAATAGATTATAAATACCTACCTATATTTGTGTTTGGCTGTGTTTCGGTTTGAAGGTTGGGATATGGCAGAGAAGTTACAGGGTACAGAGGAATAACACCCGAGTCCTCGGGAATGGCAACGCATTAGGGGTATCATAGGCGAAACAGTATACTCTGTTATGTCTATGGTACTGCTCATGTCTATAGGCGACAGATACCACTTTCCATCAGGTGGGCCGTCAGATTGTTTGCCATTCTAAGTTGCATGAAAAAATTATAGTGCATATTCTTTAATCTAAAATTTACATAGTAACATAGTGATATAAATAATAATTAACAAATATAATCGTCATTCCTGTTAGTCACTTTAGAATAAAAAGTCAAAACCGCAAACAATACCATTTTAATTTTCTATAAAAACCAACACCATCCTTTAATTAAAATATGTGTGCATGACGAAAAAGGTAGTTTAAGGTACAGTTATATATATAATAAGTAAATATAGTTAATAAGTAGGTATTATACTAAAACATTCACTGTGTAGTCCTGGCATTGAATGGGTCACCCGTTCCTTTCCTGTGGGTGTCGTAAGAGGCGATTAAGCGAACTTAATGGTTGGGATATGAGCAGCACCGTCCCTCTTAAAATATCACTAAAAGCCTGAGGTTGCCGATCAGCCTTCCAAGCATGGCAACTACTGGCAAAATTCCTCATTAGGAAGAAGCCTATGTTCAGCAGTGGACAATTACCGGCTGATATGATGATCAAGTATGACCAGAGGGAGACTTTGTACAAAAGTCGATTGCTTGGGTACCTCTGTCCCATTCGTGTTTCAATCGTGAAACAACTGTGTTTGCATGGCTGTGTTTCGATTTGAAGGGTGGGATATGGCGTGAAATTTACTGGGTACAGAGGAATAACACCTGAGTCCTCAGGAATGGCAACGCATGGGGGGTATCATGGGCGAAACAGTATACTCTGTTATATCCATGTTACTGCTCATGTCTATAGGCGACGGTTACCACTTTCCATCAGGTGGACCGTCAGATTGTTTGCCATTCTAAGTTGCATAAAAAAAAGTATATATCAAGTATATGGATGTATAATTCGAATTAAATAGCACTTTATTATTGTTTTACAAGTATGGGCATTTTACAGTTCAAATATAGTATATGCTATTGATGTATTTAAGATTTTATTTCTCAAGGAGGACCTTTAAATAAGGCGCATGGTGTCCTCTCAGACATATCTTTATCTGTAGTCAAAAGCTACACTCGGATTCTGTGATGGGCTTCGGATAATTCACGGTTCAGCCGGTCCCCACTTGAATATGCTCATAAGTGTGTGCATCTTATATCTGTCACGTCTAGGGTAAGCAGAAACAATGGAACGCCAAATGCTTCGATTCAAACAGATCTCTTTCGCTTCTGCTACATTCATCAATCTTTTCATACACGCTAGCCGGTTACGAGTATTTTTAATTTGGCCTTTCATCAGCATGTTGGCTATTTGGTCAATATATGTCTGTCTAGGGCGAACCCTACTGATATTTCCATCCATTTGTGGTTCATCCATTCTCTCCAAATGGCCAAACCAACGCAACATTTCATTTTCAATTTTTGCCACTACGTCTTTCAATCCACACTTCTCTTTAATCATACTATTTCTTATTCTGTCTTTTAATGTAATACCACACATACTTCTCAGAGCTCTCATCTCTACAGCATTTATCTTACTTTAATGTTTCTTCTGCCGTACCTACGATTCGCTTCCATACATGAGTCAGTCAGTACTTTCTGAAATATGGCAAGGTGAGCTTTGTTCAATACATTTTTCATATATACATACATGCACACATATCTGTCACGCCTGTCTCCCATTAGGGTAGGCAGAAACAATGGAACGCCAAATGCTTCGATTCAAACAAACCTCTTTCGCTTCTTCCACATTCATCAATCTTTTCATACACGCTCGCCGGTTTACTTGCTATACATTTTTACTTGCCATAATTGAGAACAGTGTACCGTTACCACTGTTTCCAGCTTTCGTTTTCTTTTCAATATCTCCCTTATACTTTTTATTCCTCGTAAACAATTAATCCAAACCCAGAAACTCATTCACTTGCTCCACTCTCTCATCTTCTAACATTATGTGGTACTTTATATTTATACTTTATTGTCTATATACTTTCATGTCTCTCAATGATCATTACGTTCGACTTCTTCGCATTTATTTTCATACCTTTTCTTGCATTATGCTTCATTCATAACAGTCACCATTTGTTGTAATTCATATTATATACCAGAGGGAGACTTTGTACAAACGTCGTCTGATTGGAAACCTCTGTCCCATTCGTGTTTCTACCGTGAAGCAGTTGTGTTTGTAAGGCTGTATTCCGGTTTGAAGAGTGGGATATGGCAGTGAATTTACAGGGTACAGAGGAATAACATTTGAGTCCTCAGGAATGGCAACGCATGGGAGGTGTCATGGGCGAAAGAGTATATTCTGTTACGTCCATGATACTGCTCATGTCTATAGGCGACGGTTACCACTTTCCATTAGGTGGGCCGTGAGCTTCTTTGTTATTCTATATTGCTAAAAATATATATTCCGACGATGCAATCAGTACTTGGTCGTCGGCGTATAAAAGAGTTTTAAATAGTGACTCATTCATTCGGAATCCACAATCAGGCATCGACATATGGATGAAATAAATATATCTATATTGTTATTATAATATAATATATTATATAATACCCATTAAAAGAAATTATTGAGGTTAATAATAGCAGTTTGTGATAGTATACCCCATTGCATCCTAAACACCATTATATTAGTTATGTAATTTATTTTGACATACTTTGTACAGATCTGGATTGGTCATTGTAGACACCTGGAAGTAGTAATTCAGATATTTTATAGTGGAAAAGCATTAAAGTTTAAAATTATGTAGTTTCAAGCTTTTTTAGGAGATGAAAATGGAATTGTTACCTCATTTGTGCTAGCATTCACTGGTTGGGTACTAGTGTAGTATATTAGGTAAGGATAAACTCTTTTTTTGTGTCGTTAAACGCCGGGAAATATAATGAATTAAGTCTGTCTACCGTGACGAATTCATCATCGTTATATCACTGCTGAATTTAGGCCTCCCTCATAGACTGCTATAAGGAACGACCCGGGGGGAAGGGATTGTTAGTAATGGAGACCAAGGGCCCTATTGCTAGTAACCCAACCGGGGGTATGGAAGGGATTGTTAGTAATGGGGTCTAACTAATCCATTGCTAGCAATACACTTTATTAGGTCGACCTCCACGCGGTTCTCCCTGGAAACCGTCGTGCTTAATTCTAGTGGATTTCATCACGATGGGCTAACTGACTTGCTTTCATCGTCATCTAGCATCCCTCACTGGTGCCCCGCCAGCGTATACCGATAGAGCAGGAGCAGCATACAATTCCATTATCATCCATTAAAAAATAAAATATACCCAGCCAGGTCGACCTCCCCGTGGTCCCCTAAATGACCTGCCTTTATCATACTCATCTATCATCCCTCACTGGTGCCCCGCCAGCGTATACCGTTAACGCAGACGGGGTTACCATTGCATTATTAACCAATAAAAAAAGGAACGGTCTGAGTAACCTGTATGCACTGATTCGTTGACGATTCACTGGGAATTAATAACTATGGTTTCCAAGATCCCCGTGTGGAGAACGACCTTTTTCTGGATAAGTTATTTTAAGGGTACAATACGAGTTAATATAATTCGAGTTTTGTGTTGTAGACTTGTTTTTTGATTAATCAAATCTCGTGTGTGACGGAGTTCCTTTTTTGTAACTTAATTTGTTCCTACTAATCTGCTTTTGTGTACTTAATCACATTACCTAGTACTAATGTAATCTCAGCTGTTGATCTTCCATATAATGAATAAATAAGTGGTACGTACAAAATAAATTAGGTAAATATGTACAATGTATGCCTTATTTATTTTCTCTGTACTATTTATTTATATACATATAAATATATACCTTCCTTTTCCGTGGGTGTCATAAGAGGTGACTAAGGAAACAAAGTTCGAGGGATGAGTTTTTTTAATAGATAAAAATGGAATGGTATCGGTATACACTGGCGGGGCACCAGTGGAAGATGATAGGTGAGAATGAATGCAGATCAGTTGGTCCACCATGATGAATTCGACAAGAATTAACCATGATGGTTTCCAGAGGGAACCGCGTGGAGGTCGACCTGAGAGGGTCTATTGCTAGTAATGTGATTATTAGAGCTCATTACTAACAATCCATTTCCTATCTTGAGAGATGAGTAGCAGCGTCCCTCTTAAAACATCACCAAAGTCTTAAAGGAAGCCTTGACGCTGTCAACATTTCTGCCAATCGTGTCAACTGATAATAAAACCCCTCTAACTGGGAGGCTTATGGTCCGCAGTGCACAGTTAGCGCTTAATATAATGATGTTGATACATGTAATTCGAATTGAGACCAAAATCATGAGTATTTGTCATTTTAATGGATTGTTCTACCACCAAAACTTAACATTTAAAAAAAAAGTCATAACATTGTAAAAAAAAAAATATGCCGTACTAATGAACATAGTGTGTTCAGCTAAATGGATATTACCGTATTTTTTATCGTTTTTCGACTCAGGTTTTCTTCGAAACTTTCTCAAAAAAATGTTAATAGTTTTGATTTTGTCTTGATTTTCAATAACACGTATTGTATCTACTGTGCAAGCAATACTTAAATACAAGTCATTAGGGGTGGGTAATAATATATAGCAATATTTATATATTTTAGTTACAATATGTATATACTGGCCCAATAAGAAATATGTTGAAATGAATCTAAGGGTTCTGTAGACAAGTCACCAGGGGACCGCGAAAGTATTTATACAGTAAAACAGTTTTAGTCTACACGTTAAAAGTTAAAGTAAAAATAAAGGATTTCATTTTCAAAATATTTCTAAGAAAAAATTATGTTCTTATTCAAATTACAGTGTCTTTAATTTTTAATAACTTGATATGGGGTTCCATAAAACAAAAGGTATTTGGTGGGCGTTCCGTTATGTTGAAAGTTTAGGAATTACTGAACTAGGGTATCAAATTGTAATGTTTTCTTTGATGGGAGAAAATGGAATGGTAACCCCACCTCCTCTATCTGTATATGCTGGCGAAGCACCAGTGAGAGAAGATGGGTGAGGATGAAGAAGCAGGTTAGTTAGCTTATTGTGACGAATTCCACAAGAAAAAACCACGATGGTTTCCTATGCTAACTATATACTTTATTACTAACAATCTCTTTACTCAAAAAAAAAAAAAAAAAACATTGAGGTAGGTAAAGGCGGGAAAATTTTAACAATCTACTGGCGGAAAACATAGACTAAGGATAATACATGCGATTCTCTTTCTACGGCGGCAAACGTGTAAATCCGCCACTGTTCACACAGATTACACCAAAATTCACAAACATAGATGCACAACGTTTTTTTTAAAAAAAGAAGTCTTACCATTTCTATATCCAGCGCAGTAAGAGTAATCCGACGTGTACCGCGAGAAAAATTCGCTATATGATTTTATACAAGTCAGCTCGTCTACTACCGGCATTTCTACCAGGGTCAGTTCCTCCGTCGCTAGTCCTGTCTCATCGAATCCCCAACCCACAACCTGCAATTAAAAATTGTTATTTTATGAAAAATTTGAGGGGTCACTTGATGGCAACGCCATGTCTTAATCTATTTGTGTATGTATATTGCCATGTTTTACTTCTGTAGATATATATTACATAAAATATTAATTCATTTGAATCTATTTTTTATTATTCGTCGTTAACTGCCCACTGCTGAACATAGGCCTCCTTCACGAGGAGTGTGTTGCTAATAATTGCCACGCTTGGTATACGCGTTGGTAACTGAAGTTAGGCTTTGATAGTGTTTTAAGTGGGATGCTGCTGCCCATTCCATTAAATTCCCTCAGTCGCCTTTTACGACACCCACGAAAAAGGAGGGGATAGTCCATTTTATGTCGTATATATATTGTATATTATACAAAGGATTTTGCCAGTGCAAAATCTCCCCTTGGGGGAGACCTATGTACAGCAGTAGACGGTTAATATACATTCTATAGTTATCTTTCAGCTTCTCAAAAGTTGACTGTAAGAAATCCTTTTATGGGATAAGTCTGCCATTGTATATTAAATCATTTGTCAGTGCTTAATTTACAATAAAGATTTACAATACAATACAATACAATGATATAAATATACTCACAGATCCCTTCTTGCCGACGACATTGTTAATATCGACCAGGTCTTCAGGCCAGAGGCAGGCGGGTCGTACCCAGTCGGTGTAAGTCACTGGTTCTTTCAGCACTAATATAGCCAGGTCTCGGTTGAACGTAGTCGCGTTGTATTGGGGATGTTTTATTATTTGCTCCACCTGTCAATTATGAGTACAAGATATGTTAATAATAAGTGTCATACAATCACACCTACATGGTCTTTAAGCCAGGATATCTTGAGTTATGAGGAAGCTGGCAAAGAGTATCTGAAAACGTCCAGATCTGAGCCGACTCAGGAAAGTTCGTTTCCCAAATTGGCTCAGTCCAGAATAGAACTCGAGACCTCATTTAAACAAAGTAACGTGCCGTCCGATGGCAGTTGTCAATATACTCACGTTTGTAATCCCTGATGGTATAGTCAGAGGCAAGTATTTATTGACTGTTACAGTTGTGGTGAACGGAACATTCGATATGCCCATAACTCTCCGAGCATAAACTTAATCTTGGGATCAATATTTTCGCCGTTATTTGATTTAGTATTGTTTTTTTAATTATTATTAACAGGCAAACAAGAATATGACCCGTTTGATGGTAAACGGATTACTATAGCCTATGGACGTCTGTAAAACCAGGGATGTCACGTGCGCGTTGCTGACCCTTAAGAAACTTTAATATGCCCTTTTTGAAGAATCTTATTTTGTAGTCCCTATGGAAAGCCTCGGCAGGAAGATTATTTCACAACCTGAGTGTTCGCGGGAGGAAGCTTCTCTGAAACTGCAATGTGCATGACCATTCTAGTTCTAAAGCGTAAAGATAGATTTCCTGCCGATGGCGAGTGGTTCGATGGTGAAAGGTGGCTGTAGGCATCATATTAAAGAGTTTCTCAGAACATCACTTTCTATCATCGTACGGCTCGCCATCAACAGGGAGTTCACCCTCATACCTTACAGCCTAAATGGTTGCGTACAACGCGGTTTCAAAGATGTTTTCTCCCACGAACACTCAGGTTATGGAAAGAGCTCCCTGCCGAGGTTTTCCCAAGAGACTACAGCATGGGATTCTTCAAAAGGGGGGTAAAGAGTTTTCTTCAGGGTCGGCAACGCGCGCGTAATACCTCTGGTATTGCAGGCGTTCATAGCCTACGGTAACCGCTTACCATCAGGTAGGCCGTATGTTTGTTTGCCACCTCAGTGGTATAAAAAAAAAACATAATCCGTTATACAATCAGTTTGGTTTGCTAACACTGTTTTCCATCACCGAAGAGTTTGAAATTAAAATGCAGCGATTACACTCCGTGCGTCTCTGAATTTTGTGATGTTTTTGAATTTCCGCGATGATATCTTGGACGTGCACGGAAATTTAAAAACGTCTCCATATAATAATAGCATTGCTTGATGATTACAAATTACATTATCACGATTACGGCGGTAAACTAATTTAGAATTATCATGATAGAATCATTAAAAAATATAACATTTAAAAATAGGTACATATAAACAAGTTTGTCTAATCTTTTGAGTGCTCCACTTGGATTTACCGCTTAGAAAACTTTTCTTTTTATATAATATAGTTTTTTAACATTATATATTAATTCACTAAATTGCATGACAGTTTTTTTTTATATTCAACTAGAATGGTAAAAAAGCTGACAGCCCACCTGATCTAAAGTGGTAACCTTCGCCTTAAGACATGAACAGTACCATGGATATAACAGAGTATATTGTTTCGCCTATGATATCCCCCAAGCGTTGCCATTCTTAGGGATGTAAGGTATATTAAGGTAAGGTATGTACCCTGTAAATTCACTGCCATATCCCACTCTTCAAATCGAGACATAGCTATGCAAATACAATTGTTTCACGGTAGAAACACGAATGGCAACAAATACTCTCTTTAAAATAACAACTTACTAATTATTATAGTAAACTGTATTTATGTTTGTTTTGTTTGTTTATTTAACAGCCTGTTACATTAATATAGTAATACAATAGAAATGAAATATAAAACAAAAGTTTGCGTTATTAACTTGTAGACTTATCGCGTTGCATGTTTTATGTTTTATAATTAACGTGATCATTTAAGTCAATCATAATGATTTATCTGAATTATCAAATTTGTAATATTTTTAAATTACTCATCATAGTTAGTAATATTAAAAAATCAAGTTTAAGTTAATATTATGAAGTCGAATAATTTGTTTATTTTTTTTTTATTTGTGATGGATAAACTGAAAAAAATACCTAATCGATTTTAAAAATTTCTTCACTTATAAAGCTACATTTTAGTGAGTAGTATGGACTGTATTTTGTTAAGAAAAACCGTGCGAAGTCGGGGCGGGTAGCTAGTATAATATGAAGTTGCTAGTTAGAGTCTTTTTTTTAATGGATGAAAATGGAATGGTAATCTCGCCTGCGCTAACAGGATACGTTGGCGTTCATTGGTGCCCCGGTGAGGGACGGCAGTTGGCCCATCATAATGAATTCATCAAAAATTAACCAAGGTTGTTTCCAGGGGGAACCACGTGGAGGCCGACCTGTCAGAGTATATTGCTAGTAATAGGTCTGTTGGATCTCATTACTAACAATCCCTGTCCCCCCTGCTAGTTAGAGTCAGGTGATAGGCCGCGGCAACTGTTAAAGAACCCAACGGTCATTCTATTCCGTTCAGATAACATTTATCATGCTGTTCTAGGAGATACTTACGAATCTAATCTGGACGCCTTCCGTGGAGGTCCTAAGGTTGTGCTTCCCTAAGTAGACCGTGAGGGTGTCTTTGTTGACAACCCTGTTGCCGGTTTTGAGGGTAATGCAGTGGGCCGCCGTAATGACATGCCTGTGGGAGACCAGGGTTCCGCCACAGATGTATTTGTTGTCCACTGTCTGAAAGTATTATTTATTATAAGATACTTTGTACAAAAATCCTTTATCGGAATTTCTGCTCTTCCTTTTTTTTTCGAGCCTTACGTGATTAATGAATGACCCCTAAATTGAATGATCCTGGATCACGTTCTTTTATGTAGACCCATTTTCTATCGACTATACATCTTTGTCGCTGTGCGGTCTCGGCATAGAATGGGCCACCACTTTCGAGGGGGTCACAGAGACCTGCCAAGCATGGCAACTACTGGCAAAACTCTTATGGGGGAGGGTCATGTTCTGCAGTGGATAGTTAACAGCTTATATGGTATGGCATATATCTTTCATTTTTCATGTATGTATAGTATTTATATACCTTACTATGGTATGCAGGTTTTAGTGGATGTAAAGTCCAATGGCACTTAGTAATATTGATTTTTTTTAATGTATTTATTCTTTATTGACCACATTACAAAAAAAAATCTGGTACAAAAGGCGGACATAATACTATATAGCATTCTCTCCCAGTCAACCTTTGGCTAAACAGAAATTTTATTATGCGGTGACATTACAACACATACAATAGAGAACTACTGCACATGATGATTATCTATTATATATACATCAGGGTTAACGGACTGCTTCACAGTCAGCAATATGGTTTCACCGCCGGCAAGTCTACCACTGACGCAGGTGTTGCGCTAATGACACATATTTTCGAATCTTGGGAGAGGTCACAGGATGCACTCGGAGTTTTTTGTGACCTATCAAAGGCATTTGATTGTGTGGATCATAAAACGCTTTTGTACAAGCTCGAACATTATGGTATAAGAGATAATGATCTAAAATTAATGAGAACTTATTTAGAGGATAGGGTTCAAACTGTAGATATTGACGGTGTAAAATCTAAGGGAGCTAATATTAAGATGGGCGTTCCACAAGGGTCAATCTTAGGCCCCTTTCTCTTTTTAATCTACATAAATGACCTTCCCTTTATGGTAGAGAAAATTGCAGATATAGTGCTGTTTGCGGATGATACTTCGTTAGTGTTTAAAATTGGACGTCAAAGTAATCAATTAGACGATGTAAATTGTGCTATGTCTGCAATATTAAATTGGTTTACATGTAATAACCTATTATTAAATTCCAGCAAAACAAAGTGTATAAAATTTACACTTCCTAATGTAAGACTAATAAATACACAGTTATTGCTTAATGACGAAATAGTAAATTTTGTTAATGATACAGTTTTTTTAGGTATAACAGTGGACTCGAAATTACAATGGGGGCCCCATATTTCAAAATTGGCCAGTAGACTCAGTTCTGCTGCATATGCAATTAGAAGAATTAGGCAATTAACAGACGTGGCGACGGCTAAACTTGTATATTTTAGTTATTTCCATAGCATAATGTCTTATGGCATACTGCTGTGGGGTAAAGCAGCCGATATAAATACTATATTTGTTTTACAAAAGAGAGCCATACGTTCTATTTATGGTATGGGTTCAAGAGAGTCATTACGTCAGTGCTTTAAAGACTCAAATATCCTCACAGTTACTTCACAATACATTTATGAAAATATTATGTATACACGGAAGAACTTAGCGAGTTTTAAAAAACTCAAAGACTGTACAAGTAGAAACTTACGCAATATAAATAAGCTTATTTTACCTAAATGCCGTCTGCACAAAATCAGTAATTCATTCTATGGTAATTGCATAAGATTTTATAATAAACTGCCGGAATCTGCATTAAATCTGACAGAGAGGCAATTCAAATCTTATATTAAACAATTTTTATGTAAGAAAGCCTATTACAGGATAGACGAATTCATAGATGACAACATATCAAGTAAATAATTAGTTTATTAGCATACAACGTTATAATTTTATTTTCTCATTGCTTTCTTGATTTAATTGATTAATTTTAGAAATATGAAAGCGTAGCGGTTTTTTGTATTAATTGCCGCATGCATTCTTATGTAAAATGTGAATACTATAACTATCAGATGGCAATTGTGAGTAGCTTTGACGTGGTCTAGTGTTTTGAGTAGTCATGCTCACTAAAATGTCCAGACTTGTGGCGGCGTGGTGGGCCGGGTCATTGGGCTCCCTAAAATATGGTCGAGCGCAGTGATGGCTGGCTCATCCGTCATACTCGTGAACGGGTGCTGCTTGTAGGGACTGGTCTGCTCTAATCACTATGACTGATTTCCTCTTATTAATTGTTTAACCAGTTGGTTATGTATTCAATTTTTTTTTTCTTTTTGAGTATTTAATTGAATTAGTGCTAATTGGTGGTTTGTATTCACACAATTAAACTTAAAAATGTAAAATAATAATAAAATTATTTAAAAGAGCATCACGCAAGTTTCTTGCTCGTTCTTCTTGTGATGAGACAGCTTTCCGAACGAGCGGTAAATTAAAAAAAATGTAATGACTTTTCAAAAGTGCTTCAATGTAAGTTTATTTGAATAAATGATTTCTATTCTATTCTATTCTATATAAATATACATACATGAATACATTAAACAAATATTACATAAATATACAAATATATAATAAAAATACATATATACAAATATAAATATAACTACATACTAATAGATTATATACGATAACACAAAAATTGATTGTTTATTTTTTTAAACTATATACAAAGTGACGACGTGTTTATACGTGCTGAGTGGCGGGAGTGAGAGGGCTCGAACGAACGAGTCAGAGTGAATGATTACTAAACAATGTAGATGTAAAAATGGAAGAATTTAAGTACCTACATATTATTTATTTAAATAGGATAATGGATCGACAAATCCACTATGCACTATCGGTATACGCTTGCGCAGTACTAGTGAATAATGAGAAGTGGGATGAAGTCAGATCAGTTGTCCTATCGTGACGAATTCACCAGGAGTTAACCCTATAATCCTATACTGCTAGAAATGGCGCCGTTAGTCCCCAATACTGTTGAAATCGTACCTGAGTCTGGTATAAAGCGATCTGCCATGGCCATTCCCCTTCATATGTAGGTTTTCCATTGATAACTAGCAAGTTAGGGGTTTGTTTCACCACTTTGCCGCATTGCACCTGGAAAAGGACAAATGGTTTTTTAATCGACATCAAAAACGAGGAGGTATTGTATTTATATTTTTTTCTGTGTAAGTTATCTTTGAACCGATTTTGGTAATACTTTTAAATTTTTTTTACAACACAGGGGGTAAACGAGCATGCGGCTCGCCCGATGGTAAGTGACTACCGCCCATGATCACCCACAACGCCAACGACATTGCAGGTGTGCTGCCGGCCTTTTAAAAGGAATATGCTCTTTTTTTTAAGGTTATGATGCCGTATCGGTTCGGAAATACTGCTGAATACATTCGACGGGTTTTAATCCAGATTTACCTTTTTTTAATACTACAAAGGTAGCAAACAAGCTTACAGCCCGTCTGATGGTAAACGGTCAGTGTAGCCTATAGACGCATGAAACCCTGGGAGTATCACGTGCTCGTCGCTCGCCCTCAAAAGAGCAAAGCACTGATATTCTGTTGCGGCCAAAAATAATGTTTCAAGAGCGACGTTACTGCTCATCTTTCAACCATTACTTCTCTTAGTCACCTCATACGACACCTACGAGAAAGTGAGGGGTGACGCATTCCATGCCGGGACCACATAGCAGTTATTACGTATGATCAATGATATTAAATGATACAGGTTAAAGATTTTACTTCCAGTAAAACCTGACAAAGTGATAAATCTAAATTGTGGTCTAAAGCAGAATGCAACCGACGATCACGGTGTTCTTGAGTTGTGGCAGTAAACAATTGAACCACAACATTCTCGATATAAACAAACCAGGTTCTACTAAACCAGTTGAATAATTTGTTTTTTTTTTAAAGAATCTTGGGGGCGTTGGCTACGCGGCCGGATTTGAAACCAGTTTTTTAAGTTTCGCGTATAACTGCGAATTTATAGCAGTATTTATGTAGAAGTGATTTCCCTATGACCAGTCTTTATGTATATAAATATCATAATGTATTTATGTATTGAATTATAATTATGTATTAAATTATTTTGTACGTAATTAATATAATTAATTCCCTCATAGAACAGGTCACCCTTTTTTTTCCCGTGGGTGTCGTAAGAGGCGACTAAGGGAGGGCGAGGAATAGGCAACAGTCCTTCTTAAAACATATCTAAAGCCTAACTGCAGTTGCCAATCCGTCAGCCAAGCGTGGCAACTATTGGCGAAACTCCCCAAAGGGGGAGACTTATGTGCAGCAGTTTTGTTAAGGGCTGCAATGATGATAATTTAGAACTACTTATTCATCATAAAAGAAGTTCTCCTCAAAGATACGTAAACGGTATGGTTTTTCCATCATTTTGACAATTGATTATAAAGTATACGTAAGTACGTAAGCACGTTTTGACCTATTTCCCAAATATATGGACCCCACAGTGCAGGTACAATCCGTAATCTACGTTAGAATCGCAGGTCCTTCGTCTGGGTTATGATTTTAGGTACTAACTATCCTTAATCTGACCCTCTAGACAAGCAGCAAGCGAATTCGCCGATGGAATCGACATCGTTAGCGTGTCCGTGAGTTGGAATGAGTCATCCGGCGTTGCTAACTCATTCTGTTTCACGGACTCGCTAGCGATGTCGATTCCATCGACGGAATCGCTTGCCATTTGTCTAGAGGTCCAGATCCTTAATTGATAATAATAGTTTAAATGTTAAAATAAAACTTACATTCTGTGATTCCTGGCCACTGTTCCCGGAATTAATTCCTCTATTCGGTGGCAGAGTAATTACAGGTCTCTCCCCGTCGAAATATTCAGACGGGTCTACTGGACGGCTGGAAGAAATTAAAAATACAGTAAATAATTCACAAGACATAACAATACATTATGTTTCTTGGGAATCGATGGCAATACATGGTTTGCTATGATGATGATGAGCCATTGTCCTTTCCAATAGTTTTAGTATATTCCAATGATTAGGTAACACACTTAATCATATAAAATCGCAAGGAAGTCAGGGGCTTACTACGTTCCTAAGTAAGTTATACTAAATCTATGCTATAATTTGTAATACAAAGGGTTTCGCCGTGTTTCCTTATTAAAATTGCACTGGCGTCTTTTTTTATGCAATTTAGAATGGCAAACAAGCTGACGGCCCACTTGATGGTAAGTGGTAACCGTCGCCTATATACATGAGCAGTACCATGGACATAACAGGGTATACTGTTTCGCCTATGATACCCCCCAAGCGTTGCCATTCCTGAGGACTTAGGTGTTATTCTTCTGTACCCTGTAAGTTCACTTTATTTGTCTTTGTTGATACTCGTGCCTTTAATATATTGTAAGTTGTTAAAAATAATTTTTGACCAATTGTTATGTATTACAGTTAGATATTATGCACGGAATATTTGTATTTTTTTTGGTAGGTCAAAAATTAGCCATTAAAACCACCTTTTTTTAAATATTTTTTTGTAACCTTATAATTATTTGGAAAATTATAAAAAAATATATAATGTAAAGCTAGTTTAGAACTTCTATGTCGCTTTAGTTGTATTCAAGTATCTATCATAGTTTCGTAGACAAATAATTTAAAAAAATTTGGGGTTGCAACTTATATTTTCCAAAAATGGATAAAGTTAGGGATTTGATAATTGGCCAACAATTATTTCTAACAACAAGTAATATATTAAAGGCACCAGTGTCAATAAAGACGCCAGTGCAGACTTCATAAGGAAACACGGCGAGACG
Source organism: Galleria mellonella (assembly GCF_026898425.1). NCBI lineage: Eukaryota > Metazoa > Arthropoda > Insecta > Lepidoptera > Pyralidae > Galleria > Galleria mellonella. The sequence goes on along the minus strand of NW_026442074.1, from coordinate 10,550,375 downwards.
CTTTTTTAAAAAGTTAACAGGTTATGTGACTACTAACAATTCTGTTTTGTTTATGCTTTTAGTGCCAATATGGAGAACAGCTCCATTTATCTGATACGTCATAAACGCTCATAATAAGCTAAGTTGGCTTGAGTTAGCACTCGATTAAATAAGAATATATTATTATTATATATAATATACATTCCAAATACTATGGATTTTTAGTACCACTTAAACCTCTTGGGCTTGTGTGTGATACTTTACATTTTGTTCTCAAATGACAATATTTACATTAATATATGTTTTTTTTTATACCACTGAGGTGGCAGACAAGCATACGGTCCATCTGATGGTAAGTGGTTACCATAGCCTATGAACACCTGCAATACCAGAGGTATTACGCGCGCGTTGCTGACCCTGAAGAAACCTTTTCGCACTGAGTCGAAGGGTTCAAGCTAGTATTTAGGTGTTCCCGCCCATAAGTGACAGCAATACTCCATGTGGGACTGAATTTGCGATTTGTAGAGTATTTAATCGCTGATCTAGCGTGAAGTAATGCTTCGCTCTATTAAGCACACGGAGTTTTTTGGATGCCAGCTTCACCTTATCTTTGAATAGCTGCTGCTGTTTTAGCACAGTACAGGTTGGACAGTAAATAGAATATCTATTACAATATCTAATACTATTGGCCTCTTTTTTTGGTTATAAAATACAACCCAAGTTATTTGCTGATATTAAAGCTTTATACAGGTGAAAGAATTTTTAAATTTCGCTATTTTTTTACTTTATTCATTACAAAGTATTTTTTACTTTTTATAATATTAGTTAAGACGATTGCATCTTATTAAGTCCTAATAATCATAAATTCTTGTAGTTGCCAAGCATGATTCTGCTTCGGTTTAAAGAACTGAAATTGTTAGACATGATGGCATAACAGTTTAGGCTTCAGAAATGGCAACCCATTGGAGATACCACGGATGATGTAAATTGTGTTTTTCAAAATTTCATCGCCTAACCCCCTTAGTATGTAATAATATTGTACAACTTCCCACCCTCCGCGGTTTTTAACCTATATGTATTTTTATTCATAGTCAGATATCGGTTAAATAGAACAAAATAAATAATTACCAGACGGAGACTTTGTACAAAAGTCGATTTAGGTACTTCAAATAATTATTGAAATCTGGAATTTTTTTTTTATCTGATATCATGTACTTTCAGATTGACCCAATAGAAATTTTGTAAAACGATTCAGTACTTTAGTTTTTAAATCAAAATTAATGGTTACGTCACAATAAAAGTAGGTTTTTTTGTAGAACACAACTTTAAATTATAGGTTATGTTGTTGTCGGACAAAATGAATTTAAAAATAAAATAAAGACATATTTTGAACAACATCCTTTTTACAACGTGACCGAATACCTAAATGTCAATATTAAATTATGACATTATTATTTATTTATGTTTAACTGTAAGAAGTGTGACAATTCCAATTTTATAACTTTAAGTCATCGTTATTGGTGTATGGTCACCATTATATTGACATGTATTAACTAATTTATAATGTTAACTGTAATTAATTTGTAATGTTACTTTTATTTTATAATTAAAATGTTATTATTATTGTTATTATTTATTTTATTAATTTCAAAATTAGAATGTAAATATTGACTTGCCATTGTGTGACGAAAACTATTACATTTGTTAATAAAGAAATATGAATATGATACAAAATAAATGCCATTAAGTCAAGGTAGTAAGGTTTCGATTTATGTAATTATTTTGTAAATAGTGAATCTATAAAATGAGTTACAAAAGTGAATGAAGAAGAAGTGTAAGTAGTGCAGTGCGTAAGACATTTAGTTCATGGTAGATTTTTAAATGAGTGATAATGAAATGGTAACCCCGCCCGTGATATCGGTATACGCTGGTGAAGTGCTAGTGAGGGATGATAGGTGAGGATGAAAGCAGGTCCGTTGGCCCATCGTGACGAATTTCACAAGAATTAATCAAGACGGTTTCCAGACGCGTGGAGATCGATCTGATAAGGTATATTGCTAGCAATGGAGCTGTTAGGTCGACATTACTAATGATCCCTTTCACCCCATGGTAGGTACTTAGTTCTCTGCACACCCTGTATGTACCTAGAATGAACAAACCTAAATAACTCAGAAATTAATCTTTGTTTAAATTTAATAATAAAAACAATTCTATCAAATATGTTTTTGTTATGATCGTCTTGCAAGTATAAGACGCCAGATGCACTGCCTTGTACCAGAAGGAGCCTGCACAGAAGTCGTTTGCTTGGATACCTCTGTCCCATTCGTGTTTCTACCGTGAAGCAGTTGTGTTTGAATGGCTGTGTTTCGGTTTGAATGGTGGGATATAGCGATGAATTTACAGGGTACAGAGGAATAACACTTTAGTCCTCAGGAATGGCAACGCATGGGGGGTATCATGGGTGAAACAGTATACTCTGTTACGTCCATGATACTGCTCATGTCTATAGGCGACGGTTACCACTTTCCATCAGGTGGGCCGTCGGCTTGTTTGCCATTCTGAGTTGTATAAAAAAAATACTGTGTTGTACGAAATCGTATCTATCGGTGTATTTACGAGTATACGGCAGTTTTTGTTTATCTCTCTCTCTCTCTCTTTATTCTACCATTACAACAAGTTTTTTATAGACGGTAATAGATGATAGTTTTTAGCCATAGAAAAAAATGGAATTAAGATAGCCTGTCGGGTTAGTTAGTAAATAAATTAAAAAAAAATCTCGTAGTAATAATGATTAACGTGCCGAATTTAAGAAAGAAGAAAAGACTTTAATCATAAGACTTAGACATTAATATAAGAATGATTCAATATTATTTAAAAGAATAAAAATAATGAGTTTTTTTTTGCGTCTCTAACTTAAAAAATGTGTTTACTGTTTAATTTTAGATAAAGAAAGAAAAATATTTATTTGATGTATATTAATAACAATTATAACTAAAACATAAACAATTATAAAATTAAAGAAAAAGGAAATACAAAAATAAACTTATACTTAATTAGAAATTATGTGACCAAAATGGTCACCACTCAGCTAAGTGTTTGGGCATTCAAACGTAACGCCTTAATGCTGTTTCTCTGTAGGACCAATGGGAGTGTGATTCGTAAGCCATTAAACCAAGTTAAGCTGAGTTATTTATTTATTTATTCATTAGTACAAATATGTGTACATGGCAGACTTAATGCTTAAAGCATTCTCTCCCAGTCAACCATAGGGAAGTGTCAGAATACTCGAATGCGGTAGTACTAATAATTGATATACATACATACTAAAATTACATATATAAACGAACAAATATATATGAATAACAAATATACTTACACATATATGATATATACTATATTATACACGAAATTGAGAATAATATAAAGCACTTACTGCTCGGATAAAGTAAGAAAGTGAGCGTGAACCCTTTTTTATTATTATTAAGCAGTTAAAACTGTTCAGTTTGACTCAAACCTTTTAGCAGTTAGTCAGTAAGTAAGATCAGCATCAAAAGTGGAGGAACACATGAAAATTTTCAAAATCTTTTCAAGTACCAGCAAAACCCCTCAAAGGCATAGGCGTGTTCAGCAGTGGACAGTTAAACGCTGATATGATGATAATTATGGGTGAATTTTTAGTATTTTATTTCTGAATGACTTGGGATGGTCGTGAAATGCGTTAAGGTTCAGGAACTTGTTACGGGTATTGCCAGCAATAGACCTCTATACTATCCATAATCCCTTTTCTCCCACCAAGATAAATAGCTCCATCTTCCATTCAATCTTACCTTGAATCTTCAAACTCGTCTGGGTCATGCCTTCTACCTGTGGTAGAGCGAACGGGCGGAGATGGGGTAAATTTGTATCCAGTATTCGGTTGGTTGATATTTAAACCGTTATGATTCGGCTGTTCATCATCTCTGGTAAAAAAAAATCAAAGATCTCAATATTCCTGCCAATAAATCAACCAACCTAACCGGCTGTTAGTGGATATTATAGGTAGGTATATAGATTAGAGATGGATAATATATTGATTTAATAACGAATGTGTTAAATCTTTTTACATATTCTAAAATAGATATCCGACCGATACGGGCGATATCGAAATGGGCGATGACCTTTTATCCGCCATCAATGTGCAGAGAAACCCAATATATAGATATCGGGTAAAGCACGCGTGTTCTGTGTCAAATGAAGAATTATTATATTTTCCTTGTCATTTATAACAATTTTAAACAAAAATAATCTTACTAGTATATAGTGTACCTATTTTAGATTTGCCAATAATATTAACTTAATATAAAAATATTGAAGTATTTTTTTTTGAAGTTTATGAGTTAAATTCTTTATTTGAAACAAAAAAAGCGCCAAATTTATCTATATTTCTTCTCTTTATAAACATATAGTAGATAAAACTTGTATATAAAATATTATATTTTATTATTCATAAATGTGACGCTTTTACACATATATTTTACAAAAAATCTAGAATTTGTGATGGAACACTTGTTTACTGATATTAAGATTTAGTTTTCTAAGTTTGAAAATTAAAAAAAAATTAAGGAGCTAAAGAAAAAAAATATAAGCCGAGGACGAAACGAGTGTAAGCTGGTATGGTAATACGATCTCTTTAGGTAGGTCATATAAGTATAAAGATATATATACATAGAAAATAGAGAAAAGAAGAGAACTAATTTTTTTTTTATACAACTTAGAATGGCAAACAATCTGACGGCCCACCTGATGGAAAGTGGTAACCGTCGCCTATAGACATGAGCAGTACCATGGACATAACAGAGTATACTGTTTCGCCCATGATACCCCCCAATGCGTTGCCATTCCTGAGGACTCAGGTGTTAATCTTCTATACCCAGTAAATTCACGCCATATCCCACCCTTCATACCGAAACACAGCCATGCAAACACAACTGCTTCACGGTAGAAACACGAATGGGACAGAGGTACCCAAGCAATCGACTTTTGTACAAAGTCTCCCTCTGGTGAATGAAATATGACAATTATTTTATGTCACAAAAATAATTTTAATAAAATGAAAATAGTAATTGAAAAGGTGCGTCAGTTAAGCATTCAATTAAAAGTGCAGTGCTGTGCAACAAGATAAAAGAAAGTAAAGGTAGGCACAGGTAATGCAATACAAGGTTTTATTGTGTAGTGTAGGAAGTTAATCCATAAATCGCTCTAGTTGATGTATCTGACAAAAATTTTTAGTGCCTGTACTATTCCTGTAAGAACTGAATCTGTGTTTGCATGTTTATTTATCTATTTTATTTTTCTAGATAAATTAGAAATATAAAATAGAGACAGAATATAGAGAAAAGTCACAATTTATTTATACAGAGGCATAACGTCTCAGTACTTAGGAATGACAACGAATGAAAGATACCATGGGCGATAAAGTATCCTCTGTTATGTCCATGACAGACATGAACAGTACTGTTCATGTCTATAGGTGATGGTTACCACTTTCCGTGGTAATTATATTTGCATAAAAAGAAAGGAGGCAACCATATGATTTACAGTTTTTATTTTATCATTCCTTCTATGTAGTTCCTTGTGACCCTAAGTCACATTGAGAATAAATTAATATTGTCTGTCTTTAATACTATTTGTCTATAGTCTTACTAAATGTCAAACTTAACCATAATAAATTCATTTATTACAATTTATATTATAGTCGAATTTCGACCACTGATTTACCACTAGCATAATTAAATTGTCATAAAATGTTCTGGTATTTTTGATAATTATTCACCGTTAGAGATTTATCTGGTAATTACATTATTAAGATATATTTATATAGTTCTGACTCAGAATAACGAGAAATTAGTTGATAGTTGATAATGGTACAAGTTTTTAGAACAGTGGAAACTCAGAACGCGCGACTTCGGTTTATTTCTATGATCGAATTTGAACTTTTTTGTGAAATGTACATGGAAACGAATTGGCGCGACTTAAATTTGAAAATTAAACAATTTAGAAAACCAAACAAGCTGACGGCCTAACTGATGGAAAGTAGTAACCGTCGCCTATATACATGAGCAGTACCATGGACATAACAGAGTATACTGTTTCGCTTATGATATCCCCCACGCATTTCCATTCCTCAGATGTTATTCCTCTGTATCCTGTAAATTCACTGCCATATCCCACCCTTCGAACTAAAACACAGCCATGTGAACGCAACTGCTTCACGGTAGAAACACGAATGGGACAGAGATGCCCAAGCAAACGACTTTTGTACAAAGTCTCTCTCTGGTCAGATAAAAATCTAGAATAATTATTCACTTTACATTGATACAAAATTCAAATCCAAATGCAAAATGGGTAATTGGCATTTAAATAGTCATTTATTTTATAATATGCTTTACTACCCGTTAGTTTAGTTCCCGTGTGGTCCCGGCATAGAATAGGCCACCAATTCTTTTTTCGTGGGTATCGTAAGAGGCGACTATGGGAACTTAACGTTCGAGGGATGGACAGCAACGTCCCTCTTAAAACATCCCCAACGCCTAACTGCGGTTGCCAAGCCGCCTGCCAAGCGTGGTAGCTACCGGCAAAACCCTCCTTATGGGGAAGCCCAATGTTCAACAGTGGACAATTAAAGGCTGATGTGATATGGTATACTTTATTATTACATATATATATATATATATATATATATATATGTATTTTCATTGTTGATGTGCTTTGTTTTGATATATCATCTTGAAATGCTTATTTACTTTCAACTAACTTTTGAACGAATGAATGAAATGAAAAAAATGAGCTAGTACTGTCTATCAGTTGATTATTTATTGTCATTCTCTCCTTTTGTATGTGTGAAAATTTGAAGTTGTATGTATTTTTAATGATAAATCCAAATAAGATAAAAATAAAAAAAAATGTCAAAGAATAAATTTTTTTTGGCGTGGTTCACCCTTCTCAATGAGGGGTATGAAAAATAGATGTTGGCCGATTCTCAGACCTATCCAATATGCACACAAAATTTCATTAATATCGGTAAAGCCGTTTCGAAGGAGTTTGGTAACAAACACCGCGACACGAGAATTTTATATATTAGATATGTTTATATACTTTAGTGTCTGTATAATAGTGCGCCACCAACCCTTTGTCTTATTCTCAATGTCCTCTACCCAAAGATTGTCTGGAAGAGATTGCTTAGCGATAAGGCTGCCTTTTGTATCATTTCTTATTAATAATTTTTTTAATTCACTTTTTTTACGTAGTGCAAATATGTGTAAAATTAATAAATAATAAATAAATAAATAATTTCAGCCATTTTTTTCTGTTGTGTAATTGAAAACGAACTTTGGTTTTTTTTTAATGAATGATAATGGAATGGTAACCCCGCCTGCGCTAACGGTATACACTGGCAGGGCACCAAAGAGAGATGATAGGTGAGAATAAAAAAGCAGGTCAGTTAGCCCATCGTGATGACCTGGAATTCAGCACGATGGTTTCTAGGGCGGACCACGTGGAAGTCGACCTGGTTGGGTATATTGCTAACAATGGGACTGGTAGTTTGCATTACTAACAATCCCCTTTCCACTTGACTTAGATTATAAATGGATATAGTAAATAATTCCTAATATTTTAACAATAACTTATTTATAAGTTAACGGGGGAAAAACTCTAACATTAGCATAGATAAAAAAAGGTATGACTCTTTCTAGGCTGTCACTAATTACTTACGTTATTAAGCTAAATATCAAAACGTCCCCCTTCCCCCTCTAGCGACCGCAAGTTTAGACTGCACAAAAAATACCTATAAACATATTTGGAAAATTCCATATTACATTTCTGTTTACACCAAAGATGCGCGTTCGCAGGTTTTTTACCTTTACCCAAAATAGAGGTAGGAAAACATCGAATGCTCATACGTTGGTTTTTCTAATTATTTTTGTTAATTCGATATTACACAAGTTGATTTAATATTTTTGTTTTTTTTTTTTTTATATTACAAAGATACAGCCTGTCTGATGGTAAACTGTCATTGTAGCCTATGGACACTTGCTACACTAGGGGTTAGTAAGTACCAGAGGGAGACTTTGTACATAAGTCGTTTGCTTGCGTACCTCTGTCCCATTCGTGTTTCAACCGTAAAGCAGTTGTGTTTGCATGGCTGCGTTTCGGTTTGAAGGGTGGGATATGGCGTGAATTTACAGGGTACAGAGGAATAACACCTGAGTCCTCAGGAATGGCAACGCATCGAGGGTATCATTGGCGAAGCAGTATACTCTGTTATGTCCATGGTACTGCTCATGTCTATAGGCGACTGTTACCACTTTCCATCAGGTGGGCCGTCAGCTTGTTTGCCATTCTAAGTTGTATAAAAAAAAGTACATATTAGTACATAGTATTATTTATTACTCACCACAAACAATGAAGGAACTTACTACCTATAATATGTAGCCCTTTTAACAATATTATTTGTGGGAGCTGGTGTCTATACAAGGTGTTCAACCTGTATTACAATGGACTTTACCAGGATATTTAAAGATTGTAAAACCTTAAATTTTGTATATTGGTATTTTGAGAACGACTGTTAGTGAAACTTAGAAGATGGATAAGTATTAATTTATTGAAACGACTGTGTACCAGCTATGTCCTGCGGCTTCATCCGTGGTAGCATCGTGATGCTGAATAGCCTATAATCTCAAAAACGAGTAATAGTTTAATGTATGTAATTTGTATGTAATTTTAGACATAGTCATCATTCAAATAAATATATGTGTACATAATATATATATATATATATATATATATATATATATATATATATATATATATATATATATATATATATATATATATATATATATATATATATATATATATATATATATATATATATATATATATATATGTTAACAGAGATTTAATAGACTAACTGTTGAGTGTCTTGCGTGGTGTTCTCATTAGATAACAGCTTCCTGAATTCTGCAGTAGATTTAAAAACATTACGATTTAAAAATGCTACAAGCATTCTATTTATGTAAAGATGATGTGAAGAGTTCGTCGGATAAAACAATAAAAATATAAGATACTGAATAAAGATATATTATATTGTTCCCTAGTACAATAATAGATGTTTTAAAAAGTAATGACGTTTCTCTAAATAAACAAAATACTCAATTGACATAACAAGAAAAATGAATAAATTCTATTTTTAAAAATAACCTAAATAAAATCTCAACAGATGATATGAATTTAGAATTTAATAATATAATTAAAATATTAAAAAGTTTTTAAATCATTTATCTAACCATCTTATTTTAATTACCATATAGTTTGAATATTATTTACAATTTGCAATTAATAATTGTCAAGTATTCAATCATAAATATATATATTATTTTTTATTTCTTATAAGTATTTAGTCAAAAGCAGAAACGTATACAGTTATATATATTAAATACGTTTCCAGTTAGATAAAATTTGTCACAAAAGACTTCAAAGTGAAGACAGGCCAAGTTTATCTCGTTAAACGAGTATCAAATGAGCACTGCTATCAAAATGTCGTTATTTAGATTCCATGTCGGATACAGGGGTTTTTATATAAATTTAATTACATTCTCGGTATTGCGCGCGTATTGGGAAATTATTACTAAAATATTAACCTACAAATATTAAATTTTATGCTTCATACAAATTCCGAACATACGCGATCAACTTAGTATGGTTTATTAAAAAATATATATTTTTATATTTATACTTTGTTTATTGACCAGTTTACAAAAAAGAAAAAAAAAATGTTTGGTGCAAAAGGCGCTCTTAATGTTTCGCATGTAGCATTCTTTTCTAGTCAACCTTAGGTATTGTGGGTGATCATGGACGGCGGTAGTCACTTACCATCAGGTGAGCCGCATGCTCGTTTGCCCCCTGTGTTGTAAAAAAAAAACCTATACTAGTTTTAATTAGATTTTGGACTAGTTTATATTTTATACTAGTTATTAAACGTGACTTCTATGTAAGCATCATATTTGATTGACTAGACTAAAAAGTAGCCTATGTCCTTCTCTTTTCTAAATAATGTCAGCCGCTGTCGTATAAATTCTGGAAAAAGGTCACCTTTGTGTAGACTTGTGAATTCATATAACGCTTTATTTAATGATGTTGATATTATTAATGAACGTCCAAGTACTTTTAAAAAGTTAATCTCTATAAGATTTTTTTTTTATTTTATTTATTTATTCATTAGTACATATATGTGTACATGGCGGACTTAATGCTAAAAGTATTCTCTCCCAGTCAACCATAGGGAAGTGTCAGAATACTCGAATGCGGTACTACTAATTATTGATATATATACATACTAAAATTACATATATAAATGAATAAATATATATAAATAACAAATATACTTACACATATATGATATATACTATATTATACACGAATTTGGGAATAACATAAAGCACTTATTGCTCGGATAAAGATACAATTTTTTAACTGTTCTTCTTTGCTTAAGCTATTTGTATTATATTTGAATCGAAACTGTGGTAAACGGTGTTGGTGGCAAATTTACTCAATGTTTCCTTTGACTAATATTTTGTATTATTCTTTATTTTGTCACTGTTAGTTTTCCCAAATAAATGAAAAAAAAAATATGTGTATATCAAATTTTATACCGAATAGATATATAGAGAGTAGATAGAGAGTAGTTATGGTGTCGGAGAGTTAAACGACCATACAAATTTATTAATATTTTATAATATTAATAAGTTTTTTATGTAATAACTAATTATGAATAATAAGTGTGTTATGCTAACTCACCCATCATCATTATTTCAGCCTAACTATCAGTTCACTGGTTACTATTAAATATGGACTACTCCCATAGTCTGTATTTAACATTGCCAATCTATTCATAAAAGGGGAGGAAAGGTATTGTTAGTAATGGAGTTTGACAGCCCTATTACTAGCAATATAGGGCATATTGCTAGGTCAGGTCGACCTCCACGTGGTTCCCCCTGGAAACCATCGTGAACAATTCTTGTTGAATTCGTCACGGTGGGCTAACTGACCTACTTCATCTCCTCACCTATCATCCTTCACTGGTGCCCCGCCGGTGTATACCGATAGCACGGGTGGGGTTACCATTCCATTATCATCCATCAAAAAAAAAATCTATTCATAATACTAGTTAATATAGTATTAATATACTAGTTAATGTAACGACACTATGTCTGAACATGAGTTATATTTAAAAAAAAAAATGTGTAGACCACACCAGTAGTAAAACCAATAGATACTAAAATATTAATTATTATAAATTCTCATACTAGTATATACTCGTAGTTATATATTTAAAGGAGTAATTGTTCATAAAAAATAAATTGTGTTCTGTATCATTCTATTGTGTTCTAAAATCTACATGAAATGGAAAAAGACAGAAGACATTTGTCATATGACTTCTTAGTCTAAGTTTTTTTCGTCTATGGCAACATTTATGGTTTATAAAAAAGAAAAATATTGTACTTAGTATACAATTGCAAATGGCGGCAGTGTAGGTATCTTTTACCGCTCCTCCATTGTAATAGAATAAAAAAAAAATCTTTATGTATTTTACTAATCACATACGGTAAGTATTAACTTAACAACATTTTTTTTCTCATGTATATTCATAGTCAATAATTAGATATTTTTGCTTTAAATTGTTTTTCGCAAGATGACAAAAAAAAATTCTTTGTCACAGAATTAATATGGCGTCAATACGGGAGTAAACCTTATCTATAATAGCATGAACAAAATCAATTCAGCATGAGCGAAGATAAAGCGTAACATACACAAAAATATACCGTTTAACTGAAAACCTTCTAATTTTTGAAATAGTGTAGTGTTTGTGAATAAATATTGTATCTTGTAAGTCTGTAGACTGTAGTAAACATCAATACTTACTTTTCCATTAAGTAGGTTAATTAAATTACACAGCAATTATTTTTTGTAAATTTTGCAAATATTTGTGTGGCTATCATATCTTTTATTCTAACTGCCCGCACAGACATAGCAGCGACGTTTCTTCTAGTATTTTCTGTCATTCCCTCTATCGCGATCGCTCTCCTTTCATACTGCATATTACATCATTTATATTTTTTTCCATTGTTATACAATCATACTTACATTTTAGAAGGCAGAGGCTCGTCTACAGGGCGAACATAAACAGGCCCCCCATTAGTAGGAGTCCCCTGAATTGGCCTCGTGATTGTGGTATCTTGTGGCCTCAGACCATCGTACAAAGTTGGTCTATCTGGCGTTTTGTTTGGTCTCTCAGTTGGCCTCGATGGTCTCTGCACTGATGGTTGATTGATTGGCCTCTCTGGTTGTTCGGGTCTTTCTACATCAGGTCTACTTGGTGGTGGCCTCGTCTGAGGCCGGGAAGGTGGTCTGCCTGTCGTTTGAGCGCGGTTTGGCCTCTCCTCTTCTTCATCGGGTCTATATATGCCCGTAGCTGGACGAGGGATGTCGGCATTGCAAATCTCTCTACCATTTAGTCTAATGGCTTTAAGTTTTGGAGCTGGTGGGTTTAAAGGACTGTACTGTACAAAGAAACGAACGGCTACCGCAGGCCCAGGGTGTATCTTCATCTTGGTATTTTCAACTTTAAAGTCAATATTGTCTGTTGTCGATACGTCTCCTACCCAGTTCTGTTAAAGAAAAGTATACATAAATTAATATATTTAGAAATCATGAAGGTATATTGCTGAAAAAGTCTGTGTGATTCGCTTGCTTAAGTATCATCGGGTTACACATTTTTACCACGAAGTAACAATGCATGTGTTTCAGTCATGTTTAGGTTCATTCTTTGACACAAAAATTGTGCCACAGAATCAAGCTTGTTCTAGAAAGTACACTGGCTTTCTTACCTTGCAGAGCCAAATACAACAATGCATGTACTTTATGATACCATTAGGAACGACGCCTAATCAGGTGATATATAAAGCTAGACAACTAGTTTTTATAAAAGCTTTCGAGACAAAGTCTCATCTATAATCCATCGTCAAGCTTGTATGTAATATAACACATATATTTTGTTTCAGTTTGAACTATTGACTCTAACTTCATGTCATTAGAGTTAGTCATGTGCGAGGCAAGCGCAAGTGCGGCAAAAGCTCATGGCATCAAGCACATAATATCTGTTTGCCATTAAATTGATCCTTGTTAGGTGGTCAGTGTTATAAAAAAAATTACTTTGTTAACCATTAACTATAAAACATTACGCAATCTTACCCCTAGAATATCGGCCTTCTTATCCAATACAATATTCAGCCATAACGAGTGAAGCGTACTATCAGTCGACAGGTTCACCACACCGTACCACCTCCCTGGCTCCGTGCCTGGCGGTTCGTACATGAACACGTTGGGACATGGCGACAGGGGCGTGGACTCTTGTGTGCGACCAGGACCAACCACCACAGCCGTGACTAGTAAGCAGGTTAAGGCTCTAATCTGGAATATTAGAATATTTTCTGTAAGTGAATGTGAGTCTGAATGATGAATGATAATGATATGGTAACACTGATTGCGCTACAAGTATACATCGTAGAGGTAAATTACAGTACAGTGATCATTCTCTGTTGATAAGTTAGGATGAAGTCAAACCAGTTGGTTTATCGTGATGACTACACCAGGCATTAACCATGATGGACCATGCATAAGTCGATCTGATAAGGATATGTTGCTAGTAATATGACCATTAGACCTCATTTTTTTTATACCACTGAGGTAGCAAAGAAGCATACGGCCCACCTGATGGTAAGTGGTTACTGTAGCCTATGAACACCTGCAATACCAGAGGTATTACGCGTACGTTGCCGACCCTGAAGAAACCTCTTTACCCCCCTCAACAATCTCTTCTCTCCTTCTCGGGTTTTCTGTATTAGCAATTAGGATTGGGAGCAAAGGCGGAAGAGGAATGTCAGTAACAGGAACTAATGGTTACATTGTTAGCAATAAGGCCTGCCAGAATAATTTCTTAAATGGTCTGGCCGGAAAATCATCATGGTTAATTCCAGGTAAATTAGATAAAAACTGATCTGACTTAATCCTTTATTCACTTATCACCCGTGTCGTTCCGGCATAGAATGGGTCACCCCTTACTTTTCCTTGCGTGTCATAAGAGGCTACTAAGAGAATTCAATGGTCAAGGGAAAACCAGCAGCGCCCCTCTTAAAGCATCACCAAAATCTAACTGCGGTTGCCAACCTACCTGCCTAGCATGGCAACTATTGGCAAAACATCCTTTATAGGCGAGACCTATATTCTGGATGATATGATGTCATCATTCACTGAATTCCATCCCATCAGGGAAAACAAGTATCTCAAACGTAGCTAGAACTCTATTTTTCCATTAAAAATATTGTTTGTAGGTTTTTGTATTTTATGAAAAATTATTAATTCACTCTTGCGCCACCTATCCACTTCTATATGTTCTCCTTTAACCGAAGGTTGTGTGTAAGAGATTGCCCTAGCGATAAGACCGCCTTTTGTACCTTTATGTGTATTTATGTTACTGTATTTCACTTGAAATATTCACTAGTCATTGTATATTTTTGTTTATGGTGCACCATAAAGAATTAAATAAATAAATAAGTTACTATGATCATTGAATTTGACAAAGACTTCATAATTCCAACAGAATCTCGTCAAGGAATTCAAACCGATCATTATTAAATAAGTTGACAAGTTATGCGACTTTGGAAATGCGAAATTCGTACTTATAAGAAGGAACTGATACTAATCTAAGTTCCAGCACCAAGTGCTGGAACTTAGATTAGTATCAGAATTCCGAAAATGAATCCTAAATTAGATTTCGCTGCAGACGGACAAAGGAAACGAATGTCACATATCTAAATATCCAGTATGCATTATATTAGATTATTTAATTAGTTTCAGAACGGTATTTGTCATTTATTAAATCGTTTGTTATGCAAAATGAGTTGAAGTATAACATTTAGTCAATACATTTATTTATTTTTAGTTGGCACAAATAATTCTAGCTAGTTTTTTTATCGAAAGTCATTTAAAGATAATACAAACGTCATTAAGGACGTATGCCCACAAAAAGTTTACTTCAATTCTGACAATACCAGTTATTATGTTTTAAAAACTAAATAACTAAACTGATTTTGATAAAATTTTAGGACTAATCTGTAAGTATATCCTTTCAGATGAAAAAAGATATTTTTTCAAAAAGATTTGGTTGTATTTTTTTATGTTGGTTACGTCATAACTTCGTCAGTTGTTATCGAATTGAAAAAATGTTTTTTTATCTCGTCTTTCTTTGAGGGGGGAAAAGGATTAATAGTAATAGGTCTAACTGCTCCCCGATGATAGCAATATACTCTATCGGGTCGACCTCCATGCGGTTCCTTCTGAAAATCATCGTGGTTAATTCTTGTTGAACTCGTCACGATGGGCCAACTGACCTGTTTTCATCTAGTACCCCGTCAGCGTATACCGATAGCGCAAGCGGGGTTACCAATCCATTATCGACCATTTGATAAAATACGTACGTATACATTATGAGTGAGCTCGATAAAAATAATATAATGACACATGGCGTGTGGGAATCCCGCGACACCAGTTTCGTACGAAACTAGTTTTGTGCTTGTGTGAATATCCTTGCACGTAAAAAGTACAAAAACGAGTCTGTCTGCCTTGTTGCATCGTAATATTAATGAATTATTAGAGAATTATAGGCTGGTTATATTAAAAGAATCATATTATCGTTTGACATTTTAAGTTGCATAAAGAAAAAATATTAACTCTTACGACTTTCATGTTGCACGGTTTATGGTTTATGAGAAATAAGTATT
This sequence comes from Galleria mellonella, assembly GCF_026898425.1. NCBI lineage: Eukaryota > Metazoa > Arthropoda > Insecta > Lepidoptera > Pyralidae > Galleria > Galleria mellonella. The sequence continues at coordinate 10,534,518 of NW_026442074.1, read as the reverse complement.
GACAAGATAATTTAGGTAAATTATAATAAATTTGTCTGGGTTTTCTCGATGTTTCGCGTCTAGACCCTTTAGACAATTTACAAGCGAATTTAATAACGGAATCGTCATAGTTAGCGAGTCAATAAGATAGAATGAGACATCGGATGTTGTTATCTTATTCTGTCTCATGAAATTGTTACACAAGGTACAAATGAATTTATCGATATACTTTGCTTTAGTTAACGCTCAAATAAGAGAGAACAAGATAGCGCACGTCGTCATCTCATTCTATCTCATCTAGTGATAAAAATTCTATAAATAGACTCATTTGTACTTTGTCTAAGGGAACAAGTTCTCTAGACAAGCGACAAGAGAATACATCGACGGGATCGTCATTACTAGTGAGTCAATGAGATAGAACGAGACACCAGATGTTGCTATTTTATTTTGTTTCATCAACTCGTTAGACAGGGTAGAAATGAATCTATTTACAGAGACATCGGACATTTTAATCTTATTCTGGCTCTTGGACTTGCTAAACAATATAAATATAATAGAATAGCTTCAGTCAGCGTTCATATGAGAAAGACCAAGATAGCGCATGTCTCCATCTCATTCTCTCTGATCTAGCGATAATATTTCCATATATAGATTCGTTTGTACTTTGTCTAAGGGGCAGGTTCTCTAGACAAGTGGCAAACTAATAAATCGACAGGATCGCCTTCGATGGCGAACTCACGTGTTTAAACGAGGCAGTAACGTCCGATGTCACAATCAAAGTTATGGACTTTTGCCACTTGTCTAGAAGAGATTGTCTAGGATCTAGCATGAAATGAACTTATGAATTCGGAATCGATTTCGTGTTTTTTTTCGTACGGAAATCGATCCAGTAAATAGAGCTTAACATTTTGTTCGTCATAAATCCTACCATAAAAGTCCAAAGGAATGATATTTTAATATTTTTAATGCTTTTAAACGGTATGTAATATTTAATTTTTCTTTATCTTTGAAATTTGTTTCGTTTAGACTCGAAATTTCGAAAAATATTACTCAGGTTACACCGGCCGTGGTCACGAATAGATTACTCGTTTCCCTTAATTAACGTCTCTTGTAAACTTTAAATGAATCATATTGTGATTCTTTTAAAGATGCTCTTTTAAAAAATATTATTCTAAGAACCAATAGGTATAAATTTTTCATGAAATTCAGAATGGAAATAATGGAAAGTGGCCACTGTCATTTAGTACAGACGTTGTGATCTCAATGGTGCTATTAAGGGGGGAAATGGATTGTTAGTAACGGAGACTAAGAATAGCATAGCTAACAATATACCCAACCAGGTCGACCTCCTCGCGGTTCCCCCTGGAAACTATCATGGTTAATTCCTGATGAATTTATCATGATGGGCTAACTGACCTGTTTTCATTCTCATCTATCACCCTTCACTGGTGCTCCACCAGCGTATTCCGTTAGCGTAGGCGGGGTTACTGCCAACACTCGAAGATTTACTACTATTATCGACTATTACCCGGGGTGAACAGTTTTTTTTAATGGGTGACGATAGAATGGTAACCCCGCTTGTGCTATCGGTATACACTGGCGGGGCACCAGTGAGGGATGATAGGTGAGTATGAAGAGACAGGTCAATTAGCCCATCGTGAATGAATACATTTGGAATTCAGCACGATGGTTTCTAGGGGGGACCACGTAGAGGTCGACCTGGTTGGGTATATTGCTAGCATTGGTTTCCATTATTAACAATCCCTCTCTCCCGTGGTGGACAGTTACTTTCCATCAGGTGGGCCGTCAGCTTGTTTACACGACAGAGTATTATAAAAAAAAAGTTATTATTTCCCAGATTAGTTCAGTAACTGGAATTCAACCACAGATGATATTATAATTTATAAAATATACGCTTTCAAAGTGATTGTGGTCGATACGTTATAATCATTTACGATTGAGTATATATTAAATATGGAATTTTTCCTCTTTGTATATACTTCGTGTATAGTTTACAATATATTTATTCGTTCCAATAAAATTTAATGATAACGCAAATAAACATGTAATTTACTTGATCATAAAAGGATCTACTGATGATCAATCGTACATATAATAATTGACTGAATGTTACGATTCGTTACTAATTTTACTTCGAGTGTTTTTTAAAAATGTTTTTTAATGAAACTTAGGATGGCAAACAAGCTGACGGCCCACCTGATGGAAAGTGGTAACCGTCACTTATAGACATGAGCATGGATATAACAGAGTATACTGTTTCGCCCATGATACCCCCCATGTGTTGCCATTCCTGAGGACTCAGGTGTTATTCCTTTGTACCGAGTAAATTCACTGCCATATCCCTTCAAATCGAAACACAGCCATGAAAATACAACTGCTTCACGGTAGAAACACAGAGGTGCCCAAGCAAATGATTTTTGTACAAAGTCTCCCTCTGGTGAAATATATAAATAAATAAGTACGTATATACATATATACATATATATATATATATATATATATATATATATATATATATATATATATATATATATATATATATATAGATTTATACGGGTAAAGCTGTGTAATATAGCTGGTACAAAATTTACGCAATTATTTTTTATACCACTGTGGTGGCGAACAAGCATACAACCCGCCTGATGGTAAGCGGTTAATTGTTTCAATCAATTGTTTTTAATGTTACGAAGAATTTGATCACGTGTCGAGAACTGTGCAAAAATGTTAACAAGAACAACACAAGCGCAGTGAGTTGTGATTGTGTTGTCGTGAGGTGGTACTCGGGTACCTACCGTCGGTTAATTACGTAATTACTCGTAACTAATTGCAAAGCGAAGGCCACGCACCCAATTACGTGGATACCTTTGAAATTTCATTCACGTGGTTCGTCTTTGGTTGTACAATAAAATAATGTAACTCCGGGTTGTAGGACGAGTTTTATGTACAGACCGCTTGAAAAAAAAAACTTAATAAAAACTAGCTGTTCCCCGCGACTTCGCCCGCGTTTCCGTCGTTTTTCGTAAAAGAGGTAGCCTTTGTCCTTCCTCGGGGTTCAGTGGTTTTGATGTAACAGACACATCTCCCTTCACTGTTTTGCTCCTATTGATCGTAGCGTGAGGAAAAAATATATAGATTGACTTCAATTTTTATTAATATTTGGTAAAATATAAGTAACATGAGAATAAAGAAGTCTTTGTTCCCGTAGTTACTTAATTACTATTACTAATTACTAATATTACAGGTGATTAGTAAGAAATTATAATAGACAATAGCATATGTCATTATTACTCATGTTTTTCCTTCACTTCGATTTTTTTTTAATATTGACAAGTACCGTTCAATAGCATTAAAAACAGAGGGCCTACCATGAAATGTTTTCCGAAATTTCGGAGCCGAACGAAACATAAATTTGATGTTAAAATTACATAATACTTACCATTTAAAAATATTAAAATATTATTCATTTGGACTTTTATGGTAGGATTTATGACGAACGTAATGTTAAGCTCCATTTACTGGGCCGTATTAGGTATGAACGAAAACACGAAATTGAGTCCGAAACTTCGGAATTTCATTTCATGGTAGGCCCCCAGGTATCCAAAAGAGCTCCATATTCATCTGAATTCGTTCAGAACAAGGTGAAAGCGTAAAAGGTATTACTTTATGAAGATAAATACGAAATCATACTAATGTTTTTAATAATAATAATAAATAATTTTTATAATATTTATTTTTACCAATGGGAGACTTTGTACAAAAGTCGATTGCTTGGGTACCTCTGTCCCATTCGTGTTTCAACCGTGAAGCAGTTGTGTTTGCATGGCTGCGTTTCGGTTTGAAGAGTGGGATATGGCGTGAATTTACAGGGTACAGAGAAATAACACCTGAGTCCTCGGGAATGGCAACGCATGGGGGGTATCACGGGCAAAACAGTATACTCTGTTATGTCCACGGTACTGCTCATGTCTATAGGCGACGGTAACCACTTTCCATGAGGTGGGCCGTCAGCTTGTTTGCCATTCTAAGTAGCGTAAAAAACCCAATTTATGGAGGAAGCCTATGTTCAGTACTGGACAGATAACGGCCGATATGATGATGTAGATGACGACATGTACATATGTTTATTAAACAAATATTGTTGTTTATTAATGTTTTATTCACATCGCTTCTAAATTGATAACCTTTGGGAATTATTAGATCGACCTTTGTATAATACTAGTGACCCGGCCCGGTTTTGCACGGGTAGATAGAGTTTTTAAAAATAATATATCAAATATAAAAAATACTCGTGTCGCGGTGTTTGTTATCGAACTCCTTCAAAACGGCTTTACCGATTTTTATGAAATTTTGTGTGCATATCGGGTAGGTCTGAGAATCGGTCAACATCTATTTTTGATACCCCTCAATGATAAGGATGACCCATCCCTAAATATCTTTCTTTTAATTTTATCCCAAATTTTTTTATTTTTATTTTATTATGATTTAGCATTAAAAAAATACATACAAATTTAAATTTTCACGTTTTTACGATTAACACATGTTGTTAATCGCGAATTTTATATGCCGTAATAGGGTTGCAAGATGACAATCGAATATAATAATTGTAGTACGATATATTTTCATGTATAGTTCTAGAAATAATGTATATGGTTAAACAACGTTTGCCGAGTCAGCTAGTATTCCTATGTAATTCGTTGATAATATAGCTTTTTATATGTGGTACAATTTTTAAAAATGGTTGAGTAGTTTCTGTGTTTATTCACTACAAACAAACGATCGAATCTTTCCTCTTTATTAATACATATACATATAATAACAATCGTAACTGATTGCTGTCTGTACATAGAAGATATACAATATAAGAAAAACTATTATCCGTAAAGGGGGACTTTATGAACGCAATACTCGTAGAATTCAAAATAATGATTTTTAAAATTTTTATCTATTTGTCTGTACATTTGTGCACGCTAATCTCAGAAACGGCTTACCCGATTTTCACTAATACGTTGCGGTTTGCTCCACTTAACATTGAGTGTTTGTTTTATTTCAATCGTTTCATAAATAAAAAAGTTATATGAATCTAAAGAATCACATATATGTAAACTGCTATAAAATAACCGATCAGTCGAATTGGCTGAAACTGATTTTTTTATTTATTTTCGAAAATTATGTCGTGCGAAACCGGGTCGGATTGTTAGTACTTAATATTGGTACAGATTGTTTCTGAGTTCTTGTTAATGCAATAAGGAAATAACACAACAATGTTATGTAGGTAGATGTACATATAAAACTGGTTCGTGTCCTGGCGGGTACATGACAATACCTACCCATATACAAAGTTTTTTTTTTATTAATACCTTAAAAAGAAGAAGATTCACAATACGGTTATGTTTCTTTTTGTGTTTGTTACTTCAAAACTATGTCTGTTTTTTTTTTGATGGGTGAAAATGGTATGGTAACCCCACCTGCGCTAACGGGATACGCTGGCGGAGCACCAGTGAAGGGTGATAGATGAGGATGAAAACAGGCCAGTTAGCCCATCATGATGAATTCACCAGGAATTAACCATGATAGTTTCCATGGGGAACCGCGAGGAGGTCGACCTGGTTGGGTATATTGCTAGCAATGGGATTCTTAGTCTCCATTACTAACAATCCCTTTCCCCCCAACTATGTCTGTTGTAAAGTTATTTGGAAAATTATTTTTTTTATTTGAATGGATATATATTTACAGATTGATCCTTGATAGAAATTTTATCAAAATTTGTTGAGTAGTTTAGTTTTTACATCAAAATAATTGGTTTTGTCACAATTGAAATAGGTTTTTTTGTATGGAACCCAATCTTTAATCTTTAAATAATTTTTTTTCAATAGTATAATAGCTTATTAAAAAAAATATATATAATGAAATCAGTTTTATTAAAAAGAGGTAATTTTTTAATCTTGTTTTCACTTCTATTTATTTATTTTTTATTCTGAAGGGTAATGAAAAAAAAATTCATATTGGTTATCGCAATTTTTTTAAGTAAAGGAATTTTATTGTTATATGTCGTAATCAGACTCGGGCTCGCGTCACAGCCGCTTAAGATTAAGGTTCCCGAGTAGTATCGAAACTCGTCGAGCTATCTCAACCAAATTACACGTAAGATAGACTGGTAGTTATTACATTAAAAAGTAAATAAATTATTTAAATAATTAACTATTTTATTACTTTCTTTTATTTAGACGTCCAATCTGCAACCTACTCTTCTACCCTACTCTCTGTAGGGCTGCGTATAATAAGATTTAATTTTTTTTTTATATATTATATATGTATATTATTATTTATAGGTGTTATTTTGCGGAAGTCCATATAAATTGTTAGTTGATTAGAATGATTATGTTTAATTACTGTAATTATTTTTTGTCCTATTTCGATTATATATTCGATTCCCACGATTTACTCGAGCTGTTCCCGTGGGAATATTGTAATATAATAATAAATGTAATATAGTAATATATACTAGAGAGAGACTTTGTACAAAAGTCGATTGCTTGGGTACCTCTGTCCCATTCGTGTTTCAACCGTAAAGCAGTTGTGTTTGCATGGCTGTGTTTCAGTTTGAAGGGTGGGATATGGCCTGAATTTACTGGGTACGGAGGTATACGGAGGAGGTGAGTCCTTAGGAATGGCAACGCATGGGAGGTATCATGGGCGAAATAGTATACTCTGTTATGTCCATGGTACTGCTCATATATATATATATTTATTTATTTCATAATAGTGTGTTTAAAATTTGTGCCAATAACGAGAAAGTTTAAAATTAACTAGTGTACATATATCTCGTCACGCAGGTGAAGTCGCGGTGAGGGCGAGGAAAAGGCAGCAGCGTCTCTCTTAAGACATTCCCAAAGCCTAACTGCGGTTGCCAATCCGGCTGCTAAGCATGGCAACTACTGGCAAAACCCCTAAGCCTTATGTTCAGCAGTACACAGTTCAAGGCGAATATAATAATTAATATAATAAATATTGGCAACCCTAATGCGCTTACGTATAGTGACATTTTTGGACAGTTTGCTCACCGGAATCCGGTTTAGGTTTTGCATACTTTAACGTTCATTTTATCTAATAAACAAGGTATTATGACGACTTTCATTTTGTGGGAAAAGATTTTTTATTTTGTTTGTTTTACAAATAGTTATAAATATGTTTCATTCGGATGAAATTTTAAGATTGAAATAAACATAATTTCGATGGCATTGATGAGTTTCTATGTGATAAATTGAAAGCTCAATGTGCATTTTTTTAATGGGTGAAAATGGTATGGTAACCCCGCCTGCGCCAACGGGATACGCTGGCAGAGCATCAGTGAAGGGTGATAGATGCGAATGAAAACAGGCCAGTTAGCCCATCATGATGAATTCATCAGGAATTAACCATGATAGTTTCCAGGGAGAACCGCGAGGAGGTCGACCTGGTTGGGTATATTATTAGCAATGGGATTCTCAGTCTCCATTACTAACAATCCCTTTCCCCCCTACTCAATGTGCATTGTATTTTATATTGCAACATTAAATGTGAATAATAAGAATATGGTGTTTTTGGAGTCCGTCATTTATTTGGTCCTTCGTGCCGGATTTGAAATAGTGATTTGGGTGTTTTTTACATGTCTGCCCAAAAAAGGATTGAGTGTTTTTTTTAATAGGTGAAAATGGAATGGTAGCCCCATGTGCGTTATCGGTATCGATATGCTGGCGGGACAACAATGAGAGATAATAAATGAGAATGAAAGCAGGTCAGTTGGTCAATGGTGACGAATTCAACAAGAATTAACCAAGATAAGTTCCAGGGAGAATCGCATGGAAGTCGACCTAATAGGGTCTACTAATAATTAGTAGTTAGAATCATTACTAACAATCCCTTACTTGTTTCCAGAATTCATATATATATATATATATGTGAGTTATTTTTCATTATAACTTTTAAACGCCAGAACAGATTTGAATGTTTGGAGGCATCAGTAGAAATTTTACATGATCTCGAGTAACATTATATATGTATTTTTTTGAAAATAGAACGTTTATTAGCACAGCGATTGTGTTTTTAATTTGCGAAGTAGGTACTTCTTTATAACACAGAATAGGGGATTTATACCGTCGTTAACCAAATTGCAGTATTTGAAACTCATCAGAGACTATTCACGTTCAAGCATTGAAGCAAGTATCACTTCATTTATTCGCAATTCAATCAGTGATGTGAAGCTTTTTCATCAGGCTTTTAATAACGCTAAAACAGAGATGCAATTTTGTTATTTATTTTTTTATTATTTACCATATATATTTTTTATTTATAAATATATTCGTCGTGTGATCCCAGTATAGAATGGTCTATGCCTTCCTGCTGTGGGTGTTGTAAGAAGCGACTAATGGAACTTAATGGTTGAGGGATGGGCAGCAGCGTGAAACATTACCAAAGGCTAGGTTAGGTGGTTAAAACAGGAGGTGTCAACCTGCCTGCCAAGCGTGACGCCTACTGGCAAAACCGCCTTATGGACGAGACCTATGTTCAGCAGTGGACAGTTAACGACTGCTGTGGTATAATATGGTATAAATCCTCGAAATTCTTAATTATACACGTCTCAAATATAATCAACTTGGTCAATTCTGTAGCGCAATTTCTTTAAACCTATCTCTTAATGTACTAATTTTATGCGTATTTTATGGACCTAAATTGATTTTGGAGGGAGGGGGGGCTGTTAGTTATACGTCCCATAACAATATACCCTGTCAGGTCGACCGCCACGTGGTCCCCTTTGGAATCCATAGTGTTGAATTCCAGGTGAACTCACCACGATGGACTAACTGAGCTTCCCTTTCATTTACACCTATCATCTCTCACTGGTACCCCGCCAGCGTATACCGATAGCGCAGACGGGGTTACCATTCCAGTGTCATTAATTAAAAAAAAAAAACTTAAATGTATTAGAATATTGGCCTATATAGTAAGAATTTTGTTGAGAAATCAAATTAGAGATAGATTCAGAAAAATGGCGCTACAAAATCGACCCTATTGTATCCCTATTTTAAATTGACACAAGTACGCCAAAAACATTACACATTTTTTTCGTAGTCGGGTAATAATAGGGTTTTCTCGGCGCGTGATTCTAATCGAGACATTTGTCCTTAGAACTAATGTATTATTGTTTGTAACGAGGCCTTTGATAACATCCGCCTTCGTATACAACGATAAGCGTGTACGACAATTTGTTTGTTTGTTTTTTTGACCCTATATCATAAACTACTATTTGACCCCGCAAACGTAGGTGGAATGGATTATTAGCAATGGGTACTGGTGGCCCAATTGTCAGCAGTATAACCTGTTTTTTTTTATGGATGGTAATGGAATGGTATTCTCGCCTGCGCTATCGGTATACACTAGTGGGGCACCAGTGAGAGATGATTGGTGAAAATGAAAAGGCAGGCCAGTTAACTCATCGTGACGAATTCAATGATAAATTAGTCATGATGGTTTCCAGGGGGAACCGCGTGGAGGTTGACCTAATAAGGTATATTGATAGCGATGGGGACTAACCTCCCCATTACTAACAATCCCTTTCCCCCCAGACATGAGCAGTACCATGGAATACACCTGACATCAATGGTTTCCAGAGGGAATCACGTGGAGCTCGACCTGATATTGTTAGCATTGGAACTGGTAGTCCGCAGTACTAATAATGTCTTTCCTCCTATAGGCGACAGTTACTCTCCTTAACCCTCAAGTTGCATAAAAGTAGGTTTTTTTTAATGCATGATTAATGGTATGGTAACCCCGCCTGTGCTAACGGTATACGCTGGCGGAGCACCAGTGAGGGATGATAGGTGAATAATGAAAAAAGGCAGGTCAGTCAGCCCATCGCGATGAATACACCTGGAACTCAGCACGATGGTTTCCAGGGGGAACCGCGCGGAGGTCGACCTGACAGGGTATATTGCTAGCACTGGAACTGGTAGTCCGCATTACTAACGATCCCTTTCCCCCCTCATAAAAGTAGGTATAAGTCGTGTTTGAAATACATGATAATGTCATAACCGCAAATACCAACATGGCGGATATATCACCGTTTTAGAATTGGATGGAGAATAAAATCGAAACATCTAGATGTATCTAATTATTATGTAAATTAAATCAAGCGCATTATACCTAGATGTGATTACAAATAAAAACTCTGTATGTACGTGTATGAGTTAACAATTATGTTATTTTTGTTTCCGTGAAATATAAACGAGAAAATCTCGCTGTTTTGTTTACATCACTGAGATAAAATGCAGCCTGTCCACGCTTAACTAGCATTACTTGCTGACAATTATTAAATAGATACTATAAAAATTATTAGTTTACCAATGGGAGACTTTGTACAAAAGTCGTTTGCTTGGGTACCTCTGTCCAATTCGTGTTTCAACCGTAAACCAGTTGTGTTTGCATTGCTGTGTTTCGGTTTGAAGGGTGGGATACAGCGTGAATTTACTGGGTACAGAGGAATAACACCTGAGTCCTCGGGAATGGCAACGCATGGGGGGTATCATGGGCGAAACACTATACTCTGTTATGTCCATGGTACTGCTCATGTCTATAGGCGACGGTTGCCACTTTCCATCAGGTGGGTCGTCAGCTTGTTTGCCATTCTAGTTTTTATTCGTGATTTCGTCCACGTGATTGGGACAAAATATAGCGTTTATCCTTCTTCGCCCCCGCATACTACATGAATATCAAGTTTTACAGTGATTGATTAATATGTTAAGACGTTAATAGGTAACAAAGAAACAAACTCACTTTTACATTAAATGTACATAAATTTTATAATATTACTATGGATTTACTTACCGATGCGATGGGTTACATCGCTTAATAGGCCTGCCGGATTAAGAGCACAATAAATGTTAGCGTCTACATTTATCAGTGGGTCACAGAGCAATTTTTTTTATACGACTTAGAATGGCAAACAAGCTGACGGCCCACCTGATGTAAAGTGGTAACCGTCGCCTATAGAAATGAGCAGTACCATGGACATAACATAAATTCTAGTATAGTAAGATTTTTAAAACCCCAGGACTATTCTTCTCTACTGAACACAGCGCCCCCCCCCCCCTTCGTAAATCTTTTTGCCAATAGTTGTCTCGCTTGGCAGACGGGTTGGTTTGACAATTCACTATGTGATTTGGTATACACATACCATATGGGATGGACAAAGATATAGGATATACTTTTCATCCCGGTCAGTTCTATTATTTATCTATCTATATAAGTAGTATAAGGTGGACTTTTTTTTGGGTGAAAATGGTATGGTAACCCCGCCTGCGCTAACGGGATACGCTGGCGGAGCACTAGTGAAGGGAGATCGATGAGAATGAAAACAGGCCATGGATACTAATGTTATTGTACCTATCGGGATCGAACCTGTGACGCTTCGCAGTGTGTTAAACCATATTACCAGGGGGGAAAGGGATTGTTAGTAATGGAGACTAAAAATCCCATTGCTAGCAATATACTCAACCAGGTCGACCTCCTCGTGGTTCCCCCTGGAAACTATCATGGTTAATTCCTGTTTAATTCATCTTTTGGGTTAACTAGACTGTTTTCATTCTCAACGATCACCCTTTACTGGTGCTCCGCCAGCGTATCCCGTTAGCGCAGACGGGGTTACCATTCCATTTTGGACGAGAACAGATCAGTTATCCCATCATGATGAATTCATCAGGAATTAACCATGATAGTTTTCAGGGGGAACCGCGAGGAGGTCGACCTGGTTGGGTATATTGCTAGCAATGCGATTCTCAGTCTCCATTACTAACAATCCCTTTCCCCCCGGGGAGAACGTATTGGTATATAGCTGTATGCTTTGTTTTCTTTGGCTTCCCTTAAGTGATACTGATGATGAAAAAGAGCAATTATACCATAGTATATTTACTCTGTTATTACACAGATAAAGAGAATCATATTAGCCTAGCCATAAGGCTTGGCATATTGTTTCATTACAGGTTTTCCTCATCTGGCATCAATACATCGATATAATATTTCGGTACATTAAAATGTGCATGTTTTAAATGTGATATTCGTCTACCTTCGCAGTTGACAAACCGGTCCGCAATTAACTAGAAGCAGCAGAAACACCATAAACACTACATATCGGAACACACTATAACCACATAACACTTTTCCTCAACGTTGATCACAAAAATAAAATTGTGTAAAGCTCACACATTTCTTACCATTTTTTTTTAGTGGCATAAACAATGTTTCCGCATTTAAAAAAAAAAATCCGAGATTCGCGACGCGCGCACCCGCGCTCGTTACCTCAAGAATGACATGAAGGAAACATAATTACAATCTGAGGTCAAGTTTACGATAGCCGGCGGAAAGGGACAGAAGATACAGTTTTATAAGTGTGAGAGGGACGACTGTGGCTTTTTTGATGCGTCTATTAACGAGAGGGTGCGCATACGCGAACTCGTTGGCAATGATGCTTCAAATAGGGTTGTCGATAATTGCAAAAGGATTTTTTTTTGTTGGATGAAAATGGATTGGTAACCCCGCCCGCGCTAACGGGATACGCTGGCGGAGCACCAGTGAAGGGTGGTAGATGAGAATGAAAACAGGTCAGTTAGCCTATCATGATGAATTCATCATGAAGAATTAATTATGATAGTTTCCAGGGGGAACTGCGTGGAGGTCGACTTGGTTGGGTATATTGCTAGCAATGGGATTTTTTGTGTCCATTACTAACAATCTCTTTCCCCCCTGCGAGAGGATTTGTGTAAGAGATTTTTTGTTTAGGGCGCAATAAATTATAAATTATATATATTTTAATTAAAAATAAAACTAACAACAGGATTAGGGGACTATAATAATAATGTACCTTATTGTTGCTTTTTTAATGGGTGAGAATGAAATGGTAGCTTCGACTGTATACGTTACGCTTACGCTTCGACGGCACCAGTGAAAGCTGTTTTTTTTTTGATGGGTGAAAATGGTATGGTAACCCGCCTGTGCTAACGGGATACGCTGGCGGAGCACCAGTGAAGCGTGATCGATGAGAATGAAAACAGGCCAGTTAGCCCATCATGATGAATTCATCAGGAATTAACCATAATAGTTTCCAGGAAGAACTGCGAGGAGGCCGACCTGGTTGGGTATATAGCTAGCAATAGGATTCTCAGTCTCCATTACTAACAATCCCTTTCCCCTCAATAATTTTTATTTAAACATATTAGAAATTTAGTTAATATTGGCCCTTACAATTAAGATTTTGCTATGATATCAGGTTATAATTTTAGAGAGAGATTTAGAGTTAATGGCGCCTTAGAATTGATCCCAATATGAACAAACGAATGAATTGACATTTAATATACGAATAAAATTACTTAGTACAAATGAAATATCGATCAACTTGAATGATAGATTCCATTTGTTACTAATTTAATTCCAAAAGTGACCAAGTTTCGTTGAAAGTTATCATGATAACTTTAACAAAACTTGGTTACTTTTCCATTAAATGCTATCAAAATAGACAAGATTAGCATATTTTTAGTTTTTTAGGTCTACTTTTGAATCTAATATCAATATCAATTGCTATTTAGCGATAAGGCCGCCCACAGTTGCCTCTTTATCTTGCTTTTATGTAATTAAGTTTATGTAATTAATTATTCATTTTGTTGCACATATTGTTAATCTTTATAATTTGTATCATTCTTTGAAAGAACAACAAAGAGTTTATTCATTTATTCATTCATTAAACCAATCTATTGTCAGTGTCAATTTTATACTGCACTCATGAAAAACAGTTAGAAATTATGGTTATAATTTGGAACGGTTTACAATAGTTTACAAGTGGGGGGAAAGGAATTGTTAGTAATGGAGACTAAAAATCCCATTGCTAGCAATATACCCAACCAGGTCGACCTCCACGCGGTTCCCCCTGAAAACTATCATGGTTAATTTCTGATGAATTCATCATGATGGGCTAACTGACCTGTTTTTATTCTCATCAATCACCCTTCACTGGTGCTCCGCCAGCGTATCCCGTTAGCGCAGGCGGGGTTACCATTCCACTTTCACCCATTAAAAAAAAAATAGTTTACAAGTTACACTAATATGCATCAATCAGAACGAGATGGAAGCATTATGTTGGTAGTTTCATTTCGATTTTAATATCGATTTATTATGACTATTCAAAAGTGCTTCAATGTAAGTTTATTTGAATAAATGATTTTCTATTCTATTCTATTCTATTGAAATTTATCTTAAGAGATGGTAATATATAGTTCCATTAATATAATGACACAACCGACAAGTAGTTTTGTCTATACATTTATCTAACACTACTAATATACAATGTACATTTAGAAAATTTCATAAAAATCGGTTCAGTGGTTTCGTAAAAAGGCGTGAACGACGTCGTGACACGTGACTTTTATATTTTAAAGTGTGGCAACCCTAGTTCCGACCAATTATCTCAATAATTAAGGCTCCGCGCCTCTGTATTATAATAGTGTATAATTTTATAAATGCGACGTTACATATTGTAAACATATTTTATTTTATAGCTAAATAGATACAGATTGTAAACAGCCAGTGACGTCTGCGGGCACGGCAGCGTGACTTCTGGAAGGACAAGTTTATCAATTTGTTTATTTATTTATTTATTTATACTATATTGTACACAAAAATTACATTGTTGTGATTTATTTTAAACTAGCGGCCTGTACCGGCGTCGCACGGGTGGACATATTCACATTTTAAAAAGTGGCCATTAAGGCTGCACACGCGACGGAAGCTTAAAATTGGAGTAACTTCTCCCGTTTTCCCAACATTTCCCTTCACTGCTCTGCTCCTATTGATCGTAGCGTGATGAAAAGTATACTATAACCTGCCCAGGAGTATGAAGAATAATTGTACCAAGTTTCGTTAACTCCGTCGAGTAGTTTTTGTTTCTATAACGAACATACAGACAGACAGACAAAAATTTTACTGATTGCATTTTTGACATCAGTATCGATCACTAATCACCCGCTGATAGTTATTTTGGAAATATATTTCATGTACAGAATTGATCTCTCTACAGATTTATTATAAGTACAGATATAGATGAAGATGCACAACAGACAAGCTTAACTCTGTAAGAGTAAAAGAGAATTCTTGCAAATCTTGAGTGAAAAGGAAAATTAATTATATATTTTGTATATACGTTACAGGATATATTCATTTTTTTTTTAATTATCCTTATTTCAGCCAATATCCGTCCACTGCTGGACATAAGCCTCCCCCATAGATTGCCATAAAGAACGGCTAAGGATAGCTACCTGTATCCACTGACTCCCTGCACTGCGTTTCAGGTCGTCACTCCATCTAGTGGGGGGTGGGGGGAACGTCTTACATTGCACTTCCCGTACGCGGTCGCCACTCAAGAACCTTTTTCTTAATATTCTCTTATGTGGGGAAAATGGATTGTTACTAATTGGACTAGTTGACTCATTGCTAGATGATGATGCATACCATACATAAAGAATAGATTACGATGGTTTCCAGGCGAAACCGCGCAGACTTTGATCTTATAAAGTACATTTTTTTTATACAACTTAGAATGGCAAACAAGCTGACGGCCCACCTGATGGAAAGTGCTAACCTTCGCCTATAGACATGAGCAGTACGATGGACATAACAGAGTATACTGTTTCGCCCATGATACCCCCCATGCGTTGCCATTCCTGAGGACTCGTGTGTTATTCCTGTAAATTGACATTATAAATAATTATTGTTTCTGTTATATTCTATTTATATGAAGGAACATCTGTTGTGGGAAGTGCGTCTAGTACCTACTATTAGTAATATGAAAGCAATAAATTAGTAATTCGTCGAATGTTCGCATAAGCGATGTCTCTCCACAACGCTTTGGTTTTAGGCAAATTTTACACGAGGCACAGAAAGTTTGCTTGTATCTCTTTGTTTTAATATCATCATCGCCTTCCTACCCTTATCCCAATCATTATTTGGGGTCGGCGTAATATGTTTTCTATCCATATTACAAAAAGATTTGGCTTTTAGTTTTACGACCGATCTTTGATTTAATATATTGTACATATTAAAGTTTACCGTGTGGTTCCGGCGTAGAATAGGCCACCACTTCCTTTCCCGTGGGTGTTGTAAGAGACAACTAAAAAAGAGCGAGAGATGGACAGCAGCATCTCTCCTAAAAGTTAGTTAGGATTGTTTTTTAATGGATGACAATGGAATGGTAACCCCGCCTGCGCTAATGGTATACGCTGGCGGAGCACCAGTGAGGGATGATAGGTGAGAATGAAAAGACAGGTCAGTTAGCCCATCGTGATAAATACAGCTGGAATTCAACACGACGGTTTCCAGGGGGAGCCACGTGGAGGTCGACCTGACAGGGCATATTGCTAGCAATGGAATTGGTAATTCGAATTACTAACAATCCCTTCCCCCCCAGTTAGTTAGGATTTGAAGATGCCAAAGCCTATCTGCAGTTGCCAACTCGCCTGCCAAGTATGGTAATTACTGGCAAAACGCTCTCAAAGGGGTGGCTTATGTTCAGTAGTAAATTATAGCTAATGCGTTAGACGCTCGCGCAAGCGCGCGTTTTTGACCACGTTTTGGTATTAGATAAAATGCACACAGAAAGTTTTTTTATGATATCTACTTAGAATAGCAGACAATCTGACGGCCCACTTGATGTACAGTATCACCTACAGACATGAATAACACCATTAACATCAAAAATATACTGGGATCTCTATGGTATACCTCATGCAAGGACCAGAGTGTTATGCCTTTATACCCTGTAACTTCATTGCTGTATCGCACTCTTCAAACCAAAACACGACTGCTTCACTTTTTTTTTAATGGATGATAATGGGATGGTAACCCCACCCGTGCTATCGGTAAACACTGGCGGGGCACCAGTGAAGGATGATAGGTGAGGATGAAGCAGGTCAGTTAGCTCACCGTGACGAATCTAACAATAAATCAATCACGATGGTTTCCATGGGGAACCACGAGGAGATCGATCTGACAGGATATATTGTTAGCGATGGGGCTACTGATCCCCATTATTTTTAAATCCCTTCTCCCCCCACTGCTTCACTTTAGGAACAAATAAAGAGAATGAAGTCGAATTTATTAGGCATAACCACAAAGGTTTCTAGGGGGAACCACGCAGAGGTCGATTGTTGATTTTCAGTGGGTACTTGTTGGATAGAATTTGTATTTAAATAAATATGGAGGTATTACTACTCGCATCATATTAATAACATTTTACAGATCGATTAAATCCTTTTGAATTCAACATGATGGATCTACTGACCTAAAATTAATATTATTCTTTGATAAATATATAAGTAAAAAGTTTTTTTTTATACGACTTAAAATGGCAAACAAGCTGACGGCCCACCTAATGGAAAGTGGTAACCGTCGCCTATAGACACGAGCAGTACCATTGACATAACAGAGTATATTGTTTCGCCCATGATACCCCCCATGCGTTGCCATTCCTGAGGACTCGGGTGTTATTCTTCTGTACCCAGTAAATTCACGCCATATCCCACCCTTCAAACCGAAACACAGCAATACAAACACAACTGCTTCACGGTTGAAACACGAATGTTATATAAGAGGAACCATCGTAAATTATTCATTCAGTGATTTTAACGACGCTTAGCTCGTATTTGGCTTGTGATTTTAAGTAATTCAATTTTCGTTACCAATATGTGGTAGTTTTTAATTAGCTTACTGTTTGTCATATATTATTAATAATGCATGATCATATTTGGGTAAGTCCAACTTCGACCGAGAGGTCAACCGACGAATCCAACTCGGCTGGGCAACGTTTCGGAAACTACGCCACATCTTTTCATCCAAAATACCTCAGAATTTGAAGACGAAGGTCTAGCCAGTGCGTGTTGCCAGTGATGAGTTACGGAACCGAAACGTAGTCCTACACGATTGCCCGTATGCAAAAGCTACAAGTTACTCAGCGGGCTATGGAGAGTCTCTTTGCGTGATAAAATTAGAAACGAGGATATCCGCAAAAAAACCAAAGTAACCGACATAGTCTGAAAGATAAGCAAGCTGAAGTGCCAATAGGCTGGTCATATAGCTCGAAGAACTGACAAACGATGGGGAAAAAAGGATCTTGAGAGGCAACCAAATACGGGTAAACGCAGTGTAGGATGATCCCCCACTAGATGGAGTGACGACCTGAAATGCATTGCAGGGAGTCAGTGGATGCAGATGGCTCAGGACCATTCTTTATGGCGGTTTATGGGGGAGGCTTATGTCCAATAATGGATGGATAATGGCTGAAATGATAATCATATTTTGTATGAGCACGTTTTTATTAATTTCCATTGATGCCTCGTCATGTTTTCTATTAGCATAGGTGTACCTGTCTCGATCCATTAAAGATACTTTATTCTTTTATTTATACTTAAAAAAAAAAAAAAAGGAAATTAGCAAACCGTTGAAACGTATGTGAGATGCCTTATTTGCTTCAATCAAAAGGTTCACGCTTTGCTGAATTGTATTTCGAGCTGGAGCTTTGTAACGTTTCGATCAATTAATTATTTCTATGTTTAACTTACCTTTAAGCTATGTAACGTAACAAATATTACATAAATTTGCAAAGTAATTGTTAGTAATGGGATCTAGCGTCCCCATTACTAAAAATATATATTGTCAAATCGGCCTCCACGCGGTACCCCCTGTAAATAATCGTGGTTGATTTTCGACGAATTAGACTCTGATTTGCTTTCATGCTCACCCATCATCCCTTACTAGTCCCCCGCCAGCGTATACCTATAGCGCAGGCGGGGTAAATATGCTTTTATCTATCTATCTATCTATTTAAGAGCTGCGCTTTCGTCGGTGGAGCTCTTGCCACTCACTACAATTTTCAGCGAGTCTCTTCACCTCTTGATACGACACGACACCAACTCCTTCCTTGATCTGCCTGATGTAACTATGTCTCGGTCTCCCTCTTTTCCTCCTTCCTTCTATCTTACCTTACTGTATTCCGGATGTAGTCACGAGAATAGCCATGGCCAAACAAGCCTTCAATAACAAAAAAACACCTTTTACAGGCTAAGATAAGAAAAGATATTAGAAAGCGGCTTATCAAAACCTATATTTGGAGTATAGCTTTATATAAAGTTTCATCCCAATCATCTGGACGAGTGGCGGTCTTTCACCGTGCGTTTTTCAAGGCACTTTCTTCCACGCACAACCATTCTTTGGAATCAACTTCCAGCAGCTGTATTTCCGAACTGATACGTGAATATAACCTTCAAGAAAAGAGCATATTCCTTTTTAAAAGGCCGGCAGTACATCTGCAATGCCGCTGGTGTTGTGGGTGATCATGTGCGACGGTAGTCACTTACCATCAGGTGAGACGCATGCTCGTTTGTGTTGTAAAAAAAAATAAAAAAAAATAGCTCTGTATGGATGTGAGACGTGGACATTAACTCAGAAGGAAATGGATAGAGCCTTTGAAATGTGGTGTTGGAGAAGAATGGAGGAAATTTGCTGGAGGGATCGGATTAGCAATGAGGAGGTTCTGCTTAGGGTTAAGAAACAACACTACTGCTTTTCGGTTGAAACACGAATGGGACAGAGGTACCCAAGCAAACGACTTTTGTACAGTCTCCCTCTGGTGACATAAACAAAAGTTGCAATTTACGAGCGTCCATAATGAACTATGGCAATGCAAAATTATTTGTCGATTTTCAAAAACAATTCAACATTTTTTAATGTTTATATTTGATTATTTAAAAAGTTCTACGCTAGCGAATTAAAACATTAATGAATCTATCTATATTTATAATAAATCTGTAGAGAGTTCAATTCTGTACATGAAATATATTTCCAAAATAACTATCAGGAGGTGATTAGTGATCGGTACTGATGACAAAAGTGCAATTAGTAAAAGTAAAGTTGTCTGTCTGTCTGTCTATGTTCTTTATAGAAACAAAAACTACTCTACGGATTTTAACGAAACTTGGTACAATTATTCTTTATACTCCTGGGCAGGTTATAGTGTACTTTTCATCACGCTACGATCAATAAGAGCAGAGCAGTGAAGGTAAATGTGTCTGTTATGTTAAAACCACTGAACCGTGTGGAAGGACATAGGCTACTTATTATATGAAAAACGACGGAAACGCGGACGAAGTGGGCAACAGCTAGTATGCAATAATATTCTTTCTTAAGCTGTCGCTGAAAATTTGGTTTTTGATGGCAATTAAATTTAATTGAAAAATTAAAAAAGCAAAATATGAATTAGGTTAGGGAAAAAATGTTGGGACACTTGATACGACACGACGAACTTATAAACATTATAATAGAAGGTAAGATAGAAGGAAGGAGGGGGAGAGGGAGACTGAGACATAGTTACATCAGGCAGATCAAGGAAGGAGTTGGTGTCGTGTTGTATCAAGAGGTGAAGAGACTCGCTGAAAGTCGCAGTAAGTGGCGAGAGCTCCACCGACAAGAGCGCAGCTCTTAAATAGATAGATAGATAGATAGATGAATTAGGTGCTACGTTCTACGATTAATATTATAGACTATAATTTACAGTTCACTAACACGAATATAAATGAAATAAAATG
Source organism: Galleria mellonella (assembly GCF_026898425.1). NCBI lineage: Eukaryota > Metazoa > Arthropoda > Insecta > Lepidoptera > Pyralidae > Galleria > Galleria mellonella. Next base: position 10,513,864 of record NW_026442074.1, on the reverse strand, counting down.
AAACGAAATGAAATATTTACTTGCTTTAGACAGATATTGGACATTCTAAAGGCCATGTGACGGAACTTTTTGGCATGTGTTTAATTGCCTTAAAATTGTGGGCATTCGAATCTAATTTATTGTTTAAATAAGGATACAAATCTTAGAACCTAAGAACAAGGAATTACATAGAAGGAATGATAACATAAAAACTGTAAATCATATGGTTGTCTCCTTTCTTTTTATGCAAATATAATTTGTAAAAAGAGGACGAAAGATACATCATCAGTTGCTATTTTTGTCAATTCTTTGTGAAAATGTGTATGTAAAATTTTTGTTCATATTGATATACCAAATGATAATAAATATGGGGGGGAAAGGGATTGTTAGCAATGGAGTTTGACAGCCCCATTGTTAGCAATATGCCCTATTAGGTCGACCTCCACGTGGTTCCCCCTGGAAACCATCGTGAACAATTCTTGTTGAATTCGTCACGATGGGCTAACTGACCTACTTCATCCTCATTTATCATCCTTCACTGGTGCCCCGCCGGTGTATACAGATAGCGCAGGTGGGGTTACCATTCCATTTTCATCCATGAAAAATAATAATAAATAGATTTATTTTCTCTTCACAATTCATCACAGTGAAATAAAATGAGACATGATTACATTAAAGTCTATATGTCAATTATTTGTCAATAATTTTTTTTATAGATAGATAGATAGATACTCTTTATTGTTTCCTCCAAAAGATTACAATAGTAAACTTATTATAAATATAAATAATTACAAGAAATTTGTGATTATAATGAAAAAACAATGGGCGACCTTATCGCTAAGAGCGATCTCTTCCAGGCAACCATTGGATGAAGAGGAGTAATTATAAACAATTTGGTGGGAGGCACGATGAAAAATTTGATACTTATTATTTTATTTATTTATTTATTTATTCATTTGTACAAATATGTGTACATGGCGGACTTAAAGCTAAAAGCATTCTCTTCCAGTCAACCATAGGGAAGTGTCAGAATACTCGAATGCGGTACTAGTAATTATTGATATACATACATACTAAAATTACATATATAAACGAATAAATATATATGAATAACAAATATACTTACACATATATGATATATACTATATTTTACACGAAATTGAGAATAATATAAAGCACGTACTGCTCGGATAAAGTAAAAAAGTGAGTGGTTTTACTAATTATTAAAATAATTGTAAATATAATTATTAAATTTTTTTATATTACGTTTTATAATCCGAATTACTAACAATCCCTTTCCCCAACTTATATTATTCCCCAGTTATATTGTAAGCAATGATAGCGCCTTGACTAATTTTCAGAGCAATTTTTCGCCAGAGCAATCTTTTGATGTTTGACCATTTCTTCACTTAGGTATAGATTGTATTCAAATGGGAATTTTCAAATTAAATAAGATAATTATTCAGTGCTAGTAATTTTAATTGTAGCTATTCTTTGTTGGCTAGGTCAGGTTGGTTAGGTCACAGAATAATTATGTTAAAGCAAATGCTGTGAATACCTTTAAAAGGTGTGTGTATGGTATATCTTATAATAGGCATGTATCTATATATATATATATATTTATAATAAATCTGTTATATCATGTAACGCGTACACAAAATATATTATTAATATTTCTTTTCCACTTAAGGTTTGCAAGAGTTCTCTTTTACTCTCACAGAGTTAAGCTTGTCTGTTGTGCATCTTCATCTATACCTATACTTATAATAAATCTGTAGAGAGATCAATTCTGAACATGAAATATATTTCCAAAATAACTATCAGCGGGTGATTAGTGATCGATACTGATGCAAAAAATGCAATCAGTAAAATTTTTGTCTGTCTATCTGTATTTTTGTTATAGAAACAAAAACTACTCGACGGATTTTAACGAAACTTGGTACAATTATTCTTCATACGCCTGGGCAGGTTATAGTATACTTTTCATCACGCTACGATCAATAGGTGCAGAGCAGTGAAGGGAAATGTGCCTGTTACAGCAAAACCACTGAACCGTGTGGAAGGACATAGGCTACTTATTTTACGTAAAACGACGGAAACGCTAGTCGCGGGCAACAGCTAGTATTTAATATTTGTTATGCAATATGTTGTTGGTGTTCTTATAAATAAATAAATAAATAGAATAGGAGTATAAGGCAATTAAAATCTGTAGAAGTTAAGGAACTAATTTCTTATTTATTTCCTTTTTTTGTACCACGAAGGTGTCAAATAAGCGTACAGACTGTTTAGTGTTAAACTTTTTTTTAACAGGTGGTTACTAAATGGTAACCTCGTTTGTGCGGGGGGAAAGGGATTGTTAGTAATGGAGACTGAGAATCTCATTGCTAGCAATATATCCAACCAGGCCGACCTCCTCGCGGTTCTCCCTGGAAACCGTCACGGTTAATTCCTGATGAATTCATTATGATGGGCTGACTGGCCTGTTTTCATTCTCATCGATCACCCTTCACTGGTGCTCCGCCAGCGTATCCCGTTAGCGCAGGCGGGGTTACTATACCATTTTTACCTATCAAAAATCCTCGCCTGTACCTATCGGTATATGCTGGTGGGGTACCAGAGAGTGATGATAAGTAAGGATGATGTCAGGTTAATTGGCATGGCGGGGGGAATTCATTAGAATTTAACGATGATAGTTGACACAATTAATTAATTAATTTGTTCTTTATCAGAGAAAAAATCAATATAAATATATCAATATAATATATGATAATTATATATATATATATATATATATATATATATATATATATATATATATATATATATATATATATATATATATATATATATATATATATATATATATATATATATATATATAATTATTATTATTATTGTCTCTATTAAGTCTGCGGAGTAAAATGTAGGTACATATTTGTTAATTAAATTCTTCTTAACTAATACTAAACATATTCAAGTTGTTGACGTTTATTTTGGCTTTATTTCCGCATAATTATGATAATTTGGACAGATAACAATCAGAGGTCACTTGGACCCATCACTGAAGCCAATGAAAGTACCTTATTTACAAACAAAGGACATAAACACCGTAAAATGTTACGGACAAACAAAAAATCTAGGGATAACCACAAAGTTCAGCTTTCACGTATTTTTTTTTAATCGCTGTAACAGGGGGAGGGGGATTGTTAGTAATGCGGAGTACCAGTCCCTCTTATTAAGCTTTAAGGTTGTTTAACCCTAAGGTTGTCTTGAAAAGATTGCTCTCAACAATAAGACCGCTTTACTGTATTTATACATTTGTATCGTTGTGTTTGTAAATTGTTTTGCTTATTTCATATATATATATATATATATATATATATATATATATATATATATATATATATATATATATATATATATATATATATATATATATATATATATATATATATATATATATATATATATATATATTTTAATGAGTGATAATGGAATGGTAACCCTACCCGCGCTATCGGTATACACCGGCGGGGCTCCAGTGAAGGATGATAGATGAGGATGAAGCAGGTCAGTTAGCCCATCGTGACGAATTCAATAAGAATTGTTTACGATGCTTTCCAGGGGGAACCACGTGGAGGTCGACCTAATAGGGCATATTGCTAACAATGGGGCTGGCAAACTCCATTGCTAACAACCCCTTTCCCCCCTATTTCCTATATTGTATAATGCAAATAAAGTATACTTATTCAGTTATACATTTATTTATAATATACTAGCCCATTCTACGTCATGTGGTCCCGGCATAGAATGGGCTACCCCGTCTTTTCCCGCGGGTATCGTAAGAGACGACAGAATAAATACAATATACATATATCGTAACTTAAGTAAGGGCACTTAATGATCGAGGGATGGGCTGCAGCGTGCCTATTAAAACATTGGCAAAAGCCTAACTGCAGTTGTCAATCTATTTGCCAAGCGTGGCAACTACTGGCAAATTAATTAAATAACATAAGTAATAATTATTATGATTTTTAATAAACTCTTTCATATTTTGGATAATTTAAGTTATTTATAAACGATATATATATATATATATATATATATATATATATATATATATATATATATATATATATATATATATATATATAATGCGCGCTTCATTTACATCTGTGTTCCGCCAAACTTAAAGTGGGTATGAACTTCCTTGTTGTTCATCTCGTTCTAGCATACATGTTTATATAATTTGTCTCATTTATATTACCAAATACAGCCATATAAATATAGTAGAGCAAATAGATTTATTCAAGGAATAGGCATATTAGAAAATGTCTTGTTAAAACTTTCCCCGTGACTTGACGTAAAGCTAAATTACACGTAAATATTTGATTAACAGGGTGAGAGATAACTTATAAAGAACTTCGTTAAAATATATTTTTTTTTAGGAATTAAATGTTTGTTTTTTTGCTTTTTCTAATTTTACAAGTGAGTGTGTAGGCATATATATATATTATATATATATATATATATATATATATATATATATATATATATATATATATATATATATATATATATATATATATATATATATATATATATATACGTTATATATTTAAAACATATCCGGAATTTATTATTATTGCAAACACAACTTTATATATATATATATATATATATATATATATATATATATATATATATATATATATATATATATATCCATGGTACTTCTCATGTAGGCGATGGTTAACATTTTCCATCAGGTAGGCCATCAGCTTGTTTGCCATTCTAAGTTGTATAAAAAAAATTAGGGGATCTTCTTTTAGGCATTTGCCTAAGATACGACAAGTATTTTAGATTTACAGGGTACAGAGAAGTAACACCTGAGTCCTCAGGAATGGCAACGCATGGGGGTATCATGGACGAAACAGTATACTCTGTTATGTTCATGGTACTGCTCATATCTATGGGCGACGGTTTCCGCTTTCCGTCAGGTGGGCCGTCAGCTTGTTTGCCATTCTAAGTTGTATAAAAAAAATTAGGGGATCTTCTTTTAGGCATTTGCCTAAGACACGACAAGTATTTTAGATTTACAGGGTACAGAGAAGTAACACCTGAGTCCTCAGGAATGGCAATGCATGGGGGTATCATGGACGAAACAGTATACTCTGTTATGTTCATGGTACTGCTCATGTCTATGGGCGACGGTTTCCGCTTTCCATCAGGTGGGCCGTCAGCTTGTTTGCCATTCTAAGTTGTATAAAAAAAAATAACTGCTTTTTGCATTTTTTTTTGGTGGGTGAAAATGGTATGGTAACCCCGCCCGCGCTAATGGGATACGCTGGCGGAGCACCAGTGAAGGGTGATAGATGAGAATGAAAACAGGCCAGTTAGCCCATCATAATGAATTCATCAGGAATTAACCATGACAGTTTCCAGGGAGAACCGCGAGGAGGTCGACCTGGTTGGATATATTGCTAGCAATGAGATTCTCAGTCTCCATTACTAACAATCCTTTTCCCCTGTGCTTTTTGCATTGTGATATATGTATTTTGTGGTAAATTTATTTGATTTAAACTATGGTGTAGATGTGTTAGAATTATACTCAGATTAGAGAGCACAAGAGGAACTATGTTAGCACTATTTTAATTCCAAATTCTGATAATTTATTCTTTCAGCTTAGTGTATTTTTTTTATTTTTTTTCTGATATGGTTTTTTTGTGTATTATGGCCGTTGGGTACAGTGATATTTTTTATATATGCAATTTTAGAAATTTTATTTATCAAGTTTATATCTGGTTGTAATGTAATGTGTTATTATTATTAAAAACATACATCCCATATATTCTTATAAAATTTACACGTTTATTAGTACATTACTGCAGTGGCCAGCAACTGAGACATTGATGGACGAACGTGCAAATGTGGGCCGAGGCGTAGCCGAGGCACACATACGTGAGTCCATCAATGCCTAGTTGTGGCCAAGGCTTGTATAGTACTTTTCTCAAACAATGCGCGGAAATCAAAAACAGTATTTTACTTTTAAAGCTCAATGACAAATAACGAACAATAATAATTTTTCACGCGCCATAATGTTCCTTTGTTTTTATTTAATAAACAGCCTTCTATTTGTAAGCCAGTTCAAAATTTAAATAAAATCTTTTATTAGTTACCTCCTTGGTAGCCATGTATCGAAGTAAAAGGTCATTCCATTTTTAAATTACAGGACAGATATGAGTTTACATAGTAATTTATCTGGCCGCAAAACACGACAGATATGGATTTTCATACAACTTTTGCCGGCCGCTGCCCGCATGTATCTGGCCAGTACGGCAATTTTGATTTATCTCAAAGAAGATTGTCAAAATAATGCTCACATTTCCAAGCATGTTTGAGAAAAAAAAATATTTGTAGTAGGATTATTAATACAGTAAGTATCAGAATATTGTTAAATTGTTTAATAGAGTTACTTGTTGCCTAACTAAAATCCGTTCACTTAACGTTAACTTAAAGTTAGTTAACAAGTAATAACAAAACAATAGTTTATCTTCAACAACTATTAATTGAAAATTGCATCTGTTTGTAACAAATACGTGACTATTGGCGAATCGAGAGACTTAGAAAACCTTACCAGAATAGTTTGACTTTGAAAAGCTTTTGTGTTTAAGCTAAGCTAAAAGGCATCTGGAAGAGATTGTATTGAAGATAAGATCGATCTTTTAACCGACTTCAAAAAAGAAGGAGGTCTCAATTCGGTTGTTTTGGGGGGAAAGGGATTGTTAGCAATGGAGTTAGCAGCCTCATTGTTAACAATTTGCCCTATTAGGTCGACCTCCACGTAGTTCCCCCTGGAAACCATTGTGAACAATTCTTATTGAATTCGTCACGATGGGCTAACTGACCTGCTTCATCCTCACCTATCATCCTTCACTGGTGCCTCGCCGGTGTATACCGTTAGCGCGGGTGGGGTTACCATTCCATTATCACCCATTAAAAAAAATTCGGTTGTGTTTTGTTTTTATGTATATTATCTCAGACTTCTGACATTTGTAAATCGATTTGGGAAATTCTTTTTTTATTTCAATGGATGTATTTTCAGATTAATTATACTTTTTTTTTTATACAACTTAGAATGGCAAACAAGCTGACGGCCCACCTGATGGAAAGTGGTAACCGTCGCCTATAGACATGAGCAGTACCATGGACATAACAGAGTATACTATTTCGCCCATGATACCCGCCATGCGTTGTCATTCCTGAGGACTCAGGTGTTATTCCTCTGTACCCAGTAAATTCACGCCTTATCCCACCATTCAAACCGAAACACAACCATGCAAACACAACTGCTTCACGGTAGAAACACGAATGGGACAGAGGTACCCAAGCAATCGACTTTTGTACAAAGTCTCCCTCTGGAGACTCCCTAGAGACTACAGTACGGGGGTTTTCAAAAAGGCTATATTAGGGTTTCTTCAGGGTCGGCAACGCGCACATGATACCTCTAGTATTGCAGTCGTTCATAGGCTACAGTAGCTGTTTACCATCAGACGAGCTGTATGCTTGCTTGCCACTTTGAAATATATATACTTAATACACAAAAAGAAAAAAAAAACTTATAAAATAAAATTAAAATACGATATAACTAAATTGAAAAATTCTTCCTTTATTTGAAGTCGGTTGACAAAATAAATCATTAATAAGGACTTCAAAAAAATATCATTTAATTCAATAAATTATAATTACATTTCTATTTTTCCAAAAGTTGTCTAGGTGAGAATACTATATAGTGTTAAGTCTGCCTTTTGTACCTAATCGTTTTTTGTAATGTTGAATACATAAAGAATAAATAAATAAAATAAAAAAAAAAGTATAAATATATTTTTTTATTATATTAAGTACTAAATATATTGGGTAAACGTGACCAAGTATATTGGATACAAAAGGAACATCCTGTGAATATATATTTTTTAATTAACCGTTTTATAAACATGTACCATGGGAACGATGGTTCAGAAACGCTGTGGGTACACGCCGGTGTCCACGGCCGTTTCGATCCCGGCTCGCTCGTACAACTACGTCCAATCAAATATTAAAGGTGAGTCCCATTTTTATACAGATTTTGTGGTTTTTAAACGACCTACTATTCGGTACGGTTTCGTAAGTGAAGATAGAATTTTCAAAAATAACATACAGCTTTAATTTATATAGATGGAGCATCGAGTCTCAAAAACGGGTTAATTTTCTGTCAGCTTCAAATTGTCAAATTAGCTGACTCGTTTTTTTATTAGTATTCTATATACTTACACACACAATTTATCTTGACCTGTCTATATTTGTTTAATAAATAAAATGAGTTTTTACTTATTAAAAAGATGCAAAAATTATAAGACAATATAAACATAGAAGTTATAAAGGAAACGTAACTAATTGTCACGCAAAATTGTAATAAAAGTTGAGTCGCTTTTCTCTTAGCATTTGTATGACTCTATACAAATGCTACCTCTCTTTATATATTACATATATAGATATACAATCTAAGCATATAGCTTATATTCCTCTTATTATATATATCTTCTTATTGGATGATGGGGTCGATTCTATAGCACTTATTCTTTAAATCTATCTTTTAAAATAATATTGTAATTTGATAGAATTGCGAAATTACTGTTTTATAAAACATTATAAACTAAATTTATAATAAGTTTATTTTTTTTATTTAAGAGTTTTCTCTTGTCGGGGGCAACTATTTCATGTATTCTCTTTTAGCCAAGCAATATCTTTGACCTCTCTACACGACATGATACCTAGTGGTTATTTCGATTTAGATCTATTATAAATTAAGTTTTTTTTTTTATACAACTTAGAATGGCAAACAAGCTGACGGCCCACCTAATATATCATTGTACCTCGCCCTAGACATGAGCATACCATGGACATAACAGAGTATACTGTTTCGTCCATGATACCCCCCATGCGTTGCCATTCCTGAGGACTCTTATTCCTCTGTATAAATTATGAAACACAGCCATGCAAACACAACTGCTTCACGGTTAAAACACGAGTGGGACAGAGATACCCAAGCAATCGACTTTTGTACAAAGTCTCCTCTGCTTTATATTGTTTCTCACAATAAAAAGTTCGCTATGATATCAAACATTATGATTGTGTGGGTTATAATTCATTCAGCTAAAGATCGCGTATTATTTGATATTTCACATTCGTATATAATTATAAAAAATTAACTTGTAACCACTTTCCATCAGGTAGGCCGTCAGCTTGTTTGCCATTCTAAGTTGTATATATATATATATATATATATATATATATATATATATATATATATATATATAAAAAATATATATATATATATATATATAAAAATTGTTTACGACATGATGTATCGTCATAGATTATTATCTATATTTTAAACTGGAATAGAAGAAAAGACTATCGAGTACTCGTCACTCAAGTATGAGAATTTAAGTGTTCATATTATTTTTAAACGAATACAATAGTACATATAAAATGACAATTGCTAGTCAAGAACTACATTATTATAACAATTGTGTATAAAACGAGACAACTGTCATAGGTATTTTCAAGGAGTATACAATTGTCGCGTATTATCAATCGTGAGATGAACAGTATCATGGACATAACACAGTATACTGTTTCGCCCATGATACCTTCCATGCGTTGCTATTCCTAAGGACACAGGTGTTAATTCCTCTGTACCCTGTAAATTCACGCCATATCCCACCCTTCAAACCGAAACACAACCGTGCAAACACAACTGTTTCACGGTTGAAACACGAATGGGACGGATTCTTTTTTGGATATATCTACATGATTTTGGATATATCTTTTATACATCGTGAAAATTTATTGTAAATTTTTAAACTTATACGGAATATACTATTATTGTATAGGGTTATATTATGCTATTTTTATAGTACTGCAATGTTTTTTTTATGCAACTTAGAATGGCAAACAAGCTGACAGCTCACCTGATGGAAAATGGTAACCGTCGCCTATAGACATGAGCAGTACCATGGACATAACAGAGTATACTGTTTCGTCCTTGATACCCCCTATGCGTTGCCATTCCTGACGATTCAGCTGTTATTCCTCTGTACCCTGTAAATGCATGCCATATCCCACCCTTCAAACCGAAACATAGCCATGCAAACACACTGCTTCATGGTTGAAACACGAATGGGACAGAGGTATCCAAGCAATCGACTTTTGTACAAAGTCTCCCTCTGGTTTTGCTTTGTATGGTTCCGTAATTTTAAAGTTTAGTTTTCAATTTTAAAATGAATGTTTTGTCTTCTGATGATAATAAAATAATAAGGTTGACTAAAAGTTTGCCAAAATTAAACTGTCATAAAAATTAAATATTTAAAATAAAGTAAAAAAAAAAATATTATGAAAAAAAAAAAAGAAATTAAATTAAATTTCACCATTTCTTATAATGTCATTTGGAGAATTCCTGCGATCCATTACAATACCGCCTGCGACCCGAATTTAGGTCACGACCTGAGGTTAAGAACCGCTGATCTAAGACATCCGTTGCCTTCTATCTGGATTTGATAAAATAATTGTTAGATTAGGTTAATTTAGGCCAAATAACAGTAAACCTAAACCTTAACTATTGATGTTTTTTATTCCGTGTGGTCCCGGCATAGAATAGTCCACCCCTTCCTTTACCGTGGGTGTCGTAAGAGGCGACTAAGGGAGGCCGAGGGATGGGCAGCAGCGTCCCTTTTAAAACATCTCTAAAGCTTAACTGTGGTTGCCAATCCACCGGCGGAGCGTGGCAACTACTGGACCCCTCCCCCCTAGAGGGAGGCTTATGTTCAGCAGTGGACAGTTAAAGGCTGATATGTGCTGAGCTGATAATGATTGATGTTTTATTGTAAGGAGCAATAACACCTTAGTCCTCAGGAATGGCAATGCATGAAGGGTATCATGAGAGTCGCAGTGTGTTCAAGTATAGATTTTTTTTTATATGAAGAAGGTAGCAAGCAAGCATACAGCCCGACTGATGGTAAACGGTTACTGTACTGTACTGTATACGGTTTAGTGAATACACGATACTGTTCATGTTTACAGGCGACGGTGACCACTTTCCACCAGATGAAAATTAAAGTTTTTTGATAGATTGATAGTTTTTTCGTAGTTGGCAACGCGCAAGTGACAGCCATAGTGTTGCAGGCGTCCATGGACTACAGTTGTTATTTACCATCAGATGGGCTGTATGCTTGTTTTTTTTTATACTACTTAGAATGGCAAACAAGCTGACGGCCTACCTAATAGAAAATAGTAACCGTCGCCTATAGACATGAGCAGTACCATGAACATAACAGAGTATACTGTTTCGCCCATGATACCCCCCATGTGTTGCCATTCCTGAGGACTCAGCTGGTATTCCTCTGTGCCCTGTAAATTGTTTGCTACCTTTGTGGTATAAAAAATATTGGCTTTTGCCATTTTTAGAAAAATAAAAAAGTATGTTGACATTTGAATGGTTACAACGAGGTTTTCCCTAGAGACAACAGTATGGGGTTCTAAGGTTTCTTCAGGGTCGCCAAAGCGCACGTGACACCCCTAATGTTACAAGCGTCTATAAGCTACAGTGACTGTTTACCATCAGTTGGGCTGTTAGCTTGTTCACCACCTTTGTGGTGTAAAAAAAGAAGTAATAAATTATTAAATGGATCTAAACTTTAAAAAGTGTCTTGAAATTGGTAGAATTTCAACTGATGTTTTATTATTGTTAATACATTTATTGTATGTAGATGGCGCCTACATATGTTGCTGAGGATAGACTAACGTCAGGGCACCGGCTGTCCCACCCGCCTCCTGGTGAGGAAGTCTGCATCACCGGTATATCTGGGTACTTCCCGGACTCCGATTCAATGATGCACCTGCAGGAGAATCTCTTCAATAAGGTAATATAAACTATTTTCTTTTATACTACTAGGATGGCAAACAAGTATACGGCCAGTCTAATGGTATACGGACTTACCGTAGCCAAAATAATAATCCTTTGGGGAAAAAACCCGAATTCTATTTTGTTATAGCCGTTTGCCCCCGAGATAGAATGGGCTACCCGTATCTTTCCATCGGGTACTGTAAGAGGCGACTAAGGGCATTTAATAGTCGAAAGGTGGGCTGCAGTGTCTCTCTTAAAACAACACCAAAGCCTAACTGCAGTTGCCAACTCGCCTGCCAATCGTGGCAACTACTTGCAAATTAATTAAATAATATTAATAATAATTATTATTAATTTTTAATAAAATATTTCACATTCAGATCAAATTATTTTATTTATGAACAATATATACGTATAATATTACGCACTTTATTTACTCCCGTGTTCCGCCAAAAAAGTGGGTATGGACTTCCTTGTTGTCTATCTATCTTGTTCTATCATACACATTATTATTCGTAGACTTTTCTTTAAAAATAAATTTATTAGACACTTTATTATTATAAACAAATGATATGCATTTTACAAATTTAATCAATAATTTATAATTTATATTTGTAAATCACCGTGTGTTAGTAATCTCTTATGGAATCCCGCGATACAGGTTCGCCTAGTGCGGGCTCCAATGTACTCGCTGTTGTAAATTTCTTGTATTTAATAAATATATAAATGAAATAAATAAATAATTCGCTAGGTGGATTTAATCTCGGATGATAATCGACGCTGGAATATGACTCACCCCGAAATCCCGCAACGTACTGGGAAGATCAACAATGTGAACAAGTTCGACGCCTCCTTCTTCGGGGTCCACTACAAGCAAGCCCACACCATGGATCCCATGTGCAGGATTCTTTTGGAGAAGGCATATGAGGCTGTTATTGATGCTGGTGAGTTTGCATATTCTATATGTTGGTGTATATTTATATCTTCAGGTATATATATATATATATATATATATATATATATATATATATATATATATATATATATATATATATATATATATATATATATATATATATATATATATATAGTGTATTCTAAAGTATATATATATATACACTTTAGTTTATATAGATAGAACATTCAATCTCAAAAATGGGTAAAATTTTTGTCAGCTTATTGTCAAATTGTTCTATATACTTACCCATACAATGTATCTTGACGTATTATTTGATAAATAAAATTACTATTTACGCATTAGAAAGATGCAGAAATTATAAGACATAATAAATATAAAAGTTAAAGGAAATCACTCATAATTATTTGTCACCTACAATTGTATGAAAGAGTTGACCTGCTTTTCTCTCTCTCTCTCTCTCTCTCTCTATCTCTCTATATATATATATATATATATATATATATATATATACATTGTACTTAGATTATATATCTAAGTACAATATTAGTAATAATCACGTGACATTGAAAAGATAATATAATTGTAAATATTTCTTGAATATCACTGTTAGAATTGCTAATCTAATACATGTAAAACTTTCTAAAGAAAATAATAGAAAAAAAAAATATGTAACTCTTGATTTAAATAATGGAATAAAGACAGTGATAACAATGATAAATTGAATAATTTCACGTCGTACATTACATTACGATACTTTTTTCAAAAGTAAAAAAGTATAATGAAATAATACAATCCAATATCACCAATAAGTACCTAAATACGAAAGCATTAGCCATCGCTAAAATGTAGAAGAGAATTCATTTAAAAAAAAATAGCGTCGTTTTGTTTTTACCCATCCGTTTAATAAATGCTATCGACATAATTTCGATCAAATTTCCTCCTATTACACAGTCACCAAATATTTATAAAAGATATAGCTGTTCTTTTGGACGCTCGTGGGTTTGGTTAAATAATATTACATATTACCGTAATTACATAAATTAACAATTAAAATTATGTTCTAAAACAAAAAAAAAAACATTTCAATTGTAGCAAATGCAGTTATTTTGATTTAAAAACTAAAAACTACTGAACTGTTTTTGATAGATAACATTTCTATGTAATTAATTAATTTGTAAGTATATCCTTTTAGATAAAAAAGAATTTTCCAAATCGGTTTATAACTGATGGAGTTATGAGGTAACAAACTTAAACAACAATGCAACTGAATTGAGAACGTTCTTCTTTTTGAAATCGGTTGAAAATATTATGTATTTCATCTTGTTTACTCAATAATAACATAACAGTCTTTGTGTCCCTTATTCATTTGAATTCAGAATGTCTCCTAATAAATTAAATAAGTTTAACTTTTTTGTTTCGCAGATATTGTAAGTGTAGCTTTTTTAAGTATAGATTTTATTTCACCAGTAAGCAATTTTTTTATCCGTAAAAATAAAGGCAGCATAAATTGCTGCAAAATTAAAAAAGAAATTAAACCACAAAGATTGCAAAAATAATAGTGAAAATCGGTTTAGAATTGGCAACACAGATATGTTGCTAATCACACGTTAGAACCTTAATAGTCGTGTACAGTGCAGTTTCAAAGGAGTTTACGTCTGTGCATGCTCAGGCTGTATAATGGCTCATACCCCAGTCTTTTTCACTCAGTCAGAATCACATTGATGTGATTGTTTGATACATATTACTCCTCTCTATCCAAAGGTTGCCTGGAATAGATCGCTTTTAGCGATAAGGTCGCCCATTGTTTTCTCATTGTGATTATTTCTTGTAATTGTTTATATTTATAATAAGTTTAATATTGTAATCTTTTGGAGGAAACAATAAAAAGTATCTATCTATATCTTATTATTTTACATTGTATAGTTTTTAATTGAATGGTAATCTATCGATATGCGCTGACGGAGCACAAGTGAGAGATAATAGGAGATGATAAAAGCAGGTCCGTTAGCCCATCGTAACAAATTTCACAAATAATTATCACAGTTATTTCCAGAACTGTGTGAAGATCGATCGAGGGTATATTGTTAACTCATTGCTAGCAATATACCCTATCAGGTCGACTGTCAGGCTGTTAGTTGACAATTACTGACAATTCATTTCTTCCCTACATAGCACAGTAGCATTACAGTTCGGTGTAATTAATACTCAGCGTAGAACAGAATTTAGAGCAACGCCACTCACTTTCTTTGTACGTAATGAGGCAATTTGTCCGATCAA
This sequence comes from Galleria mellonella, assembly GCF_026898425.1. Lineage (NCBI taxonomy): Eukaryota > Metazoa > Arthropoda > Insecta > Lepidoptera > Pyralidae > Galleria > Galleria mellonella. Next base: position 10,498,745 of record NW_026442074.1, on the reverse strand, counting down.
AAAATCTGGGGCTTTTGGTCAAATTAAATTTGTTACACTCATTTGGCACCTTCTATTACCGCGACATTACTTTTAAGGTTATAAAAGGAGCGGATTGCTCCTTTAAAGGTTTGGGGATTCTAAAAATATATTATTGAATTTCCAGATATATATATATAATAACTAATATATATATATATATATATATTAGTTATTACAATAAATTACAATAGTATTGTCACGTCACCTGGCGTTGAGCTTCATACAGCTAAACTTGAAATTGAATAGAGCATTTAAACTGGAACAATATCTATAGAGACATTACTTACATGCTTCGAGAATAGTGACAATGTTTCTGCTTCGTAGAATATTCAGAACGTTAATATTATTCGATGTACACTATTCTACTAATTACTAATGATGGTATGTGTAGTAAAACATATTTATTTATGTAAAGTTTTATTAAAATAGTTTTATTAATATAATCCCATTATTTTTTTTATACAACTTAGAATGGCAATCAAGCTGACGGCTCACCTGATGGAAAGTGGTAACCGTCGCCTATAGACATGAGCAGTACCATGGACATAACAGAGTTATATTGTTTCACCCATGATACCCCCCATGCGTTGCCATTCCTGAGGACTCAGGTGTTATTCCTCTGTACCCAGTAAATTCACGCCATATCCCACTCTTCAAACTGAAACACAGCCATGCAAACCCAACTGCTTCACGGTTGAAACACGAATGGGACAGAGGTACCCAAGCAATCGACTTTTGTACCAAGTCTCCTTCTGGTCCTCCTCTAATCCCATTATTCATAAAAACATTAAACCACTCATAAAACTATTTTAATTATTAGGTTGTTTTGTCTTTTATTTGTTTTATTTATTCATTCATTATTAAATGTATGTTTACAAGGCGGACTTAATGCTAAAAATATTCTCTCTTAGTCAACCTTAAGGAACTGTCAGAATACATGAATGCGGTATTAGTAATAATTGATATACATACATATTAAATTTGACATATATAAACAAATAAATATATATAAATAACAAATATCTGTATACATATATAGGATATATGAATGAATGATTGAGTATACTTTATTTGCATTATACAATATAGGAAATAAACAAGACAATTAATAAATATAATGATACAATTGTATAAGTACAGTAAGGAGGTCTTATTGCTGAGAGCAATAAATATTATACACAAAGATAAGATTAATAGATGGTACTTACTGCACGGATAAATCATAAAAGTGAATATAAACGTTTTACAGTTTTACGTTTTTTAAAGATGGTTTAGTCGGGAGTCTCTTGATGGAATTAGGGAGTTCCAGAGCCGTGAAGAGTTTAAAATAAACTCTAAGTTTAGTTAAAGATGGACTGTTTCTTTTATGTTTAAATCTCAGTCTGAATAAAAGTGACAAATAACATTAATAATATAAAATTCGTCACTACACAAAGGTCGATGAAAGGTCGACGGTGCGACCGCCCACCAAGGAGTCGACCTTTCATTTTAAGGTAAACTTTATTCATGCACATACTATTTATTGTTGGCAAAAAAATCTTTTGTGGCTCTTTAGAGACTTTGAAATTTTGTAAATTATAATTTTTGACTCTTCCGACTCAAAAGGTTGCCGACACCTAGTCTAGTTGGTTAGTTTTCCTAAAACAAAATATATGATATAAATTCAAAATCAAAACGCTACGAAGTTCGGAATAAAAGTCAAAAGATTACAACATCAATAAACTCTGAATACGAAATGAACAAAATTTAAATACGGGTAGCGTCCAAAACGGTCGCAATGACAATATTGAGTTATAATTACTCCGACAGAGGAAAGTTTTAATGGATTTCCAGATAAGGGACTCTTCGCACGCAGTCTATGCGAGTATAGATTCGTTTTAAACAGATTTGATCATGTTAGAAATTATTTGATTAAGCCGATTAACAATCGTACCTTAAAAATATTTAAGGATTACACATTTACAAAGCTACCCTATATCATTGTTTACACAAAGTTTATAAAATTGTGTAAAATTTATTTTTAATTTATTATATATTATTTAAGAAATTGTAATCAATTTTGGCGTTATCTTTGATGAATTATTGTACACAACAGTGTTTCTGGGTTTTGAAAGTCAGCGAATTCAATTAATTGGGTGTTCATCGGATTTCGATGCAAACTCTAATATAAGATTCTATATCTCATACATAGTTATTTATTTTACAGCTAGATTTTAAACAAACTATGTTTCAATTAAACAATAGGACGGTCAATCGGTTTTTGGAGCTTTTGATGAAACGAACCGAAAAGTTTTCGATACGTCATTCGGTCTTTCATCATTAAGGCCTAAAGTAGGGACCCTGTTTCATTACATAACATTTTTATTTACAATTGTTACCAGGTGTAAATCCGAAAGAACTGAAAAATACCAAAACTGGTGTGTTTGTTGGTGCTTGCTTCTCTGAATCGGAAAAGACATGGTTCTACGAGAAGATGCAGGTGAATGGCTTCGGTATAACTGGGTAAGTTTCTCCTATCTATCTATCAATTGATCACGAATTGTTTGTGTTCAGTGATATAAAATCTAATATTATTTCCATTATTGTTAAATTATATAAATATTATTCCATTTAATTGTTTTTAATATATGAATTATTGGAAAGTACTCTTCCTATACCATGCTATAACAGAGTCTTGGATACCCCCCATGTTATTATATCATTATATGTTAGATTGTAAACTGATGCTTTCCTACAGTGTATTGAGAGATGAAAGATGAAATAAATAAATAATTCATAAAGAACGGAATTAGACACGACACACTGTTTCGTTTAATAATTTTTCATTTACAAACATAGTTTACTCCATACTAAAAGATTCAAAAGTAATTTGATTTATAAATTTTTTTTTAATTATTTAATAATACATACACACAGAAACATGACTATGGAAAAAATGTACGAAAGGAATGAGCAGGTTGTTTTTTATCGAAAATTTTAATTTTTTTGTTTCAGTTCTTAATAATATTATTTTTTTTTCTAGGAAAAAGAAATCTTTTTTAACTCTCTACCATTCTACTAACTACTACTATAATTACTACCCATTCCTTAATAACAACATTATTGTCAGGAATGGGTTATTTTAATTAATACTGCATAAATATGATAAGGGATATATATTGCCTGCAGGTGTTCCCGTGCTATGTTAGCCAACCGTATCTCCTATTGGCTTGGAGTGACCGGTCCTTCCTACACTGTAGACTCAGCTTGCTCCAGCTCCTTATATGCCCTGGAACACGCCTTCAGAGCCATCCGTGACGGTCACTGCGAAGCTGCTTTGGTTGGCGGCTCCAACCTATGTCTCCACCCCTTCGTATCGCTACAGTTTTCTAGGTATGTAAATGTTTGTTGAACATTATATAAAATACGGTAATTGTTATATATATATAAAAAAAATAACAAAATATAGAAAAAGCTTTGTAGATGAAGCAAACTATAAACTTTTACAGATAAATATTAATTCATAAATTAAGGATCTAGTTTGTATACGAGGTTTGTCCGGAAATTTTATCCCCTTCAAAGTACTCCCCCTGTGACATAATGCACTTGTGCCAACGCCGTTTCCACTGTGAGAAGGCTCCTCTGGTTGTAGGTTTCTCAGCTGCCCCGTCGTAGCTTTTTTTATCTCATTTATGTCCCCCAAATGCCGCCCCCGAAGTACCAATTTGGTTTTTGGGAACAAGAAGAAGTCACACGGGGCCAAATCCGGCGAATAGGGGGGGTTTCGGTCATTGGAATTTTATAAAAAAACAACAAGAGAGGTGTGGGCAGGGGCATTGTCGTGGTGAAGAATCCAACGCCCCTCTCGCGCCAACGAACTCGTATAAAACGTAGAATTTTCCATCAACTGTCTGGCCTGGAGGGACGAATTCGTCGGAATGTGAAGTGGAAGGACGTCCTGAACGTGGGTCATAACGCTTTCTCGGCCCTCTCTGAATCTTTTTAGCCACTTGTGGACGGTACAGCATCATCCCCATATTCAGATCGGCAAAAATTTCACGGCCATTCTTGCCGAGTTTCGAGAGAAACTATATATAACGGAAGCGGGCTCCATGCCGACGGGGTTTCGTTAAGAGGTAACTTCACAGATGGCGTGACAAGCCAGTTCGCACCGCACGGCGGTCAGACCAGAACTGAAGCATTGTTAGGGACATAAGGAAGGGGTCCTGCGCTTACCTGGCCTCCCCACTCCTCTTTCTCGCAAGAACACTTTTATACGAACTTTCCGGAAGAATATAAGGAAAAAAAAACTAAACTACTATTAGTTTGCATATAGGTATAAAGAAAAAAAAAAAAAAAAAAGATAGCTCAAAACATAGATTAAGTCATCAAAATTACTTATTTTGAATCATACAAAACATAAATTAACTAATCAAGTAGATTGACAAAACAGAGAAGTTGTTAGTACCGTTTGTTTTTATTATACTACAAGCATATTTTATAAAAGAAGTGCTCCAAGATATAAAAAAAAGTAAAAACTTATTAATTTTGCGAAAGGAATATCACTAATATTTTGCTAAGCGTTGCATAAAATACACCATTTGTTGCAGATTGGGCGTGTTGTCCCCTGACGGTCGATGCAAGAGTTTCGACAAAAACGCCAATGGTTATGCCCGTTCTGAATCGATTGCTGTTTGCTTCTTGCAGAAAGCCAAGGATTCTAGAAGGTATAGTTTTATATTTTAATAAACTTTAATATATTCACTTCGTAAAATTGTCGAAAATCTGTAATCGAAGTCTTCACCGAAGAAGTGTTCCACCAGAGAAAAATTTTAATTTTTTCCAAAAAAAAAAACATGAGTTAAAAGACGTTTAAAAATTTGTAGAACGTTCAAAAACTTCTCTATTAGTACAACACCAGCTGTTATGTCAGTAAGAGAGAAATTTTGTTATTTTTCATTGACTGTTCTCATTTAAAAATATCAGTTTCATTTTAAGAACAAGGCGTAATCTTTGGTTTAACTGGTAGAACTTAGGGTAGAACACTTCTTTAAAAGAATATTAATGTCAGGTGTCATTTGATCTTTCACCAAAGAAATATGTTGTGGGTATATTAATATAAAATTGTATATATATTAGGTGATGGTAGTTTAATAAATGACTTGTCATACAATCGTCAAAGATAGCAAAGATGGGAACTTAAATTTACTTTGTCAAATTTAAAATTTTTATATTCACGAAATTCTGTAACGGATCATACAGATTCCTAATTTTACGTATAGCTATAACTTTGATTTCATCCTCTATATATCTTCTGCAGAGTGTACGCTCAAGTGCTACACGCTAAAACGAACTGCGATGGATACAAAGAACAAGGCATCACATACCCAGCCGGTAACATCCAGAAGTTACTTCTGAGAGAGTTCTATGAAGAATGTTCCATTTCTCCGTCAAGTTTGGAGTTCGTCGAAGCCCATGGTACAGGTATGTATTTTAAATTCATCACGCTTTAGGCTTGGTCTTTCCTCAGGATACTTGAAGGGTAAGTTAATATATATATATCAACCAGAGGAAGACTTTACAAAAGTCGTTTGCTTGGGCACCTCTGTTCCATTCGTGTTTCTACCATGAAGCAGTTTGTTTGTATGTTTTTCGGTAGAAGGGTGGGCAGTAAATTTACAGGGTATAATATATACAATTATTTTACACTCAATGACGAGACGAGTTGGTATGGTAGGACAAAAACAAGAAAAAAAAAACAAGAAAAGGTCACAAGAAAAGGTCACAAGAAAATTATTCTCATCTAGAACCTAATTTCCTAATGTTATCTTTCCAACGCAAGTTAATAAAGAATGACGAATAAAATAAACAATAATTTTAATAAGCAGTTTCTTTTTGATCTCAAAAACATTCTTGTTTTGTTAAACTGAATAAAGAAACAATCTCAATTAATAATACATCAGAAAGATATTATCTTTAGAAGTTACTTAATCTACGAAATATCGTATATTAAAAAATATATTGTATTATAAACTAAGCGTATCTTATGGCTTTGGCTGAATTAATTAATATAAAAGATCATATTAAAATATGCCAATAAATCTAATGTCTAAATCCGATGACTTTATCATTAGATTCTTGTCAGTTTAGAGTTTATTATCATAAACTCTTTACAAAGCATAATGCTTTGTAAAGAGTTTATGATAATAAAACAAATGAGTCCAAAATCTTTTTTGTTCTTTTTTATCATTTTAGGTAGTAATTTTGTCTGAAAAGAACTGCTAAAAAACTTGAAAAATTTAACGAGTTGACGGTCTTTATTTTAGCCGTTAACGGTCCACTACTGGAAACAGGCCGTCCACATAAGGGTAGTTTTGCCAGTAGTTGCCACGTTTGGCAGGCGGTTTAGCAACCGCAGTTAGGCTTTTAGAGATGTTTTAAAAGGGGCTTGTACTAAGTCTCCCTCTGGTGAAAATTCTTATATGATTTAACTCTACTAAAATCGGGCACTTCATACAAAAACGCCGCGCTCTGTTTTTCACAACTACAGAAAAAATTTACATCTGTACATGTGACAATATGTGTGTCTATTACGATTAGCGCTGGGGGAAAAATTGTAATGCTGACGTGTATTTGAGAGGGGTTGGTTCAGTACCTACTATTAATATTGTGCTAAAACCTCAATTTTGAATGTAAATTAAAATAAAGCTTACTAATTTCATAGTGTCTAAAGTTCGCTTAAATATTTGTGCATTTTCAATAAAAACTCCAACTTTATTGTGTCAGAACAACGCTCAACATTTCGCAAACCACTGGCAATTAGTTCAGTTTGCTCTGTGGCTCGTTCCCTTCCGCGTTTATGCTCTGCTCTATGCAAAATTAAATGAGCGCCAAGATAACAATTGCACGAGTATTTTTCACTTTGTTGTACACTACCATTACCTTTGCAGGTAGAATCACTATCATTTGGGTGGCGTGAAATAGTTTCTGCTAGTTGCTTGCTGCAGGTTTATTAAATTTTTGTTTTCATTTCTGAAACATTGTATAATTTATATTGCTTAGTTTCTCATAACATAGGGTATCATTATTAGAAGATAAAGCGATTGGAGTAATTAAGTGGCATTTATTATTATTCTTATTATATAAATGTAAAAAATAGGATCAGTAGCTGTTGTCCAACTCGATGTGTACGAAGCATTGTGTTTTGACCATAAAACCTAAACTAAAAAATTCTTCGATAATATCTCTTGCGTTTGGTCGAGGTCCCTTTAGATAGAGTCAATGACAATTTAGTCGGACAATATTTGATTGCGATTCAGTGATCTCCAGAACGAATCTCAGCTTTTTAATTTCACATTCACATTGCTTAATAAATTCTTTCACTTAAAATTAACTACGACTTGCATCAGATTTTGAAGGTTTGGAGGTTATAATCGTCGTTCCGTATACTACGATAGAGATCTTCGTGAGCAGCAAAAGCAGTCTAGAAAGTCTATACCTTCTCAGGAGTAGTAGTAGTATCGATATAAAAGGACTGGTTCGCTCAAAGAAGTGTTGAATGTAAAAAGTCCAACTGTGCGAATCCTAATTTTGCTACTAAATCATTGAAAGCACTTTATGAACATTCTAAAAGCATTCTTTCGTTACGATTACATTCGGGATTAATTCTGTACGTTTAAAAGAAAATTCATCTTTTAGCCCAAACATACTGGGTTTTATAATTTAAAATTTTTCTTCTTTTTCTAGTTCATTTAGATTAATTTTACAAATTCGCTGCTACAGGCAAGCTAATCAGCATTCTTTTATCTTTGTCGCATATGTACTCTCTGTATAGATGTGGCATATTTTTATTTATTTTATATACAACTTTAATATTAGGTCTGGATGTGTATCGGAATTTATCGTTAGTAACTTATTAAATATTTAGTAAAAATTTAATTTTATTCGTCTTAAAATATGTTTTATATAAATCCAGCTAATGTATCAAACCCTTAATAAATCTTCTTTCTCCAGGAACTCGTGTCGGTGATCCAGAAGAGTTGGTAGCAATCGACGAGATCTTCTGTACCGGCCGTTCGGAACCACTCATGATCGGCTCCGTCAAGTCCAATTTAGGTCACACTGAACCCGCCTCTGGACTTTGCTCGATTGCAAAGGTATTTTTTTTTCAATTAAGTCCATTAGGATTATTATGAATAGGAAATTAAAAATTTTCAATATCAAAATTGATACAAACATTCAATCTGTTTTTTATCTCTTTAGGAGAAGAATATTTGAAAATGTCGATCTTATTTCTTTGTTTATTATTTTCAGTAGTTTTGTCCGTCAGTTAGGAGTTCCCAAATCTAAACTGAATAGATACATAGTATAATTAGTTGTTGTTTGCGGAGAATGCAACATTCATTAGACTTGAATTTGCTGAGTATATTATAATGAGGCAAATGGCAAATGTAAAGCAGTCTCTACATAATGAAATTAATTTATTTTCATGGAAAACTATTACTTTAATGCTTGAAAAATAATTTTATACATTTTGTTTCTAGATGTGCATTGCATATAACACAGGATTAATCCCACCAAATCTAAATTATAAATCACCTCGGGAGGGTGTCGCCGCATTGGCTGAAGGTCGTCTTCAGGTTATCACAGAGAAACAACCATGGAACAAGGGCATGTCGGGTATTAGCAGTTTTGGTTTTGGTGGAGCAAACGCTCATATACTCTTACAGAATATGGCTCGTGAAAAGGTAAGTTAATTGCATTTATCTATCGATCCAGTCATCCAACCACTCGTATAATCTTTTGTATTTATAATATCAATTCTATTAATCTAGACCCAGGTCTGGATGTTCTGGATTTTACTCCCAGATGTTCACTGATCACACAGGGTATCCTAGTAAAGAACCAGGTGTTTGGTGTGATTATGTAGCGTGTATTATAAATTTATTTTTTCTCAAAATTAATTTCCTATTTATTACCAATTAGATCAACAACAGTCTCCCAGCCGATGACTTGCCCCGCTTAGTCTGTGCTTCTGGTCGGACTGAGTCGGCTGTAGCCAAGATATTAGACGAGCTCGAGTCGAAGCCGGTGGATGTGGAGCAAGTTAGACTCTTACATGCTATCCACGACGAAGATATCGTTGGTCATGTTGTGAGAGGATTCACCTTATTAGGTAAGCATATTTGACATGTTATTGATGGTGCTGATATTTTTGGATGCAAATTAAATGGTAACCCTGAATATAATAGAATACTCTTCGTACTTTGCTATTTTTAAGAGCTAAAATGAGCTTTCATATTCTGTAATTTCATTACAATATCTCACCGTTAAAACCAAAACAGATGCAATTTTTTTTTTAATTGATGATAATGGAATGATAACCCCGTCTGCACTAACGGTATACGCTGGCGAGGCACCAAAAAGGGATGATAGATGAGAATGTAAAGGCAGGTCAGTTAGCTCATCGTGATGAATACATCTGAAATTCAGCACGATGGTTTCTAGGGGGAATCACGTGGAGGTTAACCTGACAGGGTATATTGTTAACAATGTGACTGGCAGTCCGCATTGCCAACAATCCCTTCCACCCCTCAAATACGACATTGAACCTTAAAAAAAAATATTGCTTCTTAAAAGGCCAGCAACAAACTTACAATTTCTTGGATGTTGCGAGCTGCATGATCGGTTGTCATAAAAACGATGAACTCTTCAAGTTAATGGTGAAGAAGTATTTTTTGGATGAAGTGCACTTCATCCTAGATCTTACCATCATTTAACATCAGGTGAAGTAAGATTAAGGGTAAACCCATCTACGAGTAGTAATAAAAAAAGCGAGCACAACTGCTTAGCCGCAGAAACAGGTAGATCTAATAGCTCCATTACTAGAAATATACCCTATCAGGTTGACCTCCACGTGGTTTCCTCTGGAAACTATCTTGGTTAACTCTTGTGAAATTCATCAGGATGGGCTAACTGACCAGTTTCATTTTCGCCTATCATCTCTCACTGGTGCTCCTCCAGCGTAAACCGATAGCGCAGGCGGGGTTACCATTCCATTATCACCCATTAACAAAATAGGTAGACACGTAGATGCAGAGGTACTTATGCCGCCGACTTTTTTACATATTTTTTCCCTGATTACTACAGATATTTTCGTGATGCTAATATGTTTTCCCCACAAACGATAAATTGATAGGTACTCTTTATTTTTCCTTCTATAGAATTAACAAATTACCTTTTTTTTTAATTCTTTTAATAGAATCACAAGAATAAATACATACTGTTTTATTGTATTAATAGAATTAGAATAAATTAAACACACAATTAAAATGTGTTTTCACCAAAAACGTGACTCAACACGTGTTTATTATGTGCATAATACGAAACCAAAATTACATATGCTAATTATTTTAATTTCCGATAAACTTTATCATTAAGAAATCTAATTAATTCGAAACGCGGCGGTAGGTAGCCCTTCGTCATAATTGAAATGCAAATAGAGTTAAAAAATGTATGGACAAGTACAATGGTACGTATTGTAGTGAATGGTAGTCGATATATGTAACTTTGCTTATTTATTTTTACTCAGCTCTTTACAAGAAAGAATATATTTTTTTATGCAACTCAGAATGACAAACAAACTGACGGCCCACCTGATAGAAAGTAGTAACTGTCGCCTATAGACATGAGAAATACCATGGACACAACAGGGTATACTGTTTCGCCCATGATACCCCCCATGCGTTGCGTTTATTTTTATCATTTTAATAATATAAATATTAAAATCAAAATCGTAGTTGTAATGTTTAATTTGTGAAATAAACGTTTTTTTCTAAAAGAATATACTACGAAAAATTATAAAAGATGTTAAGCCTCTTATAATGATTTTTTTATACCACTGAAGTGGCAAACAAGTATACGGCCCACCTGATGGTTGACCGTATTACAGTTACACACATATTTGTCAAGTTGGTGTAAAGGTATAAATATATAATTTTTTTTATTTAATTTAATTCTTTTTATTTTTTTACACATATTTTAAAGTTATTTTCGGAACACAATGCGTTTATAAGTAAATTACGAGTACATACATACATATCAACATACCTGAATTTTAATATTAAAGTAAATTGAATTTCCATAATTGTGCGGTAAATAGTAGGCATGGGTACCTCTCCGATATCTACGAGTATGTATTGGGCTCCTCTGGACATTGATGATGAGAAAAATGTAATTATTTATTTCAATATTTTCCACATCAGTTGGATATGTGCGTTCATTTCCATCAGGTTCTTCATTTCAACATTATATATATATTTTTTAATGGGTGATAATGGTATGGTAACCCCGCTTGCGCTAACAGGATACGTGACGGAACCAAAAATGAGAATCAAAACAGGTTATCATGATGAATTCATCAGGAATTAACCATGATAGTTTCCAGGGGGAACCGTGGGGAGGTCGACCTGGTTGGGTATATTGCTAACAATGGGATTCTCAGTTTCCATTACTAACAATCCCTTTCCCCCCAAACGTTATATATTTGATAAGTAAAGGCCAATGTTTACGTTTGAAAGACAGCTGTTTTACTTTCCATCTGTATGAGAAATTTGAAAGAATTCGATGGATTGATCTAGAACTCTCTTCTAGGCTCTACACCTTCCAAGACCGAGCCGCTGGTCCGCGACGTGCAGTACTTCTCTGGGATCCGCCGTCCCATATGGTTCGTGTACTCCGGCATGGGCTCTCAGTGGGCAGGCATGGCCGCCCAGCTCATGAGGATTCCTGTCTTCGCTGCAGCTATACACAAGTATGACTATTTTGTCGATATTAGATATAGCTTGTTTTAATACTGAATGAAAAGGTAATCAATCATTCGATCAATGTTTGATTTGAACATATTTTGCTCGGGTCAGATATTTATTTGTTTACATTTTTATTGAATTCTATGGAACAGACTATAGCTTTAAAGCGATCGCTAATGTGAAATAGGACAATAAGCAATCTATATCTGAATAGGTGAGTTGGAACTCGTTTAATTCGCAGACAATTTTTTTTTATCGTCTTCTCTGTTTAGGTATTTAATTGGTTACATATTTATTTGCCATGTAGTCCCGGTATAGAATGGGCCACTCTTTCCGTTACCGTGGATGTCGTAAGAGACGATTAAGGGAACTTACTGGTTGAAAGCAGCGTCCCTCTCAAAACGTCATTAAAAGCTAACTGCGGCTGCTAACTCGTATGCCAAGCGTGACATTTACTGGCAAATTCCTCCTCATGGGAGAGGCCTATATAATGTATGACAATGTATGTCCACTGCTGTATTAAAGTTTTTGTCTCACAAAAAAGACGTACTTCAATTATTACAAAATCAGTTATTTTGGTCTAAAAATTAAACTATTGAATCGATTTTGGTAAAATTTGTATGGAACTAATCTGTAAGTATATTCTCTCGGATAAAAAAAAAGATTTTTCCAAATCAGTTTAGAACTGAAGGAGTTATGAGGTAACAAACATAAAAAAATACATCCGACTTGAGAACTTCCTTCTTTTTGACGTCGGTTTTTTTTATACAACTTAGAATGACAAACAAGCTGACGGCCCACCTGATGGAAAGTTGTAACCGTCGCCTATAGACATGAGCAGTACCATGGACATAACAGAGTATACTGTTTCACCCATGATACCCCCCATGCGTTGCCATTCCTGAGCACTCAGGTGTTATTCGTCTGTACCCTGTAAATTCACGCCATTCTAAATCATTAAATTGCATGTTGCAATGATTGTGTTGTGCAAGTTTGTGCTTCTGGTAAAGTGCAAGTATGGTTTATCTTTACATAAAGGGCGTTATAGACAAATAAATAAATTACTTTTATAATATGGGTTTATAATTATGGTTGCCCTAACTGGACATATGCCAATAAGGCATATACTACACAAGATGGGCCTATCTTCGGACACACTGTGCAGACTGTGCGGGGAGAAATCGGAATCCATGGAACACTTGATGTGCAACTGCGATTCGTTGGCAAGTATGTGTATGAGTCTACTGGGAACGGCTTATCCAGAACCAGGGGACTACAGATATCTTAAACCGCGGGATATCGTTAGGGTAACACATAGGATCTATGAAATGATGGTATAAGGCAGGGGAAAGCACAAAAGATTTGTATGGGTCGACGTGCATCGGCTTAGCTGACCCCATATGCGAAAAATAAGATAATTTTTATAAAGTTATTGATTTCCTTTTTTTATTTTAATTCTTACGTTTCTTCTAATACAGGTGTCATAAAGCGTTAGAACCCAAAGGCGTCAACTTAACGAAAATAATCACAGAGCCCAACCCAAAAATCTACGATAACATCCTAAACTCGTTCATTGGCATCGCGGCAGTTCAGATCGGCCTCACTGATGTATTGAGGACTGTGGGCATCGAGCCTGATTATATCATTGGTAAGTTTTCTTGGAATGACAAACTAACTGACAGTTGAACTGACTGAAAGCAACCATCAGTAAACTTTTTCAATAGAAGTTAGTAAAAAGATAACAAAGTTTTGATGAAATTGTTAATACAGAAACTCTCGTGATGAAATTAGTAAGAAATCAAAACGTTCAATCAAATTATCGATATTTGATTTGTATTAGATACTATTGGACATCAGTATACTGTATTATTTGCAGTGTGGTCCCGGTATAGAATAGGCCACCCCTTCATTTCTTGTGCGTGTCATAAGAGGCGGCTAAAGGAGAGGGATGGGCAACAGCGTCCCTTTTAAAACATCTCCAAAACCTAACTGCGGTTATCAATTCGCCTGCCAAGTATGGCAACTACTGGTAAATCCATCCAAGGGGAGACTGTGTTCAGCAGTGGACACATAATTGCTGACATGATGAAGATGATGATATATGGTGCATAATTATTAGTAATAAATTATATTTATTACATTTTCATTAAGGTCTGTTGTGAAATACTGTAACTACATTATTTTACATTGTATTTGGTTGGTCGGTTCAGATCTCTTTCAGAGATAAGCCCACCCTTGCTCACAATATTTATAACTGCCTTATCTTTGTAATTTACAAGTACGATAAAGTGGTAATTTGCTATTCCTGAGGACTAAAGTTGCTTCTGTACCAAGTATTGATTCAATTATTGGATAACCCCGTATACCAACAGATGGGCCATACGCTTATTTGCCGTATAAAAAGTCAAAATTAGTGGTATTTATTGTATAACATTGCCGGCATAAAATGCTAAGTGTCATAAAAGGTGAATTAGGGAACTTAAATTTCGAGGGATGGGTAACAGTGTCCCTCTCAAAACATCACCAAAGTCTAACTGCAGTTGTCTACCTGATAGTCAAGCTTGGCAGTTACAGGCAAAATCTTCCAATAGGAGGAGACCTATATATTCAGCAGTAGCCTGTAAATGGCCGATATGATGATTGAGTCATTACCTAATGACACTTTGATATCCGAAATCCAGTCATTCTAGCATAGCTGTTTGTAGATGTGGGGTGGACAGACGCTGCTGCCCATCCCTCGACCTCCTTTAATCGTCTCTTAGGACTTTCATGGGAAAAGAAGGTGTGGCCTATTCTATGCCGGGACCGCACGGGACATATAGGAATCAACACATACGAAATTTTATATATTAATTCATGCTGTCGCGGGATCCAGATAGTAAAGAATAAATGTTACTTCTGTATCATAGGTCACAGTGTAGGCGAGTTGGGGTGCGCGTACGCAGACGGTTGCTTCACTGCCGAGCAGATGATCTTGGCTGCCTACAGTCGAGGACTGGCCTCTATCGAGACTAAGTTCATCAGGGGATCCATGGCTGCTATAGGGCTTGGTTATAACCAGGTAAGCATCAAATGTAAGTTTCATTTAATACTACGAAGGTGGCAAACAAGCATACAACCCGTCTGATGGTAAACGGTCACTGTAGCCTATGGACGCCTGCAACACTAGGGGTATCACGTGCGCATTGCTAACCCTGAAGAAACTTTAATATATATATTTTTTTATTTTTGTTTCATGGTTAGGCTTTTACGGGGGACTTTTGTTTCACATTGTTAAGGGTCATCTCGTCAAGGGTTGTAGTGTTTAAAGTGTCTACATAAAACCAATGTTTAATAGATTAAATCCATGTGCCCGCCCGAGATAGAGGTGGCTTGCCGCAATGGCCCCGACTCCAGTACCATATCGGGCCCAGCTGATATCATGAAGAGCTTCGTCGCCAAGTTGACCAGCGAAGGAATATTCGCCAAGGAGGTGCCATGCTCCAATATCGCGTACCATTCGCGGTATATTGCTGATGCTGGTGAGATATCTATATTTTTTTATTTTTTTTTAACAAAAGAAGCATGGTAAGTGATTTTTTTTATACAACTTAGAATGGCAAACAAGCTGACGACCCACCTGATGGAAAGTGGTAACCGTCGCCTATAGACATGAGCAGTACTATGGACATAATAGACACACACTGTTTCGCCCATGATACCCCTCATGCGTTGCCATTCTTGAGGACTCAGGTGTTATTCCTCTGTAAATTCACGTCATATCCCACTCTTCAAACCGAAACAAAGCCATGCAAACACAACTGCTTCACGGTAGAAACACGAATGGGACAGAGGTACACAAGCAATCGACTTTTGTACAAAATCTGATTAAATTTGCCCTTAGGCATCTACAATATCAGAGAAATTGCGGGTGTGTTGTTGGTCTTTAGAAAGAAATGCTCTTTTCATGAAGGTTTCAATGTCGTGTCTGTTTGGAAATACTGCTGCTGGGAGTTGGTCCTCTGCTGTATAATATCTATAGTGTTATTTTTATATATTATTTTTTTATATTACATCTGGATTCTATAGCTTATTCCTAAAATATTTCAAAAAATATATTATATTTACAATACACCTTAATTTAGCCAATTATAGATTCCCAATTTGTATACCAAATAATATATAAAGAGGGATAATTTGATTTTTTGATTGTAATGGATTAACTCAAAGACATACTTAACTAATTTTGAAAATTATTTCACTCAAGAATATATATATATATATATATAAAGATAAGGTCTCTTCTAGATATTTATAGTTTATGGTTATATCAAAATTTAACTATTTTGAAAATTCTTTCACCCGTGCGATATATATATATATATATATATATATATATATATATATATATATATATATAACGAATATATATATATATATATATATATATAAACATCTGGCATCATCATATCAGTCGTTAACTATTAACTGCCTTAATCTTACTAAATTATAAAGAAACAGTAATGTCAGATGGGAGCAAAACGTATCCATTCTAAAAAGAATCATCGAAACC
The DNA here is from genome assembly GCF_026898425.1 of Galleria mellonella. Classification (NCBI taxonomy): domain Eukaryota; kingdom Metazoa; phylum Arthropoda; class Insecta; order Lepidoptera; family Pyralidae; genus Galleria; species Galleria mellonella. The sequence continues at coordinate 10,482,386 of NW_026442074.1, read as the reverse complement.
GGTTCAAAATCAATATTAAATTGTTCAGACGAATTCGGAATTGACTCATTTTGGAAGACAAATCTCATACATACAAGTTGTAAACATGCACAAGTTGTTTGGAGATAGAAACGTGGGGTAAGAAACCCGACTCATTTGTCACTTGTCAAATTATATTCAGCCGCGAGGGAGCTGCGGTGACAATAGGTACATTATTTGCGTATGTAATGTAATAATGTGTGTGTGTAATTGTATGTAAATTATACATGCAGAATTTGATCTACTTTTTTTTTTATTTTTGTTCATTTATTTATTAATCTTTAATACAATAAGATAGTGTAAATGGCGAACTTCGATATGGCGTTATCTACCAGTAGATCGTAGACAGGAATAACAGAAAATATAATTGACAATGTAAAGTGATGAGCAAATAAATAGAAAAACAAAAACAATATTAAAACAGTAATTTAAAATAATATACTTATAGTTTTATTTTAATATTACATCTGGAATCAACAGCTTATATCTAGAATAATTAAAAATATAATATTTACACTGTACATTAGCCAATTACACATTCCCAATTTGTATACCAGATAATATTATGCTTATTTTTGGAGGGTAGTTTAATTTGAATAGAAAAAAATATATAAAAATAAAATCTATGGAGATACTTATTTAAAATGTCGCATCACTGGAAGTTATATATATATATATATATATATATATATATATATATATATATATATATATATATATATATATATATATATATATATAATTTATTAATAGGCATTTTTTTATATTTTACCTGAATGATTGCATTGGTTCCTGTTTTTATGAACTATGTGCCAAAGTCAAGAAGTCAATATGCAGATATTTCGAATTTTATTACTTATGAATACAATGAGAGAATTTAAAAATATATTTTTTAATAAAAATAAGTGTCCAACGCACGATTTACATTAACCGGTGCGGTTCGGTGCGCGTCAGAGGGCATTTTACATTGCAATAAAATAAATTAAAATTGTCTTTTCAGTAATTTAAAGTTTTTATTTATAACATGTTTGATTTATTAAGTGATAGTGTAATAAAAGTACTGTGTAATAAAAATTCCGCAGGATTACATTTTCTTATTCAGAGATTCAGCAGCCACTAGGATTTTTATTAATAAATGATAATGGAATCACCTGTGAAAGGTGACAGGTGAGAATAAAAACAGGTTATGAATTCATCGGGAATTAACGATGATGGTCTCCAGGAGAAACCATGTGGATATTAACCTGACAAAGTTATATTGCCAGCAATAGAGCTGCCAATACTAACAATTTCTTTCTTTCCTCAACTGTCACTGCGCGCGCGTATACCTTACTCCTCGACGCGCACCATTTGATATAAATTATGTACTAAAAATATTTTCAAGTATATTTCAAAATTATGAGTTGTGATTGGGGTTGCTAACTTAGTTTTTCCTTTAAAAAGAGACAAACGATCGAGTACCTTGCAAAAATATACGGGATTTTTTTTCTCTCGGGACAACACGTTATGAATGCTAAATCTATAAATACATACTGATTGTATCGTTCTCAGTCTAATAGTTACGTATACTGTACGTTTTTAACTGTTAGTGCACTTTATAGTAGTGAATAACCCTTCACTAACAAGTCGCGTCGAGTCCGATAGGTCCTCAAAGATTTTTGAACATATGGAACATGGTCTGTCCCCACTGAAAAATATATTTAAGAAATATGTAACGTCCCACGAAATACGACACGGTTGGTAATGCTAGTTGTACTACTTGAAATTTAGTGTAAGTATTCCCAATAACTTTTTCTGTATCTTATCAGGTCCGAGACTACTCAAGTACTTAAGGGAGGTCATTCCATCTCCAAAACCTCGTTCCGAACGTTGGGTGTCCACATCAGTCCCTCAGGCCCAATGGAAGACTCCTAAAGCCGAATTATCATCTGCAGAATACCACACCAATAATCTTTTGGTAAGATTACATATTTCTTCAGACTTTTTTTATTTGCATAGAAATTATTAAGTATTGTAACTCAAGAACACAAATGACACGAACATATGTGGGATATTTCTGGTATTGCAAGTGTTGTAGTCTCCTCTTTCTATTTTAGAGGAATCGTATGCTTTGTTTTAATATATAATAATGGAATGATAATACTGCATGCGCTAACGGTACATCGGCGGTGTACCATTAAGAAATGTTAGATGAGAATGAAAAGGCAGGTCAGTTAGCCCATCGTCATGAATATACCTGGAATTCAGCACGATGGTTTTCAGGGGGAAACACGCGGAGGTCGACCTGACTAACAATGAGACTTGTAGTCCGTATTACTAACAATCCCTTCCTTTCTATCATAAGCTTTATTACAAACTTTGAATAAAAATCGATCCTTCAATTTAACAGAGCCCAGTCCTCTTTGAAGAAACCTCTCGGCTAATTCAGCACAACGCTATCACCATAGAAGTTGCTCCACATGGTCTACTCCGAGCCATACTTCAGCGGTCCCTCAAGAAGGACGTCATCAATATATCCTTGACTCAGAAGAACCATGAAGATAACGTACAAGTTCTGTTCACAGCACTTGGAAAGTAAGTACTTTAATAATTATCCAAGTAGCTAGTGCTCATTACGATGGCATACTATCTGAGACCTCAGGAATGGCAATGCAAGAGGGGTGATGCCCATGTTATTTTACAACTATAGGTGACAGTTACCACTTACCATCAGGTGGTCAGCTCGTTTGCTATTCTGAGCTGTATGAAAATCGAATGTCGTCTTCGATACATATTCTAGAGCTTGTTTTTACCGCATTAAATTTTTTTGTAGTGACAGTAAAAGGTACGGATACGAAGCCTCTCGCATAGATTCTCTTGGAAGGTTAAAATTTTTAATTGTGTAAAATAATTTGTAGTGTTGGAAGAAAAGGATATAGATATAAGACTGTCTTGTCCTCTTTTCATCGTCAGAATTGTGTAATAAATGGTTAAAGAAACAAAGCATAATACATCATTGCAAGAGAAGGAGAACTCGAAATAAAAATTTATACCAAGCCGTCTGGCCAGTATCTTTTTTTATTATTTTATTTAATTTTATTATAGCACGATATGTAAATACACCATATTGAGTAAATACAGAGAATATGGTCTATGAATACGATCAACCGAAAAGAGGATGATTTACACTCAACGGTTGACCGCATTATATGTACTAGCTTACTAAGTGCGTTGTCACATTGCGTTTGAAGTATCTGAGGGTATAGGATGAAAGAAACACTGGTGTTATAATAGTATATATGCTTCTCTTATAAGGAAAAATCTGTGTCTAGCAATGATATGGTAACAGGTATTTAAGATGGGAAGTCTTGGAGAGTATATTATTAGTAATAGGGTTGAAGGTAGTGATGTGCGACTTTACTAATTCGACTACAAATTAATCGACTGAACAATTCTATCGGATTATTCGAATAATTTTTAAATAAAAATTAGTAGTCGAATGACGACTACAAATTTAATCCAATTTCTAATGTCATCCTATTACTAATTTCATTTACTATACGATTCTACTAATAGGTAAAATCATTCATTAAGTTATTCATATACGAGTCGGTACGAACATAGCCGAGTCGACCCGATCGCTGGTAGCTCCTTTATTTGTAAATAGTCAAGTGTTGTCATTTTATATTTAGTAAAAACTAGCAATTTGTAGTTTACATCGAATTACTAATTAGTAAAATTATTAGAATACGAAAATTTTGTATATTACTAATTTTGTAGTCGAATTATAAGATTAGTAATTACTAATTATTCGAATATAAAAATCATTCGAATTCGCACATTGTTAGTAGAAGGTTCCTTTACTAACAATATATTTTGTCAGATCGTCTTCTATGCGATTCTCCCTGGAAATCATTATGGTAAACATGCTACTTCTACTTTTTTTTTATACAACTTAGAATGACAAACAAGCTGACGGCCCACCTGATGGAAAGTTTGTAACCGTCGCCTATAGACATGAGCAGTACCATGCATATAACAGAGTATACTGTTTCGCCTATGATACCCCCCATGCGTTGCCATTCATGAGGACTCAGGTGTTATTCCTCTGTACTCAGTAAATTCACGCCATATCCCACCCTTCAAACCAAAACACAGCCAAAAATACTTGAAATCATTATAGTTAATTATTGCTAAATTTCTCATGGTGGTCAACTGACCTGACGTCATCGTCACTGGTATCCCGCAATGGCGATGTTACCATTTTAACTTCATACTTTTAAAAAAAGGTTTATTTGAAAATAAAATGTTTATTTACAGATTGTACGAGTCAGGATTGAACCCGCAACTAGCCAACATCTACCCGCATGTGCAGTTCCCAGTGTCACAGGGTACGCCCATGTTGTCCCATTTGGTGGAGTGGGAGCACAGCGAAGATTGGTAAGTAAGCTTTTTATCTGACTGTTGAATAAAGAGAATGATTTTCAGGTATTCTTGCTACTTAATATTTAAAAAGAATGTATGTTTGTTTGTTACATTTTGGTGCCTTTACAGTTCATGGTTATATAATGGTTTGGTTGCTTGGTTTCGAAAACAATATCCGGGTACAGCATGTCTATACTAATTTTATAAAAAAATGTTATTTATTTATTACATCAACTGTATAAGCTTTACAGTGTCCCAATACACTCACTCATGATGTTGTTTATTACGTTTACTGCTTTATAGACCAACATAAACTAAAATTGTTATCTTCAACTTGCGTCTGAATGCCTTCAAAATCTCAATCTTCAAAATCAAAATAAAATCAAAATATATAAATATATATATATATATATATATATATATATATATATATATATATATATATATATATATATATATATATATATATATATATATATATATATATATATATATATATATATATATATATATATATGCACGCATCAATGGAACAGACTCAATAAAGACACTTTAAAGATACAAGACGCCAGACATTGTTTTCTCATTCTATCTATTACCAAAACGTATGTATGGATTAATTCTTTCGCTACTTATCTAAAGAAGCCCGACCTTATATTATCTAAGATTCGCTCTTATCTTTCCAGCAGTCCACCCTCTTCCATCCATCTCATCCTTAGGTCGATATCCATTTACGTCAAAACTAGAAACGTAATCTTCAAATTGTGTATTTAACACGCATAATTGGAAAAGATGCAAAGTCACTTTAAGAAACAAGACGGCGGATATTTTTGTCTCATTCTATGCGGAACTTTTTTATCAATAGATTCTTTCACTATTCGTTCCGAGAGTCTGTATTTTTAGTCTTTTATTTTATTTGTCACAAAGTTTATCCGTCTGTTAGAAGGAAAGAAAGAAAAAAAAAATATTCAAAGGATTATACGACTCGCACAGTAGCATACAAAACAAAAACAAAACAAACAAACAAAAAAAAAAATATTCAATAGTATACAAAATAAAAATCGTCTACCGTTTCAGCAGATCTACTCTTGTGTCATCTATCTTTGTGAAATTAAAATTGTGTAACCTCTTTTATGTACTTTCTTTTTGTTTTTTTTTTTTTGTATATGCATCGTTTAATTCCTTTAAATATGTACCAATAGCTAGTGTTATTCGTGTGTTGTAAGTGATGCAAATAAATTATATATCTATCTTGAATCTAATATCGATATCAATCCAATATATTGCCAATGACAGTTTTCGAATAAGTAGTCGAAAGTATCTTTAAATTTTATATATTATATATATAAAACGCGAGAACTAATTGATCGGTCTAGAGAATAAACAACTAAGCACGAGTAATATGAATTCCGATTCGATATCTATGTATTAGTTTCCTCTAGACATTGATGGCAGAATATCTATTTTAAAATATGTAAAAGGCTGTTATCCAATATAATTTTTTTGAAAATAGACTCATAACATATTCATTACTTGCCGTGTGATCCTGGCATAGAATAGGACGCCCTTTCCTTTCCCGTGGATGTCATAAAAGGTGACTGACGATGAGATGACTATGAAGGACGAGGGATGGACAGCAGCGTCTTTCTTAAAACATCTCCAAAGCCTAACTGCGTTTGCCAATTCACCTGCCAAGCGTGGCAACTACTGACAAACTCCCCAAGGGGGAGGCTTATGTTTAGCAGTGGACAGTTATATGATGATGATGATGATACAGAATCCTTCATTCAAAACCATTTAAAAGTTATTGAATATGATCTAAACTTATAAATTTAACTTGCCTGCTTTGTATAATACCTTACCTAATGTTAAATTGCCAAACATGGCAACTACAGCCAAACCCCCAAGGGGAAGACTTACGAGTATGTTCAGCAGTGGACAGCAGACGGCTCATATGATGATGATTATTATTATTGGATCAGTCAGATCAGATATTGTAACTGATACAGAAACTGCTATATATTTCCTACCCTTACAGAACACTAGACGTTCTTATTATTTATATCGGCTTTACTCGCATAAATTCGGGGTTGCCCGACATAAACAATTACAATACACTTATAATTCACGACAGTTATTATTCAACACTAGAGTTTAGTCGTCTAGCGACTAGACGTCCTCTCTACCACGTTTTCGCGTCTCGTTCTATCTTATCCAGCTAAACGTATATTCGTACCTCTGTCCCATTCGTGTTTCAACCATGAAGCAGTTGTATTTGCATGGCTGTGTTTCGGTTTGAAGGGTGAGATATGGCGTGAATTTACAGGGTACAGAGGAATAACACCTGAGTTCTCAGGGATGGCAACGCATGGGGGGTTCCATGGGCGAAACAGTATACTCTGTTATGTCCACGGTACTGCCATTGTCTATAGGCGACCTTTGCCACTTTCCATTAGGTGGGTCGTCAGCTTGTTTGCTTTTCTAAGTTGTATAAAAAAAATTCGTCGCTCGTTCGTAGACTAGATTCGTAGGTACTGGTATTATCTTTCACACGATCCATCCATCTATCCTTTGGTCTTGTACAACGTAATCTTCAAATTGTATATACATCCGCGAAATCCAATTTAGCACGCACAAATGGAACAGACGGCAATAAAGACTCGTCGAGTTGTATATTAATCGGGTGCCATCAGTCAAGTGGCCGCAAACAAATAGCTCCCTTCTGATCTATCGCAGCCACTTTGTACATTGACTGCAATATTGCCAAGATGCGGAGTTAAAGCGTGCCAAACAACGTGGAATAACATGTTCGTTTAAAAAAAATGGTTAGGGAAGAGTCGAACATGCAGAGGGTACAGAAATAATCTGTAAATAGGTTTCAGTTTTTAAAGAAATATTTATTTATTTTAGTGTACCATTTAAAGAATCTTAGTCGTCTCTTACAATTTTACTGGTGATTATGTTCATATCTATAGGTGACGGTTACCACTTTTCATTAGCTGAGCCGATAGTTTGTTTGCCATTCTAAAGAAAGTTTCAAAACCAAAATGTACTGAATGAGTATTTTTTTAGGTATGTCACATCATACAAAGCCCAAGAGAAGATGAAGTCAGGCGAGAGAACCGTCAAGATGTCTATATTCGATGAAGATTGTGAATTTATGGCTGGTCACGTCATTGACGGTGAGTTTCACGATTGTAAGGTTTTGCTAGGGTCCTAATGCTAAATTTCTTTTAAAATGCTTTTTTGCGCTTTGTTCTAGTTGTCTTTCATGACAACCTATGTAATACCAGTTTTATTTTACAATAGGCCGTACCCTGTATCCGGCCACCGGATACTTGGTCCTGGTATGGGAGACACTTGGTATGATGATGGGGGAACTATTCACTGAAGTGTCTGTAGTCTTCGAGAACGTCCGCTTCCAGAGAGCTACAAACATTCCCAAAGATGGACAGCTAGAATTCATTGTTATGGTACAAAAGGGAAGCGGTAATTTTGAAGTGAGTAAATATATTATACGCTTTATAGTGCCCATATTTATCCTCGATGAGACAGAGAAAAGTCATCATTCTTCTCTGACTCTTTAGCATCCTAAAGCCAATCTTTAAAATTCCCTCTAGTTTAATAATACGTTTTAAGATTCCGAGATTTCTTTAAGAAAATTATAAATCAGTGAAATGGCTAAAAGCTGACTTATTTATGGGTATAGTAGATATTATAAAATTTTTAGTTTACTTACTTGTGAAAACAATCTTAAATATTGGATTGTGTCATCAGGTTACTGAAATAGTGATTTTTAAACTTTCTTGTTGAATTAAACATTTTGCCTTTTCTAATTTAAACCTTTTTTTATTTTCTTTTTCTTTTTCTGCTTTTTTATAATATAGGCTCAATATTACTCCATATCTTTATTTTACTACTTATTTTATTTTTGTCTCACTAAGATTATAAAGAAGAAAAATTTGATTATTTGTTTATAATAGATACACTCAAAAACTACTTATTAAAAAATTCTTCCGTCTATAGACGAACGTGATATTGTAAAAGGTACAATTCAGGGACTAACAACGGTTAACGATATTAGTGGAAATAGTAGTAATATCGTCTCTTTTACTCCTGAAAGATTGTCGAAAGTGGAGCATCAATTGTTACTGGCCGCGTCTATGCAAAGAAGAACGTGGGACAGACGTATCGTGCATTAGCTGCTCAACCTGAGGCTTCAGGACCTAATATCAAGCACATGTTCACTAAAGATTTCTATAAGGAACTCAGACTTAGAGGATATCAGTACAGGTAGGTTGTAAAACAAAAAAAAAATACTTTGATCTAATATTGCAATGTCTAAATGAAAATAGGTGAAATCTTTATATTATAGTCAATCAGTATTTGGGCAATATGATATATGCTCCGATATTTACGAGTTTTGTAGATATGTTAGATTTTTTTTTATACAACTTAGAATGGAAAACAAGCTGACGGCCCACCTGATGGAAAGTGGTAACCGTCGCCTATAGACATGAGCAATACCATGGACATAACAGAGTATACTGTTTCGCCCATGATACCTCCCATGCGTTGCCATTCCTAAGGACTTAGGTGTTATTCCTCTGTACCGAGTAAATTCACGCCGTATCCCACTCTTCAAACCGAAACACAGCCATGCAAACACAACTGCTTCACGGTTGAAACACTAATGGGACAGAGGTACCCAAGCAATCGACTTTTGTACAAAGTCTCCCTCTGGTGTTAGATGTTCTGTTTTAAATAGTTATTTATTACTGGGTATTGAGTACTGTGATCCAAGACTTTTGTCATTGTAGCAAGCATTCTTAAGTTATGTTGGGTGTTTCTTAATAGACTGTTTGCTTTGTTGCTACTGTTGTTATATAGAAAAGAAAATATTATTCTCTTTTAATTTTTTTGCGAAATTTTAATAATAATAATGATAACAGTTACTCACATCAGGCATACAATAATTATGCAATATTTTAATTTTTTGAGTTATCATAATCAGATGTAGTCAAAAGTCGATGCCAATAAGATTTATGAAAGTGGCTGAAGAAAATATGAGAGATGTATATATAGCCATATTTGGAAGTAAATTCTCTATTCCTACTACGTAAAAATTTAGTGAGAAATTAGAAACTTTAACTCATTCATTCATTTTAGCGGCTTATTCCGTGGAGTACTGGGTTGCAACGTCGAGGGAACCCGAGGTCGTATCGCCTGGGTCAATAACTGGGTCACATTCATGGACTGCATGCTGCAGCTCAAGATCATTGGCCAGGACACCCGTGGTCTCTTCGTGCCAACCAGGATTGAGAGACTGTCTGTCGATGTCAATATTCACTATAACGCCATCTCGAAAATGAATCCAGAATCGAAGAAACATTCATTTGAAGTCCGAGTCTACCATGATGTTGATGTGATCAGGTAATACTTGTGTTATTATTAGTAACCAATCAAGAAAATAAGATCTCATCAAACAGTTGATACTGTGGCCTAAACACGTATATTGTTATTATAGTTAATGTCAGTCCGGTTTAGTAGAATCTATAAATTAAAAGCTCATTCAGTACCTAATAGTCTTCATGAATATATTTACATGTCTCGCTTAAAAAGCTCAAAGTTAAAGGAAAAAACATAAACACGTAGTAAATTCCACAATTTATAAATTAGGCTGAAGTAGATGTAAAGATTTCATATTCTGAATGTCTACATAAAGTATGCACTCATAATATCTTGTTCTGTAAATAAACTTTGAAAGAAGAATAAGACGAAGATTTTCTAGATATTGTTGTATGTGTGTTTATTCGTTTCATTAAGGTTAATTTTATCTGATTATGTGATTTACGGACCTTTAGGTCTGGAGGTGTAGAAATCCGAGGGCTACATGCCACGCCAATTTCCAAGAGGGTGCCACTGGGTGTACCTGTGTTGGAGAAGAACATATTTATACCGAATTTTGGTAAAAATAAGATAAAGGTAAGATTATTTATATCTCAGTGTGGTGAGAGAGTAAGAATATAATGAACTATCACGTCTTTCATCACCAGAATTCTTCAGATTGATACAATTTTCTCCTTTTTGTATAGCTTGAAGACTGCCTCCGTGCTAATATTCAGCTAATTCTTGAGAACATACAAACGTATAAGGTTAAGAGCATCGAATTCGCCGACGAGGAATACAAGAATGATAGTTTACAACCGATAATAGAAAAAGTTGGCGAAGTGCTCGGGGACCTTCCGTTGGTGCAAGCAGAGCTGCTTCTAATATCTGAAGAGGCAATTGAAATGCCTTCAACCGTAACAGTGGAGAATAAGAAACTTACTGGAGAGTCGAATGCTGTGTTGTTCGTTGGAGCTAATTTATTGAAAAGGGATACGGTAAGTATTATACAGTATTAAATTGACGGTTTAGTTGGCAAATACAGCATTTTGTAATTATTAAGCAAAAACATTTTTTTTTATCTTTATTTATTTAGGGACTTTTGTCCTTTTAGGCACGTCAGTCCCATTGTACTTTAATCAATTTTAGGACATTATTGGATATATTTTAACAAAATATAAACAAATTCAAAAGACACCACCGAAACAAATAATATGAATAAAAGGAATGTCGTGAATGTGAAAAGGAATGTAAAAAAAAAAAACCTAATAATCTATGGTCGGATGTAGGCCTTAAGGCAAGTAGATCTACATCAAAACCTGCATCCAACCATATCATACACCAGCCTCGCGTCGTCGGACAATCAGAAACATTAAAATAATAAAATTATCTATGAAAATTGAGAGATAATTACGACTTGATCGCACTTTGCCAAGTTAAATTTATGAACACTCTTACAGCCATATGACACTTTCCACCAGTTAACCATTAGACATGTAAAGAAAGTGTTTGAGGAGCCCTGCAATATTGTATTACTTATATGAATATTATTATTATAAATGCGAAAGTGAGCATGTTTGTTTGTTTGATTTTTTTAATGGGTGAAGATGAAATTGTAACTCGGCCTGCGCTATCGGTATACTGGCGGGTCCCAGTGAGAGACGATAGGCGAGGATCAGGAAAGGTCATTTGGCCCATAGTGACCAATTGAATAATAATAATTTATTATTATTTCCAGGGGGTGCATTGCATAGTTACTGTTAAATCTATTTACTAACAATCTCTTTTCCTCCATGTTTGTTTGTTTCCTTTAGGCTTAACAAATTATTATTAAATTTAGTATATACGTACAATATGGGAAGAAAAAGAATATAGGCTATTTTTTATACCGGTGAGTAAACATATCTTGGTCACGCTTACGAAGTCGCGTTTAAAAGTTAGTATTGTAATATTTCCAAAATGGCCACCATCACAAAATGGTGAATAATAATAACCCTGTTAATATGGGTACCAAATGAAAAAGCTTGAAAAGTAGGAAACGATAAAATAAATGACGTCATATTAAAATGGTCGCAACCATGAGATTGCGGTATACATTATTAAACGGTTGTTTTCAAACAGACTTGTTTGTTGATGTTACGCTGTAACGTCCCCAATTCTGAAGCTATTTTAATAAAACCGCTCACAGCGAAACAAAATTTTCTCGAAAATACACTATACCGCATTTCAATATCTTAAATCTGATTAAATCGCTTTAATCCCTGAAGCAAAAAAGTTTGCTTATCAATCTGGTATCTATCTGTGGCATCATAGTTCCAAAACGGATGCATTGATTTTGATGCGTTTTTTGTTTGAATGTTAATGTGATCGAGATGAGCTGTATGCTTGTTTGCCACTTTGTAGTATAAAAAAAAGCTGACTGCCCACCTGATGGAAAGTGGTAACCGTCGCCTATAGACATGAGCAGTACCATGGACATAACAGAGTATATTGTTTTACCCATCATACACCCAAGGGACCCTGAGGACTCAGCTGTTATTTCTCTGTACCCGGTAAATTCATTGCCATATCCTACTCTTCAATTACCAAGGGCCAATTACACCTTCTTTTCCCGTGGGTGTCGTGAGCGGTAACTAAGGGAACTAAATGGTCGAGGGATGTGCAGCAGCGTTTCTGTTAAAATATCAGCAAAAGCCTAACTACGGTTGCCAAGCCGCTTGCCAAGCATGGCAACTACTGGCAAAGCCCTCCTTATAGAGGAGGTCTATGCTCAGTAGTGGATAGTTAACGGCTGATATGATAATGTACCAACCAAGGTTGCGATATAAGGTGAAGGAATACTGAAGGGTGGCGGTTTTTTCATTGTTCGTATAGTGATAAAAATCTATACAAATTTGTAATTGGGTAAAATTGAATAGAATTCTGTGAATTTGGGAAAAATATCGCCATTGGCAACTTTGATTTCTGCACTAAATTTCACTTCTTGTTTTTTGCTAGGGAAACGGTATATTCCCTAAATATTGAGAGCCACACTTCACTGTCACTTTCATTGACACTTCGTTATTGGGATACCAAATATAATGGTGAATTTACAAAAAAAAAAAAAACACTATTGGATCATTGTATGTAAAAACACTTTCGTATTAAACCTCACTGTTGAAACCAGCTAATCTAGACTGTTCCAAAAGCCAGACGAAATGCCATAGTTCTCCGCAAAGGATTGTACTTGTATGATTTATTGTTTACTCTATTACGTGTTGTATTAAAATATAACCATTACAATATTACTTTAGCAACACCACCGTACGGTCATAACCCCATTATACAATTAACACTAATAGGATTGCAATTAAGCATATCTAATTACTTAATGGAAGATAAAGAATTAGGTTACTGCATGATACAAAACAGAGAAAGCGACTACCTAATCAAATTAAGCATCACTTAACCTCAATTAATGATACCAAGAATATTATCCCGAAAAATCTTGTAATAATTTTTATTATCTTCATAATGTAAAATTGAATCTGTGAAGTTGAGATTTTTCACAAGCTGCAGTTAAACAGTTGGTGTTCGGATGATTAAATCCATTTTGGAAAGAAATTATAATTTATGAAGAAAATATAAAATTAAAGTTCTTAAAGGTATAAAGAATAAAAGTTTAATTTTATTTATGTAATAAAAATAAAAATATGTTATGATAGAAAAAAATATATAAAATAATAATTTTCTATTAATTTATCATAGTGGGAATAGTTGACAAAAATGCTTTATTAGCTCTTTTGATGCCAGTTCTGATTTTAAATATGTTTGCCTAAATTTTATTATAATCTACATACCTATATTCAATCTTATCAACCTGACACTTTATGAGGTTTTATAAGGAATAGATAGAGTGCCAAATGTACACTTACTTATTCTTAATGATTATGTAGTATACAAATTGACCCCGGAATCACTTTTTTGAACAATTCTAAGGAAAAAGAATATATGGAACATTATAATTTTAATCTAAATATTTTTTCTTAATTTCTTTTTAAATCATATTGATATTTCAAATTTTTTCTATATTTTTACTTTGTAGGTACTAAGCCAAGCCGCGGCCACTCTCCGCGATAAATGCTTCATTATAAGTCGAGAGAAAGACCTTCCTGATCCTAAAACACATTCAGACAAATATGATATCATCACCATTAACGATGTTGGTACAGAATATATTGTTCTACTGAGGAAACGCGTTGGAGCTCGTCCAGCTAAGTTTGTTAAAATAGAAAGTATAGATGAAACATTCTCCTGGGTAGAAAAGGTTAAAGAAGAATTAAAAGAAGGCCAGAAAGTCGTGCTATACACACAAGATGAACCAATCAACGGTCTTTTAGGACTTGTGAACTGCCTAAGAAAGGAACCCGGTGGTGAAATTGTTAGCGGCTTTCTGATTTCTGATCCGGCCGCTCCTAAATTTAATCCCGATTTGGAGTTCTATGAAGAGCAATTGGACAAAGATTTGGCTATTAATATCTATCAAGATGTAAGTACTACTATTTAAAATATTATTATTTTTTTGCATTTTCTAGTTTAGGCAAATTATAAACGTCGTAATTTTTTGTTTAGTAATAATATATTTATTATCAAGGAAAATTTGTTTGAAACAAAAGTTTACCAAAAAAAAAAAAAAAATTAAACGATTTTAAATCATAAGTGCTGCAAAACATATTACTAATTATTTTTATTTCTATGTTGTTGCTATTGCAAAACAATTAAGCACCTAATTGAATGGTAACAGGGTCAATGGGGTACCTACCGTCACTTGCTTCTTGGGGACTTAGAGACTGTTCGTGCAGATCACGCCTTCGTGAATACTCTAACTATTGGAGATCTATCATCACTGAGGTGGATTGAGGGACCTATCAGAAAGGACCAGCCTTTTAAAAATCCAACTAGTGTACTTGTACAAGTAAGTTTTTTATATTTATTAATTTTTATAAAACCTTTTCAGTGTATTGGTTTTATTGAATTAGATCGTTACAAGATTTTAATTAAGAATGTTTTAGATTTTGGATCATCTAAGACTCCTACTCAAGATACAAAAGCGAACTGTTAGTTTTTTGTATGCTAGTGTAATATTACAAAAAAATTATAAATGAAAGAATCACATGAAAAAATGATGAATGAATATTTATTTATTTGGTTAACACTTTATTCCACCAATAATACAGGAATTGTTGAAAGGTTAGCAATATATATAGTATAGTAAAAAAGGTGGTCTTATTGCTAAGCAATCTCTTCTAGACAATCTTTGGGTAGAAGGAATTAAAAAATACTGTTTTCGTCAAATAAAGATACAATATTATGCGGTAATTAAAATTATACGCACTGTGCTTAAAAGCCGCGTAAAAATGACAATGCCCAGTGCGGGTACTTTACTTACCTGAAATTCCTCTTTTCGGTAAAAAGCAGACCTCGAAACTAATTAACTAAATCTGAGATGAATCTCTTTTAGAGAAAACAATTGACAGTGGGAATAAAGGCTGGGTGGATCAGTACTTTAACTAAGCTTCAATATTTGTTGTGGCTAAAAGAATTTGTTTATATACTTTTATTCCTGTTGTATATATGGTTAAAGCTACGGAATGTAGCTAATTATTTTAATAAATGAATAATTTATAGGTGTACTGTTGTGCACTGAACTTCCGTGACATCATGACGGCGATCGGCCGCGTGACGGTGGACGCAGTAGCTCGCGGTAGACTTGCACAAGAGTGTGTGCAAGGCTTTGAAGTTGTTGGACGTACACCAAAGTTTGTATTATAATTTATATATTTTATTACACGCACTAATATTATATATATTCTTTATTGCACTTGTAAATTACATTGTTAATGCATTTATAAATATTGTGAGCAAGGGTGGACTTATCTCTGACAGAGATCTCTTCCAGTCAACCCAATGCATTTTTTTATGATACCCAGAACGGCAAACAGCGAACTGCCTACTTGATGGAAAGTGGTATTCGTGTTTCAACCGTGAATCATTTGTGTTTGCATGACTGTGTTTCGGTTTGAAGGGTGGGATATGGCGTGAATTTACTGGGTACAGAGGAATAACACCTGAGTCCTCAGGAATGGCAACCCATGGGGGGTATCATGGGTGAAACAGTATAGTCTGCTATGTCCATGGTACTGCTCATGTCTATAGGCGACGGTTACCACTTTCCATCAGGTGGGCCGTCAGCTTGTTTGTCATTCTAAGTTGCATAAAAAAAAAAAAAAAAAAAAAAAAAAGTGGTAACAGTCAGTATAAAATATTTTAAAGTGCCCTTAAATTATGAAGTGAGACACAAATTCCAGAGACAAGGATAACAGGTTCAGTTGCTAGACTTTCTTTGAGAAGTACAATTAACAATGATTTTCCAACAGTGGCTCCCGAGTCATGTGCATGGTGAAGAACTCCGGCATGGCCAACATGATTGAATGTGACAAAGCTCTCTCTTGGTACATCCCTGAAGAATGGAGTTTTGAGGAAGCGGCCACAATACCTGTTGCTTATGGAACTGTTTACTATTCTATGGTAATTATCATGTAATTGATTACCCACTATTTGTAAAAAATATTTGCATTTGAATCTATTTTTGATGCAACATGATATGGCAAACTAGCTCACAGCTTATTTGCAAATAGCAACACCTATTTGTTGTCTTTAGGTAATAGCTATTTAGATATAGTTTGTTGAATATATTCTGAACCACTCAAAAACTCTTATTTGCATTTTCAGTTATAATTTTAGTCAATTTAATATTTGTTGTGTTTAGATAATGGTGGGTCAGATCCAGCGCGGCGAGTCGATCCTGATCCACGCGGGATCAGGCGGTGTGGGTCAGGCTGCTATTAACGTGGCGCTGCATTACGGCTGCGAGGTCTTCACCACTGTTGGTACACCGGAGAAGAGAGCGTTTATTAAGAAACTATTCCCTCAACTTAAAGGTATGATTATTATTGTATGTTATCACATTTATTTGTGTTGAATTGATGATTTACGGGGCACAATAGTGGGCACATTGTTTTGTGGTAATATAAGGTCCAAGTTTTAATTATCGGATGGGTCGATTTCAAAATGAACTTTTGTGACTAGGTTCTGGTTTTGATGTTCTTGGTAAAACAGTATATTCTAGCTAGCCAGGTGATAAGTATGATTGTGTAATTATATAAATTAAGTATTTATTTATCATTATAAATAAGTAATGATATTTATTACTGTAAACAGATAGCCATATCGGAAACTCTCGAGATACATCGTTCGAAGATATGATCCGCAGAGAAACGAACGGCAAAGGTGTGGACATGGTTCTCAATTCACTTTCAGATGACAAACTTCAGGTGAGATTAATTATTATTTCTGACTTCTTTATTTATCATTTAGACATTCTTCAACACAAAATTGAAAAATAGGAGGAGAAGAAAGAAGCTTACCTAAACAGATGACTTTTATAAAATTTGTCATATTTTTGTTTATCATTGCCTTCACCTAATATCATATTTATACACTAGAATGAATAGTAACTACAACGTTATTCCTAAAAACATTAATAAATCAATTAGTCTTTGCCATAACATTTCATTAAGGTGCATTTTAAACAAATTGTAGCTATCTGTAATGTCTTTGGAATTATATAAAACTATTTACATGTTCTTTTTACTAGTAAAAAGAACATGTAAATAGTTTTATTTTTAAATTATATATTAAGTACGTGTTGTATAATAAATAAGTAGTATTACTAACTAGAAGATTTGTTTACACCAAAATAAAGCTGGGTTGCGTTTTATTATAAACATTAAAAATTATATTATTATAATCATGTAAATCAACTTCATCATTATTATCTTCCATTAGGCTTCAATCAGGTGCCTCTGTTACCGTGGCCGATTCCTCGAGATTGGCAAGTTCGATATCAGTAACAATACGCCCATTGGAATGCACTTCTTCCTCAAGGAGACCTCCATCCACGGCATTATGTTGGATTACATCTTCGACCAATCCGTTGAATTCAGGCTGGTTAGTTTTTTATTATTTACTAATTATTTTGTCATTACCTAATCATCTTTTTTTTTTACACCGGATATCAAGTTTATAGGTACCGATACTGCATGTATTTTGTACGTCAAATTTGGACCTAAATTAGAAGCAATAGAATTTGACTCTGGATAAATTTCAATTTGGAGTTCCAGTAAATATTTAGAAAATTAACAAAGACGTTATTATAAATGATATTTTTTGAAAGGTTTATTGACTGAGCGTATTTACTCTAACAAAGACTTTTGTAACATAAAGATAAGTTTAGTAGTATCATTTTTTAAAAACTAACCCTTTTTGTCATAAAACTAAATCCTGCAAATTCAGTATATTCTTTAAAATTGTCAAATTAACACAAATAAAAAGGTGAAATACTTTAATAATAAACATATAAGAGAGACCATTTAATTTTTATGAATAAAGAAAGCTGAACTACTTACTTATTTTTAACAGAGGCTGCAAGAACTTCTACTATCTGGTATAGAAAGTGGAGCAGTCCGGCCGTTGACTTACTGTACGTTTGGTAAGGACGAAGTCGAGACTGCTTTCCGTTATATGGCAGCTGGCAAGCACATTGGAAAGGTACATATTTGTCCAAACAATACTAGCTAATAGACAGAATATGTTTAATTTGTATATTTGATACTTACATTAACACAAATACGTTTAAGTTTCATTAAAGGTAGACTTTGCAAAAAAACCGTCTACTTGAGTTGGGTACTGAAATAGTCTAACAAACACAGATACGTTGTAACTGTAATACAAGTAGGATATTTGTACTGCTGCCGTGAAGGTTCTTTGTTGGAATGGCTGTATTTAGGTTTGAAGGACAAGGTTTAAATGGCAGTGAGATTACAGGATACCAAGAGTTAATCTGTTTTTGATGAAACATTTGTGTGGGGACAATCTATCTATATAATCTAAGATTTTTTATTAATGAATGATAATGGAATGGTTACCCCGCCGGCGCTAACGGTATACGCTGGCGGGGCACCAGTGAGGGATGATAGGTGAAAATGAATAGGCAGGTCAGTTAGCCCATCGAGATGAATAGACCTGGAATTCAGCACGATGGTTTCCAGGGCAAACCACGTGGAGGTTGATCTGGCAGGGTATATTGCTAGTAATGGGACTGTTAGTCCGCCTATAATCTAAGATTAGGAGTATTATAAATAATTTTTCTTTTTATTATATAGGTAATCATAAAAATTCGTGATGAGGAGCGAACCAACCGACCCGTGAAGCCTGCCATCCTGCCTATTGAAGCTATTCCTAGGTATATTCTTGATTTTATTATAATAGTATGCAAACTTTCTCGTTCACCTGAATTCATTGACTTGCAACAATATGCTTAAAGTTGTTATTTGAACTATCTGAGGGTCATTTTAAACTATGATTTCCCTTTTTTTTATATACTACTTAGAATGGCAAACAAGCTGACGGCCCACCTGATGGAAAGTGGTAACCGTCGCCTATAGACATGAGCAGTACCATGGACATAACAGACATTATGTTTCGCCCATGATACCCCCTATGCGTTGCTTGAGGACTCAGGTGTTATTCCTCTGTACCCAGTAAATTCACGCTATATCCCACTCTTCAAACCGAAACATAGCCATGCAAACACAACTGCTTCACGGTTGAAACACGAATGGGACAGAGGTACCCAAGCAAGGTCCTTTACAAGGTCGTCGAGAATAAATCGATTATCAGTACTATAAGGTATGAGCCGACCTATTGCCTCTTTAACTTGTCAACCCTTTGGATTCTATTAGTCACTTTTGTTCTTTAAGTTTTAGTATTGGCGTTTCGATAATAATTTCTAAGTAATATCTATTTTTTAGATATATATGCCACCAGGATCATGTGTACATCATTGTGGGAGGACTGGGCGGATTCGGACTGGAATTAGCAGATTGGTGTATCTTGCGAGGTGCTAGGAAACTCCTTCTAACTTCACGAAAAGGAGTTAGTAATGGTTACCAGTCTACCAGGTTAAGGTAAGCTCTTCATATATTTTTTGGTATGAGTTATGATCTTAATAATTCAGGTTAATTTATCGGTTACCAAATTTCATTCAAACAAAATTATATGTCCATTATTCACACGCACAATTCAGTCATTTCTTGGTAAATGAAACTGAAAGTTACTAAATTCACAAAAAGAACAAATCAAATGAATTATATCTTTACAATTTACTAACAACTGAAATACAACCGCAAAGACACGCTTGTTTGATCAAGCGCCGGATGGAAGAAAGCGAATCAATGACAATCATAGTTGTATTTTTTATTAGTTTATAGATTATTAGAAACTGAGATCCTGGCCATTAGAAATAAACTTTCACTAATTGAACTGAATTGTTTTAGTGCAATAAAGAATATATATATATATAATATATATATATATATATATATATATATATATATATATATAAATGAGATTTAGACATATTGAAGCATATAATATTGCGTAAACATTAGTTAAGGTATTATACAAAGCAGGCAATTTAAATTTACAAGTTTGGATCATATTCAATAACTTTTAAATGGTTTTCAATGAAAGATTCTGCATCATTATCATCATAACTGTCCACTGCTAAATATAAGCCTCCCCCTTGGGGAGTTTTGCGAGTAGTTGCCACGCTTGGCAGGCGGATTGGCAACCGCAGTTAGGTTTTGGAGATGTGTTAAGAGGGACGTTGCTGCCCGTTCTTCGCCCTCCCTTAGTTGCTTTTTACGACACCCACGGGAAAATAAGGCATGGCCTATTCTATCCCAGGACTATAAGGCGGTACTCCATATTTAGGATTAAATATAGGTAAAGGCGCAGATAATATGTAGATTATTATCAGTCATAAAATCTGCAGTGATTTTCTTCTATTGACAGAGCTTGGGCATCGTATGGAGCTGATGTTCAAATATCTACTCATGATGTCACAACAGAATCTGGCTGTGAAGAAATGTTGAAGATGGCTAACGCGATGGGTCCTGTTGAGGCGATCTTCAACCTCGCCGTAGTCCTCAAGGATTCCATATTCCAGAATCAAACCGCAGAGACGTTTAAAACGTCATTTGGACCAAAAGCTCTGGCTACAATGCATTTGGATAAACTATCGAAGAAACTATGTCCGAAATTGAAGTAAGTTCATTCTTGTAGTTTCCTTAAATATTAATTCTCACTACATTATACTCCAAGATTTATGAGAAAAGTTTTATAAGAATCGTGGGTCCTCCAATATTTTTGTGGGACATGGGTATTTTCTTTCATAAGAGTTGGATCCCCATAAAAATAACTTTTTTTTTTGACAGAAACTTTGTGGTGTTCTCATCTGTATCCTGTGGTCGAGGCAATGCTGGGCAGACCAACTATGGACTTTCAAATTCAGTAATGGAAAGGATCTGCGAATGGAGAAAGAAACTCGGGCTACCGGCTCTTGCGGTGCAGTGGGGAGCTGTTGGTGATGTAAGTTATGATATACCTCAGTCATTTATAGGGAAACCTGCAATTACACTTTGATCGTTATCAAGATTTTTTATGTTGTTTTAAAAATAAATGTTCTTTTACTAATTATAATTGATAAGATTATCACTTACTTGAGCGTTGGCCATTTAGTAATTTTGTTACCATTGAAGTTTCTTTTTGTGGCAAATGAATTAAAATGAATTTATCATAGGTTGGACTAGTGGCTGACATGCAAGATGACGATGTTCAACTAGAGATTGGGGGCACTCTACAGCAAAGAATATCCTCGTGTTTACTAGCCTTGGACAAGTTCTTGAAACAGGATGCACCAATTGTGTCCTCCATCGTGGTAGCTGAGAAAAAGATTGGCGGATCGGGCTGTGGAAATATCGTAGATGCTGTAGCTCAAATTATGGGTATGTATTATTGAGCTGTGGGTAAAAGAGGTAGATTATTAATGGGTGAAAATGAAAATAGACTGACCTGTGCTATTAGTTTATATGTAAGAGATCACAGATGAAGATGAAAAGAGGCCAAATATTTGATCGTGATGAGATTTCATCACAAATTAACAATTAAAGTTTTCAGAGGCCAATACGGTATTTTACTGGCAATAGAGAGGCTAGTAGAAATTTTCCTTTTTATAACACAGAACTGTGGTATAATTTATTAATGCTATATCAAATTATTGGCTTAAATAAATAAGTCATTTACATACTACGCCTTGTTATCCAAATATAAAGTTCCTCTAATTCTTTGTCAGGTATTAAGGATTTGAAGACAGTGTCACATCAAGTATCTCTAGCCGAGTTGGGCATGGACAGCATGATGGCTGTAGAGATCAAACAGACCCTCGAAAGAGAATTCGAGATCTTCCTTACTGCTCAAGATATCAGAACATTGACTTTTGCCAGGTAATACTTGTACATCTATTTCTTTATTTTTTTTTACATAAATCATCTTAATATTAGCTTTTCTGTTTTTGCTTTTCTTTGTTTAGTCTTGTATCCTATACCTACTAAAAAAATGCGTAATATTTTTTTAAGGCATTATTTTTTAATGCATTATTTAACGTTAATGTAACTTAAAATCTTAAAAGTTTGAATAAAATTATATCTGTCACTTTAACACAGAACACGTTACAAGGTCCATAATATCCCTTATGCGTTGCAGTTTCTAAGGACTAAAGGTGATATGCTTCCATAATTGGTAATTTTATTGCTATATCATCCTTTGAACCAAAGCACCACATTGGCGATAGAAATACATGTGGGTTAGATCGAGGTATTCATGCGGACATTTGTGCAAAATCATTTTTTTTTTGTATTCAAAGACATTATCATTTATTCTTCTGATAGCGTAAAAGGTTAAGCCTATATACTAAAATAAATTTACAGATTAGAAGAACTAACAGCGCAGCGCGAAGAGGCTGCGTCTACATCAGCCGCCAAACCATTGAACATAGACGTCAACGCCGGTCTCAAGGTGCTCATCAGGAACTTTGGAGATGAGAAACTTGCAAATGAACCCCTGCTCTACATGCCAACTATGATTAGCGATGGAGTTGAAGTAAGTAATTAGCTAGTTTTCTACATTGGTGTAAAGTTCTTAATTTTATTTTTCTCTCTTTTTCTCTGTTTTAGTTCTATTATACCTAAAGTACTTGCTTACGCCGAGTAATAATGAAAATTAATTTTGGCTATATTCAGAGTTAGGTTTTCTGCTTCTGAGCATTTGAAAATTTGAACATCTGTAAAATTTAAAATAACAGAACTTTTTGACTTGTGGGATAGAGAGCGGATAGCATCAATTTTTCAAGAAAAAATTACTAATTTATATACATATTGATGCAAAAATATTGTATTCGTTGAATGTGTGAATAAATAAGCATATAACCCGTCTAATGGTACACCATCACTGTAACCAGTGGATGCTTGTAACACTAAAGGTGTTACCTGTTGGTTGTGGACCCTGAAGAAACCCTAATACATGCTTTTTGAAGAACTTTAAAGCTCAGCAAGGAGCTTATTCCATAGCTTCAGCACTGTACTACTGTACGCGACTATCTAGTTTCCTACGTATGAGGATGAATTTCCTGTCGATGACGAGGGATACAGATGAGAGCAATACTACATGCGGGGCCGGTATATGGTATAAGTGTCATTTTATTTTTTAGGGAGAAGAAGCTATCCATGTGATGGAGAATGTGATGTTCATGCTGCCGGGGTTAGAGGGTTGCGCTGCAGCCCTGGAGCCATTGTGTCGTAGACTCAAAGTCAAAGTGTGCGTGTTGCAGCTCGGAACTGAGCATAGGAATGAGAACTGTGAACAGATGGTCGACAGACTGTATCAGGTAAGTTAACAGAACTAGTGATAAAGATTTATTGAATTAGTCAGCTAAAAATCAAGGGTTTGATAAAAATATTACAAACCATGATTGTAATTTCGATTTTTTCTGTAGTTTCTCAATTATTAAAATGCAAGTTTCTAAAAAGTTTTAGATATTTATTACTCATGATAAAACTCACTAAATTGATCTTGCTAAATTGATGATTAACATATACTTTTTCACATTTCTCTACATTTCCTTAAAGGAATACGATTTCGATTATTCTGTACGTCATTTAATTTATTCATTGTTTCAGTTGGCAATTTCTCGTTTGGCTCCTGGTTCTCAATTCTGGCTCCTCGGATATAGTTTTGGAGCATTACTCGCATTGGAATTAGCAAATAGATTGGAAAGTAAAGGTGAGTTTGAAAATTCTTTTCGATTTGCTTAGAAATTACATTGTTACTTCATTATCTTACAAATTGAAATTATATTAAAGGCCGATTTGTATCTGTTATTGAAAGAGTCATCAGCAAGAAAGGCCTGTATAAGTGTATTATTTATAATAACCGTTTTATTCTCTATTGGTTATCAATTCTGTGTCAATTAAAATTATTTCCAAAAAATACGTTAATGTTCTTACCCATTTTTAACAAAATGATTCGCCAGCAATTTCCAATAATAATAACTGATATTATTATACAGTTTTATTTACTTTTATAAATCACGCTGTAGGGAATAATAATTTCTAATTTAGGCTTAAATAATATAGTTTGGATAAGATCAATATTTAATAAACCTCAATCACTATTTAGGGATTAAAGGAACGGTATTCTGTCTGGACGGCGGTCCCGAATTCCTCCTCTCCATCGCTTCTATGACGATAAATGCCAAAAACGACTTCCAGTTGCAGAACAGTCTCATTTGCCATACTTTAGACATTGTAGCACCAAACAGCGAAGTCAACGACATACTTATAGAGAAACTCAATGAAATCGAAGACTATGACGAAAGAATTGATTTCAGTATCAAATTGTCTAAAAAATATGTGGCAACTAACGATTACACCGACGAATTCGTCGCGTCAGCGGCTCGGGCGTGCTTCGATCGAGTCAAGGTGGTCCTCAATTATAATTCCAAAAATGCAACGAAGCTCCTGTCTCCAATAATACTGTTGAGGCCAAAAGAGAATCCTCCATTTATCGTATGCGAAGATAATTATGGTTTAGACAAACACACCGATAATCCTGTAACTATTCATTATTTAGAAGGTAACCATATTACTATAATTGAGAACAAAGATGTGGCCAACATTATAAACAGGGTTATAACTGACAAAGATGGACAAAAAGTGAAGACAATGCAAAATGTTGTTACAAATATGGTTGAGAGTCAACGCGAACTACAAATTTGAAGATAAGATAAAGTGTGAATTATATAAAGTAAGGTGTTCAGAAGTTTAAATTTGTTGATTTAATTTATTGTTGGGTTTTATCGGTATTTTACAAGTACATTTAGATTTAAGTGTTTGTTAAATTTCGTATAAATGGCTGTAAAACTTAGCGACTGATTTATTGTTATTTTTAATTTTTTTATTAACTAATTTAATTTTAATTGTTTTATACTTTTTTATTGCTAATTAGTAAAAAAATATATTTTTAATTATTATAAGATGTGTTGACACACCAGTACCAAATAAATAATCAATCTTAGTAAGCATGTTTAGATTTTGGGAACGATAACTTTTTATTTTCTATAATTTCTTTTATTCAGTTAAGAGGTATAATTTATAGATTACGATGTTAGCTGTTAAGTAATTTATGTGGAATGGTTAAAACTGCATTTTTAGTAAAAATGATATTGAAATATACGATTGCAATTATTATAATTTGTGGTTTATTTCGTACTTTTTTCAACTTTCGTCATCAGTCATTTATTTATTTTTAGGATCATCAACATAAGATACAGCAAAGCATTTCAATACAATACACTGGTAGAATAGATCTAACTGTTCTCATACTTAGAGGCAACCACAGCATGCTTTGTGTTTGATAAACATTAAAATGGAATTAAATTATTAAAAGTCATTAAATGAATAAAGATATTAACAATATAAGTAAATGATGGAAATTGTGATTAAATTCTTTTAAATTATTAATAAATATAATGTAATGGCAAGGTATATTAACTTTTTAATTTAGCCATGAACACAGAGTGACTATCAGAGTGCCCCGTTAGCGTATACCAATAACACAGGCGAGATTACCATTACATTATCACTCGTTAAAAAAAAAAAAAAAAAAAAAAAAAACTAGTAGAAAATAACTAAGAAAAACAACTATTTATTATTAATTGTATTGGTAATTAAACATCGAATTCAGTTCTTATTAACGTTTTAAAGAAGGCTTTGGCGTGTGTGTCAAATAAAAAGGAAAATATGTCATATGATGAACGAGTATTGAGAATGAAAACGCAGTTCCACGTTTCAGTAATCATTTTAATCTGCCGGTGACGTGTCCAATCGGAAACTCATTTAACATTTTAATCAATCATACGTGTGCCAGTTGCATTTTGGCGCGAAATGTCGATAAAATTTAGTTGCAATTGCATGTGCCCTATGTGTGTATCTAGTCAAACTGTATATGATTACTTTTCTCCATCCAAAGGTTGCCTGGAAGAGATCGCTCTTAATGATAATGTGGCCATTGTTTTCTTAGTCTAATCATCATCATCATATCAGACTTTAACTGTCTACAGTTAAACATAGGCCTTCCCATATGGGGGGGGGGTAAGTACCTACCTTATATTATATAGATAGAGTGTCTCCATAGAAATGATTCGAGAAAAGCGAGTCAACATTTCTTATAATTTTTGCACTTTTTTAATGCGTAAAAACTCATTTTATTTGTAATGTAATGTAATGTAAATTGGACTCTATTTTCCGCGCTTAGCCTCTCATTTGGGTCGTTGTGCGTTGAGTCGTGGCTAGCACAGCTAACCCAGCTCCGCTCAGAAGCGCAGAAGCTTCCTGGGATCTTCACAGGCCTTACGGAGCGACCTCACCGTTCCGAGAATTTCTAAACGTTGATGTGCCACAGCTTCACATTCCCAGGATTTCGTGAGCAGCCAACTTATTTTATTTATTAAATAATTAAATATAGATATGCCAAGATACATTATGTACGTAAGTATATATAGAACATTAATAAAAAATCGAGTCAGCTAATGACAATTATCTGACAAAAAGTTAACCCGTTTTCGGGACTCTGTTTGTATAACAAGTTGTTACTCGTGTATAACCCTACGACTACTGAATTAAGTGCATAGTTTTAACATAGGTAAAATTATTTATTTAATATTGCAATAGCAAGCAATAAGGCTTTTAGTTAAAATGATTTTGATTTGGAAACCGTACGAATAATAGGGCATTTAAGAACCTATTGAAGCTAAAATGGTTGCACAGTTGCAATAAAATAGAGCATTTTGCGTTCATAAAGTCCGATACACACGTTGTAGATACTACGTAATTATTTTTTATTTAAGGGTAAATAAAAAAATGTATATATTTAATAATATTTAATTTAATTTATTATATTTAATTTAGACGGTAAATTTCCACTAAAATAACAGATTTACTTTTAAAAACAAATTTACACCCTATGATGACCCTACGTGTAGCATATTTCTAAAGATTACTTTCAAATATTTTTTTTTATACAACTTAGAATGGCAAACAAGCTGACGGCCCACCTGATGGAAAGTGATAACCGTCGCCTATAGACATGAGCAGTACCATGGACATAACAGAGTATACTGTTTCGCCCATGATACTCCCCATGCGTTGCCATTCCTGAGGACTCAGGTATTATTCCTCTTTACCCAGTAAATTCACGCCTTATCCCACCCTTCAAACTGAAACACAGCCATGCAAACACAACTGCTTTACGGTTGAAACACAAATGGGACAGAGGTACCCAAACAATTGAAGCTATTCCACGATTCGTATCTTACGGTGTGTGTATCAACCTTTACAGGATAATACAGTATGGCTGCATGCAGAGCTATTTAGTTAAATACGTAATGAATGCAACTTGGCAGCTATTGTGTATAAATTTACTATAGTTTTATGTCTTCTGAACTTAATTTAATATAGACAAGTATGGTGTGATATTATGCTATTAGATTTAAATATTGCATTTATTTACATTCAAAATTTATTTGCAAGAATGGTGTATTTTAGTTACCTCCACAGTATTTTCTAATACAGAGTAGATATTAAGTAAAATTACAGTGAAATTATAAGGTACAGTGGAATAACACCTGAGTCCTCAGGAATAGCAACGCATGTGGGGTATCATGGGTAAAACAGTATACTCTGTTATGTCCATGGTACTGCTCATGTCTATAGGCGACAGTTACCACTTTTCATCAGGTGAGTTGCCAGCTTATTAGCCATTCTAGGTTGCAAAAACAAAAAAAGATGGGATGTATGATATTTCTTACATAATAAAATAGTATTATATATTGTCACACTTTAATTATTTTCTTTTGAACCTTATTAGAGTGCAGATAAAATTTAGATTGGTTCAGCAAATTCGACAAATTCCCAGCAATCTATCAGGCTACCATCGCTGAACGCTTCGATCCTCCACAACGCTCTCCCGTATTCCTTTGAAGGTGTCCACATATGCGCCACTTTATTGGCATCCAACTCTTTGAAGACATAAGTACCCTGATATCAAAAGATAAGCAATATATTGGTATTAATGTATATCGTAATGTCTTTATATTCACGAAAAGTAGCTGTTACTTATTTTTTTACAGAGCAATATATGGTTATTTAATTAGAATTATTTTGTTTAATTCCGCTACCATTAGTATGTGTGTGACTGCCAACACTCGATGATTGACCACCACTATTACTGCTAATAGTTCTACAACCTTTCACGTGTTTCAACCTCTAAACGCAAGTCTCAAAACATGCATAAAACACTGCTCTTATATTGATGATACTAGAAAATAAGTATGAGCATAGAGTAAGTAATTACTACATTATTTAATAATCGGCACTGCTCTCATATAGAAATGAGTATGAGCATAGAGTAAGTAATTACTACATTATTTAATAATCGGCACTGCTCTCATATAGAAATGAGTATGAGCATAGAGTAAGTAATTACTACATTATTTAATAATCGGCACTGCTCTCATATAGAAATGAGTATGAGCATAGAGTAAGTAATTACTACATTATTTAATAATCGGCACTGCTCTCATATAGAAATGAGTATGAGCATAGAGTAAGTAATTACTACATTATTTAATAATCGGCACTGTTCTCATATTGAAATGAGTATGAACATAGAGTAAGTAATTACTACATTATTTAATAATCGGCACTGCTCTCATATAGAAATGAGTATGAGCATAGAGTAAGTAATTACTACATTATTTAATAATCGGCACTGTTCTCATATAGAAATGAGTATGAGCATAGAGTAAGTAATTACTACATTATTTAATAATCGGCACTGCTCTCATATAGAAATGAGTATGAGCATAGAGTAAGTAATTACTACATTATTTAATAATCGGCACTGTTCTCATATAGAAATGAGTATGAGCATAGAGTAAGTAATTACTACATTATTTAATAATCGGCACTGCACTCATATTGACGAAACTAGGAAATGAGTATGAGCATAGAGTAAGTAATTACTACATTATTTAATAATCGGCACTGCTCTCATATTGATGAAACTAGGAAATGAGTATGAGCATAGAGTAAGTAATTACTACGTCAATTTATAATTTTTAAGTATAATGGTATTAATAAATGGTGAAGATTTCTGAATTTGTTTGTAAATAAAATATAGCCCGTATTAGTAAGCCCAAATGTGTGTGCACAAATGTTACTCGCTGTTAATGTAGTTTTCT
The DNA here is from genome assembly GCF_026898425.1 of Galleria mellonella. Classification (NCBI taxonomy): domain Eukaryota; kingdom Metazoa; phylum Arthropoda; class Insecta; order Lepidoptera; family Pyralidae; genus Galleria; species Galleria mellonella. The sequence goes on along the minus strand of NW_026442074.1, from coordinate 10,452,778 downwards.
ATTTTACAGTAAAATAATTTAACGTAAATATTAAAATCAAACATATACAGACTTACAACTGGCACAGAGCATTTCTTTGAGTTGTATGGCACACCTAAAGCAGCAATTAAAATGTGAATGAAGATGCCGCCACATGCGTCGTGGCGCAGTACCAAGTTAGTTTTCCACTTGTCGTTTTCCCATCTGAAATATTTAGCTTTTGCCTGGAGAAATAATATACACATATATTTTTCTATTTATCTACATATATTTATTTAACAATAAAAAAAAGGTTAGTTTAAATATAAAACGACGCAGTTATCATTTCAGAAACTGTGTATGAAGCTGTAGAGTAGTACAGTGCCGTATATTTCCTTAGTTGCCTTTTACGATGCCCACGGTACAGAAAGGACCACAGAATGTCAGCGTGAATTTACTGGGTACAGAGGAATAATACCTGAGTCCTCAGGAATGGCAACGCATGGGGGGTATCATGGACGAAACAGTATACTCTGTTATGTCCATAGTACTGCTCGTGTTTATAGGCGACGGTTACCACTCTCCATCAGGTGGACCGTCAGCTTGTTTGTCATTCTAAGTTGCATAAAAAAAAATGTGAGTGAGAAGAGTGAGATAGTGCAGTGGAATGCACATGGAGGCAAAATACCTTAGTCACGTGGCTGACGAGTCATCTGATCGAAAGTGTTAACCTACCATACTGTAGTTGGGTCAGAGTATACTGTGCGTATACTGTGACCCAACTTTTTAAACACTTGAAGCAGATTTGTTATGTCCATGGTACAGCTCATGTCTATAGGGTTACCACTTTCCATCAGATGGGTCGTCAGCTTGTTTGCCATTCTATGCCTTAAAAAAAATTATAAGCCTTAACATTATAGACCTTAACAGTCTACTCAACCATGAGTAGACTGTTAAGGTGTCGACTTTAGGGGCGAAATATGGGGCCAATTTTTTTTTATAATTTTAGATATTTTTACTAATGTCACTTGATTTTTAATACCAATATTGATTACAAGATTGTCATCGTTGTGTTCTCATTTATTTAACATATACATATATATATATATATATATATATATATATATATATATATATATATATATATATTGTATATGTGTATTATTATTGTATATTACAAATATAAAGTTAATAACAATGTTAGCAAAGGCGAACTTATCTCTGAAAGAGATCTCTTCCAGTCAACCTAACACAGTGGTATAGGAAGTAGTGAGTGGGCAGTAGTAGTGCTAAACAGAAGTTAAAATAAATATGTATTTATTTTAACTTATGTTTTATTTCATTGCTAAAAATTTTAATTAATATGATTTTGAATTAGTGCGTCGAATTATAGATATCGTTGTATTAATAGGTATTGTTATAGGTAGTAACACAAAGACCGCTGTTGATAGGTATGTTTTTTTTTATACGACTGACAGCCCACCTGATGGAAAGTTGTAACCGTCGCCAATAGACATGAACAGTACCATGGACATAACAGTACACACACACACATACTGTTTCGCCTATGATACCCCCATACGTTGCCACTCCTGAGGACTCAGGTGTTATTCCTCTGTACCATGTAAATTCACGCCATATCCCACCCTTCAAACCGAAACGCAGCCATGCAAACACAACTGCTTCACGGTAGAAACACGAATGGGACAGAGGTACCCAAGCAATCGACTTTTAAACATAGTCTCCCTGTGGTATATAATAATTTACTAATAATAATAGTTACCTTTATATTCTTAGCTTCCTTCATTACAGTAATGTTTCCTCTTAATAAATTGATTACTTTAGTGGTATTGTACATTTCCATGTATGCAATTGCAGTGCGTTCATTTCCGTATGAAGATTTTGGCTTCACACAGCGTCGTGCGGATACCAATGTTGTCTTGTAAGAACCCTAGATTAAAAAGGAAATCAATATTTTTCCATAAATATTGGTACTTCTTATATTGTAATTATTTATGTTGGCTTTACTCACGTTTTTAAAATTCGGAGATGCCCGACTAGTTTTTTAAATTAATAGAAGCCCTTATATATAGTATATATATAGTATGTATGTATATGTATGTATGTGTATGTGTATATATATATACATATATATGTGTATGTGTCAAATATAGGCACAAATGAAAACTTCTTTCCTTTTTTTTTAATTAGTATATTTGCGAAATAATTCTTGTAAGAAACAATTTACAGTGGTACCCTGCACTTTGGTTATGTTTTGTTAAGAGAGGGACTGGCTGAAAACCAGCGCTGTGCAGCTGTTCACATTGCGCTTGGATACTCACAGCATCAGCTGAGCCGGTTCCTTTTGCCTAGTATGGGACACTTTTTGTATATGTTATTTATATTTTATATTCTATATTCTAATTGTATATTTACTGGCAATAAATGTTTCTATTCTATTCTATTCTATATATGAGTGCAGTTCCGGGCTTTGTCGCGAGCAGTAGAAAAACTAAGCATCCTTGAATTTAAAAATGTAAGTAAAGCAGACATAAGTAATTACAATAGAGTATGACGTTTTTGTTATTTGAAAATACTTATATTTAGTATATCAAGATCAAAATTTTTAGGCATTGACTATTTCAAAGAAGGGTAATTAAGCTGCAGTTACATTGGGCTCACATAGCTCGAAGAACCGACAATCGATTTGAAAGAAAGAGTCTTGAGTGGAGATTCCGTACAGGCAAACACAGTGTGGTATAATCCGTCTATTAAATGGAGTGACACCTCAAATACATTGCACAGAGTCAGTGTTAGTATCAAAATGATCGCGTTTAGTGCAGTTTCAGAGAAATTTCTTCCCGCCAACGCTCAGACTGTGGAATGAGTTCCATGCCGAGGTTTTCTCTAGAGAATACAGTATGGGATTCCAAAAGTGCGTATTAAGATTTCTTCAGAGTCTGCAATGCGCACGTGACACCCCTAGTTTTCCAGGCGTCCATAGTTTTTTTTATGCAACTTAGAACGGCAAACAAGCTGACGGCCCACCTGATGGAAAGTGGTAACCGTGGCCTGTAGACATGAGCAGTACCATGGACATAACAGAGTATACTGTTTCGCCCATGATACCCCCATGCGTTGCCATTCCTAAGGACTCAGGTGTAATTTCTCTGTACCCAGTAAATTCACGCCATATCCCACCCTTCAAACCGAAACACAGCCATGCAAACACAACTGCTTTACGGTAGAAATACGAATGGGACAGAGGTAGCCAAGCAGACGACTTTGTACAAAGTCTTCTTCGGGTGAAAATTTATTTATACTCACTGATTTACGACTCGTAACAGCAGAATGTATGCATATGTTTACAGTTAGGAAAATCCAAACAGCCATAACACTGTATAAATATGTCTTCATCATGTAACCAAAAGGTACCCGTCCTTTGTCGACATATTCAGAAAATATAAAATTTGCCCGCTGATTGTTGACGGGGTTCATTAAAAATACATTAAAAACATTAATGATGTACCAACACTTTATGATAACATAAACATCAATTATTATAAAATTACTACGGGATCAAATGAGATTTTACAATACAATTGTATTGTACATAATTTGCATTGGACACATTAAAAAGACTTAATATACAATAGCGGACTTAACCAATACAGTCAACCTTTGAGAAGCTGGAAGAAAACTATAGAACGTTCAAAGGCAAAAACTGTAGAGCTAAAGATAAAATTCAATAATATCTAATAAAAATTAAATATATAATACAATAAAAAGGAACGGAACATCTACATCATCGTCATCATTGTATCGTCGTCTGTCCACTGCTATTTATGAGCGTCTCCCACAACGGAGGTTGTGCCAGTATTTGCCACGCTTGGCAGGCGGATTGACAACCGCAGTTAGGCCTTGGAGATGTTTTAAGAGGTACGCTGTTACCCATCCTTCGCCCTCTCTTAATCTCTGCTTACGAGACCTACGGGAAAGAAAGGGGGTGGCCTATTTTATGTCGGAACTACACGGTAATTTCTCCCACATACTGAGTAATAAATTTATATTATGGCAACCCTATTCACGTACACATAAATAAAAAAGTTGGCCTGTGTTTGGCGCAGTGTTTGTATGGTGACCCTATTTAAATAATTTTAACCTTTGACTTAATTTAGTAGCCAGTAGTTGCCACGTTGCAAAAACCATCAAAAGTAACTAGCAATTTATTATATTTCCCCTTATATTTCATAAAAATCGTGTTTCATTAAAACCTGTAGAAATAAGCGACAGGATCTTGGGAAATCATATTAATATACCTTATCGAGAAGATCTAAAAAGATATACGTTACCCAACCACGTTTTATCATCTAACTAGGGGATTAATTTAAACACTCTTAAATAATTTAGTTTATACTTTTACAATGGAGTAACAAAGCTATGGAATTCCCAGCATATTATGGTATATGTCTCTGAAAACACTTCAACTCTCCACAGGGTTTGGCCATATTCCTTTGTCAACAACCACGTGTGGTCCACTTGATTAAGATCTATATTGCTGAAGGTGTGGGTGCCCTGAAAATTGATATACAGTGATATATAATACAGTTATAATTAAGATTGTGTCCCACAAAAGGAAAAGCCCCCGGGCACTTTCTATCATCGTACGGCTCTCCATCGACAGAGAGTTCATCTTCACCCTACAGCCTCAATAGTCACGTGCGGTTTCAGAGATGTTTCCTCCCACGAACACTCAAGTTATGGAATGAGCTCCCTGCCGAGGCTTCCCAAGAGTCTATAGCATGGGGTTCTTCAAAAAAGGGGTAAAGAGGTTTCTTCAGGGTCGGTAACGCACGCGAAATACCTCTGGTATTGCAGGTGTTCATAGGCTACGGTAACCGCTTACCATCAGGTGGGGCCTGTTTGCCACCTCAGTGGTATAAAAAAAAGGAAAGCAACTTCAATTGTAGTAAAATCATTTGATTTAAAAACTAAACAACTGAATTAATTGTAATAAAATTTTTACACGACCAATATGTAAGTATATCTTTTCAGATAATTGACAGAACTCTGTCGAGGGGGAAGGGATTGTTAGTAATGCGTACGACCAGTCTCATTAGTAGCAATATACCTTGTCAGGTCGGGGGGAAAGGGATTGTTAGCAATGGAGTTTGACAGCCCCATTGCTAGCAATATGCCTTATTAGGTCGACTTCCACGTAGTCCCCTCTGGAAACCATTGTAAACAATTCTTGTTGAATTCGTCACGATGGGCTAATTGACCTACTTTATCCTTACCTATCCTTCTTCACTGGTGCCCCGCCGGTGTATACCGATAGCGCGGGTGGGGTTACCATTCCATTATCATCCGTTAAAAAAAACCCTGACAGGTCGACCTCCAGGACCTGGACTACAGCTGCTCTCTCTGGAAACTATCTTGCTTTTTCATTCTCAACTATTATCTCTCACTGGTGCTCCGCCAGCATATGCGTTGCTATTGCTGAGGACTTAGGTGTTATTCCTCTGTACCCAGTAAATTCACGCCATATCCCATCCTTCAAACTGAAACACAGCTATGCAAACACAACTGCTTCACGGTTGAAACACGAATGGGATAGAAGTACCCAAGCAATCGACTTTTGTACAAAGTCTCCCTCCATTATCATCTCTCTCTTTCCATTATCATCGATTAAAAAGAATCGAGTTATGAGGTAACAAACATAAAAGAAAATACAACCGAATTGAGACATTCATACTTTTTGAAGTCTATTGAAAATAAACCAACCTTGGGCACGGAGCATTTCTTGCTGTTATATTCGATGCCAAGTGTGCTCCAAACAAGTGACATCATGAGACCTTTGCAATCGACGCTGTTGTACAGATAGTGGATTTTCCATTTACCATCCTTCAGAAGGTAACTCTTTGATTTGATCTGTAAAGGAAATAAAATAAACATAGCTACATGCTACTGCTGCCAGGTAGAAAATATTTTAATTTGAGGAGCAAAATTCTATGGCAGTGAATTGCCATTGGGGTCATCATTATCATATCAGCCGTAAACTGTCTGTTTCTGAACATAGGCCTTCTCCTCCAGAGGGAGACTTTGTACAAAAGTCGTTTGCTTGGGTACCTCTGTCCCTTTTGTATTTCTATCGTGAAGCAGTTGTGTTTGCATGGCTGTGTTTCGGTTTGAAGGGTAGGATTTGGCGTGAATTTACAGGATACAGTGGAATAACACCTGAGTCCTCAGGAATGGCAACGCATGGGGGGTATCATGGGCGAAACAGTATACTCTGTTATGTCCATGGTACTGCTCATGTCTATAGGCGACGGTTACCACTTTCCATCAGGTGGGCCGTCAGCTTGTTTGCCATTCTAAGTTGCATAAAATGAAAAATCGGTAAAACTTCTATGAAAACAATCTGTAACATATTACCCTTTCAAATAAAAAAGAATATTACAAATAGGTTTAAAACTGACGGAGCTATAACGTAGCAAACATAAAAAAAATACCCACTTCTTTTTTTAAATCAGTCGAAAATGGCGATTTGCTGCTAACCTTGATTATACATAATAAATGTATTGACAAATAGAACGTAACATGTTAGGTAAAAATACATAGATTATATATAAATATTTAATGGCTGCGCTTAATGATCTTAATTACAGTTTAATGTATCTGTGGAAATGTGAAACAATGATTATGATGAAGGAGGAGAATTAGTCATCATTATTTATCCTCATTACAATCCATCATCGTCCCACTGGTGGGCTATTGTACGAGTATATAGCAAAATATGCACCAACCGAGGAACTTATTATATTATTTATTAACATAACAATTTAATTTGATAAATTAGCGAAATTACTGCTTTGTGTACCAACATAAAATAAAATTGATATATTCAACTTGTGTCTGAATGCCTTTAAAATCATTTTACAAACGGCGTCAAGTCTCTTTGACATGTCTATACTTTTATATATTTTTGTTATTTGTATTTACTTGTTCATATCCTGTCTATATATAATTTAACATTGTTTGCCAACTGCTTTAACCATGCTGTGTGTACACCTGTCTGGGTCTCAATCTACTCATAGTTCATACTACTCATAGTTCATACTATTCATTTTTTACTTAATAAAAAAAAATACAGCAATTTTGACATAAATCTAGCAAGTATCATGTATTTACCTTTCGTTCTTACCTAATCATCATATTTGCCTTCAACTGTCAACATAAGCCTCCCCCTTGGGGGTTTTTGCTAGTAGCTGCCACGCTTGGCAGGCACTTTGGCAACAACAGTTAGGCTTTGGAGATGTTTTAAGAGAGACGCTGACGCCCATCCATCGGCCTCCCTCAGTCGATTCTTACGACATCCACGGGAGAGGAAGGGGTGGCCTATTCTATGCCGGGACTACGCGGCTAATATTTCGTCTATTACATAAATCCATTTTCTTACTGCATACCCTCAGTGAGTGTTAGTTTGTACTTTGGATCAATACAGTGTTGGTGAGGACCTAGGAGTCATCTAAGGACCCTGCACCATACTAGCAAGAAAGCTGTTGCACCCTAACCATCCCTTTCTCCCAAGAGATTGCACTAACATATAGATCGGTAGATTCGCCTTTTTTTCTTACGTGCCTGTTATTTTTACAGTAATATTATTGATTTAGATAAGAAGCAGTGGACAATAAACGCCTGAAATGATTATGAAAGAAGGTTCTTCTACCGCCTGGATATGTTCTAAAGAACTGTTCAACATGATACCTACCTTTCATCATCGTACCCCTCGCCATTGATAGGGAATCCATCCATACGTACAGACGTCCATAGGCTACGGTAACCCCGTTTATCATCATGCTTGCTTATGCTTGTTTATCACCATACATAGATACATATCTGTCTCCCATTAGCGTAGGCAGAAACAATGGAACGCCAAATACTTCGATTCAAACAAACCTCTTTCGCTTCTTCTACATTCATCAATCTTTTCAGTCGTATTTCTACCGTGAAGCAGTTGTGTTTGCATGGCTGTGTTTCGGTTTGAAGGGTGGGATATGGCGTGAATTTACAGGGCACAGAGGAATTAACACCTGAGTCCTCAGGAATGGCAACGCATGGGGGGTATCATGGGCGAAACAGTACACTCTGTTATGTCTATGGTACTGCTCATGTCTATAGGCGACGGTTACCACTTTCCATCAGGTGGGCCGTCAGCTTGTTTGCCATTCTAAGTTGTATAAAAAAAAAGCACTTCGCCTATTTATTACCATAGTAGTATAAAAAAAAGTCAACTTACTTTCAAATTGGTATTTTCCTTGGCAATAGTGACGTTCCCCCTCAATAGATTGGTACTAGTTGTAGTGTTGTATATTTCGGTATTGAACAGGATTGTAGGTTCCTTCTCGTAAGGTTTTGATGGTTTTTCGCATTTGTTGCTTTTTAACAATGTCGATTTGTATGGACCCTAGAGAAGATGTATAAAGAAGGTCACGATTTCTATGGTGAGTGGTCTACCTATAATATCTGGGGTCGTGGCTTTACCTAATAGGGTCTCTCTCTGTTAGCTAAAAATGCTCGAAGTTGTGGTTTCATTTTGTAACATAAGGATATCAGAACCATTAGTTCTGATATCCTTATGTTACATCACTATCTAAGTTTAATTTTATTTATCAACCGACTTTAAGGAGGTTCTCAATTAAGGTTTTCTTTACATCACAGGGGTCAAACGAGCATGCGGCTCACCTGATGGTAAGTGACTACCGCCGCCCATGGTCACCCACAACACTAACGGCATTGCAGGTGTACTGCCGACCTTTTAAAAACGAATATGCTCTTTTCTTGAAGGTTATGACGTCGTATTGGTTCGGAAATACTGCTGCTGGAAGTTAATTCCAAAGAGTTCAATTATGTTGTATTTTTTTGTTTGTTCTCTCAGGTGTGAACTGATTTGGAAAATTCTTATAAATAGATCTTAGTTACGTAGTTTACTGCAAATAAGACATGGATTCAATTCTCGGTTGAGGCAATTCAAGAATGAAACTTTTGTAAGTTTACTCGCGTTTGGTTATAAGAGTCAAGTTGATATAAATATACATAATTATTTTTAATAATTATAAATATTGACAGTAAATAAATAAATTATTTACTTTTTTGTTAAATATAAATATGACAAATAAAATAAAAAAAAATCACAACAACCCTTGAATAGTATTAAAATAAAATTAATTTAATTAAAAACTTTCGAAAAATGAATTAATACTTACAGATTTTTCTGTATTTTCATCATTAATTACAAAATTAATGGACTGCAATAATAGAAAAGAGGAAAAACTTAATAACATGGAAATAAATTGCATATTTTATGGGGTTCACGCAATGAGAACAAATGGCTCTGACAATAAAGAATTACTTTACATAAATTACACATAAAATTTATACAACAAAATAATGTAAATAATCGTAGTTTGAAATCAACAACAAATTACGTACATATCTACATATCATCGGTTTAATTAACTCATCAAATATAAAAAGGTATCTATATTGAAATGAAATGATTGCATATGTCGCAGGAAAATGTGAATAATAAGTATTTCGTGAAATATCTAGGATATCACAAAATCTAGGGATATAATATATAAAACAGGTAACATATTGATATATCGTCTAATCTGTTTTTTATTTATGACTGCTTCGTGAAAATACTGAGTAATATGACTTATTTATTTATTTAACTCTTTATTGCACCATAAACAAAAATATACAATGACAAGTGAATAATTAAAGTGAAATGTATTTTAGTACTAATGTATTTTGTTACTAAAACTAAAGTACACTTTAGTTTTAGTAACAATACTAAATATAATTTTAATCTAGTAAATATAAATTACTACTAGGCATGATAACAAAATAGTATAAGTAAATTTAGGTCTTTAGAAAAAAAAAAAACGACTACAATTGTGGCAACATTATTTTGATTTAAAAGTAAACTACTAAACGGATTTCGAATAAATTGCTATGAGACCAATCTAAGTGTATTATTTCAGATAAAAAAAAAAAAGAATTTTTCAAATTTGTTTACAAAAGACTGAGTTCTAAGGTACCAAACATAAATTGGTATCTACCAATCATAAAAAAAAATACAGCCGAATTGAGAACATTTTGACTAGTTTAAAATTTTTGAGTTATTAATTTCCTACTCATACAGATAAATAAATATATGTTCATATAGATAGAAGATGCTCTTTAATACTCGTTTACTCTTTATAATATTTAAAATTATTCACTGATAGACATGGGAAGAGAATTTCACAAGAAATTACTGAGTGATAGGTGGAAATGGGCATGGACGGTAAAGGATCCGTTATAGCGCATTGATGAATAAGAGGATAAGAGATTTCGTTGAACAGGAGGATATGCTATGGGAACTAGAAAGTCAAATTGTCCACGAAGATAAGGCGAGGAACAAGGGTTATAACCCTTGGAGCGGGACCCTTGGAATGGAACGGGATATAAAAACGACATTATATGAAAGTCTTGACGTTTTCGAATTGGTAGCCATTTTAATTTTGTTATATAGGCGGAGACACAGTCTACCAATATTAATAATATATACTAATAATACTAATTAATAACCCGTTCCATTTTCTGTTTATTGGTAGTAGCTTTATGATCAAGATTAGCCCTTTGCCAATAAATAAATAAATAAAAAACATGAGAAATTGAGAAAAAAAAAGACATCGTTATATTCCGGTTACACGAGCGAAGTATATTAAACTTATTTTACTAAATTTATAAATAAATGAAAACTCTTTATATATATCATCTAAGAATGATACAGACTATATAAATTAACAATACGAGTATGAACACAAAAAAAATTACAAAAACAAAGTTAAGGGACAGGCAACAATGGGCTGCCTTATCGCTAAATAATTATTTTTTATACAACTTAGAATGTCAAACAAGCTGACCGCTCACCTGATGGAAACTGGTAACCGTCGCCTATAGACATGAGCAGTACCATGGACATAACCGAGTATACGGTTACGCCCATGATACCCCCATGCGTTGCTATTTCTGAGAACTCAGATGTTATTCCTCTGTATCCTGTAAATTCACGCCATATCCCACCCTTTAAACCGAAACACAGCCATGCAAAAACAACTGCTTTACGGTTGATACACGAATGGGACAGAGGTACTCAAGCAAACAACTTTTGTACAAAGTCTCCCTCTGATGTCTTTCAGATAATTTTAAGCTGGACAGGAATATTTAAAGTAAAAATTTAGTTTAATGAAACGATATATCGCTGGATATATTTAAACTGCATCAGATACGATTTAGTACATTTTTATATTAGGAATTTTAGAAAATTCCTAATATTCATATATCCTTGCAACGTAATATGTATATTAAAATGTAATGCTTATGTGACAGTGAGATGTAAAATTATAGCATTTTTTAGGGTTTCGACCCATCAAATCATAAACGGAACACTTACAGAATCACCGTGTTGTCCGTCTGTCTGTCCGTCTATCAAGATCCTTTTTCTCAGGAACGCGCGGAGGCATATAGCTAAAATTAATATCGAATACTCAAAACTGCATTTTCTTGAAGCTTTGAAAAAATCATATAAATAAACGCGATCCAAGATACGGTCGTTTATGTTTATTTTACACTTTATTGCACCAAGTAAAAAATAATAAATACATACAGTAAATATTAATGGAGACTGACATAAAATAAAGGCAACTTTATCGCTAAGCATACATAAACATATATATATATATATAATAAATATTTTTACATTTACAAGGGAATCAGAACTTATAGGGTACTTCCCGTTGACCTAGAATCAAGAAATTTGGCAATACGTAATGTCGTACAGTACCTACAAGAAAAGGGAAAAATCTGAAACCGCAAATCTATAGTTCTATCACAAAAAAAAAAAATAATAAAACATTTTTTTCAATTATTATTTGTACAGAACCCTCGGTTTTTATTCGGCATATGGCTAATCGTCAGATTGTCATCAGACAAGTAAACATTACTACATTTGCCCCTCTATCCATACGTCTGTCCGTCCAAAGACTGTCTGAAGGACCAACTTAAAACATATCCCAAATGTATTATATTGATATGTAATCTAGAAGTGTTCTATGTCATCGGATTTCTTACATTTGAAATCCAAGTTTTTTTTTACTACACAGGGGGCAAACGAGCATGCAGCTCACCTGATGGTAAGTGACTACTGCCGCCCATGGTCACCCACAACACCAACGGCATTGCAGGTGTGCTGCCTTTTAAAAAGGAATATACTCTTTTCTTGAAGGTTATGTTTTCTTTTCGTATCGGTTCGGAAATACTGTTGCTGGAAGTTGATTCCAAAGAGTGGTTGTGCGTGGGAGAAAGTGCCTTGAAAAACGCACGGTGGAGGACCGCCACTCGTCCAGATGGTTGGGATGAAATTTTAGTTTATGGCGGCGACAAGACACGAAGTACTGAGCAAGAAGCTATCAGGCTATATTCTCGCTACAACTCATACAAAATCAAGGCCGAATAGAACAATCCAAGCGAAAAAATATTCACGTCATTTCTTCAGTCCCTAAACGTAACGTAATATTTCCGGAACTAATTGCCATGTTCGTTTTTCGTTTGACTTCGCCAAATTATTGTTTTTGCCCCGTTTGTGTATCTCATTCATTAGTTTCATTTGGAAAAGTCGTAATGTTACCGATCAGAATGACTATGTATAAATAAATTATACAGTCTTAAATAGCTTATGTATTATTATATTATATATTTTTAGTAGTAGTCTGCCAGTTAAATAATCTTATATGTAAAATTCTCGTGTCACGGTGTTTGTTACCAAACTCCTACAAAACGGCTTTACCGATTTTTATGAAATTTTGTGTGCATATTGGATAGGTCTGAGAATCGGCCAATCATCTATTTTTCATACCCCTCAATGATAAGGGTGACCCACCCCAAATTTTTTTTTTTAATTTATCGACAAATGATTTCATTTTTATTTTACTATGATTTAGCATTGAAAAATACATACAGCTTCAAATTTTTACCCTTTTACGATCAACCCCTGCTGATTTTTATATTCCGCAATAGGCTTGCAAGATGGCAATCGAATATAATAATTGCAGTACGATATATTTTCATGTATAGTTCTAGAAATAATGTATATGGTTAAACAACGTTTACCGAGTTAGCTAGTTTTATTATAATTTTGTATGTTAGCACACTATGTTTATAACATTGATTTGGCTTTTGCTGTCCTAATGTTGTAATTATTTTTAATGAATAAATAAATAAACATAAATAAAAAATCTGGCGTCAAAACATCACTGCTGAACATGGGCCTTTTCTGTAAGAGAGGTTTTGCCAGTAATTGTCATGCTTGGCAGGCGGATTGGCAACCGCAGTTAGGTTTTGGTGATGTTTTAAGAGGGACGCTGTTTCCCATCCTTCAAGCATTAAGTGCCCTTAGTCGCCCCATATGTCAACAACAGGAAGGAAAGGGTTGCCCATTCTATGCTGGATATTTATGTCTTCTTTTCATTTTATAGCATGAAGCCATTAAAAAGTAATATAGGGAATTGGTTGTAGCTCTCACCAGTATTAAGCAACGTCGGAATCAGGGGGGAAAAGGATTGGTAGCAATAGAGTTTGACAGCCCCATTGCTAGCAATATACCTTATTAGGTCGACCTCCACGTGGTTCCCCCTGGAAACCATCGTGAACAATTCTTGTTGAATTCGTCACGATGGGCTAACTAACCTACTTCATTCTCACCTATCATTCTTCACTGGTGCCCCGCCGGTGTATACTGATAGCGCGGGTGGGGTTACCATTCCATTATCATCCATTAAAAAAAATGTCGGTATCAGGATCAGTATAAAGGAAGACCAGGAGCAGGGTTTGGTTTACTTACACTAGTTAATATTAGTCAGCAAGTTCAGTCAATATTCATAGTATTAGGTACTATGACAAAGGGTAATCAGTCATTTTATATTCTATTTTTTTTTTTTATATTGATAAGCGCTGCTGGGATGCATATCGCCTGCCCTTGAACCAAGGAGGTTCTTAACGAAAAGTTTTCATGAGATACATTTTTATGACCATAGACCAATAAATGTCATGAATTATATCTTTCAAAGCTAATGTCAACGTGATAATACATAATATAAGTAGTTTTGTCAATTTTTTTTACCAAGATGCCAAAAAGCACCATAGAATTTACGAAATCTAGTGATAATAGAGAAAAGAGCAGTAGCCGTGGTTCTGCCCGGCCTCCCCTCCATTTTGCCATCCACAAGCCTGGCTGCCACATCGAGAGTTGCTGTGGCATCTGCAATCTATTTCCTGGGGTTCTTCTGATCGCCTTCTCTCAGATTTTGGTGGGATCAATTCTTCTGATGCTAATTCTAACCCATGGAAAGCAGTATGACGAAGTGCATCAGACTTCGGCATCACAAAGTAAGTAAATTTAAATTTACTCGAGACTTATTTTCGACATTTTTCTATGCTGCTACTACAAATATCTAAAGGAACAATATTTTAACATTTTTAAAAGGTACGTATCGTGTACTTTTAACATCAAATTTATGTTTTATTCGACCCCTTTTCGGAAACATTTCATGGTAGGCTCTCTGGTCGAAACGTCGAGATAACTCAGGTAAATTGTGATATTTTAGCCAAATATAATAATCGCGTTACCCCCGTCACTTATTTATTTATTTATAAATTGCTCACTACACTTACAGTTTCCCAAAATGTGTAGTGAGCCCTAGACCGTGTAACGAGAGTCTAAAACTTAATATATAGGTAGAATGTTAGTACGTATCGTTCATCGTAATGGCAATATTAGATAAGTAATTTCTAGAGTAGTGCGCTCCATCCTAGACATGATAAGGTCTTACACTTATCTTTACTCACTTACCATCAAGTGTCAAGCGCAAATTTATCTTGGAATGTTTTTTTTTTCAGTAATGAGTGTCACCACGGGTGTCGTACTGAGTGGAATAACCGGTGCTGGAATATTGTTGCTTATTGTGGCCCTCACAGAAAATTGTCGCGCTATGCTAGTGAGTACAGTTTGTTTTAAAAGAAATTAAAAGTCGATTGCTTGGGTACCCCTGTCCGATTCGTGTTTCTACCGTGAAGCAGTTGTGTTTGCATGGCTGTGTTTCGATTTAAAAGATGGGATGTGGCAGTGAATTTATACATCTGAGTCCTTACGATTGGCAACTCATGGGGGATATCATGGGCGAAATAGTATATGTTCATGATTATCCATAGTACTACTCAGTTGTCCATGACACTGCTAATATCTATTGGTGTCGGTTAGCACTTCCCATCTGGTGGACGTTCAGCTTGTTTGCTAATCTAAGTTGCATAAAAAAAGATATCAACAGAGATATTAATCATCTAGATGGAACCAAAATTCACATAAAAGAATTCGCGGACACGAGCCATCAACTGTGTACATATTTTCGTATCCATTTCATACACAATTGACCTGTCAAGATTGTATCGAACGAAAATGCAAACTAAACAATCATATCGAAACTTTATATTTCATACACTAGATTAATATTATCTAGATAGAGCATTAAACTATAAATGCGTAGACAAAAATAGCTAAATATTGTTTCTCAATGTCATGTTTAAAAATTTTATAATATTGTAATTGGTGACTTTTATTATATAAGTACATCTGTTTATAAGTATATTTGGATTCGTTAAATAGTGGCTTTAATCGTGATCACACACGCGCGCACACACGCACACACACATAAATACAAACACAAACTTACACACTCACACACATACACACGAAGAAATAGATAAACGACGAGATATTTTTTTATACTTATATATATTTAAAATATTTAAATTTAAAACTCAGAATTGCATTTTGATACGTAGATATTACTTTGCAATGAGTATTAAGTGTATCATCGGTAGTTATTCCACAGAAACTATAGCTCGGCAACTGTTATTTAAGCGTTTTTGGAACGTTTTACGACACAATGCTCCATCTAAATTTGTGACATCTAAGCTATGAAGACTTCCTCTTGCGCGAGATCTGTGAATACAAATATTTAAGTATATCGTCCCAAAAAGGGTTGGGTACTTCTGAAGGGCATGTATATATTGAAATCAAATATGAATATCAAAAACTAGAAAAGTGTGAACCTTTCTCAAACACGAAGGGCTCTGTGTTTTATTATTGCTGTTACATTAAAAAAGTCAAGTGTATTCTGATGTCTACGGCTGTTCATGTCTATAAAGCGTCGATTTATATTTGGCATTTGCCATCAGGCAGGTCGTCAGATTGCCGTTCTAAAAACAATATATTGACAAAATTCCCTGTGATGGACCGATTCAACTTTATTAATCCTATTTATGCCAAAAGTTTGTTTTAGATTCAAATATGTTTGTCGAAAGGAGCGTAATTAAAGTGTTATGTTCACCATTTTTTTATAAAAGGTGAAAAACAAGCATATGACCCACCTGATGGTAAACAGGTACCGTAACCTATTTGTTGTAATGCCTACAACACCAAGGGCATTACGTGCCCGTTGCCAACCCTGAAGAAACCTCTTTACTTCTTTTTTTAAGAACTCATGCTGTAATTTCTTGGAAGAACTACAGCAGGGAGCTCATTTCATAACCTGAGCGTTCGTGGGAGGAAACATGTCTGAAACCGCGCTGTATGCGACCATCTAGGCTTTAATGTATCTGGGTGGACTCCCAGTCGATGGCGAGCTGTTTGATAGTAGAAAGTAGCCGTGAGCGTCATATTGAACAAGTCCGTTGTACAAACGGTAGAATACGCAGAGTGAACCAAAATCTGCCCTAATACTTACGGGTTTGATACCACTTGTAAGTCTGGGATCAGCGACAATTCTCATAGCTCGTCGTTGCGCTCAGTCAAAAGGGTCAAGCTCTGTCTATGTGCTCCCGCCCATAAGTGACAGCAATGCTCCATGTGAGACTGGATTTGCGATTTATCGAGAATTCGATTGCTCCTTGCCGTGTGGTCCCGGCATAGAATAAGCTATCCCTTTCTTTCCCGTGGGTGTCGTAAGAGGCGACTAAGGGAGGGCGAGGGATGGGCAGCAGCATTCCTTTTAAAACATTTTCAAAGCCTAACTGCTGTTACCAATCCGCCTGCCAAGCATGGCAGCTACTGGCAAAACCCCCCAAAGAGGAGGCTTATGTTCAGCAGTGGACAGTTAATGGCTGATATGATGATGATGAACACAAAAATGATCTGCTTTTAATTAAAATCTACTCGGACGAAGTTTTTTTTTTATACCACTGAGGTGGCAAACAAGCATACGGCCCACCTGATGGTAAGCGGTTACCGTAGCCTATGAACGCTTGCAATACCAGAGGTATTACGCGCGCGTTGCCGACCATGAAGAAACCTCTTTATCCCCCTTTTGAAGAACCCCATGCTGTAGTTTCTTGGGAAAACCTCGGCAGGGAGCTCATTCCATAACCTGAGTGTTCGTGGGAGAAAACATCTCTGACACTGTACACGACCATTTAGGCTGTAAGATATGAGGGTGAACTCTCTGTCGATGGCGAGCCGTACGATGCGCGGAAAAGCTAGTTTATATTATAGTAAGGTTGTTTAAATGGCAACTGTAAGCCTAATGTTTTTCATATAACAATTTCCAGGTATATTTGCTGGTGGCTACCCTTGTTTGGATGGGACTATTTTCGCTGGCGGTTACGAAAATTGGACGCGGTTGTGTGCGATTTAAAGATGGTAAGAAATTTACATTACAATCCATCATCAGAGACAGTATTAACTTTGGTTTCATGAAAAATAGTAACTATATATTATGTTATGCAACTTAGAATGGCAAACAAGCTGACAGCTCGCCTGATAGAAAGTGGCAACCATCACTTATAGACATGAACAGTACGCATATGCCTCATGCGTTGCCATTCCTGATGATTAAAGTGTTATTCTTCTATACTCTGTTATTTCAATATCATAACAACCTTTTCCAATAGAGCAGTACTAGCTTACTATTATCATACTGGCCGAATGGTTTGGCATAGTTTTAATTTGAGTTTGACATAGTTAATCTTCTCTGATTATTGTTTCTTAGTCACCTCTTACGACATTCTGGGTTTGGAAAGAAGTGGTAGTAATAATAGTAATAATTGTCGGTGAACGGTCTTATCCTAACCAGTTTGGAACAACACCTCAGACGGTTGTGATTCCGGGACAGCTCTCTTCCGGAAAAGATCTAGAAGGCAGTGCTATTGGATACTGCCCTCATAGTACGCCGATTTCTTTCTCTTAGGCCCTGAAACCTAGTCGACTGCTGGGGGTTAGATTGCAATCTCCTCTCCTTAAGAGAGGAGATGTGAATTTTGCGAAAACAGATATATTCAAGTATACTAAAAGTGTGCCATGTGGTCCTGGCATAGAATAGGCCACTTTTTCCTGTCTTGTGGGTGTTGTAAGAGGCGATTAATGGAACTTAATGGTCGAGAGATGGGCAGCGGTGTCTCTTTAATACAGCCACAGAAGCCGAACTGCGGTTGCCAACCCGTCTGCCAAGCATGCCAACTACTGGCGAAATCCCCCTCATGGGAGAAGCCCACGTTCAGCAGTGGACAGCTGATATGATAATGATTATACCAAAATTAGATTGATTTACATTTTAATTCTCCAATCATTGGAACTAGCTTCGAAGTTATCAAATGGTTTAATACCAGCCTTTCCCAAAGTGGGCGATAACGCCCCATTGTGGGCGCTGCAGGCCTAAAGGGGGGCGATAAGAGAAGAGAAAAAAATGGGGGCATCGTGTAGAGGCTTGAGGAGTGATTTGTTCATCTTGAAGTAATAGCGGTTTTTAAGTAGGTGAAAAAATGGAGGCGCTAAAACATAATTTATTCTCAAAGTGAGCAGTAGACAAAATAAGTTTGGGAACCCATGAATTAGACCATACTGTCTAATAGATAATAAATTTCCGAGTAGAACGAAATACGAAAACTCTTCATCGGCTTACGGCCATTTTAAAATTAATGAATACCCTGAATTATTGAAAGATTATTAACGCTAACAGAATTCCTTAATTACGTTTTCCTTCATTATCGCAGTTCGAAAATGTCCCGGTGGGGCGTCGGGTATTTATATTTGTCTCTAAGTATAAATGTTTCATTACAATTTTTGCCGCTCCAATGGTAGACAGTACCCGATTTTGCTACTGATTAAATTCATTACTATGAATCCCAAGATGGCATTAGGCTGTGGTCTGACTTGAAGCGGATTTTGAATTAATTGGTATTTTACATCCACTTATAATATATTCTATACCACTGATATTGTAGCTGATATAATTAGCACTCATAAGACCTTAGTCCTCAAGAATGACAACGCAAGAAGGGATGATACCCTTTATGCTATTTCGAGGACGATACAGTATTCTTTGTTATATTCATAGGTGACGGTATTACTCATGTCATCACTTACCACCACCACTTTCCATCAAGTAATCCGTCAGCTTGTTTGCCAGTTTAAGTTGTATAAAAAATATATATGTATATAAAAAGTAAAAGCTTGTGAAAAGGTTTAGTTACTCAATTATACTCAAGCTGATGCCTCACTTGATGGTAAGTGGTAACCGTCATCTATATACATGAACAGTACCATGGGCATTACAGAATGTATTATGATACCAATGGTATCCCTCGTGCATTATTATCCCTGATAAGTACAATGTTATACCTCTGTACTGTATAATTTCACTGCTATACCGCATCCTACGAACCAAAACACAATCATGAAAATCCCGCTGTTGCATGACAAAAAGACAAGTAGGACAGAGGTAGATTTCATCCCAAATACTGTGGCATATATTGGGCGACGATTGGTTGAGTGAAAAAGTAGCCTATCTTTTTCTCTATCCCAAATTGTAAAAGCTTGTTAAAGCGCCCAGAACAAACAAACAATAAAGCAAGCGTGAGCCCCTGAAATTGCAAGCGTTTATTGACTGTAGTAACCGCTTACTATCAGGGGGCTGTTTGCTTATTTGTCACATATAAAACAAACAAACTCACTTTCACATTTTAATATTGTAATAATTATATTGTTTACTATTGAAAGTTTAATAAAACTACTTACATTGTCATTTTCACATTCTTTCCGTCATTCTCTCCTGTTGTATGTGTATTATTAAGTATATTTATGTTTATATATGTATACATGTATGTTTGTATACATTAGTATCTATATAATAGTCCGTCACCTACCTTTTGTCCACTACGCTCTACCCAAAGGTTGTTTGGAAAAGATTGCTTAGCAGTAAGGCCGGCTTTTGTATCACTTCTCATTAATATATACTGTAATGATATTTATTTTACTTGCAGCATTAAATAAATGAATACATTATCGCTATACGCTGGTATACGGACCGCGGCCTTAGCTTTCAAAGACATCCAAAGCTACAATTGTAGGTTTACAATTTCACAATAATGACGATCCACCTACAGGGTGATGAATGGGCGTGCTTATTGTTCCCGGTTGCTAATTTTGTAGTGGGATGAAAATATGCGTTTCGGATTAAACAAAAGAAAATCTACGAGTAAATTGTACTCCTGAGGACTGCAGCGATTTTGTTTTGACGCCTTCTCTCTTTAATTGAAGGGGTTCACTCTCATGTTGGTTTTTTTTTTTGAGTGAAAATGGTGTGGTAGCCCCGTCTGCGCTAACAGGATACGCTGGTGGAGCACCAGTGAAGGGTGATAGATGAGAATTAAAACAGGCCAGTTAGCCCATCATGATGAATTCATCAGGAATTAACCATGATAGTTTCCAGGGGGAGCCGCGAGGAGGTCGACCTGGTTGGGTATATTGCTAGCAATGGGATTCTCAGTCTCCACTACTAACAATCCCTTTCCCTCCTCTCATGTTGTTTGGGTACATGTTCGTGTTAATTTTGTTTAAATTGGAGTCTCTGTTATGGAATGATATTTTAAGAGCTACCTTCACTAATATTATAAATATAAAAAGTGGGTTTGTTAGTTATTTCTTAGCACGTTTGATGTATTCAATTATTATGAAATTTGACATATATGTGTTACTGTAAATGTGCGTACATTGGTAAATCTTAAGTTTTACCACTGAATTTAACTATCCTTAGCTTTTTTTTGTAGAGGGGAAATGTATCACGCAGACCTGGGTCCATGGGGGCAGTATGTGGGTACTGTCGGGTTCACAATGGCTAGGATCTATTGTAAGCTAATCTGCTTTTCTGACCACGAGTATGAACATCATGCACTAAACATGTCTATATATATGGGCACTTATGTCCCCATGTGAAGCACTTGTGTTTGTATAATTGAAGGGTAAGATATGGCAATGCATGACGAATATGATGGGTGACACAGTGTACTCTTTTATATCCATGGTACTGTTCATGTCTATAGGCGACGATTGCCGCTTTCTTACAGGTTGGTCGTTAGCTAGTTTGTCATTCTAAGTTGCATAAAAAATTTAGTCGAATATGTCTTAAAAATTAATATGTTTTTTAATGAGGTACATCTGATGTAAATAATTGTATTTTTTTATACAACATAGAATGGCAAACAAGCTGACGGCCCACCTGATGGAAAGTAGTAACCGTCGCCTATAGACATGAGCAGTACCATGGACATAACAGAGTATACTGTTTCGCCCATGATACCCCCCATGCGTTGCCATTCCTGAGGACTCAGGTGTTATTCCTTTTTACTCTATAAATTCACTGCCATATCGCACCCTTCAAACCGAAACGCAGCCATGCAAACACAACTGCTTCACGGTTGAAACACGAATGGGACAGAGATACCCAAGCAAACGACTTTTGTACAAAGTCTCCCTCTGGTAATTCACTTTGTGTTACTATTTGTTTTTTCAGCTCTGAAAATCAAAGACGAGCAGCACAAACTAGCTAATTTAGCATGCGTCAGCGGATTATTCACTTTCCTTGGAGCAGGTAATGTTTTTTTTTTTTTTAATTTTTTTCTTTTCTACTTATTTACTACTATAGATAGATCGATACTCTTTATTGTTTCCTTTCCAAAAGATTACATTAGTAAACGTACTATAAATACAAACAATTACAAGAAAATATTACACTGAGAAAACAATGGACGACCTTATCGCTAAAAGCGATCTCATCCAGGCAACCTTCTGGATGGAGAAGAGAGGCACGAAACTCTGTTCGTTTTTTAAAATACATATAGAGATATAATACGTACAATAATGTAAATATATGTACATTTTACATTCATTATCGAGATATATATAGCAAGATATGATGCCATGTAAATAATCGTAGTACAAACATGCTTGATTTTTATTGTCGACTTTTCGACATGGACTGCACCACGTCGTGATCATGACAGGGCAGAAATAAACAATGTTTTTTTTTTAATGGATGATAATGGAATGGTAACCCCACCCGCGCTATTGGTACTGTCTGTCAAACTTCATTGCTAACAATCCTTTCCCATTTGACATTGCTAGCAATATGCCCTATCAGGTCGACCTCCACGTGGTTCCCTCTGGAAACCATCGTGAACAATTCTTGTTGAATGCGTCACGATGGGCTAACTGACCTACTTCATCCTCACCTATCATCCTTCACTGGTGCCCCGCCGGTGTATACCGATAGCGCGGGTGGGGTTACCATTCCGTTATCATCTGGCAAAACCCCCCTTATGGGAAAAGCCTATGTTCAGCAATAGATAGTTAACGGCTGATAAGATATTATGAAATTTATAAGTACCTTTTTGCCCGCTACGTGTTAGCAAGGCGCGATTTTATAAATTCGACTATTAATTATTCGACCAAGCAAATCATTCGGATTATTCGAATGATATTCAAATTATTCGACTACTAATTTTATTCATTCGTCTATTAATTTCAGCCGGGTACTAATGTCTTCGTCTTTCATTCATTAGTAGTACGCGTAGTAGAATTAGTATGTACGAGTTGGTACGAACATAGCCGAGTCGACCCGATCGTTGGAATCTCTTTTTTTTTTTTGATAACGGTCAAGAGTGTTACCAATTCAAATTTAGTAAAATTTACCAAATTGTGGTAGTTATAATTAAAGTGGGAGATACTATTAATAAGTAAATTTATTCGAATACAGCAATTAGTAAAATTAATATTACTAAATAGTAGTCGAATTAATAAATTAGTAATTACTAATTGTTCGAATAACAAAATGGTTCGAATTCGCGAATCGCTAATACTTTGTACGCGTGGACTTCACGTGACCATATATTACAATATAACGTATTAGTACATAATTTAGTAAGATTTGTTCAACTTGCCAGTTTCAGTATTTGATTTCAAATGTCAAATCAAACACTATACAGGACAGAGTTAATATTTGTCGTCTCTGTAAACAGAATACGTACTCGAATTTCCAGTGACACTACTAACGTTATTGCGGTAGAATCGTTAGTTGATTGGAGTGTACTTACGTTATTATACATAGAATAGAATAGAAATAGAATAGAAACAATCTTTACTCAAATATACTTATTAAAAGCTCTTTTAATAGTTAATTTTCTATGATTCTATTGCTCGATTAGAAATATAATATTTGATTAAGAACTCGCAAGAAACTCGAGAGTTATTGTTTTCAAATTGTTATAAAGATATAATAAGATTATTTTATATTTGTGTTTAAATTCAGATTCTTTATTTACATTAAACATAATTAAATTAGATATTTACTTTAAGCTACATATTTCACCAGTATGCAAAATTTATTAAAATATGTACTAAAACATATATTGTTAACGTAATTTACTTATAATGTCAACAATAGAAACAAACACTGGTTAACTTCATGCCATTCTATTACTAATGTTTCGTCGTAGGTTTAAAAGCAACAATGTTATGAAATTGAAGTTAGTTGAAAATATATCCATTTCAGTAAAGACGTGTGTTTTCTTGCACCTTAAATTGATATTGAAAAGTGAACCTTAACACCTTAACATATGGCCGTAATCGAGCCGGATTATTAGTTTATTACCGCTTCATCGACCCGTTTCGCGAGAACAATAGAACCGCATCGAACAAAAATAGCACATCGCCGAGTGGTATTCTTATAAAGATTTACAAATTTAATGATCTTTATTCACTAAGCAATTAGTACTAAGATTGCTTAAATTAGTAATTGGAAGATTATTGAAAAAATATGGCTACGTCTTTGGAACAAATTATCAGTGTACTTGAAGATACAGGAAATCTATTTAAAAAATCGCAAATAAATCTTAAAAAATGCCCGAAATCACGATTAACAAAAGGATACATCGAGTCGCGGTTAAAGTGCATAGAAGATTATTGGAAAACTTTCAAAAAATCACATGAAGAATTATTACGCATTACGACTAAAGAACAACGCGGCATACTACCATACTTCGTGAATGAAGAATACTATGTACATGAAGATATTTATTTGTGCTTGGAAGCGGACCTTAAGGATATGTTATCTGCTTTACCAGTGTCACGATTAGCTGAAAAAAGTGTGCAGGGTACCCTGGATGTGCAAGTGAAGCTACCCAAAATCCAAATTCCCTTGTTCACAGGATGTTACGAATCGTGGCCCGCCTACCAGGATTTATTTATTTCTTTAGTACATAACAATACATCGCTTAGTAGTGTACAAAAATTACATTATTTGAAAACAAGTATTGGTGGTGAAGCAGAGAATTTATTAAAACATATACAAGTGACGGAAAATAACTACCTACAAGCTTGGAATACACTGAAAGAAAGGTATGGTAACAAACGACTAATAGTTAACTCTCTTTTAAAACGACTATTTGCACAAAAGAAAATTATGAATCAGTCAGCTAATTCAATTAAAGCATTGTTGGATACAACGTCTGAATGCATAAATAACTTACAGAATTTGAATATTTCCACCGATTCTTGGGATCCCATAATCATATTTCTGGTCGTGCAGAAGTTGGACCCAGAGTCACATAAACAATGGGAGGCGTATTCTTATAAAGAAAATTCAGATGAACTACCCTCATGGACTGACTTGAAGAAATTCTTAGAATCTCAATTCCGTACATTAGAATTAGTTACACCATTATCATGCACTAGAGAGCGAACTATTAGAGAAAGATCATACCACGTGACAACTCCAAATAAAACTTGTAACATGTGCAAGAATAACCACGCCTTATGTCATTGCAAGGAGTTTACAAAATTGTCCCCCCTGGAACGTAAGGAATTTGCCAAGAACAATAATCTTTGTTACAACTGTCTAGTACCAGGACACTCGGTGTTGAAATGCCGTACACCAGTTTCCTGTCATGTATGTCACAAGCGCCACCATTCTCTTCTACATTTACAGAAGAAACCGGACACGTCGGGTCAAATAGGTACCATACAACCGAGTGTGTCACCATCCCCATGCAATGTAGAAGAGCAAGAGGAGATAAGAGTCAATACAATGGTAGCGTCTAATTGCAATACTAGGCAGAAGATAGCACTATTAGCGACCGCAATGGTGATAGTAAGAAGTGAACGCGATCACACCACTGTCTTAAGGGCGCTAATAGATCCAGGGTCGGAATCATCGTTTATAAGTGAAAAAGCAACTCAGTTACTTCAACTCACTAGAACAACAGCAAAAAGAAGTATTATCGGAATGGGATCTATGAAAACGAATGTAAACCAAGTAGTTCAGTTCAAAGTAGTTTCAAGATACAAGTCGGATTATAGCATACAAGTAGAAGCATACGTCGTGTCTCAACAACTGACTGCTAAGATACCCAAAAAATCACTTGCTGTTCATAATTGGCCACACCTAGAAGGATTACACATAGCTGATCCAAGTTATTGTACTCCAGGCTCCATAGATCTTCTTCTTGGTGTCAAAGAATATGCTAAAATATTACAATCTGATTTAATCAAAGGTCCACCTGGCTCACCATGTGCATTAAAAACAGGTCTTGGTTGGATTTTATTTGGTGAGGTACATTCTGGTGAAAATTGTACTCAAGAATCAAACTTTATTTTTACACATCATGCAGTAGATGTAGACGAAATGCTGAAAGTCATATGGGAGGTAGATATGGATACTAAAAGAAAATTTACTAAAGAAGAGAGGCTGTGTGAAGACATCTACGAAAAAACATATAAAAGAAATGATAAAGGACGATACATAGTGAAGCTACCATTTAAGACAGAGAATCCAGTTTCACCGGACGGAAATACAAGAGAAATAGCATTGAATAGGTTTTTACAATTAGAGAAAAGATTCAACAAACAACCACAATTAAAAGAAAAATACACACAAGTGATAGAAGAATACAAAAATATGAAACATATAGAAGAAGTACCAGAAGAAGAAATACATTCGAAAAGATCAATTTACATACCACACCTTGCAGTCATTCGTGAAGGAAAGGAGACTACTAGCACGCGTGTCGTTTTTGATGCTTCATGCAAAGGTTCAAACGGCATCTCACTGAACGACGAGCTCTTATTAGGACCAGTACTACAGGGTGATCTTAGAAGTCTGTTGATGAGATGGCGAATGCATGCTGTTTGTTTCGTATCTGATATTGAAAAAATGTACCGAATGATTTTGATAGCAAAAGAAGACAAAGACTTTCAAAGAGTTTTATGGAGAGATAATCCTGATGAACCTATAAAAGACTACCGTTTGCTCACAGTAACATTTGGGACGGCGTCAGCTCCTTATCTTGCTATCAAAACTCTCGTACAGCTATCTATTGACGAAGGTGAAAACTATCCAATTGCTACCAGGATAATTCAAGAGGATTTCTACGTGGATGATGTTCTATCGGGTTGTGATAATGTTGAAAATGCTATCGCAGCTGCCAAGGAGTTAAAATATTTATTACAACAAGGTGGTTTTCAACTAAAGAAATGGTCATCTAATAATGCAGAATTCATGAGATCTATCAAACCAAGCGAAAGATCCTCTAATGTACACTTAGATCTCAATATCGATGGTACTACAAAGGCATTAGGAATCGCATGGAACTTGAGAACTGATAAATTTAAATACAATTCGAGTACACATAGCGAGTCAATGAATATCACCAAACGTAGTATTCTGTCAGATATTCAGAAACTCTATGATCCTTTAGGATGGATAGCACCATTGTTGGTAATGACAAAGATATTTATACAACGACTTTGGATGGAAAAGTACAGTTGGGATGAAGAGATAAGTCAATCACTAATAGACGAATGGAGGACAATAAAACGTGATTTTAAGAACGTAAATGGCATACGTATAGACAGATGGTTACATACATTCAACAAAGAGAAAGAATCTATTGAAATACATGGTTTCAGTGACGCTTCAATGCAAGCTTATGCAGCCGTGGTATATTGTCGTGTTGTAAATTCTGATGGAACCATAACAACCACACTTGTTGCTGCACAAACTAGAGTAGCCCCATTGAAAACAATATCACTACCACGTTTAGAGCTTTGTGGCGCTGTCTTACTTTCAAGATTGCTCAAACAAATAACACAAGCAATGAAATTATCTATGTCCCAAGTGTTTACGTGGACTGATTCCACTATTGTCATATCTTGGCTACTTGGAGAACCCAGTAAATGGAAACCCTTCGTTGCTAATAGGGTGGTAGAAATAATAGATAATACCAACAACAGACAATGGTACTATGTGAAGTCACAAGACAACCCTGCTGACATAGCGTCCAGAGGTATGTATCTTAAAGATTTGCAAAATTCGAACTTGTGGTGGAAGGGACCGAAATGGTTGTCTGAACATAAGATAGATTTTCATAAGCCAAGTTGTATACAAACAGATGAGGAAATGAAAAAGGTTATACACGTAAACTTAAATATAAATAATAAGGAAGAAGAAAAAGAAAATCATATATATACACAATTTGAAAATTATAATACATTAACAGAATTATTAAAAGTAATAACATTTTGTAAAAGATTTCTAAAGTTTAGATTGTTGGCAGAAAATATAAACAATACTATTACAACACAAGAATTAGAGGATTCATTACGTATATGTATACAAATAAGTCAAAAAATAGATTTTGAAGATGAAATAGAAGCATTAGAAAAGAAGAAATCAATAAAAAGAACCAGCAATCTAAAATCGTTAAATCCATACTTAGATGAACAACGTATTCTCAGGGTGGGCGGAAGGCTCAGACACGCTAATATCGATGAAGAGAGTAAACATCCAATCATATTAAATCATAAAAACAGATTTACATATTTAATTGTCGCTGATGCCCATCGTAGAACTTTACATGGAGGTATACAAGTTATGTTGACGTATTTAACTTCTAAGTACTGGATAGTAAGAGGGAAGGGTATGATTAAGGGATACATAAATAAATGTTTGATCTGTGCGAGACATAAAGTTGCTGTTAGAACCCAGATCATGGGAGATTTACCTAAAGCACGTGTGACACCCTCTCGACCATTCTTGCAGAGCGGAGTTGATTTTACTGGTCCATTTCAAATTTTGATATCGAAGGGCAGAGGTATGAAAACAAATAAAGCTTATATTGCTATATTTGTATGTATGGCTACTAAAGCCATTCATCTGGAATTGGTTGGAGATATGACGTCAGAGGCATTCATTGGTGCATTTAAACGGTTTACTGCCAGAAGAGGCAAGTGCTCCCATTTATGGAGTGATCAAGGGAGAAACTTTATAGGAGCAAATAAGGAGTTAGTAACTGCCTGGAAGGATGCTTGTTTGGAATTTAAAGGGGAAATTGCTGAATCTTTGGCGTGCGATGGCACTCAATGGCATTTCATCCCTGCTTATAGCCCAAATTTCGGAGGTTTATGGGAAGCGGGCGTGAAATCAATTAAGTACCATTTAAAAAGAATATTAACCAATCACTTGACTTTTGAGGAAATGACTACCATTCTTTGTGAAATAGAGGCGTGCCTAAATTCTAGACCGCTCTGTCCGATTGATGACTCAGGTGACATAATTCAACCCTTAACACCGGGACATTTCCTGATAGGCGAAGCACCTATTGTCATTCCCAATCCAGATTTACAGCATGTTAAAGTTAGTAACATATCCCGCTGGCAACATACACAAAAATTACTAAGAGATTTTTGGAATCGGTGGCAGAAAGAATATTTGTCTAGACTTCAACAAAGACCAAAGTGGCTTAAAAAAGAAAAGGAATTTGCTATCGGACAAATAGTTCTTATTAAAAATGACCTACTACCGCCTGGTAAATGGGCTCTAGGACGAGTGCTCGAAAAACACCCTGGAGATGATGGAGTTACTAGAGTTTACAGTGTGAAAAGTGGTAACAGTGTTGTAAAAAGATCTATTAGCAAACTGTGTTATTTACCTGTGGACATTGAAACTGATTCTAAATAATGAACTTGTATGTAGTTGTTAATATTTTATAAATTAATTTATATACTACAATATTTTGTTACCTTTTATATTTGTTATATATGTGCATGAGATATATTGTTATTTGATTAAATTCTCGTTTAAAAAGACTTACAGTCATTTTGGTGGGCGGCATGTTAACGTAATTTACTTATAATGTCAACAATAGAAACAAACACTGGTTAACTTCATGCCATTCTATTACTAATGTTTCGTCGTAGGTTTAAAAGCAACAATGTTATGAAATTGAAGTTAGTTGAAAATATATCCATTTCAGTAAAGACGTGTGTTTTCTTGCACCTTAAATTGATATTGAAAAGTGAACCTTAACACCTTAACATATATATATATATATATATATATATATATATATATATATATATATAAGATTAACTATCTATCTATTAATATCTATCTATATATGTATATAATATCTATATACTATAACACCTGAGTCCTCAGGAATGGCAACGCATGGGGAGTATCATGGGGGAAACAGTATACTCTGTTATGTGCATGGCACTGCTCACGTCTATAGGCGACGGTTACCACTTTCCATCATGTGGGCCGTCAGCTTGTTTGCCATTCAAAGTTACATAAAAAAAGAAAGTAGGAGATTCGCAATTCAGTGATATTTTTGTTTTGTTCTATCATAGCAGCCTTTTACTGTCCACTGCTGAACATAAGCCTCCCACTTAGGGGATTTTGCCAGTAGTTGCCACGCTTGACAAGCAGATTGGCAACCGCAATTATACTTTAGAGATGTTTTAAGGGGAACACTGCTGCCCATTCCTCGCCCATCGTTTATAAACGGATTTGATTTTTTTTTTATCTGAAAAGTAAAATATACTAATATATACTTTTATCTAAAATATACTTTCAGACTTAGTCACATAGAAATTTTATCAAAATCGATTGAGCATTTTAATTTTGAAATCATAATAGCCGATTTTGTGCCAACTGAAGTCGATTTATTTACTAGAACACAGACTTAATTTTGGGGTATTTTCTTGATATAAAAAAGGGACACGTTTTTAGCTTTCTAATGTTACCCTCAAGTGGATAAATGAAATCTACCGTTTGGAATTTATGTCCCTTTTCTACTGAAAATCCTTATCGGAAAAGAAATAGTCGCCTTTCACCATATATCACTGTCTTATTCATTTATAAATTCCTTTATTTTTTCAATAGCATCCTTTATTTTAGACTGAGTGGGTTACACGTGATTTGGGGTTACCATTATCGATTAACAATGACAAATGTGCATGGTGTTAGTCGATCATGTATGGGCTTTTAACGACCATGTAATTTTAGACATAATGGGTACATTTAAATAAATACACATAATGTTAACAGAGATTTAAAAGAGTAACTGTTGAGTTTCTTGCGGGCTCTTCTCAACAGATAACAACTTTCCGAACCCTGCAGTTAATTAAAAAAACGACGTTTTAAAAGTGTTTATAAACAAGTTTATTTTGTATTATATTAAATTTTATTATATTATAATTATAATTTATTGTATTATATTATATTATAAAAAAGATATTTTGAAATTAAATTTGAATTTAACTAGTAAAAATATCCGAGACCGTAGTGCCAATACGGAAACTTTTTTTTATTTATTAAACCACCTAGAAAGTATAAATGGTGGACTTGACACCATATTTTTTATTTATACAACTTAGAATGGCAAACAAGCTGACGGCCCACCTGATGGAAAGTGGTAACCGTCACCTATAGACATGAGCAGTACCATGGACATAACAGAGTATACTGTTTCGCCCGTAATACCCCCCATGCGTTGCCATTCCTGAGGACTCAGGTGTTATTCCTCTGTACCCAGTAAATTCACGCCATATCCCACCCTTCAAACCGAAACACAGCCATGCAAACACAACTGCTTCACGGTTGAAACACGAATGGGACAGAGGTACCCAAGCAATCGACTTTTTTACACTGTGCGCGTTGGCAATCACAGTTTTGGATTTAGTGATGTTTTAAGAAGGACGCTAAAGGTGGAGGGATGGGCAGGAGCACTCATTATGGGAAAGGAAGGGGTAGTCCATTCCATGTTAAGACAATACAGCAAAGATGGCGTAAAAATAGTACAATATTATAGAAAAACTGCATTTAATTGTTAGACAAAATATTTAATACGTACAAATGTAAGTTTGAACACTGAAAGAGCAATGGTGTTCCCGAGTGGTTTTCGCCTGCCTGCAGTTAAGTGGATTAAAAATAAATTATTTGCAGCTACAACGTTCCGTTTAGCGGACGGCGGGGTTAAATTAAATTAAATCGAAAGTCATTTCGAAATGCGGGTATTACTCTGAACGTATGTTTTACAAATGACGTAAATGACTTTTTAAATTAATTACATTATGGCCGTACAACGTTTGGAACAGGATTTAGTTGTTAAAAGTGGCGCATGAAGGGTGCTATGGGTGTTAGAACGTATTTTATATAATCTATGGTGCTCTTTTACTTCGTTCTTTAGTTCATGTGGTCCCAGGATAGAATTGGCCACCGCTTCCTTTCCCGTAGGTGTCGTTAGAGGCGACTAAGGGAAGAAGAGGGATGGGCAGCAGCGTCTCTCTTAAAATGTTATCAAAAGCCAAACTGTAATTGCTAACCTGTTTACCAAGCGTGGCAACTACTGGCAAAACTTTATATAAACCAGGTGGCTTATATAAGGTTTTGCCAGTTATTACAATTGATACAATACAATACGTTAAAAACGGTTATTTTCTTCACCTATGCCAATAATGAAATACCGCGTTCATGATTCACTGTTCATATCAAAGGTTGACCGGTAGGGAATGCTACTAGCATTTTTTTAAATTTTTTTTGATGGATTTTTTTTTATACAACTTATAATGGCAAACAATATGACGGCCCACCTGATGGAAAGTGGTAACCGTCGCCTATAGACATGAGCAATACCATGGACATAACAGAGTATACTGTTTCGCCCATGATACCCCACATGCGTTGCCATTCCTGAGGACTCAGGTGTAATTCCTCTGTACCCAGTAAATTCACGTCATATCCCACCCTTCAAACCGAAACACAGCTATGCAAACACAACTGCTACACGGTATCGGTATCGGTACACTAGCGGGGCACCAGTGAGAGATGATTGGTGAGGATGAAAAGGTAGGTCAGTTAGCCCATCATGACGAATGCAACGATAAATTAGTCACGATGATTTTCAGGGGGAACTGCGTGTAGGTCGACTTGATAAGCTGCATTGTTAGCGATGGGAGAAACCTCTCCATTACTAACAATCCCTTCCCCCCATGCTACTAGCATTAAGTCTGTTACAGTATTTTCTTTTGGTCAATAAGTTATTTAAATAAATAAATTTGTTCTAAATTTTTTTTTACATGAATAAAATATTTAATTATTTTGTTTCAGCTGTGTATTTCTTTTCATTGTTGGTGGTATTCAGTTTCTACCACTTTCGTTACGTGCGCCGCGCCATTTTACTTCATGAGGCACAGTGCGAGTGATTTTGTACCTTTACTATGCATTTTTGTTCCGTTATTTGCAATAGAGAATACATTTTTAAATATATCGACCTCTTCATGTTTTGTCGACTTTTATTTTATATTTTCGTTTTATAAATGAAAACGAATATAAACAGCACTACATGTAGAAGGAAGATGCAAGATTTCATTTTGTGGCGAGCTTTAGGGTAGGCATATGCTGAGAAGTAGGACAATGGCGCGACAATCCTAATTATACCCCGCACAATACAAATTTTTATTTATATGTCTGGATTTTTTCTATGTGTTACGTATAGGTATATCAATCAATCTTCTGACTATTTCCATATTAAGGATCAGTCGTCCATCGGGAGGGTTATTTTTTATAACACAGATGGCAAACGAGCATGGATGGTAAGTGACAACAGCCGCCCATGATCACCCACAACACTAACAGCATTGCAAGTATGCTGCCGGCCTTTTAAAAACTCTTTTCTTGAAGGTTATGTTGTCGTATCGGTTCGGAAATACTGCTGCTGGAAGTTAATTTCAGATCCATCTGGAATTTACTTCCAGCAGCAGTATTTCAGCAACAGCATTCCAATGCGGAGAGTATAAATAAAAAACATGACGCGCGTGAACGCGCGTTATGTTATTTATTTATACTTTTGCATAAATAAAAAAAAAAAATGTTTACAGGGTGGACTTAATGCATGATGTATTCTCTACCAGTCAACTGTTCCGCTAAACAGAGGGAGTAAATAGCGGGGAAATGGTCTAACAAAATCACTCAAAATAAAGATTTTGATAGACAATACTATATATGCCAATTGTGTATTTATAAGAGTAACTATAATACATTACTGCAGCGGCCAGCAACTTAGGCATTGATGGACGAACGTGCAAACGTGGGCCCAGGCGTAGCCGAGGCACACATACGTGAGTCCATCAATGCCTAGTTGTGGCCAAGGCTTGCATAGTACTTTTCTCAAACAATGCGCGGAAATCAAAAACACAGTTTTACTTTTTAAGTTCAATGACGAATAACGAACAATAATAATTTTTCACGCGCCATAATGTTCCTGTGTTTTTTTTTAATAAACAGCTTTCTATTTGCAAGCCAGTTCGAAATTTAAATAAAACCTTTTATTAGTTACTTCCTTGGTAGCTATGTTTCGAAGTAAAAGGTCATTCCATTTTTAAATTACAGGACAGATATGAGTTTACATAGCAATTTATCTGGCCGCTAAACACGACAGATATGGATTTTCATAAAACTTTTGCCGGCCGCTGCCCGCATGTATCTTGGCCAGTACGGCAATTTTGATTTATCTCGAAGAAGTTTGTCAAAATAATGCTCACATTTCCAAGCATATTTGAGAAAATATATTTATTGATACTTTTTAATTAATCAAACATGAAAATCGATGTTTTTGTTTTACCAAAATCTTAAATTATTAAAGAAACTTATTATTTTCATGTTTGATAAGCCTCTAATGAACCGTGATCCCTTTTTAAACTGCCGAAGGGTAAAAAGTAATAATGGTTATTTTATCAATACAAGAAAACTCGGATTATAAGGGGCGTGTTGCCGAAAGCGAGTCACAAATCTTTATCGAAGGTCCCCAATTGTGATTTATGGTGGAGACTAGATGGGTTACGCGGTACACGGAATGTGGAGTTATATTCACCTAGAATAAACTTTAAGAGCGTTCATACCGTAGCTTCCTGAAGTATGCCAATGTAGCAAATAATACTTAATTTTCAAAAATAATTTAACGTTTTTATTTTTTATATTTAACATTTAATACACAATAAAATTCTATGTATATTTGGCGGACTTAACCATGGACGGTGTTCTCTACCAGTCAACTAAATAAGAACATTATTGATTGAATGAATGGGATCATTACATAATAAAGGTTTTAGTTCGCAAGCAAAGAACTTTTTAAATGATCATTCAAAAACAATGAAAACTGTTAAATTGTTTTTGAAAATTAACAGATAATTACGACGTTCCTACACTTCGGTAAGTTAAAATTACGAATGTTATTAACATACATTGAGTAAATTATGTCGGCAGTAATTCAAGATTTTGCACCACAAATAAGATCGAAGGTTGCCATGGTTTCATTGCAGCCTCAGACGTAATGACACAGCAGTCCCCCAGGGAAGTATTTTGGGACCGCTTCTTTTTCTTTTTAACCGACTTAAAAAAGAAGGAGGTTCTCAGTTTGTTTGTATTTTTTTCAATGTTTATTACTACATAACTCCGTCAGATTTAAACCGATTTGTAAAAATCTTTTTTATCTGAAAGTGTATACTTACAAATTGTTTATATAGAAATTTTATTAAAGTAGGTTGGTTTATTTAGTTTTTATATCAAAATAATTGGTTTTGCTACAATTGAAGTCGGTTTTTTTTGTGAGACACAATCGTTGATTATATACATCGACGATTTATCTAACTTTACAAAAGAGCAATGTGTTTTATCTGCTGACGATGTATCATTGACAGTGACTAAGAAACTAATGTACATTGTATGTTCTAATTTGAGCCTGCAAAAATCTGATTGTATATTAAAATGACACAATCCCTGTACCGCGTCGCAAGGATTAATGAAATTTATATTAATTTTGTGTGTTACCTATAAATCAAGAAACATTTTCAAACATTAATCCCGCTAAATATTCCTGAAGCGAAGGAAGCGGTCCCTAATTGGGCTATATTGCGAATTCCAAGATATCGGACCCAGCGTTAAAGTTGGATTACCTCTCGATGGATACTTAACGGTTTTATTGAAAATTCCACTATTCTGATATATTCCATATAATCTAAACTAATATTATACAGAGAGCAGACATTATTTTGTTTGTGATGGATAAATTCAAAAAATATTTTATCGATTTTAATAATTCTTTCACCTATAAGAAACTTTATTGTCAGCGAGTACTCGTAATACGGGATGTATTTAATTTAAAAAAAATCCAATTCAACAGTTGCGGGTCGCTAGTGTTAGGTAATTTTGAGGGATTTTGAGTGAACTTCTTCAAACCCACAAACATTATAATATTGCTATAAAATTTAATAAAAATGTACTTTACTTAAATTGATTAGTCCTTTAATCGCCTCTTACGACACCTACAGGAAAGGAAGGGGTGGCCTATTCTATGTCGGGACTACGGCAGTAGTATAATCCTATAATATTTACACTTTCCCTAGACGACGATTATTTAGTATTTAAATGATGATAATGGAATGGTAACCCCGCCTGCACTATATATCCGGTATACACTGGCGACACCCCAGTGAGGGTTGATAGGTGAGGATGAAGTAGGATAGTTAGCCCACCGTGACGAATCTAACAATAAATCAATCACGATGGTTTCCAGGGGGAACCACGAGGAGGACAAACTGACAGGGTATATTTCTAGCAATGGGGCTACTAATTCCCGTTACTAACAATTCCTTCTCCCCCCCCCCCAGACGATGTTAACTTTTTTTTTATACAACTTAGAATGGCATGCAATGCAATAGGCAATTACTTTCCATCAGGTGGGCCCTCGGCCCAGTAGTAGTAGAAAGTAACCGTCGCCTATAGACATGAGCAGTACCACGTACATAACAGAGTATACTGTTTCACTCATGATACCCTCCATGCGTTGCCATTCCTGAGGACTCAGGTGTTATTCCTCTGTATCCTGTAAATTCACTGCCATATCCCACCCTTCAAACCGAAACAAAACCATGCCAACACAACTGCTTCACGATTTAAACACGAATGGGATAGTGGTACCCAAGTAAACGACTTTTGTACAGCATCTCCCTCCGGTATCACAATAAAGAATTTAATTAAGATAATTGAATGCAAAATGATGTTATTTAGAGTTATCCATACAGCATATATAATGCTGCTCTCTGGGGTGGCGAAGTAATTACTTGTTTTGCCTCGTTGGAAATGTATGAGCCAACAGTTCTGAATTGAAAGTGTATGTGAAATTTTGTATACGATAAATACATATTAAATTCTTACTGGTAATATCATAAAGAATATTTTTTTTTATCTTTTTTATTTAGAGGCTTTTATCCTATAAGGATATGTCAGCCTCATCATACCCTAATTTTATAAAATACCTCACATACTTAAAACATTGATACATAAATATATAATACATAATGTCTTAGTAGTATATTTTCATAAAGGGAATTATTGATACAAAAATATAGTAATTAAAGATTTTGCCATTCCGGAATGTGGCTCTGCGAGTATATTTGAAAATAAACCAATCTCCTGTCTATTGAGACTATATTTCTGTATCAATACTTCGCTTTGTGTTTTGTATTTCGTACATTCAGATATCATATGGTGAACATCATCCAATGTGTTACGAACATCACAATTCGGATTATTAACTTTTTTTTTTTATAAGAAAATCGAATTTTGCATTTGGATAATGTCCTGAGCGTAATCTAAGAGTTGTAACAACGAAGTTTCTATATGCTTTTAAGTTTATTAACCACGGTATCCTTGGAGGCTGAGACTGGATTGTTTTATACCGAATTCCTTTTTCTTTACTCCTTTTGTCAAAATATTCTAATAATAGTTATTATTATTCTTTTTAGAATTAAATGAAACTAATATTATTAGACCTGTTTGGGTGTATTGCTAGCAATGGGATTCTCAGTCTCCATTACTAACAATCCCTTTCCCCCCCAGTACTTCAGTATTCAGTTTATTTATGATATGAGTTGGCGTGAGAAGTGGGTAATATTAGAATTTTCTATTCTTACCTAAATGTTTCTAACGGGGGGGAAAGGGAAAGAGGTCGACCTCGATCGAGGGGTATATACCCAACCAGGTCGACCTCCTCGCGGTTCCCCCTGGAAACTACCATGGTTAATTCCTGATGAATTCATCATGATGGACTAACTGGCCTGTTTTCATTCTCATCTGTCACCCTTCACTGGTGCTCTGCCAGCGTATACCGTTAGCGCAGGCGGGGTTACCATTCCATGTTCACCTATCCAAAAATAAAAAAAAATGTATCTACCAACGACGTCAGCAGGCGAGGTGGAATTTTTAAATTATAACATAATATTAGCTGTAAAGCCACGTGCGCAGTTTACGACGTCGTAAAAATAGTTGTTCCCGCACATGACACTTATATCAAAAGTCATTGTAAACGAAAAATTACGGGCGAGATACGAAGAAAATTTTAGCCGAGTTGTAATACTTTATTTGAATAAACCATCGTTGCGTACGCGACATTTTTCGAATCTTTTCTCCTGCGATTTCCAAAAGAAATCGACAATATTTTTGCTTGCCACGTCGTCTGTAATTTTTTTTATGGCTTCATACGCGATTACGCCCGTTCAGATCGTTTTCAGTTCTGAACCAATTTCGATTTTTGCAATAAATAAATCCTTATCATCATTACTAATACTATACCATTTTGTGTTACTATGGCACACGCATGAAGGAATGGTAACAGAGGAGATTGTTAGATTAGGTATTTTGTTTTTGTATTTTTTTTTATTTGTGCTTTTTTTATATTTATTCTTTTGTCTCTTTTGCTGTGTATTACGTGTATGGTTTTTTTTTATTGTAATTTGTGTGCTGTAAGTAATGTAAATAAATTGTCTATCTATCTATCTATCTATCTATCTATCTATCATAAATGTGAAACTAAGTTTGTTTGTTTATTATAGAACGTGTTAACAATTTAACAATTACTATGAAATTTGGTACACACGTACTGTAAGGGATGGAAAAGTTGATGGGCTATTTTTATCATATACAATCATATATTATATAAACCGATACCGAAAATTCGGAAATTCATTTCATGGCAGATATGGGATCTGCCATGAAATGAATTTCCGAATTTTCGGACTCAATTTCGTGTTTTTGTTTATACCAAAAACGACCAAGTAAACGGAGCTTAACATTTCGTTCGTCATAAATCCTACTATAAAAGTCCAAAGAAATGATATATTGATATTTTTAATATTATGTAATTTTAACATCAAATTTATGTTTCGTTCGGCCTTGAATTTTCGTAAAACATTTCATGGTAGGCCCTCATGTCCAAGTCTCACGTATGACGCGTACAAAGGCGCATGCAAAAGATAGTTATATTACAAATGAGTTTGTTTATTTGTTTGTTACCTATTAGCATCTTAAAATCAATTTATTAGAATAAAATTTGGTATACACGTATCGTATGAGATGGAGAATACCTTCTCCATGGCATGTACATATATAAGCTACTTTTTATTCCGGACAGAGAACTTATCTCGAACACGTAAACGAAGCCGCGGGTAAAGGCTAGTAAATAATATGTGGGAGTATTATATTTAAAACTTATGGTGTGTGTGCGTGCGTGCGTAAGAGCGTGCGTGCGTGCGTGCGTGCGGGAGTGCGTGCGTGCGTGCGAGCGTGCTTGCGTGCGAGCGTGCTTGCGTGCGTGCGTGCGTGCATGCGTGATTGCGTGTGTGTGTGTGTGTGTGTGTTTGTGTGTGTGCGTGCGTGCATGCGTGAGTGCGAGCACGCGTGAGTTGAGTGTGTGTGTGTGTATAATTAATAAAAAAAACTGCTTAGTAATTATACTTAAATCATTTAGTAAAATCAGTGGTCGTGTTCAAAATTTACCATATAATAATAATAATAAATATATAAAAGTATAATAAAATTTATGCCTTTTAACAATTTATATTTTCCACTTACGAATAAGAAACGCAATAAACGAACGAATTTACTGGATAATATAAATAAAAATACTTATCCAATACGTTTCGGACAATTGTTTTGACTGCATACGGAATTATCTGTAACCACAAACATAGAATGTTCATAAAATTCTTATTGTACGTATATATATATATATATAGACATTCAATATTATTATTAAAGAGATTATCCCATACACTGTACACGTCTTCGGTTCATATCACTCGAGAGTAATTTGTCACTTAACATCACAAGTTTCGCGATAGCTCGCTAATATCTCATCCAATCTGGCATTTGACAGCTTATAAAGTTTATCTCGCAATTTCACAAAAGCAGTGTTTCATTTTAGCGTGATTCCTTATAACGACCTTTGGTGTGACTGTTTAATACACTATCTCACCTTCTTTTTATGCATCTTAGAATGGCAAACAAGCTGACGGTCTACCTGGTAGACTACTTTCCACCACCACTTTCCGTCAGGTAGACTCTACCTGATGAAAAGTGGGTAGGGGGAAGGGTTTATTAGTAATGGAGAGGTTAAACCCCATTGCTATCATGTTACCCTATCAGGTCGATCTCCACGCGGTTCCCCCTGGAAGCTCTTGACCAATTTATCGTTGAATTCGTCACGATGGGCTAACTGACCTGCCTTTTCATCCTAACCTGTCATCCCCCACTGGTGCCCTGCCAGCGTATACCGATAGCGCAGGCAGAGTTACCATGCCATTTACACCCATTAAAAGATGGAAAGTGGTAACTGTCGCCTATAGACATGAACAGTATCACGGACATAACGGAGTGTACTGTTTCACCCATGATACCCTCCATGCGTTGCCATTCTTGAGGATTCAGGTGTTATTCCTCTGTACCCTGTAAATTCACTGCCATATCCCACCCTTCAAACCGAAACACAGCCATGTAAACACAACTGCTTCACTGTAGAAACACGAATGGTACAGAAATACCCAAGCAAACGACTTTTGTACAAAGTATCCCTCTGGTAAAAAAGGCTTAATAAAGTACTAATATATCTTTTTATCGACTCGTTCGAAGTTGAGGCGAATTGCTGGTTTTTAGTAAACTTTACACACAAACAGATGTCAAATACGTGTATATATTAAGCTGTCTGAACATTTACACCTGTTTTTCGCAAGTTTAACTTTTTTCGAGGTAAAACGGTGACAGTTTAACTTAGTTTAAATTAAGCTGTGTAACCAGAAAATCGCTGTTAAAAGCATGAATTAATATTAAAATCATTTTTATTGATATAGACTTGTTTACAATCGTATTTTTTTTTAATCTAGATTATTTTATATTAAATCGAGATGGAAATAAATCGAATAGACATTTAAAACTTTACAAAGCAAAGCCCTTTACGTCACAAGCAATTCCGCGTAAATGGCTTTACGAGTGTAATTCGAATAAAAGTGTTTTAATTTCTGCACTGCTTTTGTGTTGCCAGGTTTTAAAATTTTATCATCATCATCATATTAATTTGTTTATATTTTTTAAATTAGTTTTTAATTGGTCCCCTGTTCTAAAGCTAGCTTGTTTGACCATCACAACATTTTTATAACATTTACAAGAGGAAAGAATAAATTTTTAATAGTTATATTTTTTGATATATAAATAATTATTATTATTATAGGAGATATTTTGGCGATATTTACTAATATAAAAAATTTGAAAGTAAGTTTGCTTGTTTTATACGTCTTGACGGCTTAACTGTTTAATCAATTACTATGAATTTTGGACGTACTATATGGGATGAAGAAGGTCATAGACTACTTTCTTTCCCGGTCAATGAACATATCCCGAATATGCAGACGAAGTCGCCGGTAAAAGCTAGTATAAAAAAAAGACCCACAACAAATCCGCCCGCAAACACTAACACTTTCTCACTGAAAGGTATATAAACTTTAAAATAGTTGGAATTGACTGCAAACGAAGCTGTCCGTTCATGCTTTACGGAGATTAACGCTCTCCATTCGTACAGTTCGATACAAAACAAGCACAGAGTAGGTAAGTAATCACTATGTTATTTGAGAGACGGCACTGCTTTCATATTGATAGAACAGGGAAATGAATCTATGCAACCAACATCAATTAAGTAGTAGACTTGAACTCGCGCTAAATATTTTTTATATGTAAGTAGGTTTTTGTTCTTTTAATCCGTTTCAAAAAGAAAGAGGTTCTCAATTCGGTAGAAGTTTTTTTTTCTGTTTGTTATTTCATAACTTCGTCAGTTGTGAACCGTTTTGGAAAATTCCTTTTTTTATTTCAAAAGATATACTTACAAATTGGTTCCATAGGAATGTTTATCAAAATCAATCCAGTAGTTAAGTTTTTAAAGCAAAATAACAGGTTTTACCACAATTGAAGTATTTTTTTTGTATAATACAATCTTAATATATAAATATGTACTATTATAAAACCCATATTTTAGATATATTTAAAATGGACAGTTGTACTATTTATGCCTTAGGCTATTTTATAATATAGGTTTAACATCTAGTAAAAGCATCAACTCCTACAAATAATATTGTTAAAAATCTTTTGCATGTTATAGGTAGTAAGTTCTTTAAATATTTGTGTTGAGTTATCGAGCACGTGAGTATTGGAAGGTGTGGCGCTATATCAAATCGCTTCATAACAATCGTCAAATATTATTAAGCTAATTGTAAATTTACTAAAATCTCAAACCTATAATGGGAGTATAATGGGATCAATGGGTTGTTACAGCATGGTGGCGTACTAATTCTTATTATGTAAGTGGCTGTACCAGAAAGCAGTTTCGCCACAAAATTACCCCGTCCAAATGCGGGGTAGAAGCTTCTTGTGACTGCACAACGTGATATTAGTGATGCCCCCTTCACTATATAGTAAAATATCGAAATAATATTTTTTGTTAAGATATAAATGTAAAACTGAGTAACCAAGTAAATACGCATAAAAATTATATGTTCTATTTGTCAAAATAAAAATATTATTATAACTTCTTCTAATTATTCTTATATTTAATATCGCCGTCCATAAATATTATAATATAATAATAACTTTATTTGCAATGATTTTGGGTATAAAACATTTGATCTTATAAATTAAAAGTACCGTACAAAATCTACTTAGGTCAAGCGTGCAAATATTGAAAACAAAAATTACAATAATTCAATTTTAAAATTTTTTGCAGCATTTAAACATTACGAAATTATATAATAATAAAATAACATTAATTAAAATATTAAGGAATGCAATCCAATTTAATTTTATTTATTCAGTCAACTAGTTTAAATAGTAGAAATAAATAACAATTGGATATCAGATGGTCAACAATAAAAATGAGATGTATAATATATTGAGATTACTATATTATGTATCTTGACTTTAAACTCTGATAATTACAATAAACGGGACAAAATTAATATTGATTTTTTAATGGGTGAAAATGGAATCCATGCGGCTTGTCTAGTAGTAGGTAACTACTACCGCCCATGAGCACCCACAGCATCAGAGGCTTTGTATGAGATGCTCTTTTCTTGAAGTTTGACATCGTATCGGTTCGGAAATAGCGTTGCTGGAATTTGATTTCAAAGCGTGGTCGTAGGTGAAAGAAAGTACTATTTTCTCATAATACTATCTTGCTTGTAATTGGAGTCCATTATTAGTCTTAGACTTCATTCCATTAACCTTATGGATTTTTTAGTATAAATTTAACTACATTTATTTATTTAGTTGCACATCGATAAATCTTTTTCCTCTTAATTTTGTGTAAAAAATGTAACACAAATGTAAAATGCGAAAACAATTTGAAAAACAAAAAGGTTTCCCGGCG
Source organism: Galleria mellonella (assembly GCF_026898425.1). Classification (NCBI taxonomy): domain Eukaryota; kingdom Metazoa; phylum Arthropoda; class Insecta; order Lepidoptera; family Pyralidae; genus Galleria; species Galleria mellonella. Next base: position 10,409,302 of record NW_026442074.1, on the reverse strand, counting down.
TCAGTACATATTGAAACCGCAGTCATGTCAAAGTTGGGAGCTTTTAAAAGTTAGCTACCCAGTCGCTTATTTCACACTGTTTATGCCGGTTTCGTATTTAAGATACTATTTATTCTTGCCTCTATTTTTTTTTTATTCTCATATTTTTTTTATCGCATTAACTTTTGCCTTCTACTTTACACGCGATATATATATATATATATATATATATATATATATATATATATATATATATATATATATATATATATATATATATATATATAAAAAAAAGCAATTAAAATAAAACATACACCAGAGGGAAACTTTGTACAAAAGTCGATTGCTTGGGTACCTCTGTACCATTCGTGTTTCAACCGTGAAGCAGTTGTGTTTGAATGGCTGTGTTTCGGTTTAAAGGGTGGGATATGGTGTGAATTTACTGGGTACAGAGGAATAAAAACTGAGTCCTCAGGAATGGCAACGGAAGGGAGGTATCATGGGCGAAACAGTATACTCTATTATGTCCATGGTACTGCTCATGTCTATAGGCAACTGTTACCACTTTCCATTGGGCGGGCCGTCAGCTTGTTTGCCATTCTAAGTTGTATAAAAAAAAAAAAAAACAGATTTTAAGTTAGAACTTTAGAAACTGCATTCAATTGGGTGCAGTTGTTTTTGCTTGATGGTGACACAGATATATAGACAGACCGACAGACAAATAAATATTTAATAATTATTGTGTTGGCTTCTATTGGTCTTACTAAGAACTCTTATGTTATTTTTTTTTAAATATCTCTCGTGTACAGACATGGTTTCGTTACAGTTTTATTAAAGTAAGATTAGTTTTACTTGCGACTTTGTCCGCGTGACCGAGATATGTTTACTGACCAGGATAAAAAGCCTTTGTTACGATAAATAAATGAATTATTATTTTACTCGGTAATGTAAATAAAAATTATTTTTTTAATAATAAAAAAATATATTAAAATGTATAATAATAAAAAAGTAAATATGACACCATCATACTTATTTCGCTGTATGGTCCCGGTATAGAATGAGCCACAATTTTTTTTGTCGTGTATGTCTTAAGAAGCGACTAGGGGAATTTAATGTTCGAGGGTTGGACAGCAGTGTCTCTCTTGAAACGTCACCAAAGGTTAATAGCAGTCGTCAACCTGCCTGCCATCCGTGGCAACTGCTGGCCAACACCTCTTATGGGGTAGGCCTATGTTTAGTAGTGGATAGTTAACGGCTTATATGGTATAGTATGGTAAGGCACTTTATTAAATAAAAAAAAAAATATTTTTTTATTATTTTATTTTAATAAAATAAAAAATCGATAAAACGGATGTTAACACACAATTACACTTCACTAGACAAGAGCGTTAATCTCGTAGACGTTCCGAGACGGATGGAGTGAGCCCGATCAAGCCGATTAGTAGTAAATCATTAAACACAGTAAAATCAGTCTTAAGCCCATAACAATACATTTGAATTTCCTTATTCAAATCCACAAGTAGATTAATACTGTTATCAATTAATAATTTTAATCTCTGTCCCTATAAGAATAAGGTTGAAACTCCGAGTGCGGGCTATGGGAGTCGGTTGATTGAAGAATACGATTTTTCAAAGGAAAAAGCCAGTATTATTTGATCTTTCATAATTCCTCGTATTATACTTAAGTGTACAATAAAATTAAGCAGGTTTTATATCGTTAGAGCTCTATCTAAAATGGTTTTTTAATGTCGATCGAGAATAACGTCATTTCAGCTTATTCATTTTGTTATAGGCGGAAGAAAATTGAAATAAATCATTTAATATTTTGTTATATGTATAAAAACATCGAGCGGTTTACTGTAGATTATGTATAAATATAAATGTACGCTTTTGTGGGTACTTCTGTCGCGATTCTATTCGCTTGCATGATTTTATTATACATTGTAGGGTAGAATTAAAAAAGAAACCAAACGTCCAGACGTATGGGTTCTGCCGGACTCTTACCGGCTACAACCCACCATGGCATCCCTCGCCACGCCTATGTGTTGGGGTCGCGGGCACCCTTTCGAAGTCTACCGAAATCCCAACGGCGTTGACCCGCGCCGGCTCGCGGGCTTCAACTCAGGTTTGGGGCAAGTACGAGAGGTTAGGTATCTGCCCCCATCTAGAAAAGCGCGCGGGGACGAGCGCACAACTTCCCAAGGCCATCTTAGTGTGGGGTGGAACTGCCCCCGCAGTTGGCGCCCTGCCTCTTTGGCACACCAAACCATGCCTAACCTAACCTATGTTTGTGGGGGGGAAAGGGATTGTTAGCAATGGAGTTTGACAGCCTCATTGCTAGCAATATGCCCTATTAGGTCGACCTCCACGTGGTTCCCCCTGGAAACTATCATGGTTAATTCCTGATGAATTCATCATGATGGGCTAACTGGCCTGTTTTCATTCTCATCAATCACCCTTCACTGGTGCTCCGCCAGCGTATCCCGTTAGCGCAGGCGGGGTTACCATACCATTTTCACCCATCAAAAAAAAAAACGTAACAGATCGGCCGTGCACTCCATAACGTCATCATCACCTGTAAACAAACATACCATTAATAGCAAGTCACATTACTCATACATATGATTATGGTAAATGATCCTAATACATATCACCATCTTGCTGCTGTGAAACACAAGCACCCGAAACACTATAAAAAAAATTTACGCGTGCAATACTTAAATAGCTATTAGAGACTTATGCTGTATCAAATCGCAGCTTAAGTCAGCTAAGACGCTTAAGCTTAATACTCATTCCTCAATCGCGAACCAAATAATATTGGAAAAAAAAACAGGTCTACCTCCACATGGTTTCCCCTGGAAAGCAACGTGGTAAATTCTTGTCGAATTCTTTACGATAGGCCAACTGACCTGGCTTCATCCTCACCTATCACTATCACTGGTGCCTCGCCAGTGTGTACCAAAAACGTAGACGGGGTTATCATTCCATTATTACACATTAAAAAAATCTACCTTTTTGACCATAAGCACGAATAACACACACAGAATATGTTTAAAATTATGTCTAGCACTGTAAGAAAAAAAAAAAAAAACAGAAAAGAAAAGAAAAGAAAAGAGAAGAGAAGAGAAGAGAGGAGAAGAGAAGAGAAGAGAGGAGAGAGGAGAGAAGAGAAGAAGCGAAGAGAAGATAGGTTGGGATAGAACAGAAATGTAGGTTAGGTTAGCATTATGAGCTAGTAACATAGACTGAGTTTTATTTAAGACACAAACCGCGCGAAGTCGGGGCGCTTCACTAGTTTACGATAGTAAGGATGATCTACCGTTATTACAAGGCACTGGATCGTGAATTCGGACCAATAATGTAAAAGATAATTTACAATCGACCCCTGTCTTTTCCGATATCCGGTTGACCGTAATCCCGTAATGAAAACTATTTAATTAATCAAAATAGTATGGTGTTCCAGTAATTTGTGATACCTACTTAGAAATATAAAAGATCAGAGGTCTAAAATACTGTTTATCTAAACATGTAATTAATTTTTTTTTAATGGGTGATAATGGAATGGTATCCCCACCCGCGCTATCGGTATACACCGGCGGGGCACCAGTGAAGGATGATAGGCGAAGATGAAGCAGGTCAGTTAGCCCATCATGACGAATCGAACAAGAATTGTTCACGATGGTTTTTAAGGGGAACCATGTGGAGGTCGACCTAATAGGGCATATTGATAGCAATGGGGCTGTCAAACTCCATTGCTAACAATCCCTTTCCACCCTGTAATTCATCATTATCACCATATCGTAGAGTATGCCCCACCATAGAATGGGCCACCCCTTTCTTTCCTGTGGGTATCGTAAGAGGCGACTAAGGGAGTTTATGGTTGAGGGCAGCAGCGTCCCTCTTGAAACGTCTCTAAAAGCGTAACTGCGGTTGAGAATCTGCTTGCCAAGCGTGACAACTACTGGCAAAACTCCCCTTATGAGGAAGGCGGAGGAGGGGGAGGAGGTTTTTGTTTTAATCGATAATAATGAAATGGTAACCCCACCCGCGCTATCGGTATACACCGGCGGGGCACCAGTGAAGAATGATAGATGAGGATGAAGTAGGTCAGTTAGCCCATCATGACGAATTCAACAAGAATTGTTCACGATGGTTTACAGGGGGAAACACGTGAAGGTCGACCTAATAACGCATATTGCTAGCAATGGGGCTGTCAAATTCCATTGCTAACAATCCCTTTCCCCCCCATAGGCTTTTCAGTGGACAGTTACCGGTTAAACTAATAATAATAATAACTGGGGCCCTGAACCCCGGCCAACTGTGCTTCTGCCGGGGGTTAGTTTGCCATCTCCTCTCCTTAAGAGGGGAGATGTGAATTTTTCTAAAAATTTAAAAAATAATAACAAAATAAAATAGCCATATCAGCTGCTGCTGGTGAACATAGGCCTCTCTCATGGTGGGGGTTTGCCAGTAGTTGCCACGTTTGGTAAGCGATTTAGTAACCATAGTAAGGTAAGTATCGTAGCATTTGACGTTTCATTGTTTCTGTCTACCCCAATGGTATACAGGCGTGACGGATATACATATATGTATGTATGTAATAAAATTAGTTGGCGAACTATTTGTTAATGCATTACTTCAGAACGGTCGCATCTGTTTAGTGATTGTTCTTTTATTTATGTTTGTAATTGCCAGGACAAAGTTATGTTCGAAATCACTTAATTGTTATTTTATTTCATTACACGATCGTATTGTAAAGGGAAGAATTAGTCTTATTTTCGTTATTAATATACCCATGTGAAGCCGGGGCGGGCACCTAGTCTTATACAAAAGGGGGGAAAGGGATTGTTAGTAATGGAGACTGAGAATCCCATTGCTAGCAATATATCCAACCAGGTCGACTTTCTCGCGGTCCCCCCTGGAAACTATCATGGTTAATTCCTGATGAATTCATCATGATGGGCTAACTGGCCTGTTTTCATTCTCATCGATCATCCTTCACTGGTGCTCTGCCAGCGTATCCCATTAGAGCAGGCAGGGTTACCATACCATTTTCACCCATCAAAAAAAAAGTCTCATATGAAGATATACAGAATCCAATCCAATGGTGATCATTATTCACTATAATATTTCCCAATTCAAACCATCTTTTTTAAATTGACTAGTTTACAAACACTTTTAAATAGTCATTTATTTTTAATTTACTGCAAGGTTCGGAGTTGTTATCTGCTGAGAAGAGCCCGCAAGAAACTCAACAGTTACTCTTTTAAATCATATATTTATATCATACATAACATATATTTATTTAAATACATTATGTCTACCATATATCTCGCAAGTACTAGGTTATCATAACACCACAAGAGACTTCAAAACTCGTCGCCAACTTTATCTCCGGGAAGAGGATATGTCGTGTCGGCTTACTACCCAATATTTACGATAACATACTGTTACATTCTATTCGAAAATGCTATACGGAGAGACTTAAATAGATTTTGTTGTGATAAAATAATCATAAACAGTTTTAATGTTGGTATCATTTTATCTTTTAGGTATTTATTGATAATAGCGACATCTGGGGGGAAAGGGATTGTTAGTAATGGAGACTGAGAATCCCATTGCTAGTAATATACCCAACCAGGTCGATCTCCTCGCGGTTCTCCCTGGAAACTATCATGGTTAATTCCTAAGGAATTCATCATGATGGGCTAACTGGCATGTTTTCATTCTCATCGATCACCGGTGCTCCGCCAGCGTATCCCGTTAGCGCGGGCGGGGTTACCATACCATTTTCACCAATAAAAAAAAATAGCGACATCTTTTTTTAATGGACAATAATGGAATAATAATCCCGCTTGCTCTAACTGTATACGCTGGTGGGGCACCAGTGAGTGTAGACAGATAAGATTTGAAGAGATGAAAGGATAGGTCAGTTAGCCCATCGTGATGAATACACTTGAAATTCAGCACGATGCTTCCAAGAAAGAATACGTGGAGGTCGACCTGATAGGGTATATTGCCAACAAGCCATTGTTGGCAATATACCCTGTCAGGGAGCAGTTCACCAGTTCGCACTGGTGAATATAGAGCTCCCCCACTGTCGTAAGGAACGGTCCAAAGACACCTGCATCCACTGACTTCCTGCAATGCAGCTAGTCGTCACTCTATCTAGTGGGGAGTCGATATATATATGTAGATAGATAGGAGAGTATATATATATATATATATTATCGGTATATATGACAACGGTGTGAAACAATGAGCACAAAGTCGGTTGGTCCATTGTTACACTAAAAAAAAGGCCTAATTAAAATGTATGATAATTATTTAATTTTGACATATCTATTTTATGTACAAAATGACTAGATTATGGTATTTTAATAGATTTTTGCGTACCAGTATTTCGATGAAACTTGTAGCTCGAAGTGTACACAACTAAATCTAATGTGACCATGTTTAATGCAAATAAAGAATCTGAATCTAAAACAAAGAAATCGCTAAAATTTGGAAACCGACTTAATTCTCAATGTAGCAAAAATGAATTCACGATGGGAGAAATTGGTTACTGAAAAACATCCATTACATTCTAATGAATTTAATAATTTCATTAGGGGGGAAAAAGATTGTTAGCAATGGAGTTTGACAGCCCCATTGCTAGCAATATACCTTATTAGGCTGACTTCCACGTGGTTCCTCCTGGAAACCATCGTGAACAATTCTTGTTGAATTCGTCACGGTGGGCTAACTGACTTGCTTCATCCTCACCTATCATTCTTCACTGGTGCCCCGCCGGTGTATACCGATAGCGCGGGTGGGGTTACCATTCCATTATCATCCATTAAAAAAAATTTCATTACATTAGTAACATTTTATTTATTTTTAACAAGAAACGTGACAATTACAATAAAACACGGAATAATGTAAAGCATGTCACCGTAAAATTAATACATGAAACATCAAAGGCTTGTTATTTGGATCCACCTGGTAAGGTTTGCATGGAATTCAAAGTTAACAATACTCTGCCTACAGGAACCGACATTAGGTTTGAACGGTCTTAAACCGGTTTTAATTAAATGCGTTTAATGAAAGAAACTGGCGCGTAGACATTTCTGAGTGCACTCACTTGTCAAATGAAATGTCGCGTTTGGCAAACGATGGATAAAATTATAATAAATAAATAAATAATATATTAGTGGTCGCCCCGTGGTCGAAATTTGACCATAACATATATTGTAATAAATGAATTTATTATGGTTATGTTTGACATTCGGTAAGAGTATAGACAAATAGTATTAAAGACAGACACTATTAATCTATTCTCAATTTGACCACAGACTTTAACAATAGACAAAATATTATATTTGCGTGTGTGTGTCAAATACATGGAAGTGTGTATATTTTTTTTTTATTGATTAACGTATTTTTAACGCATATTTAAAAAAAAATTAACATTCTGCACTCCTTCTCTATATAAACTATAAGTGTGCCAAAATTCATACTCCGCTGTCTGCGCAATTTTCGTAAAAACCAAGCTATGGTGGAACAAACATATAAAAAATCAACCGAATTGAGCACGTCCTCCCGTCTGAAGTTTGTTGAAAAGCGGCAGTTCTCGTGCGCAGTGCGTTCACAGTCACTGCGTATTTGAAAAGGCGATATTTTCTCCTGAGTCGCCGTGTCGCTGTCGCAACACGCTTAGTTCTAATTTATGGGCCTTCATAAACGGTTATAAGCTATAATTATGTTCTGAAATTTCAACAAGAAGCAAAGTAATGCTGAAATTTGACTTTTTATCAGATTAAAAAAAGAAGCAAAGGAATTTTTGTGTATAATAAAGACTTTTATTTTAAAATGTTTCGTAAGTACACACGTTTCGTAGGTACACAGTATATTTTAAGGAAATAACTATTTTTATTTATTTATACTTTATTGTACACACCGCTAATAAATAAAAATATTACAGAGGTAATCAAATATACAGCGAGCTTAATTCTAAAAGAGTTCTTTCCCAGCAAACTCAAAGCAATCCCAATTCTTTTATGTATTTTGCTTTCTATTCCTTTATTTATTTATTTATTTTCAAATAACTCACCACACTTACAGTCTCCCAAAACGTGTAGTGAGCCATAGGTTTATTTTACAAACTTACAAATTGTGTACAACATTTTAAAAATGTATCTATTTTGTCATTAAATATATCAATATCTGGCTGCTGAGTAATCAGAGAATTGAGCAGAGAAATAGCCTGATAAGTAGGAGCAAACTGAGCAGTACAGGTGCGAACCGGCGGTGTCGATAGTAGTCGATAAGCACGCAATCGCATGCAGCGTTGGGGTGCGTACAAAGAACAACGGCTAAGAGTTGCAGGATTGTGTATTCCGCCGTTGAGCAACCGATAATAATGCATTATCAAATTGCACTTTCGCCTTACCTCGAGCGTTTCTAGACCTACCATACCGGATACGAACAGTGATAGGTACAAATAAGGATAGTAGCCGTAAAGTTTACTATACAGAACACGTGCAAATTTCCTCTGAACTCTTTTCTATTATTATCTTGTATTTTGTTTCATGAGGGTTCCAAATAATTGAATTGAATTCTAAAATGAATATCGTATTAAAAAATCTTTCTTGGACATAATTTACATTGAAACATTTAATAAAGAATGGCGTACTTATCCCACAGAGGGATCTCTTACAGTCAACCGTTGAAAAGCTGATAATAAACTATAGAATGTTCGAAGTTGAAAATCGTACAGCTAAAAATAAAACTCAATAAGACCTAGTTAAAATTAAACACATAATAAAATAAAAAGTGAAAATACATACCTACATATGTAAATAATAATAATAATATATAAATAAAATATATATGTCATAATATATGTGTCAGGGGTGTTCTTCTCTAGAAATCTGTCCGATTCTAGAATAAGTGCATACGGGTATGCGACCCCGGCCTCCCGAGCCGCTGCAGTGTCCCAGTCCTTTCCGCAAATGCAGTGTCCCCCCCTTTCCTTTCCCACATAAGTCCTTTATTCCTCTCATTCACCAATTTCCTTTACACATTTCCAACGTTCCCTTCCTTTTTTCCTCAATCCTTTCCTTCATACCGTAGGTGGCGGAAACCATCGACAAATGCATTCCCAAAGAGGGTTGACGTCAGGCAGGTGGCCGGTCGTAAAACTAAAAAAACCAAATCTTTTTGTAATATGGATAAAATCATATTACGCCGACCCCAAATGATTGGGATAAGGGTAGGAAGGTTATTTACACGCGTAATTTGGTCGAAAAAGCTTAAAACCATTCGAGACTTTTATCTTGAGCGGCTTTGACGCGAACGCGAGCCATATGTCCCGACTTTAGTACAAAGAATGATGGTTATTGAAGGTGTAAAATTCATTGTTGTTATTCAAGATTTCCAATGAATACCAAATGAGCGTCATTTGGAATTCACTGGAAATATAAGTACAAATGTGATACTGGATCATTTATTGTTAATTTATAATATATTCTAGTAGAACCGGTTTCAATATTTATTTATTTATTCATAGAAAAACCAGGGCTACACTACAGCAAATAGATATAGTTTTAGGATAACATAATAAGCCACTAATAGGTTTTCACAAATAGCAACAATATAGATACAAGGCGCTGTACACAAAGCAACAAAAATACGAGTTAATAAAAAAAAAGATCAAACAAGAGGAATAAAAACAAATAGAAGAAATAATAATGATAATTAAAATACAAATGAAAGATTAAATGTAAATATTTGACCAAAATATGGCCTTTTTATCCATACAATAGTAATTCAAACTGACTATGAATAAAAAAATTGCTTACTCAGTTGGTATCTCACTGATATTATATTTTTTTGAAAATAGATCGATATTAACACTTCTAGAAAAGTTACATAACTTAATGAAAATGTAAAATCAACGAATAATCTTTCTCTCTTAATTCCAGTTCATCGCTCTGCTTTTAATACCAACTCCTTCACTTTAGAGGGCTCAAGACTCTGGAATGCGCTGCCCATTGGCATAAGACAAGTGTCTACCGAATTTGCATTTGAAGAAAAGTTTATGAATCTCTTACGAAGAAGTTGAGAAAGCAGCTCATCATCATCATCACCTGTGATCTCTATCGTTGCTTTATTGGTATTATATTATTATGTTTGCATGTATATTTATATTTGTATGTATGTTTTTATAATATACATACATTTGTATACGTAAGTATTATCTGCAGTAGTTCTCATAGGGCTTGTTCTATTACACACTATGTATAGGATAGAGTTTTTTTTTACAACACAGGAGGCAAACAAGCATGCGGCTCACCTGATGGTAAGTGACTACCGCCGTCCATGGTGGCCCACAACACCAACGGCATTGCAGGTGTGCTGCCGGCCTTTTAAAAGGGAATATGCTCTTTTCTCGAAGGTTATGTTGTACCTTTATGTATATATTTTAATCTGTATATTATATTACTGTATTTCACTTGAATTGTTCAAATGTTATTGTATATTTTAATGTTTCTGGTGCAATAAAGTGTTAAATCTATACTTATAACAAATCTGTATGTAATATATTTATATATATACATACAGATTTGTATATATATTATAGTTATTTTATTGTTATTTTGGAAATAACTATAAAAGTAAAAGATAGTTATTTTGGAAATATAATGAAATATATTTCCAAAATAACTATCCGGGGATGATTAGTGATCGAACTGATGCCAAAAATGCAATCAGTAAATTTTTTGTCTGTCTGTCTGTCTGTATGTTTGTTATAGAAACAAAAATTACTCGACAGATTTTAACGAAACTTGGTACAATTATTCTAGTATACTTTTCATCACATCAGAGCAGTGAAGGGAAATGTTGGGAAAACTGGAGAAATTACTTCATTTTTAAGCTTCCGTCGCGTGTGCAGCCTTAATGGCCACTTTTTAAAATGTAAAAATGTCCACCCGTACGACGCCGGGACGGGTCGCTAGTATATAAATAATTGTGTAGCCCTTTGCCTGTCAACAGTGAAAAAGTAGAATTGAGTTATCGGGAAAAAGAACTATAGAAGGGCAAATCGAAAGAAACGAAATTATCAGCGTACAGTCTGTATCAATGGAAGTTAATGAAAAAGTAACCAAGTTTCGTTGGAATTGTCATAGAAGCACTTTCTAAATAAAATTAGTAGTAAATCGAATAATTCCAACAATAAACCGATTTTCCGTTTCTACTTGGTGTGGGCATCATATCAGCCATTGACTGTCCACTGCTGAACATAAACCTCTCCCTTGCTGGGCTTGCCAGTAGTTGCCACGCTTGGCAGGCAGATTGGCAACCGCAGTTAGGTTTTGGAGATGTTTTAAGAGGGACGCTGGCAATAAGACCGCCTTTCTGTACTTATACAATTGTGTCGTTATATTTATTAATTGTTTTTTTTTCTACCACATGGTTGCAAACAAGCATACACAGCCCGTCTGATGGTAAACAACATACATACAATAAAACTATAAGTTTTTTTATGCAAATTAGAATGGCAATCAAGCTGACGGCCCACCTGATGGAAAGTGGTAACCGTCGCCTATAGGCATGAGCCGTACCATGGACATAACATAGTATACTATTTCACCCATCATACCCCCCATGCGTTGCCATTCCTAAAGACTCAGGTGTTATTCCTTTGTACCCTGTAAATTTACTACCATATCTCACTCTTCAAAGCGAAACACAGCCATGCAAACACAACTGCTTCACGGTAGAAACACGAATGGGACAGAGACGGTCAAGCAAACAACTTTTGTACAAAGTCTCCCTCTGGTATCCTGGTATATCTACTATCCTTTTCTTAATAACATAAAATTAAATACATAAAAAAACTCTTTTGCATTATAACAGATACAGTATCATATTTCACAATATAATACAACATTCCTTACATACGTTAACAACGGATAACAATTCAGACAATCTCAGTTTCGCTTCGTCTCAGCGTAGCGGCCCGTCATTCCTCGAATTCAGGTGAGACGTGCTGTCCCTGAAACGATGAGGTATTATGTTTATTATAGCTCTATATTATCATACGTATACTTTAATATAATATAATATAAAAAAAATATTTTTTTGTCTCTTTTCACTGTGCATTTATGTCTATTGTTGTTTATGCATTGTAAGTAACGCAAATAAATTATATATCTACGTTTAAATATTTGGGTAGTAGTGTGTAGGCTTATTGTTATTTATTTGTTAATGTTATTTTATTATTTATGTATTATTATTATTATTTACATATATAGTATATATTACATATGTATATAATAATCATCAGGGGGAGACTTTGTACAAAAGTCGATTGCTTGGGTACCTCTGTTCCATTCGTGTTTCTACCGTGAAGCAGTTGTGTTTGCATGGCTGTGTCTCGGTTTGAAGGGTGGGATATGACGTGAATGTACAGGGTACAGAGGAATAACACCTGAGTCCTCAGGAATCGCAACGCATGGGGGGTATCATGAACGAAACAGTATACTCTGTTATGTCCATGGTACTGCTCGTGTCTATAGGCGACGGTTACCACTTTCTATCAGGTGGGCCGTTAGCTTGTTTGCCATTCTAAGTCGTATAAAAAAAAAAGAATTATCTTCAGCTGTACGGTTTTTACCCTTGTAAATTCTATGTTTTCTTTTAGCTTTTCAAAGGTTGACTGTAAGAGATTCCTTTATGGGATAAATCTACCATTTATATATTAAATGTTTTAATATGTCCAATATAAATTATGTACAATAAAGATTTTATAATTTTTACAATAAGTCATAGATTGAGGGTAGTGTCAAATAAAGAAATAAATACTGCTTTGTCTTGTTTTTTCTTTTTGTAACCTGCGTCTAACTGACCTGCCTTTCCATCCGTCACCTATCAGCCCTCATTGGTACCCCGCCAGCGTATACCGTTAGCTCAGGTGGGGTTACCATTCCATTTTCATCCATTAAAACAAAACCTGTTTCTCTTGTTTCAAATATGTTGGTATGATAAATTTCATACATACATTGTTGTCATTTAGATAATATATATTTATCGATCACGCCAAGTCTCCTATATGGGATAGGCAGAGCGAAGGGAGTACCAAAATTTTTACATGCATCTCTGGTTACTACATTTTTATAATTCATTTTAAGCATGTACATAAATTCCGGAGACTTCTCTTTAATCTAGGACATGGTCTATTTCAACAAAATAGGTTAATTTATATAAATAGTAATATTACAAAATAGTGCCGTGTGGTCTCGGCATAGAATGGACCAATCCTTCCTTTGTAGTGGGTATCGTGACAGGTGACTAAGGGAACATAATGGTCGAGGGATGAGTAGCAGCGTCTTCTTAAAACATCGCTAAAGCATAACTGTGGTTACAAACAAGCTTGCCAAGCGTGGCTATTACTGGCATAACCCACCCATATGGGGGAGGCCCATGTCCAGCAGTGGACTGCAACAGTGCATCCACTGACACCCTGCAACGCATTTGAGGTCATCACTCCATCTAATATAGGGGGGTTGTCTTGCACTGCGTTTGCCCGTACGGGGTCGCCACTCAAGAACCTTTCTTCCCCATCGGTCTTCGGTTGTTCGAGCTACGTGACCAGCCCATTGCTGCTTCAGCTTGCTTATCTTTCTATATAAATTTGTTGTAATAAGACCAATAGAAGCAATAACTTATAGAAATTTAGAACTGGCCTATTAATATTAATTTTGCTTTTCTACTTCCAAAATCGCGTACGAAGTAGTGGGCAAACAGCTAGTTTCATCATCATCATCATGTCTACCTTTATCTGTCCACTGCTGAACATGAGCCTCCCACTTTGGGGGTTTTGTCAGTAGTTGGCATTCTTGGCACGCAGATTGACAACCGCAGTTAGGCTTTAGAGATGTTTTAAGAGGGACGCTGCTGCCCATCCCTCACCCTCCTTTAGTCGACTCTTACGACACTCACGGGAAAAGGAGTGGCCTATTCTATGGCGGGACCATACGGCGAAATAAGTATGACAGGTGTCATATTTATTTCTTTTATAAATAGCTAGTATAGATTAACAATGCATGGCAACATCGGCACTTTTCAGTTCCTTACGAAATAACACAACAATAGGTCCAATAATCAGCATGTGGACAAAATATAATTTTGTATCCAATTTGAACTCTAAGAAAGAAGGTGTTCAAGAAAAATTATGACAATGGTGTAATTTTAAATAGCTTTAATAATTGCACAGTATTTTTATTCACATATTTTTTTATGCAACTTTGTATGGCATACATTTATATATCATTGTTTCTTTTTATCTTTTTGGTGCAACAAAGAGTTAAATAAAGAAATAGATGGCAAACAAACAGATGACCCACCTGATGGAAAGTGGTAACCGTCGCCTATAGACATGAGCAGTACCATGGACATAACATAGTATACTATTTCACCCATCATACCCATGCGTTGCCGTTCCTGAAAACTCAGGTGTTATTCCTCTGTACCCTGTAAATTCACTGCCATATCCCACCATTTAAACAGAAACGCAGCCATGCAAACACAACTGCTTCACGGTAGAATCACGAATGGAACAGAGGTGCCCAAGCAAACGACTTTTGTACAAAATCTCCATCTTATAAACATTAGTTATATTTATCGTTTAGTTTTATATATATATATATATAGATAGATAGATACTCTTTATTGTTTCCTCCAAAAAATTACAATAGTAAACTTATTATAAATACAAACAATTACAAGAAAATATTTCACTGAAAAACAGTGGGCGGCTATAAGAGATCTCTTCAAGGCAACCTTTGGATAGAGGACAGTAAATATAAACAGTTTGACTGGATTACATTTATTTATTTATTATAAAATCCACAGTTCTTGAAAGCTATAACATTCTGATACTCATAGCCAATTACGGATTTACCATATATATTTCTTATAAAGCACAATGTGTGTTCACAATATTCAAGTTTTGTAGATAGATAGATAGATACTCTTTATTGTTTCCTTCAAAAGATTACAATAGTAAACTTATTCTAGATATAAACAATTACAAGAAATAATCACATGTATGTATGTGAGTGCGTGCGTGTATGTGCAAGTGCGCGTGCTAATGCGTGCTGCGTGTGTGCGTGCCTGCGTGTGTGTATGTGTATGTGTATGTGTATATGTGTGTGTTTGCGTGCATAAGTGCCTGCGCGCGCGCGCGTAATTTGTGTGTGTGTGTGTGTGTGTTTGTACCAATAAATTTGTCACCAAAACAAATATATAAAATTATCAAGTCTAAAACACCTTAAAAATATTTTTTTATACCTTCAATACAATTTTTAACAACACGTTTAACATTACTTTGCATCAGCTCTCCTGTTTATTGATCGTGAACAGCTATAACGTTATTAATGACGTCGGCCACATCTTTATTATCAACGATACTTATGTGATTATCATTGAAAAAGTGCACAATTACAGGGCACTCGCTAAATTTATTCAGACCATAATTATCATCACAAACAAAAATAGCAGTGTTCTTCGGCCTTAGGAGTATAATTGACGACTGAAGCTTTTTGACGTTATCAAAGTTATAATTAATAATTACTTTCAAACGATCATAACACACCTGGACCATACGTATAAGGAATTCCTTCGAATAAATATTTGCAACAGATGGCATCTTGAGGATGTATTCAATTTTCTCGTCAATCTTGTCCATCTCGCCGAGTTTTTGTATTAAATTATTAGTAATATCACTTTTAGGTGTTATTAGGTCTATGCAATTGGAAATGATGCTATTTTGGATTTGCACGTCATCGCTGGTGTTTATCATCGTATTGATCAATGACAAGAGATAATTGGGAGAGCCGTCCAAACAGAATATTGTCCCTTTATAACCTGAACATAGAAAATATTTGTTAGAAGGTTATTTCAACAAAGTTATGATCTGATTCATATGTTATTTAATATATGAATGTATTTATTGAAAATAATCTTTACCTTGACACTCTAATCTTGCCGCTAATTCTAATACAAGAAGGGATCCAAAGCTATATCCAAGTAACCAAATCTTGGAAACAGGTCTCAAACAGAGCATTGCTGACTGAAAAATATAGTAAAACAATTTTAGTTTTATCGCTTACATTTTTATATAGTCATTTTTCTACTCTTATCTCGATCATATATTTAGGGTTGATGTTTTTCTCCTCCATTCATCTTTCTTTGGAGTAATTTCCATATTCACTCCTATTCTGGCAATATCATCCCATTTGGATGGATTGTGTAGTCCATCCATGTTTTTTTTAGGACTTTTTTATCCTTATAGTCATTCACATTCATATTTAATAGTTTTGTTAAAAGTTGTTCTTCGTCCCTGTACATCACAGATTCTAATAATGATAAAATATTGACAGTTTAAGGTGACCTAGTTTTGACATAATATATTTTCAGAAACATATTTTTTACAGAAATTTGCAGTCACAATATTCATAAGCATTTGAAAGTCCTGATTAAGAGGTCTTCTGAAAACTACTCAAACAAATTAACTCTCTTGAATAAAAATAATATTTGTGTATTAACAATGACTCTCACTGGACACTACACTAAACTAAATAAGTACATGGAACAACTACACTTATGCCCAAAAATGGTTTACAGATTTTTTTATAGTAAAAAAAGAAACACCACAGCACATAATCTGTGGCTACAGCCCACTCGTATATAAATGATATATCTGCTTTGGAAAATATACAAAAATATGTAAAGTTTTTAGTGGAAAACAAAAGACAAACCTCATACAGTCTGTCCACCATCTGTTCGCAGTTCTCATTCTTATGCTCAGTTCCGAGCTGCAACATGCACACTTTGACCTTGAGCTTGCGGCACAGTGATTCCAGAGCTGCAGCGCAACCTTCCAATCCAGGCAACATTATCAGCACGTCTTTGTGGATTGGTTCTATACTCTACAAAGCAAAAATAGGAATTATATTTAACATGGTCAAAATCATGAAATTTTTTAAATTATTTTGCATCTAAAGGGGTTCGTGCCAGTAGTTACCATGCTCGGCAGGAAGGTTCTGGTTATATTTTAAGAATGACGTTGCGGTCCCTTGACCATTAAGTTCTCTTAGACGCCTCTTAAGACACCCAAAGAAAAGGAAGTAGTGGGCCATTGTACACCGGAATCACAAAGCTAATGTACCTTTTGAGTTAGTAAAATCCTAATCATCATTGTCATATCAGTTTATAACTGCTGCAAATAAGCCTCCCTTTAAGGGGGTTTTGCTGGTTCTTGCCACGTCTGGCAGGCGGATTGAGAACCGCAGTTAGACTTTGGAGATGTTTTAAGAGGGATGCTGCTGCCCATCCCTCGTCCTCCCTCCCTTCGTTAGTTGCCTCTTACGACACCCACGGGAAAGTAGGGGATGGCATAATCTATGCTGGGGCCACAGGAGCAAAAAAAAAATATTCTTAATACCTTTCACAAATAACTTTAAAGGACATACATATAATAAGAAAAATGTTATAGCCCTAGAGGTACCGTTAACATTATCGTGAATTCTGTAATGTCCACGTTATGTCTAGACGGTTACTATTTTCCATTAACTAGCTTGGCAGCTTCTTTCATTCCATGTAGTTTAATTTTAAGTGTCATAAATAATAAGAAATTTTAGATAACTTACTTTATCTCCGTTGCTGACCAAAGTTGGCATGTGAAGAATTGGTTCGTTCGCAAACTTTTCTTCTCCGAAGTTTCTAAGCAAAACCTTCAAACTGGCCGAGACTTCCGAGTCAGAAGTAATTGATGTTTTCGATGCAACATCATTGCATTGTATTGTTAGTGCGTATAATCTAAAACATAATGTTTAATGAGTTTAAAGAGAGCGTTTCGTATTATTTAGTTCAGATGGCTAGAATTTGGTGTGCAATAACTTTTTCCTATTATAATAATTCAGTTGCAGAAACCTTTTTATACTGAAAGCGTAATGTCAATTGTCTGGTACATTTACATTGGAGGGTATTACAGCACCAATTCTGTTACAACAGAATTTTTAAGCCCCAGATCTTTTAAAATAATTTGATTTGGTATTTGATATAAGTATAAAGTCAAATAATGTCAAACTTATATTTGTCCTAAATAATGATATTTGATTTGTTTAAACATATTTTATGTCTGTCGATATTGTGAATTGAATAGGGCAAATTACTGAAACACTACTTAGCAAAGGTTAGGTTCCTGATCTCCTCAGCTGTGAGGAAGACTTCGAATTCTCTTTCGAGGGTTTGTTTGATCTCCACAGCCGTCATGCTGTCCATACCCAATTCAGCTAGAGATAATTGTTGTGATACTATCTTCAGATCCTTAATACCTGTGAAAAAATAATAGTACAATTGTGTACTCAGTCAATAAACAAAGTGAAACTGACATTTTTGCTCATGAACGTCTCTGTGTTTATTGGTCGTGACATTTTTTTTTATTTACAATATTATATTTGGTGCTTAGATATACAGACTGACAAAGTGAAAAACAAAAACAGTAACAAATATGTTAGTCCCGGCAATAACACAGGTAGGACCGAGATGTACAAGCAGATGATTTTTCGCATTAAATTATTATTACTTCTCTCGACAAAAAATTTTTCAATATCGAATTCGTCAAATTAAAAGTTTGTCGAAATTATTTATACAGTTATAAATTTATCATAAATACGTATATACATGTCACGCCTGCTTCCTATTAGGGTAGATAGAATCAATGGAACGCCATAAGCTTTGGTTCAAACAAACCTCTTTCGCTTCCTCCACATTCATCAATCTTTTCATATACGCTCGCCGTTTACGGGTACTTTTACCTTTAATTTATCATATATCTATAAACATATAACGATATTAAAATATCTAGAACATAATTCATACCCATAATCTCAGCAACAGCGTTCACAATGACTCCACTGCCGAAACTATTAGCGGTTTTCTCAGCTACGACAATCGAGGAAACGATTGGTGCTTCTTGTTTTAAAAACTTGTCTAGAGTTAACAAACAGGATGATATTTTTTGCAACAGTGTTCCCCCAATGTCCCGTTGGACATCCTCGTCTCGCACCTCGGCTACTAGACCAACCTGCAGAGCAATTTGCTGTTAGTATTTTTTCAAATCAAATTATAACTCCGCCTGTGGTATAGGTGTCGCTGGTAGAGTACTAGTGAGTGACGATAGATGATTTTTTTATGATGATTTAACGTAGAATGGCCAAGAAGCTGACAGCCCACCTGATGGAAAGTGGTAACCGTCGCCTATAGACATGAGTCGTACCATGGAGATAACAGAGTGTACTGTTTCACCCCTGATACCTCCCATGTGTTGCCATTTCTGAGGACTCGGGTATTATTCTTTTGTACCGAGTAAATTCACTGCCATATGTGGGATATGAAACCAAAACACAGCCATGCAAACAGAACTGCTTCACGGTAGAAACACGAATGTGATAGAGGTGCCCAAGCAACTTTTGTACAAAGTCTCGCTCTGATGAAGGTAGATCAGTTGGTTCATCGTGGAAAATTCACCAGGATTTTTTTGTACAACTTAAACTGGCAAACAAGCTGATAGTACAAGATCATAATAGTTTCCAGGGAAGACTGTTGGATTGAATCTGTTATTTTCTTTCTTCTATTAAAAGTTCTAAACAGCATCAAAAAGGACCTAAATTTTACGTTTTATTGGCTCTTAATGTTATTATTTTTAATAGTCGATTTTTGTTATCATATTCATAATGTATAGAAAATTCAAGAAATTTAAAAAAATTAACAGAACTCATATTAAAATTGTCTATTAACACTCACATCGCCAACTGCTCCCCACTGCACAGCCAGGGCAGGTAATCCTTGCTTCTTCCGTATCTCGCAGATCCTCTCCATCACAGAGTTTGATAGACCGTAGTTGGTCTGTCCAGCGTTACCACGACCACAAGATACTGATGAGAATACTACAAAATTTCTGTGGAAAAATTAATGGCATCCACTTAAAATAACTCCAAAGAGCAACCTAAGAATTTCTTAATTGAGGTGAACATATGTTATGTACGTACGTAACATAACTTATTGTCATTTTTGTATATTGACTATAAAATATTCTCTGTCGACAATAAACCTAATTTAACAAAAGGGGGGTAAAGAGGTTTCTTCAGGGTCGGCAACGCACACGTAATATCTCTGGTATTGCAGGTGTTCATAGGCTATGGTAACCACTTACCATCAGGTGGGCCGTATGCTTGTTTGCCAATTCAGTGGTATAAAAAAAAATATTACGCCATTTGGTCCTGCCATAGAATAGGCCACCCTTTCCTTTCCCATGGGTGTCGTAAGAGGCGACTAGGAGAGGCCGAGGGATGGGCAGCAGCGTCCCTCTTAAAACATCTGCAATGCTTAACTGCCGTTGCCAATTGGCCTGCTAAGCGTGGCAACTACTGGCAAACCCTCCCCAAGGGGGAGGCTTATGTTCAGCAGTGGACAGTTGAAGGTTGATATGATGATGATTATTAAATGTAAAAGTTTGGAACGATCGATGGACGATTGCTACTCTTTCACACAGAGAATACTTATGCAGGTAAAGTTACGACATACAGTTTTTTAATATAACTTACTTCAATTTTGGACATAGAATTCTTGAAAGTTTATCCAAATGCATCGTAGCCAGAGCTTTCGGTCCAAATGACGTTTTGAACGTCTCAGCGGTTTGATTCTGGAATATGGAATCCTTGAGAACTACGGCGAGGTTGAAGATCGCCTCAACAGGACCCATCGCGCTGGCCATCTTCAACATTTCTTCACAGCCAGATTCCGTTGTGACATCGTGGGTAGATATTTGGATATTAACTCCATACGATGTCCAAGTTCTGTCAATAAAAAACTCGTAAAGTATTAGTTAAGTTTGCACTATGGTTTTCTTGCAAAACAGTAAGTTTCCACTTACTGTTGCCAGTAGTTGCCACGCTTGGCAGGTGGGTTGTTTTAAGAGGAACGTTGCTGCCCATCATTTGACTATAAGCTCCATTATAATATATATATATATATATATATATATATATATATATATATATATATATATATATATATATATATGCCGTGTGGTCTCGATATAGAATGACCCGTTTCTTTCCCATGGGTGTCATAAGAACACATAAAACATCTCAAAAGCCTAACTGCGGTTGCAAACCCGCCTGCCAAGCGTGGCAACTACTAGCAAAACCCCACTTCTTGGAGAGACCTATGTTCAGCAGTGGACAGTTAATGGCAGATATGATAACATGACGAAGTTACATGTTACAGTACACCAACTTCTAAACTTGAAAATATTTTTAACCGACTTCAAAAAGAAGGATATAAGGATATCTTGGGATCACACGGTATAAGTAACATGTAACTTACATTACTATGAATTAGAGAAGAATTAGTTTTTTTTTTCGAATAAAAATAATGTATGCTTTATTTTTTCCTCATAAAACAATATAAATAAAATCAAACGACGGTGAAATAATGTTTCTATCTGAAAATAATTGTAATAATTTACCTTACTCTGTAAGATTGGTAACCGTTGGTGATTCCATTTCGAGAAACTAGAACAATCTTCCTTGCACCCCTCAGGATGCACCAGTCAGCCAACTCTAGCCCAAACCCTCCCAAACCACCAACTATTATGTACACATATTCTTCGTGGCATATGTATCTGTTAAAATATACGCATACGCGGTGAAATTAAAGTCGTTAGTAATACATAAAAGTAAAAATCAACTCTATCTACATATATTAGGATTTCAAATTCAAAACCCCATTAATTCTAATATTTATTTCTATCACAATGGCACTTTATTCCGTGACAGAATCCGTACTAGGATATCCTGTGTTACGGTATTCTGGCCCCCACAATCGGCCCCTTAACAATGACTGATTCGAAGCCGTGCAAGAGCGAAAAGAAACACATAAAACACATTAGAAAATAGTGTCAAATGTGATATTAAATCACCGTGAGTAAAAATCACAGATTCTCAAATGTGAAATAGCAACGATAATGAAAAATAATTACAATAAATGATAATGAACTAAAAGTAGCGCTCATTACAATACCTAATATACATACCTTGGAATTGCTTCGATAGGTACATGCGTTGGTTTCGCATATTTGTTATGTTCTTCATCCCGAATTTTAATCATTACCTGGTACATACACGGAACATGTATTGGTTAATATTAAAGTTTATAATTACGGTAATAATTAAGATATTAAAGAAGTTCTTTGAGAGTGAGAGGGGTGAGAAAATATTTCAGGGTTGACAACACACGAATGTTCATCTTGGAATTGCGTGTACATAAGCTATAGGAATCGTATACCATCAGATATTCTGAATGCTTTCTGCAATTCATGTCATCTCAGTTTTATATCAGTAAAACATATATAAGAGGAAGAGAGAAAAATAATATAGAAAATGGCCAGTTTCTTTTAAATATTCGTCATTAAAAAAGCAAATATTAATAAATAATTGGACTATCCAAACCAATTAACAATTTGCGACAATAAAGAAAATTCTAAAAGAGATTTACTATCTTATTTACTTGAGATTAGAGGTTTTAATGAATAAATAAAAACATCATTGGTTCCTTCAAGGAAATATACAATTATATAAAATATGTATAAAAAGATGCAATGATGGCGACCTTATCTCTAAATAACGAACTCTTCTAACGAACTTTGTATAAATATATATATATATATTCTTTTATAAAGATTATTTTTATTGCCAAATCCAATGTTTTTAAATATTGTATAATGAAATAGTTTCATAATTGAAACCGAAAATATTTGTATATTCCTACCTTGCCAATATGTTTTCCAGATGCCATATAACGGAAGGCAGTCTCCATTTCATCCTTTTCAAATGTGCAATAAGTTAGTGGCCGAACAGCACCAGTTTGTATACCCAATAATATAATTTCTTGCAATATCTGCCCAAAATAGACAAAAAGCATACATTGTAATATAGAACTTAGAAAAAGTACACAATGCTGTGTAAAAACAGTGATTTAAATTCTAAAGGCATACCAAAATGTTTTGTAAATAGTCTACATCAGGGATGATTTCACTAAACGCAAGATCTACTGTTTACTGACGAAATACTGTTTGATCTACCAAATACATACTTTTTGAAATCACAACATATTTCAGTACACAATTGTATAGTATTGTAGTACTTTTTATTTTATTAAAAGGAAAAACATAAAACTGAAAATTATTCTTAGTAACTACTTATTTATATTAGTGTGAGCATTACGTCTGTGCATCTTCCGTTACATTAGCAAAATATTATATTTTTAGCCTTGCTTCGATCGACTGGACTAATAATCGCGATCGACAAGTCGATAACGATCGACTGATTAGTAACTCCTGCCCTACATAGTGAAATTCACGAATAACTATCTTTCATATTAATTTTATTTAAAAATAAAAAAAAACGTTTGAACGGTGTTGGATATTCGATCTGATTGATTAATCTTACAGCTCATTCTTACGGACCAGAAACTTATATAAAAATTGATTAATCATTCATAGTCATTGAATATATTTCTATCAACATATGCTATTTCACAAGTTACTTGTTACATCTTCTACGTTCCTAAAAACCACTATAAATTAGCACTAAATGAAAAGTGTCGTTGCATTCGAATTTAATCGTGAATAATTATGGACTGTGTTTTTTTAATGGATGAAAATGGAATGCTATCGGGATGATGATGCGTCAGTGAGGGATGATAGGTGAAATGAAAAGGCAAGTCAGTTGGCCCATCGTGATGAATTCATCAAAAATCAACCACGATGTTTTTCAGGGAGGTTTCCACGTGGAGGTCGAATTGTTAGGGTATATTTTTAGATTTCACTACTAACAAACCCTGTCCCCCCTACGTTTGGATAACGCAGATAGAAATCATTATTCATACTTCACTCTTAATAGTAAAGTAGTAGCATGTGTGATATTTGGTCACTGTGAGCGAAAATCACAACTGTGATTTTGTCAGACGAAATAACTATGATAATAAAATATAATTTCAAACACGATAATGAATTAAAAGTAAAAATAATGTTTCAAAGCGCACTTAATGCTTAAGAAGGGTACAGTTAATTACATATTTACCTTAACAGTTTCGGTGGACTGTCTAAACACATAGTCCAAACTGACGCCATGAAAAGAAATCTCCTTGTGAGCGATGTCAATATATGTATTGTTGCTCATGTCGTACTTGCCAATTTCGAGGAACCGGCCACGATAGGAGAGACATCTAACGGATGCCTGGGACACAATATACAAATGTTAAATCATTGTATGAAGAAATTATTGTATGAAATTTTATGTTTGTTATACTTTTAGTTTTTACTAATATGAGTTAAAAAATGGAATATTCGGTCTGATTTTCTTTATTAGTATACCTGTGCGAAACCGGGGCAGTAAGCTAGTAATACAAAGAACGTAGAATTAATCTCACCTGAAGTTTATCGTCTGATAGAGAATTGAGAACCATATCCACACCTTTGCCATTGGTTTCTCTGCGGACCATGTCTTCGAACGACGTATCTCGAGAGTTTCCAATGTGACTGTCTATTTACAGAATTAAATATATTAATCCAATAATATCTAGTTAATGACTTTATCTGGGTACAAAAGAAGAAGGAAGAATGAGAAAAAAGAGAGTTAATATTATTTATTCCTATTACTGTTGTGCAGAACGCACCTTTTTAGAGAATATTTTTAAATTTTATATTTTTATTTTGTTTTTTGATATCTGACAATGTCATGATTCATTATTATATTTTTCTCTACCACTAGCAGCGACCGTTTTATTATTTCATAAAATATACAGTCCTTTCTCAAGAGCATATCTTTCGTTAAAATATTGGTCCTCTCGCTAATAAAAGAACCATGATGGTAGAGACGCGATCAGTTAAAAAAGCGAACGCAGCAAGTATGGAGCAAGGCCAATTTTCTACCGTTCAACACGGAAGCCCTACCAGCTCCACACCAACTGCTGGCGCTCAGCAGTCCGTTGGAATTCCCAGCGGCGCCGCTAGTTCTGTTTCAGGGTCTTCAACTACTGTAAGGAGTCGTACCTTACAAATAGAAGCGGATTATGCTAAAAAAATTGCGATGCTGGAGCGCGCTGCATTGGAGCGTGCCAAAGAGCGCGAGCGTGTGGTATTGGAACAAGAGCGCGCCGCTTTAGAACTACAAAAACAAGCACGTATCGCCGCCTTGGAGGAGAGAGGTAGTATACGTACTCGTAGTAGTCGTTCAAGTCACATCTCTAACAGAGAGGTACGAAAATGGTTAGACACATATCTAGAGGCTATACCCTCAGTGGAAGTAAATGAGCAACCGCAGAACATTAAAATTAATACGTCCTGTAGTAAACCCACTACTAATAGCAATTGTTCTGCGGCATTAGCGGCACATTTACAAATACCGAACAATAGCTTCGACCCTGTGCCTACCACAGATACTCAATATCTTCGGCCTATTCTAAAAGAATCTAATGTGGCTAATAATTTCGAAGTTTGCACAAGCCCGGCGAGGGCCAGTTCTAGTGCGACTAAAATCAAACCGGTTTCCTCAACTATTAATAAAACTCCAAGTGATATAGCTTTGTTAGCAGAAGCAATTACATCACTTTTAAAAGAAAGTCAACACAACATAAAATTTGGAGATGGTCGTCTACCTTTTTTTGATGGCAAGCCTTTAGATTGGTTAACCTTCAAACGTGTATATGACAACACGAAATCAAGATATTCTGACTCGGACAACCTAACGCGTATCAATATGGCGCTGCGGGGAGAGGCACATGATGCTGTAGCAGTACTGTTAGTCTCCGCTCAAGACCCTACTCAGGTAATACAAGCATTAGCAACAAGGTTTGGTAGGCCTGAACTAATTGTTTTACAAGAAGTGGCAATGATGCGTTCCCTGCCAAAGGTCAATATCGATTGTAGTGACCTTCATAAGTTCGCTTGTCGAGTTCGTAATTCAGTAGAAGTAATGAAACTTTTAGAACAACGATGTTATTTAGAATCACCAGAACTTTTTCAATCTATTCTTAGTAAACTCACACCTCTATTACGGACACGTTGGGCTGACTTTGCAGCGTCTCATTTCCATCAAGCGGTAACTAAACTCGAGCTCTTAGCCTCCTTCCTCACTCAAGAGGTGGATCTACAGCTCAAGTTTGGTCTCCTCAATGAACCTATTTATTATAATCGAAGCAACAAAATTCGTTCGGTTGCAATTAACAAACCATCCACGTCCATTGTTCCATACATTTTTCAATCTGAAACTCATGAACAATCATCTAGTGTAACATCTCACAATAAAAAGATATGCTATTTTTGTAATGACGATCATAGCTTATCTCATTGTAATAATTTTAAGACATTGTCAGTTGATGACAGATGGAAATTTGTTAATGAGAAAAAACTTTGTCATAAGTGTCTTAGAAAAGGTTCACATAATTATAAAAGTTGTAATATTTCTAAGGAAATCTGCAACAATAAAAAATGCAATTCTAGACACCATAAACTATTACATATTGCTCATGTGGTTGAAAGTGAGGTTGAACATGGTGAATCATCTTCCACTCCTCAATCTGGAGAACTTGAAGGTTCTGATGAATCATCATGCAAACAAACGACTGATTTTATAGCTCATGCTAGTAACTCACTTCCATTATGCAATGTTCAACATCCATGTCAACCTTTCTTAAAAATTATAGCTGTTGAAATCTCTGGCCCACGTGGTAGTGTGAATACTTACGCTTTGTTAGATGATGGGTCAACCGCTACTTTTATAGACTCGGAGCTCGCTGCAAAAATTGGAGCCCGAGGACCTACTGTCAAAACTCTTTTAAAATGTGTCGGCGGGTTATCAAAACATACAGAAATAGAGTATGTAGATTTTAATATTAGAGGTTGTCATGTTGATAAGACGTATCAAGTCAAGCAGGCTCGTTCTATAAAAGATTTACAATTAGCTAAACAGTCTGTCTGTCCCCAAGATATTAGTAAATTTTCTTACCTTTCCGATTTGGCTTCCTATTTATGTTATGAGAATGCACAACCAAAAATTGTGATCGGTATCGATAACTGGCATCTTACCATACCGCAATCCATACTGAAAGGTACGAGAACGCAACCAGCTGCAATTAACACTGCTCTTGGTTGGGTTTTATTCGGTTTTAGTAGTAGTAAAACTAGTCCAGTTGATTTAGTGAATCATGTTCAGTGTAATGAAACAGATTTTAACAAGACAGATTTATTGGAAAATCTTATAAAAAATTATTATAAGTTGGATTCGATAGGAATTACTAAGAAAGAACCGCGTAGTGCAGATGATGAACGCGCTATTGAAATTTTAGAACGTACAGCTAATCGTCTTCCGTGCGGTAGATTCGAAGTCGGTTTATTATGGAAATCTAATAATCCTGTCATTCCTAACAGCTATCCTCTTGCTTTATCGCGTTTTTTAAGTCTTGAAAAGAAAATGATCAGTGATCCTACTTATGCTGAGCGTTATAAACAAAATATTCGCGATCTCGTTACTAAAGATTATGCCGAGAAATGTCAAAATGAACCTTCTTCTAATTCTGTATGTTGGTTTTTACCTCATTTTGGCATAATAAACCCCAATAAACCGGCAAAACTACGAGTAGTACACGATGCTGCCGCAAAAATCAAAGGTGTTAGCTTAAATTCACTTCTACTTACGGGTCCAGATTTACTGCAATCTCTAATCGACATTTTACTTCGTTTTAGAGAGGGTAAAGTAGCTATGACTGCAGACATTAAGGAAATGTTCCCTAGGTTCAAAATTATCGAACAGGATAGAGATGCTCAAAGCTTTCTCTGGCGCGACAGCCCTACTGATCCTATAGAAACCTATAGAATGTCATCAATGATCTTCGGAGCAGTTTCTAGCCCCTTTACAGCTATATATATGAAAAATAAAAATGCTCTAGAGTTTAAAGATCAATATCCCGACGCGGTTCATGGTATTATATACGATACTTACATGGATGATTATATCGGTTCAGTAGATTCTAGTGATGAAGCAGCTCAGTTGGCGGCAGATATTGTCAACATTCATGCGCGCGCAGGCTTAGAGATGCGTGGATGGGTATCCAATGACCCTAAAGCGCTCCGTCTGTTGCCAAATCATCTTTTATCAGAATCGGTATCTAATATTAACCTAAACTTAGCGAATTTTCCGTCGTCTACACCATGCATCCGCGCTCTAGGATTATACTGGCACCCATCTAGCGACCTTATAGGCTTTAACACTTCTATTAAAAGTAATCAAGAAACTTTGCCTAGTTCGCTTACTAAACGTATTATATTGTCTTTAATTATGCGAGTCTTCGATCCATTAGGAATCCTCGCTCCAGTTGTTATTCGCGGTCGTATTTTATTTCAAAACGTTTGGCGTATGAATTTGGATTGGGACACGGAGCTCCCTCCTTCTGAAGCCATAGCCTGGAAGGAATGGTTTCAAGAATTAATTATTATCGCCGAGATAAAAATACCGCGCTGTTATAACTTTCATAGGTTGAAACCAAATCAAATAGAGTTGCACGTCTTTGCCGATGCCAGCGCTCAGGCTTACGCAGCGGTGGCATATTGGCGCTTCGTTTATCCTAATGGAGACGTACAACTTGCATTGATCTGTAGCAAGTCACGTGTAGCGCCTTTAAAACCATCTAGTATTCCTAGATTAGAGTTGCAAGCTGCATTAATAGCCGCACGTCTAGCTACAACCATCGTAGAAGCAGTCAAATTTAAACCACTTAAGCGCACATTTTGGTGCGATTCGATGAACGTTTTGGGTTGGCTTCGTAATGATGCACGATCATACAAGACATTTGTAGCTCATAGAGTAGGTGAGATAATAGAACTTTCAGATGTTAGTGAGTGGCACTGGGTTCCAACCGCTTATAATGTTGCCGATGATTCAACACGTTTAAGCCGAGGCCCTTTAACTTCAGACTCACGCTGGATAAAAGGACCTGAATTTCTTCTAACTTCTGATTGGCCTAAGGAACCTGCTGTTTCCCATAATCAAACCATCCATACTAATACACCCGAGACTCACATACATCTCATTAACGAAATTGAGTCGAATAAGCCAATTTCAGCAGACGCACAACGTTTTAGTTCGTGGAATCGTTTAATTCGTGCCACAGCATATGCTCATCGTTACTTATCATTGTTACGTCTTACTTCATTAAGAAAAAAAGGCCTGAATATAGAACTTATTCATAAAGTAGAAGGCCGCATTTTTTCTTTTCGTCCGCCATCCAACTCAAACGTTGATCGACAACGCAATACAATACGTAGCACACTTACCGCGGAAGACTTACATTTGGCAGAAATTCATGTGCTACGTAAAAGTCAATTAGATTCTTTCTCACAAGAGATCAAATGTATTCAAAACGGTTTACCCGTGTCACACCGTAGTAGGTTATCGAAACTGCCAGCTATTATTGATAAACATTCCGTTTTACGTCTATCAACACGCATTGTAGCTGTCTCTGGAATACAAGAAGATATGAAGCATCCAATATTACTCGATGGAAAGAATCCTGCTGTTCGGTTACTTGTATTACACTACCATCGCAAGGCGGCTCATGCTAACACAGAAATGGTCGTGAACGAATTGCGGCAAATATATTGGATAATAAACCTTAGGAGCACCGTGAGGTCAGTCGCATATAACTGTCAGTTTTGTAAGGTTCGTAGATCTATTACTTTCCAACCACCTATGGGCAACCTTCCAAAGGCCAGACTTGCCCACCATTGTAGACCTTTTTCGTTTGTGGGACTAGATTATTTCGGTCCTGTAACAGTAGCAGTTGGTCGAAGAAGAGAGAAACGTTATGTGGCCTTATTTACGTGCTTGACCATTCGCGCAATCCATCTTGAGATCGTCCACTCGCTTTCATCAGATGCAGCAATAATGGCTTTAAGACGATTTATAGCTCGCCACGGCACACCTTCAGAAATCCATTCTGATAATGGAACCAGTTTTGTGGGCGCGAATAGAGAGCTTCGAGCCTTGTATTCAGAAGCGATGTCCGAGTTTGCTGCGGGTGAAATGATCAAATGGAAATTCATCCCTCCATCAGCTCCTTTCATGGGAGGATCATGGGAAAGGCTTGTGAAGTCTGTAAAGACAGCATTAAAAGTAACTTTAGGCAACAATACAAGATCGCCCACCGATGAAGTATTCACCACCCTACTTTGCGAGGCAGAAGCATTGGTAAACTCACGGCCCCTAACGCACGTCGCATGTGATCCACAATATCCTGAAGCCCTCACACCATCTCATTTTATATTAGGCTACTCCTCAGGTCGTCCTATTCCAGCCAACTTAACCGACAGTGACATGTGCAGTAGATCTGGTTGGAGAAGAGCACTGCGAATGGCTGATCACTTTTGGAAGCGTTGGATTACAGAGTATTTGCCCACACTATCACCACGAAGATTTGTAGGACAAGTGCCACAAATTTCAGTTGGAGACGTCGTCATAGTCGTGGACGGAACGTTATCAAGAGGTACTTAGCCTAAAGGCCTAGTTACGACTTTGTACCCGTGCAGGGACGGCGTGACACGGGTCGTGGACATCGATACCCAGGCAAGCGTAATTCGTAGACCTGTAAAAGGGTTGTTCCCATCTGTTTAAGAGGGGAGCATGTGCAGAACGCACCTTTTTAGAGAATATTTTTAAATTTTATATTTTTATTTTGTTTTTTGATATCTGACAATGTCATGATTCATTATTATATTTTTCTCTACCACTAGCAGCGACCGTTTTATTATTTCATAAAATATACAGTCCTTTCTCAAGAGCATATCTTTCGTTAAAAACTGTACTATTATTATTACTAGTTATTTTTCATAGTTTCTCTCACATATATTAGTATATAAAGTATGCTATATACGAGTATCAAGATAAAATCCACCCGTATACCAAATTTCATGCAAATCCGTTTAGTAGTTTTTGCAAGAAGCAGGAACAAATCCTAAATATTCATTAACTTTTGTATTTACAATAATATTATAGTAGGATTATTAAAAAATATCAAGGTATATTACCAGAGGGAGACTTTGTACAAAAGTCGATTGCTTGGGTACCTCTATCCCATTCGTGTTTCAACCGTGAAGCAGTTGTGTTTGCATGGCTATGTTTCGGTTTGAAGGGTGGGATATGGCGTGAATTTATTGGGTACAGAGGAATAACACCTGAGTCCTCAGGAATGGTAACGCATGGGGGGTATCATGAGCGAAACAGTATACTCTGTTATGTCCATGGTACTGCTCATGTCTATAGGCAATGGTTACCACTTTCCATCAGGTGAGCCATCAGCTTGTTTGCCATTCTAAGTTGTATAAAAAAAATCCGTATGGTCCCGGCATAGAATAGACCACCCCTTCCTTTCCTGTGGGTGTCGTAAGAGGAGAGTTAGGGAGGACTTAGGGAGGGAGGAAGCTGCGTCCCTGTTAAAACATCTCCAAAGCCTAACTGCGGTTGCCAATCCGCTTGCAAAGCGTGGAAACTACTGGCAAAACCCTCCCAAGGGGGAGGCTTATACTCAGCAGTGAACATTTGAAGGCTGGTATGATATATGATGATTATAAGGTGTATGTTAAGGTGATGAGGCAATAACCTTTGATTTGTGGAAACATTTTCTTGATAAACGCCCTTTTTTCCGGTGTCCCGACTGTGGTGAACACTTCCAAGCCATAAAACAACGCTAAATTGATAGCGGCCTGTCCAACTCCGCCTGAGCCCGCATGTATGAGGATGGATTCACCACGTTGCATATGCCCCACTATTACCTAATGGAATCAGAATTTAAAAAATAATTTAATGTTGTATTATACAAAAAAAAAAAAACAATACAAATTGACCTCTATGTAATCAATCTTTAAATATCCCCTATACTTAAAGGAAAGGTACAGATTGATTCCATAAGAGAATCCAGAGAAAGGGCTTGTTAGTAATGATGTCTAATAGCCCCATTACTAGCAATGCACCCTCTCAGGTTGACCTCCACGCAGTTCCCCCATGGAAACCATCATGGTTAATTCTTCTCAAATTCATCATGGTGGGCCAACTGACTTGCTTTCATTTTCACCTATCATGCCACTGGTGCCCCGCCGGTGTATACTGATAGCGCGGGCAGTGTTACCATTCCATTATCACCCATAGAAAAAAAAATGTAAGTATATCTTTTCAGATAAAAAAGAATTTTTCAATCCAGTTTATAATTAATTGATAGGTAGCAAACGTAAAAAAGTACAACCAAAGTGGAAAACTTCTTCTTTTTGAAGGATTTGGTGTTGGGATGGGAGTTGTGGATGGGTAATAATTTTTTGGTTGGCAAATAAGTCTGATGACATCAAGATGCAAAGGTAGGCACATTGCTGTAGATCCCGGATTAAACTTCCGATCGAGAGAATTTAGAAAACTGTAATAACTCGGGTCCGGTCGTTTCCTCAAATGTTCTTTTTCTATTTGCTCATAACGCAGGGTATACTAGCTTGATGTACCAAAGGATTGGTGTGATCATATGACGCTTAATAAAAAAAAAATAACAATGTTATAATACTGACCATTGCATAGTAGGCGGTTGTATAGGTAACCGGTACGGTTGCCGCTTCCTCAAAGCTCCACTCATCCGGAATGCACCAGGTAAACCAATCTTTAGCTTCTGCGATGTTGGCTATGCCAAACTTTTTCACCATACACATGACTCGGGAACCACTATTTGAAAAAAAATGCTTGCAATATATTTATTAGCAATAATATTTATATAGAAAATGATACACTGCTAACATATCCATACCCATCCACAACTCCAATCCCTATACCAAATCCTTTAATTTAGAATTCAAGCTGCTAGACTTTGGACCTTCCAAATGATATCAGAATAGCGCAGACCATTCTTACCTTCAGAGCTCAGTAATACGGTATCTATTTATGTGACAAGTTATGAAAGCAAGTAAGAGATATATATGAGGATAAAGGGTTTAGTATTCTGCTATCTTTATCCACCCTACAAGAACTTGGCGTAAAGATAAATTGCACTGCCGTGCGCCTTGATGAATTTATTTTTACCGTGCCGTATACAAAGTGTCATGAGTCGCATCGTAACAAAGTTGTTGAGTTTGTGCTTCCATAGATACTAACTAAAACAACTGACTTGGTTTTACATGAGATCTCACAATTTTTTGTAGTTTAAGAACTGTGTTGTGAGACTTGGCATTTTGTTACATTTTATGTTTTTGATTAAATGTATATATGCAGAGTGAAATTTAAATCATTATCAGGCAGTATTTTGCAACTAAAATTCAATTATTTCCTCAAGAGAATATGAATTGATAATAAAAAAAAATGACCATGACGCGTCCAGTTGTTAAGTTAGTATGGGATAATGACTTCAATTTTACCTTGTATTAAAAAAATAATCCGAAAATAAACATGAATTTATGTAAAACAAACTTTTGTGTACGTCCAACAATTTCCAAGCCCTGCACACACTCTTGCTCAAGCCTGCCAGT
This sequence comes from Galleria mellonella, assembly GCF_026898425.1. Taxonomy (NCBI): domain Eukaryota; kingdom Metazoa; phylum Arthropoda; class Insecta; order Lepidoptera; family Pyralidae; genus Galleria; species Galleria mellonella. The sequence goes on along the minus strand of NW_026442074.1, from coordinate 10,375,662 downwards.
AGCAAAAGCGTCTGCTGTCACGCGGCCTGTTGCTGTCATGATATCACGAAAATTCAAAGCTGCGTAATACACCTTAAAAGAAATCAACTATTGGATTACAAATTTCCTCAATTAATATTGACAGTAAATAAAATGTGAAAGAATAGTGATTGGAGGTGATGTAGGACGTTAAAAATAACGTCATCTCAATCATCATCTTATTATTCTTTCTCTTTCTGTTTAGAATTGACGTAATTATTTCCTTTTCCATAATCTCCATTTTGCAGTAATCACATTATTCCCTTGTCTAGCTATGACATCTTTTATACAGTCTATCCATCTTTTTCTGCATTTTCTTCTACTATTACGACCACCAATATTCATATTTAACTTTTGTTAGGACAGCAAACAAGTTTATATTCGGCAGTACTAGTTATTATTTTACATTCCATTATTTTGATTTAGTCATTTAATGCAGTTGGCCACATATTTAATTAATAGAAATTAAATTGATGTTGATCTGATGTATTTTATAATCTATATATATATATTGTTGCAAATTAATAATAAGTTATTTTATGTTTGTATACTTACATGTACAAGTACAGGAGTACGATCTTTATAAATCATGTCCTTTCTGATTGGACCTTCGATCCAACTTAGTGAAGATAGATCTCCAACAGTCAAAGCATTAACAAAGGCGTGGTGCGCGCTAACTCTATCTAGATTGCCTAGGAGCAAGTGACGGTAGGTGCCCCATTGTCCCTGTAAATATAATTGTCATAAAAGAATACCATTAATGATGATTAATATGGTACTGTACTAGATAAATAATTTAAGATTGTGTTCTATAAAAAGAACCGAATTCAATTGTGCCAAAACTAGTTATGTTGATTTAAGAATTAAAACAAAATCACACAAAAAAATAACTTATCGAATAGGTTTATAAATGATGGAGTTAAGAGGCAATAAACAAAAAATACAACCGATATTAGAACACCATCGTTTTTTGAATATGGTTAAAATGTTACCATACATTTAAATTAGTAATTTATTAATATATATTAGTACTTGTAATTTACGCAAATCCCTGAATTACAGTTCCGCATATTTATTACTTACATCCTGGTAAACGTTGATCGCTAAACCTTTTTGTAATTGTTTTTTATAAAACATTAAATCATGATTGAACTCAGGCGCTGCTGGATCGGATATTAGTAAACCACTAACAGTTTCTCCACCCGGTTCTCTCCTCAGACAATTTACAAGTCCTAAAAGTCCATTAATACTTTCATTTTGTGTATACAACACAACATTTTGAGCTGTATTAATTTTATTTTTAACTATTTCAATCCAATGAAAGTTTTCATCTGCAGTTTCTATTTTGATGAACTCAACTGACGGAGGACTTATACATTTTCTCAAAAGGACAATATATTCCGATCCAATATCTTGGATTGTAATAATATCATATACATCTGAGTATTCATTGGGATCTGGACGTATTTGCTCTCGGCTTATAATAAAGCATTTGTCGCGAAGAGTAGCTACCGCTTGAGTTAATACCTGCAAAGTAGAATAAAATAGTAATAAAAAACTTGCTTAAGGTAAGGAGCTGAGTAAGTAATATTTTTCAAAATCGATAATGAATGCTGAAATAATGACAGATTAGATGTATTTGTAATAAAACAACTTGATATTTCAAGTACACTATGATGTACTCGTATTAACATGATGATAATTTTAGAAATTTAATGAAAAACAGAGTTTTATAATAAGAAACCTAATAGACTTACATAATAATGACACATATTATAATTGTATACTTTTTGAGAGAGAAGTACATATTTCCAGAGCCAGTGCGCATAAAATAAATTATACAATAAAAGAATGACGGTCCTTGCTATAATTGTTACTCTGTTATATGTAAAGGGCCTATAATATTAAAATTTGTTACCTCGTCAAATAAATAATTTGATTGCTTATTAGCTTTAAAATTATACATTTTATTTTAGACTCCACACGTTCCCTTACTTTAATAATATATAGATGAATAAATGGACTTACATTATGTCTTTTTAGTAGATTAGCTCCAACGAATAACACTGCATTAGAATATGCATGAAGTGGTTTGTTTTCTACAATTATAGACAGTGGCGCTTTAATTGCTTTATCACATACCAGAAACAATTCTGCTTGCACTAACGGTATGTCACTAAGGATTTTGGAAATTTCTTCCGCTATAGGGTGCAAATCATGTTTTCCGTATTCTTCATCAATCAATTCAATTGCCTTAACTCTATATGTTTGTACATTTTCAAGAATCAATTGAATATTAGCACGGAGACAGTCTTGAAGCTAAATAAAAAATATATTGATATAAACATAGGTTAAACAAATAATAAACCCACAATTAAATTTATTTATAATGGTCACCATATATTGTTTATTAAATGACTACCTTCATCTTGTCTCTTCCATAGTTAGAGACAAATTCGTATTTCTCTAATACAGGTAGACCCAATGGTATTCTCTTAGAACTTGGTGTCGCATGTAGACCCCGAATTTCTACACCTCCAGATCTAAAATATTTAATTTATATAGTAATTAATAAAATATACTAGAAAATATTCTGTCCCTTAATTGATATCACTCCTTTTTTTTAATATGAAACTGCATACTTCAATTAATTTACCTGATAACATTTACAGCAGGGTACACTCGAACCTCATAGGATTGCATTTTGTCTGTGTTCATTTTGGACGCAAAATTGTTATGCATATTAGTATCAATAGACAATTTTGCTATCCTGGTCGGTACGAAGAGATTACGTGTGTCGTTCTCAATGATCTTGAGTTGCAGCATGCAGTCCAAGAATGTAACCCAGTTATAGACCCAGGCAATGCGACCACGGGTGCCTTCAATATTGCAGCCTAATACTCCACGGAATAAGCCTCTATAGAAAAGATGAGGTTTAAAAAATAATGTAGTGTTTCGTAGTTAAATTATATATCCAACAACAAATACTTTGCGTATTCAATTTAAACTGCAACCTGATGAAAAAATTTTTTTTATACAACTCAGGATGGCAAACAAGCTGACGACCCACGTGATGGAAAATGGTAACCGTCGCCTATAGACATGTTGTTTTCTTTTGTTTTCTGTTTCGTTCATGATACCCCCCATGCGTTGTCATTTCTGTGGACTCAGGTGTTATTCCGCTATACCCAGTAATTTCACGCCATACCCCACCCTTTAAACCGAAACACAGCCATGCAAACACAATTGCTTCACGGTAGAAACATGAATGAGACAGAGGTGTCGAAGCAATCGACTTTTGTACAAAGTCTCCCTCCGGTAGATAAACAAATCTACAATAATAACAAATACAACTATACATAATCTCATTATAAACATAATTTGATTCGAATATGCATAGTTGACTCTAAGTAAATTTGAACTTCTGGCTATTATTTTAAATACACAATTGAGACTTAACGCGATGAAACAACCTTTGCAGATAAATAGTATTTAGATGCCTGCTTTTTTATTGACAATTATTTTATTGTCCTGTCGTGACTACGACGTGGTGCAATCCACGTCGAAACGTCGACGTTAAGTCCCAAATTGTGTATTTAAAATATGTGTAAACAACGCGAAAGTTTAAAATAAACTTTTGTCTATTATCCACCGTAGAACCGTTTAATTAGATTTTTGGTTTTTACAGTGTCGATCGAAAAATGCGTTACCTGTACTGATATCCTCTAAGATTCATTTCCTTGTAGAAATCTTTACTAAGTATATGTTTGACGTTAGGCCCAGAAACTTCAGTTGGTGTAGGCAATACACGATAATCTCGTCCAACGTTTTTCTTTGGATAAATCCGTCCAGTTACAATAGACATCCCACTTTCAACAATCTAGAATAAATTAGAGCTTCCGTTGTTTTCAATATATATATATATATATATATATATATATATATATATATATATATATATATGAATGAATGAATGAATGAGTGGTAATTTTCACGTATGAACTTGAAAAACACATGATCACAGGTCATTATAGAAAATGCCATGATATATATATATATATATATATATATATATATATATATATATATATATATATATATATATATATATAGGGAGAGAGAGAGAGAGAGAAACTTGTTTTTAGATTTTGTAGTATTTTGGATGAAAATATGTAACACAATATTTCAAATACAACATTTTTCCTTTCCTTTTTCGACAATAATTCGATTATGAAATTACTAAGCACTGTGATTGCAGAAGTCTTATTTATTTTGTACCTTATTGTACACATTGATAATACATAAAAATATGACAGAGGTAAGTAAATATGCAGCGAGCTTAACTGTAAAAGAGTTCTCTTCCAGCAAACTGTAAATGGAAAGGAGCATCAATGTCAGCGGGTAGAGCGGTGTACAATATTGTAATAAGTTTCAACAATATTTTTTACCAAGAGCTTACTTACATTTCTTCCAAGTTATAAAACTAGGCAGCGTATGATACCTTTAATGTTACATCATGTGGAGTATATTTATCAGTGTTGCCCTAGTACAAAATAAATCTTACCTCAAAATTACCACTATTTTTATGTATTGCAATGAAAAAATTTAAATGTCCATTCTTAGGGATAGGAGTTGCTCTCTTAAAACGAACATCCTCGAAGACAACAGATTTATCATCAGGCATATCTATCATCGTAGTAAGCGTCTCCCATACGAGAACTAGATACCCGGTAGCCGGGTAGAGGTTGCTGCCTGGTGAAAAATATTGTAAATATTATTATTTTCATTAAAAAAAAAATATATGTCAGGTCAAATTTATTATGTTCTAGCTTTTTGCTATTTAGTTCGTACGCGTGGATTTCAGAAATAAAAACAATGAAGTGCTCATGAATGAATAAAAAATACAATGAAGTGAGCCGTCATCTTGTTTGTCATTCTAAGTTGCATAAAAAAACTAGAACATTCTTTTAAAATGGATGCGTATAACTTTATTTTCATCAGTAGTCTACCAGGGGGAGACTTTGTACAGCAGCCGTCAAATTAGTTAGCTCTGTTCTATTCGCATTATCGCCATGAAGTAACTGTGCTGTATTTTGATCGGAAAAATGGGATTATCATCATATCAGTCTTTAACTGTCCACTACTGAACGTAAGCCTCCTCCTAGGGAGGTTTCGCCAGTAGTTGCCACGCTTGGCAGGCGGATTGGCAATTGCAGTTGGGCTTTAAAGATGTTATAAGAGGGACGCTGCTGCCCATATCTCGCCCTCCTTAGTCGCCTCTTAAGCCCCCAAGGGAAAGCAAAAGGTGGCCTATTCTATGCCAGGACCACACGGGGCGGAAAAATAGGGCATGGCAATGAAATCACAGAATACACTGATATAATACCATAGCGCTCAGGAATAGCAATGCATGAGAATCACAGTTCATTCTATGGTATGTATGTCTAAAGACAATAGTTACCACTTTCAATAAGGTGGGTAGTTAGCACGCTTTCCATTGCTGTAGGATACGTTGTAATAAATTGCATAAAAAATATCACTTATAATAATTACCCAAAATCAGGCTTTTTATAATTTTCTCACGTTCATGCTTTCTTTCAGTTTAAAGTCAAAATTTACATCTCAATTCTAATCATATTTATTCAAATAAACACGTTTACGAGCACTTTCAAGTCTTCACTTTTGTTTTTATATATCTACACCAATGTTCTTACCATTAACAACATGACCCGTCAAGTATTCGTATTCGTCGCCCTCAATATAGATTTTAATCAAGCACTCCATACAATCTCTTTTTGCATCACCATTAAAAGATGCCACGTACCTGAAAATCAACGTAACGTTGTCACGTATTGACCACGGTAAAATAATAAGAAAACAAGGGATTATTGTCTATTTACCATACAAAAATGCATTAATAACTGATTTTTTAGCGAAGGTTTGAGTTTTTCCATTTAATGGAATGGTAACTCCTTATTAATTATCAAGGGAAGTGCTTTGAAAGTGAGGAGATACGACAAACGGCGTCTTTTTTGCGGTGAACGTGTAGACTTGTGTCTTTTAAAGGTTAAATTGGGCAAAATTGTGTTCGCCTTTGATCGGAACTTAATCGAGTGAATTCCCTGTACTGTCATCCGCATCGCAATGAATATGATCAAATGTCACACATTCATGCCATGTATCTAGTTTTCAAGCTAAGAGATACTGTATTCTTCTTAGTGGATGATAATTTATTTATTTCTACAACTGGGTGGGCTTTACAGTCTCCCAATATGCTCATCCAGGAAAGCATCAGTACAATAACAGATATCTATAATTAAAAAGAATAATATGAATAAGATTTAACTCACATAACAATAATATAAATAACATTAGATCTTAAATCTCTGAATACAAACACTCTGTAGCCATCCAATGAAACTCCAGCAAGTTGGAGGCAAACACGTCTAATTGCGGAAACTAGTTCAAAACATCATTGAGTAGTGTTAATGCAAGAGAGAGGGGAGTTTGCTGAGCCAACTCTGTTCTTCTTAAATGTCATGGATCTCGTGGAGATCAAATAATGGAATGGTAACCCCGCCTGCGCTATCAGGATATGCTGGCCGGGCACCAGTGAGTGGTGATAGGAGAGCATAAAAACCGAACATTCTGTGTTATGAGGCATCAGACAATTAATACTTGCTGGCATAACCCAAAATGCACAAATTTGAGCCAATAGAGTTCTTTTACTTAATTGACCAATGACAATTCCAAAAATTAAATCCAGAGCCTAATTTATACATAACAAGATGCATACCTCTGCGTATTCGTAATCATAAAAAACTTTATTGAAACTTACTATCAACAGAGATAAAAAAGAGTTCTTAATGTATTATTAGGATATAGTAAATTTGAAATCCATACCAATCTTCACTATGCTCCCATTCCACCAAATGTGACAACATCGGTGTGCCTTGTGACACTGGAAACGATACGTGGGGATAAAGGTTCGCTAGGTGTGGATTCAATCCCGATTCATATAGCCTGAGAAAAAAATAATATAGTGAAAATATTTTGTAGAATTAGACATACAACCGGAACATACAAATGTATTAACCGAAAATTCAGCCTGAGTCCTTAGGAATGGCAACGCATGGAAGGTATCATGGGTGAAACAGTATACTCTGTTATGTTCATGGTACTACTCATGTCCATAGGCGACGGTTACCATTTTCCATCAGATGGGCCGTCAGCTTGTTTGCCATTCTAAGTTGCATAAAAAAATATCTTTCACAAATTACAAATATATTGATATTTTTATAAATATGAACACTTACTTTCCGAGAGCTATGAGGAGAACTCGAACGTTATCTTCATTATCCTTCTGGAGAAGAGATATGTTGATGATATCCTTCTTTGAAGGCTGCTGAAGAAAGGTTCGGAACAAATCGTGTGGCGTCACTTCGATGGTGATCGCATTTGGTTGAATAAGACGCGAGGTTTCTTCAAAGAAAACTGGGTTCTGTTGGTAAATATTCACAAGTAAACATTAATAGTAATAAATAAGCTTCCAAATAAGTATATTGTCAAGGTATACATTATTACCAGAGAGAGACTTTGTACAAAAGTCGATTGCGTGGGTACTTCTGTCCCATTCGTGTTTCTACCATGAAGCAGTTGTGCATGGCAAGCATGGCTGTGTTTCGGTTTGAAGGGTGGGATATGGCGTGAATTTACAGGGTACAGAGGAATAACACCTGAGTCCTCAGGAATGGCAACGCATGGGGGGTATCATGGGCGAAACAGTACATTCTGTTATGTCCATGGTACTGCTCATGTCTATAGGCGACGGTTACCACTTTCCATCAGGTGGGCCGTCAGCTTGTTAGCCATTCTAAGATGTATAAAAAAAAATCCATTATATTTATGAATATATAACGCCGTGTGGTCCCGGCATAGAATGGACCACCCCTTCCCTTCTCGTGGATGTCGTAAGAAGCAATTAAGGACACTTAAAGGTCGAGGGATGACCAGCAGCGTCCAAAAGCTTAACTGTTCTTACCAACTTGTCTGCCAAGTGGAGCCACTACCGGAGAAACTCTCTAAAGGGAAGGCCTGTATTCAGCAGTGGACAGTTACCGATTGATATGATGATGGTGACGATGATGTACATTATAATAATTATTTTATGATATTACAATATTTTTTGCTACTTTTATTAAGTATATCCATATAATGTTAATATACAACTTACCAACAGACTATCTGTATGATATTCTGCAGACGACAGCTCCGCTTTGGAACTCTTCCATTGAGACTGTGCAACCGATGTGGACAGCCAGCATTTTGAACGGGTTTTTGGCGATGGAATGATTTTCTTTAGATACTTCAGAAGTCTGTTTCCTATTGCAGAACATTAAGGAACTTATTTGTGTATAAATTATTTTGTATTTTCATAATTTATATAGACATAATTCATTTATTTAAATTCTTTTTTGTTTATTTTCAAAATTTGTCGCATTGTACCTAGAAGGCAGTTAAAATTAAGAAATGAATACTTGAATCATAATTATTTGAAATATTGTTTAATACTAATAAATAAATATTTTATATATAGAACTTTATTGAACATTCGTTAGTTAAGATTGCATGACTCCTGATTTCTGCAATTTGGTAGTTTCATTCTTTTTTGATTTGGCAATACAAATTCTAGTACAAGAATATCCATATTCATAAGGATTAGTAATACATAGTGTTATTGGTATTCCAATGTAATTTGTTATGAAAGAAAGAAATATTTTTCATTCAAGTAAACTTAGATTTAAACATTTTTGAATAGTCCATTTTGAATTTCCATTAACGCCCATTCGGAACGCAGTTTCAGCCATTAACAGGCAAGACACACAGCCATTGCTTTTTTCAAAAAGTTTAATCAAATATATATTAAATTTCTATAAATATAAACTACTAAACAGTATCAGATCATAAAATTTAAAATACATAGTATATAATTAAAACAAATCAATAGACCAACAGCGGATGTCCATGACTATTTTAATTTTATCAAATAGCAACACCGGCCATACTATTTAATCTGCGATGACAGCCATGTCTATTTTTATTGTTAAAAAAAAAACAATTAGTATATCTGTTACATCTTACCAGCTTTAGCAACGTATCGCGAATGATATGCGATGTTAGAGCATGATACTTCTTCTACGGGTATTCCTCGAGCAGACATTTTGTCAATGAACCTCTTCATGGTATCCGCTGGGCCGGAGATTGTAACGGAGTTGGGACTATTACGTGAAGCTACATCAATCTCGGGTGGGCACATTGATTTAATCTGTCATAAACACGAGAAATGGTACTTTAATTTCGTGGGTCAGAATTTTTTCAATGGATGATAATGGTATGACCTCCGCCAGGTTTATAAGTATACACTGACAAAGCACCAGTGAGAGATGATAGGTGAGAATGAAACAGGACAACTGGCCAATCGTAGTGAATGGAAAACCGTGTGAAAGTCGATCTGATAGCGCATATATTCTAATAAGAAATAGGGATGTTAAACTCTACTACTAACAATCCCTTGAATATTTCTAATTTGAATATATTTTAAAATAGAGCAGCGGAGATTTTAGATTCGATAGAATTTTGAGATGCCAAGTACAGGGTGAGCGTTTATAAAGATTGTGTCCTACAAAAAAAACCGACTTCAATTTTCAACAAAACCAGTTATTATGTTTTAAAAACTAATGTACAGAATTGATTTTGATTAAATTTCTATAGAACCGATGTGTAAGTATATCCTTGCCGATTAAAAAAGAAACTGTTTAGAACTGGCAGAGTTATGAGGTAACAAATATAAAACAAAATACCACCGAATTGAGAACTTCAATAGAAAATTGAAGATGGTTGAAAAAACAATTTTAGGTGTAGAAGTTAATGTGCTATATTGTATAACAAGCATAACATATAACTTACACCACTTACTATGAGTTAGAAATTAATTAGTTACTGATCCTTACTAATTTTATAAATGTGAAAGTGAGGTTATTTGTCACCTCTTAGCGCCTTAACGGTTCAACCTTTCATCATGATATCATATACATGCATTATAAGCGATGAAGAAGTACATAGGTTACTATTTATTTAGATTAATCACCATTCTAGTCACATAGGCCAGGTCACAGATAGAAGCTAGTTAATAATCATTCACCTTATCATAACCCACACTAAGTGTAGCCATGGATCCTTCAACCAGCTGTTCTTCAGTAAATGCCAGGCCTTGGCAGTAGGCCGCAAGTATTGTCTGTTCAATTGTGAAACAGTCATCAGCGTACGCGCACACCAACTCTCCGATACCATATCCTGTAAGGATTTAAGTTTTTTGCTTTTTAAGAGAGTTATAAGGATGGTCTTTTTATGCAACTTGGAATGACAAACAAGCTGATGGCCCACCTGATAGAAAGTGGTAACCGTCACCTATAGACAAGAACTATAGTATCCTTTATGCGTTGCCATTCCTGAGGATTAAGGTTTTTAGAATTGAGTCTAATATCTGTATTTTTTATGACGATGTCAAGTAATTGAGTTGAAAATTCTGAATGAGTATTGATAGACTTTTTTAACCGATAGGGTTTACTCCGATGTTAGCCTTTATATTTGTTTGTCATAATTCTGTGCCAAAGTTAATAGGTATTTCTTTACGATTTTAACGAGTGCTTCTTGAGAATTTGTAGATACACAAATCCACATTCTAAAGTCCCTTTACTAAAGACCCGACTAAGACGAAGCAAAAAGGAGGATTATGATTCTGACCAGTGATTTTCAATGCAACGACTATTTTTGCGTTGATGTGATTTGAACTTGCTGTTTAATTTTTTTTTGCCGAACGATCCACCCTTCAATCCGGGGGGGAAAGGGATTGTTAGTAATGGAGACTAAGAATCCCATTGCTAGCAATATACCCAACCAGGTCGACCTCCTCGCGGTTCCCCCTGGAAACTATCATGGTTAATTCCTGATGAATTCATCATGATGGGCTAACTGTTTTCATTCTCATCTATCACCCTTCACTGGTGCTCCGCTAGCGTATCCCGTTAGCGCAGGCGGGGTTACCATTCCATTTTCACCCATAAAAAAAAACCCTTGAATCCGAAACACAGAAATGCAAACACAACTGCTTCACGGTAAAAACTGTGAAGCAGGTGTGTCTGCATCTCTGTGTTTAAAAATAACAACGAAATAATGACAAACCTAACTATACATATTTGTGCGTTAATTTTATTCCGTCTACGTTAGATTTTTACAAAATAAAAAAAAATTCAATAACTTGTCTAAGTGATGTTTTAATTTTTTGTTACTGTTGCCCTATTTTGAGAAGCTCTGTACAATCGATGTGAATATATCATTATTAGAAAAGTACATTCTGCTTTATAAAATTCATTTGAGATGAACTGACCACGCAGTGACAGGTACGTCGCTTTGCGTAAATGAGGCTACAGTTTTGATTCTTGGTCGGGTGAAATTTTGAAAACGAACTTAGACCCTAGATGTCTGTTGTCTGGTTCCAAAAAAATAATATCATTCACAAACAAGCACATACAAAGTACTTACAAAATTAACAGAGTTACACTATTGTATTAGGTACCTGTGGAAATAATGATAAGTGTAGATTTATACAATAAATAAATAATTCGTGTTATATCATCATCATCATCAGCCTTTAACTGTTCACTGCTGAACATAAACCTCCTGCTTAGGGGTCTTTGCCAGTAGTTTTCACGCTTGCCACCCATGGGAAAGGAAGGGGTGGCTTATTTTATGCCGGGACCACATTGCAAGTGTGTTACATAATACAATTTTTTTTTATTTAAAGGATCTCTGAATACATTAAAATACTTACCAATAATGTAATCAGGCTGTATGTTAACAGATTTTAGTACATCCGTAAGACCAATCTGAATCGCTGTAGTAACAAGAAAGGTGTTCAAGATGTTGTCGTAATTTGTATGGTTATGTTCTGTGACTATTTTGGTTAAATTAACACCCTTAGGCTCTAGTGCTTCGTGACATCTGTAAAAAAATAATTTGCAAAGTTAAAATTTTGCAACTTACCATTTAAATAAGTTGTGTCACACACGACGGTTGAATTGAAAGCGATCGAGCAAGGTAAAAAATGATTGACCAAATAACTTTGTATATTTCGTGTTGATTGAAATACATATATGGAAGAATACAGCGAAACTCTTTCTTATATACTTATATATACATCTTCTTAATAGTAACATAACATTACTTATATTAAAACAAAATTCTCGGTTCTCTGCCATAATGTTGCAAAGCATAAAATTAGCAGGAATAAGTGAAACCAAATACGAGTATGTATAAATGAAGGGAGCCTTTTTCCACCGGGTGGACAGTATGCTCGTTTGTTTTTTAAACTATTTCATGTCATTTTTTATTGTTAGCAATAAAAAATTACATTCATTCATATCAGGAACTTTATAATAAACGATGACTCAAACCATCACTGACTTTTGTTTATTGATAACCGTGTGTATTTTCAGTTCTTAAGTGAAACCTGAAACGATGATTTTAACTTATTTATTTTATTATTTCATTTATTTATCATTAAGTTTGATTAGTTTTCAGTGGTGGATTTACTAGCAGGCTGAGTAGATTGAAGCCTAGGGCGGCGCTTTTAATAGTTATACTCATAATTTTATTGACAAAATTTGTAATTGATATGATTCTAAACTAGATATCGAATTACAGAAGTCAGCAGGAGCAGTAAATTTTGAATAGCCCACTGAATTTCAATAACCCATTCGCTTTATTTATTTTTATTTATTTATGTACACTTTATTGCACCATTTATAAAATAGTAAACATATTTAACTGTAATAAGAAATGATACAAAAGGCGGCCTTATCGCTAAGCAATCTCTTCCAGACAACCTTTATTTCTAACTTAGGTGATTACACAGTATAAGATACTGCCCATGATGTTGTCCATGCGTTGCCATTCCTAAGAACTCAGGTGTTATTCCCCTGTACCTTGTAAATTTACTGCCATAAACAGCCATGCAAACACAACTTCTTTACGGTAGAAACACGAATGGAATAGAGGTGGCCAAGCAAACGACTTTTGTACAAAGTCTCCCTCTGTTAAATATTATACTACCGTATCATGTAATTTTACTTCTAAATTTATAATCGATTCTCCTGTTAACATACATTACATATAAGCATCTCCAAAGTAGCAAACAACACATGATTAACTGTAATATACGAGTATATGGTATTATTGTTTGTAACTAAAGATAATGTTGCCATTATCTATAGATATTGAGTTTGTTGGTCATTCTAAGTAGTATTAAAATATGTTTACTTATCTATAGCAGCAGCGAAGACAGGTATCTTCAAAAGATTTGGAATTATTCCAGTCCACTGCGATCCTATTCCTGAATACACCAACCACACTGGCCGATGAATCCCAGAAACGTATCGGATATCGCGAGCGAGACATACGCTCTTACTTGGTGTAGAGCCTAAAAATATTCTTAAGTTAGCCAATCTCTTAACTTATATAATATGACAGTTTAAAGTAAGAACACAACACATTGGTTATTAGATAAATTAGTGCATACACAAACGATATGTATTTATGTAACATATGTTTATATTGTACTTTGTTCCACCATATTTTTTTGTTAGGGAACACCGTCTTCTAAAACTGGAAGCTAAAAATACTTCGCTTACTGGAAGAACAAATAACCATAACACAGTTAAAATTAATAGGTAGGAAAGAAAACGAGAAAAAATCTATATAGGCTAATTACGTTCTCTTATGAAGAGAAACCAATACCCAGTAGTTGGATCCTAAAGATAATTATGTATGTACAATTAGTACTAGCACTATTGCATTAAAATGGTATCAGACACAAAAAGATAAAACAAAATAAAAAGTATCGTAAATAGTTTTATTTGTATAGTACTTTTTGTTTTATTTTTCCTATAGAACCAATCAATAGGAAAGATTATTCAAAAAACGAGTTTATAGTATACTATTGTATAGAGTCGTATTTTCAATACCAATGTACTATTAAACTACCTACTATTGTTACTCTAAATGAATACCAAATTAAAAAAGAAATGTAAAATGTTAATAATTCTATTTGCTCTTAATTTACCTAATAATGTAAATCCTCTAACATTGTGACCAACAATATTTTTATCGTGGATGGCATGTAACAATCTAACTTCTTCTACGTCCACTGTTCTAGTCTCCAAGTCATCAAGTATTTTGGTTACAGCAGAGTCTATGCGTCCAGAAACACATACTAGACGAGGCAACTCGTCAGCTGGAAGTCCGTTATTTACCTGCATGGCAAAATGTATTCCAAGTCAGGCATAAAATTTTATTAGAATTACAAATAGCTACAACGCATCACAGAATAGATATGAAATCACGGATATGTAAATCACCTTTTCTGGAGCTGCGTTTTTCAAAAGAATATGGGCATTTGCTCCGCCAAAACCAAAACTGTTGATACCAGACAAGCCTCTATTCCAGGGTTGCTTCTCTGTAACAACTTGAAGAAGGCCCTCAGCTAATGAGGGGAACCCCTCTCTTGGAGTTTCATAATATAGATTTGGTGGAATAAATCCTGTGTTGTACGCAATGCACATCTAGAAAACAAAATAATATTATTTTTTTACGATTGATACGTGCACCGTGTCTAAGTATCATTACCAATTACAGAAACCATGTTTTCCTTGTCCATGGCTAAAATTATTTTGTGATATAAATAGTTCACACTTCATAAACAAATCATAAAAAGCAGGAAAAAAAAAGGAATGGTCTTACGTATACCTTAACAAGGGAACTTAGACCGGAAACAGGTTCGGTGTGACCTAAGTTGGACTTGATAGAGCCTATCATAAGTGGTTTCGAGCGGCCGCTGCAGAATACTTCCTCAATCGCTCGTAACTCCTCAGGATCACCAACTTTTGTACCTGTTTAGAATATTTCTCTAAATAACGTATGTGGCATTAGAGTATTGGCCTCTTTTATATAATTTACAGTTACATTACACTTTTGTCGACGCAAAAGTATAGGAGATTAAAATTATGGATATACTTTAAAATTTTTGAAAACGTCCACTTAATTGTTGTCATGTATATCTCCAATATTTTTGCTGAAAATCTAAAGCGTCACATATTTTATTCTCTTATTAAGCGAGTTTACACCTTTAACTCGCTGAAGTGTGACAACGTCGCAATCACCAGAGGGAGACTTTGTACAAAAGTCGTTTGCTTGGGTACTTCTGTCCCATATGGAATTCTACCGTGAAGCATTTGCGTTTTCATGGCTGTGTTTCGGTTTGAAAAGTCGAATATGGCAGTGAATTTACAGGGTACAGAGGAATAACACCTTAGTTCTCAGGAATGACGACGTATGGGGGTATCATGGGCGAAACAGTATACACTCTTATGTCCATAGTATAATGTCATGCCTATAAGCGACGGTTACCACTTTCCATTGGGCGGGCCGTCAGCTTGTTTGCCATTCTAAGTTGCATAAAAGTCACAATTATCTGTCAATTTTCAAAAACAATTTTAGCATTTTCAATGTTTTTCGCTGATTATTTAAAAAAAAACTAGCTCCATCATGTAAGTATGTAAGTTACTTTGTGGTACAAAGTCTACCTCTGATTTCTACATACAATGATCAGAGGTAAATAACCACAACTATATACAGAGCTTGAGTTCGAGAATGATTCATACAGAAATAAAAAAAAAATAGTCTTAAGAATAGCATAAGTTGATCCTCCTGACAATAAAAAAGTCTATTGATAAACAAACCTGTGCTATGAGCTTCAAGAAACTCTAAACTAGATGGTGGAATACAGCATTCCTCGTAGAACTCCTGTAGCAGTAACTTTTGGATATTACCAGATGGGTATGTGATACCTTGCTCTTTGAATCCATCACAATTTGTCTTCGCATGAAGTACTTGAGCATACACCCTGGATATCAAATTTTTATAGTGCTGGATAAAAATTAATCACTAAATGTGTTGCTAACCGCAAAACTCAAGATTGGTTGGATCAATTTGACAATTTTTTTGTTTTTCAAATATTCGTTGAATCTCAGGGGAAGTCCTTATAGAAGAAACATTGAAAAAGTTATCCAGAAAAACCTAAAACCTCTATTTTCAGAAATGTTTACTCCCACAAACACTCAGGTTATGAAATAAGCTCCCTGCCGAAGTTATCCCTAGTAGAGACTACAACATGGGGTTCTTCAAATGGGGCTTAAAGAGTTTTCTTCAGGGTCGGCAATGCGCGCGTAATACCCCTGGTATTGCAGGCATTCATAACCTACGGTAACTGTTTACCATCAGGTGGGCCGTATCCTTGTTTGTCACCTTACGCAAATGCTATATGTTGCTATTTATTTATTAATTATATGGACATAATATATTTATAAATAATTTGTACCTTCTAGAGTTTCTCGATTTTTGTAAGAAGCAAATAACATCAGCTTCGGAGCGTGCATAGCCATTGGCTTTGTTGTCGAAACATTTGCAGCGGCCATCTTGAGATAATACGCCTAATCTGTAGCAAACAGAAGACAAGTTAGCTCATGTAATAAAGAAAGAAAGTAAATTGATATTTTAAAATTCAAGGATATGATTCTTTTTATACCACTGTGGATTCAAGTAGTGTAAAATATACTATTAATTGTTATATAGATATACCGTTGATTGATAATCAATTCATTGATAAAAAGATGAAAGTGACTTTTAAGACAGGTCAATACTTGATTTAATTTCAGTAAAGTCGTTATTTGAAAAGGGAGTAGGATTATTAGAAATTTCTACAAGATAGGAAGTTACTAGGACTTCTATCCAAACTATATTAACTCAGTTATGGGTGACGGTTTCCACTTTCCATCAGGTGGGCTTGTTTGCCATTTTAACTTGTATAGAAAAAAAAAGAAAAAAAGAGTTAACCTGTATTTCTTTCTGTAACTTTCACCAACTAATATAAAAAAAAAATATCTACAAAAACAACCAAGTACTACTAAAAATGCTAATATTTATTAAATCGTGTTTTTTGGAAATGTTAGAGTTTAAAGAAATGCACAAATTGTTATGAGATTTGAAAGCATTTTAATTTGTGTACCTGAAGAATTGCAGTGATATGAATGGATGGAGACATAAGTTACATCCGCCTACTAAAGCAGCGTCACAGCGACCATCTCTGATTGCTCGGTAAGCATGTTCTAAAGCATATGAAGAACTCGAGCAAGCTGTGTCTACAGTATAAGATGGGCCAGTAACTCCTAGCCAATCGGATATACGATTGGGTAACATAGCACGGCAACATCTGTGTACAATATTTACAAAATTAGCAAAGCGAGTGTTTGTATTCTGCATAGAAACCTCTATTCCATTCGTAGTCTTGCCATTTAACAGCTGCGTTTGCATAACCGTGTCTTGGTTTGAAAGGGCATATATGGTAGTGAAATTACTCAGTACAAAAGCATAATATCTTTTAGAGGCTAAGATGATGATCATCATCATCATCTTAGCCTCTAACTGTCCACAGTTGAACATAACATCATAAGGGATGTTTTGCCTATAGTTGCCACGCTTGTCAGTGTAGGTTTCTGTTTATCCCTCAACCATTAATTTTCCTTTTTTAGCCTACGGAATAATATATTGCCATCCTATCAAAAGAACAAAATTTCGATTGAAAAAAAATCTTATATAATATAATATCTAATTAAGAACAACTTACCCAACAATACCGTAATTGTTTAAATGCATATTTTTATAGAACCATGTCTTTTCAGACTCAGAGTGACAGGTACCAACAAAAACTCCAGTCCTTGTGTTTCGTAGTTCCTCGGGATTGAAACCTAAAAAAGTATTTTAGTCAATACTGTGTCTATCCAAACAATTAGATTTGCAGAATAATTTGAGGAAACCATTAGGCTTGTTTGTTAGTCGTTTTATTTGTTACCATAAACTTTTTGATAAATGATTTAGCCAGAGGGAGACTTTGCACAAAAGTCGTCAGCTTTAGTACTTCTGTCCCATTCGTGTTTCTACCATGAAGTAATTGTGCAATAATAAAGTGATTTCTAAGAGGGAAAACAAAGTTGTCAAAATCAGGTAGCTTAAACTAATATTATAAAGAGGACATATTAGATTTAAGTATCTTTGTTTGTAATGAATGAACTCAAAAACTATTTACTTGATCAATTTTAAAATTTCTTGCAACTATAGCAAAATACATTATCAACTGTTCTATCATTTTTTTTAATTTAATAACTACCGGTTTAACTTGTAATTAGAGTGTGAAAACTCGACTAGTTTCAGAATCAATTCGTGATCCTTAATCATAAGTGGCTGTGATGCCAGTACATTTTTAATAATAAATACTGTCCTATCAGGCTATATTTTATTAAAAAAAAGCGTAGGGTACTGAGATGTGCAGTTAGTATTAAATAACTTACCGGCATCAAAAATAGCTTCATAAGCTTTCTCCATTATGATTCTAGACATAGGATCCATACTATGGGCTTGCTTGTAGTTAACCCCAAAGAAAGAAGCATCAAATTTGTTCAAATCATCGATTTTTCCGGTACGATGCGGAATTTCGAGACGTTCTTGGTTCCATCGTCGGTTGTCATCGGAAACTAAATCCACCTGATAATAACGATTTACTAATATTATAAAAAGGAAAGTAAGTTTGTTTGATACCTCTTGATGCCTTAACAGCTTAACTAATTCTAATGAAATTTTAGCTATATGACAGTCAAACAGAGGAAGTCTTTTATTTCGGTCACTTAACATAAATCTCGATCACGCGGAAAAAGTTGCAGAGAAAAGACAGTATATCTTTTAATACCAATTGCAGCTAAGCAACTTTTTTCATGTCGTTGGCACTGACGAAGTCTGAATTCGAACCTGTTTACTGCAATATTTTTATGGAATATCTATGTTCCTACAAAGGCGTTCTCAAAAAAAATGGGATAAAGAGGTTCAGGGTCGACAACGATCCCCTGTCATTGCAGGCGGTCATAGACTACAGTAATTGCGTATTATCAAGTAGATCGTGTACTTAGCTTGGGGACGTTTAAGTATTAAGTTATGCAATTTGGGAGGAGAGGGGATCTTTTAAAATTTTGCGACGCATTACAAGGGCGCAAGGGGGTTCGAACGACACGTTACGTAACATTGTTCTTTTTATTAAAATAAAAAACTAGAGAATTAAAATCTTGCAAGGTGGCAACCCTTTTCGTTTATATTTTTCGTGGAATCTCTCGACTGTAACTTACGTTATTTTTATTTTGTTATTGTTGTCAGTATTCGATAGTATTGTAACTTTTAGGAAAAAATTATCACTTGTATGTTACGTAACAAGGACGGAGGGGAGGAAGGTACAGAAAAATGTTACAGCGTGTTATATAAGGAGGAGGAAGGATCAAAAATTTTCAAAAATTCCGTTACATAATATTTGAACGACTTAAATTGTGGCCACCTAATGGCTTCCCCATAACTCCGTGAATCCCTTTTCCAGCATTCTTTTTCTAAATTTGAGATGTTTATTAATGCATGTAACATGTTAGAATATTAATTCTGTAGTAACTTCAGGGTCAGCAAGGCACACGAAAGACCCCTAGCGTTGTAGGCCTCCATTGGCTACAGTGACTGTTTAACATCAGACGGACTGTAAATTTGCCACCTTTGTGATATAAAAAAGAATAAGAAATTATTGAAATTACCTTATTGAAAAGATTTTCCTGCAGACTTAGTATCGAGTTAGATTCCGGAAAACTGCCGGACATGCCGGTGATGTAAATTTCATCACCGGGTAATGGGTGTGATAACAGGTACCCTGAGCTCAACTTGGATTCGTCAGTTGTTTTAGTCGTCATCTGATCAAAGTTTCAAAAGTATATTATATATATATATCAATAATGATATTGAAAAACATCTCATTCTTGAGCAATCCTTGTGAGTTTAATGTTATTAAAACTAGAAATACAATTAGTGTTTAATGGTTTACAGGAATTATAAGAAGAATTTATAGATAGATATTGCTAGGTTTATGGCCAAATATTCCATCTTTAACATGTTACTTTGATAGAAAGCCACCATTTAAATATTTATCCAGTACATTTTCTTAATTACAAACATTAATTACACAGCAATATTTAAAGAGATTTATCTCCGAAGTATTTTTATCTATATATATATATATATATATATATATATATATATATATATATATATATATATATATTCTTACGCTTTCATGACTCTTTTCATGCATTCACACCAGATCCTGAGACTCGGTATAAAAACCCTATTTTAATTATTATAGATAGATAGATACTCTTTATTGTTTCCTCCATAAAATTACAATAGTAAACTTTGTAATTATAAATATAAACAATTACAAGAAAATATTACACTAATAAAACAATGGGTGGCCTTATCGCTAAAAGAGATCTCTTTCAGTCAACCTCTGGATATGACATAAATTGGCAAAACTGAATAGCAAAAGCCTTGTATTGTATCTTTATATACATTTTTGGCTTCATTCACTTTTAGGATTCATCTCATGTATCTCATATTTTTAATTATTATATTATATCTAATTGTTCGCTCTACACAGCATTTGCCAGTACAGGCTCGCTACTCATGAAGACTGAAAAGTATTTTTTACCTCTTGTGACATTATTACGATGCTTCATATAAATTTTTCTTAAATGTATATATAAAATATAATGTATATTAAATATATACAATGTACAGATAGATGTCTGATTACAATTTCATTATCTACATATACAAAATTCCCCTCTCACAGTGTTAGTTGCCATACTTCTCCGAAGCGGCTTAACCGATTTTGATGAAATTTTATATGTATACTCGATAGGTCTGAGAATAGGTTGTTATCTGCTTTTTATACCCCTAAGTGAAAAGGGTGGCGTGTCCCAAATCATGTTTTCTTAGAAATAATTTATATAGCAAAACAATGTTTGCCGGATCACCTAACATTACTTATAGAATGAATCCATTTAAAGTATGTATCTAAAAACTTATATTTATAACCATCCGATAGGAAGTGGCAACACAAAATAATATTAGCCAAATAAAAAAATTAACTTACATTGAATCGAACAGCAGAATTAGCTCTTGCAATGACGAAATGCGATTATGCTTGTCGAATTTACAATTTAAAATACATGTGAACTCAAGGGCTCATGCATTTATATCTGTGATTGTATGATAAATATTTGCAAACACTACATTTTTAAGGATATGAGTAACTTAGTCGTTGTTGTTTTTTTGCGCATCATTCGCATGGAAAGTTAATCTCATTTAATAAACGACTCTATGAATTGGTAAAAGGAAAATTTTTCTATATATCTTTTTTATTTATACCACTGAGACGGCAAACAAGCATACGACCCGCCTGATGGTAAACAGTTACCGTGTGCAATACCAGGGGCATTACGCGCGCATTGCAGACCTTAAAGAAACCCCATGCTGTGGTCTCTTGGAAAAACCTCGACAGCGGATTTATTCCATAACCTGAGCGTTCGTGGAAGAAATCTCTGAGATCATTCTGTAAATTACTATCTAGGCTCCAAGGTATGGGCAGTGAACCCCCTGTCGATGGCTAGCTGTTCTATGGTAGAAAGTGGCCGTTGGCATCATATTGGACAATTCCTCTGAGCACAATCCGTTGTTAATGAAGAACAAAACAATATATGTAATATCTTAGTATCCTTGTGGTCCCGGCATAGAATAGTCCACTCCTTCCTGTCTCGTGGGTGTCGTAAAATGCGACTAAGGGAACTTAATGATCGAGAGATGAGTAGCAGCGTCCCTCTTAAAACACCTCTAAAAGCTTAACTGCGGTTGTTAACCCGTCTGGCAAGCATAGCACCTGGCAGAACTAAAGGTTATATATAGAACCTTTTTGCTAGTTTGTTAGATATAGAAATAAAAATACAATAGAATTGGAAAAACCATGAATAATTAAGCTTCTCTAGTCAATTGTGGATTAAAAAACGTACCTTTTTTTTTATACAACTTAGAATGGCAAACAAGCTGACGGCCCATCTGATGGAAAGTGGTAACCGTCGCCTATAGACATGAGCAGTACCATGGACATAGCAGAGTATACTGTTTCGCCCATGATACCCCCCATGCGTAGCCATTCCTGAGGACTCAGGTGTTATTCCTCTGTACCCTGTAAATTCACCATATCCCACCCTTCAAACCGAAACACAGCCATGCAAATACAACTGCTTCACGGTAGAAACACGAATGGGACAGAGGTACCCAAGCAATCGACTTTTGTACAAAATCTCCCCCTTTCAGATCCACTGTGGAACGAAGAGAAAAAATGTGCTTTTAAATAGTGGATCACAATTATTTAAGTACCTACTAATTTTTGGATGGATGTTTTTGTATGGAAATGATATTTTGTTGTTGATGTTGTATTACCAGCAATAAAAAAGTTAATATTTAATATTTTTATACAAATATATTATAATAAAATATAAATATATTTATATTTTAATTTTTAAAATATTCGTAACACCAATTTGGAAGTATTTTGATTTTGAGTGTATCACTTGTACGCACCTCTTTACATTTCTGTCATTCATGTATGTGTATATGTTTGATTTTGTACAAGTATTTGCACACAACCATTTTGCATATTTTGTTTTATAGTAATAGGTGGCCAACGTCGTTGGTGACACTAAAATTATTGATATTTGGATACATATGTATATATATATTGTTATGTCTACTGTTTGTTGACCAAAATAAAGAGAAAAAAAAACTTAGCAGATTGGATACTTTTTTTATTTATTTAACTCTTTATTGCATCAGAGACATAAAAATAATAACATATAAACAATTCTAATGAAATAAAATAACATACAGATTGAAATATATAGGTACATAAAGGTACAAAAGGCGGTCTTATCTTTAAGGAAATCTCTTACAGACAACCTTTGGATAAAAGAGAACATATATTTATGTACTGATTAAAGTGAGCAAAACCGCATAATTAAATTCGTCATGGTTGGCTCTCATTCGATTTTTCTTACAAATTTCCCCTTTTTTTATCTTACCTATATTTGTGGACAAATGACAATCGTATATGATACGCTTTTCAACCAACTTCTGAAAAGGAGGCAGTCCTCAGTTTAATTGTATTTTTTATGTTTGTTGCGTACACATATCTGTCACGCCTGTCTCCCATTAGGGTAGGCAGAAACAATGGAACACCAAATGCTTCGATTCAAACAAACCTCTTACACATAACTCCGTCAATTGTACACTGATTTAAAAATTCTATCTTATCTGAAAGGATATACTGATTCCACAGAAATTTTATTAAAATAAATTCAGTATTTTAGTTATTAAACTAAAACTAGCTAATAAGTTATTCTGCCAGGATAGAATTTGTATTTTTTTTTATACCACTGAGGTGGCAAACAAGCATACGGCCCACCTGATGGTAAGCGGTTACCGTAGCCTATGAACGCCTGCAATACCAGAGGTTATACGCACGCGTTGCCGTTCCATATTTCTTATGGAACACATTCTTAAATTATATAAAACAAAAATAACAAGTGAATTAGTCTAATGCCGCTACGTTTTTAATACGAAAACTTAATATTTTAATTTGAATTTAATTTTGTCGAATATAAAAATAATCATTTACAATTACTATGACATTTTCGCACCCTGTTGATAAATAATTAATTGCATAATTTTACATAAACTTAAATATCAGACACAAATCAACATTAAAATACTTTTGCATATTTATATGTCAGTATTGAAGTTTATATTATAAGTGACTTTAAATGTCAAAGACCACGAGGTTTTACTATCCATACGAATAGTTGACTCGTTTCCTTATTAAACATACTATATTTGGTAAGAATCTCGAAGAAACTTATCGTAAACATTTGTTTGTAACACTTTATTGTACAGTAAAGTCTTAAATTATAGGATACGGAGTTCTTAAGAGAAGAATGAGAACAATGGCGGACTTATCCCATAAAAGGGATTTATTCCAGCCAACCTCTGAATGTCTGATATAAATTGTAAATTATTAGGATAAAAAAAATAGTTAATTTAAAAAAAAATAAAAGGTGTTCCAGTTACAACACGAACACAACATTAATACTGGACAACATAATACATCTAAATGATACCTAATATATTTAAAAGGATTATGCTTAACACTTCTAATTAGGGCCGTAGTCAATTTTCTTGTGACTTTTAATTTTAAGGTAGGACATTGCCCCTCAAGGCGCCTCACCCCCTAGCTACGGCTATGCTTCTAATATTCTTAATAAGGAGGTACATAAATGTCATATTTAAAATTTACAAATATAAAAAAAACTAATAAACAATATAAATATATATTTATAATGCATACATATAAATACACTACCAAAAATACATACACACATACAATAAAACTAAATTAGCGCATCTACAGAATAACCCCAGAGTGTCTTAATACAGGATTTTAAGATTTTCACTGAAGAGAACATTCTTGAACTGTAGCAAGTAGCAGCTTGAACTGTAAAAGATTTTGTAAATCAATAAGTAGTATATAGGTAACGCTAGAGCCAAGTTATAACTGGAACGAAGGAGATTGTCAGAATCACGAAACAGGAATTTTTCACGCAGGTATGTAGGAGATAAAGGGTTAAATAGGATCCTAAAAGGGTGAGGATATTAATATTCCGCCGAAGACGAATAAGAAGCCGATTGAGCTGCCTGCGATAAACTGAAACATAATCAAATTTACAAAAGTCATAGATGAATCTGATACATAAATTCTATAGCCAGCTTATCGAGCAGCTCTTCAGAGAGGTCCATAATGGTACTGTTGGTATAGTCTAACAAAGGAACAATGAAAGAACGAGCAAGAAGTAACTTAGTACTCAGAGGAGAAAAGAATTGAAGGCGTTTAGGAGAGTAGCGTGTGGCAAATATCCTCTGGTTTATTTCATCAACTTGAGGACATCAAGGCAAAATCAGATCAGAGAGAGCAGACATTGATAAATTTAGACCCGAGCACAGGAAGTAGCAAGTCAAATCCAACCAAACTAAAAGTACTAATGAAGTCTAAAAGAACCAGAACAGTTTAGTTCCTATTTTCAATACCAGGTTTTATATTGTCGGTGATCTTGACAAATGCAGAGACAGTGCTGTGAGCTGTAAGAGACGTTACCAAAATATCAACTGGGCGATTAGAGTCGTCAAGTAAACTTTGTCGGGAAAAATTATGTATGGGGGCATAAAAATGTTAGAAACACTGGATTAGGTAGATGAAGAGCCCTCGAATGATTTTTACCGATGTCCAGACTTTTCATATAATTCCAAAGCTGAATAACATCAGCGTAATTAATAATAAAAATAATTCGATACATTATAAAAAAAACGGTACGAATTGAAATGTCATATCTGTGTTTACAAATAAGTTTTGTATTGACATAATTATTATTACCTACCAATTAATTCTAAAAAGAACGTAAGTATAATAATTTACATACACTTATGAGAATAACCGATTATGTGATTTGTAACTAAGAAATGTAATTAAGTAGATATAATCAAGCGATATAGGTATAGGTATATCAACACCAGAATACAACAATAATAATGACAACACAACACGACCAGATCTTTTCTTATTTATCACTTTGAGCTGAAGTGGCTTGAGTTCGTGTTCTAGTTCGAGACAGCAAGTTTGTAGTACATGCAGGAGGTTTATTCAGTTTCGAAGTCTTCACTCCAGAGCTGTACCATTTGGCGACTCGGAAAATAGTGCCTTAATAATACTACATTCTTCCAACGTACTGATCATCCTACATGAACCATTGGGGCATATCGCTATTTTTGCCATTGCTAGTCCAGCAACTCTTAGTACCTAAAGTTTTACGGGCTTCCACAAACATTACATGCCTTGAACTAGTTAAAAATTTTGTGAGTGTCAAACCATTACTACGAAGTAGTTTTTTTGGCAGATCATACTTGAGAACGATGAATGATATTATTTATAACAGACAAAAGAACTACCAACAATACACATTTACATATAGCTGGATACTAATAAAATAATCTGTTACGCGTATCGTACAATACCTCCAACGCAATCCTGAACTACGTCAACAAATATGTAGATTCAATATGGCTGATTGACATTATAATTTTTACGTTGTATTAGATATACAACGTAAAAATGATCAGTGTTACGTATTGTTCAAGTCCATGGTAGCCTATTATATTAACTGTCTAGTATGTTGTAGCTGTTTTTTATTACCAAAAATTCCTATACTATTGTGATCTTATTTCAGTAAATTAAAAATTATTTGTATTATATTTTACATATTTACTTATATGCTTTTGTACATTTTTTGTTTTGTATACATACATTATATATTGTAAAATTGCGGACTTATCCCTTTAAGCGGTTTCTTCTAGTCAACCTCGAGAACGAGAAAGTATTTATAGGGATAATATAAAAAGCATAATATATAAGGTGCAAAATTAATTCATTAAATATAATATATATTTTATTAGCTTTAGCGCAAGTCACTTCCCTCACAATGGTCCTCCGTCTCTCTTCGACTTAATCAGTACTTACCTATATAAAAATCTGGTGCCTTGTCATACGGGTTCTTCGGATACCCAATTCAGGCACCAGTTCTCTGCAACTTTAATGTATCTATGGTATTATTATAAATTATTCATTGTACTCAAAAAAGTTGTTAGAAATAAATAAACATTATTATTATTACAAAACAATAAGCTCAAACAAGACCCGAAAAATGTAGTACGAAAAAGATGTGAAATGTAGTCAAAGTAATAATTTATACCAAGAATAAAATTGATCATTCTATTAACTTAATTGCCTGAAGATAGTGTAAATAATATAATCAAATTTTGTGCAGATACTGACCGCAAATTTTTCTGACAATATTGTCGTAAGCCAAGTATCAAAATATATATATATATATACGCTTAAATTCTCATAACAGCTTATTTGTATTAATACCGACTGATAAAACAAAAGTCAAAACTGTGATAACGGACTTAAAGAACGATTGCGCATCTGGACACGATAGGATCTCCCACCGACTACTAAAAACACACTGTTCTATACTGATAAAATCTTGATCTGTAATTTAGCTTTCAAAACCCGCAACTTTCCTCAAGCTCCAAAGAAATCAGTTATAAAACCGATCCATAAAGGAGGTGAAATAGATGATGTCAATAACTTCAAAACAATTTATATACTTCCAACTTTAGCTAAAATTCTCAAAAGACTTCTAAACACACGCTTGGTTATTTTTTTAGAAAGTAACAACCTTCTCTCACCGTTACAGTTTGGTTTTAGAAAAGGTCTTCTTTTTCCACAGATGATGTTGTTCATGATCTCACAGACACTATAGTAAATCTGAACTCAAAACAATTGCAATATTTCTTGACCTGGCAAAAGCCTTTGATGCAGTTTCCATCCCTCTGCTTCATGTTAGAATCCATGGGTGTAAAAGGACAATCGCTACAACTTTTTACTGACTATCTAAATGATAGATTCCAATAAGTTAAGATTGACAAATAAATTAGTGATGAACTTCCAGTCACATTTGGAATCCCTCAGGGCAGTATCCTCGCGCCGACCTTATCGTTGGTTTATATAAATGATCTTTTCCAACTTCCAGTACAATATGGCAAAATTATCTCATTCGCTGATGACACTGTCCTGATAATTCAAAGCGTAGGGCATGAAGTCTGTCATTTATGGCAAATAGGTTTCAACAAGGTCCATGATTGGTTTAGCAGTAATATTGTCACCCAAAAAATAGCTACCTATATGCTATTATATATTTGCCCAGAAATATATCGATAAAAATAAAAACAACTGTAACTATAAATCCATTGAAAGTTGTGATACCTTTAAATAACTGGGTGTCATAGTTAATAATACACTAAGTTTCAAGGCTGATACCCAAATGCTAGATCATAGATTTCGCAAACTTATATATATTTTCAAAACTCTCAGACACCTTTTTAGCCGTAATTTTTTTTTATACAACTTATTATAGAATGAAAAACAAGTTGACGGTCCACCTGATAGAAAGTGGTAACCGTCGCCTATAGATATGCGCAGTACCATGGGCATAACAGAGTATACTGTTTTGCCCATGAAACCCCCCCATGCGTTGCCATTCCTGAGGACTCAGGTGTTATTCCTCTGTACCCAGTCTATCTTGCATTGTACCATGCTCTTTTTACTATTCTTCTTGGGGAGCTAGCACTTAACCGCATCTCATGATTATTGAAAAAGCCCAACGTACCGTACTAAAATTAAACTCAAGACTTCCTTTCCGACATCCCACCATTAAAGTTTAAGAGCTGATGGGATGTGCTAACGGTTAAGCAACGCTTCATTCGGATGTGATAAATAACAAACGTAGAAAAGGAAAGGTATGCCAAATTAAGCCATTCAAAACTGCCTTTTCACATAAGTTTTACTGTTTCTTTGGTGGCTACTTGTATAATAAACTAAATACTTTGCTCTTCTTCTACCCTTTGACTCAAAGTAGCTGTGAATCATATCTTTCTAAGTGGTTTAAGACATTGGATTATAATTTCATGGAAGAACTATTAACTATTTTTAGTTAATACACTTGTATATCATTTCACATATACCCACATACATGTACAAAAAGTTACGCAAATGCACACACACCCACGCGCACACTCACACGCACACATACACACACACCTTTTTTATATATTAATTTTATTGTTCTCTTATCTCCTACTATTTATTATGGTTTTCTTTTTTTTTAGATTGTATGTTTTCAGTACAATGTTTTTTGTTTAATTGTTATTTAAACACATATCGGTTGGGGGCCTGGTGATATGTACTACAGGTTTTAACCTATTTTATACACCAGCAGAGTTCTGTATTAATTTAATCTTATTTTATCCTAATTACCACATGAGTAAAATCTAAGTTGTTAATGAGAAGACATAATAATATTATTATTATAATATTATAAGACTACAACAACCTTTATATTGTTCAATGGGGGATAAACCAGTAGACGTTCAAAACCCTTGCAAGAATATCACATTTATCAAATTACTATAAGTAGTTCAGTAGTGACAAATAAATATACATAAATGCATATCGATTAAAATCATTACGCTCCTTTAGTTTGGTAAAACATAAAACGAAACCGAAAGAATTAATTGTAATTAAAATATTGCTTTGTTTTTGACCTCTGAATTGCATTAAAATTTCAGTATAAATAGTAAAAACTTGAGTAATTTTAACGATTATGTATGTTCTAACACCGCTGTTGTTATAACAGTACTTATTGTGCAAGAGGAATAAAAATAAATATTAAATGTAAGTTATATTTATATTTATTAGACTGTAAATAAACAAACTTTTTAACAAAATAATATAAATAAAATAAACCGAAAGCAAAAAGAAAAAAAGATGTAACAAGAAGCAAAAAGCGATGAATAAAGTGATATTAGACTTTAATTTAAAGACATTGGACAAAATCTATTTGAAGTCAGTGCCAATTGACGCGTTGTACATTTGTATAATTTTACAGTTGTTGTTTATAATTGTTTAAAGGTTTGTCTTTAACCCTTAATAAAAATATTTATGTATTTCATTTGAATTATATTTCTTCATTAATTTAAGTTGTAAATATATATTATAATTATTGTTCTTCCTCTCTTTTGGCTTAGCATCGTCTTTAAACAGATTTTATATTAATTTCTTATTCTTTTTTTTACTTCTTGTTACATTTTTTTTTAAAAGTTAGCATATATATTTTTTTATTTCGTTTATTTTTCCTTTTTATCTCCAATTAAAAAATGCTTGGTGTCCCAACACAACTATTAAGATTAAATGCCACTTTATTTCTTCCATTTGTTTCCACTAATAATAGAAAATCTGTTGTGCAATAGTTTTTATAAAATATCTAGAAATCTGAATTTAGATTTATTTAACTCTAAGATAGAGTCCGCAAGACGTGTGCTGAGTCAATGGTTCTTTGATAATTTCTATTTGAACGAGTGATATCAACTTTTTATTTTACATAACTGCCTACATGCATGTTTGTTTCATTGTAAGTACTAACGATGCCATATGCATTTAGTGAAATTTTAATTTTATTTGTGGAAGTCTGTAATTAGCTTTTTGTCTTTATTATGAAATGTTTTACCCGTTTTTCTTTTTATTAAAAATAAAATAAAATATAATGAAGACAATTCCGTGAAATTATGCAAAATGGTAGAGTCAAGAATGTTGACATCTTACGGACTATAATCAATTTTGGTGGATATAAGGACAAATGGATTCAATTTTTGAAATTTCGTATTGATAATTTTATTTTCGGTTAGTAAAGTTCATAATAATAATAATAATTTATTTATTTGCTAGAAATGTGGTTATAATAATGGTCTTAAATATAATAGATCTACACATTTCGCCTTATCTAAAGGCATAATGGACATGTACATAAATAAAAAAGCAGCACTGACCCGAACACGTTTCATCTCTAATTTAAATTTTATAATTTATAGATGGCGTCAACAAATAACACTGATAAGCCAAACTTAGGATACCAACTATCGCACCCAGCTCCTGGAGAAGAAGTATGCATCACCGGTATATCCGGATCCTTCCCGGATTCAGATTCGGTCATGCATCTTCAGGAGAACCTGTTCAGTAAGGTACAATTTAATAAGCAATTTATTTTATTTTATTTTTTACATAGGATACAAAAGGCGTCTCAGGATTTGACCAGGGAACTTGCAGGATGCAAATTTTTTAAGAAGGAATGTGTTATTTATTTAGAGGTTGTACTGTCGTATCTGTTCAGACACAATACTATTGGGAGTTGGTTAAAGATATTTTTTTATACCAAGAAGGCAACAAACAAGCACATAGTCCTTTTGATGGTAAACGTTTACTGTAACCTATGGAAACCTGCAACACTAAGAGTGGCACGTGCTCATTGCCGACCCTGAATAAATCTTAATATACCCTTTTGAAGAACCTTATACTATAATTTCTAGAGAAAACCTCGACAGGAAGCTCATTCCATAGCCTGAACGTTCACGGGAGAAAATTATTTTGAAACCGTACTGTACGTGACCATTTAAGTACAAGCGTGTGAGGATGAATTCTCTGTCGATGGTGAGCGGTGCAATGATAAAAGGGACTGTGGGCATCATACCAAATAACTATTTGACTGATTTCTGTGACCATTTAGTGGCGATATACGACTATAAAGATATCGGAAAAACTGTTTGTTAGTGCGCCAAAAAAAGACCAAGATAGGTGAAAAGTGGTTACAAATTGCTCATAGGAATCTTAATGTTAAACAATTTAACTGTTTTCTTTTGTGGAGATCATTTTTATATAATACCATAAACATATTTTTATTTACGTAAATTTATAACTATTTCATTTTAAAGTTAATTTGTTTTAATTTTAAAAGATTTTAATTATTGATTTGACGTTAGAATTCAATATTGCCATTTAGATGTCTTACGTTTTCAGTAATTTAGCAGACGAATAAGAAAATTAATAACCACTAATTATTGGAGTAACAAAATCATTAGTTGATTATATTACTTTATTATATACTATCAAGAACAGATAGACGTGTTGTTTACTTTCATATTTATATATTTGTAGTCGTTCGCAATCACGTGATTTCAGATAAAAATATGATAACTTTAATCGGGGTTTTATGCAAAATCAATATTACGTATTATGAATAATATTTTTATGTCAGATTAATGAATACTGCTTTTAAAACCCCTAAACTATGACATAACAATATAAAAAATAATTTTATTATTTTTTATAAATTAAAAAATATTAAATAGCCTATCCCTCAAAACACAATCTGTTAAACAAACTGTCGAACACACAAAAGAAGACAAAGTCTCGTTTTAAAATTAAGAGCTCTATACCACCTTTGAGCTTCGATTGATTCAAATTAAAATCAAAATCATCTGTGTTATAGTTTATAATTGACGGTGTGGTCCCAGTATAGAATAGGCCACCCCTTTCTTTTCCCTGGGTGTCGTAAAAAACTACTGGCAAAACCCCCCAAGGGTGAGCCTTATGTTTAGCAGTGGACGATTAACAGCTGATGAGATGATGATAGTTTATTATTATATTATTTGTGGAAGGACTTTTTTAATAACTTCTAATGATTTTGAAAATGTTTAGGTGTTGTTCAGTAACAGGTGATAAACTTAAATATAATTGAATTTTAGAGAACTGTATCTCTTACTATTTGGGATTCATTTATGGAATATAAACGGACATTATATTTGTGAACACATCGTCAGGTGGACCTGATCTCTGACGACAATCGACGTTGGGAAAAGGGGCACCCTGAAATCCCCCATCGTTCCGGGAAGATCAACGTTTTGAACAAGTTTGACGCTTCCTTCTTCGGGATCCACTACGAGCAAGTCCACTCTATGGATCCCATGTGCAGGATCCTTTTGGAGAAAACCTACGAATCTATTTATGACGCTGGTAAATTTATATTTATCATATTGACCAATATAATAGCTCATTTATCTTGAACAATTGATAACAGGTCCCTCTCCATAAGATTATAAATTACCTATTATTAGGTAATTTATAATCTTATTATTATTATTTATAAATATAGTGAAATTTAAACCGAATATTATTATTCGCTTTAAACTTCACATCTCCCTTTTAGTTCTTTGTTTTGGCTTTTATAATTTCATTTGCTTACTTGTTGCGTCTTGAATAATTTCAAACAACTTAATTTTATTGCTCTTTATTAAGAAAAATCGATATTTAGCGATAAAGTCGCCCATTTTTGTTTCTGTATCTTCTGATTCTTGTATTGCGAATTTTTCGTTCTTGTTTAATTATTTTATATAATTGTATCTTTCTTTCAGAGAAACAATAAAAAAATAACATTTATTTATATTATTATATTGGCAAAATTTTTTATTTTGATGATTTTATTGTTCTAGGATATTATCGTTAGTTTTTTTTTCCTTTGTATTGGTCTATTGTATTGTACATAAATAGATTGCGCTGTGGTCCCGGCATAAAGTAGAACATGAGTGACCCCTTTACGAGAATGTCATAAGAAGCGACTATGGGAACTTAATGGTCGAGAAATGGACAACAAAATATCACCAAAGAATAACTGTGGTTGCTAATCGTCTACCAAGCGTAGTAAGTACTGGGTAGTGGGTTAGCCACCCAGTTTGACTTTAGGCGATGATTTAAGAGGAACGCTGCCTGCTCATCGCTTGACCATCCCTAAGTCGCTTCTTACGACACCCACGAGGAAGAAATCCTGGGCCCATTTTATGCCAGGACATGGCGACTAGTAATAATAATTAGTAGTAGCTAGTAATAGTACTAATTAATAACATAATATAAAGTTATCTCCCAAGTTATTTTGTTCAATAGAATGTAATATTTTGACAGGTTTAAATATAGAAGAGCTTCGAAATACTAAGACAGGAGTTTTCGTTGGCAGCTGTTTTTCTGAATCTGAAAAGACTTGGTTCTACGATAAGATGCAAATCAATAATTACGGCATTATTGGGTAAGTTCTGTTGTTACTGTATTTTTAGGACATTGATTTATTGATAATTTCAATAAATTAAGATCGATATTTTAATGAAGATCATAATTTTACTAATACTTTATATATTATAATTTAATTATAAAATTTGTAACAATACATTTAAAAAATGCAAAATTGTATGTTATTTTCAATTCGAAAAAATTTATTAAATATTTTTTTTTATACAACTTAGAATGGCAAACACGGCCCACCTGATGGAAAATGGTAACCGTCGCCTATAGACATGAGCAATACCATAGACATAACAGAGTATACTGTTTCGCCCATGATACCTCCCATGCGTTGCCATTCCTGAGGACTCAGGTGTTATTCCTCTGTACCCTATAAATTCACGCCATATCCTACCCTTCAAACCGAAACACAGCTATACAAACACAACTGCTTTACGGTTGAAACACGAATGGGAGAGAGTTACCCAAGTAAATGACTTTTTGTGTTGTAATTTCATGCAGTAACTTTATTATATGGAACAAGAATACTTTTGTATATTTCTCATATAGTTTGTATGAGAAAGTATCTTTATATTAAATAAATTTATTTTAATGTACAGGTGCAGTCGTGGCATGTTGGCTCACCGTATCTCGAATTGGCTTCAATTAACCGGTCCAGCATACACCGTAGACACCGCCTGTTCAAGTTCACTGTACGCTCTTGAACACGCCTTCAAAGCCATCCGTACTGGTCAATGTGACGCTGCCATTGTAGGCGGGACCAATTTATGCCTTCATCTCATTATATCGCTGCAGTTTGCCAGGTATATTTGATAATATATGTATTAGTAAGCAGTATCAGTAAGCACTGAACAACATGATAAAAATGAGAACGATGATGATATAGGCAGTAACCCAAGGAATTGGATGATAAAGTTAGATCCTCAAGTACCACACGTGAAGAAGTGACGCCCTTAAAATGTTACTGGTGTTTCTGAACCGAACCGAGATGGAATACATAAAAGTTCTATGTTTACCAGTGAAAGATGGATGAGTTGACATGTCTTCTTATATTTCTCATCTGTTACAGGTTGGGTGTATTATGCCTCGATGGTAGGTGCAAGAGTTTCGACGACAAAGCTAATGGTTACGCTCGTTCAGAAACTATCGCCGCATGTTTACTTCAAAAGGCGAAAGACTCTAGAAGGTATAAGATAACTTAAGATTAATAGTTTTTATTTTAATTAATATTAGCTTTTTGCAAGTAAATTTCAGAAATAGGAATACCAATGGAATAAAGCTCTTCTAGATAAAACGTACACTAGTTTGTAAATTAGAATTTCAGGAGTACTACATATTCCTAAAGTTCTAATTTCACTGCATCCAATTTGGTGCAGCAGTTTTTACAAGATGCCGGAACAAATATGCAGACAGACAGACAAAATTTCAAAAAAATATTTTTTGGCATCTATTAATCTTTTTAAGGTCATTCAACGTCTAGTTGCATTTTTATTATATTAATGAGATTAGCTGCATCTGCGGTTTTCTCGTGTGAATTAATATAAAAAGTGTTCTATACTAATGCATGGGACACTTTACTACTTGTTGATGCAGTTTATTTACTAAATTTTATCCAAATTTGCTAAATGTTTAGTCATAACTAAGAAACATCCAACCATCTGTTGATATAACTTTATCAAATTGCATGTACCTAATTTTAGTAGATTCAGCGTGAATCATGCCGATTCAAAAAGTTACTACACAGTATTTTTTTAGAATATATGTCCAAGTGCTCCATGCGAAAACAAACTGTGATGGCTACAAGGAGCAAGGTATCACCTATCCCTCTGGACAAGATCAAAAGTTGCTCCTTACTGAACTCTATGAGGAAAGTGGCATTGCACCTTCTAGTCTGGAGTTCATTGAAGCTCACGGAACAGGTACATTAAAATAAATTAAAGTTGATTTTTGTTCGAAATTTACATAAGAAACTAATGTTTGACTATCAATTTCTTAGGTACATCTATTACTTTGTTTATCGTCCTTTAATGTAGTTGTAAGAGAAATAGAAAATGCATGCCACTATTTTCAATTGCGATTAGAAAAAATCCATTTGTCTGTTTCAAATCAACAAAAACAAATACTAAAATATTTTTTCTTAAAATACTCATTATAAACCTATCGCAAAAATTTTCGCATCTACTTTGAACTTTACTCCAGAAGTCTTCAAATACAAATTTCACATGATCATAACGATAATAAATATTGAAAATTATCGAATTATTTTCTAAAATTGGTAATTTCCACGTTGTCACATTTTGTTAGAATTCAGTATTGTTTCATCTATTAATATGTACTTTTTTTTTATACAACTTAGTATGGCAAACAAGCTGACGGCCCACCTGATGGAAAGTGGTAACCGTCGCCTATAGACATGAGCAGTGCCATGGACATAACAGAGTATACTGTTTCGTCCATGATACTCTCCATGCGTGACCAATCCTGAGGACTCAGGTGTTATTCCTCTGTACCCAGGTACTGAAGTTGGTGATCCTGTGGAATTGCAAGCCATCGATGAGATATTCTGTACCGGTCGCTCTGAGCCGCTTATGATTGGCACTGTGAAGTCTAACTTGGGACACTCTGAAGCTTCTTCTGGTCTTTGTTCGATCGCTAAGGTATTTTCTTTTTCAATATTTTTTAATTACTACATAATATATAATTAATAATAAGGTAATAAAATGTACATATGTAACTATGTAACGTAATTATATTTCTGCCTTATAAAGATTAATTTGTGATATTACATTAAGATGTTAAAAAATATCTTAAATCACAAATAAAGGGTAACTTTTAGTTTTGAATTTAAAGTCAAACAAGCATTTTATTCCAAACATCTAATGAAACCTAAAGAAAATATTCTAAGCACCGTATCTGACAACTATATTAATATATCTTTTTGTTTCAAGATGTGCATAGCGTATAACACAGGATTGATTCCTCCAAATCTGCACTACGAAACACCGCGAAAGGGAGTTGCTGCTCTAGCTGAAGGCCGTCTCCATGTCATAACTGAAAAGCAACCCTGGAATAAGGGCTTATCTGGTGTTAGTAGTTTTGGATTTGGTGGCGCGAATGCTCATGTACTCCTGAAAAATATAGCCCGCGAAAAGGTAATATAAAAAATAATGAAATATACTTGATTTATTTATATAGTTTTTATTTTGATTACCATTACTGCTGAATATAGATCTCTAGATTTTGACATCACTTTCTTAATTATTGCCCAGGTCAATAATGGTCTTCCAGAAGATGACTTACCCCGCCTTGTCTGTGTTTCTGGTCGAACTAAGTCAGCTGTAGCCAAGATTCTCAATGATTTGGAGTCCAAGACAGTAGATGTAGAACAAGTGAGATTATTTCATGCTATACATAATAAAAATATCAAAGGACACCATTTTAGAGGATATACATTGTTGGGTAAATAATATTATATTTTTCAAATTCAGAATAATCAACCATATTGAAACTAAATATTTTTATAATTTTAGGTTTCTTTTTAATTGATTCTTGTAAATAACATTGTAGTCTTTAAAACCAATATCATTAAAATGTACTTGTATTTAATTTAATTTGTCTCGTTACATGTTTATATGACATATATATGTGTTATTTTTAGGATCTACGCCGACTAAAAGCATACCAATTGCCCGTGAAATTCAGTACTTCTCTAATGTCCGTCGACCAATTTGGTTCGTATATTCAGGCCTCGGATCACAATGGACAAGTGTCGCCATGCAATTTCTTAAGATCCCGGTCTTTGCTGCTGCTATATTCAGGTTTAATTCATTTGTCATTTACACAGAAATATTTCAGTTACCAATCTTCTTATTTTAAAATAAATTTTCTAATCCTAAAAATTAATAATAACAATTAATAAAAATTTATATGCTTTTGTGTGCATATACATTTTTATTATTGAATTAATGAACAGAGTTTACTTTTACGTTGAGTTTTCATTACCTCTATCTATTTCAATAAAATTTATCAATCTGTCTCATATGAATTTAGCACCGAATGATCAATATTCAAATACTCAAATTATCATATTCAAAACAGTGAGTGGATTGAAGGTTTGGTAAAACTGTTTATTCCTTCTAGGAAATTATAATACAGTACTTAACAGAAAAAAGTAATACAAGAGCAGTGATAGAGTACTACTTTATTTTATAGAATATTTATGTAGGTAAATAGTCTGAGCTCATGTGGTCTTTTTTGTTTTTCATACAGATGTCATAAAACATTAAAGCCAAAAGGTATAAATTTATACAATATCATTACGAAATCCAACTCTAAAGTCTACGATAATATTCTGAACTCATTCATTGGCATCGCGGCGTTTCATATCGGCCTTACTGATGTATTGAAGACTGTGGGCATCGAACCTGATTATATCATTGGTAAGTGAATCATTCTCTTACGCCTCAGAATGACGATAAAGGGGCTTTATTTCTACATGATAACATTTGATTGGATTGTCCACTAGAGAAAGATTAGATAATTTACATTTCTATTGATAATAGCATTTACTTTTCTAAAATTTAAATGTATAAATTTAATCTGTTTTCGAATAAATTTTGCTTTATCTCAATAATGTACTATACCTTTGTCTTAAGTTCCTCGTTCGTTATTCTTCTTTTTGTTCTTAATCCTTTACTGTAGTTCTCCTGTGGAACTCACTTTTTGCCTTTATTCGCTACGCTCAATTACAGAGACAATACAGTTCCTTCCTCCTTCATTCCTTCTTGTTGTATGTGTACTATTAAGTATGTGTATATATTTATTTATACTTATATATTTATTTATTTGTATATATGTATATGAGTACATTGTGTCTATGTTGTAGATATACTCTAGATTGTCTGGAGTAGATTGATTAGCAATAAGGTCGCTTTTTGTTTGAGTTCGCATTTTAGTGTATTTGTTGTAAATGGTGCAAAAAAGTGTAAAATATATTATAAAATTTTTAGGGCATAGTTTTGGAGAGTTGGGTTGCGCATACGCAGACGGTTGTTTGACAGCTGAACAGACAATCTTAGCTGCGTACAGCCAGGGGCTAGCAGTTACCGAGAGTAAACTCATCAAAGGCTCTATGGCTACTACTAGCCTTGGTTACAATCAAGTAAGTGATTATTATGTAAATATTCAATATTGAAGTTCAAGTAAGTTCATAAAATTTCCGTTATACATATACATAGACATCGTTAAAAAATAAGTTTTAAAAATATAAATAAGTTTATTTGAATAAAGATTATTTCTATAATATTCCATTCTATTTAGTTTTAGTTTGGTTCACGTAGGCAAATTTTTTTTCGAGAGCAAGTCTCGTCTTGTATTTATTCTTACAATTTGAAGTCATTGAAATTAATCATTGATGAACTAGTCCAAGGTATTCAGGGAGTTTCACTTCCACTTTAACTAAAATTAATCAAATAACGTCTTTTAATT
The DNA here is from genome assembly GCF_026898425.1 of Galleria mellonella. Classification (NCBI taxonomy): domain Eukaryota; kingdom Metazoa; phylum Arthropoda; class Insecta; order Lepidoptera; family Pyralidae; genus Galleria; species Galleria mellonella. The sequence goes on along the minus strand of NW_026442074.1, from coordinate 10,336,442 downwards.
ACAAAAATAATTATCACAATTAAATTACATTCGTCGATTTAAACTTAAACTTTGAGGTCTATATAAAAATCCTTTGGTTTTAATAAATCTTTGAAAAAAAAATCCTGATGTTCGATACAGATTAAATCGATCAGTCCACCCGAAATAGAAGTGGCTTGTCGCAACAGCCCCAGCTCTAGTACCGTGTCCGGCCCAGCTGATGTCGTAAAGAGCTTCACCTCAAAGTTGTCGACTCAAGGAGTATCTGTTGAAGATGTTCCATGCTCCTACGTAGCTCTCCACTCACGATATGTTGCTGAAGCTGGTAATGTATCATTGTTACTTCTTTGTTGTTACCTTCACAGTCATTATGCACTATACTTGTACAGATTTTAGTATAAAATTTGTATTTTCTTCACCTAACTTACACAGAAAGAAATTGTTTATTTGCCGATCTGCTTAATAGCATTTTAATAAATTTTATTAAGTCCTGTAATAAAAAGAAATATGTAGTCTATTTCATATTACGTATATTTATGACTAACTCTTTGCAAAAAAGGATTTAACAAATACTTCAGTTGTTCATATCATTGTCTTAGAAATCTTTGAAGTAAACATTAATTAAGGAATTACTACGTGTTATCTTTCAATATCTAACAATGAAACGAAATAAAAAGTATTAAAGTAAATTATATTATATATATTAAAATATATATTCCATCAATTTTCTCCTTTATAGCTCCAAAACTCCGAAAATATCTTCAAGAAGTCATCCCATCACCAAAATCCCGCTCGGATCGTTGGATATCTACATCAGTTCCTCAAAGCCAATGGAAAAATTCTAATGCAGAGCTGTCTTCTGCCGATTACCACACTCAAAGTGTTTTAGTACGGTTTATTTTCTTTTGTTAATTGATTTTTAAAGTCTATTATAATACATTGTTTCTGTAAATTGAACTCTAAACTTTTTATCAACAGAGCCCAGTACTCTTTGAAGATAATTTCCAGTCCATCCAAAACAATGCTATTGTTATTGAAGTGGCTCCATACGGATTTCTTCAGAACATTTTCCAACAGTACCTTAAGAAAAGTACCTCAAATATTACCCTGACTCGGAAGAACGATGATAATAACGTACAAAATCTTCTTACAGCACTTGGAAAGTAAGTGATTCTGTTTTTAACTCAATAAAATTATGATTTAATAAAATTATTTGCCTTGCCTTGCTTCATTCTAGGTAAAAATGCACTTATAAGCATAATTTATTTTAAAAAGTCTTGAAAGCAAATTTAGAAGATTTAAAATAATACTTATATAACAAGCGCAGACGGATTTTGTACAAAAGTCATCTGCTTGGATATTTGTAACTGTGTTTCGAATTAATGAATAGAATTTGTTTGTGATCTTATTATGTCTTAGTTTTAATGAACTGTAGCGCTTTTCTTTCAATTTTGTGATGTTTATAAAACGTTTCATGTATATAGGCAACGGTTACCACTTTCTTTCAAATGATCAATCACCTTGTTTGCCATTTAAGGTAACCAAAAATAATAAGTTCATGAACTGTAAATATTATTTTTAATCGACTTCAAAAAAGAGTTTTTTTTTTTTTTATTACACAACACTTTACCAATAAACTGTGACCTTACGAGTATTTTGATTGAAGTTTTAATTAAAGTGCTGTATTTATCTCGTAATAATTACATGAAGATTGTAGTAAGTTTTAATTTAGAAAAATTGGTGCAAGATGTACTTACTCTATGTTCTTTTTGCAGACTGTACAATTTGGGACTAAACCCGCAGCTCGCTAACATCTATCCCGATGTGCCTTTCCCTGTGTCGCAGGGCACACCTTACCTGGCACATTTAGTGGAATGGGAGCATAATGAAAATTGGTACGTGCTAAATTTGACAATCATGTAAATTTATGTATTTTCATTCCAGTTATATTGTAAAAAAAAACTGATTAAAAGCATAAACAATAATATTTAGTATATCATACTCCTGTATAGCACTTCCTGCCTTCCTGCATCATCATATCAGCTTTTAACTGTTCACTGCTGGACATAAGCCTCCCGCTAAGAAAGGTTTTGCTAGTAGTTGCCACGCTTAGCCGGCGGATTGGTAACCGCAGTTTGGCATTGGAGATGTTTTGACAGGGACACTTTTGTCCATCCCTCGCCCTCATCAGTCGCCTCTTACGACACCCAGGGGAAAAGAAGGACCGGGACTGGCAAAACTTCCCTTATAGAGAAAGATTATATTTAGCAGTGAACAGTTAAGAGCTGTATAATGAATAACATCAATATGTAAACATGCAGTATTTATAATGTAGTGTAATTTTTTCTCGGAGCAATATGGTATATATACACGTTTCAACGTAGAATATCAATACGCGAGGAGAATCTTGCATATCATAAAATAATGTACAAATTCTAATGTAAGTAGTATATTAATTCATTTTAACATTTATTATATAAATAGGTTGGTATTATATGTATTTATAGTGTATGTATTTATGTAATATTTTATTATATATTTTAATATTTTATTTAACTGTATATTTGTTTATGTATTAATAGTTGTAGCACTTCAGCTGCCCGCCAACGAAATGCTTTCTAACTGTACTGGGTTGACTGGAAGAGATCTCTTTCAGAGATAAGTCCACCCATGCTCACAACATTTATAAATAGATTATTTTATGTAACTTACAAGTGCAATAAAGAATATATATAAAATATTTTATTAAAAATTTTACATTTTGTTATTAGTTATTAGTCCTGTTCATGTCTGAAAATTACAATAATAATATATCATCAGGTATGCCGTCAGCTTTTTACCCTTCCAAATTGTGTAAGAATTAATTAAAAATTTTACTTATTACATTTCTAGGTTCGTCACTTCCTACAATACCGAGGAACATTTAACATCAAGAGAACGTAATGTTAATGAATCCATAACCTCTGAGAGTAAGGAATATTTGGCAGGCCATGTTATCGACGGTAAGACTTATAGACTTTAATAAAACATATTGATAAAGTTTCTGTTAAAATAAAAATGTATTGGGAGAAGGATTATATCGATATGGGTTTGCGCTTGATCTTATTACGTCTGATTTATATGACTCACTTCACGATCAGTGATGGTGTCTAAAGATCTAAGATGAAGCGCATTTACCTTGAAAATATGCATACACCATCGACATTTGAAGAGTTTTCGAGCTGGAACTCTTTCATTATTCCTTACGACTAACGATAAAAAGAAGCGCTTCGTGCAGATCTATGGCATTTTGCTATATAACAAGGGATTTCTGGTGTCTGACTCTAGTTCAGTTTGGTACTAGAACGAAGAACGCAAGATCAGATAATTTGCTTTTTGCAAACCTTTACCATTATATGTATCTTGTGTACTAATTAGCTGGCCATTTTGAGTTTACATTTTAAACTCTGAAATTATGGTTTAAAATAAAAAATAAATAGTTTTTTTTATTTCACACGAGACCCTTATATTTAACAATTCTAGAATCTCAAATATTTTCAGTTTTTTTCTTCATTTTATTTTTACTTGTTTCTTTTTTTTTTTTGATAAAAATTTCACATGATTAAAACTAAATATATTATTTCTCGACAGGTCGCAACTTGTATCCGGCTACTGGTTACCTAGTGCTCGTATGGGAGACACTTGGTAAAATGATGGGACAATTGTTTGACAAGTTGTCTGTGGTGTTCGAGAATGTTTGCTTTCTGAGAGCTACAAATATCCCTTCGGAAGGATTTATTACATTCATTATTTCAATACATAAAGAAAGCGGAGATTTTGAGGTAAGTAAATAACTATCGTCATACTGTTGGTATTTTTATTTAATAGTTTACTAACACTACCTACTATAAATATTATGAAGTTTGTATTCTTGTTCATGGCTATAGGTAGCGATCACTACTTACCATCAGTTGGACCATCAGCTTGTTTGCTATTACAAGTTATATAAAAATAATAAAAATAAAAAGTTGTATACTAAACTTATATTTACCTGGTGAAGAATTTTACCATCGTACCTACAACCCGCCACACACTAAAGTTCCGTCCCAGCCATTTGAATAAAAGGGAGTTTTCGACTATGCGTTGTCAAGGTAGTTTCTTCCATATATAACCATACTTTGGAATCAGTTTTCTGCAGCAGTATTGCTGAATCGATATAACATCATTATGTTCAAGAAAAAAGCAAATTCTTTTAAAAAGGCCGGTAGCACATCTGTAATTCCTACGGTGTTGCGGATGCTTTTTGATGATCTTTAGAACTTAATTTTTTTAAAATGTATGATGACGATATAACGGTTTCAGCCATTAAGTGTCCACTACTGAACATAGGCCCTCGCCTTGAAGGCTTTTGCCAATAGTTACCAAATTTAACAAGAGGGTTATCAACTACAGTTAGGTTTTAGAAATGTTTTAAGGACGCTGCTACTCATCCTTCGACCATGACGTTCCCTTAGTTGCCTCTTACGACACCTATAGGAAATAAAGGGGTGGCCTATTCTGTATCGGAACAATATGGCCGAATAAATGTATACTAACCCAAAAATGTTTTTTTTTGTTAATTTTCCTTTATTTTGATTTTTTTTTTATATTTTTTATGTGGATATTTAAAGCTATCTATTACTAAGTACTATTTAATACGTTAATAAATAAGTATAAATTTGCAGATGCTATAATCCTTATATTATAAATGTGAAAGCGAGTATGTTTATTACCTTAAGCATCTTAACGGCTTAACCAATCACTATGAAATTTAGTATGAACATACTATATGCACTGGAGAGGGATATAGACTACTTTTTATCTTGGCCAGTAAACACGAAGTCGAAGGTACAAGCTAGTACAAAATAATCCTATTTTTAATTTATGTACCATTTTTGTTTTAGGTCGTAGAAAGTGGAGCACCGATCGTAACAGGGCGTATATATATAAAGCAAAACGTGGGACAAGATTACCGTGTACTGCCAAAAGTCCCTGAAGTGTCCGGTCCTAACATCAAACATATGCTCACTAAAGACTTCTATAAGGAATTGAGACTTAGAGGCTACCAGTATAGGTAATAAATCCTTCAGCGAATAACGATTTGCGATCAAAAAGTGCAAAAAAGGGCGTATTGAATACTATAGCAAATAGTGTTATCCGATAGTTAATTTTCAGAACTTTTCTCTCAATATAAAATTTCAATAAATTTCCGAAATTGATTATCGGTTTTTTCAGTAAATATATCAATCATTTTTAAAAAAAATAATGAAATAGTACAGAGCCATAACAAATCAGTCCTCATGTATACCAAAGCATGAGGAGAATCATGGGAGATACGATATACTACTCTCTTATGTTCATGGTACTGTTTATGTCTATAGGTGATAGTTACCATTTTCCATCAGGTGGACCATCAATATGTTTGCCATTCTAAGTTGCACAAAGAAAAACTGGCGAAACTTCAAGCCCTCTCTATAACTTAAAACTTACTCATATTCTTTCGTAGTTCCTTCAATTCCTGGAAATATAAATTGATCTTCTCGGACATACTATTTTTGATATTTGTAATAAGAATTTATAATTTGGCTTTTTATAGCGACTTATTCCTTGGTGTGATTGGTTGCAACATCGAAGGCACCCGAGGTCGGCTCGCCTGGGTCAATAACTGGGTCACGTTCATGGACTGCATGCTGCAGCTCAAAATCATCAGCAAGGACACCCGCGGTCTTTTTGTACCAACCAGGATTGAGAGACTGGCAATTGATGTCGGCTTGCACTACAATGTTGTATCGAAAATAAATGAAAATTCTAAAGTATGTGCACTGGAAGTTCGCAACTATACTGATATTAATGTTATCAGGTAGGTAATTGTAGTTACTTCTAATGCAGCGTATAATATAAGATATAATGCTCAAAACTGCATATTATTAAGTTTAAATAACTGTAGCATTCATTTAGTACTTTTCCTACACAAAAATAATATATAAGTAATAATAATAATTTATTTATTTGCTGAAAAACACAGTATACGGATGCTAGTAATAAAATATTATTTTCTCAAACATGCTTGGAAATGTGAGCATTATTTTGACAATCTTCTTCGAGACAAATCAAAGTTGCCGTAATGGCCAGATACATGTGGGCAGCGGCCGGCAAAAGTTGTATGAAAATCCATATCTGTCGTATTTTGCGGCCAGATAAATTACTATGTAAACTCATATCTGTCCTGTAATTTAAAAATGGAATGACCTTTTACTTCGAAACTTGGCTACCAAGGAGGTAACTAATAAAAGGTTTTATTTAAATTTCGAACTGGCTTGCAACTAGAAAACTGTTTATTAAAAAAACACAGAAACATTATGGCGCGTGAAAAATTATTATTGTTCGTACGCCTCGGCCCACATTTGCACGTTTGTCCATCAATGCCGCTGGCCGCTGCAGTAATGTACTAGAACAGGCGTGTTTTGCCAAACCAATGGCATACAAAATTTTAATATTTATAGTATTTTTTTATTTTTTATTCTAATGACGAAGTATTATGTATATGCTTATAAACTGGAAGTGTTTTCTTGTCTAACAAGTCCTTAATTGATTAGGTAATAACACTTATCCAAGTATAAATAGTTGATTGTGAAACTAAAATTATTGGTACGTTTTTCTCAGTAATGACATTTTAGTATTTAAATAATTACCAACTTTGAGATTGTATTAATAAAAACTATAAATTTTTATACCTACAGGGCAGGTGGTGTAGAAATTCGTGGTGTACATGCCATGCCGATCTCCAAGAGGCCACCATTAGGCGAAGCTGTATTAGAGAAGAACGTATTTATTCCAAATTTCGCAAATAATACGGTAAAGGTTTATTTTTTTTTTACATAACAAATATACTTTAGTTTTGACAAAAAATGGTTCACAGTTCAAAATCAGTGAAGATATTGTGTGATGTGTTATAGTCTTAATAAATACATAAATTTAAAACATTTGAACCAGAAATCGCTTAAGATTCTAATAATGCCAATTTTTACTACTTTTCCTTTGATAATTGCACGCATATATTATGAGAAAATAAGACTAAATTTTTTTTAAATTGAATTATTATAAATTTTCAAAAATTTTCTTCTAAAATTAAATTGTCCAATATATGTATATAAGTATTACGAAGAAATTTCTGTCGACTAGAAATATCAAGTTTACCATAAAATAATTAACATTTTTGTAAACTACAACTGTAACATTAATATTTTTACCACTATTCAGCTCGAAGACTGCCTCCGTGTTAATGTTCAGCTGATACTTGAAAACATACAAACTTACAAAGTCAAGACCATTGAATATGTTGATGAAGAATATAAAAGTAATGATCTCCAGCCAATAATAGAACAGATTGGTGAAGTTCTTGCCGATTTGCCATTGATACAAGCTGAATTGTTGTTAATGTCAGACGAAGCCATTGTAGTGCCATCTACTATAACAGTAAAAAAGAAGAAACTTAGTGGAGAGTCTAACGCAATATTGTTTATTGGGGCTAATCTATTAAAGAGGAATAATGTTAGTATTGAAATAAGTTACACAGACTCTACTTTCATTACATTATGTATATTTTCAAACGAAATGATTGTCAAAAATAATAATCCCATTAATGTTATAAATGCAAAAATTTGTAAGGATGGATATATAGATAGATTGATGGATGTTTCAATGAAAGTTGGTACATGTAGATTAGGTTATATCCTAACTTGGCACATAGAATATTCTATGCACTGATTCACTGGTGCAGAGCTTTGGCAAATAGCAAGTATATATTCTTAGACATTACATCATCACAGCACAAAAATCTAGCCTATTGTAAATCCTTTCCCTGTCAATAGATACGTCTGTATTAAAATATATTTAATTCCTAATATATTATATATATGTATATATTAACTATTTTCTATAATATATAAATTGACATACAAATATTTGTATTGTGTGAGGATTGAACTCAGAATCATAGGATTGATAAAGTGAGGAGTGTAAACTGAAAGCTATACGTGCAGTGTCAGTGACTAAATGCTTAAGTAATATTTCCTTATGTAACGACGTTCAAGAAATACATTTTTTTTAAAGGCATTGACTTAAGGTATACTGAGACAATACTTTTTAATTTATAAAAAAAATATTCTAATATAAATATGTTTTCGTAGGTACTAAATCAAGCCGCAGCTACTCTTCGAGACAGGTGCTTTATCATAAGCCGTGAGAAAGATCGCCCAGAATCCAAGGAACGATCTGACGAGTATGAGTTAATAACTGTCCAAAACGTTGGATCAGAATACATAGTGCTTTTGAGAAAACGTGTAATGAAAGTCCAGCAATATGAGTGTATTCAAATAGAAGCAAGAGATGAAAACTTCTCCTGGGTGGAAAAAGTGCAAGAGAAATTAAAAACGGAACAAAAAATTATATTGTACAATCAGGGAGAACCCATAAATGGACTTCTTGGTCTTGTAAATTGTCTAAGAAGAGAGCCAGGTGGTGAAATTGTCAGAGCTGTACTAATCTCTGATCCCACAGCTCCTAAGTTTAATCCAGATATTAAATTTTACAAAGATCAATTACAGAAAGATTTGGCTTTCAATGTTTATCAGAACGTGAGTAAAAAATCTTTTTTTAAATGTATTTTATTCAGATTTATGGTCATACTATTTTAATGCAATATTATCACTATAATCGAATTTATGATTAAAGATAATTTTATGAATACAGGGTCAATGGGGCACCTACCGTCACTTGCTACTCGGAAATTTAGACACTGTTCGTGCGGACCACGCTTTTGTTAATACTTTAACCGTTGGAAATCTATCCACACTAAGATGGATCGAAGGTCCAATCAGAAAAGATAAGGTTATCAAAAATCCGGAGCGTGTACTTGTACAAGTAAGTAGATTTAGTCTCAACGTTATTTATTTAAAATGCACTACCTACCTAATTTAAACTTTAAAATTTTAATAAAAAACCTAATTATGCACCGTCTCTTATTACCTAGTCTGGATGGTACTAACAATTATTTTCATTAAGCAACTTCAAAATTGTTCTTAGTTCTTATTATAAATAAGACGTGATACCTTATTTCTATTTATTAAAGGTATACTGTGCGGCTCTGAACTTCCGTGACGTGATGACAGCATCTGGCCGCGTGACACGAGATGCTGTCGCTCGCGGAAGACTTGATCAAGAGTGCGTGCAAGGAATGGAATTGGTTGGACTGACACCAAAGTGCGTATACTATGAATTTTATTCCTCTACGTAAATGCATACATATTTTTATCTTATCAATCAATATGCTCATCCTCCTAAAGATAAATTACTAATACTTTCCACATACTGTTGTCCAGGAGTACTCACAGAGAAGGATCCTGTACTTTTGTTTAAACTTTCTAGTTTTCTATAAATTCATAATTCTTTTGTAAATAATTATAAATATTCTTCTTCGCCACTACTTCTTTTCCCGTGAATGTCGTAAGAGATGACTAAGGGAAGGCGAGAGATGGGCAGCATCGTCCCTCTTTAAACATCTCCAAAGCCTAACAAAGCCTAGCTATTCCGCTTGCCAAGCGTGGTAACTTCTGGCAAAAAAAGGAGAAGGATTATGTTCAGCATTGGACAGTATATGGCTGATATGACGATGACGAATACCAGGATTCCAATTAAAAATCGATGAGCTTCTGTGTAATTTTTATTTTATATATCACCACCCAGAGGTTTCTTCATCCAAGAGAGCTCATATTTACCAGCATTTCTTTCCTGGATGATTAATTGAAATATTTTATATATGTGATTCCTCATGTGTAGTTAAAGTATAATTTTTATTACATTGATATTTATACTATAGGTATAGTGAAATAAATTCTAAACCAACTTTTTATGATAGCAAGTAATAATTGATGTCTCAACATATGCAAAATGGTAAAACGTCTGTTTAAAAAAAACATTCCACAGTGGTTCTCGAGTCATGTGCGTTGTGAAGAATTCCGGTCTGGCCAACATGGTGGAAGCTGATAAGGACCTTTCTTGGGTCATTCCTAAAGAGTGGACCCTTGAAGAAGCGGCCACTGTGCCTATAACGTACCTCACCGTTTACTACGCCATAGTAAGTATTGAAGGCTATTTAACTAGTCAAAATAAATATTCTTTCTTATAATTTCTTCTTGTTTTTACAGTTAAACATAGAAAAATAAGATATTTAAATGAAAGCCTAGGCATTTTCTATGTCTCACCAAGGGAGGATAAGGATCGTGCGGGGGCGTGTTGCATATACCCTTCACGCCCAAGGGTGGAGTTACAGTTCATTGGACTCGTAAAAGTATCAAGAACGATTTTGTAAGAGATCCCTCGGTACTTTCCCTTTGAGTTTAGGAGGTATATCGTCAGGTCGTTCAGCTGGCAGGTGTCTGGCAGTCCTCACACGGTCCCTAAGCCGTGTATGAAGCATGCATGATGCATTTTTCCTGACGTTAAAAGTAAAAAGTGTATTCTGAATTTGAAAATTGTGCTGTCAATGTAATTGTGATCTATATCTATTAAATTTTAATTTTGACATTAATATACTATTACCTTTTCTTATAATATTTACTAAATACAACTTTATATAATTAAAAGGTGTTAGTAATTGACTAAATAATTGTGATGTACAAATAATAACAATTTAATTACTTTAAAATATTTGTACGCTAAAAATAGTTGAATATTATGGAACTTTATTTACTACTGTCATCTTGTTGTACGAAATTTCTATCAAATAAATGAATCATAATTATTAAGTACTTATATCAGCACGTAGTACAAAATTTTGAAAATAGATGACACCGTTTTATAAAAGTCAAATGGTGTTAATTATTATTAAAAATATTATAAATGCGTTCATATTCAGATATATGAATAAGTAACGTTTCTTTTCCAATTAATTAGACAAAAATAGTTAAACACCAAATGCTGTGATAAAAAAAAAAAACAAGAAAGTAAATTAAATCAACTCAAATAATATTTAAATATCATGATTTTCTAAGATCATAACGTTAACTACTTACTTATATTTCTCTTAGGCAATAGTGGGCCAGGTCCAACGCGGTGAGTCGATCTTGATCCACGCGGGATCCGGCGGCGTGGGGCAGGCCGCCATCAACATGGCGCTGCACTACGGTTGCGAGGTCTTCACCACCGTTGGCACACCGGAGAAGAGAGCACTCATCAAGAAACTGTTCCCTCAACTCAAAGGTATATCAATAATGACTAGAACTATTTTACGGCTTAGTAATTTCAACGCATTTTTATTTTATGATTTGGCTTTTCTGCGATTTTGTCATTTTGTAGCTCTATTTTTCATAACCTTGTCATTATGGTATTTTATCCAGGTGATAAAATGTTACCACCTTATCATTTTTATGGCAAATGAGATCTATTTTCTGCAGTATATATTAGTAACATTAACAATGATGATGAAGATAAAAATTACTCCTTACCATGAACGTAACTAATAATATACTATCAACAGACAGTCATATTGGAAACTCCCGAGACACATCGTTCGAGCAAATGATTCGTAAAGAAACCAACGGCGAAGGCGTGGACCTAGTGCTTAACTCACTCTCGGATGACAAACTTCATGTAAGGCAAATTTACAGATAACTTATAAATATTTTTTTAAGTTTAATAAGCGGTTTTTAAGTTTAAATAGCGGTTAGACTCCCAGCAAGTACCTTGCGCCTTGTTGGATTAGAGAGGACATAAGATAAAGGAGTACTTTGCATTTTTTATGTAACTTAAAACAGCAAAAATAATCGATTTCCCACCAAAAGAAAACAGTTCCCTGAAGATTTAAACAACATCAGAAATATCACATAGGCAGTGAGGTCTCGGCGTAGAATAGACCACCCCCTCTTTTCCCGTGGGTATTGTAAGAGGCAACTAAGGGATCTTAATAGCCGAGGGATAGGCAGTAACAGAGCTCTTTAAACATCACCAAAGCCTAATTTTAGTGGCCAACGCACCTACCAAGCATGGCAACTACTGGCAAAATCTCCCAATAGTAGGAAGCTATACATAAATATATACAAAATGTACTGTAATACCTATAATAAACCCTGCACGTTACCATTTGTCATTTTAAGACATGTATGTGCCGACCGCAAACATTCCTGAGAACTGAGGATTAATGCTTTCACATCCCACTCTGCAAACCATAGCTATACAAGCTGTGCTTGTACAGCTTTGGTTTGGAATGTAACAGAAACACGAATTCTAAAGCTAGTATCCAAAGAATTGTATAAAGTATTCTTCTACTAAATGCTAATATTCTTTGGCAGGCATCTGTAAGGTGTCTCCGCTACAGAGGCCGATTCCTCGAAATTGGGAAGTTTGATATCAGCAACAACACGCTACTTGACATCGCCCCCAAGGAAGCCTCATTCCACGGTGTTATGTTGGATGACCTTATGTACCAGTATCCTGATAAAAAAGAGGTTAGCCCATTTCTATTTGCTTTCTTAAATGAATGGCAGTAAGTCTTTAACTTCAATGAAATCTGTACCTTGCAACTTTGTCTACGTTAGGGTAAAAACTAAATATTCTGAATATTAGTAGGTAATGCATCTGTAATTTAAATGTCATTATAAGTTAGCCCTTTAAACGTTATACACGTCTTATTTAGTATTAGTGGATGATCTTAAGCGCAGAAAAAGATTTAATTATATAGATAGAGATAGTATGAGCGATCACATGGTATAAAAGACATGAAATACTGAGATGATAACAAACAGAGATAATTGGAAGATGCTTTTGAATATAATAACTTTAATGCTATTAAATAAAAAAATGAAATTCTAATACCAAACATCGCGACTATAAAATTTTAACATTCTTAGTCAAACAAGAATGGATGAATGAATTTAAATGAAAATAGCAACGCAAATACATTATCTTCATTATTATCTGTTTAGTACTGAACATAGGCCTTCCCATAGACTTCCAAAAGGAACGGTCTAAAGCCACCTGCATCCACTGACTCTCTGCAATGCATTTGAGGTCGTCACTCCATCTACTGATAGGTCGTCTTACACTGCGTTTGCCCGTACGGAGTCGCCATTCAAGAACCTTTCTTCCCCATCTGTTGTTGATTCTTCGAGCTCTTTAATTACTTAAGTGCGTTATATCTTGTACTAAAACTTACGACTCTTATTGCAAATCCAGACATAACCGTGAGTCTTTGTATTGTGCATTGTAATCGTATCGTGTATTGTAAACATATTGTATTGTACAGAGAAATTAAGCGAATAAATATGTAATGTAACGTTTATAATATAACTATATCTACTTTCAACAGACGTTGCATGAACTTTTGCTTTCCGGCATTGCGTGTGGAATTGTTCGTCCGTTAACATACTGCACATTTGAAAAGAATGAAATTGAAGCTGCATTCCGATATATGGCTGCTGGGAAACATATCGGGAAGGTAAGAATTGATACTATTGAATAAACAGTACTTGTCGTTTGTCTGCACAATTCTTTTAAATTAAATAACAGATCTTGATGAGGTTTTAATAATGTATCATAATAAACTCTAGCTATACTAATAGTAATACAACAAAAATTGAGAAATTTATTCTGAAAACTAAGCATAAAATATTGATGCAGCTGTTAACTCTCTACTGTTGAACGTAAGACTTTCCAATAAGGAGCGTTGGCAACTTTGGCGATATTTAAAAGGGCTGCCATCCTTCAATCATTAAGTTCTCTATGACAATACTATATATTACTAAATATCCCCTGCTCCTTTAATAGATTCCAATGTATATCGGTAAATTTCGCTAATAGTTTTTTTTTTTTTTTTTAATTAACAGGTACTTGTTAAAATTCGGGACGAGGAGCAAAGTAACGTACCCGTGAGACCAACGTGTATTCCTATAGAAGCTGTTCCTAGGTATTTCTTTATGGTCACTATAATAAAAATGCGTAATCTAAAATGTATTTATATACTTTTAAATACTTAAAAAGTCTCACAAGAAAATTTTCACTTATGACCTTTACGAAATAACTAATATTACAGTGATGTAAATTATTCCTCTTCATCCAAAGGTTGTTTGGAAGTAACAGCTTTCAGTAATAAAAGATTGGCCATTGTTGTCTTTGTGAGCTCTTTCTTATAATCTTCGTTTCTTTTGAGGTTTTCTATTATAATATTTTGGATAGAAATAATATCTATGAATAGTAGTCAAAAATTTACCTATACGTGAAATTCAATTTCAGTTTGGTTCTCGAGATTATAAATTATTTATTATTGCATGTAGATCTTTTTACATAACATAGAATGCTTTTATGTCACACCTTCTGTACAGACTTGCATTATTTGTCTTATAATTATTATCTATTTCATCAGGTACATGTGCCAAGATGAAAGTGTATACATCATTGTGGGTGGTTTAGGAGGGTTCGGTTTAGAATTAGCTGACTGGTGCATCTTGAGAGGCGCCAGAAAAGTTTTACTAACATCTCGCAGGGGAGTCAGCAACGGTTACCAGTCTGCTAGACTAAGGTAATTAAGTATTAAGCAACATGAAAAATATTAATAAAATAATATTTTTTGACATATAATGTTATAATAATTATAACATAATATATAAAACGGATTATAATAATTCATTAATTAATATCACACATTCAAGACAATAACGAAGAATAATAATTATATAAATATCATTAACAGGACTTGGGCTTCATATGGAGCTGATGTTCGAATCTCCACTCATAACGTTACAACCGAAGCCGGATGCGAAGAATTACTCAAGATGGCTAACGAAATGGGTCCTGTTGAAGCTATCTTTAACCTTGCTGTAATTCTTAAGGATGCTATATTTCAAAACCAAACCCCAGAAACATTTAAAATATCATTCGGGCCAAAAGCTCTGGCTACTAAGCATTTAGATAAACTCTCGAGGAAATTATGTCCAAAGTTGAGGTAATTATTAAAAAAGTATTATATTCTGATCTCATATAAGAAGTTTCATTATATAAAATATTCTTTATATTTATTTACCTTCACATCAGGATTCTTACAAGGTCTATATTATTAACATAAAATTAAAACATTTAAAGCTAAAAATATTACAGGGAAACTATGATTGTTTTTAACATAATTAACATAATAGACTTTGTATTTAGTGATAATTTTTAATAAAAGTAAATATTTAGTATATAATACTTATATTTTCTTCTCAGAAACTTTGTAGTATTCTCATCTGTATCGTGTGGCCGCGGTAACGCTGGGCAGACCAATTACGGTCTTTCCAATTCCGTAATGGAAAGAATTTGCGAGCAGAGAAAGAAGGATGGATTGCCTGCTCTAGCCGTACAATGGGGCGCTATTGGCGATGTAAGTTTATTCTATACTAGAATTAAAAAATGAATTTAAAATGACATATTAATCAACAAACAAAAAAAAGGGTTAGAAATTCAAAATCACTGCAAGTTTGTAATGAATTTTCCACAGAAAAAAAAATATTCACATGATATTTGGTGATTGATTTAATATGGAGACATTACTTACCTACAAAATATTTAAGTAATATTTGAATAAAACTTAGAATTTGAACACATTCTGCGAGCACAGCTTTTTTTATGAACATTTCTGACTCATCAGTGAACTAATGAATTTACAAACATGTAAATTAAAACACGTAAATTAAACATGTAAATTTGTTTAGGTTGGTCTCGTAGCTGATATGCAATATGAAGATGTGCAACTAGAGATTGGGGGTACTCTGCAACAACGGATATCATCGTGTTTGTTGGCTTTGGACAAGTTCTTGAAACAAGACGAACCTATAGTCTCGTCTATAGTTGTAGCTGAGAAAAGAGCTGGCAGTTCCAACTGCGGAAGCATTGTGGAGGCTGTAGCTCAGATTATGGGTATAGAATAAATAATATATTTATCAATTAGTATAATTAAGGTCAAATTACCATAGAGACATCTTAGTACGAATTCTCTTTACATTTTTCAAAATTATCTATCGATTCTCTATTTGATTTCTTTCTAGGCTTATTTTACAAAATAGGTTTATTTCATTTAATTTTATTAATACAATAATAATTTCTTCTATAACCTTTTTCAATATCTTCTCGCTAACTAATAAGAGAAAATATTTACTTATTAATCATATTAAATTTATAATGAAGTTGATTATACAAAAATCACTTTCAGATTGATCCCATAGAAATTTTATGAAAATCAGTACAATAACTTACTTTAAAAAAATTAATTGGTTTTGTCACGATTGAAATTGGTGTCTTTTTGTAGAGCAAAATTAGAAATTATTTATGGATAGAACAGCAAACAAGCTGGCAGCTGACAAAATAAAAAGCATAAAAGTGTTATTGAGAATTTTTTTATATTTTATTTATTAGATTTCTTTTGCAGGTCTTAGGGATCTTAAGACAGTGTCACGACAAGCTCCTCTAGCCGAATTGGGCATGGACAGCATGATGGCTATAGAAATCAAACAGACCCTTGAGAGAGAGTTTGAGATTTTCCTCACTGCTCAGGATATTAGAACTTTAACCTTCGCAAGGTAATCTTGGGTATTTTTGCTTTTTTATCATCATGATGCAGTAATAAGCACACTGCTGTAAGAAAATAGTAATGACAAAGTTATGTCGTTTAAGTTACTATTGTAATGCTAACATAACAAAATAAAACAACCATAAACTTTGATCAAAAATTTACTTTTAGATTATTGGACCTATCATCACAGAATGATAAGGACCAATCTACGTCAGGAGCCAAACAAGTACAATTCGAAGCTGCTGCCGGTCTGAAGGTACTATTGAGGAATTTCGGCGAAGAGAAATTGGTGAACAAACCAGTTATCTATATGCCTACTGCGATTAGCAACGAAACAGGAGTAAGTTAATTGTATTTATGTAACTTCAGATATTTTATAGAACTTGCTAACTTAATAAGCCGAAGTCCATTTGATGGAAATTGGTAATAGCTATCTATAATCACAAGTTACACCTTGGATAACTATTTGCCATTAAATATCTACTGCTGAGCACAGGCCTCCCCCATAAGGGAGGGGGGCTTTGCTTGTAGTTGCCAACCTTTGCAAGTGGATTGGCAACTCAGGTATGCTTTAAGTGATATTATGAAAGAGATGCTATTGCCCATCCGTCGACATTAAGTTCCTTTAGTCGCCTCATAAACTCACAGAAAAAAAGGGGAAGTAGAGGTACTTTGTTAATCAGCTATATTAATAGAGATTTTAGAATAACAATATCTAATCTTAATATATAGAAATCCCGTATAGTAATCCCGCTAGGAAATGTATATTGCTAACTCCAATTCGAGAGATAGAATAGTTTTATCATTTATAAAGTAGGGGCATCGATTAATAAATAGACGTGCTAGGTAGGGTTTCTAGCATATATAGAAATTGAAAATTATCATAAAATAAAAAAATAATTATATAATAATGATATGACGTTTTAAAATATTAATATTGTGTTCAACAAAAAAAATCAAAACCGATTTCTTTGATTTTAGAACTAAACTACTAAACCGATGTTAAATTAATTCTATGGGACTAACCTGTATATATATATAAATTATTTTCTAAATTGGTTTATAACTAACGGAGTTATAATATAATAAACATAAAAAATACAATACAACAGAATTGAGAACCTCCTTTTTTTGAAGTCGATTAAATAATAAAAAAGTACTGCTTTCAATGCAATTGAGATTTGATACGGTATAATGAATCTTCTAACCTCAAGTTGTGTTATTTTTAGAAAACAGAAGCAAAACAGGTGACGGAGAATATAATGTTTATGCTGCCAGGGTTAGAAGGTTCCGCTGGAATTCTGGAACCACTATGTCGCAGGCTCAAAATTAAAGCGTGCGTGTTGCAGCTCGGAACTGAGCACAAGAATGAGAACTGTGAACAGATGGTGGACAGACTGTATAAGGTGATTAAATCAATAAATCTACAAACAATTTACTATTATTTGCTTTAATTAAATTGATTTTCATTGAAAGAGATGTTTAGTAACATAATTTTAGAAGTATTATAGTCATGTTTTTTAAAACTTCATTTATATTTTCTTCAAATAGTGATTAGATATTGGCAAAGGTATGATTTTGCAAATGCCTGTGACTGCTATATAAATATATGCATGATAATTCAGGTATACATAAAATTAATTAAATTTGCAAAAAATCTTTCACATATTTGTAGATTCTCAGTTAATATAGAAACTTAAATATAATAATATGATTATTAATTTGTTATAGTTGGTGACATCTATATTGGCACCTGGCTCTAAGTTCTGGCTCCTTGCATACAGTTTCGGGACTGTACTTGCATTGAATTTAGCGGCTAAACTGGAAAGTCAAGGTAATTTTTTTTTTCGTTTATTTTTTATTTGATATATATAAAGTATTACATAGATGATATATTACTAATAACATGTTATATCTACATTTAGGTATCACTGGAACACTATTCTGCTTAGACGGTGCCCCTAACTTCCTTCAGTCTCTGGTCAATACTTTAATGAACTTCGAGAATGACTTCCAACTGCAGAACAGTCTTATATGTAAAACGATCGATATCGTATCACCGAACAATGAAGTTACCGATACCTTAATGGAGAAGCTTAGCAAAATAGAGGACTATGACGAAAGAATCAAGTACAGTATCAACGCGTCGCCTGTCCAGACTGATTACTCTAATGAATTTATCGCATCAATAGCTAAGGTGTGTTTCGACCGTATGAAAGTTGTAATCAATTATGATACTACAAATGTTAAGAAGCTAAAATCACAAATTGTACTTATGAGACCAAGAGAAACCCCTCCATTTGTAGTTTGCGAAGACAATTATGGCCTCGACAAGTTTAGTGAGAGACCTGTTACCGTACACTTCTTAGATGGTAACCATGTCAGTATCGTTGATGATAAAAATGTAGCGGATATTGTTAATAATGTTATAGCTCTTAGTTATGGACGTAATGGTAAAAATTAACGCAACTGTAGATCAATATATATTTTTTTTTTAATAATATTTATAAAATACGAATTGAAAACGTTTTGATTTTTGCAGTTTTTGTTTTGTATAATCACTTAAGTTTTATATCACTTATATTATTATTGTTATTATTTATGTTTTCTTTTATTTTTAACGGCTAAAAACATTTTAATTTGGATTCAGAATTGTTATTTTTAATATAATTTACTTACTCTTACTTTGTTTACTTTTAATATATTTTAAATTTAAATAATTATCAAGGGATTGTACAAGAGGTTCATAGGCACAAAATAAAAAAAATAATATTAATCTGTTTTTATTATAATTGTTATACCCAAACAATAGCATATATGACGCCCATATTTTCTTGCTCAACCAACCGCGAAGAGATTTAGTAGACGTAGTTTTTATGAAGGGCCTACAATGTCTTGTAATTAAATATAAATATACAAATTAGTGAACGACACTGTACAACAGTTAGGACCCTTTAAAAGGTATTTGCAGATAATTTGAATGCCACTGTCTACACTCTTTCATTCAATTTTAGATTTGACCTACATTTGTACAAAATTTCATTAAAATCTTTGGATGACACTTGGAAAGGTTCCCTTGATAATTCGGTGATGCTGAAATAACGTAAAATCACTCTAGTGAATTAATTCAGCAATTGAATGTTCGTGCTGTCTCTTTCAATTTATATTGGTAACAAAACAAGAGATACTTCGAAATATAGTGTCTGGTGTAAAAAAACAAACCGTATCCAATGTCTTTTTAGGCGAGGAAGGTATTGTTAGTAATGCGGACTACTAATCCCATTGCAAGCAATATACCCTGTCAGGTCGAACTCCACGTGGTCCTCACTGGAAACCATCGTGCTGAATTCCTAATTCTTCTTAAAAATTCGAAGACTAATTGACCTGCCTTTTCGTCTCACCTATTATTCCTCACTAGTGCTTTTCTAACATATACCGTTAGGCGGGGTAACCATTCCATTGTCATCCATTAAAATAATGTCTTTGTAATAATGATAATAAAAAAAAATCTTCCTATTTATATTTTCATTGAGAACAGTAGTAATAAAAAATATAAAAAGAAAATTATTACCTACAAGAAACTAGGCTGTAAGTGCTTTGTTCTCTACGCCTATCCTGCAAAAGGATATGAATGATATAGGATAAAAGAATAATAATAAATTTATTTGTTACAATGTGATACAACATATTCCATCATATTCTGCTGTTTCCAGCGTAGAAATATTTAAAACCACATTAATTATTACAATTAGTATGGGCACATCACAATTTCCAAGACAATTACCGATTTTTCATTATATATAGTGAATATTTCTAGAAAGAGCACTCAGATTATGGAATGAGCTCCCTGCCGAGGTTTTCCCAAGAGACTACAGCATGGGGTTCTTCAAAAGGGGGGTAAAGAGGTTTCTTCAGAGTCGGCAACGCGCGCGTAATACCTCTGGTATTGCAGGCGTTCATAGGCTACGGTAACTGCTTACCATCAGGTGGGCTGTATGCTTGGTTGCCACCTCAGTGGTATAAAAAATAATAATTTCGTATTAGATCATAGATTTAGTATATATTTTATACAATTACTTGTTCATTTACATCATTCATTCGCATAAACATTCACTATTGTTAAAAAGCGACCTCTATAGATAAAAGATCGTGTCAAGGCAAATAGTAAATATCACGGATATATTTTAATTATTCACCCAAAGGGACGGAAGGGTTGTAATTTCTGAGCCTTTTGTTCATACATACCTTCTGTACTTTAGTCCCAGAAATTTGTTGTTGCAAATTACTACACAATTATGTACCTACTGGGGATACGAGATATTCCAAATATTGTTTAATTTGATACTTGACACAGAATCCGGATCTAGAATATGAATGAACTCTTTATTGTTACCCTCAAAGAAAGTTACAATTGTATATAAAAACATGTACTGCACAAGAAATCGTAATTACAAGAAACAAGCCACCACTTTCTTCTTCTAATAAAGCAAAAGGTGGTGGCCTTATTGCTAAACAGCGATCTCTTCCAGTTAACCTCATATCAGCTATAATCTGTTCATTACTGAACATAGGCCTTCCTCTATTAGGAAGGCTTTGCCAGTATTTTCCACGCTTAATACACAGTTTAATCTTATGTTTTAAGTGAATAATAAATATAAAAAATAAATAAATGAGTAAGGAAATAAGTAAGTAAATAAATGAATAGGTGAGTTGGTTAGTAAGTGAATAGGTGAATAGGCGAATCGGTAAATAGGTAAATAAGTAAAAAAAGCAAGGAAAAGGAAAGGGTAGCCCATTCTATATTAAGAGCACTAAGTGAATACTAACTACAACTAATAATAAAAAATTAGTAAATAATACAATACTCTATACTCTTCTAGTAATTAAATAAAAAAAAATGCAATATATATTTTACAATTATGATTTTATTTTATTTAGGTATCAAATATTAAACGAATGATTTCCATAGATATTATTTATATGTGAAAAGTGTTGAGTAAGAAAATCGCCGGCTGCGCGTCGTCATAAAAATGTCAAACCTAAATATACTACAGATAAAAGAAAATAAGAAATTACACACGCCGGCATAGTGAAAAGTGATAGTTTTTTTTTTTACGATATTCGTTGTCATAGATAAAGTATTATAACTTTTAACGGCTTATCGTGCCAGTGAACAATAAAGAAGTTCCTTTGATCATGAAATTTAGGTTTTCCAGTAATAATCATTTAGCGATAGATATTTGTGACTAGGTATATACCGCGATTCTACTCACGTGCATCATGAAGTATCCTATTTGGTTAGTTAGGATATAACCTATACGTACTAGGGGAAAAGTATTGTTAGTAATGGGGCCAAATACCCCCATTACTAGCTAGAAACCATCGTAGCTAATTCTAGTTGAATTCGTCAGGATGGCTTAGACTAACTGACCTGCTTTCATCCTCATCAGTCATCTATCACTGGTGCCCCGCCAGTGTATACCGATAAAGCACGGGGTACGGGGTTACCATACCATTATCACCCATTAGAAAAAAACCTATCCGTTCAGTAGTTTTGCGTAAAAGAGTAACAAACATCTATTTATTGCTACAAATTTTCGAGAATTTGTGAGAAAGAATTACGTACAAACATACTGCTGATGAATTTCATTATTTTACAACCCGTCACAAATTAAAGTTCCATTAGAATGAGTAATGGTCCTTCATCGTGCGTTTTTCAAAGCACTTTCTTCCACGCACAACTACGCTTTGGAATCAACTTCCAGCAGTTCTTTGAACCGATACGACATCGTAACCTTTAAAATTATGTTCCTTTTTAAATAGCCAGCAGCACACACAGCGGTCACCACTCAAGAAAAGTTCTTGTGTGGTGACCGCGTACGAGCAAACGCAGTGTAAGACGACCCGACTAGATGGGGTGACAACCTGAAATGCATTGATAATTGATAATTGACAATTTAATTCAAATAAAGTTAATACTATAACAACAATTTTTTACAATTTATATACAACGAGGAAATATCTGCATTACCATCAGTCCCCAAACTAGGCCAGACCTGTATCTTGGGGACTATGAGTGCGATTACCTATTTATTAGTACACTTTATTTACCAAAAACTAAAATAAATAAATAAATAAGGAAAACTATGTAAAATGGTGAGTACGTGTGTGCGTGCGTGCGTGTGCGTGTGCGTGTGCGTGTGTGTGCGCGCGCGCGTGTGTGTGCGTGTGTGTGTGTGTATATGTGTACGCGCGCGTGTGTATATGTTGTGTATGAGTGAGTGAGTGCGTGCGTGCATGCTTGTGCATTCGTGCATAATTAGGTACGTGCGTATATATATGTACACAGTCAGGATCAGGGTTTCATGAAATTCTCAGTTTCCTCATAATTTAATGAAAGTAAATAATTTTTTACAAGTCATGTTCCTTTTTAAATAGCCAGCAGCACACACAGCGGTCACCACTCAAGAAAAGTTCTTGAGTGGTGACCGCGTACGAGCAAACGCAGTGTAAGACGACCCGACTAGATGGGGTGACGACCTGAAATGCACTGCAGAGAGTCAGTGGATGCAGGTGGCTTAGGACTGTTCTTTATGGCAGTCTATGGGAGAGGCTTATGTCCAGCAGTGGACGAATAATGACTGAAATGATGATGATGATGATAATTATGCAGATTATAAACGTGTTTGTTGGAACATAACTAGGTATATATTTCATATACCTAATCTTTTGTTTCTGTTAATGGCGACCCTCCGCGGAGCGACCATTAGCTCTAAATTGAATTAAAGTACATTTTGGTATAGGAAGATTTTTTTTAATGGATGATAATGGAATTGTATTTATTACCAATTGACAACCTATTTTTTTATGCAACTTAGAATGGCGAACAAGCTGACGGCCCACCTGATGGAAAGTGGTAACGGTCGCCTATAGACATGAGCAGTACCATGGACATAACAGAGTATACTGTTTCGTCTATAATACCCCCCATACGTAGCCATTCCTGAGGACTCAGGTGTTATTCCTTTGTACAATGTAAATTCACGTCATATCCCACCCTTCAAACCGATACACAGCCATGCAAACACAACTGCTTTACGGTTGAAACACGAACGGGACAGAGGTACCCAAGCAAACGAATTTTGTACAAAGTCTCCCTCTGGTAAACTACTTGACCAATTGTCACGAATTTTGGTATATATATTAGTGGTATTTATATCAGTATTGTTTGCCATTCTAAGTTGTATAAAAAATACATTAGGCCAAGATTATGTTACTAACAAATTAGACCATTGTAGCCCATTATAATATAGATTATTATTATTATTAGCTTGTTCATTATTCTAAATATCATTAAAAAATACACCTAGTTCAGTTCGAATATTCATGGTACCATAAATCACTCATCATTTTGATGGCCACGGAAATGGCTACGCATTTTATATGAGCTTTACTTTTAGCTCATTTGCTCGACGCGAAACTTTTTTATTGGAAAATTGGCTGGACCGAGATATAAGGGCAACCAAAGACTAACGATTGAGCACTTAATTACAGTACACGATTCAATATCCTACACTTTATCTAAGACTAGATGTATCCTGTGGCATTGCCCGTTATTGTGTTATGTTGAATAGCTTATAATGTTCCTCAAATAAATGAGACATATCTCATTCAAATGCAAAGAAATTTTCAACTGATAGTTCCAGAGATTAGTGCGTTCCAACAAACAAACATTTCTCCTTTACATATTGTTTTTTTATATAACTCAGGTGGAAAATACATATTAGTAGGTATATTATATATAATCCTTATTAATATACCATATCAACCATTAACTGTCCACTGCTGAACTTAAGCCTCCCCCTTAAGGGGAGTTTTGCTCGTAGTTGTCACGCTTAGCAGGCAGATTGGCGTCCTTCGACCTTTAAGTACGCTTAGTCGCCTCTTACGACACCCACAGGAAAGGAAGCCGTGGTTTATTCTATGCCGGGACCACACGCCAAGTTAAATAAAGACAATATAAAATATTAATTCATCTTTCTATCTGTTCTATGTGACAGAGCAGGCAGTTTATATGCTTATTAATTTATATAAAACACGAAGTAACTCCGGAGCGTCCATATGTTAACTTTTTATTTTTTTAAAATGTTGCCATACATATTTGTTATGAACAATTAAACGATATAGGGATGCCATATACGCAACACTATCTACTCATGGAAAGCCAGGCTAAATCGCTAGTAGATATAGAATAGTCTATGATAACAAACTAAAGCACTGACAAATTCTCACAAATAGATTTGTCTCTAGTTTGCAGACGACCTAGCGTGATCGAGTAAAGTTTGGACTCGCCCTCGCATGTTCGGGGTTCGGAAATCTTTGTTACATCGCTTTTTCCGTTCTAACAATGCTTACAAATTGGACTAAATTACCCTAAGCTCAGGCCCTATACGGTGGAGTTTGAGCAGATTCGTTATACGTGAAGTTTGTTCATGCATGATATAATTTATTTTACTATCTCTTTGTACCTGCCTCACCTAAATCTCTTTGGATATTAGTATAAATATGGTTGGTAGATACAGTATATTATACTGCATCTATAATATAAACATAGATATTCTATTATATCTTTTTGGGTTTCTCAAATTCAGAATTGAACGAAATCCAAAGAACAATAATTAACAATCTTCGGTTGAAACCCATTAAAACTGACATTTTTACGTTCATAAATATAGTTTCGAATTGCAAAATTATTTATGTACAGTTGAGTTATTTTCAAGCAAAGAAAGTACGTATTAAATTATATAACACAAGTAAAAGTGACAAACAAGTGGAGTATAAATTAAAAGACCTTTCAGAAATATATACTTTTATTTTACATCAATATTTTTAATATTGAATATCCAAAATTAACTCATTCAATATTGTATAATTTTCTCATTGCTTATATCTAAACAAAAGTTTACCAATATACACATAAATTGTTTATTAACATCCCACATTTAATTATTTTAAATATAAAGTACTTAAATTTACATTATAAATGTATCAAATATTCTTTTAATTTTGTTTAATTGTAATCAAAGGCTATACAGAACTTAAATCTTTTCCGCGTTTTGCCGAATTAATCCTGAAAGTTGTTTCACAGAAGACAATCTTAACATTGTCTTCCGAACCACAACAGTCTTATACTAACTCTTTATACCTCATCTTGGATTACAATCATGGCATGAACAAAAATAAGATTTTTTTCTTGTACTTAGTCTTGCTGAATTATTATCTTCATAGAATCAGTAAATAATTCAATTTACTGTACGCTGACATTGTAAATAGAAATTAAATAATATTACAATTATTGCAAATAAAGTGCAATATACAATACTTTAACATTATTAAAATATTTATAATTATCATATGAAGATATATATACGTACATACTTTTTATAATGAAAATTATATATATATACGTTGATCTTTTTTGTGTTTTGAAGAGTATACTCGTAAATATAACTTGAATTAACACACTTCTCTATTTTATACATCGCTAAGAGTTATAAATAACATTATTAATAATATCAGCTACGCTTTTATCTTCAACGATACTGATATGGTTGCCATCTAAAAAGTGTACGGTAACAGGTCTCTCACTAAACTTGTCGAGGCCATAGTTGTCTTCACAAACTACAAATGGAGGTGTTTCTTTTGGCCTCATAAGTACAATCTGTGATTTTAGCTTCTTAACATTCGTAGTATTATAATTGAGTACAACTTTCATACGGTCGAAACACACCTTAGCTATTGATGCGATAAATTCTTTAGAATAATCAGTCTGAACAGGCGACACGCTGATACTGTACTTGATTCTTTCATCATAGTCCTCTATTTTGCTAAGCTTCTCCATCAGGGTATCAGTAACATTATTATTTGGTGATACGATATCGATCGTCTTACAAATAAGGCTGTTCTGCAGTTGGAAGTCATTCTTGTAATTTATTACAGCAGCAGCAAGAGACAGAAGGAAATCAGGAGCACCGTCTAAGCAGAATACTGTTCCAGTGATACCTAAATTAAGATATGAAATATCATTTATAATGTGTGTATTACAATTACAGATTTACTTATTATTTTATTTTATATTTATTTATTTATTTAAGGAACACCAACAGCATATTGCATTATAACATACAACATTAAATACAATACAATATTAATGCACATGCCTATTATAGGTATTCACAGCATTCACTTTAGCATAATTATACATAATTATTCATGTATATAGAATAATAATACTCAAAAAAATAAATTACCTTGACTTTCCAGTTTTGCGGCTAAATCTAACATAAGCATAGCCCCAAAACTATATCCAAGGAGCCATAACTTTGTACCAGGTACCAGTCTAGATATCACCAACTGCAACACGTGATTAATATTAATAT
Source organism: Galleria mellonella (assembly GCF_026898425.1). NCBI lineage: Eukaryota > Metazoa > Arthropoda > Insecta > Lepidoptera > Pyralidae > Galleria > Galleria mellonella. The sequence goes on along the minus strand of NW_026442074.1, from coordinate 10,309,409 downwards.
AAATTTAAAGTAATTATAATTTATCATGAATCCACCAATGTATGAAACATTAATACAATGTTTGAATGGAAGTTCATAAATGCAGATAACAGTCATGGTACAAGCCCAAGATATGACAAACAATACTTTTGCAGATACTCAATGACTATTTAAGGCAAATATGAACTTCCTAAAAATACAATACTTTAAGTTTCATATTTTGTATATTAGCAACTCTTGCAATAGAAAAACAGTTGAGTAGTAGTAGCAAATAAAATTAAATCAATTACAGATTCATTGAGTTACCTGATACAGTCTGTCCACCATCTGTTCACAGTTCTCATTCCTATGCTGAACTCCGAGCTGCAATACGCACACTTTGATCTTGAGACTACGGGACAGCGGCTCCAGGGCTGTAGCGCAACCCTCTAACCCCGGTAGCATGAACATTACATTCTCTGTCGCATGTACTGCTTCTTTTTCCTAAATGAAAACATAATTAAGCTTGAATGGTTATAATGGCCACGACTCATTCATACAATAGCCCAAATGAAAGGCTAAGAACGAAAATGACAATCCAATTTACATTACGTTACAAGATTTAACTTTCTTTTAGACGACCGTTACTGCTTTTCATCAAGAGGGCTTTGTAAAGAATTTAATGTAACATAAAAAATAACTCACTCCTGTTTCATTACTAATCAGTGTTGGCATATGGATAATTGGTTCGTTCGCCAATTTTTCTTCGCCGAAATTCCTCAAAAATATTCTCAGACCAGCAGCAGCGTCGTTTTGTACTTGTGTGGCTACTGATGTAGACGGCACGTTATCGCTTTGTGCTGATAATTCTAATAATCTAAAAGATGACCATAATCATTAATTCACAGTATTAATATTTTATGTTAGCGTTATAGTAATTACTGAAACAATATGACTTAATCAGCATTATTTTCTTACAGCAGTATACCTACTACTACGTCACGATGATAAAAAACCAAAAATACAATTTATTATTACAATAAAAAATCTACTTTTATGAAGAATTTTATGAAATGTAAAGAACACTGTACTATATTATACTTTACAAACATTACCTGGCAAAAGTTAGCGTCCTGATATCCTGAGCAGTGAGGAATATTTCGAACTCTCTCTCAAGGGTCTGTTTAATCTCCACAGCCATCATGCTGTCCATGCCCAACTCAGCTAGAGGGACTTGTCGTGACACTGTCTTCAGATCCTTAATACCTGTAAAGAAAATATCTAGTAAATAAAGTAAGAAAATTTCAAAAAAATTTTTTATGCTACTGATGACAACATGAAATCGGGACTTATTATAAGATATGGTTATTGTACAGAAGACTTAGTCTTCTTACTTTAAAGATAGATAGATACATTATATATTCACCATTACAAGCAGATTATAATCTAATCGAATTTAAATAATTCATAAATTTAAAAGCAAAACAAAAAAAATTTTAGTTGCTTTTATGTGTCTGATATAAAAAAGCAACTAACTCAGCATTAAGCTGCGGTACCCGTAACGTTGATTTTCTGCTGCTGCCTTGTAAATAATGAAAAGAAAAACGTAGTAAGATATCCCTGTGATAATTAGACTTTATTTTGTTAATTGATGACGATATTAAGAATAGTATTTTATACCCATAATCTGGGCTACAGTCTCCACAATGTCACCGCAATTGGAACTGCCAGCTTTTTTCTCAGCAACAACCATTGATGAAACTATAGGTTCATCTTGTTTCAAGAACTTGTCCAAAGCCAACAAACACGATGATATCCGTTGCTGCAGAGTACCCCCAATCTCTAGTTGCACATCTTCATATTGCATATCAGCTACGAGACCAACCTGAAAAGATATATAACTATTTGCAACTTGACTTGTTCAATGTTAAACAAAAGGAAGGAAGCTTTTATTACAATTTTTTATCATTTGTTTTTAAATATTTATAGATATAAATTTATAGGTTATAAATGCAAAAATTTGTAGAGATGGATGGATGTTTGTTACTCTTTCATGCAAAAGCTACTGAAGGAATTTCATTGGAATTTGGTACATGGATAGTTATAAATACATTCCTAACTTAGCACATACAATCATTTGTGCACTGATGTATGTGGGTGAAGTCACGGAATAGGGCTCGTTAAAATATATACTTACATCACCAATGGCGCCCCATTGTATAGCTAGAGCAGGTAATCCATCCTTTTTTCTTTGCTCGCAGATTCTTTCCATCACGGAGTTGGAAAGACCGTAATTGGTCTGTCCAGCGTTACCGCGGCCACACGATACAGATGAGAATATTACAAAGTTTCTGAGAAGAACATGTTAGTATATATATATATATATATATATATATGTATATATATCTTTTCTGTACAAAATATTTTCCTTAAAGTGGTACTTTTACCATTAATTATAATCTATGTAATATGAAATCTATTATTTAGATATTTTAATATTTTACCTATAAAGGATCTGAGATGAAGATAGATAAATATGAAAAAAAAATTTACGAGATATCTAAAATTAAACTTTTTCTTCATACTGTTGAAATATAAATACTTTTTTACTCACTTCAGACTCGGACATAATTTTCTTGAGAGTTTATCTAAATGCATAGTAGCCAGAGCTTTTGGTCCAAATGATACTTTAAACGATTCGGACGTTTGGTTTTGAAATACAGCATCCTTAAGAATTACAGCAAGATTAAAGATTGCTTCAACAGGACCCATTTCGTTGGCCATCTTGAGCATTTCTTCGCAATCAGATTCGGTTGTAACGTTATGAGTGGAGATTCGAACATCAGCTCCATATGATGCCCAAGTTCTGTTAATAATATTTATATAATTATTATGTAACGTCTGTATATAGTATATATAAGAATATTTAATGAATTATAACATAATCGTCTTGAAAAATAATCTATTACTAATATCTTTCATATTATTTAATACTGTGATCTGATCAGTGTAAAACTGTCTTATCTATTCCAGAAGAGTATCTAATCCAGAATCCAGAACGTTTACAACTAAATTGTTGAAAGATTATATTAATTCCGCATGTCTTTGAAGCAATATTAATTTTAGATGTCCCAAATTAAACTCACGTAATAAATTACTACTTTTTAGTGTACCTTGAAACATAGTATGATGTAAACACATTTGTATTTCGCGTTTGTATTATACGAACTACAATAAATTGTTCACCAGGATTGATATAAGTAGTAACTCGATTGCAATGTATATAAAGCTGATTAGGGACAATATGAAAAATTCAATGTGCCAGTATTTGCATATTAGTACTTTCTTTGTTCTTTATATTGAACCATGTCTGTATGTAATAGTCATTAGTAAAAACTTTATTAGTTATGTAATTTTTTTTTCAGTTTATTTGTTTCAGTATTTTCAGTTTCAGTATTATTTGTTTACCAAATTAAATAATATAAATTAATAAATAAAACTAATTTTAATTAAATATATACAACTATTTATAGATCATAATGTAAATAATTTTACAAGTTTACCTTAGTCTAGCAGACTGGTAACCGTTGCTGACTCCCCTGCGAGATGTTAGTAAAACCTTTCTGGCGCCTCTCAAGATGCACCAGTCAGCTAATTCTAAACCGAACCCTCCCAAACCTCCCACAATGATGTATACACGTTCCTCATGACACATATACCTGAAGAAATAAATATAATTAAAAAAATAATAATGCAAGACTGTAAGAAAGTTATGGTTCAGAGGCATTTTATTTGATTTAAAAAGATATATATATGCAGTAAATATAAATTTATAGTCTCTCGAACCAAACCAATGTTGAATTTCATTTCCATCGAAAGAAATTTCTTCAAAATCAAAAAGTGGCAACCGTCGCCTATAGACATGAACGCCTATGGGCATAAAGTATACTGTTTCGCCCATGATGTTACTATTCTTGAGTACTCAGATGTTATACATCTGTGCCCTGTAAATTGTAAATATTGGCTACTTCGTATGTGTGAAGCTACATGAGTGAAGACTTTTTAATGAAAAGAAATGGTCAATCACTTAAACATTTAAAAGCTATAACTGCAAATACACTGATTTGTACAATAAGTTTATTACAGTCACCAAAAAGAAATACCTGGGAACAGCTTCAATAGGAATACACGTTGGTCTCACGGGCACGTCACTTTGCTCTTCATCCCGGATTTTAATGAGCAACTGTTAATTGAAGGAAGAATTATTAGCAAATAAAGTTTAGAGATATACATATATATAATATTCTCACTCCATCATCATACGAATATCATAATGAATGTCACTATATCAACCGATAAGTAATAAAATTATATTGTTGTTAGCTATAGCTTCTAACTTCGTGACAAAGTTGGTGTCATGTTTCCCCTTTAAGTTGAGATTTTTAAAACTCCTCCCTTAACGGAAAATTACGTTACAAAATAAACATATGTTCCTAATTTCAGCTTTCTAAACTTAATAGTTTTTATTATGTGTTAATAGTCATTCATTAGAAAAGATTTTACAAACATTTCGATCTACCGCAACGGCTAAAAAAAGGTTTAGATTATTTATTTATTTCTTATTGCATTCCATAATGTAATTAGTAGATAACATTTCAACTTCAATTATGGACCCTGTTGGGCACGGCAAGTACGAGAGAGGAGGACAACACTTTTTTATCACTTTAGAAAAAGTCTAAGATAAGATTAGATTTCAGTACACTTATTTTCTCCATATCTATTCATATAAATATAATTGGAATTTATTAAGACCACATTAAGATGTATTGTTTAATTAAAACAAAATGTGGACAAAAGACAAGTATTGTTTATTCAATAGTATCAATTCTCACCTTCCCGATATGTTTCCCAGCAGCCATATATCGGAATGCAGCTTCAATTTCATTCTTTTCAAATGTGCAGTATGTTAACGGGCGAACAACTCCATGCGCAATGCCGGTAAGCAAAAGTTCATGCAACCTCTGTTGGAAGTAGGTATATTTATACTATAATCGTTATATTACTGGCACGTAATTAAGGTAGATAATGTTTCAAGTTACAAATTCGACTGAAGTTGTAGATTTGCTACCGTTTATTAAAGTAAATAAATAGACGTGAGCTAACCTTCTTATGATCAGGAGGCTGGTCAAAAATGTCATCCAACATAATTCCGTGGAATGAGGTTTCCTTGGGAGCGATGTCAAGTAGCGTGTTGTTGTTGATATCAAACTTTCCAATTTCGAGGAATCGACCTCTGTAGCGGAGACACCTTACAGATGCCTGTCAGAAAATATTACCCTTAAGCGGAGGAAGACTTTATAATACAATTGTTCGGACGGAAGCTTTAACAATCATGTTTCTGTTACCAGTCTACAGTAATTGCATGGCTGTGTTTTGATTAAGAGAATAGTGTATGATAGTCAAATTACATGATACAAAAAACATTAATCCTTAGTTCTCAGAAATGTTTGCGGTAAACGCCTACAAGTCCTAAAATAAAACAAATGGTAGCACATGGAGATTCTCATAACTGTTACAGTGTATTATGTAATATCTATAAAGTTGTTTAAATATTTAGAGAACAGTTTTTGTTTGGTAGACAGTTGATGCTTTTGCTATTTTAAATTGCATAAAAAATCCAAAGTACTCCTTTGCATTATGTCCTCTCTAATCTCTCAAAGCGCAACAATAATATTAATGGTTTTTACTGCAAGTCTATAAACCACTTATTATTCTTTTTTAAAAAATTCTATGTTTATAAGTTGTCTTCAAATTGGCCTTACATGAAGTTTGTCATCCGAGAGTGAGTTGAGCACTACGTCCACACCTTCGCCGTTTGTTTCTTTACGAATCATTTGCTCGAACGACGTGTCTCGGGAGTTTCCAATATGACTGTCTGTTGATAGTTTATTATTAGTTACGTTCATCGCAAGAAGTAAATCTCTACTGCCATAAAAATGATAAGGGGGTAATAAGTTGCCACCTTGATAAAGTATCTTAATGTTATAACATGTAGGTAAAAAGTGACGTAACTAAAGTCTGTTCCACAAAAAAACTTGAAAATTTATAAACTACAGAACTAATTTTGATAAAAAAAAATTATGGGATCAATCTATAAGCATGTTCTTTTAGATAAAACTATTATTTTCCAAATCGGTTTAGAACTGACGGAGTTATGAAATTACAAACATAAAAAAAATACGGCCAAATTGAGAACGTCCTTGTTTTTAAAGTCGATTGAAAATAACAAAGTGTCGAAAAAAGTAAAACAATATGCTCCGGTTTTGTTGTCAATTTCTGCGTATGATTTGATTACAAAAGGCATTATTGATATACCTTTGAGTTGAGGGAACAGTTTTTTGATGAGTGCTCTCTTCTCCGGTGTACCGACAGTGGTGAAGACCTCGCAACCGTAGTGCAGCGCCACGTTAATAGCAGCCTGACCCACGCCGCCGCTACCCGCGTGGATCAGAATCGAGTCTCCACGCTGGATCTGACCCACTATTACCTAAGAAAAATACAACAATAATTTCATTAATGATTTTAATAAACAACGATATTGTATGTTCAAATATTATTTTATCTTAAATAATTCATTCGTCAACATGAATGTGGAGAGTAAAAGAATTTCCTCGACTTCCATTACTACATATTATCTGATACGAGGATAAACATTCAAGTTATAAAATTTAATTATGTAAAAGTAAAGTTCTAATTGGATGCGTTTCGATTTGAAAGGTATGACTTTGAATTACAGGGCATAAAGACGACATCTTAGTACCCAAGAATGACAATGCATGAATGTATTCTGTATGACCGTGAACTTGTTTGCCATTCCATGTCCTACAAAAATCGTGAAACATGAAAATGTACCTACTATCACTAGTTAATTAGCCTTCAATACTTACTATGGCACTGTAAACAGTGAGATAAGTAACAGGCACTGTGGCCGCTTCTTGCAAGCTCCACTCTTTAGGAATGTTCCAAGACAAACCCTTGTTAACTTCCACCATGTTGGCTATACCACAATTTTTCACAATGCACATGACCCGGGAACCACTGTCGGAAAATAATAAAGTTGTAACGCCTTTCGTCCGTTAAAGTATAAAAACGTTTTCTAGTGGATAGGGAGCATGATTTGGGTCAAGTTTTAACTATTTCTATCGTGAGGTAATAATGTGTACCATATCATGTACATAACTCCCAAGTTCTCAAGATTAGTGTAACATAGGGCGGGGGGGGGGGGGGAGACAAAATATACGTATATAATATTTTATGCGTTTATCTTTCTATATAACGATGAGACAACGTATTGACATACAATTATGTAGAGAATTATACTATATACTATACGCACTTAGATCACGTTCTAGGTCAAATAGCATATTGATTGGTAAAATGTCATCTAGAGAATATATTAGTATGTATTATATAACATACAATCGCCGTGTAGGTTCCGGCATAGAATGAGCCACCCCATCATTTCCCATGAGTGTTGTAAAAGGCGACTAAGTGAGGGCGAGGAATGGGCAGCAGTGGTCCTTTTAAAACATCTCCAAAGCCTAACTGTGATTGCCAATCTATTTGCCAAGCAGCAAGCAACTACTGACAAAACTCACTTACATTCAGTAGTAAACAGTTAAAAGCGGATGATATAGTATACAAACTTCGGTGTCAGTCCAGCGACTTCTATTCCTTGCACGCACTCTTGATCAAGTCTTCCGCGAGCGACAGCATCCAATGTCACGCGGCCAGACGCTGTCATCACGTCACGGAAGTTCAGAGCCGCACAATATACCTTTAAAGCAAACCAAAGCATTCTCAATAAACAGAAACAAGGTATCGCGCCATATTTTTAATAAAAACTAAACACAATTTTGAAGTTGCGAAATGAAAATAAGTGTTAGTACTATCGAGACTAGGTAATAAGGGACGGCGCATTATTAGGTTTAGTTTAGATTAGGTAAGTAGGCACTTTAAATAAATAACCTTAACATTAGAACAAAACTACTTACTTGTACAAGTACGCTCTCTGGATTTCTGAAAACCTTATCTTTTCTAATGGGGCCTTCAATCCATCTTAGTGTTGATAAATTTCCAATAGTCAAAGTTTTAACAAAAGCGTGATCTGCATGAACAGAGTCTAATTTTCCAAGCAGTAAATGACGGTAGGTGCCCCATTGACCCTGTATTCATAATATAATTTTTGATCATAAATTCTATTATTATAATCATAATAATTGTATTAAAATAGTATTAATATGAACATGAATAAGATACGTACAAAAAGAAATTATTTACTCACATCCTGATAAACATTGAAAGCCAAATCTTTCTGTAATTGATCTTTGAAAAACTTCATATCTGGATCAAACTTAGGAGCTGTGGGATCAGAAATCAGTAAAGCTCTGACAATTTCACCGCCTGACTCTCTTCTTAGACAATTGACAAAACCAAGAAGTCCATTGATGAATTCTCCCTGACTGTACAATATAATTCTTTGCCCCATTCTTAGTTTCTCTTGCACTTTTTCCACCCAAGAGAAATTTTCATCTCTTGCTTCTATTTGAATACACTCATATTGCTGGACTTTTATTACACGTTTTCTCAAAAGCACTATGTATTCTGATCCAACGTGTTGGACAGTTATTAACTCATACTCGTCAGATTGTTCGTTGGATTCTGGGTGATCTTTCTCACGGCTTATAATGAAGCACTTGTCTCGAAGAGTTGCTGCGGCTTGATTTAATACCTAAGAAAATATAATAATACTAATTGATATTTTTATAATTTTGAATTAATTCTCCTAAAAAGCCGAAATATATGTATAAATATCACTTTTTTGAAGAAATTTTGGAATTCTCGAAAATGTTCAATTAAGAAAATATCATTATTTGACTACTGGCGTAGCAGTTTAAGTCACTCTCTAAGTCTAATTGTATTTGTAAATCTAAGGTCTATGTTTGATTATATTTGTAAGTATATTTTCTATATATTATATATATGTATTTATAAAATGTATATAAACATACATATTGTCAGTCTAGTATCCATAATTAGTAAAAGATTTTGCTATTTATTGTACCTAAGGTTATGTTATATGTACTATTTTCAAAAATAATTTATGTATAATATACTCTTATATAACATGCAGTGATGATGGTGTGTAATTTATATTTATACTTACACTATTTCTGCCCAATAAGTTAGCACCGATAAACAACACTGCATTAGATTCACTACTAAGTTTCTTTTTTTCCACAATTACAGTCGATGGCATTTCAATATCCTCGTCTGATATTAACAACAATTCAGCTTGTACTAATGGCAAATCAGCAAGGACATTGCCAATGTATTCTATTATTGGCTGCAAACCATTATTTTTATATTCTTCATCAACAAACTCAATGGTCTTGACTTTGTAGGTTTGTATGTTTTCAAGTATCAGCTGAACATTAGCACGGAGACAGTCTTCAATCTAAATAGCGTTAAAAATAGTCACATTAAGGTTACAGTTTATAAAAAAATATTATGTTATATTAAACCAGCTATTTCTAGGCATCAGAAACACTTTAGTAATCCAATATTAATAATAATAAAATATTCACAATGATTTCTCTTAAAATAGCTATTTAAGAGGAATCATTTCGAAAATTTCCTTATTTCTAGATTTAAGAGGTTCAGCCATGAAAGCTTTTAACTACTTCTTAGAATATAATAATAACGAATTCATGTAATTTACCAGAAGAAAGTATTCAAATTGAAATTATAGATCTACAATAAAAGCATATGAACATTAAAGAAAAAATTATAAATGTTATAATTATAATCTTAAACAAAAAGTTGAGCGACTTCTAATAGGAGAGGGTTATCAATTTATTTAAATATGCAAAAAGTATCAAAAGAGACCTTTAAAGTGTTCTTTCCAAAGTTTGGAACAAATACGTTCTTCTCTAACACAGGTTCGCTTAATGGTTGCCTCTTGGAAATTGGCGTCGCATGTACACCACGGATTTCTATACCTCCCGCCCTGCAAATATAAAAAGTTCATAGCTTTTATTTTGCAATCTCAAAGTAGATAATGATTAAAATACTGGATTGTTATTATTTTATATAGAAATACTAGTATTATCAGTTTTAGAATCAACTGTATCATTATCTACTATTTATTTTTATACATTAAAAGTTACAATATTAAATTTATTGGCATTACAGTTATTAAATCACTAAATCATCTTATAACTACTAAATTTACCTTTCAATGTGATAACACATTAATAGATAAGATACAAAAAAATAATTATTTTTACCACAATTAATTCAAACACTGTTGCAAGAATCATGGTTACGAAGTAACATCCAAAACAAACAAATAATTATAATGAAATCCCATCAAATTATATTCAATATAAAGACAATCGGGAAAATAAAAAAAAATATGGATAATTTAAAGTAGATAAAGTTATGAGCACTACCAACCTTACAACATCAAGGTCAGGATAATTACGGATTTCAAATGTACATGATTTGGAATTTGCATTAATTTTTGACAAAACATTGTAATGTAAGTCGACATCAATTGCCAATCTCTCAATCCTGGTGGGCACGAAGAGGCCGCGGGTATCCTGACTGATGATCTTGAGCTGCAGCATGCAGTCCATGAATGTGACCCAGTTATTGACCCAGGCGAGCCGACCCCGGGTGCCTTCGACGTTGCAACCCAGAACTCCACGGAATAAGCCTCTATAAAAAAAATATTATAAATTAAAGAGTTCAAAAGTAATATGTATTTATGGAACGGAAATATAATGTTATTCGCGACGTTAATATAATCTTCCTCTGCCGTTGACATACGAGAAAACTGTGAATCACTAAAGTGAGATGAAAAGTTACACTTAATATTAAAATAAATTAAAATATGCGAACAGATTTAGACCTAAGGATATCAACAGCTTTAAAGACGAAGTAATAAAGATTCTGCCAAAAATTACTAAAAATACTGATCGCAATGTAGATGAATCAAAATGACTAACCTGCAATTATATGAACGTAGTTGGCTCAGAACTGCTTTAAGGAGATTTATTATTCAGATAGATTTATACATAAATATTTAAAAATCAAGTTTTTTTTATTAATTCACTGAAGAATTCATTACCTATATTGGTATCCTCTGAGTCTCAATTCCTTGTAGAAGTCCTTAGTAAGTATGTGTTTGATATTAGATCCAGTTAGTTCAGGAAGATTTGGCAGTGCACGGTAGTCTTGGCCTGCATTTTGCTTTACATATATACGTCCTGTTACGATCGGTGTGCCACTTTCTACTATCTATAATAGAAATAGAATATAAATAAAAAAGTTTGTTTTATATTCACCACACCAATAACGTAGCACTTTTATTTTTTTACACCGTCTTTTTATTTTATGTTTATTTTTTATTTAACTCTTTATTGCACCAAAAACATTAAAATATACAATGACAATTAAAAAATTAAAGTGATATACAACATAAAAACAACATAAAGTACAGACTAAAAGGTCTATAGCTAAGGAAATCTCTTACAGATAATCTTTGGTTAAAGGAGAACAGATAGAAGTTTGGCATCAATGTCTTCATCAAATGTTCTATTTGATAATATGAGTAGGTAGCTTTGAGTAATAATATATGGCTATATATTAAACCATATTTAGCTTAAATGTACTGAAATAATAAAAAAAAACTGCTAAACCAAAATACACACAAAGAAAATTTAGAAAAATCATCTTTGCTTCAGTTCATCGTTTACTAATATACCTGTAAACTGGATTTCTATAAATATTATTAATGTATTTCACTTCGTCATCGTCATCATCATATCAACCCTTAATGGTCCACTGCTGAACATAAGCCTCCCTTTAGAACATAAGCCAATAGTTGCCACACTTGGCAGGCGGATTAGCAACCGAAATTAGACTTAAGAAATGTTTTAAGAGGGACGCTGCTGCCCATCCCTCGCCTTTCCTTAGTCGCCTCTTACGACATCCACGAGAAGGAAAGGGGTGGCCTATTCTAGACCGAGATCACACGGTACTTCACTTAGTTACCTTTATAACTTTAAAAAAGTAATGACGAAGCGTATTTATAAGTCCAAACAATTTTAAATAAGTAGAAGAGTTGGTTTATATGACTATCAAATGAGCTTATGATCCACCTAATGGTGAATGGTAACAGTTACTTAAATGTGCACAGTGACTTTAGTATATTATCAAACATACCAATTGTATAACGAAATTTATTTACTTACTTCAAAATCTCCGCTTCCTTTGTGTATTATAATTATGAATGTCACGTGTCCCTCCTGGGGTATATTTGTAGCTCTCAGAAAGCGAACATTCTCGAAGACCACAGACAACTTCTCAAACAGTTTCCCCACTATCTTTCCAAGTGTCTCCCACACAAGCACTAGATACCCAGTAGCCGGATACAAGTTGCGACCTGTCGAGGAAAAACATACCAAGACTTTATTTCTTATTAAAAAATGTGTAAAAATTAAATTAAAAGCACCAAAAAGAATTCGAAATTCTAACAGTATTATACAGTATAATCAAATAAATAAAATGAAAATACTTTTATTCAAGTAAACATAAGCATTTTTGAATAGACACTTTTAATGAATCTACCGACCAGTTCTTATTTGTTTCTTTTTTACATTAAAACTGAGTTTACAACGAAAATGTAAATAGATAAAATGATTATCACAAACTTCATATATCAAAAAAGAAAAAAAAAACTTCAATCTATTACAGTATTCTTGAATAGACGAGTTTAAGCCCATCGAGTCCAACGACCTGGTCCACCACTTTGTCACCAATCTAAACATTATACTGAGCGTGACATGTTTCAAGATACGCAATTACGTCAAAACTCATCGTATCGGCCACTAACTGTCCACTACTGAACATAGCCATTTGGGCTATGTCACAAGTTATCACGCTAAGCAAGCGAGTTGGCAACCGCATTTTGATTTTTTGGTGATGTTTTAAAAGGGTAGCTGCTGCCCATCCCTCTACCATAAGCTCATTTAGTCCTTTAGTAGGCTCCAACAAAAGCTTTGCTACAGTTTAAATATTCTCACCATCGATAACATGGCCTGTCAAAAATTCATTTGCCTCAGCGGTTATGGATACATTAACATTGCGTTCTCGTAACTTCACATGTTCTTCAGTATTATAAAAAGCTACGAACCTAAAAATAAAATTTTATAGTTAGTAAATAATTAAACTTTACAGTCATTAGTTTCACAATTTAGAAAGACAAAATTCTAACGACGCTCCTAACCAAAAGTGGTAATCATCATTTATAGAGATGAACTGAACATCACCAAATACATTGTGATGTTCATGATACTCCTTATGCGTTGCCATTCTACTCAACTGTTTATTTGTTACTATAAGTTTAGCTACTGTAAATACTAAACTCTTTAGATTATAGTGCCTAAAAAAATTTATATTAAATGTGTTTTCTTAGCATCCATAGATAAACAGATATTATGGTAGTTAAATATACTAGTAAAGCTACTAGCTCACAGTTGTCCTGGAAGGTGTTTTCAAACTCCTGGACTGGAAAAGATATAGTATAAATATAAATAGTGAATACATCACTCAAATTAAATCTATATATATATATATATATATATATATATATATATATATATATATATGATATAGAGATCATGGCGCAATCCCTGGAGAACTTGAATGCTATGCTCAATGATTCCCATAGTGCTTCTCAACGGATAGGCCTTAAGATGAACATGGACAAGATTAAAATCATGTCTAACGTCTACTTTACACCTCTACTGGTTATAACTGAGAGCATTACGCTCGATGTTATCGACGGGTATGTATATCTGGGACAATTTATCTGACTTGGTAAATCAAGCTCGGTAAGATAAGCAAGCTGAAGTGAATGAACTGGTCACATATCTCAAAGAATCGACAAACGATAGGAAAGAAAGATTCCTGATTGGTGACTCTATTCGGGCAAACGCAGTATTGAGTAACCCAACCAGATGGAGTGACGTCCAAATGTATGACAGGGAACCAGTGGATACAGGTGGCTCAAGATTAATATATGAATTATTATCGTATAGAATTGTAATCATTTCCTGCATAACATAATTATTGTACTTATTTTCACTTTTATCGAATTAAATAATTTAGAACATACCAATCTTCATTATGCTCCCATTCCACTAGATGACCCATAAAAGGTGTGCCCTGTGATACGGGGAAAGGCACATGAGGATAGATGTTAGCAAGCTGCGGGTTTAGTCCCAAATTATATAGTCTGCAAAAAGACATAATTACCTCCTACAGACAATATTAAGGTAGGAGTTCTTAAACCTATTTGTTTGCAAATTTAAAAGACAAATAAGCTAACGGCCTTTGATAAAGAATAGTGACACTCAACTATAGACATGAATACACCATTGAGAACACGAAAAAGACAAGGGCGACATGTCTCTTAAAATTGAGACATAATTATTCGTACTCTGTAATTTCATTCGGGCCACTTCAAATCAGAATACAGTCATGCAACACAAATTTAGTATATAAGCAGACTTTTTGTAGAAGGCAAATGATCATGCGACTCACGTGATGGTAAGTGACTATCATAGTGTGTTGTCTGCCTTTTAAGAAGAAATATTATCTATTCTTCGAGGTTTTAATGTCGTATCTGTTCGGAAATACTGCTGTTGGAAATTGGTTCCATACTTTGGTTGTGCATGGAATAAAATGTCTATAGAAATGCACAGTAGAGGATCCATTCGCCGCCACCCATTCAAGAAATATAAAAATAATAGGGATAGAACTTTAGCGTGTGGTGAGTTGTACGTTGACGAAGTTTAGCAGCTAGTATTAATTCGAATAATTTCTTTGAACACTTTCCATGATTATATGACAAAAGACACAAAGCAAATTGATCAATAAGTCGTTTGTAATCGATAATTTGAGTGGCCCGGAGTTGTACAACATACAACTCCGGGCCACAGACATACAGAAGAATATTTATTAGAACATTTTATGAACACACAATGTTTGTCGTTTCTAATAATTGTTTAAGAAATGAAAATAAGTTTTAAATGAAAAAAAAATATATATATTATAAAGACATGAAAATTACGAAATAGGGTAGGAATTTTATTAAATTATTCGTGCTTGGAGTGAAAGAATGCCAGTTACCTTCCAAGCGCTGTAAGGAGATTTCGGGCGTTGTCTTCATCTGTCTTCCGAGTCAGGGTTATGTTTGTGATGTTTTTCTTAAGGTAATGTCGTAAAATGTTTTGAACAAATCCATGTGGAGCCACTTCAATGATAATAGCATTATTTTGAATGAGCTGGAAATTGTCTTCAAAGAGAACTGGACTCTGTTGGTGAAACATACGTTACTTGAAGTTACAATTGATATAAATAACGTATTACAATAATCTTTATTTTTAAAATCTAATTAATGAATGGAAATAAAACCTACGATAATATTGTTAGTGTGGTATTCGGCAGAACACAGCTCTACATCTGAATTCTTCCATTGACTTCGAGGAACCGATGTAGATATCCAACGATCCGAACGGGATTTTGGCGATGGGATGACTTCTTTTAAATATTTCAGAAGTTTGGGAGCTATAAATTAAAGAAAATTGATTGTAAGTAGGAGTATAATCAATCAAAATAAATAATTCACATAAATGTTT
This sequence comes from Galleria mellonella, assembly GCF_026898425.1. NCBI lineage: Eukaryota > Metazoa > Arthropoda > Insecta > Lepidoptera > Pyralidae > Galleria > Galleria mellonella. The sequence goes on along the minus strand of NW_026442074.1, from coordinate 10,293,681 downwards.
TAGTTTCATTTCATTGTTAATAAAGACAAATAAAAGGACTATGTAAACAATAATAACGAAGCGGTGTGATGTAAACAATGAGTAATAATATATTACCAGCTTCAGCGACATATCGCGAATGATAAGCTACGTTGGAGCATGGGACCTCTTTGACGGATACTCCTTGGGCAGACAACTTTGTGGTGAAGCTCTTCATAATATCAGCAGGACCCGATATGGTACTAGAGCTGGGGCTGTCGCGACAAGCCACTTTTATTTCGGGTGGACACATCGATTTAACCTGTATTGTACACCAATAATTTACTTAATGATTTATAAGAACCGAATGATTTTATGCGACTTCAAGAGGTTTGTCGATGTTTTAGATAATTTTGATTTTTTTTTAGAATAGCAAAGGAGCTAATGAGAACAGAGGGAGACTTTGAACAATAGCCATTTGCTTGGGTACCTCTATCCCATTCATGTTTCTACCGCGAAGCATTTGTGTTTGCATGGCTATGTTTCGGTTTGAAAGATGGGATATGGCAGTGAATTATAATAAAATTATAGGCTACAGAGCTATAACATTTAAGTCCACAGAACGCATGAAGTATATCATTGGCGAAACAATATACTCTGTTATATCCATGATACTGTTCATATCTATTTAACGACAGTTACCACTTTCCATCAGATGGGCCGTCAGCTTGTTTGCCATTCTGTTGCATAAAAAAAGTTTATAATTATAGTGTTGCAGACGATGAACACATTTCTACAGATATTTTTTCTTTTCGTTTCTTTCTACAAGTATTGGAGTTTAATAACACTTTTGTGTTGATATTGTGAGGATTTATTATAATTTTAAAATGTGACAAGAAAAAGCAAATAAAACTTTGATTTGCGGTCAAAATTGTCTACGCAAGACAAGTTAATTAAAAGGCTAAAAAGATTGAAATTTTAATTAAAAAATATTTTATAAATCAAATTGAATAGTTACATAACATCACTTACCTGATCGTAACCAAGGCCAATGGTAGCCATAGATCCTTTGACAAGCTTAGTTTCGGTAAGTGCTAGACCTTGGCTGTACGCAGCTAAGATCGTCTGTTCAGTTGTCAAGCAACCGTCTGCGTATGCGCAACCCAACTCGCCAAAAGCATGTCCTAAACATTTTGATAAAATATATTTGATAACTTAATTTAGTTTACTGTTTCAAAAGCAGTAAGAAAGGAAATAATGAATTGTTTATATGTGAATTTCTGATATATAATATAATTTTAACTTCATTTGCCTTTAAATAGATAGAAACTAAAAAATTTTAATTTAAATAATTTAAAATTGTAACCTACAATAAAACTGACGTCAATTCTGACAAAACCAGTTATTTTGATTTAAAAACTACTAAAAAGGAATTTTCCAAATCTGTTTAAAATTGACGGAGTTATGAGGTAACAAACATAAAAAAAAAATACAATCGAATTGTGAACCTTCTTCTTTTTAAAGTTAGTTTAAACAGTATGACTGTTATTAATCATATTAAATTTGTTATATTGCTTGATTCATAGAAAAAGAAATTTATTCAAAGTAATTTCAAAACCAGATCTTTATATTTTCGTCGGTGGGTTGGAAATACGAATCTAGTTTCTAGTTAGTAAAACCTGAGACCACTCACCAATAATGCAATCAGGCTCGATGCCCACAGTCTTCAATACATCAGTAAGGCCGATCTGAACTGCTGTTATGCCAATGAACGAGTTTAAGATGTTGTCGTAGATTTTAGGGTTGGATGCCATTATAATGTTCAGTAAATTAATACCTTTTAGTTTTAATATTTTATGACATCTATATGAAAAATAAAATAATATATTAGTTTTGTACCTTTGCAGAAATAGTAGGTATATTTTTTTTATTTCTACTTCTATCTTATGGAGAGAACAATAGAGTCTCAATTTCTAAACACAGTATAGCTATTTACTCGAACTGATCTACTTACTTCCTTGACTATCTTAAATATGATCTTTCGAATAGTTTAAAATATTGTTATAAAACGAACCGACTTTATTTTTTTTTATACAACGTAGAATGGCAAACAAGCTGACGGCCCACCTGATGGAAAGTGGTAACCGTTGCCTATAGACATGATCAGTACCATGGACATAACAGAGTATACTGTTACGCCTATGATACCCCCAATGCGTTGCCACTCCTGAGGACTTAGGTGTTATTCCTCTGTACCCAGTAAATTCACGCCATATCCCACCCTTTAAACCGAAACACAGCCATGTAAACACTGTTTCACTTTAATATTAATGATAACTAAACTGAAGTGACAATGGGCTGGTCACATAACTCGACGAACCGTCAACCGATAGGGAAAAAAGGTTCTTCATACGGGCAAACGCAGTATAGGATGACCCCCCCCCCCCCCCCCCCCCCCCCACTAGACGGAGTAACGACATCAAGTGTATTACAGTCAGTAGATGCAAGTGGCTCAGGACTGTTCCTTACGGCAGTCTAAAGGAGGCATATGTTCAGCAGGCGGACAGATAATAACTAAGATGGTGATGATAATATTAATGTAAAGCAGATTTTGAAAATTATTATTAAAATAAAAATATAAGTAACTATGACAATAAATTCTGTCGATTACATAAAGAATTCAAAATCTATTCAAAATTAACGTAAATCTTTAGTTATTTGTAAAGAATAAGCATAATGTATGAAATCGTACATGATTTTATGACATTTATTTATGCACAGGTGAATTAAAAACCTTCTTTTTTTAAAAATCACTTGAAAGTAATGTACTATTGTACTGATATTGACAACATTCGTAATAATTAGTTTATTCAATTGGCTTTAAATAAAGTTAACAGTTTGTGTGCCGTCACGAACTGTTACGAGTAGTTTGGTAAACAAATTAAATATGTGCAACTTTATAAGTTCATTGAATACTAACATTAAATAATTCCTGTCACATTTTTTATCATCAATCTTTAACATTGGTACCTTAAATATTTCAATGAAAACAATAGTTTCCAATTTTTAGACCTGAGTATTGCAGTGGCAAAGACCGGAATCTTGATAAGTTGCATAGCAGTGTTTGCCCACTGTGATCCAATGCCCGAATACACGAACCAGATTGGTCGACGGCCTTCAAAGACATACTGAACGTCACGAGTTATTGGCACACTTTTGATCGGCGTTGATCCTAAAAATAATACATTATCAATTATTAATTCTTGGAACAGCGATCAAACTCCAAGTACAAGTAAATTTTTTTTAATCTAGTAAAACGATCAACTGAGAAATACATAACATTATTACTTATAGAGGAATAACATTTTGTGTGTAGGAAATGTATTCTATGATGTGTTTGGTGCTCATTCTTTCTATTGTCTACAGTTACTATCTTTTTTTTTATACCACTAACGTAGCAAACAAGCATATATTCTGATGGTAAACGATTATTGTAGTCTATGAATGCTTGCAACATCAGAGGTGGTTTAGGTCTATTTTCTAATAGGCAGAAACTTAGCTACTTACTATTCCAACTTGTACAAAAATACAGGATTTATTAACAAGATTCAACTCGTCTGCATATGAGTGTTGTTTCTTCTATATTTGGATGCACTGCATTGATGCATTTATTTCAATGTATCTTTAGTGTAAATATGTTTTAAAATTTTTTTATTATATATTTATGTCAATTTAGTAGTTGAGATATGTAGAAACCATAGAGTATTTGTAGCAGAGAAGAACAAAAGGATATTCATCAAACAAACGAACACATAGGCACAGTTTATATAATAATAAAAATACGTTTTTAATTACAATACTGTGGATTTTGTTGGAAATGAAAAATGTAATACTATTTACCCAACAATGTAAATCCTCTAAAATAGTGTCCTTTAATATTTTTATCATGTATAGCATGAAACAATCTCACTTGTTCAACGTCTACTGTTCTGGCCTCCAAATCATTAAGTATCTTGGCTACAGCTGACTTAGTGCGACCAGAAACACAGACTAGACGGGGCAAGTCATCTTCTGGAAGACCATTATTGACCTGGATAATAATAAAAAAGCAATGTATAAGACCATACAAGCAAAATTTGGAGATATATATTTTGCAGTAGTTAGTGGGCAGATTGAAATAATAATTATTGGAATGAAAACCATATAAATACGTCAAGCAGATTTCATTCTTTACTACCTTTTCGCGGACTACATTTTTCAGGAGCACATGAGCATTCGCGCCACCAAATCCAAAACTGCTAACGCCAGACAGACCCCTGTTCCAGGGTTGCTTCTCAGTTACCACCTGGAGACGGCCTTCAGATAGAGCAGCGACACCCTTTCGCGGTGTTTCGTAGTTCAGATTTGGTGGAATCAGTCCTGAGTTATACGCTATGCACATCTTGAAGAAAAGAAATTAACACAGTTATTAATTAAATATTGGTTTAATTTCAAACCATAACAAAAGATACACAAAAAGAATAGAAAAAGATCTTAATGTAATATCACGAAATAATCTTTATTATTATGTAATAAAAAAAAAATACCTTAGCAATGGAACAAAGACCAGAAGAAGGTTCAGCGTGTCCCAAGTTAGACTTGATAGAGCCAATCATAAGCGGCTGAGAGCGGCCGGTGCAGAATACCTCGTCGATGGCTTGCAACTCTTCAGGATCACCGACATTAGTACCTATAATGATATAATGGATATGTGGACTATATTCAATAGCTGTTTACAATTTCATTTGGTTGCACGGGTAGCAAATTAAAATATTTTTGACAATAATTCATCATCAACATCACGTCGGCCGTTAATTGTCCACTGCTGAACGTAGGCCTCCCCCATAAAATGTGGTGATGATTTAAAAGGAACACTGTTGCCCATCCCTCAAAAAGATAGCATCTGCTCGGGTAATATTATTTCAACAATATAAAATATATTCAAATATAACAAAATACAAGACATACTCTTGATTTTTTATGATTTTCACTTTTTGATTTTATTAATTTTATTATTATTTGTAACTAATATAAGTTTATCATTAATCGCAATTTTAACAGAATAAAGTGTGTATAGGTATATTATTGGTAGAGTTGTTTGACCATGATTTTGTTACTTCTCTGTAATATATAACTTCTGTTTAGGATTGGATATATTATCTAGCATACTTGTTGTCCTTACAACTACTGTAAAATAAAAAAAAATAAAACTGTAGGAAATCAGTAGACACCAAGATATTACGATTTTTTCATTACAGTAAAAACCACTTTAACGAACCTGTTCCGTGAGCTTCAACGAACTCCAGACTAGATGGCGCTACACAACATTCCTCATAAAACTCGCTGAGGAGCAACTTTTGGGTTTGCCCAGACGGATATGTGATGCCTTGTTCTTTATAGCCATCACAGTTTGTCTTCGCGTGAAGTACTTGTGCGTATATTCTAAACAATGAAACAACATAACATATGGTTTAAACTGATTCCATTCTTCTCGTAATATAAAAATGAGATCATGCAAAAAGTATAAATGTAAAATTTGATAAGGACATATGAATATTTAATTCATTGAATGTTTCTTAATAACTAAACGATTTACAAGTTTGGGTGAAATTTGATACTCTATGTATCATATAATTAAATTATATTAACATTATCACATAATTCACGCTAACAAAATCATGTAAGCAACTTAATTTGTAATAAAAACAGAAACTGTCAATCTTAATTTATGCTATACCTTCTAGAGTCTTTCGCTTTCTGCAGTAAACATACGGCGACAGTTTCTGATCGAGCGTAACCATTAGCTTTGTCGTCGAAACTCTTGCATTTACCATCGAGTGATAATACACCTAGCCTGCAACAATAGTAAGTAATTATTTACTTATTTACCTCATATATAGATGGGGTATATAATAGTAAATTGTCAACTGCTGAGTGTAGATCTCTTGCATATTTTATGATAAAAAGTGTTTTACTTACTCTCGTTAGTAAAACTCTTTACAGTTATTATAATTTTTTAAATTCTACTGTTATGGTCATCGGTTACTTCAAAAATCAAAGAATATTGCATATTTTCTTTGATGTTTCTAAAGTTAAGAGACTTTGGGGGTAACCGCTCCATTTTACTCTATTACATTTCTCTCGGATCTTCCTTTAAAAATGGCTTTATCGCTTTCTTTAAAGACCATTTATTGTATGACACTGATACTAATCGTAAACATACCTGAAGAACTGCAGTGATACAAAAGGGTGAATACACAAATTGGTCCCGCCAACAATGGCAGCGTCACATTGACCTGTACGGATGGCTTTGAATGCATGTTCAAGAGCGTACAGTGAACTTGAACAGGCGGTGTCTATAGTGTATGATGGACCAGTCAATCCAAGCCAGTAGGAGACGCGATTTGCTAACATAGCACGACAGCACCTAAAAAAAAAACACTCAGTTTACATAATTAATTAATAATAACTGTGAATTATTAGCTCATGGACTCATTTGAATTAATTGTAATTACTACTTCAGACAATAACGTTGCTCTTCCTAAAAGATTTTGTTATAAATTTGATAGAAGATGAACATTTTAAAAATATTAAAAATCAGTCAAAATTAATGTTAAGAAATGTGATCATTGAACTAGATTTATGTTTTCTAACTAGAGAACTCACCCAATAATACCGTAATTATTGATATGTATCTTCTCGTAGAACCAGGTCTTTTCCGATTCAGAGAAACAGCTACCAACAAAAACTCCAGTCCTGGTATTTCGTAAATCTTCTGGGTTCATACCTGACAAAATGAAAAGTTTTATTAAAAAACAATAATTTGGAGGATAATAAAATAAAATTATATAAAATCAATACTAATAAATATAAATAATAATAATACTCAACTTAGGATGGAATATGGCATTGAAATTGTGCAAAAGCGAAACACATTAGTCCTCAGGAAAAGCAACACATGAAGAGTATCATAGACGAAACGGTATATATACTCTGTAATGTTCATGGTATCATTCATGACTATAGGCGAAGGCCATCATTTTCCAATAGTTAAGCTTTTAGCTTATTTAACATTATAATTTGTATAAAAAAGTAGCTATCAAGACCTCTGGGGACAGATAGGATGAAAGCCTTTATGCCCTGTTTATTACTCCGCATTCTGTGATATTTTGGGTAAACCTCAACATAACTTTTATTGAGATCATTAAAATAAATATGATGATAGAAAAAATATGAAGTTATATTATAAAAAAAATATGAATTATCATCATTTTTGGTACAAAGATGTTAGAAATAACTTGTATTCACTTTTCACTTATCTATATATACCTAGGGCAGCCATAAGTTCTTTTACAAATAAAAATGCATTTTTTTAGGAAGTTATGTAATATTACTAAAATTTATACCTACATATTTATTAAAGTCTCAGCAAATAATAAAAAAATATTCTATTTGAAATGCCCACCTTTGGCTTTTATACAGGCTTTTAATCTGTCTGGCCACAAATCAATCTTTTGACCTAGAGACTTTGTTAAAAGTTGTTATGCTTGGCAAGCGGACTAGCAACCGCAGTTAAGCTTCGATGATGTTCTATGAGAAACATTTCTGCCTATTCCTCGTCCATTAAATTCTCTGAGTCGCCTCTTACTATGGGGCCTATTCACTGCTGGGACCACACGGCGTTACAAATATATATATATATATATATATATATATATATATATATATATATATATATATATATATATATATATATATATATATATATATATATATATATATATATAGACAACAATAAACAAAACTTTACCAGCATCATAAATAGCTTCATAAGTTTTCTCCAATAGGATCCTGCACATGGGATCCATGGTGTGGGCTTGCTTGTAATTGATCCCGAAAAAGGAGGCGTCGAACTTGTTCACATTGTTGATCTTTCCAGTACGTTGGGGGATTTCGGGATGGTCGTCCTCCCACCGTCGGTTGTCACCAGAAATTAGATCCACCTGATTATTAATAGATATCTCAGTAATAGATAAAATTGCAGAAATTCTATAATACCCTTTTCATTTGTTATTTAATTTATAAATTTGCTATTTCAATATTATAAATACAATATTTAATTTTAGTAAGGTATGGCAATTCATCATCATCATCGTCATCATCATATCAGCCTTCAACCGTCCACTACTCAACATAAGCCTCCCCCTTGGGGAGGTTGCCAGTAGTTACCATGTTTGACAGGCGTATCGGCAACCGCAGTCAGGCTTTAGAGATGTTTTAAGAGAGATACTGCTGCTCAACCCTCGCCCTCCCTTAGTTCGTCTTCCCTCTCACAACACCCACGGGAAAGGAAGGGGTGGCCTATTCTATGCTGGGACTACACGACCATATGAGAATTATAGCAGTGTTTTCCCGGCTACAGAGAATGGGCTACTCCTTTCTTTTCCATGAATGTTTTAAGAGGCGACTAAAGGAATTTAATGGTCTAGGTATGAGCAGCAGCGTTCGTCTTAAAACTTCACTGAAGCCCAACTTCATTATTTCCAACTTTGTAGTTAATATTTGTAACCTGCTTTTACTCGTATAAATATTGGATTTTCTAAAATAAACTGAGCTATCAGAGTTATCAGCTCAATGACCATATCTCTTACTGAACATTTTCAACACAAATCATACGGTGCATATGATTTTTACAGTATGAAAAAATTATGACGATTTGGTTTAAAAAGGATTTTAATTGAAAGCAAATTATAAGATTTCAAAAGAGTTCTTAAATTGTACCTTATTGAACAGATTCTCCTGAAGATGCATGACCGAATCAGAGTCCGGGAAAGATCCGGATATACCGGTGATGCAGACCTCTTCTCCATGAGTCGCATGCGATAGTTGGTATCCTATGTTTGGGTTTTCAGTGTTAGTTGTTGATGCCATCTGTAAATTATTATTTTCAGATTCAGTGTTACCATTCCCTAAACCTATCTTTAATATTTCGCTGTAATATAAAATTGTTTTTTTTTTTATTTCATAAATAAGTTTAAAAATGATTCCATAAATAAAATAAAATCCATGGATAATTTCAAACGAAAATAAAATTATCAATTTGAAATATTAAAAATTGTATTCATGTATGTCTAAAAGATTTAACACCTTAGTCACAAGGAATGGCAACGCATAAAGGATATAATGGGTAACACAGTATACTCTATTATGTTTATGATACTGCTAATGTCCATAGGCGACAGTTACCACTTTTTATTTAATAATAACTATCTTAACGAAAATAATTATAGTCTTTAGAGATCAACACTCTAAACCATTTAACCTTGCGAAATTTCACTAAATTATCTTCACTACCTATATATGTTTTTACTTTATAAGTATTATTATTATTACTTTAAAGTTTTATATACTTTTCAATTTGGATATACTAAATTGCATCACAAATAAAGTTGGACTAAAATAATTTAATAAGAACCTTACTGCACTTTCAAACCATGTAGGCAAGTTGTCCCAAAGATTCTTTGACAGTAATTCTATGCTTATTACTTTAAATGTTTAATACAGTTTTAAAGTTAGATATAATACTAAATTGCATCACAAATAAAGTTGAACTAAAATAGTTTAATAAGAATCTTACTGCACTTTCAAACCATGTAGGCAAGTTGTCCCAAAGATTTTTTGACAGTAATTATATGCTCATTACTTTAAAAGTTTTATATAGTTTTAAAGTTAGATATAATACAAAATTGCATCATAAATAAAGTTGAACTGAAATAATTTAATAGGATAATTTAATAGTGCAGTAAGATACTGCACTTTCAAACCGTGTAGGCAAGTAGTCCTAAAGATTCTTTGACAGTAATTCTATGCTTACTACTTTAATTCTTTTATACAGTTTTAAAGTTAGATATACTAAGTTGCATCACAAATAAAGTTAAACTCAAATAATTTAATAAGAATCTTACTGTACTATCAAACAATGTAGGCAAGTTGTCCCAAAGATTCTTTGACAATCAGGTAAAAGTAATGATTTTCTTGCACAATTGAAATAGAACAAGAATTTACTGTAGACACAATCTAGGTATGTCTGACATGTTTTTAAAAGTAGGCTTAAGTATTTATATGTTAATTAGAACGTAGTATAGTTTAGGTTTGATATACAGGATGTAAGCCCGCCTTTGTACATTTAGTTACCTCTGTCACATTTTTATGTACCACAATGTGTACAATAAAGTATAAATAAATAAGTAAATAATGTATAGTACATTATTTTTCATAGTAATTATCATTGCCCATAAAAAAAAATCCACAAAGCATATCTATTATAGTCGTCACAATAACTTTTTTTTTTAATTACTCGATCAGAACTCAGGTAGAATCGATAGGTAATGCATTCGTATCATGATATTAATTCTTATTTAACTAAATAGCACTATAATTAATCTATTATAATAACTACAAGTTTAATTTACGTGTAATTTCATTGAAATAGCTCGACTACTTTTGGGACCATTCGGGACCCATAATCACTCATACCTGAAGATTACGAAGGCCTTCTTTCTTATGTGTGATGATTCCATGAACTCGTATAGTTCGCGCTTAGCGGGTCGAGACGCACAGTCAGGCACGCGCTCACGTCACAGCGGCTTAAGATTAAGAGTCCCGAATGGTTTCTAAACTAGTCGAGCTTTCTCAACCAAATAAGGTACACATAAAGTAAACCGGTAGTTATTATATTAAATTATGAAATATGCCCCAATATTAGACTCCAAATGAACAAAGAGCATAGAGTAAGAGAAATAATACTCTTGTTTACCACTCGTGTTTCTGCCATGAATCAGCTGTGCATATATATGGCTGTATTTTGGAATGGAATACGGCAGTGTAATTAATTATAGAGTACGTTATAGTCCTCAAGAACGGCAACGCATGTGGTGTTTCATGAACGTCAAAATGTATTCTGTGATATCAATAATACTCATGTCTGTAGCCGACGCTTAGTACTTTTCATCAGATGGGCCATCAGATGCATCCGCGTACAATATTGTAGAATAGTCTATCTAAGAGCGCTCGTTTGTGCTCTAAGAAATTGAGTGTAGAACATTGCTCGAATGAGTTAGCTCGAGGAAGTGATTGCCATGTCAACACACATAATAAAATGCTTAATAATCAGACAGATCTATTTAAATATGTATTTTTATTCGTACACCCTGTACATTTTATGTATGTAAAAAAATTGGTGATAGAATCTAATTTTCCAAAGTATTATTGTTGTGAATTAGCAAACAAAGAAATAAACACTAAATACAATTACTAAGAGAATGAATTAACCTCTACACGGTAACCTTAAACTTGTATACATTACATGTTTCCGTTTCCATCCAAATTTTTTATTAGATTCTTCAAACACTTTCCAAGGATTGATGTTTGGCATATCTGAAAGGTTTTTTTTTTTGTGAATATAGATACAATGGTACATCTGCCTAGGCTAAAGCTTAGATTATATAGATAGAGTGTCTCCATACAAACGCTTCGAGAAAAGCGGGTCAACTTTTTCATACAATATTGCGTGATAAATAGTTACGAGTGATTCCTTTATAACTTCAATATTTGTTTTGTCTAACAATTTTTGCGTCTTTTTATTGTATGAAAAGTTATTTTATTTATTAAATAATTAAATATAAATACGTCAAGATACATTATGTACAAAAGTATAGAGAAGACTGATAAAAAAACGAGTCAGGTAATTTGACAATTAAATGACAAAAAGTTGACCCGTTTTTGAGACTCCATGCTCTATCTATATAATCTAAATCCTAAAGATATACAATGGTACTGCCATTATACATGTCCTTTATTGCATATATTGTGTTATGTTTTTGTATGTTGTATAGGATACAACGGTTGTTCAAAATTTAAATGAAACCTGCACGTTGCACATTGTTTTACAAGAGGACATGACAACTAGAAGAACAAGAGTATTTCGTAGCAAATTTAAAAAGAAGGCAAGGTCGTAGCTAGTCCCATGTTTAAGGTAGGGCATAAGAACTTTTTGGTAAGGCAGAAACCATAATTAAGTGACTTCGAAAATGCGAATCTGTCTAATTTTCTTGGAGCCTTTCATTTTAAGGTAGGGCATTACCCCTTAATACTCCCTGCCCCCTCCTAGTTACGACTGTGGGAGGAAGTTCGAATACGCTTATATTTTTGTATGGCAGGCATACGTTTAGATCATAGTGCGTCTATGTAATCTTAGGATACACGATATCAGGATATTTTTTTACAAACGATTGGTCCTATATTAATTCTATCACTACTAATAAATCATTGATTTTCCTGAGCTCTCTTGCTCGAGTTTTGTAAAACTTTCGTAAATTTAAAATTATTATAAATTATTGAGAGTATGTAAAGGCTATCAAATATATTTTTTATACTTGTGTATTGTCGCTGTTGTTGTGTTCACGAAGCCATTAAATTTCATTAGATCATTTAAAATTCACGTAGTCTTAAAGTTCGACGACACGCGTATTTACGTAGTTACTTGTAAATTGGACACTGTGTAGAGCAAATCAGCAACAGTGGTCGGTGCGTATTCAAAATGAATGAACAAACGATCCGAAATAATAAGAAGCGATTTATTTATTACACGTTCATTATCAATACAAATAAAGTCATTACAATAATTTTATTTTTATAATTATAATTCAAGGTGAGCGTTTTTTTTACCGAACTTTACCGTACTTTTAGTTACCGAAGTGTGATAATGTCGTAATTAGCTGACAAATTGTATAAATAATTCAAGAATTTAAAAATAATATAATTGTAATAATAATAAATTAATAATAATAAAATATTAATAACAAATCCTTAAAGCAAATTTCTTCCAATTAACTTAACACAGTGGCAGTTTATTTATTTTTTCATATTATTATTTTTATGCAACTTAGAATAACAAACAAGCTGACGACCCACCTGATGGAAAGAGGTAACCGTCGCCTATAGGCATTATATATGTGTAAGTATATTTTTTAATTATATTGTTTATACTGCGTTTAAATTTATCTTTAACCTGTTTTCCTCCCTTTTTTAGTCTTATTATTTTTTCTGTCGCGTCTTGACCAGACAGTATTTTAATTATTCCTCTCCATACTAAGGTTATAGGCCACCCATTATTGTACTTTTATCATGCTTTATTTATTTTGTTTGTGTACATATTATTAATCTTTATAATCTATATCATTCTTTAAAATGTTTCTAAATAATATTCTTTAAATAATAAAGAGTTTTCATTCATTCAATTTTTAATGTTTTCTTTGACTGATTCTTTGAAAAGTATTCTAATATCGAGAGAGACTTTGTATAAAAGTCGATTATACTCGATGTGTGGATGGTCGATTATACACCTTAGAATGGCAAACAAGCTGACGCCCTGATGTAAAGTGGTAACCGTCGTCTATAGACATGAGCAGTACCATGGACATAACAGAGTATACTATTTCGCCCATGATACGCCCCATGCATTGCCATTCCTGAGGACTCAGGTGTTATTCCTCTATACCATGTAAATTTACTGCCATATCCCACCCTTGAAACCAAAACACAGCCATGTAACCACAACTGCTTCACGATAGAAACACGAATGGGACAGAGGTACCCAAGTAAACAAGTTTTGTTTTATACAAAACTTGTTTACTCCCTCTCGTAAATGTACAATTAATTTTTCTATGTTAGCTAAATAAAAGGTTACACAGTGCATATAAAATATTTATTTAAAAACTCACAGTAAATTATATATAGGTATTTGATATTATAAGTATAATATAATTTTTTTATACCACAAAGGTGGCAAACAGTGTACGACCCGCCTGATGGTATACGGTCACTATAGCATATTGATGCTGCTATATCTTAAAACACTCTTTTTGAACGACCCCATACTACAGTCTCTAGTAAAAACCTCAACAGAGAACTCAATCCACAACCAAAGCGTACGGAGGAAACTCCTCTGAAATTGTTCAATGCGCGATCATTCCGGTTCTAGCGTGTAACAATGAACTCCCTATTTTCTCCTACACTACGCCTTGCAGACTCTTTATAATATATTCTAAAATATGACAATTTACAACGAATACAAATTATAAACAGGCAATAAATATTATAACCTACAGCCAATAAATTCCAATTTAATTTAATGTCATTAAAAAATTCATGATCATCATATAAAGTTCCATAATTACATACTACAAAAATGCAAATTATACAAAATAAATAAATTTAACCTTTAAAACTTCGTGACAGACATAACAGGTATGTATCTTCAAACCATTTTCAAGAGCATAAATATGATTTGAGTTAACACTTTTCTATTTTACACATCGTTAAGAATTATAAATAACATTATTAATAATATCAGCTACGTTTTTATTTTCAATGATACTGACATGGTTACCATCTAAAAAGTGTACGGTGACAGGGCTCTCGCTAAACTTGTCGAGGCCATAATTGTCTTCGCAAACTACAAATGGAGGTGTTTCTCTTGGCCTCAAAAGTACAATCTGTGATTTTAGCTTCTTAACATTCGTAGTATCATAATTGATTACAACTTTCATACGGTCGAAACACACCTTAGCTATTGATGCAATAAATTCATTAGAGTAATTAGTCTGCACAGGCAACACGCTGATACTATACTTGATTCTTTCATCATAGTCCTCTATTTTGTTAAGCTTCTCCATCAGGGTATCAGTAATTTCATTATTTGGTGATACGATATCGATTGTCTTACAAATAAGGCTGTTCTGCAGTTGGAAGTCATTCTTATAATTTATTACAGCAGCAGCAAGAGACAGAAGGAAATCAGGAGCACCGTCTAAGCAGAATACTGTTCCAGTGACACCTAAATGCAGATATAAAATGTTATTTGTAGCGTATTACCTATATAATTGTAAACACGTAAAGTAACAATTTTACCTCGTCTTTCCAGTTTTGCAGCTAAATCTAACGTAAGCATGGCTCCAAAACTGTATCCAAGAAGCCAAAATTTAGTACCAGGTACCAGTCTAGATATCGCCAACTGCAACACGTGATTAATATTAATTGACAGTAATTATAATTTATCATGAATATACCTTATATATGAAACATTAGTAAATTGTTTATTGTAAATAAATAATGATAACTGTCATGAGTATAAATCCAAGATATAACAAAAAAAACTTTTGATTTAAAATGACTTTTTGTAGCAAATATAAACTGTCTAGATTTTTTTATAAAAATATAACTACATATAATACTTTAAGAGTCATATTTTGTATCTTAGCAACTCTTTCAGTAGAAAACAGTTGAAAAGTAGTAGCAAAGAAAATTAAATCAATTACAGATTTATTGATTGAGTTACCTGATACAGTCTGTCCACCATCTGTTCACAATTCTCATTCCTATGCTCAGTTCCGAGCTGCAACACGCACACTTTGATCTTGAGGCTACGGGACAGCGGCTCCAGGGCTGCAGCGCAACCTTCTAATCCTGGCAGCATGAACATTACATTCTCTGTCGCATGTGTTGCTTCTTTTTCCTAAACAATAATACAATTGAAAGTCAGCAATTTAAATTTTATATTAAATTTTCATTGGTCTATATTAATACTTGTCACGTCAATTCACGTTATTATTAATTAATAAATGAAAAACTCATAAATATTCACATATTTCTTCCTTTACAATAATTTATCAGTAAATACGTTATACGCCTACATGCCGCATTATAGAATAATTATCAGAAGTTCAACTGAATTGACCGTGACAGTGTTAAATCAACGACTGTTAAAATTTTTGTTACATTTAGATAGAAATAACTTCAAAACAATGATTAGGATAATAAAGAACAATTGCCTCTTAAACAAACATATACACAATAGAGGCCACATACATATATACCAAGACTGTTTTGATGCCATTATTGCTCACGTCGGAAAGCTTCGGTCTTTCCGTGAAATCTGTTATACAACAGTCCGATTCATACATGAAATAAAAGGCTAAATTCGAAAATGAGAATCCAATTTACATTACAAGATTCAAGTTGTTTTTAGGCGTGTGCTTTTTATCAAGAAAGTCTTGTAAATAATCTAATATAACTCACCCCTGTTTCATTACTAATCAAAGTTGGCATGTGGATAAGTGGTTCATTTGCAAATTTCTCTTCACCAAAATTCCTAAAAAATATTCTCATACCAACAGCAGCGTCGTTTTGTACTCGTGTGGCTACTGATGTAGACGGCGCGTTATCGCTTTGTGCTGATAGTTCCAATAATCTAAAAGATGACCATAATTATTAATTCACAGTACTAATATTTTATGTTGGGGTTATAGTAGTTACTTAAACAATATGACTTAATTGTCATTATTTTCTTACAGCAAGATGCCTGCTACTACACCCTGGTGATAAGAAATCAAAAATATACTCTATTATCACGATATAAAGAACTACTTTTATGAAGCGTTAATTTATATGTGTTCACTGTGCTATTTTATATTTTAAATATATTACCTAGCAAAAGTTAGCGTCCTGATATCCTGAGCAGTGAGGAAAATTTCAAACTCTCTCTCAAGAGTCTGTTTTATCTCCACAGCCATCATGCTATCCATGCCTAATTCAGCTAGAGGGATTTGTCGTGACACTGTTTTCAGATCCTTAATTCCTGTAAAGAAAATATCTAGTAAATAAAGTAAGAAGAATTTACAAATTAATATTTACGTATTACCCATATAATATTTACGTATAATTATAATATTTTATACCCATAATCTGAGCTACAGCCTCCACAATGTTTCCGCAGTTGGAACTGCCAGCTTTTTTCTCAGCTACAACCATAGATGAGACTATAGGTTCATCTTGCTTCAAGAACTTGTCCAAAGCCAACAAACACGATGATATGCGTTGCTGCAGAGTACCCCCAATCTCTAGTTGCACATCTTCATATTGCATATCAGCTACGAGACCAACCTAAAAAGATATATAGATATTTGTAAATAGACTTGTTCAATGTTAAGCCAATATTAACTTAGCATATAGAATGTTTGTTGTATTGATTTATGAATACGACTAGTTAAAATATGTACTTACATCACCAATAGCACCCCATTGTATGGCTAGTGCAGGCAATCCATCCTTTTTTCTTTGTTCACAGATTCTTTCCATCACGGAGTTGGAAAGACCGTAATTGGTCTGCCCGGCGTTACCGCGTCCACACGATACAGATGAGAATACTACGAAGTTTCTAAAGAGAAATTGTTAGTATACAAAATATATTTTTTTAATTGGTACTATTACCACTAATTATAGTCTATGTAATATGGAACCTGTTGTTTAAATTTTTCAAACTGTCTGTCTATAAAGGGCCTGCGGTAAAGATAGATAAATATGAAAAAAAAAATATCAAAATATCTAAAATCAAACTCTTTGTACAATCAGAATATAATGACTTTTTTACTTACTTCAGACTCGGACATAATTTCCTTGAGAGTTTATCTAAATGCATAGTAGCCAGAGCTTTTGGTCCAAATGATATTTTAAACGATTCGGACGTTTGGTTCTGAAATACAGCATCCTTAAGAATTACAGCAAGGTTAAAGATGGCTTCAACAGGACCCATTTCGTTGGCCATCTTGAGTAATTCTTCGCATCCGGCTTCAGTTGTAACGTCATGAGTAGAGATTCGAACATCAGCTCCATATGATGCCCAACTCCTGTTAATAATATTAACATGATTATCATGCATCATCATTATACAGAATATATAATATTATTTAACGAATTATAATCATATTGAAAAGTAATATATTGCTAATATACTTTATATTGTTTGACACTTGCTATATTTTGCGGCTTTACACGCATGAATCAATGTAAAACTATCCTATCTAATCCAGAAAAAAATCTAATCCAGAATTTGTACAAATAAACTGTTGAGAAATCATATTTACTCTCCTTTTCTTTGAATCAATATTAATTTTAATTGTTCCAAAGTTAAACATTAATATAATTATTAATGTAATTTAAAATTTACCACTATTTAGTATACCTTATATGAAGACATAATATGCTGAAAACACATTTGTATTTCGCGTTTGTATCAATTACAATAAATTATTAAGCAGTATTGATATATTTACCTCGATTTGACTCGATTACATTGTATATAAAGCTAATTAGGAATAATATGAAGAATTCAATGTGACAGTATTTGCATCTCAGTACTTTTTTTTTTATTGCTATATATTGAACCATATCTACTCTGTATGCAATAGTTATTAGTGGAAACTTTATTGATTACTAAACATTTTTTATGAAATATTTTCTATATTATCTGTTAATTGTACTTTTTGTTTCTCAAATTAAATAAAATTTGATTAACTAAAACTAATTTGAATTAAATATATACAACCATTCATAGATAATAATGTAAATGATTTTACAAGTTTACCTTAGTTTAGTGGATTGGTAACCATTGCTGACACCCCTGCGAGATGTTAGTAAAACCTTTCTGGCGCCTCTCAAGATGCACCAGTCCGCTAATTCTAAACCGAACCCTCCTAAACCACCCACAATGATGTATACACTTTCTTCATGGCACATATACCTGACGAAATATACATAATTGAAAGAATAATAATGCAAAATTGTAATAAAATTGTAGATAAAAAGAAAATCTTCGATCACTTAAATATTTAAAAGCTATAACTGCAAATACACTAGATTTTGCAATAACTTTATTATAGTTATCAAAAAGAAATACCTGGGAACAGCTTCAATAGGAATACACGTTGGTCTCACGGGCACGTCACTTTGCTCTTCGTCCCGGATTTTAATGAGCAACTGTTAATTGAAGGAAGAACTATTAGCAAATAATGTTTAGAGATATACATAGATACCATACTAAATGTCACTATATCAACCAATAAGCAATAAAATTATATTGTTGCTAGCTAAAGTTTTGGACTCTGCATACATGATGACGTGTTTCCCAATTTTCAAAGATCCTGTCTTAGCAGATAGTTACGTTATAAAATAAATATATGTTCCTAATTTCAGCTTTCTAAACTTAGTAGTTTTTACTATATGTTCATAGTCAGTGAAGAGAAAGGTTTTATAAATAATTATTTATGTATCCAAAGCACAAAATATATTGTATAAAATAGATATTATATAACAACATTACAAAAATTTTAAATTAAAATTACACTTCATTTAGAATCAAATACAATTCAAATTGGTTTTTTTTTTAATTATATTCAGTCTACTTTGTAATTTATATAAACAACACAAGTATGTAAATAGATTAATTATTTCACACATTATTTTTTTTTTGTTTTTTATACATAATATATTATTATACTTAATCAATTGTAATGCTTTTAATCGAATTTTAAACGAAATAACATTATAAATAGTTTTCAAGTAAATAGGTAAATTGTTAAATACTTTTATAGCCTAAAGTCGCGCACAATAATTAACAACCCTAAAATTTCGGTTGAATTTGATGTTACAAGTCTTTTTTTCTAGTATGCAATAGAAATAGTTCCACGTATCACTTGTTCTTCTAGTGTTACTGATATATACAAACAATTTTAAGAACTTATGGAATTTTCTACTCTTCTTTTAGTTCCGGTTTCCAGTTTAAAAAGGAATCTATGTACCCTTCTAAGAAATAAACAATTTCTAGTAAATTTATCGTTTCGTTCTTTAGTTGTACAGTTATAATAGCTTTTTATTTCGTGATCGACTTAAACAGAAGTGTATTTGTATTTTTTGTATTATTTTTTAAATTATTCGCGGCATTTTTTAATTTATCTATTTTTTTATTATTACATACAGTTTACAGGTATCAAACTCCAACACACTACAGGTAATTACAATTTTTGTACATGTCGAGTTATTTTCAATAATTACTAATAATAATTAACTGTAAAAGATTACGATATTTAATAATAATAATAAGATAAAGATATTTAATTTTCATAAAATGTATATTTTTTGTTGAAAAATTTCATTACCAAATTTCTGTTATTGCTGAAACATTAAAAACTTTAAAAGTTTTTAATGTTTCAGCAACAATTGTGGCATTCGTATTATCTGCAAATGCTATTAAATTAATATTAGAAATAGAATTTTAGATAAACTTAATGAAATCGTTAGTAAACACAAGAAATGATATAGGTCCTAATATCAAACCCTGTGGTACTCCGCGTTTAGTTTTTTTCAAATAAGATTTATATGTTTTTTCATTAGATTTTTATACGATAGAAATATTTCAACAAATTGTTATTTACTGTCAAAGCATGATTTTATTATTTTAATTCTATGTTACGTATTCCATAATGTTCCAACTTTCAAGATAATATGTGATGATTCACCATATCAAATGCAGAGTTTAAATCTAGAAATAGTCCAATTATTATAATTATGTTTTTGTTATTTAATTTTAGTATAACGTCATCGATTAGTTTACCTATTCGGATGTTACATGTCTCCTATATCCAAACTATCTTTCATGCAGAACTTTGTGCTGATCTCAATGTTTTTAAAGCCTTTTTTTAACTAGTTTTTCTAATATTTTTACTAATACAGTGGAAAGAGATATGGGCCTGTAATTTTTAGGGTCGGTTTTTAAACCTTTTTAAATATTGGTATTTTCAATTGCTCAGCAAAATTAAAATAATTAACACATTTCTTAAATATGTATATCAACAAATCTACCAAAATTTCAAAACTATTTTTTATTTATTTAATTATTTCTCTCACAAAATGACAACATAATAAAGTTTACAGCTATATAGGTTACTATGTTTATAATTTGAATTAATTAACGTTTCAATCTACCGTAACGGCTAAAGGAGGTTTTGATTAGATTTCACTTACTTCTTTTTTGCTTACTTTTTTATTTGATACTTCTTTTGGATTTCTTTATATAAATATAATTACAATATATTATATATTATTAATACTACATAAAGATCTGTTGTTTAATTAAAATTAATTGTGCATACAAAAGACAAGTACTGTTTAATCAAAAATTTCAATTCTCACCTTCCCGATATGTTTCCCAGCAGCCATATATCGGAATGCAGATTCAATTTCATTCTTTTCAAATATGCAGTACGTTAAAGGGCGAACAACTCCACACGCAATGCCGGTAAGCAAAAGCTCATGCACCCTCTGTTGAACGTAGGTATTATTATATTATAATCATTATATTGCTGGCACTTAATCGTTATTTATCTGTAATATATGTACATAATATGACTAGCTCTAATCCATGATGATGATGATGACTCTGCTAGCGTGAAATACAATAGAAGTCTTTAAGAAACCTTCATAATAAAGTATGACAACGTGACAATAATTTATCGTTTTTAATAAACAATTGAACATTATTTAACCTTTCCGATTGGTTATTTAAAAAGTGCTCCATTAGTGAACTAAACATTAAACAATCAATTATATTTTTACTAAGCTGTTACTTAAAATTCGGATTTTGATGATTCGAAAATATGAAGCAAAATATGTAGCTGGTGCAAAAATTTTCATGGTAGATTGAAATACAATATGTTTTATGATTAACTTTTTAGTACGCTAGCAAAGCTATTTTTAAATAAACAGTCGAAAACAATTAAAAACGTTAAAATATTTATGAAAATTTTCAGACAATTGCGACATTGTCACACTTCGGTTTGCAAAATTTGTTAACGCTCATAAATATCTCTATATTTCCTGCTAAGCATAATTTGGTTTCCTTCAAGAGAATCGTGACACGGTGCCGGCATAGTGTGGACCGCAGGTTAGATATAAAATTGCGTTAAGCCTGCGACAAACACAGATACATTTCATAATCACTTACCATCTAGTAAATCTGATTCAAATCCTTTCATCCTTTCAAGTGCAATTTAGTATTTATTAGGATGACAGAACAATGATATTTAGTTGTTAAGTTTCATTTCTTCAACCCATATCAATAGAGATTGACATAATATGCAATGTCTTCCGTTCATCTCTGTTTAAAGTCATCTCAGCGTTCAATGCCTTTTATATCATATTATAGCTTACGCTATCCATATCTTTTAAGTCTTAATTACATTAAGCATCTTATGTACTAAATTGGAGTATAAACTATCCATATACCCAATTTAATTTAAATCCATTTAGAAGTTTTTGCATGAAAGAGTAGCAAATCCATCCATCCTTATAAACTTTAAGACTTATATAACCGTTAAAGTGCTCATTTATAATAAAATTTAAACCACAGATGCATCACAGCCTAATATTATATACAAAATATGTATTAATAAACCTAATTCTCATAGACAAAGTTTAAAGATACAAATTTGATTAAAGTTGCAGATTTTCCACCATTTATTAAATTAAATAAATAGAAATGAACTAACCTTTATATTTTCAGGGGGTTGGTCAAAAATGTCATCCAACATAATGCCGTGGAATGAAGTTTCCTTGGGAGCGACGTCAAGTAGCGTGTTGTTGTTGATATCAAACTTCCCAATTTCGAGGAATCGGCCTCTGTAGGCAAGACACCTTACAGATGCCTGTCAGAAAATATTAGCCTTTAGTAGAGAAAGACTTTATAATACACTTGTTTGGATAATAGCTTTAACATTCGTATTTCTGTTACCAGTCTACAGTGCTTGCACGGCTGTGTTTTGGTTTAGAGAATGGTGTATGATAGTAAAATTACATGATACAAAAACATTAATCCTTAGTTCTCAGAAATGTTTGCGGTCATCGCTTAAAAGTCCTAAAATAACACAGATGGTAGCACATGGGGATTATCACAGGTGTTACAGTATATTTTGTAATATTTATAAAGCTGTTTAAATTTTTAGGTTCAATGGGTATTTGCTGCGAGAATAAAAGCTGCTTATTATTCTTTAAAAAAAAACTGAATGTTTGTAAATTGATTTTCAATTGGCCTTACATGAAGTTTGTCATCCGAGAGTGAGTTGAGCACTACGTCCACACCTTTGCCGTTTGTTTCTTTACAAATCATTTGCTCGAACGACGTGTCTCGGGAGTTTCCAATATGACTGTCTGTTGATAGTGTATTATTAGTTACGTTCATCGTAAGAAGTAGATCTGACGGAGTTATGAAGTAACAAATATAAAAAAAATACGGCCGAATTGGGAACGCCCTTCTTTTTAAAATCGGTTGAAAATGGCAATGTGTTAAAATGGCTAAGTCGAAAAATATGGTCCGGCTTTGTTATCAATTTCTGCATATGATTTTATACTCAAGTCCTTAGTAATATACCTTTGAGTTGAGGGAACAGTTTCTTGATGAGTGCTCTCTTCTCCGGTGTACCAACAGTGGTGAAGACCTCGCAGCCATAGTAAAGCGCCACGCTGATGGCAGCCTGCCCCACGCCGCCGCTACCCGCGTGGATCAGAATCGAGTCTCCGCGCTGGATCTGACCCACTATAACCTAAGAGAAATATAACAGTAAGAGCATTTTTTTATTTCATGATCTTAAAAAACATCAGTATAAAAAGTCGTATAATGACGTCACTATCAGGTGAGCCGTATGCTTGTTTGCCACCTCAGTGGTATAAAAAATTTTTAGAGATCACCCTAACTGTCATTTAAATATATTAACTGTTATTATATATATATGAACATTTATTTTTATTAGTTAAATAGCCTTTAGAACTTACTATGGAGCAGTAGACAGTGAGGTACGTAATAGGCACGGTGGCCGCTTCTTGAAAGCTCCACTCTTTAGGAATATTCCAAGAAAGGTTCTTGTCAGCTTTTACCATGTTGGCCAGACCGGAATTCTTCACAATGCACATAACCCGAGAACCACTATGGAATGACAATTAAGTTGTAATGCAGCTTCGAACTCTTTAAATATGGAGACGCTTATCAGTAGATAGAGATTGAATGACTCAGCTGGATCCTCTACCGAAAAGTAACAATGCGTGTTGCTCCATCTTGGAGCGTAAAATATCGAGCACTACATTTACATAACACTAGACTCCTCAAGACCAGTGTAAAATGAGGGGTGCCAAAGTATTATGAACTACGGGTTCTATTTATGTAACGATAAGTAATTTTGGGAAAAATACATATATAGAGAATTCTATTTTATAGTATATCACGCTTAAAGCGTGTTAGGGATCGAAAAGTATATTGATTGGGAAAATTAAAAGTACTTGGATATATAGAGAAGTATATAGTAATCTCACTTCGGTGTTAGTCCAACCAATTCTAATCCTTGCACGCACTCTTGTGCAAGTCTTCCGCGAGCGACAGCGTCCCGCGTCACGCGGCCAGATGCTGTCATCACGTCACGGAAGTTCACAGCCGCGCAGTACACCTTTAATGCCAACAAAAACATTTTAATGTACGAAATTAAAACTAGAAATAAAGGATCACGCCTTTATATTTCTATTAAGAACTAAGAAAATTTTTGAATATACATATACCACGACAATAGCAGAACGGTCCGGAACTCACGTGAACCGAATTTTACTAATAATACTTTCTAATAATTACTATACCTAAGTGTCAGTAATATTTAGACTAGCAATAAGGATAGCGTATATAGGTATCGTCACCCTCATCGTTTCAGCCATAACTGCTGAACATAAGCCTACCCCATAGACTGCAATAAAGAACGGCCCTGAGCCACCTGCAAATAGGTATAGCGACATTTTAAATAAATAACATTAGTATTAAACTATACCTACTTACTTGTACAAGTACATTATCTGGATTTTTGAAAGCCTTATCTTTTCTGATTGGACCTTCCATCCAAGTTAGTGTTGATAGATTTCCAACAGTCAAAGTATTAACAAATGCGTGGTCAGCATGAACTGTGTCTAATTTTCCGAGCAGCAAGTGACGATAAGTGCCCCATTGACCCTGTATTCATAATATTGTCTTTGATTACAAATTATTAGACTATAATAAATAGAATAATTCGAAATAATCCCAAAGAAAATACAAATAAACATGATTATTTACTTACTTCCTGATAAATATTTATTGCTAAATCTTTTTGTAATTGGTCTTTAAAAAACTTTAATTCTGGATTAAAATTAGGAGCAGTGGGATCAGAGACCAAAAAGGCTCTAACAATTTCACCGCCTGACTCTCTTCTTAGACAATTGACAAAACCAAGAAGTCCATTGATGAATTCTCCCTGACTGTACAATATTATTCTTTGCCCCATTCTTAGTTTCTCTTGCACTTTTTCCACCCAAGAGAAATTTTCATCTCTTGCTTCTATTTGAATACACTCATATTTCTGGACTTTCATTACACGTTTTCTCAAAAGCACTATGTATTCTGTTCCAACGTGTTGGACAGTTATTAACTCATACTCGTCAGATTGTTCGTTGGATTCTGGGCGATCTTTCTCACGGCTTATAATAAAGCACTTGTCGCGAAGAGTAGCTGCTGCTTCATTTAATATCTACGAAATTATATTTATATTAACAGAAATACTTTTATTATTATCTTAAAGGGATGGTACTTTCCTTTAAAGACCTTTCTCGTTTGACTTCTCTAATCTACCTCTCCCTAATCTAATTACCACATAGATGACCAGTATACTCCAGATAATCAATATACATACTCGTATAGTCTCTTGATTAACATATTCTAATAAATTATGTAAATATATATGTAAATGTACATTATTGTGCGTATTATATCTCTATAAGTATTTAAAAATCCTCAGTATAATCTTTGTTTGTAATTATTTGCATTTATAATAAATTTACTACTGTAATTTGCGAATGTGGAGCATGCAATACTCGTAAATAGTATTTATCTATCTATTTTTTTTATCGGAAAGTTGAACCGAAGCTTTAGTTTTTTTTTTCTCGAAAGATTATCTATTACTATGATTATTTATTTTAATAACGTAATTAGCGTAGCGATTCAAAATATTGCCTCATTTTTCAATGTAAAGTTACATAAAATAAGACATTGATAGATATATATAAATAATTAAGATAAATATTCCATAATTTATTACTATACATACCATGTTCCTCTTCAATAGATTAGCTCCTATGAACAACACTGCGTTAGACTCTCCACTGAGCTTCTTTTTTTCTACAGTTATAGTAGATGGCATTACAATCGGTTCGTCTGATATTAATAACAACTCCGATTGTACTAACGGCAAATCAGCAAGAATTTCACCAATCTGTTCTATTATTGGCTGCAGACCATTACTTTTATATTCTTCATCAACAAACTCAATGGTCTTAACTTTATAGGTTGGTATGTTCTCAAGGATCAGCTGAATGTTAGCACGGAGGCAATCTTCAGTCTAAGCAATATTAAAAATATTAATTTTAGATCTGCAGTTATAGTTGATAAATAAAATTACCTAGCAACTTTCCATAGCTAACTCATACAAACTTCTTCATAATAATTTTTATTTACACTTACACTTTCTATGTGTATTAAAGTTTGATAAATAAAATAAAATATTTAAATTATATGTATAATACATGTACAAGTAAATTCTTTGAAAATATTCATTTTTCTAGGCATGCCTGTTGCAGCTATGAATGGAGCTATAGAAGAAACTAAATTCTAATTTGAAACCTAGTTTTCATTTGGATTCAAATTAAGATTTATGCTAAAAACTGAGTATATTTACTATTTACATTTAAAAACAAAATGTGACAAGAAGGGAATGTAGTCTAAAAAAAATTATATAGTGATATAGATGGAAGAAAAAAATGTCTGAATAATTGTTTTTGTTGTCAAAAATAACGTAAATAAAAAAAAAAGAAACATTAAAACAAGACCTTCATCGTGTTCTTTCCGAAATTTGGAATAAACACGTTCTTCTCTAACACAGGCTCGCCTAATGGTGGTCTCTTGTAAATCGGCGTCGCACGCACACCACGGATTTCTATACCTCCCGACCTGCAGATATTTAAATTAGACGATATTTACTAAAACAATCTCAAAATATACAATACTGAGTATCTATTCCAATTATTCGCTCAAAAATATTACGTATTAAATTTCAGCGTCAGTTATTATCTATAATGTTTTTTTTTATGTTTTAAATAAGTAACATCATTATAATGATATTTAATAATTATTAATTCTCTTATAATATAATAATTAATAACTTTGAATTTCATTATATTAAAGACTTTAAGTGTGACAAAATATTCATTCTTTATTGCACTTGTAAATTACAATGTTAATGCGTTTATAAATATTGTGAGCAAGGGTGGACTTATCTCTGACAGAGATCTCTTCCAGTCGGGTTGACTGGAAGAGATCTCTGTCAGAGAAATGCAGTTAGAAAACATGTTGTTAGCGGGCAGCTGAAGTGTTACAACTATTAATATTTAGAGTACATAAACAAATATACAGTTAAATAAAATATTAAGATACATAATAAAATACTACATAAATACATATACTATAAATAAATATAATACCTACCTACTTATACAATGGATGTTAAAATAAATGAATATACTACCTACAATAGAAATTTAGTTAAATGATTTTAAGGTTTGACAGTTCAATTATAAAAATGAAAAAATTAAGATTATGACTCAAACGAAAGAAAATGTAACTTCAACCTTTTCTTAAAAGAGGTAATTGAAGGGCTCTCTTGTATGTGGGAAGGGAGTTTGTTCCATAATTGGGCAGCTCGAGAAAGAGTTTTATTATTTTATTATTATATTTAACTTCTTAGCTTCTTGAGCTGATAAATTATTGTTTTGTTCAATTGTAAATACTTACCTGATAACATTAATATCAGGATAGTTACGAATTTCAAGTGTACATTTTTTGGAATTTGAATTCATTTTTGACAAAACGTAGTAGTGTAAGTCCACATCAATTGTCAGTCTCTCAATCCTGGTGGGCACGAAGAGGCCGCGGGTGTCTTGGCCGATGATCTTGAGCTGCAGCATGCAGTCCATGAATGTGACCCAGTTATTGACCCAGGCGAGCCGACCTCGAGTGCCTTCAACGTTGCAACCCATTACTCCACGGAATAATCCGCTATAAATATTAAAATATTTTTAATGGGAATTCGTTTTAACAATTATATTTTTTGAAATTTTGTTTATTCTGTTTATACGTCTTTATCACTAAATTTATTACCTGTACTGATAGCCTCGAAGTCTCAATTCCTTATAGAAGTCTTTAGTGAGCACATGTCTGATATTAGGGCCGGTCATATCAGGGAGCTTTGGCAGCATATGGTAATCTTGTGCCACGTTTTCCTTTACATATACACGGCCAGTTACAATAGTTGCCCCACTTTCTGTAATCTAAAATAAACACAGGTAGAAAAACTGTTACTTTTTTAGAGTTTTTCTTTTTTTAATTTTAAAATTGAAACCCTTATGGGCTTTAAGCTTCTTCAGGTATACAGCCCTATCGTACTCTGAACTGTTTTCTCATATAAGATTTTATCTATATGGAAAGAGAGAAATTAATGGATATCAAGATTTTTTTTATACCACTGAGTTGACAAACAAGCATACAGCCCACCTGATAGTAGGTGGTTACCGTAGCCTATGAACGCCCGCCTTGTTGTCAATAAATGTTTTTTTTTTCTTTCTTTCTAAGAATAAAAATTAAAAAACAAGAATTGTTTGTTATTTGCGCGGAAGTGTAGGTACATATAAAGTAATGCTAAATAGTGCCACCTCCAGGTTTTCCTTTCGGCACGCTTATCTACATTTTTCTTTTATTATAATGCCATACTTGCCTCAAAATCTCCGCTTGCTTTGTGTATCGTAGTAATGAACGTTATGGATCCGTCCTGAGGAATATTTGTAGCCCTCTGAAAGCGAACGTTCTCGATTACCACAGACAACTTATCAAATAGCTTTCCTATCATCTTACCAAGTGTCTCCCATACGAGCACTAGGTACCCAGTAGCCGGATACAAGTTGCGACCTGTTGAAAATTAGCTTTTTATACAAATTTACAGAGAAAGAAATATAAAAACGTAAAACAAAATATATTCTCCAGAGGGAGATTAAATACCAGAGAGAGACTTTATATTAAAGTCGTTTGCATGGGCACATTTTTTTTTATACGACTTAGAATGGCAAACAAGCTGACGGCCCACCGGATGGAAAGTGATAACCGTCGCCTATAGACATGAGCAGTACCATGGACATAACAAAGTATACTGTTTCGCACATAATACCCCCCATGCGTTGCCATTCCTGAGGACTCAGGTGTTATTCTTCTGTACCCCTCTGTCCTATTCATGTTTCTACTATGAAGCAGTTGTGTTTGCATGACTGTGTTTCTGTTATGTTCATGGTACTGCTCATGTCTATAGGAGACGGTTACCACTTTCTATCAGGTGGGCAGTCAGCTTGTTTGCTATTCTAAGTTATATAAAAAAAAAAGATAGCAACGCCGAGTGACTCATTCGAACTTACGGAGTCGCTAGCGATGTCGATTCCATCGACGAATTCGCTTGCTCCTAGTCTATAGAGGGCCAGCTCTTAAATAAAGTAGAATAGAATAGACTGTTTATGAATTCTCACCATCGATAACATGGCCTGATAAATATTCATTTTCTTCACCGGCGACAGACACGTTAACATCACGTTCCCCTATCGTTATTTTCTCCTCAGTATTGTACGAAGCCACGAACCTAGAAATAAAATTTTAATTTAATTTATTTGTTCTCTCTTATACTGTTTATACCCGTGTTTTCCAACTTTCCTATTTGAACATTTCTAAAATTTTCATTGTGAACTAATGTTATGCATATACTTGATAATTTCTCTACACCACTCTTCAAACCGGAACACATCATCATATCAGTCGATAACTGTCCACTGGTGAACATAGACCTGTCCTTGGAAGAGTTTTGCTAGTAGTTGCCATTTTTAGCAACCGTATTGGCAACCGCAGATGGGCTTTGAAACTGAATCAGCCATACAAAAAAAGCTGCCTGCATCACGATATACTTTGTTTACTTACCTAAAGACTACAGTATGGAATTCTTCAAAGAGGATATATTAAAGTTTCTTCGGAGTCGGCAACGCGCACGTGACACCCCTGGTGTTGCAGACGTCCATAGGCTACAGTGACCGTTTACCATTAGACGGGCTGTATGCTTGTGCCAACTTTGTGGTATAAAAAAACTTGGAGGTACAAATATTATATGTATTAATATAAATTTGGTACAGACCAATCTTCATTATGCTCCCATTCCACTAAATGTGCCAGGTAAGGTGTGCCCTGCGATACGGGGAAGGACACATGGGGATAGACGTTAGCGAGCTGCGGGTTTAGTCCCAAATTGTACAGTCTGCAAAAAAAACACAAATTAAGTTCAATGTATTTTATTGTCTAATTAACATATTAACTAATAATAAAAAGAAATATTTTTATACCGTATCGGTTCTAAAGGCACTTCATCCCCAAAAAAGGGGAGAAACGTGTTTCGTCATTATCATCATATCCGCCTTTAATTGAAACTTCTGAATATAGGCCTCTCCCTATTGGGGTGTTTTGCCAGTAGTTGCCACACTTGGCACGCGGATTGGCAACCGCAGTTAGACTTTGGAGATATTTTAAGAAGAACGTTGCTGCCCATCCCTCATTCTCATCCGCCCTTAGTCGCCTCTTAGGACACCCACGGGGAAGAAAGGGGTGGCCTATTCTATGCCAGGACTACAAACCAAAAAACGTGTTTACTTATGTTTAAAATATGTAATTTTGTACGAAAATCAATTGTTAATGTGGTGTGCCGTATGTGCTAATTAAAAAAAGCGCACCTTGTTTTTATTTAAAAAAAATTCAGCCAAATGTGAAATCAGTATCTATGGCATTTATATTATATTATAATTCTTAATCTATGGCATTTAAATAGATTTTTTTTTTACTTTTTTAAATTCTTTATATAAATTAAAGTATGTAAGTCACCTTCCGAGCGCTATAAGCAGTCCCTGCACATTATCTTCATCGCTCTTTCGAGTTAGAGCTATGTCAGTAATGTTCTTCTTAAGAGATTGTCTTAGAACAGTATGAAGAGATCCATGTAGAGCCACTTCGATAGTGATAGCATTGTCTTGAATTAGTTGACAGTTCTCTTCAAAAAGAACTAGGCTCTGTATAAAACAAAATACTTAATTACTGTTTATATATTTTACTAAAGTAGGTACTACATACCTTGCGGAAATCCTAATCACTAGTTATTTGATTAGAATTGTTTTTTGAACCCTCCCCCTCCTTCCTTTCCCACATAAGTCCCTTATTCCTTTTATTTGCCAATTTCCTTTACGCTTCTCCAACATTTCCTTCCTTTTTTCCTCAATACATTCCTCCATACTGTAGGTGGCGGAAACCATTAACAAATGCATTCCCAAAAAGAATTGCCAAATCGTTTTGTAATATGGATAAAAAACATATTACACCGACCTCAAATAATAGTTGGGATAAGGATAGAAAGATGATTATATTTTGTTTAATTCTGCTTCCGCTAGTATGTGTGTGACTGCCAACACTTAAAAATTGGAGGGAAAGGGATTGTTAGTAATGGAGACTAAGAATCCCATTGCTACCTAATATACCCAACCAGGTCGACCTCCTCGCGGTTCCCCCTGGAAACTATCATAGTTAATTCCTGATGAATTCATCATGATGGGCTAACTGGCCTGTTTTCATTCTCATCTATCACCCTTCACTGGTGCTCCGCCAGCATATTCCGTTAGCACAGGCGGGGTTGCTATTCCATTTTCACCCATCAAAAAAAAATCAAAAATTATTTTTTAATTCCTCAAATCTTAATATGGAAAGAATGTATTAACAAAGAATAAATAAAACCGTACTAAAAGACTATGCGTGTGATATTCAGCAGAAGACAGCTCCACATTGGGATTCTTCCACTGGCTTTGAGGAACTGATGTGGATATCCAGCGATGAGAACGGGATTTTGGTGATGGGATGACTTCTTTGAGATACTTTTGAATTTTGGGACCTGAAATGCACAGATAAAATCGGATTTATTAGTACTTTTTTAAGAAATTCTTTAGATATCAAGTAGTGAAAAGTTTAAACGTTGTCGGTTACTTTTTGTACTTTGACTCATATTTATATTTCTTTAATGGGTTTTGATTTAGGTTCAACTGATATAAATAGAATAAGACCAATATTTTATCCCTTTACTGTGTGAGCCCGACATAGAATAGGCCAAACCTTCCTATCCTGGGATGGGGAGTATCGTAAGAAGCAATTAAAGGAACTAAATGATCGAGGGATAGGCAGCAGCATTCCTCCTAAAATATCTCAAAAGCCTAACTGCGGGTGTCAACCGCAGTTAGGCTTTTTGCATTCTGCAGTGCAGTAACCTTTGTTCTGCAGGGGGCACTTAATTACTAATATAATACTAACGATGATAAATATTGATTCATTATCAACATCACTAAAAGCCTATCTGCGGTTGCCAACTCGCCTGTCAAGCGTAGCAACTACCGGAAAAACTCTCCTTATGAGAACAACTTATGTTCAGCAGTGGACAGTTATGGGCTGATATAATGACGATGATGCCACATTGATATACAAATATAGACTACGTATTGATAATACGACAGTGTAAAATGAAAAATGGCGACAACAAACTGTTAAAGATTTGCCAAAAATATCTGACTTTACAAATTTAACAAATTTAAAATTTTTACTAAAAAGAAAATACAAAGCAATATGTTACCAGCTTCAGCGACGTAACGCGAATGGAAAGCTACATTGGAGCACGGAACTTCTTCGACGGATATTCCTTGAGCAGACAACTTTGTAATGAAGCTCTTCATGATATCAGCTGGGCCCGATAAGGTACTAGAGCTGGGGCTGTCGCGACAAGCCACTTCTATTTCGGGTGGACACATCGACTTAATCTGTATCATATACCAGTAAATCATTTAAGAATTAAGTAAAATCAGAAAAAAAGTAATTTTGCGGAGTACAATTGTGCTTCTGGATTTGTAATATTTTGTTTAGTTTCAGTACCTATAGGTAATGTTATAACATTAACCCGCAATTTCATCTTTGTAAATAAAAAATGTTAACTATCCAGGATAAAAAGTAGCCTATATCCTTCTCCATTCTATACATTCATGTATACCAAATTTCATAATGATTAGTTAAGACCCTAAACAAACAAACACACAAACTCACTTTCACATTTATAATATTAATGAGGACGTATGACGTCTAGCACGTAAAGATCTATCAGGAACTAAACCTGTATTAATAAATTTAAAGATAATTTCTACAGTACGATTATTTATAGCACATTACTATTATTTAATCCCTAACTAGCAAATATAAATGTTTAATTTAATAAATAAGAACTTTTGCAAAAAAAAAGAAAATCGAATACATAAATAATTCCATACATATCTCATAGAATAAGCAAGCCAAAGTGGCAGTAAGCTGGCCATATAATTCGAAGAACCGAAAACAAATGGGGAAGAAAAGTTAATGAGTGAAGACCCAGTTGGGCAAACACAGTGTAGGACAACCACCCACTAAATGGAGTGACCACCTCAAATGCATTGCAAGGAGTCAGTGGATGCAGGAGGCTCAGGACCGTTCTCTATGGTAGTTTATGGGGAGAGACTATGTTCAACAGTGGACAAATAATAGCTAAGATGATGACGATGATATCACATAGTGCCAACTAGTCTTAAATTAATCAAAACTTGTCATGAATAATTGACTTGACTTAGGAAAAATACTTAGAATAGCATTGTAACATTCATTTACCTGATCGTAACCAAGGCCAACAGTAGCCATACATCCTTTGAGGAGCTTAGTTTCGGTAAGTGCCAGCCCCTGGCTATACGCAGCTAAGATCGTCTGATCAGTTGTTAAGCAACCGTCTGCGTATGCGCAACCCAACTCGCCAAAACCATGTCCTGAACATTTTGAGAAGAATATAATAAGTAATGATGTTAAAACAAAATTTATTTGCAAACTATTAATAAGAACTAAATTAAAAGATAGACACATTTTGTTAAAATGATTACAAAAATGCTCTCTAAATAAAGTCAGAAATAAATCGAAACATTCAATCTGTTAACTCATTTTTTATTTTATTTTTTATACCACTGAGGTGATAAACAAACATACGAGCCACGTGACGGTAAGCAGTGACCGTAGCCTATAAACACCTGCAATACCAGAGGCATTATGGACGCATTGCTGACCTTGAAGAAACCTCTTTAAAACTTTTGAAGAACCCCATGCTTGTAGTAGCTGTTGGAAAACCCTCGACAGGGGCCTCATTCCATAACTTAAGCGTTCGTGAGAGGAAACATCTCTGAAAACGCGCTGTTTGCGATCGTCTAAACTCTTAGGTATAGGGTGAACTCCTGTCGATGGCGAGCTTTTCAATGAATGAATGAATAGCCATGGGCATCATATAGAACAATTTTCTTTTTATACAAGTTAGAATGGCAAACAAGCTGACGGCCCACCTGATGGAAAGTGGTAACCGTCGCCTATAGACATGAGCAGTACTATGGGCATAACAGAGTATACTGTTTCGCCCATGATACCCCCCATGCGTTTCCATTCCTGAGGACTCGAGTGTTATTCCTCTGTACTCTGTAAATTCACGCCATATCCCACCCTCCTTCAATGTCTGCACTATTGGTACTTCAGAAGACTATCTTATGGTCGAATCAAGTATTCGCTTCATTACACTTTTATTTACTTAGCTATAGTTTCATTAAGTTGAAAAAATCACACTTACCAATGATATAATCAGGCAAAATGCCTACAGTTTTTAAAACATCAGTAAGACCGATCTGAATTGCTACAATGCCAATCAAGGAGTTCAGTACGTTATTATAAATCTTGGGATTGGATTCCGTAATTATTTTGATCAAGTTTATCCCTTTCGGCTTTAATATTTTATGGCATCTATATGAAATAACAAAAATAATAGTGAGATATTATTTATTTAAACGCATTATTAAAAGAAAAGATTATCAAAACAAGATCAAGTGATAACTTGAATGAATTTAAAACATTACAAATTAGTTTTGAACTTATCATAAATTAAATTGATCTTCTGATTATTAGTTACTGTGAAAAACTCAAAAAATCACATTTCGAAACTTAATTATAAGTTTTTCTGTTTCAAATTCACCATCACTAGTTAGTTAATTCGTTGGAATATTGACAAAGTAATTATACCTCTTAATAGCAGCAGCGAAGACCGGGATTTTAATAAGTTGCATAGCAGTGGTGGGCCACTGTGATCCAATGCCGGAATATATAAACCAAATTGGTCGACGGACTCCAGAGAAATAGTTAATATCACGGGCTATTGATATGCTTTTGGTCGGCGTTGATCCTAAAGATTAAAATTCAATTATTATTTGGCTTAGGTACTTTTAGTTACTACTCGTACAACATATTTTTAAAACCCTAATCATCACCATATCAGCGGTTAATTTTCCACTGTTGAACTTAAGCCTTCCCTCATTGGGGGGTTTTGGCAATAGTTGCTACGCTTGGCAGACGGGTTGGCAGTTAGTTAGTAGTATTTTAAAAGAACTGCTCTCGACCATTAAGTTATCTTAGTCACCTCTTACAACACCCACCGGAAAAGAAGGGGTGGCCCATTCCATACCAAGATCACACGATCCCATACCAAGATCACACGATCCCATTTGTATTCGAACCAAGATGCTAAGCATAAATGTCTTCTATACAGAAAAGACGTTTATCTTAAGAAGAAAGTTTTATGCTGCATTTCATTACTCATTCCTTACTACATCCTCGGGATTAAAGTAGTGTTATGTTGTCCTTTAATTGTATCATCAACTAATAAGTTAGTTACCGAATATAAAATAGCAAATATTTTTTGTGATTAAGTTTCAAATTAAACATTATAACTATTTTTTTTTAATATTTTATTTCAAACCCAAATCAAGCCCTCTTAACTAACTCCAGCATTTGCATAATTTTTTTGTGCAACTGCAATAAAACTATTGAATAAAATTCTAAATTAATTGCCGTTGTACTATTTATAATTTTTTAATAGTATTCCAATTAGGTAATCCATGCTTTATTAATATTATATTGAAAAATTATATTACCCAACAATGTAAATCCTCTAAAAAGATGTCCTTCAATATTTTTATCATGTATAGCATGAAACAATCTCACTTGTTCAACATCTACTGTCCTGGACTCCAAATCATTAAAAATCTTGGCTACAGCTGACTTAGTGCGACCAGAGACACAAACTAGGCGGGGCAATGCATCAGCCGGAAGACTATTATTGACCTGGGTAAAGTAAAATAATGTCTTCTACAACAAATATACCTAGAAGACTTGCTATTAAAAGTAAATGTAAGAAATCATACAATTAAATAAATAAATATTTCATTTGATTTGATTTGTAAAAAGCAGACAAAATGATAAAAGTAAAAACATCAGTTTTTACTCAAAAATTGGTGCCAAAAAAACATTTTTATGGATTCTATCATATTCTCTATTTTTTTTTTTTGTCATAAAGTATATAAGCTACAATTAACTTAATAACATTCTGCTCTTAATCAAGAGCAGAAATTATTACACTGGCATATATTCAGTGATACATTCTGTGTGTTTTTATTAAATTATTAATCATTTATGTTACCAATTTCTAATGCCTATAATACTTTTTTTAACTTTTTAATTGTAACTATTAGCATAATGTTTACATTGTTTACCTTTTCAGAAGCTATATTTTTCAAGAGTACATGAGCATTCGCGCCACCGAAGCCGAAACTACTAATACCACTCAGTCCCCTGTTCCAGGGTTGCTTCTCAGTTACGACCTGGAGGCGACCTTCAGATAATGCAGCGATACCTTGTCGGGGTGTTTCGTAATGCAGATTTGGTGGAATCAATCCAGTGGTATATGCTATACACATCTAAAATGTAATACATCGAAGTTATGGTGCATAATATTTTTTTATACTTAGAATGGCGAAGAAGCCAATATAGTTCTACTGGTGGGAAGCGATAACTGTCGGCTACAGACATGAATAGCATCACAGAATACATGGTGTTATGCCTCCATATCCTATAATTTCACTGGCATAACTCACTCTTTAAACTAAAGCCCAATCATGCAAGCTCGGCATTAAAATCTTAAAATCCTGTTTCAATGTTTATTTTGGTTCTATAATCGTTATTCAAAATTACATTTTTAAGACTAAAAGTAATCTAAAATTTTGACAAATTATTCATTAATAATGAGTGTGTCAAAGACAACCTACATTACCTTATTCTATTACACTATTGACCGTTTTAGCGAAGACTGTGTAGAGTCCATAGGTAGAATCATGCAAATACACAAAAAAAGGAAAATACCTTAGCAATCGAACAAAGACCTGAAGAAGGTTCGGTGTGTCCCAAATTAGACTTGACTGAGCCAATCATGAGCGGCTCAGATCGGCCGGTGCAGAAGATCTCATCAATGGCTATCAACTCTTCAGGATCACCGATCTGAGTACCTGTAGATTTGAATTAATGGATTTTTACTGCAATATCTATAAATATTGGAGTGAAAGTCACATAAAATTAACGTACCTGTCCCGTGAGCTTCAACGAAATCCAAACTGGAAGGCGCTACACCACAATCCTCATAAAACTCGCTGAGGAGCAACTTTTGGATTTGCCCAGATGGATAGGTAATGCCTTGCTCCTTGTAACCATCACAGTTCGTCTTCGTATGGACCACTTGGG
This sequence comes from Galleria mellonella, assembly GCF_026898425.1. Classification (NCBI taxonomy): domain Eukaryota; kingdom Metazoa; phylum Arthropoda; class Insecta; order Lepidoptera; family Pyralidae; genus Galleria; species Galleria mellonella. The sequence goes on along the minus strand of NW_026442074.1, from coordinate 10,255,898 downwards.
CATATACTCTAAAAAAAATAATATCGCAGCTCACCAATTTTTGCAATATAATGAATAATAATAATAGTAATAAAAATAATTAATTTTACAGAAATTTGTAAATTTTACATGATTATCTTCTGTAATATAATCCTTTACAAGGTGTACAAAAAGAATAAAGATCCAAACCCTTCATATCTTCCTAAAATTTTGATTTCCGAAGAGGAAATATTTATAACACGATATTAACAATTTATGTAGCTAAATCTCAATACCAAAATTTTTCACTTTTTAGCAATTTCAAAGAGGTCCTTATGAATTAATTGTTATTAACCAAAGGTTGTCTGTAAGAGATTGGCCTAGCAATAAGTCCGCCGTTTGTACCTTTATGTATATATTTTATATGTATTTCACTTGAATTGTTTATATGTTATTGTTTATGCAATAAAGATATAAATAAATAACATTTTACCTTCTTGAGTCCTTTGCTTTCTGTAGATAACAAACAGCGATAGTCTCTGAGCGAGCGTAACCATTTGCTTTATTGTCAAAACTCTTGCAAACACCATCGACTGATAATACACCTAATCTGTAACAGCAAGAAATAGAGAGGATACTTTATTATAATCATCACTTCAATATATCAGCTGTCTTCTGAATCTTCATATTTAGTCACAAAGTACAGCCTCAAACTGCAAAAAAATAACAAGTCGATATAAAATCATTGACTCTCTGCAACATTTTTTACATCAAGCGTAAAAAAATTATATAAAAAAAAATACTGATAATGTTCCTTCTACAGTAAAACTGGGTACGTACTGGGGGAAAGAGATTGTTAGTAATGCAGACTATGAATCTAGTGCTAACCGTTTGGCGCCTAAACCGCGAATTAAACTAATTAAGCTTAGGCTTAACCTAGAAGTAAGTACCGTCAATAGAATCACTACCATACATTTCTCCCATCTATTTATAATATTCTTTCAGTAACATTAACTGGAACTATGAAAATCCCATAAGAGTCAGTTTTCTATATAACTCCAAACTTAAAAACTAGTCGTTAAATATACCTGAAAAACTGCAGTGATACAAAAGGATGAATGCACAAATTAGCCCCGCCTACAATGGCAGAGTCGCAATACCCTTCACGGATTGCTTTGAAGGCGTGCTCAAGAGCGTACAGTGTACTTGAACAGGCCGTGTCCAAGGTGTACGACGGACCGGTCAATCCAAGCCAGTACGAGATGCGGTTTGCTAACATAGCACGACAGCATCTGCGGGAACAAGGTTACTTTCATTCACTATCACAAAAGGAGTAATAACACATTTTATTCTTACACCGTCACCTTATAAACCGTAAATAAAATTTAGCTATTATATTATAACTAGCTGACCCCGTAAACGTTGTTTTACCACTTATTGCGAAATATAAAAATCGCGATGAAAAGACATGGGTTGATTGTAAAACGATGAAAATTTAAAGTTGTGTGAATTTTTCAAATCATAATAAAATAAAAATGAAAAAATTTGTTAAAAAAAAAATTTGGGGAGGGTCACCCTTATCATTGAGGGGTATGAAAAATAGATGTTGGCCGATTCTCAGACCTACCCAATATGCACACAAAATTTCATAAAAATCGGTAAAGCCATTTCGGAGGAGTTTGGTAACAAACACCGTGACACGAGAATTTTATATATAAGATATTGTTTGTATTTATAATAAGTTTGCTAATGTAATGATATGAAGGAAACAATAAAAAGTATCTATTTCTAAATATACTACAATAGCAACAAGTTTAACTAGTAGTAATTTTACAACTAGTACAAGAATTCATAATAAAATGAACAGAAATTTCAAAAAAATGTATGTATTGATAAATACAGAATAGAATATGGACAAAATAAATATATATAAATTTATAAATAAAAGATAACTTTGAAGATTTCTTTAAAATAAATTATCCAAACTCTTATATATCTTATATATAAAATTCTCGTGTCACGGTGTTTGTTACCAAACTCCTCCGAAACGGCTTTACCGATTTTTATAAAATTTTGTGTGCATATCGGGTAGGTCTGAGAATCGGCCAACATCTATTTTTTATACCTCTCAATGATAAGGGTGACCCACCTCTAAATATTTTATTTTTATTTTTTTGACAACTTTTTTTATTTTTATTTTATAATAACTTAGCATTGAAAAATACATATAAATTCAAATTTTCACGCTTTTACGATCAACTCCTGTTTTTTAATCGCGATTTTTATATGCGGCAATAGGGTTACAAGATAGCATTCGAATATAATAATTGTAGTAGGATAAATTTTCATGTATAGTTCTCAAAATAATGAATATGGTATAACAACGTTTGCCGAGTCAGCTAATATGTGTCAATAAATAGAAACGTACCCAATAACGCCGTAATTGTTAACGTGCATCTTCTCGTAGAACCAAGTCTTTTCAGATTCAGAAAAACAGCTACCAATGAAAACTCCTGTCTTAGTATTTCGCAAGTCATTTGGATTTATACCTGACAAAATATTAAATTATCTTGAGCATAATCAAGAATAAAATTATTTGTAAATAATTGAACAGATGATTTATAGAATCGAAACATGGTCCTACACGACTGCAAAACCTTTAAATTACTCAGCGGGCTATAGATACGGCTATGCTCAGAGTTTCTTTGCGTGATACAATCCGAAACGAAGATATCCGCAAAAAAAACCAAAGTAACCGACATAGGCCGAAGGATAAGCAAGCTGAAGTGGCAATGGGCTGGTCACATAGCTCGAAGAACAGACAATCGATAGGGAATAAAGGTTCTTGAGTCGCTACTCACTCACCTCGTATGGGCAAACACAGCGTAGGACGACCAAAATTAAATAGAGTGACGACCCGAAATGCATTGCAGGGAGTCAGTGGATGCAGGTGGCTCTGGATCGTTCCTTACGGCGGTCTATAGGGAAAGACATATCCAGCAGTGGACGGGGATAATGGCAGAAATGATTATGAAAATGAAATGAACGTCTTATATAATGTGATGATAGATATAATGTAAATTTACCAGCATCATAAATAGCTTCGTAAGTTTTCTCCAATAGGATCCTGCTCATGGGATCCATGGTGTGAACTTGCTTGTAGTGGACCCCAAAGAAGGAGGCGTCGAACTTGTTCACATTGTTGATCTTCCCAGTACGTTGAGGGATTTCGGGGTGATCGTGTTCCCATCGACGGTTGTCATCAGTAATCAGATCCACCTGATGATTGTGATCATATTTGTAATGTGTATTTATTAATTATTTGTTTTTTTTTTTTTTTTTTGATGAAAACGGTATGGTAACCCCGCCTGCGCTAACGGGATACACTGGCGGAGCACCAGTGAAGGGTGATAGATGAGAATGGAAACAGGCCAGTTAGCCCATCATGATGTATTCATCAGGAATTAACCATAATAGTTTCCAGGAAGAACCGCGAGGAGGTCGACCTGGTTGGGTATATTGCTAGCAATGGGATTCTCAGTCTCCATTACTAACAATCCCTTTCCCCTATTAATTTAATTATTATTATCTCATAAGTATAGACATTGCGTAAATACAATTTTATTATATAACAAAGATTACTTATATTCTTGCTTAAGTTCATAACTAATTAATTAGTTAGTGGAGTTAGTATAAATCAGTTAATATTGGTAAAGCGTAAATATTACATATAAATTGAAAAGCTGAGTAAGTCATTAAGAGAAAAAGCTGATTTAAATTATGAGAACGTTTACAGTTTTAGTTACAGTATATAACTATAATTTAAAAGGATTATAAATGAAATTATTTCAGAATAACACTTTCGGTACGTACCTACCTACTGATATCCCTCGAGTGGGTAATTTTATATAGGATAGTTTAGTATTCTCTGTATTAAGAAGGTTTTTTTTATTTAACTTAGAATGGCAAACAAACTAATGGAAAGTGGTAATCGTCGCCTATAGATATGAGCAGTACCCTGGACATAACAGACTATACTGTTTCGCCCATGATACCCCCCATGCGTTGCCATTCCTGAGAACTCAGGTGTTATTCCTCTGTACCCTGTAAATTCACGCCATATCCCACCCTTCAAACCGAAACACAGCCATGCAAACACAACTGCTTCACGGTTGAAACACGAATGGGACAGAGGTACCCAAGCAATCGACTTTTGTACAAAGTCTCGCTCTGGTAGACCGGATTCATGAACAGTTCCAATGGGAAAGATACTACGAGAACTACATAGGGCAACGCTGCGGGAAACGGCTAGTTCGTCATATAATCATATTTTGCAATACAATATCACTTCACATATACACCCAAAATACGTACGTAGATTATGGTAATGAAAAAAATGCGCGGGAAAAAACGCACGCTTGGAGATTGTCGAGTACGACGTGACTTTGAAATAGCGTCGCGACGTTCATATTAGAATAATGAATTGGATTTACATAAACCTTTATGGCGTGGAGAAGAATCAAAAATTTTAATAGTAAATTGTACACTTATATATGATGTAGCACATCTTAATATATTATTAAATTAATTCATATGAAATGAAGTGAAATACTGAATGTCATTCAGTATTTTTACACAAACTTAGAATTAGAGATAACTCTGTTTGTGAGGGGGGCCTTATTAGGTCGACCTCCACGTGGTTCCCCCTGGAAACCATCGTGAACAATACTTGTTGGATTCGTCACGATGGGCTAACTGACCTACTTCATCCTCACCTATCATCCTTCACTGGTGCCCCGCCGGTGTATACCGATAGCGCGGGTGGGGTCACCATTCCATTATCATCCATTAAAAAAAAACTCTATTTGTGAATGTGGTCAAGAAGGTGGTGATGTAAACCATATTTTTTTGCCTGTCCTGTCACGTAAATAGTTCAAGCCCATTATACCCACAACTTGTCAAAGAACAAACTCCCCAGCCTACTAACCTAAATAATCTTATAAATATTTCTTTTACTGAAAACACCAATATTTTATGCATTATATGTAAATTTTACCAAAAACAATAATATCAAACTATAAATTCTATATTATGTATTTATTTTATATGTTCATAGGAAATATATATTTAAGAGTTTTGTATTGATATTTATTACTAACTCATATTGTGTTGTCTTTTTCAGCTTTATACCAAAAAGTCCAAAGTTAGACCAGTGGTTTAGATATAATTTCTATCTCCAGTACGAGCCTCTTATACATAACACTGGCAGAAATGGTCGTAAAAATAACGACCGATTGCCATTAACGAAAAGAAGAAGACTGAATTGATATTTTTTTTTTATTTTTATATATAATTTTTTTTTTATAAGGGCAGAGGAAAACCTAAAAGGACTTGGATGGACTGTATGAAAGATGATAAGGCCAGAATGAGAGTGAATGCGAAAAGGAATGCTAATCGAAAAGAATACATATCTACATCTGTCACGCCTGTCTCCCATTAGGGTAGGCAGAAGCAATGGAACGCCAAATGCTTCGATACAAACAAACCTCTTTCGCTTCTTCCACGTCCATCAATCTTTGAATGAAAAGAATGAATAAAAAAACCAATATAACAGCTAGACCCAAGTTTAATGTGGAAGTTTAAGAAATTTTTGGTAAGGCTGAAGCCATAATTAAGTGACTTTGAAAAAGCGAATCTGTCTAATTTTCTTGGGACCTTCCATTGTAAGGTAAGGCATTGGGCCTTTTAAAGTAGGAAATTACCCCACAATGTCCCCTAGCTATGGAAGGCCATACATGGGTAAACAGTTCATAAAGATTTGTAATAAAGTTTATCTTGACTGATAACTTTGATCCGTTCCAATTTGGCTGACTCCATTATAATTATTATATTTAAAATAATTGTTAAAATTGAGTCAGCCAAATGTCTATTTAGCTGACTAGATGTAAAACTGTTTTTGACACTTGATACTCTATCTATATAATCTATGATGATTACAAATACAAAGGATTTACATATCATTATCATATCAGCCTTTATCTGTCCACTGCTGATCATAAGCCTCGCCCTTAGGGTGTTTTTTTTTTTTTATGGGTGAAAATGGTATGGTAACTCCGCCTGCGCTAACGGGATACGCTGGCGGAGCACCAGTGAAGGGTGATCGATGAGAATGAAAACAGGCCAGTTAGCCCATCATGATGAATTCATCAAGAACTAACCATGATAGTTTCCAGGGGGAACCGCGAGGAGGTCGACCTGGTTGGGTATATTGCTAGCAGTGGGATTCTCAGTCTCCATTACTAACAATCCCTTAGGGTGTTTTGCCACTAGTTGCGACGCTTGGCAGGCGGATTGGCAACCGCAGTTAGGTTTTGGAGATGTTTTAATAGGAACGCTGCTGCCCATTCCTCAACCTCCCTTAGTCGCCTCTTACGACACCCACGGGAAAGGAAGAGGTGGCCTATTCTATGCTGGGACCACCATCCAGCTTCCTACCCTTATCCCAATTATTATTCGGGGTCGGCGTAATATGTTTTTTGTCCATATTACAAAAAGATTTGGCTTATAGTTTTACGACCGGTCGCCTGCCTGACGTCAACCCTCTTTGGAAATTCTATGCCAGGACCACACAGCCTAATAAATTAAATTTAAGTATATACTTTGTTATTTAATGTCCATCAGTATCAATGACACAAAGTTTACTTAGTTCGGAACTAGATGGCATTGTGTGTCATATCAAGTCATAACAATTTACCTTATTGAATAAGTTCTCCTGTAGATGCATGACGGAATCAGAGTCCGGGAAGCATCCGGATATGCCGGTGATGCAGACTTCCTCACCAGCAGGCGGGTGCGATAGCCGGTATCCTGAGCTTAGCTGCTTTTCACCGATTGTTGATGCCATCTGCATATTGTTAAAATTTATTTTTTTTTTTTTTTTAGCATTTTTTTATAAAAGTTTATTCAAAAGCAGGATCGGATGATATTCTTCTGTTAATATTATGAATGTGAAAGTGAGTCTGTTTGTTTGTTAAATAGCCTCTTAACGCCTTAGATTATATTATATAGCTCAACCGACACACTATAAAATATATATAATGTACTAATGGGATGAACACATATACTACTTTTTACCTAAAAAAATATGATAAATAAATATATTTATTGTTTCTTCAAAAATATTTAAAATAAAGATATGGGAAGAATACCTATTTCATCTACGTTTTCCGTAGATGAGTAGATGAATAAGAGATTTCGACGAGGACACGTCATTGCAGAAAATCAAAACGTTCACGAAGATAGTATATATATATATATATATATATATATATATATATATATATATATATATATATATATATATATATATATATATTCTGTATCTCTCTATGTTTTTTTTATATCAACTTCAGAAAAAATAACAGTGGCAAATGGTAAGCAATGACAGCCCACCTGATGTAAAGTGGTACAAGTTTTCATAGTCGCCAAAGCATCATGATCATTTTATAATTACGATGACTACCATGGACATAATTTTCGAGTATACTGTTTCGCCCATTCCGATATTTTAAGCCTGAAAATTCCATCAATTGCTTCAGATATGCCATTCAAATCGTCTGCGTAGAGATGGTCTGAAGAAAAAATTACATGAGTTATAGCATTGATAAATGCAGAGAAAAGAAGAGGAGATGTACCCAGTAAACACCAATCTGCCATATCACACTGCAGTCGACCTTCAAGATAAGAGTTAAACCAATTGATTACAGGTGGAGATATGTTAAGGGATGAAAGGATATTTAAAAGAATAGAATAAAAGAAAGAATTTATAGCATTTTTTATAACAGTTTATTCAATAACACGGTATGAAACACGAATGGGACAGAGTCTGTTTGTTTGTTACCCAAGCAATCGATCACTATAAAATTTGATAATGTACTAATGGGATGAAGGGCATAGATTACATTTTTAAAAATAGATGATAAATAAATATTTATTGTTTCTTAAAAAATAGTTAAAATATATATATATATATATATATATATATTCGTCCACTTAGTTACTACAACAATATATAACAGCAATCGTCACGCACACAAGAATAAAATCATACAAACCATTAATAAAAAAAAAAAACACAAAAACAAAAGAGTTGGATATAGCAAAGCGTTTATATAGAGGCACATTATCTATTGAAAAAATAATGAGAGGCACAGTCTAAGCCTCTTCGATATACCCGAAAAACGTGACCCTCTTATTTTGTAATCGGCTAAAGAGCACAAATAACTTACATTTTTGTATTTAAATCTTCTTGCAGAATTTAAATAAGACAATAGCCGTCCTGTAAACACCACTATGTCTTAGGGATCTAGGAGTGTAGGTTTATTTATATATCGACTACAATGTAGCCCTTTGTAAGTTTCATTTACAGGCTGTTAAATCCATACAATATAAAATTAATTGACGAATGTATGAAAGCACATCACCTCAGGATCGGCAACGCGTGTGTGACACCTCTAGTGTTGCAAGCGTCCATAGGCTACAGTAACCGTTTACCATCAGACAGGCTGTATGCTTGCTTGCCACTTTCGTTGTATTAAAAAAAAAAAACTTCAAAACGGCTTCACCTATTTTACTAATATTTTTTTTGTTGTGTTTGTAATTGTCAGAAGAAGGTTTGTATGAAAGAAAGATTAAAATACCCAGGCAAAGCCGAGTGGGGCAGCTAGTTTTTATATAAAAAACATCATATCATTTTATCTTTGACTAGAAATACACTTTATTTTATACAATTACATATAACAAGGGCTTAAAACGTGAATTAAAGGTAAAAAATTTATTTGGGATCACTACCAACTACCTAGGAGGTACCTATGAGGCTTGCTGCATTTATATATTTATATATAATATTTATATATATATATATGTAAGTAAGATTACTAAACTATTCGCATATCCTCAGCATGTAGTTATGTATAGATTACTAACTCTGATTCCTTAGGCTTATAACTTGTTTTGGATCTCGTCTAATCCTGTTAAGTCAGAGCTTTAAATTATGTGCCGGAAACTATACGCCACTTTGGTAAGCTGTTAAGGCATAAACTTTACTATCTGTGTAATTGTTATAATAATACTTATATATACATATATTTTATTATATAAGACGGTGGTTAAACGAACATGCCGCTCCCATAATGGTAAATGATTACCGCCACCCATGAGTAACGCCGTATTGCAAGTGTGCTGCCGGCCTTGCTCTTTTCTTGAAGGTTACGATGTCGTTCCCAAAAGTCGTAAAACCATAAAACGTCTTAAATCTCCCATAATAATATTGGACGCGCCTTGTATTCAAAGTATCCCATATAATTTTTTTTTTATCGTTTTTCGACCTTTGATTATTTGATTAATTTTTTATGGTATTTAGAATGACAAACAAGCTGACGGCCCACCTCATGGAAAGTGGTTAAATTAGCAAGTAAGCCATTGTTTTGGACATGAACAGAACCATCACAGAGAGTATACTGTGATACCTATTATATCCCTCTTGCCATTCCTGACGACTATGGTTTCATGATTCTTTTATCATTGCAGTCCACTGCTGAACATAAGCCTTCACCACAAGGGGAGTTTTGTGAGTAGTTGCCACGCTTGGCAGGTAGATTGGCAACAGCAATTAGGCTCAATATACCCTACGAGATCGACCATCACACGCTTCACCCTGGAAATCATCGTGACAAATCTATTATTCAATTTGTCGTCTATGAACTAACTGACCTAACTTTTCATACTCACCATTTATACCTTACTGGTGCCCCACCAATGTATACCGATAGCGCATTTACCGATAGATAGATAGACCCAAGCAATCGACTTTTGTACAAAGTCTCCCTCTGGTTTAATGATGTTTTAAGAGGACGCTGCTGCCCATCCCTTGCCTTTCCTTAGTCGCCTCTTACGACACCCACGGGGTAAGAAAGGGGAGAACTAATCCAATCCAGGACCACATGCCAAGCCAAGAAGAAGTCGCTAACAAAAGTCAGTAAAGAAACGTTTTAGACTTCACCCTGTATATGTAATATATATTATTAAATAACATTTAAACTATGCATTAATTTCACAAACAGCAAGTTACTACCTGCTGCATTTGCAAACAATGACACAAACACTTAAACAGTTTGTTTACTAATAGGATATTTAACCTTAGGGTTAAACTTGTACTTACTATAATTACAATAAACAAGTAAAAGACTTACTTCGTTTACATGTCTTTCCGTTTATCTGGATCGTATTTAAATTCTTTATTTAAAAATTTTAAATATTTTTTCTATATGGTCCCAGCATAGATGGAGCTACCTCTTCCTTTCGCTTGGATGTCGTAAGAGACGACTGAGGGAACTTAACGGTCGAGGTATGATAGCAACAGCAGCGTATCTCTTAAAACATCACCAAAGCCTCAGTGCGGTTGTCAAACGTGGCAACCATTGGCAAACTCACCTTTTGAGGGAGACTTATGTTCAGCAGTGAACAGTAACGGGTGCTATTTTACGGATGGTGTTTTACTAACAGTATTACTAATATTTACCAGAGGGAAACTTGGTACAAAAGTGGTTTGCTTGGGCACCTCTGTCCCATTCGTGTTTCAACCGTAAAACAGTTGTGTTTGCATGGCTGTGTTTCGGTTTGAAGGTTGGGATATAGCGTGAATTTACAGGGTACAGAGGAATAACACCTGAGTCCTCAGGAATGGCAACGCATGGGGGTACCATGGACGAAACAGTATACTCTGTTATGTCCATGGTATATTGCTCATATTTATAGGCGACGGTTACCATTTGCCTTCAGGTGGGCTGTCAGCTTGTTTGCCATTCTAAGTTGTATAACAAAAAACTATTATGCAGTTTCGTTCGCGTGAATCAGAAGAAAAAAATATCAGTGTTGCCAGATACGAGCTTTACATTTCTACCCAAATGTCAAAAATTCTTTTCTCCATATCAATACGATTTCCTTCACATTCTCAAGCTTTTATTGGTTTTTATTGCGTTTTAGCGTTCAATTTTTTAAATGTTAACAATTTTGTTATTTTAATAATTAGTTTTTTTTTTTTAATTAACATAAAGTTATTGAAGTAATTGTATATAAATAACATTTTAATTTTGTAATTAGTGAGTGAATAAATATATCAAGATACATTGTGTGCGTAAGTATATAGAACACTGATAAAAAACAAAACAGCTAATTTGATAATTAGCTAATTAAAAGTTGACCCGCTTTGGAGTCTCGATGCTCTATCTATTTATATTATAAAGATATATTTTTATTATATTTCTATTTATTGAAATCGCTGCGATGCCGACATTAATGTCAAACGTTCATTGTCAATCCAGAACAATGGACGCGACAGTATTGTGTGAATTTCTAATTAATATCTACACTAACTGTATTAATTGTTCTGTTAGTTCATTGAGATCGGTACAATTTCATGTAGATACGACACGTTAGAACTTGAACAATGGAACATAGATAATCCTCTTTTTTTGAAGTCGGTTAAAAATGGCAAAGCAAGGTAGCCACCATAAGCCGACACAGTATGTTTTTTTTGGTGGGTGAAAATGGAATGGTAGCCCGGCCTGCGCTAACGGGATACGCTGGCGGAGCACTACTGAAGGGTGATCGATGACAATGAAAACAGTTAGCCCATTATGATGAATTCATCAGGAATTAACCATGATAGTTTCCAGGGGGAACCGCGTAGAGGCCGACCTGGTTGGGTTACATTAGATGAGATTACTAGCAATGAGATTTTTAGTCCCCATTACTAACAATCCCTTTCCCCCCTACACGCATTATATAAGATGGAAAAAGATATAGGCTGCATTTTTCTTTGGTCAGTAAACATATCCTGGTCACAGTGACGAAGTTCCGACTGATCGGAATATGTTTACTGGCCCGTCTGATGGTAAACGGTTACCGTAACCCCTGGACACCTGCAACATTAGGGGTGTCATGTGCGCGTTGCTGACTCTGAAGAAACCTTAATACATCCTTGTTGAAGAACCGATACTGTAGTCCCTAGGGAAAATCTCTACACTGAGCTAATTTTACAGCCTGAGCGTTCGCGGGTGAAAATTTCTTTGAAACCGCGGTGTGTGAGGTTCAAGTGTGTAAGGATGAATTTCCTATCGACGATAAAAAGTGGCTATGGGTATCATTTCAAACAATTCCTCATAACACAATCTATTATACAAGCGGTAGAACTCACAGATGGAAACAAACTTTCGCCTTAGACTAAAGCGCTCGATACGCTCGGGATCGTAGACTATTCTCATAGTTCGTCTTTGAACCGAATCGAGAGGACCAATAATCTCACAAATATAAAAAGCGTAAATAGACGATGTCTGTACATGGGAGATATTTAAGAAAAATTAATACAAAGAGTGAGAATATGAGAGTAAATTTTTTTGTAAATTTTCACTCTGTGTGTGTTTCATTCTAGCATTACGCAGAAACAATTGCGCTAAATTGGATAAAATTTTCACTATTAAGTCTAAGGTCTAACTTATATATATTTCATCTTGATACTATCTTATATATATTTTATATATTTATTTACACTTTATTGCACCAAGTAAAAAGAGAAATAACAAATACTGTAAATATTAATGAGAAGTGATACAAAAGGCGGCCTTATCGCTAAGCAATCTCTTCCAGACAACCTTTGGGTAGAGGACATTGAGAAAAAGACAAAGAGTATATATCTTATCTTAATATATTTTTTTATCTTATATATCTTATCTTGATATATCTTATACATATTTCATCTTGATACTCCATCTAGAAGTCTATTTCATTTGCCTTCCTACCTCTGAAATCCACGCGTACGAAGAAACTGACAAAAACCTAATACTGAACATATAATAAGAAAACTTGATTCGTTCACGTACTTGTTTTCCAAAGGAGCTTTAAAGATCTACAGAAATTCGTTTATACTTAAAAACAATATTTTACAAGTATCCAAATCTTTGAGCTGCTAACGAGATATGAGTAAATACAAAATTTCCCCTCTGATCCGCCCACTCCTTTTGTATCAATATTGATATTGCGACATTTAATTTAAATCTTACTCTCTATGTAATATCGGCAATTAGAAGTTACAATTCTGTAGAAAGGAATAAACTAATTAAATTAAAAAAATTAAAATTTTTAAATATATTCGGAAATCTAGTCTTATCTTTGATTCCCGTATGGGGTCAGCTAAACCGTTGCACGTCGACCCATCGGGATCTTTTGTGCTTCCCCCTGCCTTATACCATCATTTGACCCCTGTGTGTTACCTTAACTTGTTGGTTGCCAGTGATTTCAACGCTTGGCATTCTGGTTAGCAATCGCAGTTAGTCTTTGGTGATGTTTTAAGAGAGATGCTGCTGCCTTTATTTTTAACTAAGGTAAAAATCTTCAGAAACCCATCCGCCGGCGGGACGACGAATGGGTACTGTGGGATTTTTACCCATTAAAAACACCCCGGTATTCCTCTCAACGCCGTGTGCCGTAGTCTAGAGCTCGCGATTTTCAGTCGTCCCAATCACCGGCGGCGCCACCCCACGACAGGGCCACTCCAACTGGCGCGCCGGGAATACGCAGCGCGCCGACTCCCGGGTGATGCTGCTGCCTAGCTCTCGACCACTAGGTTTCCTTAGTCGCCTCTTATAATACCCACAGGAAAGGAAAGAGTGGCCATGTCTATTCCGGGACCAATACGGTACCAAGGATTGAATTATATATTGTAAATACATAATTAGTTTTGAGTACTAAAAACAACACTATAATGTTATAATTTAAGAAAAATGTGGATTTTCAATCGACTTCAAAATAAAGGAGATTCTCCCATTAGGTTTTATTTCTTTCATACCTGTTACCTCATAACTCCGTCAGCTGTAAACCAATTTGAAAAATACGCTTTTCATCTAAAAAGATATATCTGTTATACTTACAGATTAGTTCCATAGAAATGTTATCAAAATCGATTCAGTTGTTAAGTTTTAAATTCAAAATACATGGTTTAGCTTTAATTGTGGTTGGTTTTTTGTAAAACACAATTTTTTTATACCACTGAGGTGGCAAACAAGCATACGACCCACCTGATGGTAAGCGGTTACCGTAGCTTATGAACGCCTGCAATACCAGAAGTATTATGCGCGCGTTGCCGATCCTCAAGAAATGTCTTTGCCCCCCTTTTGAAGAACCCCATGCTGTAGTCTCTTTAAAAAACCTCCGCAGGGAGCTCATTCCATAACCTGAGTGTTCGTGGGAGAAAACATCTCTGAAACCGCGTTGTACGCAACCATCAATCTTCATTGATTTAGGATTTATTATGTCGGATATCATTAATTTTCAAATTGATATTTAATTTCTGTCGCTACCCTTTAGAAACGTAACGGAGCGGAATTCATTTGCAGACTAACTATCATCAGCAAATACCTTTGATTCAACAATTCAACGGACAATTTCCAACTTTGTTGATATCTAATTTCAGTTGCAGCACGACTTGTACCTTGTTATATATATTTATATTATTTAGAACCAATAAGTTGATTAGAAATATCTTCGTTATTTGATTAGAATTAATTGAGTGAAAAATTTAGAATTATTTTGTTTAACTCCGCTACCATTAGTATGTGTGCGACTTCAACACTCGGAGACTGACTAATATTGTTATTACTAAATTTTCTAGAATCTTCTATATTATACTCCAGTTAATCATCCAGATCTAGGAAAATTGTTAATATGAGAAGTACACTGAAGAACCTATAGGTATAGTAGCATCACCTCGCTCAAAGCGGCAGCTTTAAAAATTAAGCTTGCTCTTATGCTGTTCAACTCCCAATTGGAGTTTAATTTAATGAAGAAGAAGAAGACTATTCCCAGGTGCATTTCCTATATACATTATTAAATAAGTCAGAACACAGAGGGAGACTTTGTAGAAAAGTCGATCTCTTGGGTACCTCAGGCCCATTCGTATTTCAACCGTGAAGCAGTTGTGTTTGCATGGCTGTGTTTCCTGTTTAAAAGGTATATGGTGAATTTACTGATGAATTCATCATGAGTGGGAATGGCAACGTTTTCATTCGAAACTATAACACTTTCCATCAGGTGGGCCGTCAACTTGTTTGCCATTCTAAGTTATCTAAAAAAACATATTTAGGTAGGGAATTTAAAAATCTCAAATTATCTGCTCGAGTCCTTTTAGAGCTTTAACGGTTGCACCGATCGCAATGAAATTTGATAGATATACACGTATTATACCTGATAGGGAATAAAATAAGCTACTATATTCGATCAATGAACATATCCCAATTACAGACGAAGTCACGGATAAAAGCTAGCACGTAAATAGTTTATCATCCTATACATACCAGTAGTAAAACAAAATACGAAGTAGGTACTAATGAACATAAAAGCGCGAAGTGCGAACAATACCGGTGCCGGCGCGGAGGCTAAATGGCTGTAACTAATTACGTAACTGCTTCCCTAGATTGAACGGGACCCAATCCACGAACCCAAACCTTTATTGGGTACAGTCACTGATAAATTTTCTCTTACAATTTATTTCCAAATAACTGATGCCCGCAACATTGTCTGCTTAGAACTGAATGTTATATAAATATCCCATACAAATCTTCATCCACTATTTCATCTCATCCTCTTCAAGTTTTATGTTCGCGAGAGAAAATTAGTATATATGTTTCATCAACGTCCAATCAATATTTCTATATATATTCTATATATAGAGAGACTTTGTAAAAAAGTTGGGTACCTCTGTCCCATTCGTGTTTCAACCGTAAAGCAGTTGTGTTTGCATGGCTGTATTTCGGTTTGAAGGGTGGGATATGGCGTGAATTTACAGGGTACAGAGGAATAACACCTGACTCCTCAGGAATGGCAACACATGGGGGGTATCATGGGCAAAACAGTATACTCTGTTATATCCATGGTACTGCTCATGTCTATAAGCGACGATTACCACTTTCCGTCAAGTGGGCCATCAGCTTGTCTGCCATTCTAAGTTGTATAAAAAAAATTACAATATATTACGTATGTTATGGTGCGTATGGGCAAAGTGTAGGACGATCGCTCACTATCTAGATAGTAAGCGATCGTCCCTAGTGACGACACCAAATGCATTGCAAGAAGTCAGCGAATGCAGGTGGCTCAGGACGGTTTCTTATAGCAGTCTATGGGGGAGGCCTATTTTCAATAGTGGAAAGATAATAAAGATTAATGATGATGATGATGATGATGATGAAACGTAAAAAGACGTAACTGTTTTTAAATCGGTTGATAAAAGCAAAAATATGTTTTTTTTTATACAACTTAGAATGGCAAACAAGCTGACGGCCCACCTGATAGAAAGTGGTAACCATCGCCTATAGACATGAACAGTACCATGGACATAACAGAGTATACTGTTTTGCCCATGATACCCCCCATGCGTTGCCATTCCTGAGGTCTCAGGTGTTATTCCTCTGTACCCTGTAAATTCACGCCATATCCTACCCTCAAACCGAAATACAGCAATGCAAACACAACTGCTGAAACACGAGTAGGACAGAGGTACCCAAACAATCGACTTTTGTACAAAGTCTCTCTGGTAAAAAGTTCTAGTCGCATTAAATAAACAAAAATGTACACATAAATTTTGTACCGTCACATTATTGACACGCGAATAAATCGATTACACGATTCATGACAAATACGTGTAAATGTAAATAAGTGAAACATACGTAATAAACATATTATATCCATATCAGATAATTATGTTATTTACTTCATTTTTTGTGTACCGATCCTGTACAGACGAACAAATATGCAAACTTTGTGTGACTCGTTAAATTAGAGCGCTCGAGCGAATTTATCTACTAAATAATAAAGTAAAAATCAACAATTATTCCCTCTTGGGACTAAAGTGCGAATTAATTGACAACTAATTTGATTCGAGTCGATTTATTAAGTTGTTCAGCTATATATAATAACTTTTTAAATTAGAGTATTGAGAGTTTGTATTCCTATGTACGTATATATATATATATATATACATATATATATATATATATATATATATATATATATATATACATATATATATATATATAATATATATATATATATATATATATATATATATATATATATATATATATATATATATATATATATATATATATATATATATATATATTATAGTTTTCCTATTAGAAAGGCCACTTGTACAAAATTTTAGAGAGTAAAGGAATATATATATATATATATATATATATATAATAATACCTCAGTCCTCAATGGTAATGCATACGGGTGTCACACGTGCAAAACAGTATATTCTGTGATGTTCATGGTACTGTTCATGTCCATAGGCTACGGTCACCACGCTTACCATCAGACGGGCCATATGCTTGTTTGCCAGCATTATTGTTTAAAAAAAAATATGACCCACTAGTCAAAGTCACTGACGTGCTCGTTGGCTAGATTTTCTGCAAACATAATTTGGAAATTGAACTCTTAATTAAGATATAACAATACAGATGTTAACAAAAGTACAGACGAAGTGAACTGTTATCCTTTTAAAGTCGGTTAAAAGTTATATATTGTCATTAATACAGTAATTACAGATCTACATATTTTTTTAACGCGCCACCTACCTATTTATTTTTTAATTCTTTCTACCCAAAGGTTGTCTAGAAGAGATTGCTTGGCAATAAGATCGCCTTTTAGTACTACACTATACTTATCGAAATTTGTTCAACAAAACCTGTAATATTAGTGCAATAAAGTTTTAAATAAATAAATAAATAAATATACTATCTTTATACTAACAAATTAAAACGGAGATACGCTTAAACACAAGACATCGAGTCATATCTTTCCAACTCAACTAAAAGTGTATAAACTTAAATGAACAATAAAACATAGTTCCATTTCTATTTGAGGCAAGTCGAGTAAAAGACCGAGGGCGAAGCATTACTCAGTGTTGCTTAATAGCAACATTAATTCAAAGTTGTTTAAAAGCACTCCAAAGACGGAGTTAACACTTTTAAAGTGATAGTTTCACTTAAGTTGTAGTACCTACTCTTGTATAAGTGCATCTAGTGATACGAGTATGAAAGACGTCAGCGTTTCTATTTAAACCAGTGTTGCCAGATGGGATGTTTTTAAATCCCCCTAAATCTTTGCTAATTTTATTATCTATTTATTTATTTTTTATTGAGCAAATTATAAAAAAATTTTTGGTACAAAAGGCAGATTTAATGCTATATAATACTCTCTCCCAATAAACCTTGGGAAAAACAGAAATGTACTTTTTTATATATGTAAATGTAAATATCATAAATGCGATTTGTAACAATGGATGAATGAATATTTGTTACTCTTTCATGCAAAAACTATAAAATAAATTTGAGCAGTGATATTCATAACCCAAAGCCGCAAGATATTTATTATTAATGTAAAAGTGTGTTTGTTTGTTACCTCTTACCGCCTTTACGGCTTAACCAATCACTATGAAATTTTGTATACGCATACTAAATGGGATGGAGAAGGACCAGGCATTTTTTTATCCCGCATAACAATATACCCAACCAGGCCAATATACCCAACCAAATCGACCTTCGCGGTTCCCCCTGGAAACTATCATGGTTAATTCCTGATGAATTCATCATGATGGGATAACTGATTAGCCTGTTTTCATTCTCATCTGTGTATGTATGTGTGTATATGTATGTATGTATATATATATATATATATATACATACATATATGTATATATATATATATATATATATATATATATATATATATATATATATATATATATATATGTATGTATGTGTGTGTGTGTATATATGTATATATATAATTATTTATAATTTATATCATACCATTTTCAGCCATCAAAAAAAACTACTTCGTACCACGGTTGAGATAAGTTCGTGTAACATTGAAACTTATTGTTGTTACTGTATGTTTTAGTGCAATAAAGAATATATATATATATAAAAGCAAATGCCAAATATTTTTTCTACAAATCGAAACGATATCTTACACTTTTATCTGATCACAAACTTGTGTAGGTGGGAAGAAAGGAGTTGCTAGTAATGCGAACTACCAGTCCCATTGCTAGCAATATACCAGGTCGATCTCCACGTAGTCCCCTTTGGAAAACATCGTGCTAAATCCTAGGTGTATGTATCGATGGGTTAACTGACCTGTCTTTTGATTCTTATCTATCATTCCTGCCAGCGTATACCGTCAGCGCAGGCGTGGTTGCCATTCCATTATCGTCCAGACCAGACCAGAGGGAGACTTTGTACAAAAGTCGATTGCTTGGGTACCTCTGTCCCATTCGTGTTTCAACCGTGAAGCAGTTGTGTTTGCATGGCTGAGTTTCGGTTTGAAGGGTGGGATATGGCGTGAATTTACTAGGTACAGAGGAATAACACCTGAGTCCTCAGGAATGGCAACGCATGGGGGGTATCATGGGCGAAACAGTATACTCTGTTATGTCCATGGTACTGCTCATGTCTATAGGCGACGGTTACCACTTCCCATCAGGTGGGCCGTCAGCTTGTTTGCCATTCTAAGTTGTATAAAAAAAAAGTTCTCAATCTTAAATAACGTATTCATTATTTAAATCCTGTGGAAAGAACAATAGAATTTATTTAAGACATTCAATGCTACTTAAAACAGTTGCATACCATATGGCTTAGTAAATAGGGTAACATACTTAGTCGACATATCGCGTACAAAAGGAGATTAAAGATGCTTATTTGGCTCCCATTATTACAACATTTGTACTAATTAATCTTGTACAACCCTTTGTAACAAAGAGAAATGCTCCCACACCCATTATTTAACCAAAGAATAATATTGTACCTATTGTTTACGATAGATTTACCGTTTCGAAATTTCATAAATTCTTAGTCCGACATTTTAGCAAAAGTTACGTCTTTTTTGTTTTGCTATTAATTAATAATTATTACTGGTTACTTGTTTAGAATTATTTTGTTTAATTCCGCCACTATTTGTGTGTGCGCGACTGCCTACAATGTGCGTGGACGGAATGGCGGTAAGAGATTGATGACTAACATAGAAAAATTCTGGCAATAATAACAGTAGTCAATCTTGGAGTGTTGGCAATTGCATACATATTAATGGTAGCGTAGTTAAACGAAAAAAAATTTAATCATTTAACCAATGATATGAATTTCCTCAAAGTAATCCAACTTTAGTAAAATATTGATGATAATTTTTAAATAATATGTACATAGTACCTCTTCTTTTCACGTGGGCGTCGTGAAAAAAAAGAAAATTTAATGGTCGAGCGATCGGCAGCAGCGTCTCTTACAATACACCAGCAAATCCTAACTGCAATTGGCATCTGCATACAAATTTATACTGCGCTCATGAAACAACAGTTAGGAATTAGGTTATAATCGGGATCGGTTTACAATAGTTTGCATTAGCAAGCTACGCTTATATGCATCTATCAGAACAATATGAAACCATTATGTCACTAGTGTTGCAATTAGAGAGTGTGAAACGTCTCAATTTCAATATCTATTTATTGTAATATAAAAGAGGCCGTAAGTAAGAGTTGCCAGTATCTGAAACTTTATATATATATATTCTTTATTGCACTAAAACATACAGTAACAACAATAAGTGAATAACAATGTTAGCAAAGGCGAACTAATCTCTAAAAGAGATCTCTTCCAGTCAACCTAACGCAGTGGCATAGGAAGTAGTGAGTGGGCAGTAGTAGTGCAAGACAGAAATTTAAATAAATATTTATATAAATTATAAATAATTATATATATACATATATACACACACACACATACATACATATATACACACACACACAAAAAAATGGCCGAAAATAAGTATTAGAGTCTGGCAACTCTACGTAACGGCTAATTAGGAATAAACAACACGGGTGCATAATATTTTTAGTTAATCTTTCATTTAAACTATGTTTCATTAAAAAAAAACCTATAGAAACAGACAAACCTAGAGAATTTAACGGTGGAATTCCAACCTATATTAAATCTTACAGACCATTCTAACACAAAGACTTCGAGTAGACACAGTATACGTCATGTTAGAAATGAATCTCTTGTCTGATGAATAACCTCATCACAACGGGAACAATGTGATTTTTGTAGAAAAATCGCATTGTGAGATCACTCTGAGGCAAGGAATGGATGTGCTACTATTTACTCGACTTCGCAAAAGGGAGAGTAATGTTTTTACATCTATAAAAGTATGTTTGGGTCTTTGATAAAACATGCAACCTTAAAGTGTATGCGTAAAGATTTATTATACTCATTATTGTTTACACCAAAAAATTACAATAAAATGAATACAGTAAACTTATTATAGATACAAACAATTATAAGAAATAATCACAGTAAGAAAACAATGGAACAAGAAAACAAAATAGACAACCTTTGGTTGGAGAGGAGTTTAATAAACAGTTTGATCAGAGGCACGATGAAAATTCTATCATTTTTAAATATGGAGATGTAATACATGTAATATTGTAAATATATATCTAATAATATTCTATCATCGTACGGCTCGCCATCGACAGGGAGTTTACCCTCATACCTTACAGCCTAAATGGTCGCGTACGACGTGGTTTCAGAGATGTTTTCTCCCACGAACACTCAGGTTATGGAATGAGCTCCCTACCGAGGTTTTCCCAAGAGACTACAGCATGGGGTTCTTCAAAAGGGGGGTAAAGAGGTTTCTTCAGGGTCGGCAACACGCGCGTAATACCTCTGGTATTGCAGGCGTTCATAGGCTACGGTAACCGCTTACCATCAGGTGAGCCGTATGCTTGTTTGCCACCTCAGTGGTATAAAAAAATATATAATCACATTACAAAAAAAAGTAAAAAAATGTTTGGTACAAAAGGCGGACTTAATGCTGTCATCTAGCATTCTTTCGCAAACAACCTTTGGAAAAACAGAAACGTGTTTAAAGTCGAATAACAGAAAATGGAATAAGAAATGGTCAGCCAAAAGTAAAGTGTCTCCATAATTGTGCAGCTGATTTAATAGAATAACTATCTGACACGGCAAACATTATTTTGCCTGCTATCCCTTTTTAGGGATCCGTATCAAAAAGGGAACCAGAGGGAGACTTTGTACAAAAGTCGTTTGCTTGCGTACTTCTGTCTCGTTCGTGCTTCTACCGTGAAGCAGTTGTGTTTATGATATAGTGGATGATATAGCAGTAAATATACAGGGTACAAAGGAATAATACTTTAGTCCTCAGAAATGGTAACGCATGGGGGGTATCATGGGCGAAACAGTATACTTTGTTATGTCCATGGCACTGCTCATGTCTATAGGCGACGGTTACCACTTTTCACCAGGTAGGCTTTCAGCTTGTTTGTCGTTCTATAGTCTTCTACTGTCTTAGTATGTTACGTAGTATTAGAACTATAGTTTGTTGTAGAGAGTCACTATATTGTTTTAATGGTAGCTAATCAAGCCACAAAATGTTGGAACAATATACCCGCGCCACTAAGTCCAGTTTCAAAATTAATTTACAAAAATTCTTAATTGAGAGGCGTGACCGGTTACCTGTATCATGTTCCACCCCATATATAATCTGGTCGTCTTTTATTGTTACTATACTAAATTTGATATTTATCATTATATATGGCACACTCACAAACGAAAATTGTGTTTAGCTTTATGTATATTTTTTTTATCATTTATATTATCTCGCTTTTTTTATATATGTATGTTGTAATGTGTATGCTGTAAGTAAGTAATGCAAATAAATTATCTATCTATCTATCTATCTATCTATCTACTAAATTTTACCCACGACTTCGTCCGCGTGACATATGTCTGCTGACCGACACACGGACGAATTTGTTAAGTCGCATTATATACTGTGTAAAAATAAATACTAAAATTATAAAAATAAAATTACCTAATCTGCTGAACTCACTGATGGGGTAATCAGAGGCGTTTGTCGACGGTTACCATTTTATAATTCCATGCCCATATTTCACCGAGCTTATTTGAATCCAACGCGGTACAGAGCGAGCCTACCGCTGTCACTCGAATTAATTAGATTTTTTAACAATGTTTCCATCACCAGAAATTCAGTCGTAATTTTAAATGGTATAGAGTCTTTGATGTCTACGTATCTTTAAATATTACATGAATACACAGATAATATGTGATACAAGCAATCCGACCCGGCTTCGCGCGGATAGGTAGAATTTTCTATTAATTACAAACAAATATTCAAATCTGTACTTTTTATAATGTTAGATCATTTTTAATGAACTATTTTAATTAATGTTTCTGCCTACCCTAATGGGAGACAGGCGTGACAGATATGTATGTATGTATGTATGTATTTTAATTAGTATGGAAGCAACACGAGTATATGAAGAGAACCGTAAAAATATAAAATATATAAATGAAAATTGTTTAAATATTAAAACCAAAATTGATGTTTTTTCAATATTTAAACTTGAATTTGAAAAAAAAAAAGTTAGTGGCGTGTAAATGTAATAAAAAAACATTGACTCAATATTGGAAAAAAAAAATTATTATTTTTATTTTATTTTGCAATAACAAGAAAGCTTACAACTAGTTTAAAGAAATTTGATAGAATAAAGTAATCGAGGGCCAATTACAACATTCACAAATAGGTACTGCATTGCATAACTTGCAATATATATATATATATATATATATATATATATATATATATATATATATATATATATATATATATATATATATATATATATATATATATATATATATATCTTCCCCACAGTAATAACTTTGCAAGGTCTGTAATACAAACACACTCGTACAAAGCTTGCAAAGTTATTACCTAGGGGAAAAGTTACAAGCTATTGCGGCCACGATACCTTGTTCAAAGGATTTTGTACATCCACGTGGTAAATTATAACTCATTTGGCAGTGATCATTTGTCAGGACCGCCCTCGTGCGGCATCTGGCGGATTAATATCGCAACTCTATACACGTATACACTGTATGGGCGTATAGAAAGAATACGGTCAAGCTTGATCCGGACTGACTGGACGGCTTAATGGAAAGATAAATAATTCGCGTAGGCAACTTTTAAATGTGTATTTAAATTTTTTTTCTAGGGAGAGCCTGGTCCTTTGATTATTAAAGATTATGTTCCACAGAGAAAAACGGCTTTAAGTGTAGCAAAATCACTTATTTTGATCTCAAAACTAAATTACTGAATCGATTTTGATAAAATTTCTAGTGAACTAATCTGTAGGCATATCTATTCAGGTAAAAAAAGAAGGTTTTATTTGCAGTCGTTTTGGTTTTTGATCGCGGAATATGTAAAGTATTCTATAGGATACTCTTTGAATAGAATACATATATGTATTTGCGGTCATTGACCTTTGACCTTTGGTGATGAATTTTGAAATTGTTAGACCCACCAGTTTTGTCTGAGGAATAAAAAGTGATTCTTGCCAATTAAAATTTTACAGACACGCGACTACATGCAATAAAATCCAAAATTTTAATCTTATTAAATGCGTAATCAACGTTTTATTAATACCAATGAAGGAGTTGAATGAATAGATGTAAATCAGTTCACAACTGACTGGGTTATGAGGTAATAAACATTAAAAAAAATATACAATTGAATTGAAAAACTGTTTTTTGAAGTCGGATGCAAAAGGAATATTATGTTCTTTCAGACATGTCTTTGCATGTAATTGAGAGTTCCGCTCGCATACTGGAATGGGTACCAGACTATCCAGGGGTGGAAACGGCCCACCCCATTCCCCCTAGATACAAGTTCTCAATTCTATAACTTTTTTGTTTTTTTTTATTCCATATAAATTTTGGAATCAAGAAGGCTTACTACTATATTAGTCCCATATTAATTTTGTGAACATTGAAACTGTCGTTTTTTTTTTGCGGAGCTACTATGCCATACAATTTACTACATACTACTAAATATTTGAATTTAGAACACGGAATGTTCTAAATTCAAATATTTTTAATTTGTCAAAGAAACATCTCAAAATTTATTAATGTAGTTGCCAACTTGTTTCATTTGTGTACTTTATTTATGGGTTTCTAAGCAAATTTCCATACTTTGCCCAACAATGGGAAATCAGCAAATTATGACATCCATGATGATAATTTCCATTATGTTGATTGTTTTCAGGTCAAGTGAAGAAACAAGCCAGGGTCTTCAGGTACATACATAGCTAGTTTTATACGTATATTAACATTTGATTCATTTGTCAGACTACCCGCATGTAGCATCTGTTAGGCAAGATTAATAATGTTGCCCGTGCTTTGTACGGTTAACAAGAAAATAGCCAACACTCAGGTTTTAAGAGAGTCCGTAACTTTAGCTTGACGAAGTGTGGCAATATTACATTTGTTCGTATCTGTCAATTTGCGAAAATAATTTAATAATTTTCAATATTTCTCATTGATTATTTAAAATGTTCTTTGTCAACTAACCGAAACGTTAACCAAGCAATATTATACTTATTAAACTGTCTCTGAAAGTTTAAATTTCAATGGCAAAACACATTCGAATAATTCCATAATTTTTCATAATTAAAATTTGATAATTTATAAAACAATAAAAACATATAATTACAGGGAAATCCTTTACAATTAATAGTTAAAAGTTACACCTAGATAAATATTTATATTTTATCAGCCGTTAAGTGTCCACTGCTAAACTGCTCCCATAAAGGGGCATTTTACCAGTAGTGGCCATACTTACTAGAGGGAGACTTTGTACAAAAGTCAATTGCTTGGGCACCTCTGTCCCGTTCGTGTTTCTACCGTGAAACAGTTGTGTTTGCATGGCTGTGTTTCGGTTTGAAGGATGGGATATGGCGTGAATTTACAGGGTACAGAGGAATAACACCTGAGTCCTCAGGAATGGCAACGTATGGGGGGATCATGGGTGAAACAGTACACTCTGGTATGTCTATGGTACTGCTCATGTCTATAGGCGACGGTTACCACTTTCCATCAGGTGGGCCGTCAGCTTGTTTGCCATTCTAAGTTGTATAAAAAAAACTTGGCAAACGGGTCGGCAACCGCAGTTAGGCTTTGGCGGTGTGTTAAGTGAGACGCTGCTGCCCATTCCTCAACCTTTAAGTTTCCTTGTCGCCTTTTACAACACCCACGGAAAAGAAAGTGGCCCATTCCATGCCAGGACCTCAATGTTAAAAAATATTGAAAAAAAATATTTATAAACCAAGGAATTA
The DNA here is from genome assembly GCF_026898425.1 of Galleria mellonella. Lineage (NCBI taxonomy): Eukaryota > Metazoa > Arthropoda > Insecta > Lepidoptera > Pyralidae > Galleria > Galleria mellonella. Next base: position 10,229,620 of record NW_026442074.1, on the reverse strand, counting down.
CACTAATAAAAATATACAAAAAGCCAAAAATGAAACCATATGCAATGTAACTTATTATATTATTAACTATGTACAATAAAAGTAACTTGAGTTTGTGGAACCTATTAAATAACTTAACTGGTAGAGTTCAGTTAACTGTATCATCACCATCATCTCAGCCATTGTCTGTCCACTGCTGAACGTTAGCCTCCCCATAGAATATAGCATATTCTGGGGGGAAAGGGATTGTTAGCAATAGAGTTTGACAGCCCCATTGCTAGCAAAATGCCTTATTAGGTCGACTTCCACGTGGTTCCCCCTGGAAACCATCGTGAACAATTCTTGTTGAATTCGTCACGATGGGCTAACTGACCTGCTTCATCCACACCTATCATCCTTCACTGGTGCCCCGCCTGTGTATACCGATAGCGCGGGTGGGGTTACCATTCCATTATCATCCATTAAAATATATATATATATATATATATATATATATATATATATATATATATATAGCATATTCTTAGATTATATAGATACAGAGTCGCCATACAAATACTTCAAGAAAAGCAGGTCAACTTAATCATACAATTTTGCGTGCTAAATAATTATGAGTGATTCCTTTATAACATCTATATTTATTTTGTCTTATAAACTCTGCGGCTTTTTTAATGCGCCGAAACTCATTTTATTTATTAAATAATTAAATATAGATAAGAACGTCGAAACTTAGAACATTAATAAAAAAACGAGACAAGCAATTTGAAAATTAGCTGACAAAAAATAGACCCGTTTTTGAGGCTCGATGCTCTATCTATATAATCTAAGAACATATTATTAGATACATTTATTAACGATATGGAAAAACCATGGTCTGCGTATAAATATATATGTTAATATAAATAATGTATATTAATGTATATTATATATATATATATATATATATATATATATATATATATATATATATATATATATATATATATATATATATATATATATATCTTTTTTTATATTATTCACCCCTCTCGCTTACTACTAAATCTATACTACAAGTTCTGTTTAGTTTGCTGCTAGATGGCGCTGCTTAATATATACCCTATTATTATTATTTCCCAATTACAGAAAAAATTTGTTAAGTTATAAACTTGTTATATAAAACCAACAATTGATGTTGAACACTAAGCAACTGTGATAAACACACATCGAAAACAACTACCAGCCTACACTTCGGGAACCCCTCTGGAAATATTAGGAAACTGATTTATTCTGGAAGTTAGAAAAAGTTGGCGCACGTGTAATCAAAATTACAGAGTTTAGGGACACCTAACAAATTCTCGTTTAGCACCTACGTGCCCAACAATAAAGATTTATTTTGCATAAATTTAAAATTTCCGCTTGCGTTAGTGATGTGCAAAATAGCCTAGATTCATTATTATTTTTTAGTTAGATTTTTACTTAAATAACTTTTATATTTAGAAAGTATAATTACTGAAAACAAATTAGTTTTCCCTCTAATTCAGTCTACTTTTCGAATTAAGTTTCTTTTTTATAAACTATTTACTATGATTTTTTCAGTTCAATTTTTACTTAAATCTTGTGTAGGTAATTACAATTAAATATGACAAATAGAGAAATATTTAGTTGAATCGTTTATTGAATGCGGTAATAACATATTGGCCATTTTTTTTATAGATTTATTATATTACATTTATTCTTTTAGATTATATATATATATATATATATATATATATATATATATATATATATATATATATATATATATATATATATATATATATATATATAAACCACTGAATCCATATCATTGTTTCTGATTTCTGATCAATAAAAAAAAATTGTTAATTGTAAACAAAAGGTATAAATAATAAATAATAAGATATAAATAAAAGTTATTTATTAAATTTCTAATTAACTTTAAATTTATCTACGTGTATAATATAATAAAAGGAGATAGAAAAGTATAATTTCTATAAATCACAAACTACAAATTATATTTAAAAAAAAACTTTGAACACCTTCGTTAAAATGAATAAAAAGAAATAAATTTCATATATAAATAGAAATAATAGTAACCCAATCTTAGTATTTATATATATATAATATATTTTTTTTTAAATACAATTTAACTCGATTCATTTACTCGATTTATATATTTAATAAATCCTCGCCATTTCGCATCACTACTACCTTCATGTCCCGACCTGCTGCGTCTGACGCGGCATATTTTTGGTTTCACGGGAAACTGAGTATTTTAAGATGAAAATTATTACTCGACGCGACGCTCTCTAGTGAATATATCTTTTACAAATTCTGCTATTGCATTTTATGAAATATTAATATTATTAATTTTTGTAAGTAGACAATTTAACGTTATGGTAACTTTTTTTTTACAATACGGGGGGGGGGGGCAAACGAGCATGCGGCTTTTCTGATGGTAAGTGACTACCGCCGCCCATGGTCACCCACAACACCAGCAGCATTGCAGGTGTGCTGCCAGCCTTTTGAATATCCCCCCCCCCCGAATACGCAGTGCAGCCCAAACATGGTTGCTCGAGGGAGGATTCTCCGGCAACATGGCTGCTGGTACCTCCCTGGGGTATGTTATTTTTTCTAAATTCTACTGCCATGGTCGTATTGAGAGATGGGTGGGACGGGGTTGGGGGGAGGATTTTAGAATTAGGAAAGGGATGGGTATAGGATGGGCCTCCGGACTCCCTCACTCACCATACGGAATGTGGTCGCACTAAAAGTGCGGCCACTTAGCGTCGGTATTCTGTGAGGGTGTGGTACTTCCCCGGTCGAACCGGCCCATTCATGCTGCAATACCATATAGAACCTACGTAATTCAGCGTGGCTCTACCACAGTATGCTTAGCTGTATCCCGTGGTTTTTCTCGTATGAAATAGTACATATAGTATCCTAAATAGTAGTAGTACTGCTCGTGTCTATAGGCGACGGTTACCACTTTCCATCAGGCGGGCCGTCAGCTTGTTTGCCATTCTAAGTTGTATAAAAAAAAAATTACAAAAATGTTTTATAAATAGATTATTTAAAACCAAACTAAAACATCTCTCTATATCGTCATAGTCGTAGAATACTGACGGATCTATATATGCAATATTTGTCAGATCCGTCAGTATTCTACGACTATGACGATATAGTCTCCCAATACACTCATCCAGGAAAGCATCAGTATTAGATACAATACTGTATAACAATAATAGAAATTACATTTTCTATTTTAAATAATTGTACACCAACACCCAATGAATATTTGACAAATCTCCAACAAATCAGCACATAAAATACCTCCAATTTTATAAAATATAAATTTTATAATGTATAAATTGTATAAAAAAAAAATATTGGGGAGGCAAATATGTTTAGTTGTAGATACTGGTTTGATCCATAACATCATTAAGTAGTCTCCACGCAAGAGAGAGGGGAGCTTACTTGACCAACTCTGTTCTTAACGGAACATCGAATAAATTTTATACCACAGCTTTTTTATTACAATAATTTAGAAAGACTCGCCGTGTGTTCCCAGCATAGAATAGGCCACCCCATCCTTTTCGGTGGGTGTCGTAAAAGTCGAATAAGGGAGAGCGAGGGATGGACAACAGCGTAGTTCTTAAAATATCTCTAAAAGGCTAACTGCGATTGTCAAACTACCAGCCAAGCGTTGCAATTACTGGCAAAACTCCTCTTACGGAGAAGGCTTATATTTCGCAGTGGGCAGTTAACGGCTGAAAAAATAATAAAAATAATAATTTAAAAAGCAAATATAAAAAAAAAATACAATGAAATTATCATGTAAACAGCATTACAAAGTAAAAAAGAATTATTACTGAGAAGAATTGAAATTGGATAATTAACAGAAGCTATTGTTCAAAAATGGAGACTTAAACGGGAAGTTCCTTAACTTTAACTCAATGTTGGAAAGACGAATTAGTAAACTAGACAACCTTCACGATTTTCAGCTAATTGATAATTCCCTTATTAAGTTCCCAAGTAGCAATCTAAAAGTTTTAATCGCGTGTCCGTCATCAGATAAATTTATTAAATGATTTGCCACAAAATTTCATTTAAAATTTATTCCATGTTTTATCGGACTGAGTGCTTATTAGCTTTACTATCTAATTTAATTCAGAATTTGTTTCGTATGGCTAATCACTTACATAATATGCGTTAACATTAAAAGATTACCCGAATTAAATTATTTTCTCTCTAACTACACTGGGTTGGCTGGAAGAGATCTCTTACAGAGATAAGTCCTCCCTTGCTAACAAGTTGTTAAACTAATCGTCGCACGTATCGTTTAAGTGCAATAAAGAATATATATAAAGATGGAGATAATAATCTCTTTTGCTAGCAATTCATTTTGCCAGATTTACATCCAAACAGTCCCATCTGGAAATTATTGTAAATAATCCTTAGATTTGCACCAAGATGAATAACTGGCTCAGGCCAGTTGAAGTTGATTGAGGATGAAGTCAGCTTCATCCTCATTATTTTTTCCTCTATTACTGTAAACCATGGACTTCATGCTTAAAAAAATTACATTCAAACATGCACATTTCTGTTTTGCACTACTACTGCCTACTTGCTACTTCCTATGCCACTGTGTGGGGGAAGGGATTGTTAGTAATGGGATCTTAACATCCCTATTGCTAGCAATACATGCTATCAGGTCGACCTCCGCGCGGTCCCCCCTGGAAACCATCGTGATTAATTCTTGTGGAGTTCATCACGATGGGCTAACTGACCTGCTTTCATTATCACCTATCATCTGAACTTATTTAGAACTTATTTATTATATTATTTATTCATTTATTCATCTAAGATTCATTTTCATAATTTCATTCATAAGAAGTATTGTACTTCTTATGAATGAAATTATGAAAATGTATGTCTACTATACATTATGTAGTGTTATAAAAAAAACAATTTCTGTACTCAACATATATGAACGTACACGATCCGGAAAGCATTGTGAGTCACTTCGATCTCTCTGTAAACACAATTTGTGGGTGTCTTCATGCGAATTTGCATGTATATTGGATCAGCGCACAGTTGACACTGATAGGAATCTAAGTGGTAGTACGCGAAGGCAGCTCTCGTGACGGCGTATGGTGATAGATCATGTTGTCATGATATCATCATTACGTGCAAAACGGTTTTTGTGTCAACACCAACCGTCTTCAATTCACACCATCATTCTTCATAAAAATTAAAGCCTCCTTAATTATTTGAGTTATTAGATCTAAGTTGATTTATAACTTATTTCTAATTGACTCTGGCAAATTAGTAACCGATTATTCTGAATTCTGAAATGTAGGATTACGCATTTTAAAATATTTTCAAATAAGTTACAGACATAGATTACTTTTATTTACTTCCATTCAAATGTAAATACATCCATGTAAGCACAGCTGCTTCGCGGCAGAAACACGAGTGGGTCAGATATTCCTACAAACGACTTTTGTACTAAACCTCCCTTTGGTAGAAATAGTACAATAGTAATATAACATCAACGAGGAAGAGTTGGTTTATTTGTAACGCACTAATCTCTGGAACTTACCGAATTTTAATCTTAGATTATATAGATAGAGCATCGAGCCACAAAAACGGGTCAACTTTTAGTTAAATTAGCTAACGAAGGGCGAAGCAATAAACTGAGTTGTGGCCATTTTGTATTGCTATGGCACACTCACAAACGAAAGTTGCATTTGGTTTTGTGTATTTTTTTTTTGTCATTTATGTTATTTCGCTTTTTTGTTTTTTGTGTACGTATGTTGTAATTTGTGTGCTGTAAGTAATGCAAATAAAATTATCTATCTATCTAACTCTTTTTGCAGTATTCTATGTCTGTTTCTTTTAGCAGTATTCTATGTATTTACGCATCAAATGTATCTTGACCTATTATTTAATAAATAAATTTAATGCGTAAATTAAAAAGATGCAGAATTTATAAGACAACATAAATATAGAATAATAAAACATAAATATAAAGGGATCACTCATAACTATTTATTAAGCAAAATTGTATGAAAAAGTTGATCCGTTTTTCTCGAAACATTTCTATGGTGACGCTCTATCTACATAATCTGTTATAGACTAGTCATATCAATCCCACATTGTCAATCGATTCCAAAAAGAAAGAGATAATCAATTCGGTTGTATTTTTTTATGTTTGTTACCTCATAACACCGTCAGTTAGACACCGATTTGAAAAATTCTCTTTATCTTATCTTTATCTCAAGCTTTTTTACTTACAGATTGGTCCTGCAGCAATTTTATTGAAATAAATTCAGTAACTTCCGTTTTTAAACCGAAATACCTGGTTGTATCACAATTGAAGTCTGATTTGTTTTGTTGGATCACAATTTATAATTTTAACTATTCTATAGCTCGAAGATCCATCAAGCAAGGTACTCGTAGCAAATAGAGGTAAACGACCTCTCTCCCATCTAACAGCTATAAATTCTTGGATTCCTTTTACGTAAGATAACGATGCCGCTGTCGTATGCCGTCTGTCGGCTGTCGATGCCATTAAGAATACTTCCCTATTAGCACGCTTGTCAGTGTATAAATACAAAGTTTTTTTTTTTTTTTTATACAACTTAGAATGACAAACAAGCTAACGGTCCACCTGATGAAAAGTGGTAACCGTCGCCTATAGACATGAGCAGTACCATGGACATAACAGAGTATACTGTTTCGCCCATGATACTCCTCATGCGTTGCCATTCCTGAGGACTCAGGTGTTATTCCTCTGTACCCAGTAAATTCACACCCACCCTTCAAACCGAAACACAGCCATACAAACACAGCTGCTTCACGGTTGAAACACGTTTGGGGACAGAGGTACCCAAGCAATCGACTTTTGTACAAAGTCTCCCTCTGGTATATAATATAATAAAAATAAAATAATATAATATAATAGTAATAAAATAATAATGATTTAATTTATTAAATAAAACAATTTATATATTTCCATGCGTTTATTTGTCGTATTATTTACACATGTAATTAGTTAAATGGATATGTATTCACATACTATTGTACTTAATTCGTTTAAAATTTATCAAAATTATTTTAAAACTTATCACTAATGATACAAGTTGTGTATTGATAAGTATTTAAAGAAAAAAAAATTGCAATATTAAAAAAAAGTCCTAATAAACATTTATTACTGCTTTGAAAAAAAAAATCTAAGGGAGAATGGATAATGAATATGGATCTAAATTCGAATGGTAATAATATTATATTCCAAATTTAAATTTTTTCAAGTAATAAAACTTTTTTTATGCAACTTAGAATGGCAAACAATCTGACAGTCCACCTGATGGAACGTGGTAACCGTCGCCTACAGACATGAGCAGTACCATGGACTTAACAGAGTATACTGTTTCGCTCATGATACCCCCCATGCGTTGCCATCCCTGAGGGTCATATAAAAAAATATCCATAAAAGGCCACAAATAGAGTTCAAACTTTTGTAGATCGACTACGTCTCGTCCAAGTCTCAGTCAATCTTTTTAAACTAACAAAATTATCGCTTCAAATAAAGAACAAAAAACTCATCCATTTTATTATAATTATTAGTACAAGTAAATATCATAATTCAATTACTATTTCAATAAATGCAAATTTTATGTATTTTATTTAATTTTAAAAAGAGATTTTCCATTTAATGTTTAACGATCCATTCATTATTACAACTATTGAATATTTACAATACGAGTACATTATAATTTTTTACATAGAAAATTCATATATAGTGAAATTGTTTCCAATATCATCCGTCATTGAGCACTTTAAATTTACAGCGACACGGCACGATATCCTAACATTTTATCCTCACAATGTAATGAGAGAGAAAAATGTATAAAGACGATGTCTAATAGTACATAGTAATATAATACGAGTTCAACGCGAATTTTATGAAGTTTTATTACATTTCCCTGGATTTCTAGATAAAGCCAAAACAATTATAGGAATTATAGTAAGGAATTTCGCGACTGACTCTTAGCCACAACAGAATATTAGTGTTTTGCTCTTTTAAAGCCAAAGCAGTAAACTGGGTTGTGACCATTTTGTGTTACTATGGCACACTTGTTGGTTTATATATTTAGTTTTGTTTTTTTTTTTTTTTTTGTTTTATTGTTTTTTTATTTTGATTCTTTCATCTCTTTTACTCTGTATTATGTGTATGTTTTTTTATTGTAATTTGTGTGCTGTAAGTAATGTAAATAAATTATCTGTCTATCTATCTATAGGAAACAACAAACATAGTAAATTCATAAAATGGCCGTTACACATATATGTACATGAACGTCATTAAAAATGAACATATATTTTAAAAATAATGATTTTAAAACGTGCATGCCTACGGTATCATTATACCGTGCATGTTTTAAACATTGTCGTGTAAAATCAAAACCATCTCCAAAAATTTCATTCATTTACTCTCTTAATATGATTAATAATAAACGCCACACAATCACATCAATTGCTCAAAGAAATCAGTTATAGAACATCTGGGGATACAACCTAGAATACACAGACTGGGAGGAAAAGGATTATTAGTAATGGAGATATAATTACTGCTAGTAATATACTCGTATCTTATCAGGTTGACCTTCACGCGGCTCCCTTGGAAACTTGGGTAATTCTTAGGGAATTTATCACGATAGGCTGACTGGGCTGCTTTCACCTTATTACCATTTACTTGTGTCTCGCCAGCTTATACCGATAGCCCTGGCTATACTATTCCATTTTTGCCCATTAAACAAGAACACCCAAACCCGAGTCATTTCAGTAATTTTCGTTCAACGATGTTCGTTAAAAATACCATCTCGATAAAATCGTACGATATCGTGCCGTGCCGTATTATAAAAACACCCAACGGGTATTCGACTTAGTGCGTTATTAGTGTATTTATTCATTACCTATTGTGTCCGATGTTTACGTAATTAAGTGTAGACATTCTGAGATAAAAATGAAATTATATAGAATATTCCTATAGCTACTTATTTATAGAAAAACTATCAGTCAAAATTAAGTATTGCAAATTATAAAAACAATTTTAATTATTCCTCTCCATCTTAAGGTTGCCTGGAAGAGATCGCTATTCAGCGATAAGGCCGCTTATTGTTGCCTCTTTATCTTGCTTTTATGTAATTAAGTTTACTTAATTATTTATTTTGTTTGTGTGCATATTGCTAATCTTTATAATCATTCTTTGTAGGGAACAATAAAGAGTTTTCATTCATTCATTCATTCATTACGTAACTTCAAAATTGTCGTAACCCCGTTTACATATATACGCCGCGAACCGCAGACGCGGTAACGAAGCGACGCCACAGAGGACTAACCTAAGTACCCTCTGGAGAAAAATAAATCAGAATCTGCCCTACACTATTGGAACGTATTGGGTATTTTGCGTCTCGCTCTATCTACCTTACATCATTTTTGTGGTTCGCGGCGTTCGTGTGCTGACGGTGTAAAATGGTAAGTTTTGCATTCCTTTTAGGGGCTTATTACACAGTTGTATATTATTATATAGGACCATATATTTTACAATATGTATATAGTACATTATACAGGGTAGAAACGAAAATTGATCTCACAATATCATTCCTAAATTATAGAAGATGGTTTACAACTTTATACTGATGTTGATAGTCCCTCAATAAATTCTCGTTGATCTAAATATGATGCTATATAATTTACAACGTAATATGCCCCTTAATATCAACCTTATTAAGTCTCATAGTTGTTTAATGTAATCTGATGTTTCCCCTTTTTTTTTAATAAGACAATTTGTTTATTCACTTTTAATTAAACGAAGATAAAATCAGGGTTCAAACAGCAGTCGCTTCTTTTGTCCGGGTTGTGGTCGGCTCGCACCCATTTCCCGTGACAGTGCGGCACGAGGAGTGCGTAGAAACGTGTTATGTGGCCCACGACTCCGTGGCCGGCGCAGCGCCACTTGAGATCGCGGCGGAGCGCATCCGCCTCGCATAACACACAAACCGTGCCGCCTGATGAAATGGAAACGTGATATATTAGAAAAAAGTTTAGCATTGCAATAAAAAAAGTTTTTAATAGAAAAAATACAACATTACAAAAAAGTTTATATTAGAAAAAAATACGGCATTGCAACAAAATAGTTTTTATAAAAAACAACGACGATACGAAAAAAAGTTTTTATTAAAAAAAATACGGCGTTTGCAACAAAAAAAAACTGTTTAATAGGAGACGTATCATAAAGTGAAAATACTAAAAAATACTATACAAATTGAGAAATGATTTCATCCTCACCTATAATCTCTTATTGGTAACACATCAACATTAACCATGCACAGTTGGGGTTACGATTTCATTTCATTCATTAAAATTATAACGACATTATAAAAGTAAAATATGGCAATGAAATTACTGCGTACAATGACTAAACTCGATGTGTTCACTTCGTGTATCACTCACTCATTGAATCTCACTCACTAACTCACATGTGTATCACTCACTCATTGAATCTCACTCACTAACTCACATGTGTATCACTCACTTATTTCACTTACAAATGTGTAACTCACATATTTGAGTGACAAATATACTGGTGTTTAATTCAATGAATGACATACCTTCACGTAAAGGTTTGTAGTCGGAATCGGTGTGACACGCTTTCGACACCTTCGTTACTTCAAACTTGACACAATATCTGTAAATACATCAATAGTTAATATTAGAACTACGGCATAAAAGAAGAGTGAGCCTAGATAGGTATAATGGCTGATAAGAGATCTGTAGAAGAGTAAGACATACTGCGTCCACCCTTAATAAATAAATATCCGTCACGCTTGTCTCCCGTTAGGGTAGACAGAAACAATGGAATGCCAAATGCTCCAATTCACACAGACCTTCTCACTTCTTCCACATTTATCAATCTGATGAGAATGAAAACGCTCTATCCATGCAAACACAACCATGAAGCAGTTGTGTTTGCATGACTATGATTCGGTTTAAAGAGTGGAATATGGCATGAATTTACAGGGTACAGAGGAATAACACCTGAGCCCTCAGGAATAACAACAGATGGGAGGTGTCATGGGCGAAACAGTGTGCTCTGTTGTGTCCATGGTACTACTCGTGTCTATGGGCAACCGTTGCCACTTTCCATTAGGTGGGCCGTTTGTTTTGCTATTCTTTAGTAGTTTTATAGTTGTATAAAAAAAAACACTCGCCAGTTATGGATATTTTTACATTTGTCTAGAGCGGACCCTACCAACATCTCCATTCATTCGTGCTCGATAAATTTCTTTCGTAATTCCTCTTTCATCCATCCTCTACAAACGGCCAAACCAACGCAACATTACCTTTTCGAGTATGATTTTATTTTAGGGTTATTTAACTCAGTAAAAATATTTTTTATTTAAATAGACTTGTTTATAAGCTCTTCCAAATAGTAAATTTTTTTAATGGACTGCTAGGTTCGGGATTTTGTTATTCGCTGAGAAAAAAATGCAAAAACTCAACAGTTTCTTTTTAATTAAATAATTATGTTCGAGATAATTCTACATTTGCTTGGGTACTATTTTTTTTTTTTGATGGGTGAAAATAGTATGGTATCCGCGCCTGCGCTAACGGGATACGCTAGCAGAGCACCAGTGAAGGGTCATAGATGAGAATGAAAACAGGCCAGTTAGCCCATCATGATGAATTTATCAGGAATTAACCATGATAGTTTCCAGGGAGAACCGCGAGGAGGTCGACCTAGTTGGGTATATTGCTAGCAATGGGATTCTCAGTCTCCATAACTAACAATCCCTTTCCTCCCAAGGGTACTATTATTAGCATTAATTTCCATTTACATGTCTTATTAAATGGAAAATAAACAAGCAAAAATTAACGGACCAGTCCTTACAAATAGCACCTGTTCACGAGTATGACGGATGAGCCACAACAACAGAACAACCCGTCCCATCACGCTGCCATGATCATTATATAGTACTCACTCTCTATGTGAATTGGACTCGGGATCGTCTGGATTCCGTAGTCTAAGATTCTTGCGGATGTCGACTGTCTCATTAAAGTGGCGGCTCACCGACAGTTCGCCTGGCAGGAGCATCGCCGTCTCATCTATCACACACGTAATGACACACATAAAACAAAACTTCGTCAAAATTCTAAACAACTTGGTACGAGAAAATTATAACCGACTTGGTGAAAAGTAACCGTCGCCTATAAACAAGACCAGAATCATGGATATATATATATATATATATATATATATATATATATATATATAATACCCTTAACTCGTATATATAGACAAAATAAAAAACAGGTACAGAGGTAAAAAACGACGTCACTATCATATCCCACGCTTTAAACCAAAATACTGAAAAAAAAACGTGTTTTGTCTCTTACCAATTTGCGTTAAAAAGGGAGGGAGTTTTAAATTCGACTTTATTTTTTAGGTTGTAGTACCATGCTGAATGTATTTCAAATTTATATAAAAATTCCCCATTCCAATTGTTTTTTGGCAATAAACTATTTTTATGACTTTGGGCCCGGTCACAGTACATTATCATAAAAATTGAGGGAATTACGACGATTATTGGAAAAACAGAAATAAATTTATTTATTACGTAATAAATTGTTAAAATATATTTTCGTAAGAAAATATATTTTCAAAACATACAATAATTCCCTTTTACTCAATTTTATAAAAAAAAATATGGCATTCAAAGAAAGAACAACTACCGTTACCTCTTAAAGGTACATCACTATCAGCAGAACAGCCATGGTGTTGCTGGCAGGCCCTCCTCTGGACGAGCGAGGGGCAGTGTCTCCCGCCGTGAGCTGGCGCCTGCACCACCCTCCGGTTCCTCACCATACTGCCGGAGCCACAGGATGTGTCGCAGTGAGACCACGGACCCCAGCCTGATACCACGCAGTCCATCACTGAGAACAAAGAAACATAAGTCCCTTTAAGTAAAGTTTTTAATTTAACTCGCCACTACAGAAGTGACGACCATATTGAATTTTGTGTGACGTCACTTAATTCATCGTTCTTTTATCTTCAAGCTCTTTCACTTGATATCTCAATATTGCAATATTTCAAAATGGCTGCCGACATAAAATGGCGGGTCATGTTTTTTTTAACAATTAACATTCAATATTGACCCATAAATATAAAAAAAAAATACATAGCCATCTTGTGATGGCAGCCATTTTGATAATATTACAATGTTGTGTTATAGAACTAATTGTATTATTATACTATACTATTATATTATTATACTATATTGTGTATTTCATCTCAATCGAATCATCATTTCTGCCATTATCAGTTCACTGCTGGACATAGCCTCCCCTATAGACTGCCATAAATAACCGTCCTGAGCTACCAGCATCCACTGACCCTGCAATGCGTTTCAGGTCGTCACTCCATCTAGTGGGGAGTCGTCCTACACTGCGTTTGCCCGTACGGGATCGCAACTCAAGCCACGTCACATCTCAATCGAATAACATACAAAAACTCTTACCAAACTTCTTTATATATGAAAATAAAGTAAATGTCCAATTTAATAGATTTAAATTATTCAAGTAAATTTTCTAACTTATAACTACAGATTTAAATTCAAACGTTAATTGCCAATTATAGGATCGAAATTATCCCGCAAGATTACTTGCTCAATCGAATTAAAACTATTTAAGTACTTATAACGAGACTCATTTAAGTTGGCAAATATCCAATCTTTATACAAATCAGTTGGGAATACTTAAAACCGGAAAATATTAAGCTCCGTTGAGGCAATTAGAAAGTTGACCTGCAGCTAGTCTATAATTGAAGGAACCAGATAAAACAGAATATATTGATTCATAATAATCTTCATCGATTATTTTTACTAATATCTGAGAATGGGGGGAGAGATTGTTAGTTACGCGTACTACCGGTCCCATTGCTAGCAATATACCCCGTCAGGTCGACCTCCACGTGGTCCTCCCTGGAAACCATCGTGTTCAATTCCAGATGTATTCATCACGATCAGCTAACTGACCTGCTCTTTCATTCTCACTTATCATCCCACACTAAGGCTCCGCTAGCGTAGGCAGGGTTACCATTCCATTATCATCCTTTTAAAAAAATCTGAAAACAAATTTTTAGATATGTATTTCTCGTTGAATGATAACTACTGTGAATCATACTGTATTGTAGTATATATATATTCTTTATTGCACTTGTAAATTACACTGTTAATGCATTTATAAATATTGTGAGCAAGGGTGGACTTATCTATGATAGAGATCTCTTCCAGTCAACCCAATACAGTTAGAAGCAGTTAAGAGCATGTCCTCAGCGGGCAGCTGAAGTGCTACAACTATTAATATTTAGAATACACTAACAAATACAGTAAACAAATATTAAAATAACAATTAAAATTAAAAATACAGTTAAACAAAATATTAAAATATATAATTACATATTACATAAATACTTATATATATATATACAATATCAAACACATATTTAGATATGTGTTGATAGAGTTTGGTTAGTCAAACTCTACAAATGTGCAAAAGTTTATAAATATTTCGCGGTTTACGTCCTTTGATGTAGGTACGGCAACAAACCAATGCAGAAGTTGAATATTCGAATTAAAATAAAAATACTAGCTGTTGCCCGCGGCTTTGCGCATGTAGGTAGTGCTGTGGTCCCATTTTAAATTGAAGTCTTCTAAATTCCTTTTTTAACTGATACTTACGTTTTTTTTTTTTTGATGAGTGAAAATGGTATGGTAACCCCGGCTGCGCTAACGGTATACGCTGGCGGAGCACCAGTGAAGGGTGATAGATGAGAAAGAAAACAGGTCAGTTAGCCCATCATGATGAATTCACCAGGAATTAACCATGATAGTTTCCAGGGGGTATATTGCTAGCAATGGGATTCTCAGTCTCCATTACTAACAATCCCTTTCCCCCCCCTGATACTTACGTTGTAAAATATAATATAAATCTAATATAATATAATATAATATAATATAATTCAGCTTTTTAGACTCAATATTTTTAACTGTATGTTGATAGTCAGTTAGGACAAACGGTTTCATAAGTACCTATAGTTTTCTTTTATAAACACTAGTTTTTACACGCGACTTGGTCCATTAGCATCCATCAAAAAAATACAGTAATTGGTCAATCCGTTAAAGCGCTATAAAGTAACAAACTTACTTTCATATTAATACTTTGCAAAATTCTTGCACACTGTTGTCATATTTGGACGGCTATTGGCTGAACAGTTAAGTACCTACCAACATTGTAAAGAAAAGAGGCATAAAATTAGACATAAAATTTTTACCTGTAGCGGGCACCTGGACACTGTATATATCTTAATTATACAGCACTATCATACCTACTTGTACAACAGTTAGTACATTACCATTAAGGTTGTCTTGAAAAGATTGCTCTCAGCAATAAGACCGCCTTACTGTACTTATACAATTGTAGCGTTATATTTATTAATTGTCTTGTTCATTTCCTATATTGTATAATGCAAATAAAGTATACTCATTCATTCATTCGTATCCCGGTCACGCGAAGTCGCGGGTAAAAGCTAGGATTATATAAAATCCAATATCGATCTATTGGAATTTATTTCAAGAGTTTGGAATGTGGAATGCCAATATGTCTGATATTGTATGTTACAAAATGAAAGAATGTATATACGCTATCAATTCGACTACCACGCAGTCCCTGCAAAAAATCCCGTATTCTGTCAGGTCGACCTTTAAGCGGTCCCTTCTGGAAATCATGGTTAACTCCTAATGAAGAAAGAAAGAAGAAAGTAATATGTTTATTCAAATGAAGTAACTAAATTTAAATATTTTTGAATAGATATTCTTTTCTTCCAAAATATTTAAATTTAGTTTAGTTATTTTACCGCCCATTCGGATTGCCATCACGTCTAAGAAGGGCAAGCTAAAAACTCAGGTGTTGCTTTTTCAAATACTTGAGTTTTGTAAATTCATCACGATGGACCTCCTGGTCTGGTTAAATCCTTATCTGTCATCACTCACTGGTACCCCGACAGTGTACGAGTGAGTATACTCAAGCGGGGTATTATTACACTCTAATATTCAACCGACTACAAAAAAAGGTATGCAATTTGGTTGTATTTTATTATGTTTATTACTTCATAACTCCATCAGTTGGTTGGGTACCTCTGTCCCATTCATGTTTCTACCGTGAAGTCTGTTTCGATTTGAAGGGTGGGATATGGCGTGAATTTACAGGGTACAGAGGAATAACACCTGAGTGCTCAGGAATGGCAACACATAGGGGGTATTATGGGCGGAACAGTATACTCTATTGTGTCCATGGTACTGCTCATGTCTATTAGCGACGGTTACCACTTTCCATCACGTGGGCCGTCAGCTTGTTTGCCATTCTAAATTGTATAAATAAATAAAAAAAAAGTTAGAAACTGACTTAAAACTACTTACAGATTAGTCCAAAATAAATTTCATTAAAATCAATTCAATAGTAGCAGTTCTGAAATCAAAATAACGGGTTTTGTTACAATTGTATTTATTAATTAATATTTTTATACTTTTTTAATTTTTAAATTTACATGCCTAATTATAGCGAAATATGAGGACTTATACCTATTGCTAACATGTATATACTTACCATGTTTCTTGTAAATAAATAAATTGAAGTCAATTTTACTTGTGAAACCTATTAAAAAAAAAAACATCAAGATGTGTTTTTTTTTTTAAACAAAACCTGAAAATACAGCGATAATTTATTCAGAAAGATCATAACAACCGCGAACATCGATAGTAAAACCAGTTAATGGACTATAAAGGGGGTTTAAGGGGCGATTTGTCATGTGCGAACACGCCATTAAGATGGTGTATCGTAAAATTATAGAGAGTACCGACACGAACATGTTTTTCGTACTTTAAGAGAGATTCTTCATGATGTCAGCTGTGTAGAGGCTAGTACATCTTCCAGAATTTCTCTCTGTCATACTGAAGAAATTGCGGGCTCAATTGGTGTTCGAGAAATAGAAGTTTTTTTTTTATTTTATTTTTTATACAACTTAGAATGGCAAACATGCTGACGGTCCTGATGGAAAGTGGTAACCGTCGCCTATAGACATGAGCAGTACCATGGACATAACAGAGTATACTGTTTCACCCATGATACTCCCCATGCGTTGCTATTCCTGAGGACTCAGGTGTTTTTCCTCTGTACCTTGTAAATTCACGCCATATCCCACCCTCCAAACTGAAACACAGCCACGCTTGTTAGTTGTGTTCAGCTGCTTCACGGTTGAAACACGAATGGGACAGAGATACCCAAGCAAACGACTTTTGTACAAAGTCTCCCTCTGGTAAAACTTGGTCTCCCCTGAATACTATCGTGCTGAATCCCTGGTGTATTCATCACGATAGGCTAACATACCTGTCTTTTCATCACATCTATCATCCTTCATTGGAGTTCCACCAGCGTATAACGTTAGCGCGAGCGGATTTGCCATTCCATTGTTATCCATTAAAAAAAAATAAAAGGTCTCGATTGCCAACTCACCACTCAATAAATGGGCAAAAGAATTATTGATAATAATGAAACCATCTGTGAAAGATATTTTTGCATAGCAACCGCAGCGCTAAAACGGTTTCCAACTCACTGGGTGAAAACATTGTCACCCTGAGTTATTGCTGTAAAAATATTATTATAGGGTAGGGGCAGATAATATGTAGCAATATGTATATATTGTGAACTATATATCTATCTTAGATTATATAAATAGAGTATCTCCATACAAATGCTTCGAGAAAAACGGGTCAACTTTGTCATACAAATTCGTGTGAAATTACGTTATTCCCCTGAAAACTATCCTAATTAGATTTTGATCATCACGATGGACCAACAGGTCTGCTTTATCCTCACCTATCATCTTTCATCTGGTGCCTCGCCAATATTAACCGATAGCACATTTATAACATTGTGATTTGTTAATCTTTGTCGGGTGCCCACGATACAGGTTCG